>NW_027182279.1:15864970-17240386 GCF_029961685.1 Aristolochia californica | reverse complement strand
CCATAATGAATACCATGAGCTGACATCCTTATTACATCAGTTGGAAGATATAGGACTCACAAAAGTATCTTATATTATGGTCATGTCAAATAAGAGTTTTAGTTTGAGTTATATTTATCTTTTATCTATATTGAGTTATTTAATTATGTTGGGACTTATCTTTAAGTATTAGAGTTTGGGTGTAATTGGGATAAAGGTAGTTTTATTGTAATTAGACTATACTATCTTCCTCTATTATAAATAGAGGTTCATGTACTCTAATTACAACAAGTTATTGAAGGTAATGAAGTATTTCACTTTTTCATAAATTCAACATGGTATTAGAGTAGGTTCTATGATTTGAATTGGTCAACTCATGGAGGTAATGTGATCCTTTTCTCTAAACCCTGAACCCTAAGTCTAGGTTCGTAGTTATTTTTTTTTTAGTCCCTATACTTATAGTTTTCTTTGCATTGTTTTTCCTCCATATATATTTTTTTCATATTACAGATTATATATTGACGGAAATATATTTGAGTCTACTTTCCAAAGAAAAATGATTTTTTCCAATCGGAGTTATCTACAGAGAGATATTAATATTTGAATGAGCAAAGGTCAGATTGCAAAAAGGTTCGAGCAGCAGCAGCAATCTTCAGATTCTGAGGTATTTTTTGCTATCAAGAACTAGACTTTAAATGGAGAAATATATATCAAAATAAATATATGTAATTCTATTATTTTACCTATTCAAACAATTTTTTACTGAGTTATCTACAAAGAGAAATTGATATTTAAAGTAGCAAAAGTCAGATTGAAAAAGAGGTTCAAGTGGTAGCAAAAAACCTCAACTTCTGAGGTATTTTATGCTATGAATAAAGAGATTTTATATGAAGAATTATAAATCAAAAGAAAGATACGTAAGTCTAGTTTCTTACCTATTTAACTAATTCTTGCTATGATTTTTTTATAAGGAGATATTGTTCTTGGAAGTATCAATCGTCATTCAGGAAAAAAATGAGAAACAATACTTAGTTCGGCCAGATGACAGAGACAGAAATCTATCAGATTATTTATCTTCTGATAATTATATTTTATGGAGAGAACTTGTACTTGGATGAAATTTATTTAACTCTAATTTCATAATGAGAAAATTTCATGTTAATATGATCTATATTTAAAGAAATATTCTCATTGGAAGAATCAAAGGTCATGTTGGTATTCTATTACATTGACAATCCGAATTTAAGCCAATTGTTTTGCGTCACTTTTTGAGTTGATATATCAAGAAAATATCTCACTTCTCCCTGGTTTGAGGACTTATTTATATATCTCTTTTATTTGGGCTTAGTGTTACATCTATGATATTTGGTTCAAGCTGGGATCACTACTATTACTTCCAAGCTTGAGGGGGAGAAGTAGAAGTACAAGAAAGGGGTATTTTATTCCTTATGTTGTGGATAAGTTTATGTGACCAAAATATTCAAGAAAGGGGGTGCACAAAAGATGAAGCTTGTCCATTTAAGAAGAAATTTTTATATCGGATTATTTCATGGGTTCTTTTACAAAGTTTATAATTTGGTTTGTGTTATATGTGTTGGAAGATGGTCGTGTTATATACAACTGCTGCTATTATGTCTCTTTGGGGACATTATTATTGAAGAAGAGGTGGCCTCATATCATCATTTATTTTACCCCGTAAAAAAAAATCACAGTTGGGAAACCATGATGGAGGATACCTTATCAAAAAATATCACGGTTGGGAAACCATGATGGAGGATACCCTGTCAAAAAAAAAATCACGATTGGGAAACCATGACGGAGGATACCCTGTCAAAAAATATCACGGTTGGGAAACCATGACGGAGGAACTTATTATTACATATACGTTATCCCCCCCTATAAGCGTTTTTATGACTCCTACCATTTGAGAGTCGTTGTCCTATGGAGGGACATGGTAGTGGACACTTCAGAGTAATGTCGATAGAAACACTACCGATAGAAGATGGAGTGTGCCCTACATCCAGCATTAGGACTGGAGTATGAAGCAATGGCCTACCGGCTAGGAGTGATTTTTACTCTCACGTATATTATTCCAATAGGGCCTCATGGAAGGATTCAACAACGTGAGGGGGAATGTTGGAAGATGAAGGTATATTGGAAGATGTGATATTTTATACAAAAATATTCTATACATTATTTGCAGTAAGTTGGGAGTTCATGTTGTTCTCTCACCCAGCTTGAGGGGAAGTGTTGGAATATAAGCTCAAGTCCACATGACCAAGGAAGACCGACATATGAAAGATTATTATAAGATGGGCCACACGACCAAGGAAGGCCTACTAGATGGGCCCAAGCCCATAAGAAGTAGGACGCACAATGATTACCATGAGCTAGCACCCTTATCACATCAGTTGGAAGATCAAGAAGGACTCACAAAAGTATCTTATATTATGGTCATGTCAAAGAAAAGTTTTAATTTGAGTTATGTTTGTCTTTTATCTATATTGAGTTATTTAATTATGTTATGACTTATCTTTAAGTGCTAGAGTTTGGGTGTAATTGGGACAAGGGTAGTTTTATTGTAATTGGACTCCACTACCTTCCTCTATTATAAATAGAGGTTCATGTACTCTGATTACAACAAGTTATTGAAGTCAATGAAGTATTTCTCTTTTCCATAAATTCAACAATTTCAAAACTAACAAAAGCAATAATAATAAACGTGGAAGAAAGAAAATTAAGCAATGAAAAATAACAACAAGATTTATATAAGTTCGCCTCAAGGTGAGACTATGTCCTGTCTTCCGCTGTAGGAGTAATCCACTATGAAGTTGAAATAGTTTACAAAGAGAAACCACACACACTTACAAGTGATTTTTCTCTAACCTCTCAGGCTGCAAATCCATATGCTCCTCGAGATGATGATACTCATCAAGGTGATAAAATCCTAAATATGATGACCCCATATATAAAGAGAAAATTAAGACAACCCGATTACAAGTGTGAAATCCCCACACTACACTTAATGACACAACAATCAATATATCGTGGACCCACCAGGGTCTCCACCTCCAAACTGCCTGGAGGTGGGCTTCTTGCCCCCTTCCAACCCCAACAGTGACCATGCTGCAAATGTCGATTCGATCCTGAGGGTAAGATGTTAATTAGGTTCCACAACTTTACAATCTCCCACTTGGAGAGAAGTCCAATTGAAGTTGAACAAAACTTTAGTTTCTCAATCATAACAGTCTTTGTCAACATATCAGTCGGATTCTGACTTTCTTGAATCTTCTCAAGTTCCAAGACTCCATCCTTCAAAGTCGATAGGATAAAGTGATAACACACCTGTATGCACTTTTTATTGGCATAATAAACAGGATTTTTTGCTAAATGAATAACACTCTGACTGTCACAATGCAACACACTATTCCCATGCTTGAGATCCAATTCTTCCCAGAAGAATTGCAGCCATACCATCTCTTTGCTGGCTTCAGTCATGGTGACATAGTTTTCCTTAGTAGTGGAAAGTGCAACTATCTTTTTCAACATAGAGACCCGACTAACTATTGTACGACCCACTGTGTATACATATTCAGTGGTACTCTTCCTGCCATCAATGTCTCCAGCCATGTCAACATCTACATAACCTTGTAATTCCAAGTCTGACTTTTTGAAACATAAGGCTTGTAGAATTTAGGATCTCACGAAAGGAACTTTAGATCAACGAGGAAGAAGAAGAAGAAGAGAGAAGGAGAGGAGAAGAAGAAGAACATGGAAGGAGAAAGTTTGGATTAAGGGAGAAGAGGTTTGCATCAAAGTGAAAATTAAGGCCGGACGAATTTGAGGAAAGAGAGGAGAGTGCTTCAATGCTCTACCTCTTAGCCAATGTGTTATGGTCCCTAGCCATGGATCTAGTAACTCGGCGAGATACTGATGAATCCAGCACGTTACAAGGTTTTTAAACACTGTAAGGAACCAAGAATCTCGTCTCCAACCACTGTTCACGCAGGTAAGTTGAAAACAGAATCCCTTTTGTCTAACGTATGGATTTAACCACTAATCACGCAGGTAAATTAAAATAGAATTCTAACCTGCTGTACTTAAGAAAAAAAAATCTCAAGTTACCTCTTTGAATGAATTCAAAACTCCTCAGCTCAGATTCAGAATTCCTCTTCAGCCCAAATTTCGGAACTCCTCTACCCAGAATTCGGAACTCATCCTCAGCACAAAATTCGGAACTCATCCTCAGCACAAAATTCGGAACTCCTCTGCCCAGAATTCGGAACTCCTCCTCAGCTCATATTCGCAACTCCTCTTACGCCCAAAATTCGGAATTCCTCTGCCCAGAATTCAGAACTCCCAACCAGCAACAAGAACCGGTCCTCCTTCCTGGGTAGACTCATGTCAAGACCTCTCCTTTTCTGGAATTTTCGTGAAAGAGTTGATCTTATCTTGCATCTCAGAAGAGAAAGGTAATTTCTCTTCCTTTTCCTTCCAAGATATCCTCAAAGACTCCCCAATGGATGCAGCAAACCCCCAAGAGAGTTCAAGCCAAGAACCCTAGAATAGAGAGCCTAGAAAGAACCTAAATTACCCTAGTTTATGCTAATTCCGAACTTGCTTTATTTCTCCATCCTTACCCCTTAAATAGGGTCAACATAGGTTAGGGTTATTAAAACCCAATTCTACCCCTACCTTTAAGTCTTATTACAAATCAATAAAATTCGAAATTAAAAGCAACATAAATAATAAAAGTAAAGTAGATGACTCGGTCTTATTTAGTCCATAACATCTGCCCCCCCTTGGAGATCGAGCTTGACCTCAAGCTCGAAAGCTGGGTAGACCTGGTGAAAGTTGTCGAACCGCTCCCATTTTGCGTAGTTGTGGCCGATTGCTGCCCAGTAATGGCATGCAGGGAGATGTCCGGTGGTTCTTCCTCAATCATATCCTCTGTCACCTCGATATCCTCATGTTCAACCTTATCGATCAAAAATAATCTTTTGCACTGATGCCCAACCCGATATGGTTCATCGCAGTTGTAACATAGATTCTTAGCCCGTTGTTCCGCCATCTCAGCACTTGTCAATTTTTTTATATAAAGAGTTGTAGGATGACTAGATCTCGGATCCCTTGTCAAAGTAATACCCGGGTTGTTTCTCGCAGGAATGCGCTCCCCTGACCCTGGAGGTCATCTGTGTTGTGCCTGCTATCACAATTCTAAAGCACGAGCTATATTCATAGCACTGGATAAGTCAACAGGTGCATAGAGCTCCACCTCAAGCTTTAAGGCCTCTGTCAGTCCTGCTGTAAATAGCGCAACTTGCTAATCCACTTGTACCATACTGCTGGCTCGTGCTAATTTTTCCTAGAACAATTTTTGATATTGCTCCACGGCCCTAGTTTGGCGTAGTAAAACCAAATCTCCCAAAGGGTTACTGTAATCCGGAGGACCAAAACAGAGAGAACATAGTCGCTTAAATTCATCCCAATCTACCACCTCGCTATCAACCTGAACTAGTTGGGACCAAAGTTGTGCTTCCCCTAGTAAGTGGAAAACAGCTACGTTGACTCGGTCATAGGTTGGGACTCGCAGTTGGGTAAAAATTTTTAAGCATCGATACAACCATATCAAAGGGTCTTCTGACCCATTATAAGTAGGGAATTCCATTTTAGTATACCTCGGAACAGTGCCTCCCCCTGGTAGAAGTGTCCCCCCAGAATGAGGGGTCCTTGTTGTCCCGAGAAACTCGTGCACCTCGGAAATTCATCTCCCCCTCTGTTATACGAATGGTCCCCTCCTCTCTGATTTGGAATGAGGGGTACAGTCCCTCCCCCCTGGTTGAGGTGTCCCCCCAGAATGAAGGGTCCTTGCTGACCCAAGAAACTCGTGTGTCTAATAAACTCATCTCCTCCTCTGATCTACGAATGGTCTCCCGGAATTGGGTTTTTGCCGGTGCTCAGACCAGTCTCCATGTTATCCATCCTTCCTTTCAAGGTTTCCAAACTGAGAGTGAACTTTTCCTCTAATGCAACAAATTTTTTGCCAGTAGTTAGACCATTCTCCATGCTATCCATCCTTCCCTTCAAGGTCTCCATATCGATATCAATTTTTGAGAACCTCTCTAGGACAGTATCAAATTTTCTTTCAAGCAATTCAAAGTATTCATTGGTGCTTCTCTCTGCCGGGTTACCCTGCTTTGATACCAAATGTTAAACACCTAGCCAATACTACCCAAAAGACCGGCCTGTTAGGAGCGAAAGACATAGGTACTTAACCCCAGAACCATAACATCACACCCCACCTTCGCGAGCCGACGACCACGGTGGCGCAACGGCACTGACCCAACCCGGTGGCCTACTCTAGCGGTGGCCTACACCTAGTGCCCCTTCGCAGTTCTCCAAGTCGTCCCCTCCGCTAGGTCGCCCCTTCCGAACCTATCAGTAATTTTAATCCGGCCTTTGCGCGCCCCGGGACTCGAACTCGCGACGTGGGAGCCCGTTCTGATACCAAATGTTAAGCACCTAGCCAATACTACCCAAAAGACCAGCCTGTTAGGAGCGGAAGACATAGGTACTTAACCCCATGACCATAACACAATGCCTTTATTTATAGTCTTTACAATGCCCTTAGGGCTACAACTTGATGAAATAAAAGACATAAAAAAACACATATTTACACCTCTATGCCATCTTTAAGTGAAGTATCATAATTCACACATGAGCAACTCCTTTGTCGTGTGAGTTTTTTGCCTTGAGTTTGTGGGCTTGAGCTCATCTTCCAACACTCCCTCTCAAGCTGGAGGAGAAAAGACATCATAAATACCCAACTTGCCACATATAAACGATAGGATTTTAGATGTAATGGGTTTAGTGAGAATATCAACTACTTGCTCTTGAGACGACACATATTTGAGAGAGATTATTCCTGCTTGAAACTTCTCCTATATAAAATGACAATCCACCTCAATATATTTAGTTCTTTCATGAAAAACTGGATTTGAAGTAATATGAATGGCTGCTTGATTATCACAATACAGACCCATGGACCCTTTTTTTATAAAAACCTAATTTGGTAAGAAGGTATGGGCCATAGCTCTGTATTCTGCTTCAGCGCTAGATCTTGCAACCACATTTTGCATCTTACTTTTCCATGTAACCAAGTTTCCTCCAACCAGAGTACAATATCCTGATGTAGATTTTCTATCATCAGGTGATCCAGCCCAATCTGCATCTGAGAACCCTTATATGTTGAAGTGCCCATGTTTTTTATACATCAATCCTCTTCCTGGAGCCCCTTTTAGGTAACATAATATTCTCTCTAAAGCCTGCTAGTGTATAATTTGTGGTTTTTGCATGAATTGACTCACCATACTTACAACATATGATATGTCTGACCTAGTTACCATGAGTTAAATCTATTTCCCACGAGTCTTTGATATTTGCCAATATTAATATCTTCTTCATTTGTGGCACATAATTTTACATTTGTATCCATAGGTGTGTTGACTGCTCTACAACCCTTCATTCTTGTTTCTTCAAGGAGATCCAAGACATAATTCCTTTGAGACAATATTATCCCATGTTTGGATTGAAGAACTTCTATACCCAAAAAATATTTAAGCATTCTAAGATCTTTAGTCTTGAATTCCTGACATAACATCTTTTTCACCTCTTATATGCTAAGAGCATCATCACCGGTTAAGATAATATCATCCACATATATGACCAATAATATGTTCCTTTGAGAATATCTTTATAATATAAGGAATGATCTACCGAGCACCGATGAAAACTAAACTGTAGAAGTGTTTGACTAAATTTATCAAACCAAGCCCAAGGGGATAGCTTAAACCCATATAAAGATTTTTTTAACCAGCATACTGACTCCCCTTCAACCACATAACCAAATGGTTGAACCATATAAATTTTCTCACTTATATCACCATTTAAAAAAACATTTTTAACATCCAATTGATAGACATGCCATGATGAGTTAGCAGCAATAGATAAGATGATGCGTACCGAATTCAATTTTGCAATAAGAGAGAAGGTCTCCTCATAATCTATCCCATGCCACTGTGTATAGCCCTTAGCAATGAGTCGAGCTTTAAGACGAGCAATCGATCCATCCGGATTATGTTTTACTAAAAAAAACCCATGTACAACCAACTAGACTTTTACCTTTTGGGAGTGATGTTAAGGACCAAGTTTGATTTTTGTATAGGGCGGGCATTTCTTCATCCATTGCCGCCTTCCATCCTAGATGCCTTAGAGCCTCCTGATACGACTATGGAATGGAAGTAGAAGGAAGAGACGCAAGGAACTGAAAACACTCGGAAGACAAGCAATGGTGAGACATAAAATTAGAGATAGGATGTGAAGTAGTACAAGAACGACATTCCTTTCTGAAAACATTAGGCCGAGTATCAAATTCAGGCCCATACATAGGAGGAGAAGGACTTACCTCTGGTGTATCCGACAACTCCATAGGTGAAGGTACGGCTGGTGCATCAGGGGTTGGGTTAACTTCAAGATTGAAAGGCACAAGCGGACAAGGAGTGGTAGAAGGACAAGTCCATCCTGGCGAAGCATCATGGGAGGAGTAGAAGGAGGCGTCCTCAAAGAAAGTCACATCCCTAGAGATAAGCATCCTCTAAAGGGTAGGATTTTAACAGACATAACCTTTCTTGGTGCGAGAGTATCCCAAAAAAATGCACCTCATACACCGTGGATCAAGTTTTTTATGTGGAGATGTAACATGAACAAAACACGTACATCCAAATACTTTCAAAGGAAGCGAAAAATGGATCTTCACCATTAAATAACTAAGAGTAAGGTTTTTTATGATGAAGAACTAATGAAGGTAACCTATTAATAAGAAAGCATGTAGTAAGTATAGCATGAGGCCAATAGAAATAGGGTACCTTCATGGAGTAGAGGAGGCCCCGAGCAACTTCAAGAAGATGACGATTCTTCCTTTCAACAACACCATTTTGTTGAGGAGTATAGGCACATGATGTTTGATGAATAAGCCATTACTCTCACAAAATGATTTGAAATTATTAGACATGTATTCCTTAGCATTATCAGATCTAAGGATATGAATTTTCTTCCCAAATAGTGTCAAGACCATAGCATGAAAATTTTTAAACAAAGAAAGAATTTTTGAACACTCTTTAAATAAATATAACCAAGTCACACAGGTAAAATCATCAACAAAAATGACAAAGTATTTAAGTTGGGAAATATTTGAGACACATAAAGGTCCCCATACATCAAAATGTATTAGCTCAAAAGGAGCAGTACTTATAGTTGTAGGATGAGGAGAATATGTACTCCTAATATGTTTACTTCATCGACAAACCTCACAACTGAAATTACAAAGTTCTTTTAAGGACGGAAGCAAAGAACGAAGTGAAGGGGCAGGCGGATGACCAAGTCGATTGTGCCAAAGTTGGGCTCGGATGTAGTGGATGATAATGCAGCTACTGGTGGAAGAGTGAAGTAGTACAAACCCCCCTTTTCATGGCTGCCACCAATCACCTACTTCGTAGTGAGATCCTAAAATACACAAGAAGACGGTGAGAAGGTGATAGAGCAATTTAATTGTTTGGTTAATTTACTAACCGAGAGCAAATTTAAAGGAAATTGAGGGACAAACAAAACATCTTGAAGGGGAATAGATGAGGTAAGAGAGGAGGAACCTTTGCCAAGGACCTTGGTTTGGGTGCCATTAGCAATAGTAACGAATTTTTTAGGATAACAAGGAGATAAGGACTGCAACAAGTGTTGGTTACCTGATAGATGTTCGGAGGCCCTGGAGTCGATGATCCAAGAGGAAGAGGAAGAAGAGGAAGAAAGCATACCTGAGGCAATAGTAGTAGCAGCAGTAGATGATGAGGGAATAGAGGATTCCATGAAGGACTTCATTTTCTGAAATGCAACATAGTCTTCAGCAGAAAGAGTCACATTTTCGAAGGATGATTCAGCCTTATCTTCATGTTTCTCAACACTAATAGAGATTGGGTTAGTCATGGCCCAATCAGGCTTGCCATGAAGTTTCCAGCATGTTGCCACAAGGTGGTTTTGACCACCACAGTAAGTGCAAAGTCGAGGTTCAGTACGGGAATTATTTAGACCTGTTCGACCACCTCTATTTTCAGCCCCTCTCATAGTTCGACCCCCTCTCATATTTTTGCCCCGTCCTCAATATGATGAAGATGTACCCTGATTGCCAGAGAACATCACTGATGGGCATCAATAGGAGAAGAAGGGCATGGATCAGGTATCCAAAGTAATGTAGTACTAATGTCATCGAAGGATGGAAGAGCAGAAGAACTTAGAAGCTGAGTTTTTGCAACCTCAAGGAAAAGGTTTAATATTCGATAAGCAAATAGTTGCCGCCAAAGCTTCTCGTTGTCATTCTTGAACAAAAATATTAGTATAGTATGGCTGACCTATTTTCCATTCTTGGAGAAGGCCTCAAAACCGGGCCAAAAATTCATGAATATTGTCTCCATGTTTCATATCCAGCATATTTTGTAAGACATCATATATTTTTTGTAATGAAGTAGTACTTGAGTAAAGCTTAACACAAGTGTCCCATATGTTCTTGGCAGTTTCAAAGTGGATCACATTGTTGGCCACATGCTCTTCCATGCTATTGATGAACCAACTTATCACCATGTAATCATTTTTAACCCACTTGTGGCAGGACTCATCTTCTTCATCAATCGGAGGAGGAAATTTAATAACGTGGCTTAAGAGGTCACGAGTAATAAGAACCCTCTGGACCGATTGTGACCAGCTCATGTAATTGGAGAGACCTCTTACTGGAATCATAGTAATATGGAGTATATCACTCTTATTACTGTTGTGTCTACTCTCCATGATGCGGCAAGTCAAATGTGGAGGTCAAGGGAAGGGGCCTTCTTCAAATAACAATTACTCAATGTAATTTGAAGAACCCGTGGACCAAAACATATTTTGTAAGACATCATATCTTTTTTGTAATGAGGCAGTACTTGAGTAAAGCTTAGCACAAGTGTCCCATATGTCCTTGGGGGTTTCCAAGTGGACTACATTGTTGGCCACATGCTCTTCCAAGCTATTGATGAGCCAACTTATCACCATGTTATTATTTTTAACCCACTTGTGGTAGGTCTCATCTTCTTCATCAACGGAGGAGGAAATTTAATAACGTGGCTTAAGAGGTCACGAGTAATAAGAACCCTCCGGACCGATTGTGACCAGCTCATGTAATTGGAGAGACCTCTTAGTGGAATCGTAGTAATACGGAGTATATCACTCTTATTACTTTTGTGTCCACTCTCCATGATGAGGCAAGTCAAATGTGGAGGGCAAGGGAAGGGGCCTTCTTCAAATAACAATTACTCAATGTAATTTGAAAACCCCGTGGACCAAATCAGTCACCAAAAAAGAGAACAAGAACCAATTTCTTTCACGAGAGCAAGCACCAAATTATCAACAAATTTGTGCCTTTAGCAAGTGAGAATAAAATCCAGTCATCACTCAACTCCTCTTGTATTCTTAAAAACAAAAAGAAGAAGGTAGATGCAACCGATTAGGCCTTAATCCAAACTTCAACACAAACCGAGAGATAGAAAAAAATATTTAGAGAATATTAAAAATAAAATCAAGATACTTGGAAGAAATTTATGTTCAGCTCATGGGATACTTGAACATAAAAAAAAATTCAATTGTTGAAGTTCAAAAGAAACTACAAAGGGTAAATGACTACTGGAATTTCACCAAACATATAATGGGCATCCAACAACATAACACAAGACCATGAGCAACATTAAGTACGAGAAGTTACAGCAACATGTGCTGGAATTCTACCTCAAATGAGATTGATCCAAGTTACATAAAGGTAATTGAATCTCACTCATCAATCTTAATAAGACGCAAACAACAAATGATCTTGATCACACTTGTAATTGATTTACAAGAAGATCAAGATTATAACATCAATTTAGTCATAAAAATAAATCTTCACAACAGATAAAGATTTATCTTGACTTGATGTGATTCAAAGTTCAAGAAGTAGAAAAACAGAAAAGAAGAGTATGTAAATAAGGGAAACAAAATGTAAATAAGAAGAGAATGAACTTATCTCTTCATGACTGAACTCCTTCTTTTACAACTTCTTGAACAGATTCATAATAACTTCATCAAGAGGGATCCTAAACTCCTTGCTTTGATACCATGTAGAATTTAGGATCTCATGAAAGAAATTTTAGATCAACGAGGAAGAAGAAGAAGAAGAGAGAAGGAGAGGCAAAGAAGAAGAATGTGGAAGGAGAAAGTTTTGATTAAGGGAGAAGAGGTTTACAACAAAGTGAAAATGAGGGCTGGATGAATTTTTGGAAAGAGAAGAGAGTGCTTCAATGCTCTACCTCTTAGCCAATGCCTTTATTTATAGTCTTTACAATGCCCTTAGGGCTACAACTTGATGAAATAAAAGACATAAAAAGAACACATATTTACACTTCTATGCCATCTTTAAGTGAACTATCATAATTCACACATGTCCAACTCCTTTGTAGTGTGAGTTTTTTGCCTTGAGCTTGTGGGCTTGAGCCCATCCTCCAACAAGGCTGAGTCTGTAGTGCCTCTCAAATACCTAAGAATCCACTTCACTGCTTCCCAATGTTGCTTACTGGGTTGCTCATATATCTGCTCACAACTCCCACTGCATGAGCTATGTCTAGTCTAGTGCACACCATGGCATACATGAGATTGCCAATAGCAGAAGCATAAGGAACATTGGCCATGTTGGCTCACTCCTTAGATTTCCTAAAGTATTTAGCCAAATGAGTACTTACTGGTTTTGCATCTTTCATGTTGAATCCACTCAACACATCCTTCACATATTATTATTTTGATAGTTTCAAGACATCAATGTCCCTAATAATCCTCATCCCAAGGATTTGTTTTGCAGCACCCAAATCCTTCATTTTTGGACAACTCCCTTGTCAAAATTTATATTTCTTGTTTGCAAACACCTATTGTCAACATGTCATCAACATATAGTCGTAGAAAGATATAGGAGTCATAAAGCTTCTTCAAATAACAACAATGATTTTCCTGGCACCTCAAGAAACAATTACTGCTCATAAAGGTGTCAAACTTCTTATACCAATATCTTGGAGCTTGTTTAAGACCATACATGCTCTTTTGAAGTTTGCACACCATTTTCTCCTTTCCTTGTGCTTTGAAACCATGTGGCTGCTTCATGTAACTTTCTTCCTCGAAATCACCATGAAGAACGGTTGTCTTTACATCCAACTGCTCTAAGTACAAGTCTTCATTTGCCACTAGTCCAAGCACCATTCTAATATTAGTCAAATTTTACTACTGGAGAGAAAATCTGAGTGTAGTCAATGCCTTCTTTTTTTGAAAGCCTTTTACCACCAGTCTTGCCTTGTACCACTTGCTACCATCTTGTTCATCAGTTATTCAGTAAACCCATTTATTTTTCAAGGCCTTCAGCCCTTTTGGTACCTTGGTCAGTTGTCATGTCTGGTTGGATAACATTGAATCCATCTCATCCTTCATGGCCAACTCCAACTTGGTTGATTCATCAACTTGCACAGTTTCCCCATAACTCTCTAGTTCACCTTTATCAATCAACAAAATATAATTTAGTGTAGGGAGTACCTTTGTTGTGGTATGCTAGTTCTATCAGATCTCTTGAATTCAGACATAGGAATGTCTTGATTTACTTCTAGGGGTATGTTTTCCCTAGTTCTATCAGATCTCTTGAATTCAGACACAGGAATGTCTTGATTTACTTCTAGGGGTATGTTTTCCTTGTCTTCTTGAGAGACATTCTCCATCTCAATAACTAGAAGATCTCTCAACTAAATCACTTTTGACTTCTTGGCTTCATCACTTGTGCTCTCATACTCTGTTCTCATTCTCTCCTTATACATGGCACCTTCATTGAATTTCACGTCCTGGCTTCTGAAAACCTTATGACTTTGGTCATCCCAGAAGCGATAACCAAACTTGGTACCACTATAGCCAATAAAGAAACATATCTTAGATTTAGCAACAAGTTTATTTCTAACAACAGAATCAATATGAATATAAGAAACACAACCAAAAACTTTCAAGAAAGAAAGACTTACCTCTTTGCTACTCCAGACCTCTTATGGTATTTTGCAATCCAATGGTATTGAGGGATGTAGAATTTAGGATCCCATGTGAAGGACTTTAGATCAACGAAGAAGAAGAAGAAGAAGAAGAGAGAAATGAGAGGAGAAGGAGAAGGAAAAGGAGAAGAACCTAGATGGAGAGAGTTTGGATTAAGAAGAGAAGAGGGAGTGCCGACCAAGGAGGGAGGCTGGCTAAATTTCTGGAAAAAGAGGGAAGAGCTTATGTTACAACCTTGGTGCACGATCTGGTGGGACCCACCATGAGGATGTGGCCTGCCAAGAAGAGTCCTCACCCAAGCTAGCATGAGTTAAGAAGATAAGAAGCACATGCTGAAATGAGTTATAAGACTTGAAGATCAAGTGTGACCCACAAAGATACCACAAGTTGGAATCTTATCATTATGATCTGGAAGACCACATGGGACCCACAAAGATAAGGCCACAAGCTCACCTCCTCCCTTATTTCCACATTATTGAAGAAGAGTTATAGTTCAACTTATATTAGAACTCTATTAGATTTTTTTATCCTTTCAAGATTGACTTATATTAGAGAGTTAGAGTTGGAATGTAATTAGGAGATTTAAAGGTTGTATAAGGACTCTATCACTTCCTCTACTATAAATAGAGGTGCATTAATTCAAAATTGATCAAGTTCTACAATTCTCTCTTGAGTAAATCTCTCTCTCTTTGTTTGGCGCACACCTTGTTCCTCTTCTCTTCTTCTCTCTACCCGAGAGCCTTATTCCCCTTTTCTCCTTTTTTCTTTCTCTCTTCCCTTTCTCAGAATATTGGAAAAGAGATCCTAAATTCAACATGGTATCAAACCATTAATTTAGTATCCCTACATCAAAAGGAAGGCTCTAAGATGATATGATCAACACCACTCATAGAAAGCTACTTGTGAAGGAAGATCAAAAAGTGTCAGATAAGTTCCTTCATTATTTTTTTTATTACTTCATGTTACTAGTTTCCAGATTTAGAAGATGATTTAAAGATGAGTATGTGAATGATTTTCATCTGATGAGATTGTGGATATGAATGCCTCTCAATCTAGAAGAAGCTATCAAAGCAGTTTTGTCAGTTTGGAATTTTTGTTAACTGAGACCAGTCCATGATCAGATTGTTGAAAAAAAATTCGTTGGAAAAAAATTCCCTTGATATAGAAGATTGATATTGAGTCTATTATGAGTGGTTATTTACTCAAAAAAAATCAGAATAATGATCATTTAACATCAATGCTAAATTCCTCCATGCACCAAGTTGTCTGAAGAATACTACTTGGATATTTTGATTAGAATTTTTTGGAGAATTATTTTTGTAGAAGTGCCTACTATGGCTAAAGAAAATGTGAGTAGCAAAGGTGGTATATTCAGAATTACCATAATACCCTTAAGAAGGGTATCGGATTTTATGAGTTGGTCCACATCGGTTCAAAGGTTTCTTATAACAAAGGACCTACTTGGTCATCTCACCAACCGTGGACTACCTATTGATCAAGAAGATATTTTTTATAACAAATGGTTAAAAAATGATACCATTATGATTAGTTAGATAATCAAAAGCATGGAAAAATTGTAGAAAGAATGCACTCATTGTGGGAGATATGGTCACACTATAGAAAGGAGTTACTGTGGAAAAAATGGTCACTATGGAGAAATATGTTATAATGTCGATGACAACTCAGACTTGACAAAGGCTAATCAAGCTTTGGTAGGTGATACAAAGGAGGATCAACCCACAAAAACAACTGAAAAGAAAATTTTTACTGATGAAGAATATGAGTTGTTTTAGAAAATGATGGGTTCTTCTCAAAGTTCCTCATTAAATACCGCTGCCACCACTGCTTCAAGTATGCTATCTGCTTCATCTTCATCCTAGATAATTGACACAAGAGCCTCCGAGCATCATACAGGTAACAAAAATTTATTACATTATGTATTTCCATTTCCTACTCTTAAAGTCAGGTCCAAGTTTCATTGTGAAGTTTGTCAGCTGAGTAAGCATCAAAGGAGTACATACTCACCTCGTCCAGAAGTCAAAAGTATTACTCTTTTTTCATTAATTCATACTGTTGTATGGGGACCCTTGAGCATCTCAAATATTTCTAAAGTCAGGTATTTTATTACATTAATTGATGACTTCACTCATATCACTTGGTTGTTTCTATTTATGGAGCGTTCTGAGATACCATTGATTTTTAAGACTTTTCATGCTATGGTACTCACTCAGTTTGGTCAGAACATAAAAATAGTTTGGTCCGATAATGCCAAAGAATACATTTCCAAAGAACTTGGTTTTTTTGTAAAAAAATGGCATTATCCATCAAACATCATGTGCCTACACTTCTCAACAAAATGGTCAGGCCAAACAGAAAAATTGTCATATTCTTGAGGTTGCTCGAGGTTTATTATATGCCATGAAAGTTCAATACTTTTATTAGCCTCATGCAATCCTTACCACATGTTTTCTTATTAATCGTCTACCATCTTCCGTTCTTGGTAATAAATTTCCTTACTCTATATTGTTACCAAATGATGATCCGTTTTCATTGCCCTTGAAAATCTCCATGTGTCAATGTTTTGTCCATATTTCCTCCCCAAAACATAGTAAACTTGATCCTAAATCTATCAAGTGTATCTTTCTAGGACACTCCCATACACAAAAGGGTTATGTTTGTTATAATCCCACTCTTTAGCATTTACTTGTGTCCAGGGATATCACATTTTTTGAAGACTCTTCATACTATTCTGACAATGCACCTCCAGGTTTATCTTCAATACTAGGTTCCCCTCGACCGATTGTGCCCCTTGCTACATAAACTTTTCAGCCCCTAGAAACACCGGCTGACACCACACCTGCTAAGTTTACAAATCCCACCGAGGTAAGTCCATCTTCTCCAATTGTTTTTTGCCCACAATATGATACTCATCCTATCGCACAAAGAAAAGAACCCATATCATGCACCATACCCTCTACATTTCATCCCATGTCAAATTTTGTGTCTCATCATCATCTCTTGCCTACATGTTGTCAATTTCTCTCTGTTATTTCTTCCATATCTGTACCACGGTCCTATCAGGAGACTCTCAAACATCTAGGGTGGAAGGCAGCAATGGATGAAGAAATGTAGGCCCTATATGAAAATCAGACATGGGCTCTAGTCCCACTTCCATCAGATAAGAAACCCGTTGGTTGCAAATGAGTGTTTACTGTGAAACACAATCTGGATGGGTCTATGGCTCGATTGACGGCTCGCCTCGTGGCCACGGGCTATACACAATGTTATGGGATTGATTATGAGGAAACCTTCTCTCGAGTGGCAAAAATGAACTCGATATGTGTGTTATTATCTCTGGCAGATAACTCTTCTTGGCAGGTATATAAACTTGATGTGAAAAATGCCTTTCTGAATGGGGACATCAAAGAAGAAATTTATATGCAACAACCACCTGGGTATGTGGTTGAGGGGAAGTCAGTATGTCGACTAAAAAAATCTCTGTATGGTCTAAAACAGCCCCCTCGCGCATGGTTTGAGAAATTTAGTCAAGCCCCTCATACGGGCAGGATTTTACAAATGCTCTAGAGATCACTCAGTTTTTATTAAAAACACACCTAGAGGCAAGGTAATTATGGCAGTATATGTTGATGATATCATTGTAATTGGTAGTAATTCTGAGGGCATCCAGGAAACAAAATAAAAAATATGTGCTGAATTCAAGACAAAGGATCTTTGACTACTCAAATATTTTTTGGTTATTGAAGTATTATAATCCAGACATGGGATTGTGCTATCCCAAAAGGAAGTATGCCTTTGATCTACTAGAGGAGACATGAATGATGGGATGCAAACCAGCAGACACTCCTATGAACTCAAATACAAAATTATGTGGAGGCACTGGAGAAGATGTAGATATTGGGAAATATCAAAGACTAGTGGGAAGACTTATTTACCTGTGTATAACAAGGCCGGATATATCATATGCCGTACGTGTGGTAAGTCAATACATGCACAAGCCACAACTTAGTCATTGGCAAGCACTTGAAAGGATACTACGATATCTAAAAGGAGCTCCAGGAAGAGGGCTTCTATATAAAAACCATGGTCACTTCAACATCGAAGGATTCTCAGATGCAGACTGAGCCGGATCCCCGAATGGTAAAAAATCTACTTCGGGATTTTGTACGGTGGTTGGAGGGAATTTGGTTACATGAAAAAGAAAAAAGCAAAATGTAGTAGCATAGTCTATGGCAGAAGCAAAATATAGAGCCATGGCCCACACTGTTAATGAAATCCTATGGATAAGATATTTTGTCACTGAGTTGGGATTCTACAAAGAAGCTGCGATAGATCTATATTGTGATAATCAAGCAGCAATACACATTACATCAAATCCAGACTTCCATGAAAGAATAAAGCATATTGAAATGGACTACCATTTTATACGAGAAAAGTTCCAAGCGAGTATTTTATCTCTAAAGCATATATCATCACAAAGTCAAGTTGCAGATATTCTCACCAAGTCGGTCCCTCACAAGATTAAGTCTACCATCTGCAACAAGCTAGGCATCTACGATGTTTTCTCACCCCTAGCTTGAGGGGAGTGTTACAATGTGGGACCCACCATGAGGACGTGGGATGCCAAGAAGAGTCCTCACCCAAGCTAGCATGAGTTAAGAAGATAAGAAGCACAAGATGAAATGAGTTAGAAGACTTGAAGATCAAGTGGGACCCAAAAGATACCACGAGCTGGAAGATCACGTGGGACCCAAAAGATACCACTAGCTGGAAGATAACGTGGGACCCTCAAGGATAAGGCCAAAAGCTCACCTCCTCCCTTATTTCCACGTTATTGAAGAAGAGTTATAGTTCAACTTATATTAGAGCTCAATTAGATTGTGTTATCCTTTCAAGATAGACTTATCTTAGAGAGTTAGATTTGGAATGTAATTAGGAGATTTAAAGGTTAATTGTAAAGGACTCTATCACTTCCTCCACTATAAATAGAGGTGCTGAAATTCAGAATTAATCAAGTTCTACAATTCTCTCTTGAGTAAATCTCTTTCTCTTTCCTTGGCGCACACCTTTTTCCTCTTCTCTTCTTCTCTCTACCAGAGAGCCTTCTGTTAGTGTATCAAAGCCCACCTTTCTCAAGTTACCGTTAATGTAATATATTCACTGGCCCCCAAGTATGAGGAGTGCCAATGTCGATAGTGAGTAATTAGTTAACGGTTCCAGCTTAGACGCTGATGAGGTCAAATTGTGAGCGCAATGGTTACTTGTGAAGAAATTGTAAAATGGATAGTAGGGTTCAGGGCGTCAGCCCCGACGGGGGTCTAAGGGGGCTGACCCCACGGTATGCACTTGTCACGATTGCATCACCAAGTGCCAACGTGGAGGACAGCAGGATGGCTTGCTCTACAAGCTTCCTAGATGGTTTGCTCTACAAGTTTCCTAGATGGTGTGCTCTACAAGCTTCCTAGATGAAAAACACTTATAAATAGAGATGTTCTTCAGCTACATTGGTATCCAGAAAATGAGAGTTATTCCTTCTTCATTACTCTGTTTTATTGTTTAGTTTCTTCTTGTAATTTCTGTTCAGTCCAGAAACCATTGAAGCTCTTCTAGAGCCTGTGGTGGGACGCAGTTTCTTATCGTATTTGTAATAGATCAGTGTTGGCTTTCTTCTTGATTGCTGTTTAGATGTTCCTGGGCTGAGCTTACTCTGTTTAACACCTTCTTCCCCTTTTCTCCTTTTTCTTTCTCTCTTCCCTTGCTCGGAATATTGTAAAAGGGATCCTAAATTCAACAACTTCAATGCTCTACCTCTTAGCCAATGCCTTTATTTATAGGTTTACAATACCCTTAGGGCTACAACTTGATAAAAGAAGAGACATAAAAGGAACATGTATTTACATCTTTATGTAAAGCATTCTATTTTACTTATATGCCACCACTTATAAGTGTTGGCTTACTAGCCTTGAGCTTGTAGGCTTGAGCCCATCTTCCAACTCTCCCATCAAGTTGGAGGACATGATTTTAGATTTAAACTATTTAGTGAGGATATCAGCCACTTGCTCTTGAGATGAAACATGTTTGAGGGAGATTATTCCTGCTTGAAACTTCTTCAGTATAAAGTGACCAATCCACCTCAATGTGTTTAGTCCTTTCATTGAAGATTGGATTTGAAGTAATATGAATGGCTGCTTGGTTATCACAATGTAGACCCATAGGACCTCCTTTATAAAATCTAATTCGGTAAGAAGGGTCTTGATCCTTAAGATTTCACTAACTATGTGGGCCATACTTCTATATTCTGCTTCGGCGCTAGATCTTACAACCACATTTCGCTTCTTACTTTTAGATGTAACCAAGTTCCCTCCAACAAGATTGCAATATCCATACATAGATTTCCTATCATTAGGTGATCCAGCCCAATTTGCATATGAGAAGCCTTCAATGTTGAAGAGCCCATGTTTTTATAAAGCAATCCTCTTCCCGGAGCTCCATTTAGGTATCATAATATTCTCTATAAGCCCTACCAGTGGGTAATTTGTGGCTTTTACATGAATTGACTCACCACGCTTACGGCATATGATACGTCTGGCCTAGTTATCATGAGATAGGTTAGTTGTCCCACAAGTCTTTGATATTAGCCAATATCAATATATTCTCCAATCATTGCACATAATTTTACATTTGTATCCATAGGTGTGTCAACTAGTTGACACCCCTTCATTCCTATTTATTCGAGGAGGTCCAAGATATATTTCTGCTGAGACAATATTATCCCATGTTTGGATTGAAGAACTTATATGCCCAAAAAATACTTAAGCACTCCCATATCTTTAGTTTTGAATTCATGACATATCATATTTTTCACTTCCTGTATGATATGGGCATCATCACCAGTTAAGATAATACCATCAACATATACAGCCAATAATATTTTTCCTTTGATGGTAACTTTAAAATATACCAAATGATCTACCGAGCACCGATGAAAACCAAACTGTAGAAGGATTTGGCTAAAAGCTCGAGGGGACTATTTAAGCCCATATAAGGATTTTTTTAACCGACATACCGACTCCCACTCAACCACATAACCTAGTGGTTGAACCATATAAATTTCCTCACGTACATCACCATTTAAGAAAGCATTCTTTACATCGAGTTGATATACGGGCCATGATGAGTATAGCAGGAAGAGAAAAGATGATATGTACCAAATTTAATTTGGCAACAGAAGAGAAGGTATCCTCATAATCTATCCCATAGCACTGAGTGTAACCTTTATCAATGATTTGGGCTTTAAGGCCAGCAACGGACCCATCCAGGTGATGTTTCACTAAAAAAACCCATTTAACTGACCAATCTTTTTCCTTTTGGGAGAAATTTTAAGTACCGGGTTTGATTCTCATATAAGGTGTGCATTTTTTCATCCATAGCTAATTTCCATACTGGATGCTTCAAGGCCTCTTGATAGGATTGTAGAATGGAATCAGAAGAAAGAGATGCAAGGAACTGAGAGCAATCGGAAGACAAGTGATGGTGAGACATAAAGTTGGAGATAAGATGAGAAGTAGTATAGGAATGACATTCCTTTCTTAAATCTAGATGAGAATCAAATTTTGGCCCAAACATAGGTGGAGAAGGACTTACCTCTGGTAGATCTGACAACTCCACAGGTAAGTTGACAATTGGTGCTTCAGGGGGTTGAGTAATATCAACATTGAAAGGCACAAGTGGACAAGGAGTGGTAGGAGGAAATGTCAGCCCTGGAGGAGCATCTTGTGAGGAGTAGAAGGAGGTGTCCTCAAAGAAGGTCACATCCTGAGATACAAGCATCCTCCAAATGGAAGGATTGTAACAGGAATATCCTTTCTAGGTGTGAGAGTAGCCCAAAAAAGTACACCTCAAAGAACGAGGATCAAGTTTAATCTTTTGTGGTAAAGTGACATGAACAAAACATGTACATCCAAAAACTTTAAGAGGAAGAGAAAAGGTATCTTCACCATGAAATAAAACAGAGCAAGGAGTTTTACTACTAAGAATAGATGAAGATAACCTATTGATAAGAAAACAGGTTGTAAGTATAGCAGGATGCCAATAAAAGTAGGGTACCGTCATGGATTAGAGGAGGCCCTGAGCAACTTCAAGAAGGTGATGATTCTTTCTTTCATAAAAACCATTTTGTTGAGGGGTATAGGCACATGATGTTTGATGGATAAGCCCATGCTCTCACAAAATGATTTGAACTCATTAGATAAATACTCTTTATCATTATCAGACCCAAGGATTTGAATTTTCTTTAAAATTGAGTCAACACCATAATATGAAAGGTTTTAAAGATAGAAAGAATTTCTGATCATTCTTTAAATAAATATAACCAAGTGACTAAAAAAAAGTCATCAACAAAAGTAACAAAGTATTTAACTTGAGAAATATTAGAGACACACAAAAGTCCCCATACATCAGAGTGTATTAAAGCAAAAGGAGAAACACTTGTAGTTGTAAGGCGAGGAGAATATGAACTCCTATGGTGTTAACTTTTTGACAAACCTCACAATTGAAAGTAGAAAGTGGTTTTAATGAAGGAAGTAAATAATGAAGTGAAGAGGTAGACGGATGGCCAAGCTAGTTGTACCAAAGTTGTGCCTTAGATGTAGTGGATGATAAGGCTGCTAATGGTGGAAGAAAGAAGTAGTACAAGCCCCTTTTTTCATGGCCACCACCAATCACCCACTTCATAGTTAGATATTGAAATGTACAAGAAGAGGGTGAGAAGGTGATACATCAATTCAATTTTTTGTTATTTGACTAACCGAAAGCAAATTTAAATGATATTGAGGGACAAACAAAACACCTTGAAGAGGAATAGAAGATGTAAGAGAGGAAGAACCCTTGTGAAGTGCCTTGGTTTGGGTACCATTAGCAATAGTAATAAATTTTTGAGGAAGACATGGAGATAAGGAATGAAGCAAGTGTTTGTTACCTGACAGATGTTCGGAGGCCCCGAAGTTGATGATCCAAAAGGAAGAGGATGAAGAGGAAGAAAGCATAACTAAGGTAATGGTGGTAGCAGTAGTAGGTAACGAAGGAACGGAGGAATCCATTAGAGACTTCATCTTCTGAAATGTGGCATAGTTTTCAGCAATGAGAGTCATGTTTCCCGAGTGGGAGTCAGCCTTTTCTTCCCGTTTATCAACATTAACAAAAGTTGGGTTCATCGTGGCCCAATTAGGCTTGCCATGAATTTTCTAGCCAGTTCCCACCAGATGGTTTTGACCACCACAGTAAATGCAAAGATAGGGCTCAGTGTGGGAATGGGTTGGACATGTTTGACCACCTCTATTACAAACCCCTCTCATATTGTTGTCGTGTCCTCGGTATGAGGATGATGTACCCCTATTGCTGGAGTACATAGTAGATGGAGCATCAATGGGGGAAGTAGGAGATGGGTCAGGTATCCATAGCAACGTTGCACTGATGTCATTGAAGGATGGAAGAGTAGAGGAGCTAAGAAGCTGGGTCTTAGACACCTCAAGGTAAGGCTTGATATTTCTCAAGCAAATAGCTGCTACCAAGGCCTATTGCCTTTCTTGAATTTCAATGTCTATGGAATATGGCTGAGCTATTTTTCATTCTTAGAGAAGGCCCCAAAACCGAGCCAAAAATTCATGAATGTTATATCCTTGTTTAGTATTCAACATACTTTGTAAGATATTGAATAATTTTTTTAAGGAGGTAGTACTGGAGTATAGCTTAGCATGTGTCCCAAATGTATTTGGCTGTTTCCAAGTCGATCACATTGTTTGCTACATGCTCTTCCATGCTATTTATGATCCAACTAATAACCATGTTATCATTTTTAATCCACTTGTGGTAAGCTATATCTTCTTCATCAATCGGAGGAGGGAATTTGATAACGTGATTGAGCAGGTCAAGAGTAATGAGAACCCATCGTACCGATTGTGACCAGCTAAGGTAATTGGAAAGACCTCTTAATGGAATTGTAGTAATGTGGAGTATGTCACTCTTTTTACTTGTATGTCCACTCTTCATCATGAGGCAATTCAAATGTTGAGGTCAATTGCAAGGGCCTTTTTTAAATAAAAATTACTGAATACAATTTGAAGAAATCGTGGACCAAATCAGTCACCAACAATAGAGGGAATAGACATTTTTCAAAAGAACAAGTACCAAATCATCAAGGAATTTGTGCTTTTGTCAAATGGGGGCAACATCCAGCCATCACTCAATTTTTCTTATATTCTTATAGAAAAACAAAGAGGAGAGTATAGATGCGAACTCTTATGTCTTAATCCAAACTCCAACACAAAATGAGAGAATTTTTTAGAGAAACTTAGAGGCAAATCAGGACTCTTGGAAACAAATTTTCCTCAGCTCATGGTAACACTCCAACATAAAAAAAGTGGCAATCGTTGAAGTTCAAGAGCAGAAAAGTCATAGAGATACGTAAGTGCTGGAATTTTAACCATATAATGGTCATCCAACAACATAACAAGATCCCAAAAGCATTGTCAAGTGAGAGAATTTACAGCAACATGTGCTGAAATTACTTCTCAAATAAAATTGATCCAAGTGACATAAAGGTAACGAAATCATAAATCATCAATTTATCAATCTTGATAAGACACTAGTAGCAACTAATCTTGATCCAGCTTGTAATTTAGCGACAAAAAGATCAAGACTATAACATCATCTTAGTCATAAGAGATAAATATTTACAACCTCTCATATGATGATTATCTTGACTTTATGTGATTCAGAAATCAAGAGTTCAACAATTAAAGAAAGAGTATGTAAATAGAGGCCATAATTGACTTATCTCTTCATGGTTGGACTCCTTTCATGAACAAATTATTGGACAGACTTCATAAATACTTCTTTGTATACTTCATCAAAGGGGACCCTAAACTCCTTGCTCTGATACCATGTAGAATTTAGGATCTCATGTGAAGGACTTTAGATCAAAGAAGAAGAAGAGAGAAAGGAGAGGAGAAGGAGAAGGAGAAAGAGAAGTAGAAGAACATAGATGGATAGAGTTTGGATTTGTTGATTTTTAGGACTCCATGAATTTATCTCATGGAGAAAAGGAAAAAGAAACCCATTGGGATAAAACTGGAGGAAGAAGGATTATGGAATTGATTCTTCCTAACCCTCTCCCTGAAGCTCTATTTATAGATTTATGAAACTAAAATATTACAATAATACCCCTGAACTAAGGGTTTAAGGTTTAGGGTTTTAACCTTGGAACTTTAACATAATTACATCAATGCCATCTCTATGAGATGACCCTTTATTTACCATCCTACCATCAATGCATGTGGGCCTATGGGCCTTCTCCTTGATATATTGGCGTTTAGCCCATCTTGAATCTCTCTTGGATTCATGGGTCTTCCTTAGTCTTATGGGCTTGGGCCCATCTTCTTATATACTTTGATATGTGGGCCTTCCTTGGTTGTGTGGGCTCTGGCCTTGTATTCCAACAGGATTAAGGAGAGAAGAGGGACCACTGACCAAGGAGGACGGAGGCTGGATGAATTTCTGGAAAAAATGGGAGAGCTTCAATGCTCTACCTCTTAGCCAATACCTTTATTTATAGCTTTAAAATGCCCTTAGGACAATAACATGATAAAAGAAAAGACATAAAAGGAACACCTATTTACATTTTTTTGCCATCTTTATGAAAAATATTCTATTTCACCCATATGCCACTGCTTAGACGTGTGGGCTTACTTGTCTTGAGCTTGTGGGATTGAGCCCATCTTCCAACAAGGGACATCTGTTGATCAAATAGGCACCAGTACTAATAGCTTTAGAATAGAACATCTTTGGCAATCCCGAACGTAATCTCATGCTCTTAGCACGCTCGTTCAGAGTTTTGTTCATCCTCTTACCCACACTATTCTTTTGAGGTTTTCCAAGAATGTTCTTCTTCATCTTGGTATCATTATCGACATAATACCATTTGAAATCATCATCTATGTATTCTTCCCCATTATCTGACTGCAGATACTCCACCTTCAAATATGTCTCATTCTCAACCATTGCTCTCAATCTCTTGAAGGTATCAAAGACATCAGATTTATTTTTTAGGAAATAAACCCATGCCTTTCTACTTGCATCATTAATAAATGTCACATAGTAGTTAGAACCACCAAGGGAAGTAACAGTTGAAGGCCCCATACATCTGTGTGAACCAACTCCAATTTTACTGTCTTTTGCTCATTTCTAGACTTAGAAAAGCTAACCCTTTTCTGCTTGCCAAAATACAACCTTCACAAATACTATTATTTACAGTTTTCAACCTTGGTAGCTTCCCTTTGGACTGAAGCACTTTCATTCCCTTCTCACTCATGTGATTAAGCCTATAATGACACAAGTTAGAATTAGTAACAGCATTAGCAACTGCAACCGTGTCTCTGCAATTGGAAGTGATGTAAAGAGTTCCAATTTTAACTCCTCGTACAACAACCATGGCTTCCTTAGTGGCTTTCCAAGCAACACCATTAAAATTCACATTATGACTTTCATCATCAAGCTGCCCTTACTGAAATTAGTTTATGCATAAGTTTTGGCACATGTCTCACCTTGTGAATTTTCCACACTATCCCATTTCACATCCTCAAACTAACATTACCAATACCAACAATATCCAAAGGTTCTCCATTAGCAAGATATAACTTCCCGTGATCTCCAACAACATAATTCTCCATGATCTCACAATGTGTGGTGGTGTGAAAAGAAACTCCTAAATCAAACACCCAAGAGTCAATAGGGCTATCAACCAACAAGAGTAAAGCATCTTGTACTTATTCAGTTACCAAATTTGTAGCATTGTGTTTCTTTTCATCTTCTTCGGTGCTCTGCAGTTTTTCTTTATGTCACTTAACTTGCTAAAATTCCAGCACTCCACATTCCTTATGAATTTGGACTTTCTTCTTCCATTCCTTGATTTCCCTCTACTATTGCCCTTGCTGGAATTCCTCTCGAAGTTCATACCCCTAGTATCGACACTTAAGGCAGAATTAGATGTCAACGATTCTTCGGAGTCCTTTCTACGAACTTCTATTATGAACTCAATAGTAGGCCGAGTCATGCAGAGTCCCCGTGGCTGAGTCAGTTACTTAGTCATTAAGTTACTTAGTTTTTAAGTTATTTAGTTAGTAGATTAAGTCAATTACTTAGTCATTAAGTTTATTTACATTAAATGTCGTAGAGGGGCAAATATGTAATTTTCTCTTGAACCTTGTTGATGTGATCCTTATTTAGGGGTGCAAGAAATGGAAAAGAGACATGTATGCGTTTAGGTTAAAAAAAAGGGTTTTGATTTCTCCTAAACGAGCTCAGGGGTGTGCGTTCTCTTTAACGAATCTAGGGTTTTCAAGCTTCCCTTTGGCTTGATTTTATTTTTTTCTCTTCTTCTTCCCTGTGAATCGCTTTGTTAGATTCAGGATCTTAACAACGTGGTATCAGAGTCGGAACACAATGAGAGATGCTTTGTCCCGAGAAAAAATGGCTTGCCATACTCGATCTATCGGGAGAAATACACACATGGGTTTCAACATTGCGTAATGGAATGTGTGAGTCTTCCACTATAATGTCCGAGACATTGCTATAAATTGAGAAACATCACATTAAGGCCTCAGAGGGGAAGGTCGCTGCTCTAGAATATGAATAGTTGATGCCCATCATTCGACCTCAAAATCGAGTCAGAACAGCCAAATTTGAGTTCGACCTCAAATCTCCCTTGTTCACGAAAACCTAACCTTCTTCCAGAAATTGAGACTAGAAATTTCCGAGCAGAGGAACCCCATGCTAAATTTCGGCCACGACTTGCTGCTGCTAACTGTCGAAAATAGGCCAGGCTCTCCTTCGTCATGAGGCATAAATATCTTCTACCCAACATTTTTTATTGTCCATCATTAGAGGTTTATGCGAACAAGAAGGTAAAAAAATCCAGAGATTTTCATTTCAAAGTGGAAATTGTTACCGTGGCAGAACGAGAGTCCGAAGCAAGCATGAGAGCAAGAGCATAGGCGAATAGCCTCGGGACTCGAGACTTTCCTTAGGTTGATTGATTTTGTTACCCATGGAGACCGTCATCCTTGACGCCGCCGACACACCCGATTTGTTCAGAAAATACAAGCTCAACAGGCTCATCAGCCAGGGACCCTTCGCCAAGGTTTACTACGCCAAGTCCGTCGTTGATGGCACAATGTTTGTCGTCAAGGTCATTGGCAAGAAGAGCCTGGATGAGATCACCATGGTTCCAAGAATCCTCCGTGAGGTCTCCGTCATTCAGGACTGGGACTTTGACTTTGCTTTCCAAAATAATTAGAGATTGAACTTCGAAAACCGTATTAGCTTCAGGGGTACCTCATATCGCGACTTATATGAAGCAATAGCGAAGCTCCTTCCCTAACTTCTCGGACACCTGCCAGTTTCTCTTATTCCAGCTGATTGTAGAGTGGATAAAAAATTGGAGAAATGATGTCGATAGTAGGATGAACAGCCAAGAATAAAGAATTCCATAAAATTACAAATTGCATTTGGGTTTCTGGCGGTGAATGTTTTCTCAAAGGTAAAATCTGATTCAGTTATTGGCTATGTGTGGGTCTTTGGATTAGGACTCCTGGGAAGCTTTCTATTTCAATTTTTTTTTTTTGACAATACATGTTTCTCAAGAGATTGGGTTTTAGTGATGGAGAATATCCCTGGTTTTTCTGTATACCGAGGTCTATATGAGTTTACACAGTATGCCTTTACTGGAAATTTTGTTGGAATTTCTGGAATGTGTTGGAGGGATCTGAATGGCGTTGATAATGGGATCAAAGAATTTTTAACTATTATGTTTGATGAAATGCCTAAAAGAAATGTGAGTTCTTGGATTAGGAGGATTGCGGGGTATGCTTAGAACAAGCAAAGAGGCTTATGGCTAGTTGAAGGTGTTAAGCTAGATGGGGTTGTAGTTGTTTCAGTCCTCTCAGCTTGTGCCCAATTAAAGGTGTACATACATGTTAATTGTTTCAATGAGGCTATTCTTGTCAGCATTTTTGTGAGATTTAGCCTTGCTGCCATGTATGGCATTGCGGTGGCAGCTTTTGGAATGTTGTACACCATTGCTACTGGTGTGGCCATTGATGCATATCGTCCCATTAGTTACAATGCTGGAGGTATTGCTGAGATGGCTGACATGAGTCACAGGATATGCGAAATAACTGACGCCCTTGAGGCCGCTGGAACCACTACTGCAGCTATTGGAAGGGGGTTTGCCATTGGTTCAGCCGCCCTGGTGTCTTTGGCTCTCTTTGGTGCCTTTGTGAGCCAAATAACTGATGCCCTTGAGGCCGCTGGAACCACTACTGCTGCTATTGGAAGGGGGTTTTCCATTGGTTCAGCCACCCTGGTGTCTTTGGCTCTCTTTGGTGCCTTTGTGAGCCGTGCTGAAATTTCCACAGTGGATGTTTTGACACCTAAAGTTTTCATTGGGTTGATTGTGGGTGCAATGCTTCCATACTGGTTCTCTGCCATGACCATGAAGAGTGTGGGAAATTCATTTCTTATTATCTGGAATTTTGCTTCCCTTTCTAAGACACTAGAGAAGCTACAAGAAAGAAAGAAAAGCGAGCTAAAACTAATGGTGTCCGAAGATTCTATGAAGCAGAAATTACAAGAGCTGCAGAAACGGCTAGGGAAGAAACATACCTTTGAAGAAGCCGTGTCTTTGATCCAATCCATTCTTCTTGAAACTTATTCTTATGCTTCTTCGTCACTTTGTAAATGCATTTATTCTGTAATTTTTTGGGCTGCAACGATCTTGCAGACTAGATATATAGCACCAGGATTCTGGCATGCAGGTTTGAGGCTTTTTGAAGATGCATAACGCATTGTTGTTGAGTCTTCACTGAAGGAGCACCTAGGAGCATGCACTGCTAGGGCTCTTGAACATTTAGATGAGGTAGAGAATGGACCCCGGGCCTCAGACTCCACCAAATACTCCGTACAAAGATTCTAGATTTCTATTTGAAGGACATTTAATAGTTGGGCCTGAGCCCCGGCCACCTGCATGGCTTGTGGCATAGAATTTACTTACAACTCTTGGTAACACACAAGAGCAGTTAGTTCTTCTGAGTCTTCTCAATCCCATGGGGAGAGTAATAGAACAAACAATTTTGGTCCTGATGCTGCTTCTGCAATGCTGGAAAAGTTGGTAAATACTAAGCTAGAAATCAGTGGTTTGCAGGACCTTGATTCTGTCATTGAAGCTTCACTACAGGAAATTGGTGTTGGACCAAAGAAGCCACCTCCAGCCTCAAAAGAGATGGTTGCAAGGCTTCCAATCATCACAATCACACATGAAATCTGGGTGAAGCTAGGGAGAGAGACAGACTGTGCAGTTTGCAGGGAGAACTTGGTTATAGATGACAAGATGCAGGAGTTGCCTTGCAAGCTTTTATTTCACCCAAATTGCCTCAAGCCATGGCTGGATGAGCATAATTCGTGCCCAATCTGTAGGCATGAGCAACAAATAGATGACCATGCATATGAGAGCTGGAAAAAACGTGAAAGGGAGGCTGAAGCAGAAAGGAAAGGAGCAACAAATGCACTCCAAGGTGGAGAATATATGTTGAATACTATTGGTGCTTCTACCATAGTAGAGTAGTTGGATACAAAAAATTGTTAATTTTCAGAGGAAACTTTTTGGCAACTGGGGGAACTAGTGGAGGGTTTCAGATATAGCAATCTCTCCATCCAGAGTGTTACATTGCAGCGCTTACGCCACTTGTGTCATCCAGTGGGTTGACGTGGATGCCACAGATGCTACTTGGGGAGATATGTCAACGTTTTGGCACACATCCCTACCTTCAAGTTTGAGGACAAGCACTTTTTCCAGGAGGGGTGTAATGTTAGCAGGCCGAGTCATTTAAAGATGCCATGGCTGAGTTAGCTACTTAGTCATTAAGTTACTTAGTTAGTAAGTTAAGTCAATTACTTAGTCATTAAGTTTATTTACTTTAAATGCCGTGGAGGGGCAATCTGTAATTTTCTCTTGAACATTGTTGACATGGTCACTATTTAGGGTGTAAAGAATGGAAAAGAGACAAGTCTGAATTTAGGTTAAGCAGAGGGTTTTGAGTTCTCCTAAACGAGCTCAGGGGTGTGCGTTCTCCTTAAAGAACCGAGGGTTTTCAAGCTTCCCTTTGGCTTGATTTTCTTTTCTTTTCTTATTTTTCCCTACAATTCGTTGTGTTAGATCCGGGATCATAACAGCTTCCCCCACAAGAATGGTATCCTGAACATCATTAAAGATCAATTTCCCATTGCCTACATAGTTGCTAACAACAACCCTCATAAGCTCCCAAAAGTTTTTCAAATACGCCAAAAGAATTAATGCATGAACCTCATCATCAAATTTAATTTGAACGGATGTCAATTGATTGACAATTGTGCTAAACTCATTCAAATGCTATGCTACTGATGTTTTCTCTATCATCATTAAATTGAAGATTTTTTTTTGTGAGATGTACCTTATTATTTGTGGAAGGCTGCTTATACATGTCAAACATAATCTTCATCATCTCCGCTGTGGTTTTCTCTGACCCCATGTTGTGAGCAACGTTCTTTGACAGTGTTAATGGGACTACTCCCAACACCTATCTATTGATGAGATTCCACTCATTATCCTTTATACCTTCTGTTTTCATATCCAGAAGTGGTGTGTTCAGCTTTTTACGGTATATATAATCTTTGATCTGCATCCTCATGAACGCAAAATCCATACCATCAAACTTGTTCATTCCCAGTGTCAATCCTTCTCCGCCAACCATTTCTTTCAATCATAAACCAAAACTCTGATACCAATAGTTAGGAATTAGATGCTCTACTTTCAAACTAATGAGATCAATAATAATAAACATGAAAGAAATAAAAGCAAGCAACAAAAAATAACAACAAGATTTATATAGGTTCGACTTGAGGTGAGACTATATCCTTGCTTCCGCCGCTACAATAATCTACTATGAAGATGAAATAGTTTACAAAGAGAAACCACACACACTTACATGTGCTTTTCTCTAACATCTCGGACTACAATTCCAAATGCTCCTCAGGATGATGATACTCGTCAAAATGATAAAACCCTAACAACGGTGCCCCCATATATAAAAATAAAATAGGGGAATTGGATTACAAGTGTGAAATCCCCACACTACCCTTAATGACACATCAGTCAATATATCGTGTCAGATGGTAAGATTTAATTAGGCTCCACAACTTAACATGCAGGGCATGAAAGATTCTTCAAAATATAGGCCTAGAGATGACCCGATGGAGTCGGAGCTTGTATGTCTAATTTTTTTTCCTTTTCAATTGTCAAAAGATGGGCCCAAACCCACGCGACCAAGGAAGACCCACATATCCAAAAGATGTGGAAGATGGCTCATGGCCCATAGACCAAGGAGAAGGCCCACAGACCCATAAAATGTTGGAAGGATGGTAAATAAAGAGTCGTCTCTTAGAGATGGCACTGGTGTAATTAGTTTAAGTACCAGGGACATAATTGTAATATTGTAGGATTATTAATCTATAAATTGAGATTTAGGGGAAGGGTTAGGAGACAAGTCCATAACCTCTTCTTCCTCCTATTTTCTCCAATTATGCATCTCTCCTTTTATCCATGAGCTAAATCTATGGAGTCCTGAAAATCAACATGGTATCAAAACATGATTTTTAGGACTCGTATCTGTAGTTTTAGAATTCTCGATTTTTTTGGGTGCGTGATTCTGTGTCTTCTCCTATTTTTTATTTTAAAATTTCTCGATCTTATTTACTCAATGGGTTTTTTCCCTTACATGATTATTCAAAGTCTGTTGTTGTTTGTCTTTACTGCTGATAATTCTCTGCCTCGATCCTATTCCGGCAAGGTTCATATTTTTATTTGTGTGATTTAATATTGGATATCTCTTGGCTCCTTTCCATTGTTTTTTGTCGGTTACCGGTTGCTTGGTAACATAAATATTTTTGAGTCTTTGTTAATCGACGTAACCACTTCAACTGGAAGCTAGAGAATCGTTGTGCTCCAATATTGGGCATCCACATGATGCAGATAGGATTGATGGTTTTTGCGAATCCTTGGTAGTCGTTGTTTCTGATTATTGGCTCCTAAGAATCCTTACTATTCTGGTTGCTGATTTTGTTACTCTATGCATCTGTCATTGGATACCAGTAGAGTAAGAGAATGTTTCTGAAGTAGTTAGTCTCCACGTATTCATCTGCTGCTGATTATATTGTGAAATGCTTGTATGCATTAGAGTATGCATGGTACTCATTATTCATCTGCTGTTGTAGTCTCCATGTAACAAAGTAGAGGGAGCAGTAATCTCGGTAGAGGGAGCATTAATTTTTTTGCAGTCTGGTATGTGGTGGTCTTGATGTAATCAGAGCAGAGGAAGCACTGAATCATCATCATTGAAGTCATTCCTTGCTGTTGCAAAGGCAAGAATGGAAGTGGCAAGCTCAGACGCATCTGTCTCTGAGGAAACTCGCCCACATTGGTGAAGCAATTAGCGACCTATTCGGATTCCATATCGAAATCTCTGCTCTGTGTCATTGCTTCTATTTAAGGAGTGTTACAACAAGAATTTCGGTTTGGAATTTCAATTTTAGGGGTGTTCAAGATTTCCCGCTGGTATTTCTGTTTGGACATCTCATTAACAGAAAATATGCATCCTTTTAAGAAGCATAATTTTTGGTTTGAATTTCTGTTTGGATAACTGCATCTCATTAGCAGGAGATACGTAGCCCTTCAGCAATAGATCAAGGTTTTGTCAGATTTTTTTTCAGCAATAGAGGCATCTTCATCTTCGTTGGTATGGCTTATACAAGCTGCTAGTTTACCGATTGATTTCCATAAACTTATCTTGATCTTACTGCTGATTTTCCGGAAAATTCTCTATTCGGTACCTTGAATTTAATATACTAGGAAGAGAGTCTTTGTTTTTAATGTTCTCTGCTATCTTTTGAAGAAAGAATCGTATCTTCCTGCTGTCGAAATCTTCTAGCTGGTTTACTGAGCTGGCTCTAATCTTGCTCTGCTTGGCAACCACCGGCACCACTGCATTACCATTTCTGCTTCGTATGAATCTGAGTTTATTTACAGAAGATATCTTGATTCTGTATTACCACCTACTGCTATTAATCTGAAGACAATATCGCCGAGTTGCTGATTTTAACTGCTGGTTCTTCTGCATTCGTCATTGCTGCTTCATTGGAAGATCTTACTACTGTTTTTAGGAAACTTCTGATTCATCTTAGAGCTGCTTCCTCAGGATCGCTTGTTCATCACTGACAGCTGCGACGATACCTCTCAAATCTCTCTGTTTTTCTGCTGTGTTCGGAAGAGGGGAAGACGATATATAAATTAAATTTCCAACTTAGGTTGGAAGATATGGTGGACATCCATTTTATACAAAAAAATCTTATAGACCATTTACAGCAAACTGGGTATTCATGATGTTCTCTCACCCTCAACTTGAGGGGGAAGTATTAGAAGATGGACATAACACGACCAAGGAAGACCCACACATCCAAATGTGTTAAAATATGAGCTCAAGCCCATAAGACCAAGGAAGGCACACACATCCAAGAGATATGAAAGATGGGCTCAAGGGCCATAGGCCAGGGAGAAGGCCCATAGGTTCATATAGTTATAGAAGGATGGTAAATAAAGAGTCATCTAATAGAGATGGCATTGATGTAATTACGTTAAGTTCTAGAGTATAATTTTAATATTGCAGTTTCATTAATCTATAAATTGAGCTTTAGAGGAAAGGTTAGGGCACAAGTCCATAACCTCTTTCTTCTTCTTGTTTTATCCCAATATATCGTCTTTCCTTTTCTCCATGAGTTAAATGCATGGAATCCTGAAAATCAGCATGGTATCAGAGCATTGATTTTTAGGACTCGTAGCTATGATTTTTAGGATTCCAGAAACCCTTTTTTTTGTCATATTGATGGTTCATTTTTTATAGTTCTTTTTTTGTCATCTCCTTCAGATCTATGATTATTTTAGTTCTTTGGCTTTCTTTACATCATTCCTGAGAGGAGAGTCTCCACCATCTGAGTGTTGAATCTTTTGCCTTTCGACATCACTTGGCTCTAGATCAGTCATCAGTCTCTAGCCATATAGTGATGGTTTTATTAATGAAAAGAGTAGTACCAATGTCAAAAAAGGAAGAGATGTTTGCGATGCCGAGAAGACTAAAAAGAAACTTTTATTGTGGTCTTTATATCAGAGTCGTATATGGTATTACTATTACACCTTTGGTCCCTATCGACAAGCAAGATCTGATCTATGATGGGGATATGGAGTGCGAGGAGGCGATGAAGAAGGCAGGGAAGGAGGTGCAAGTGTTGTACATCCTTCATCTTGGGCACTGATTCTACATGAAATAAATTGCCATCATCTCTGTCCCCATCCAGCCCACGTCCACATGCATTTTCCACCACGCTTGTCATTTCATCTAAACTAGAGTAATTGGCTCAAAAAAGGAGCAAGTAGAAATCTTCGCCACCGAAAAGTAGAAGAAGAGGGGTGCCACGACGTTTGCAATAGATGCGATTCAAGCACTAGTGATGGAGGCGATGAATAGCAGACTCTACTTGTTTAGTTGTTGTCCTGTTGCATGCTTTCCTCATATAGCTGTTGAATTTATAGAAAAGTGAAATACTTCATTGATATCAATAACTTGTTGTAATCAAAGTACATGAACTTCTATTTATAATAGTAGAAGGTAGTAGAGTCCAATTACAATAAAACTACCTTTGTCCCAATTACACCAAAACTCTAACACTTAAAGATAAGTCCTAACATAATTAAATAACTCAATATTTATAAAAGACAAACATAAATCAAACTAAAAATCTTCTTGGTCGTGACCCTAAGATAAAGATACTTTTGTGAGTCCTTCTTGATCTTCCAACTGATGTGATATGGATGCCAACTCTTGGTAATCATTGTGGGTCCTACTTCTTATGGGTTTGCGGCCATCTTGTGAGCCTTCCTTGGTCATGTGACCCATCTTATAATAATCTTACATAAGTGGTCCTTCCTTGGTCATTTGGGCTTGATATTATCTTCCAATATTCTCCCTCAAGCTGGGGGTGAGAGAACAACATGAACTCCCTACTTGCTACAAATGATGTATAAAATATTTTTGTATAAAATGGCACATCTTCCAATATGCCTTCATCTTCCAACATTCCCCCTCACGTTGTTGTGTCCTTCCATGAGGCCCTGCGGCATTATAAGTGAGAGTAAAAATTATTCCTACCCGATAAACCATTGCTTCATACTCCAGTCTTATGCTGGATGTAGGGCACACTCCATTGTTACCGGTAGTGTGTCTCTCAGCATTGCTCTGAAGTGTCCACCACCGTGTCCCTACACAGGACAAAGACTCTCTAGTGGTAGGAGACATAAAAGCCATTATAGGGGGGATAACATAGATGTATTCATAAATTCTTCCGTCATGGACTTCCAACCACAAATAATTTTCATCTTTTTGACGGGGATGAAGTTCCTCCATCGTGGACTCCCAACCACAAATAGTTTTCATCTTTTTGACAGGGATGAAGTTCCTCCGTCATGGACTTCCAACCACAAATAATTTTCATCTTTTTGACGGGGATGAAGTTCCTCCGTCATGGACTCCCAACCACAAATAATTTTCATCTTTTTAACGGGGATGAAGTTCCTCCGTCATGGACTTCCAACCACAAATAATTTTCATCTTTTTGACGGGGATGAAATTCCTCCGTCATGGAGTCCCAACCACAAAAAAATTTGATCTTTTTGACGGGGTAAAATAAATGATGACATGAGGCCACCTCTTATTCAATAATAATGTTCCCAAAGAGATATAATAGTTGCAGCTAAATATAACACGACCATCTTCCAACACATATAACACGAACCAAATAGTAAACTTTGTCAAAGAACCCATGAAATAATCCGATATAAAAATTTATTCTTTGATGCACAAGCTTCATCTTTTGTGATCTCCCTTTATTGAATATTTTGGTCACATAAACTTATCCACAACATAAGGAATAAAATACATCTTTCTTATTCTTCTTCTACTTCTCCCCTTCAAGCTGGGAGGTAATGGCAATGATCCCAGCTTGAAACCAATATCATAGATGTAGCAATAAACCCAAATAACAGAGATTTATAAATAAGCCCTCAAACCAGGGAGAAGTGAGATATTTTCCTGATCAACTCCAAAAGTGACGCAAAACAATTGGCATAAATTCGGATTTTTCAATCCAACAGAATACCAGCATGACCTATGATTCTTCCAATTCGAATATATCTTTCAATATAGATCTGATTGACATGAAATTTTTTCCTTCTGAAAGTAGACTTAAATAAATTTCATACAAGTATAACATCTATTCTTAAAATATAATTATAAGAAGATAAATAATCTGATAGTTTTCGGTCTCTGTCATCTGGCCGAACTAAGTTCTGTTTCTCCTATTTTTCTAGAACGACCATTGACTCTTCCATGATCAATATCTCCTTATAAAAAATCATACCGATAATTGGTTGAATAGGTCAGAAAATATAATTACATACCTTTCTCTTTATATATAATTATCCATATAAAGTCTCTTTCTTGATAGTTTAAATACCTCAGAAGTTGAGGCTTTCTGCTGCCGCTCGAACCTCTTTTTCAATCTGACGTTTGCTGCTTCAAATATTGATTTCTCTTTGTAAATAAATCAGATTAAAATTTGGTTGAATAGGTAAAAGAATAGACTTAAATATATTTCGTTTGATATATATTTCTCCATATAAAGTCTAGTTCTTGATAGCAAAAAATACCTCGGAATCAGAAGATTGCTGCTGCTACTCGAACCTTTTTGCAATCTGACCTTTTCTCATTCAAATATCGATATCTCTCTGTAGATAACTCCGATTGGAACAAATCATTCTTATTTGGAAATTAGACTAAAATATCTTTCCATCAATATATATCTTGAAATATGAAAACTAATTATAGAGGTGAAAATCGCAATGAAAACTACAATTGTAGGGACTGAAAAAAAATACTTTGAACCTAGACCTAGGGTTTAGGGTTTAGAGAAAAAGATCACATTACCTCTGTGAGTTGACCAAGTCAACTCATAGAACCTGCTCTGATACCATGTTGAATTTATAGAAAAGTGAAAGACTTCATTGATATCAATAACTTGTTGTAATCTGAGTACATGAACTTCTATTTATAATAGTAGAAGTTAGTAGAGTCCAATTACAATAAAACTACCCTTGTCCCAATTATACCCAAACTCTAACAGTTAAAGATAAGTCCTAACGTAATTAAATAACTCAATATTTATAAAAGACAAACATAACTCAAACTAAAACTCTTCTTGGTCGTGACCCTAAGATAAAGATACTTTTGTGAGTCCTTCTTGATATTCCAACTGATGTGATATGGATGCCAACTCTTGGTAATCATTGTGGGTCCTACTTCTTATGGGTTTGCACCCATCTTGTGGGCCTTCCTTGGTCATGTGGCCCATCTTATAATAATCTTACATATGTGGGCCTTCCTTGGTCGTTTGGGCTTGATCTTATCTTCCAACAATAGCAATTGCCTTTGTCATCGTATCACGTGACACCAATTGTCAGCTGAACAACTATTCTGCACTAGATTGTTTTTCTCTATCATAAAAATAAGTTTATGCCGAGAATACATTTTCTCTTGCTGCTATTTTATTTTTTGAAAAATTCCTTGGCTCATCTCCTTGCTCCAAGTCCATTGCCATTTACAGAGACTCATCAGTTGTTGTTGTTATATCTATTTTTTGGAATGTCTCATGACTGTATTCCGTTGTGTTGCCATTTCTGGATGACAACTCTACTGATTTCAGAATCTCCTTGTTGGTCCTCTCCTATTTAAGTAACTTCCAAAGATAGAGTTTTTTTTGCTAGCCTTTCCTGCTCCAGCTAGGTTTCCATTTGGGAGGACGAAGATGATAGCCAAATTGATTTCACCATCAAGTCTCGTAGGTATCTCGCCATCTGATATACCGAGCTTCAAGCATGGTTTGAAGATTTTCCAGGCTATTTCAGGGAGACGATTGTTCCTTTGTGATGTTTAGGGACGATGACTTCTTGAAAAATTAAATGATTAATAAGTTAGGACACTATTTTTCATCCAGTGTTGATTCAACTTCGAGCCCAACACAGACCAGACCTTGTTAGGTCAACCCACCGACCAGAGACTTATTGCGTGCTGCTCAGTTTAATCTAGTGGGTCGGGTCAAATCAGAGTGAGTCAACTCAGTTCAGATCAACCTGACTTGGCCCACTTGTTTTCCTGCCTCGATTATACAGGTCTAGGTCCTAAGTGCTATACCTATTTCTTTCTTGCCTCAACTACCTACTACTTAACTCAGCTTGACTCGGTCTCTTGGCTCTAGCATGATATTATGTGGAATTAATTGACAACTTATTCCTTGATCAACATATTCTCGCAACGGATTATTTTATGGGTCCTTGGATTTTCATTATTTGGTACGTGTTATTGGGCCCATGCCCATTTCATCTGCTACTATTGTATCTCTTTGGCTGAGACATTATTATTGAAAGACTTGTTAGTTGCTGATTGTTGTCAGTATTGGTTATTTGATGAAATAGAAAGCATATGGTGGCCCCAAAATATAATCTTCTAGGTGATTACCTATTACACCCCTTAATTGGCATTTATTACTCTTGCCATTTGAGAGTTAGTGTCCTATGGAGGGACACATTGATGGAGGAGTTTGATTACAGTTCTAAGCAATGCCTATAGACCCACTACCTACAGAAGATAAGAGTTTGCCCAACATCCAACACAAGCTATTTGACCGGAGTATGGAACGATGTCTTATGGCTAGGAGTGATTTTACTCTCACTTATATTATGCCAATTGGGCCTCTTGGAAGAAACCACCGGCTTGAGGGGGAGTGTTGAAGGATATGGTAGACTACCATTTTATATGAGAAGATCCTATACACCATTTGCAGCAAGCTAGGCATTCATGATGTTCTCTCACCCCCAACTTGAGTGGGAGAGTTGGAAGATGGGCCCAAGCCCACACAACCAAGGAAGGCCCACACATCCAAGTGTGTTAGAAGATGGGCTCAAGCCCATAAGACCAAGGAAGACCCACCCATCCAAGAGATGTGGAAGATGAGCTCAAAGCTCCTAGACCAAGGAGAAGGTCCATAGGCCTATATAGTGATGACAAGATGGTAAATAAAGAGTCATCTCATAGAGATGGCAATGATGGAATTAGATTAAGTTTTAGGGGCATAATTGTAATATCATAGTTTCACTAATTGATAAATTGAGCTTCAGGGAAAGGGTTAGGACACACGTCCATAACCCCTTTCTTGCTCCTAGTTTCTCCCAATATGTCATCTCTCCTTTTCTCCATGAGCTAAATCCATGGAGTCCTAAAAATCAACAAGGTGCTGTAGAGATTTTAGTCTGCCGAGTGACCCAAACCGGGTTTGTTTTGTTCCACATGGTAAACCCAATGGGGGAGTGACAGACCCATTCTGTTCCGCTTGGGTTAACTCAGTGGGTTGGGTCAACTTGAACTGGGTCAACTCAGTCCGTGTCAACTCGACTTGGCCCACTTGTTTATTTTCCTATGTTATATGTGTTCGGGTCATGAGTTCTCTATTGATTGCTCTTGCGACTTAGTAATATTGGTTTGATATCCGACTCGGCTCAACTTGGTTCCTTGTCTTTGGCTGGATTATTATTTTCAAATATAGGCAGCTTATTTCTTGGTAAGCATATTATTTTGTGCACAGACTCGCAACGGATTATTTTAAGGATCATTTTTTAACCATTTTTTATATATGGTACGTGTTATTAGGCCCAAGCCCATTTCATCTGATGTTATTGTGTCTCTTTGGCTCACATGGTGGCCCCAAAAATATTATCTTCTGGGTGATTACTCGTTTCCCCTCCATACTTGGCCTTTATTATTCATATCATTTGAGAGTCGGTGTTTTTTGGTGGGATACGGTGATTGAGAGGTTTTATTACACTTCAGAGCAATGCCTATAGACCCACTACCTACAAAAGATAGGAGTGTGCCCAACATCCAACATGAGTTATTTGACTGGAGTATGGAGCGATGTCTTATAGCTAGGAGTGATTTTGTTACAGTCCCAGATCTCACAAAGCGATTCACAGGGGAGAAGATGTAGGAAGAAGAAAATAAAGTCGAAGGGAAGCTTGAGACCCTAGGTTCATTGACGAGACCGTACATCCCTCAACTCGTTTAGGAGAACTCAAAAATCCTTTGTTTAACCTAAAATCAAGACTTCTCTTTCCCATTCCTTTTACCCTTAAGTAGGGTTCAAGAGTACAAAATTAAAAATATGCCCCTCCACGACATTCAACTTGAAAAGTAAATAAAATTAATGACTTAATAACTAAGTAACTTAACAACTAAGTAACTGACTCAGCCAAAGTAATTGACTCAGCCACGTTGCCTCTGAATGACTCGGCCTGCTATTGAGTCCATAACATTACTCCCCCCTGGAGAAATAGCTTGTGCTCAAGTTCAATGGTAGGGTAGGCTTGGCGGAGGGTCTTCACATCCTCCTCTAGGCCGGTTGTGTCATCTGTGTCATCTGTTGGGAGACTTTGTTCCTCATCTTGTTTGATGTTGTGAATATTATGATGTTGCTCGTCTGCAGAAAGTTGGTGGATGTCATCTTGCAAAGCTTGGGAAAACCATTTTGCACATGCTTCCATGCTTGTTGGACTATGTGCTCCATCTAAAAATAAAATGAGACCTCCAAATTTACAAGTACCCTCACTTCGTGTAGCAGCATGTGGGTCAAGATTAGCATAAAGATTAGCCATGCACCAAAAGTGTGCAAACATGGGACTTATGTTAGATATAGTCAACATTTCATTACAATACTTGTGGCCCTTTGATATTAAACCTGCATGAATATAAGCACAAAACATACCAATAAAGGTAATTTCCTCGATCAACACGTTTTCTTTTGATGTTGCCCTTTCACCCATTTTGTTACTGGAACTTTGACCCACCATTGTTGCAAGACATCCATGAATACAGTGTTCCAACATCATTGTATTCCAACAATTTAAATTCCTCTGTGAGATTTGGTCAAAAACTCTTCTTGTATCATCCACCTGAAGTGCCTTGAAACTGGGTAGCAACATCATACACCCTACATACCAGTCGTTGGGCAGTTTCAAATTCAGACACCAGTTCGATTTTTGAAATTCAAATAGGATTCAACTAATTCATAATTACTTCTGTCAGCCCCAGTTCTTCCAATGTAGCATCTCTTTGTTTTGCATAAACTACTGCCCTAGGATCCTCCAATTTGCATGACCATGGGTGAGAGCATTCCATGCCGGTAGAAATTTTTGGTCCATGCTATCAAGTACAGAATGACCAATCTTGATTTATCCACATTTGGCATACATGTCAATAAGACATGTTACATCAAACATCTCATATAACAAACCAGTCCGTATAGTTCTTCCAGGAATTACCATTCCTTGTTGCATAGATCCTACATGGGATAAAGCAGAGAGAAGGCTTATATTAGTACCCTGATCTACTAGTATGCCATCAGACTTACCCAGAACATGGAAATGCTTAATTGCATCATCAGCAAGCCTATTCCGTGCAAAACCAGTGAGGATAGTGCTCCATGAAATCACATATTTTTGGCAGAATCCGACTATCATGGTGTGCCAAGTACCCACATCTCGAAATTGCATTTCATCAATTGTTTGGTAAGCACCAGGAATATCCCCGAACTTAGAATACATATGCATCAAAGAAGTGCCCACGAACACATCTCCACACATTTCATAATCGTCCACAATAGAATTCCCAGAACCCCCACCTAGTCGAAAAATTTCTACAAACATTGTTCGAGCGGACACTACATCTCCACAGGCTGAATACATGTGACCCAAAATATCCCCATCGCGAATTTCTGACACTAGAGCCAGAACTCCTTCCAAATCACCAGCGGAAGCCAATATATCAACAAACAACACATAATGTTCCAGCTTATGTGAGTAACCTTTCTAGTTCTCAGCGCAACTAAACCCCCGCAACACCATTGTAGAGTTTTTTCTTACAAAGTCGAGGGACTTGAGAATGGACAAAAAAAATTCGGAGAAAATCTGCTAAAAAACTGACCACAAAATTCGATCAAGTCGGTTTCCTGTTTGGAGTGGAGAGCGAGAGTGAGAGGCTGAAACACGATGGTCACAATTTCAGATTGAAATCCACTAGTCCAGACTTCTCATCTTCTGCCAAGGCAACTATTTCCACTTTGAAATCAAAATCTCTAGATTTTTTTACCTTTCTTTTTGCATAAACAGCTAACAAAGGAAAATTGAAGCTGCTGGGTAGAAAATTTTTATGCCCCATGATGAAGTAGAGCCTGACCTATTGCCAATGGTGAACAGCAGCAACATGGGGCTTCTCCACTCGGAAATTTTCCTTCTCCAATCCTGGGAGAAGTTTTGGTTGCTGTGAACAGGCGAGATTTGAGGTCAAACCCAAATCTGGCTGTTCTAATGCGATTTGAGGTAATATGATGGGCAGCAACTGCTCATCATTTGGAGCGGCAACCTTCCCCTCTAACTCCTTAACACGATGCTTCTCGGATTTGGCCAATCTCAAGTCTTCCATCCTTCAATCTGGGGGTGGATTTCTTCCAAACATCATATCCCACATACTATTGATTTGTTGGTCAATTCTTTTCATTCGTGACCCACTTTTTGTCTGCGTTGCTGCATTTTCTGCCCCTATTGCTTGCAGCTTTTCACTCTTGGACGAATCGCCCATGTTCAAGATTTTATACCAAGTTGTTATGATTCCAGATCTCACATGGCGATTCACAAGGGGAGAAGATGAAGGAAGAAGAAAATCAAGCCAAAGGGAAGCTTGAGACCCTAGGTTAGTTGGGGAGAACACACACCCTTGAGCTCATTTAGGAGAACTCAAAAATCCTTTGTTTAACCTACAATCAAACTTCTCTTTCCCATTACTTTCACCCCTTAAGTAGGGTTCAAGAGTACAAAATTATAGAACTGCCCCTCCATGGCATTCAATTTGAAAAGTAAACAAACTTAATGACTTAACTTAATAACTAAGTAACTGAAAAACTAAGTAACTGACTCAGCCAAAGTAATTGACATTGACACATCGCCTTTGAATGACTCAACCAGTTATTGAGTCCATAATAGATTTTACTCTCACTTATATTATGACAGTTGGACCTCTTGGAAGAGATGACAAACTTGAGGGGGAGTGTTGGAAGATATGGTGGACTGCCATTTTATACAGAATATCCCATGCACCATTTACTGTAAGTTGGGATTTCATTATGTTCTCTCACCCCCAACATGAGGGGGAGTGCTGGAAGATGGGCCCTAACCCACACGACCAAGGAAGGCCCACACATCTAAGAGATGTGAAAGATGGGCTCAAGGCCTGTAGACCAAGGATAAAGCCCACAAGCCCATATAGTGATGGTAGGATGGTAAATAAAGAGTCATCTCATAGAGATGGCACTGATATAATTAGTTTAAGTACCATGGGCATAATTATAATATTGTAGGATTATTAATCTATAGGTTGAGTTTCAGGGGAAGGGTTAGGATACAAGTCCTTAACCTCTTCTTCCTCCTACTTTCTCCACTACGTCATCTCTCTTTTTCTCCATGAGCTAAATCTATGGAGTCCTAAAAATCTACATCAATAAACTAATGAAAACCAAAAAAGACTTCTAGCTTCTTTCCAACTAGAAGGGGATATGTGTGTTGGTTCCAATAGCACAACAACACCGGCCCTCTTATCACTTGGCACGTGTTTGTACAAGATCTATGCATCTTGTTTGGGCCAACCAATATCAAGATTATGATTCTCTTCTCATAAAGCTCAAGCAAAGTGGCTCCATCAAAGAGTACCAAACAAAGTTTGAATGCATAGTCAACTGAGTCCATTGGTTCAAGTTGGTAGCTTCATTGGAGGTAAGGTTATACCATTAGTTTATACCATCCTAGAATCCTTGTTGGAGAAATTTACTACGCTCACATACAAGAAGAAAAATTACCCCTCCTATGTTTCAAACTTAAGGTTTTTTTTATGGACTCAATAGTAGGCCGAGTCATTTAGAGGCGCTACGGTTGAGTCATTTAGTTATTCAGTTTATTGTTTTTTTCTTCATTTTTCTTTTACTTCATTTTATTTCAATTGAAGAGTTAGTATGCCATAGGGGCATTATTGTAATTATTTCTCTTGAACTCTTGTTGGCGCCAACCCTACTTAGGGGGGAAAGAGGAATGGGAAAAGACAATTCTGATTTTAGCCTAAATAGGGATTTAGAGTTCTCCTCAATGAGCTCTAGGGTTGGAGTTATCCTCAATGAACCCAAAGGTCCAGGTTCCCTTACGAATTTTATTTTCTTCTCGTTTCTTCTTGCTCTTTTCCCTTTTCCAAAACCAAGAGTGACCTTACCAGTGTAGAACTCGTCGCCAAAACTCTGGATTACCCTTTCCAGCGCCATGTTACAAGATCCATGACCCAGGAACATAACAACTTGGTATTAGAGCAGGATAACATGGGTGATACGTCCAACAATGAAGAGCTGAGAGCCATGGTCACAAAGGTGCAGGACGCACAGGCCGAACAAGAGGTGAGAATGACAAATTTCTGGAAGTAGTTGGAACAAATTCCAAGTATTATCCTGCAACTCGAGAGACTCTCAAGTATGGTTTCAGATCTTTTGGCTGCTAGAAACCCAACCCAGGCCGAAGGGGGGAGGACAAATCGCACAGTAGAAGGGTGGAGCAGCTTGTAAAGTGCACTGGTGTCCATTCACAATAGGGTGGACGTACTGTACCCAAGTATACAAAATTGGATTTTCCCACTTTTACTACGTCTAACAACCCCTTAATTCGGTTGCATAGATGTGAGAATTTATTTCCAATCAAAGGACACCTAAATTTGATAAGGTGGGATTGTCTGCCTTCCACATGCTCGATGAAGTGCAGCTATGGTTTCATCAAGTAAAATTTGAGAGATTGGTGCTAGATTGGGAAGAATTTAAAGAGCTATGTACTATAAGCTTCAGCCCTCCAGCACACAGCAACCCGTTGGGGGGGTTTGGTCCTATTAAGACAAACCGTGTCTGTGGATAAATAATAAAAAACAATTCCAAGAAAAATTGGCTCAAGCAAACAGGATGGTTAGAGTCGACCAACAGGTAAATTTGTTTACAGTAGGCCTTAATGAGTCTTTGAGGTTAGAGTGGAACTCCTTGAACCTACTGATTTGGCACGAGCAATGAATTTAGCTCGAGCACTGGAAGCAAGACAGAAAGTTCAAATTCAAAGGACTGGTTGGCAAGGGGGGAGGAACTATTCGCCTTAGGTGACCTTGCCAATAGTGTGGCCACCCAAAACTACTCTGATTAATACTGTGGCAGCAGATACAAGGACAAGCAACCCACCACCCCAATATATATGAACATTAACTGGTTTAGACATGGCTGACCACAAGGCAAAAAACCTATGTTATAACTGTGATGAACCTTATAGAGCAGGCCACCAATGTTAAAGATTATTGTGGTTGGAGTTAGATGCATTGGGAGAAGAAGAACCGAATGAAGGTCCTCAAGAGGAGGACGAACCAGAAATTTCTTTGAATGCAATTACTAGATAGAAGTCAGCCAAAACTATGCAAGTACGGGCAAGGGTTCTAGACAAGGAACTTGTGGGGTTAGTGGACTCTAGAAGTACCCACAATTTCTTAAGCTTAATGGCTGCTAAACTTCTTCAACTTGGGATCCAGCCTCACCCAATTGCCATGGTTTCAGTTGCCAATGGTGAGAAAGTCCCTAGCTATGGGGTCAGCAAGGCGGTAAAGTTTTCTATTGGTAACACTCATTTTACCACTTAATTTTTTGTCACACCATTAGCTGGATTTGATATGGTACTTGGAATCAAATGGTTACAAATCTTGGGCCCAATTTTTTGGGATTTCTCTGCTTTAACAATGAGTTTTTAGTCGAAAGGAAGCCAAGTAATGCTAAAGGGCAGTCAAAATGAAGCGGCACATCATATCCACCTACTACACAAACAGGAACCACCAGGCAGCATGTTAGAAAAGTTACTGGAAGAGTTCATAGACTTGTTTCAGGAGCTTTCAGGGCTGCCTCCATTGAGGCACTGTGATCATAGAATTTGTTTAAACTCCAGATTAGATGTGGTGGTTATTAGACCATACAGGTGTTGAATTTATGGGAAAGAGAAAACCTTCATTGAAGTATTATCATCAGAGTACATGAACATCTATTTATAATAGAGGAAGGTAGTAGAGTCCAATTACAATAAAACTACCTTTGTCCCAATTACACCCAAACTCATACGCTTAAAGATAAGTCCTAGCATAATTAAATAACTTAATATAGATAAAAGACAAACATAAGTCAAACTAAAACTCTTCTAGGACGTAACCATTAGATAAAGATACTTTCTTGAGTCCTTGATCTTCCAACTGATGTGATAAGGATGCCAGCTCATGGTAATCATTATGGGTCCCACTTCTTATGGGCTTGGGTCCATCTTGTGGGCCTTCTTTGGTTGTTTGGTTCATCTTATAAGACTCTTAGATATGTGGGCCTTCCTTGGTCATGTGGGCTTGAGCCCTATCTTCAAACACTCCCCCTCAAGTTGGGGGGAGAGAACATCAAGATCTCCCAGCCTGCTGCAAATGACGTATAGGATTTTTTTTGTATAAAATGGCTGTCCTCCAATCTTCCAGCACTCCCCCTCACGCTGGTGCTCTCTTCCTTGAGACCCAACTGGCCAATCCAGGGGGGTTAAAACAATAGATGCAATAATAAGTTCCTCCATCATGGTTTCCCAACCATGATATTTTTTTACAGGGCCCATGGTTTCCCAACTTTGATATTTTTTGACAGGGTATCCCCCGTCATGGTTTCCCAAATGTGATATTTTTTTACAGGGTATCTCCCATCAATGTTTCCCAATCGTGATGTCTTTTTTTATGGGGTAAAATAAATGATGATATGATGCCACCTCTTCTTCAATAATAATGTCCCCAAAGAGACATAATAGCTGCAACTGAATATAACACGACCATCTTACAACACATATAACATGAACCAAAATAATAAACCTTGTAGAAGGACCCATGAAATAATCATAGTCCGATATAAATATTTTTTCTTAGATGCAAAAGCTTCATCTTTTGTGTTCCCTTTTTCTTGAATATTTTGGTCACATAACTCATCCACAACATATGGAATAAAATACCTCTTTCTTGTACTTCTCCTCCTCAAGCAGGGAGGTAATGGCAGTGATCCTAACTTGAACCAAATATCATAGATGTAGAAATAAGCCCATATAACAGAGATGCATAGATAATCCCTCAAACCAGGGAGAAGTGAGATATTTTTTTGATATATCAACTCAAAAGTGACTCAAAACAATGGGCATAAATTCGGATTTTTCAATACAATAGAATACCATCACGATCTTTGATTCTTACAATGCGAATATTTCTTTAAACATAGACTAGATTGACATGAAATTTTCTCCTTATGATAGTAGACATAAATACCTTTCATCCAAGTATAACTTAACTTCATAAAATATGATTGATGTATATTTGGCAGACCTGGCAACCACTGCGACTATTAAATTGCTACTCATAGGAATATGGTTTGTATGAACCAAGTCAAGAATCTACAAACCACTATCGGAGTCCTTCAACTGGGCAGAAGTGGAGAGGACAAAAGAATAGCAACACCCTCAAGATTAACACCTACAGACCTCATATTATTGAAGAACGCAAAAGCCTCGTCAACTGGCATATGCTGGGACTAACCTGTTCAACTGAGAACAACCACCCAGCAGGCTTTGTTTTCAGTATTTAGAAGCAGTCCAAACATTTCTAGTGAAGCTCTGCATAACCCATGTGCTGCAAAACCAGAAGCTTCCTCTATGGATCCATTATTATCCAAACCCAGAATTGAGGCTGCAGAAAGAACCCAATTTACATTTATTGGTCTCCCGGTGTAGAAAGAATTAGCAACATCCTGCACAGGACTATATGCATTGCCCACTACTATAGATAATTTTGCTGCATAAGTCCTACATTTGAGATTTGCAGCCCTTGCCACTATTGCATCTAAACTCAGGACTATCACTGTCTCCTCATTCTACATACATAATGTATCAAAAATATCCTCTAGGAAGCCCCGGTCGCCTCTAGAGTTGGTAGCATCAATATTGTTGTAATTCGACTGAGAGGACTCACGAAAAGCAATTAGCGCGCTTTGGTGAATTACTGTAGCAGCAATAGTGAAGTTGGCATTCACAGCCTCGGCAAGTTGAAGCCTTCCCATTGAAATAGAGTGAAAAATTTTCTTTGCACCTCCCACCTCAATTTGCAGCACTATTTTCTACACTACCACTGTTTTCTGCACTACCACAACAGCACTGTTTTCTTGGCTATCTGGCAGCACTGTTTTTTGCATTGGCACAGTAGACATCATTTTGTTGAAGGACCCATGAGCCTCTTCAGGTGGCCTGTTATGTGCATACCCGGCTGTACTGAGAATATCCACCCTACAGTCATAGTTTTCACTCGTTGGAGCCAGTCCAAGTTCCTCACACTGGCCAGCACCCAGATTATGTATTTTGACAGCAGATGGTACAAAAGATAATTTGTTATGTATTTTGATAGCAGATGGTACAAAAGATAATTTTTTATGGACCAAATAGTGAGCCGAGTCAGGCTGAGACACCATGGCTAAGTCAGTTAAGTAGTTATTTAGTTTATTTTCTATTTTATGCTATTTGGGTTTAAATATGCCTCAGGGGCATTTTTGTAATTTTTGCCTAAACTCTTGTTGGCGTGAACTATTTGTATGCAACGTATGGTAATGAATGGGGAAGTAAAAAGTTAATCTAAAACAGGATTTGAGGTCTCCTCTTTGAGATTAGGGTCGGCGTTCCCCTGGAACCCTAGGTTGCGGTCTCCCTTAGAGCCGTAGGTTATAGACTCCCTCAGAGCCGGGTTATCCCTCTCCATTCTTCTCTATGATTTTGTCCCCTTTTGTTCCCTTCTTCTTCAATATCACCTCGTCCTCCCCGGTGAATCTTCGTATTGATCTGGGACCATAATATAATTCTAGTTGTATTTCCAATGCAGCAGGCTCGACATTTGAAGGTCCTTCTTCTTGGATTGATGATTCATTTTCCCGTGACACCTCAATTATGTCAATGCCAATTATTGAAGGCTTTTGGTTATGGCTTGGAAGCATATTACAGGAATCATCGGGCACTTCATTAGTGTGAGAAGTTACAACAATCGATTCATTGCAAGCATTGGCCTTAACTTCTGCAAATACAGTTTGTGGGGTGACCACGAAAGACTCCTTAATATGACAATCTGCCAGATGTGTACATCGGAAATAGTGTCCACACCCTTTGACTCCTTTTTGTTTTCACTTGGAATAGTGTCCAAAACTATAGCACTTATACTACTATGTCTAGTCTCCACTCAGAATTTGAATTTTTTACCCTCAACAGTACTAAAAATCACCCCCCATAGCATATTCTCCACCATTTCTAGAAAAACCCAAATTGCTAAGCATAGAAATCCAGTTCTCCACCTTTCCTACAGGCATTTCAACAAATAGCTGCCCATCATCTTCCATTTTCCTTATCTCCTCTGGATTAGCTCCAACCAGTCTATCTACTTGAGCCCCTTTGTGCACTGCAATAGCAGTAGCAAGTTGAAAATTTGTCAGATTGTTCAACCCACCAGTCTCTCCAGTTTTTCCCACATTTGCTACCTTCACATTTCTTGAACTCACACCTGGTTGAAGAAATGACATGAACAATGGCCGATCACCATACATATCACAAGAAAATTTAAGCACAACATTTTCAATTTGACAAAGAACAGACGTACTGGTGCTATTCTCATCAATAGAAAAATAAATCACCCAATGAAATTTTTCTACCATTCCCAGCACACGCAAAAAATATCATCTCAAATTGCAAACAAAAAAACCAAAATTCCATCAAAATTGCTCTGCTTCATGGAACAGAAAACCCCCATCCCCAAAATCAGCCCATTTGAGCCCCATCAACTCTATGGAAGAATCGTTTTGACATAAAATCGAGGGTGTTTCAAAAACTTACCCCTAAATACGTTGAAGATTGTTTTTCGCCAGGCTGTCAAGGGCAAGATTGAGAGCGAGAGTCCTGAACCCAAAGCCCACCAGACCTTTTTCCGATGGTGAACAACACCCCTTTGGGGCTTCCTCGCTTGGAGATTTTACAAGATAGAGGTCTCTCGGATTTTTTGCATCCCGTGAGAAGGGAGTTGTTGAATACCCCACCAATTTTGGAATTTATGTGTCTCTGATGGCTGATGTCCATGCTCGGCATATTTTCTCTTTGAATTTATTTGGCCCATGGCCTTTCTTCCCATCCGAAACAGTGTCTGTTCGACCGTTGTGTGCTATAAATTTTTCTTGCTCGATGAGTTTAGGTTGTATGGTCTTCTTTTCTACAGTAACGATTTCCCTTTCAAGTCTGTCGAGTTTCTGGTTAAGCATTGGGATTTGATCCAACTGTTGCATGATCTGAGCGAACCTTGTCTCATTTTCTGCCCGTGGCTCTACGAGCGTATTCTGCCTTCTAATCAGCAACTCTCTTAACTCTCCATTGTTGGAATTCCCCATGTTATGCAACTATGATACCAATTGTTATAGTCCCGGATCTAACGCAGCGATTCGTATGGAAGAAGAATAGAAAAATGAAAGTCAAGCAGAAGGGAAGCTTGAAAACCCTACATTCATTAAGGAGAACGCACACTCCTGATCTTGTTGAGGAGAACTCAAAACCCTTGTTTAACCTAAATAAATGCTTCATTTTCTCATTACTCTTACCCCCTAAATAGGGTTCACCCTTACAAGGTTCAAGATAAAATATTACAAAAATGTTCTTGTGGCCAATTAATTCTTTAACTGAAATAAAATAAAGAAAGTAAAGAAAAACAATTAATTAAACTCTAAATAACTAAGCAATGTTATTACGTGCATAACAGAAATACATTTCCAAATTTCCTAAAAAAGGCAGTAACAAGGCCTTAATAATGTAAAAAGTTATTTGTTTCAGAAAAAAATATCCTTACACCAAAATTTTCTTGGTAAGAATTTTCAACAAGAAAAGTGATTCCTGGAAACATGAGGGACTAACGGTCCCTCGACACATATTTTTACAAGAAATACTTTTCCAACGTTTCCAAAAAAAAGACAGTAACAAGGCTTTATAGTAGTAAAATGTAACTTTTCCCTAAAAAATTGCCTTATTACAAAATTTTCCTAGAAAGAATTTTCAGCTTAAAAAGTGTTTCATTGAAATATGAGGTACTGATGGTCCATGGAGATGTATTTATATTAAAAATAAATTTCAAAATAAATTTCCAATATTTCCATAAAAAATACACTAAATAGGCCTTATAGTTGCAGAAAGCAGTTTGTTTCTTCAAAAATTGATTTAAAAAAAAAATATTCTAAGTAAGAATTTTCAGGTAGAAAAGTGTTTCCAGAAAACATGAGGCAGTAATGGTCCTTGGAGACGTATTGTTATTTGTAATAGTTTTCCAACATTTCCTGAAAAAAACACTAACAAAACCTTATAGTGATACAAAATAATTTGTTTCAACAAAGTTTTGCAAGTAAGAATTTTCTGTTTGATAAGTGTTTTCTAGGAAACATGAGGCACTAATGGTCCATGAAGCCAAAATTTTTACTAGAAATACTTTCCCAATGTTTCTTGAAAATGCACTAACAAGGTCATATAGTTGTAGAATGTAATTTGTTTCACAAAAAAATTTGTAGTAAGAATTTTCTGCTTGAAAAGTGTTTCCAGGAAACATGAGGCACTAATATTCCCTAGAGACATATTTTTACTAGAAACACATTTCCACAATTTCGGAAAAAAAAATGAACAACATGCCATATAGTTTCAAAAAGTAATTTGTTTCATAAAAAATATCCTTACCACATGATTTCCATGGAAAGAATTTTAAGCATAAAAAATGTTTCTAGGAAACATGAGGCAGTAATGGTCCCAAGGGTTGTATTTTTACAAGAAATAATTTGTTAAAATTTCCTAAAACAATTCAATAACAAGAACTTATAGTTGTAGAAAGTAATTTAATTCAGCAAAAAATATGGTAACAAATAGTTTCCTGGTAAGAATTTTTAGCTAGAAATATTTTTTTAGGAACAATGAGGCACTAAAGTCCCTCACGACATATTTTTACTAGAAATATTTTTCAAACATTTTTGGAAAAAATTCGCAAACAAGGCCTTGTGGTTGTAGAAAGTAATTGTCTTAAGCAAAAATTGTCTTACCTAAATATTTTCCCTGTAACAATTTTTAGCTTAAAATTTGTTTCCTGGAAACATGAGGAACTAATGGTCTCTCTCGACATATTTTTACTAGAAATATTTTTCAAACATTTTTGGAAAAAATACGCAAACAAGGCCTTGTGGTTGTAGAAAGTAATTGTCTTAGCAAAAATTGTCTTACCTCAAAATTTCCCTATAACAATTTTTAGCTTAAAATTTGTTTCCTAGAAACATGAGGAACTAATGGTCCCTGGAGACATATTTTCCCAAAAAAGGCAATAACAAGGCCTTAATGATGTATAAAGTTATTTGTTTTAAAAAAAATTGCCTTACGCCAAAATTTTCTTGGTAAGAATTATCAAAAAGAAAAGTGATTCTTGGAAACATGAGGCACTAATGGTCCCTGGACATGTATTTTTACTAGACATACTTTTCCAAAGTTTCCTTATAAAAGCCATTAACAAGGCCTTATACTAGTAAAATGTAATTTTTTCAGCAAAAATTGCCTTATCACAAAATTTTCTTGGAATGAATTTTCAGCTTAAAAAGAGTTTCATGGAAATATGAGGTACTCATAGTCCTTGGAGATGTATTTTTAGTAGAAATACATTTCCAACATTTTCTTAAAAACAAACACTAACAAGGCCTTATAGTTGCAAAAATTATTTTGTTTCAGCAAAAAATGCTTTACCTAAAATGATTCCTGGAAAGAATTTTTAGGTAGAAATATTTTTCCACAAAACATCAGGCACTAATGGTCCTTAGAGACGTATTTTTACTAGAAATACTTTTTCAACGTTTCTTGAAAACAAGTCACTAAAAAAACCTTATAGTTATAGAAAGTAATTTGTTTTTGCGAAGTTTTCCTCGAAAGAATTTTTTGCATAAAAAGTGTTTTCCAGGAAACATGAAGCACTAATGGTCCATGGAGATGTATTTGTACTAGAAATATTTTCCCGGCGTTTCCTGAAAAAATGCACTAACAAGGTCATATCGTTGTAAAATGTAATTTGTTTCAGCAAAAATTTTTAGTAAACATTTTCCGCTTGAAGAGTGTTTCCAAGAAACTTGAGGCACTAATGGTCCTTGGAGATGTATTTTTACTCCAAATACATTTCCAGCGTGTCCAAAAAATGCACTAACAAAGCCTTAAAGTTGTAGAAAGTAATTTATTTCACAAAAATTATCCTTACCAAAAAATTTCCCTGGTAAGAATTTTCAACAAGAAAAGAGATTCTTGGAAACACGAGGAACTAATGGTCCCTGGACATGTATTTTTAAAATAAACACTTTTCCAATGTTTCCTTAAAAAAGGCATTAACAAGGCATGATAGTGGTAAATTATAATTTTTTCAGCAAAGTTTTCCAAGTAAGAATTTTCTGCCTTAGAAACGTTTTCCAGGAAACATGAGGCACTAATGGTATATGGAGATGTATTTTTACTATAAATAATTGCCTATAGTTTCCAAGAAAAATGCACTATCAAGGTCATATAGTTGTAGAAAGCAATTTGTTTCAACAAAAAAATTCTTGAAAGAAATTTCTGTTTAAAAAGTGTTTCCAGGAAACAAGAGGCAGGAATGTTCTCTAGAGATGTATTTTTTACAAGAAATATATTTCTATCGTTTCCATAGAAAATGCACTAACAAGGCCTTATAGTTGTAGATAGTAGTTTGTTTCATAAAAAATATCCATACGACGAAATTTCTTTGGTAAGAATTTTCAACTTGAAAAATGTTCTAGGAAACATGAGGTAGTAATGGTCCTAAGGATCAAATTTTTATTAGAAATACTTTTCCAAAGTCCCTAAAAAAAGAACTAACAAGGCCTTATAGTTGTAGAAAGTAATTTTTTTCAGCAAAAATAGCTTTACCACAATAGTTTCCTGGTAAGAATTTTTAGCTAGAAAATTTTTTTCGAGGAGACATGAGGCACTAATGGTCTATTTACAAAAAAAAAGAATCGAAAATAATGGAAATATAAAATATATTCAAATTTAAATATTATACTTACATATAAAAAAACACACTAAATAATATCCAAACAATGAGCAACCATGGAAACAAGCGCAAACTCAAAGTAATGCCTTACAAAACAACACATAACTCCTTATATAGAAAGAGCAAGACTGAAAAGTACAAGACGAATTTGATAACATTTAAAATCCACCAATAGAAACTATGAAAGATGCCTCTATAATTGAGGTGGCTGAACAAATACTCCATTATTGAGGACAGCTGGATTGTTTTGGGCGTTGATAGAAGTTTGGCCCTTAATTTGTAATTGTTGAACATATTCTTGGGTTCATAATAAAACTTTGAGATTTTTTGTCCCAATAAATTCTCATTATGGAGAATATTAGACTTAATTTTTGCGAACTTTGTATCAATTTATGGAAAAATGTTCCACTACCTTACATGGAAGATTCTCTATAAAATTGGCAGTCCTTCTTGATTGAAGGATGTGGTACAGTCCCATCACAAAATCCAGGGGATGGTGAAAGTCATAAATAATATGAACAAATTTGTATCTATTGGGATTTTCCCCAAATCTTTATGCTCAGGACTGGATTTAGTCCAAAATTTAAATTGAGCCTGAATGGGCTCTGGGAGAACCTCAATGGGTGGCCCAAATTTTGTCCACCGATTAAATACCTTCTCAGAACATCCTTGGCCCTTTGGAAAAACCTGGAATGCCTATGATTAGGGTTTTGATAATAGAATGTATTGAACCATGCATCAATGTAGTCCCAATTATGGATTAGTTCGTATATGATTAGACCCCTTGATACGAATCAACCAAAACTTACCTTTCATAGTAGCTATCGTAGATAACTCAGTGAGGAATAATTTTGAAAAGGCCCTGCTCGGAGGAGTTGGAGCCAACTTAGGATTAGGCCCAGTCTCCTTTACAACTTGGCCCAACCTACAAATAGATTTAGATGACAAGCATATCCAAGATACCTTGTCCCTAAAAATCTACACAGATAACTAGTAGAAAAATGGCATTCAACCAGGAAGAAGAGTAATGCATATGAGTAGTTGCAAGAGGAATCAATACAAGAAAGGTTCCAGTTAAGGATTCAAAGAAAATCATGGAACTATCCAAAAATATTGGATATTCTGAAAATTTGACCATAGAAGAACTCGACCCTAGGGAGTTAACATGGCCAATAGAATGGGTAGTCCAACCTATGGCTCCTAGACACCTTCCCCTCTCCTGAAAAACCATAAGGGAGATAGAAGGAAAACTAGTGATTACCAACACTAGGCTCTCTACCTCTTCTAGTAGAGCCTCCACCAGTTCCCAATTCGAAGGAATAGGCAACCCAAGGCCCAACCAAACGTTAGAGTCTTATGGAAAGACCATTACCAGGTTAGAAAATGCTATTGACAATCTACAACAAAAAGTTAATTTCCTCTATGATGAACATAGACATAGAGAAATAATAAAATGTCAAACTATCCTAGAAAATATTGTAGAAAAAATTGACAATGGAAATAGTCCTATTTTCTTTAAAGAATTAACAGAACTAAAATTTTTTTTAGATAATCTAAACAAAGATAAAATGCAAGAACTCCTAAGCGAAGTCTTAACATTAAAAGAACATTTAGGTTCTTCTTCTAGTCTATCAACGTATAAAACCCCTTTTACACCTTGGACACCAGAATGATCTATAGGTGGAAACTATTAGATCACCTAGAATTTTGTAGAGAAAGCCTAGCTCTCGCTCTACAACAAAGAGATACTCTTCAACCTGAAGATGACACATTCCCATCCCAAGTGATGTATCATTATTGGTGGATGAGATATAATGATTGTGTCTACAAATTAGGATGCAAGATCAAAATAATTAAACAAAAGCTTTATAAAAATGATCTATAGAGAAAGACTATTAGATCGTTTAAGAATAGCATGAGTAGAAAGAATTCATGCTCTGCAAAACAGAGATAATCTTCGACCAACAGAAGATACTATGATTGCTCACACCGAGTTTCATTCTGAATGGATAAGAATCAACAACAGAGCTCACACACTACAATGCATAATCTAGAGAATACAAAGAGAGCTTCAAGAAATATCTCTTTAAAAATGAATGATTTTTTCTATGTAACTGATATCGAAACTCCATTACCTTTAGGCTTTTCTGACATTACCGGTGGCTTAAAAACCTAGTGTACATTGCACCTTGCATAGCAAGTAGAAGAAAAGATCTAGAACCTTTTGCCTTTAGGATTGGTTCAAAAGCATCATCCTCTACTGATGATGAAGTTTACACAAAATATAATGCTTTCAGTCGCCAATCGATTTATTATGTTCTAGAGGAAAAAACCTTCCTCTAGTAAACAAAAAGAGCAACAAGATAGTGAACCAGAGGCATGGGACTCTGACAAAGTTGCAATAGAAAATACCAAGAAAAAAAACTACTCTGCTAAAGACAAAAAGGAAAATTATCTTTGTAAAAGATTCAGGATGCTTCGAGGAGGCAACACCAGCCAACATGAAGTAGAAACATCAAGGGTACAAGATACCTATATGACAGAAAATTTCCGCCACAAAACAACGGATTATTCTTGAGAAAGAGAAAGTTTTTCCCACTCTAAAATCTTGTTGGGCGGACAAAGGTATTCAATAAAATACACAAATGTTGATCCTTCCCATGCTACTAAAGGACATCAATCCATAGATAGCATAAACCCATTGGGATTTTATCTCAACTTGGATTGTTCCAAGGATGGAGAAAAAGTCCTCAAAGAATGGGAAAGAAGTATCAGCAATGCTGTTAATATGCATGAATCACGGGACAAAGATTCTGCATTTAACTTCTTTACCCATGCCCTACAGGGTCATATAGCTCATTGGTGGGACAATCTTCTCGAAGACCAAAAAATAGCTACATCAACATCTATAGCCTCAATACTAAAAGGATTAGTGGCTAAGATATCAAAATAATTTCTAGGAATACATCCAGCCCTAGAAGCTCGCAATGAGTATACTAAACAAAGAAAACGTTTAGAAACTCTTCAAAAACTAAATAAGTTACATATTTGTAACATCTATTTTTATGAGAAGTATTACTACGAATTTGCACGTTACTTCTATGAACTACAAAAAGTTGATAAAAAACCCTATCTGCCCACCTTTTATTCAAAATTGCCAGAACCTTTTGCGACTATTTTCGAAAAAGACTACATTGTAAAATATTGGTAAAACAACCCAAAGTTTCCTGCTTTAACCATGGACGTTTTCCTAGGTTTTTATACTTTTGGAAGAAAGCACAGGTTTGTACAAGACATGTTGGCAAACCTCTGTGAAACTCAAAAACTACAAAAGAAAATTAATAAACTTATAAGCAAACATTATGCTGTTCCAACCAGAACAAAAATGTAGGAGCTTATGGTTGGAAAACCTATAACCAAAAGCAAAGAAAATATCCTAAAAAATTTCATAAGAAAAAATTTAGGATACAAAGTAGTTCAAAATCTAGGTATACTCCTAAAAAAGATACTTTAGAAAAAGAACAAACTCTAGCCCAACCACATCCAGTAAATGCATATTGCCTGAAGGGGAAACCCCCGAGCAAGTGTAAATGCTGGATATGCCAGAAAGAAGGACACCAAACAAGGAGACAATATACATGAATATTTGGCCCGCTTTCGAGGCTTTCTTCAAGAATGGAATTTGGCCCAACCAACCTCTACAAATATCTTTGGCCAAGATAAACAGAAAGAGGCATTAATAACTGCCATATGCATTGTTAACATTAAAAAAATATTGAAGTAGCTAAGACTCACCTTCTTAGCTCTTTCGCGGTTCCCACTTTTGATGATGTATGTGCTACACTTCTCTGTATTCCAGACGCTTCTCCCTCTACTACTGAAATACCATCCGCTATGTACTCTGGACAGAGGGGAACACCATATGACCAAGGCCGAGGCTGAGGCAAATTTTATAGAGGAGGAAGAGGAAGAGGTGGAATTACTGGTTTTGACCGAATAGATGGGAAGGAATGCACCCATTGTAAGGAATATGGCCACACTAGAGACACATGCTTTCACCTAAAGGAATGCTCTATATGTGGTAGATTGGGCCACTCTTGAGAAATATGTTTTAAGGCTAATTAGAATAAGGCTAACAAAGCCAAAGTAATGTTGAATTTATGTAAAAGTGAAATACTTCATTGACATCAATAACTTGTTGTAATCAATGTATATTAATCTCTATTTATAATAGAGGAAGGTAGTAGAGTCCAATTACAATAAAACTACCCTTGTCCCAATTACACCCAAACTCTAACACTTAAAGATAAGTCCTAACATAATTAAATAACTCAATATAGATAAAAGACAAACATAACTCAAACTAAAACTCTTTCTTTGATGTGACCATAAGATAACATACTTTTGTGAGTTCTTCTTGATCTTCCGACTGATGTGATAAGGATGCTAGCTCAAGGTAATCATTGTGGGTCCTACTTCTTATGGGCTTGGACCCATCTTGTGGGCCTTCATTGGTCGTGTGGGCTAGTGCTTATCTTCCAACACTACCCCTCAAGCTGGGGGTGAGAGAACAACATGAACTCCCAGCTTGCTGCAAATGATGTATAGAATATTTTTGTATAAAATGGCACATCTTCCAACATTCCCTCTCACGCTGTTGCATCCTTTCATTAGGCCCTACTAGCATAATATAAGTGAGAGTAAAAATCACTCCTAGCTTGTAAGCCATTGCTTCATACTCCAGTCCTAATGTTGGATGTAGGGCACACTCCGTCTTCGATCGGTAGTGTGTCTATCGGCATTGCTCTGAAGTGTCCACCACCGTGTCCTTCCATAGGTCAACGACTCTCAAGTGGTAGCAGTAATAAAAGCCAGTACAGGGGGGGGGGGGGGGGGGGGGGGGGGGGGGGAGGGGGGATAACATAGATGTAATAATAAGTTCCTCAATCATGGACTCCCAACCACAAATAATTTTGATATTTTTGATGGTGATGATGTTCCTCCGTCATGGACTCCAAAGCACAAATAATTTTGATATTTTTGACGGGATGAAGTTCCTTCGTCATGGACTCCCAACCACAAATAATTTTGATATTTTTGACAGGGTAAAATAAATGATGATATGAGTCCACCACTTCTTCAATAATAATGTCCCCAAAGAGACATAATTGTTGCAGGTGATTATAACAGGACCATCTTCCAACACATATAACATGAACCAAAATAATAAAACTTGTAGAAGGACCCATGAAATAATCATAATCCAATATAAATATTTTTTCTTAGATGCAGAAGCTTCAAATTGTGGTCCCCTTTTGTTGAATATTTTGGTTACATAAACTCATCCACAACATATGAAATAAAATATAGCCCCTCATATTGGGAGGTAATGGTAGTGATCCCAGCTTGAACCAAATATCATAGATGTAGTAATAGGCCCAAATAATAGAGATGTATAAATAAGCCCTCAAACCAGGGAGAAGTGACATTTTCTGATATATCAACTCAAAAAGTGGCACAAAATAATTGGCTTAAATTCGGATTATCAATGTAACAGAATACCAGCATAACCTTTGATTCTTCCAATGGGAATATTTTTTTAAATATAGATCAGATTAACATGAAATTTTCTCAGTATAAAAGTAGACTTAAATACCTATCATCAAAGTGTAACTTCACTTCATAAAATATAATTATCAGAAGATAAATAATGTGATAGATTTTGGTCTCTGTCATCTGGCCGAACAAAGTAATGTTTCTTCTTTTTTTCAGAATGACCATCGACTCTTCCAAGTATAATATCTCCTTATAAAAAAATCAAACCAAGAATTGGTTGAATAGGTAAGAAAATAGACTTACGTATATTTCTTTTTATATATAATTCTCTTTATAAAGTCTCTTTCTTGATAGCATAAAATACCTTGGAAATTGAGGCTTTCTGCTACAGCTCTAACCTCTTTTTAATTCCGATCTTTGCTGCCTCAAATATCGATTTCTCTTTGTAGATAACTCAGATAAAAAAATTGGTTGAATAGGTAAAAGAAAAGAATTACAGATATTTACTTTGACATATATTTCTCCATATAAATTCTAGTTCTTGATAGCAAAAAATACCTCAAAATCTAAAGATTGCTACTGTTGCTCGAACCTTTTTTCAATCTGACCTTCGCTTATTCAAATGTTGACATCTTTCTGTAGATAACTCCAATTGGAACAAATGATTTTTATTTGGAAATTAGACTAAATTATCTTTCCTTCAGTATATATATTTCAGTATTAAAAACTCCGTATCAAGTTAAAAAATACAAAGAAAAACTATAGGTATAGGGACTAAAAAAAATAACTACGAACCTAGACTTAGGGTTTAGGATTTAGAGAAAAGGATCACATTACCTCCGTGAGTTGACCAAGTCAACTCACAAAACCTGCTCTGATACCGTGTTGAATTTATGGAAAAGTGAAATACTTCATTGTCATCAATAATATGTTGTAATTAGAGTACATGAACCTCTATTTATAATAGAGGAAGGTAGTAGAGTCCAATTACAATAAAACTACCCTTGTCCCAATTACACCCAAACTCTAACACTTAAAGCTAAGTCCTAACATAATTAATAACTCAATATAGATAAAAGACAAAAATAACTCAAACTAAAACTCTTCTTTGACGTGACCATAAGATAAGATACTTTTGTGAGTCCTTCTTGAGCTTCCAACTGATGTGATAAGGATGCCAGCTCATGGTAATCATTTGGGTCCTACTTCTTATGGGCTTGGGCCAATCTTGTGGGCCTTCTTTGGTAGTGTGGGCCTTCCTTGGTCGTGTGGGCTTGAGCTTATCTTCCAACTAGTAAGTGATACAAAAGTGGAGCAATCTACCACAACAACTGTAAAGAATACACTTACTGATGAAAACTATGAACTATTCTAGAAAATGAAGACCAAGATGGGGTCCTCCCTAAGTACTTCTTCACCAACCGCTACCACCACCGCTTCAAGTATGTTTTCTACCTCTTGTTCTTCCTGGATAATTGACTCAGGAGCCTCCGGGCATCTTACATGTAACAGACATCTACTATACTCAGTTTCTCCTTGTCTTTAACATAAATTTGTTACCATTGCTAGTGGTTCATAGATTAATGTTAAAGGGCAAGGATCCACTTCTGTTACATCATCACTTCTGCTCACTGATATCCTTTTTGTTCCCACTTTCCCTTTGAATATTTTATCAATTAGTCAGCTCACCAAACATTTTAATTGCTCTATCACTTTCTCACCCACTTCATGTGTATTTCAGGATCTTACATCGAAGTGGGTGATTGGTGGATTTTGTGAACAAGGGGGGGAGTGGGGGTTCATCTACCTGGATGTGCCACAAATAAATACTACATCCACCTGTGACACTGAAACCAAGTTATGGCACAACCGGTTGGGACATCCGTCAACCCGATCTCTTCATCATAGTTTTCCTAAAGCAAGGTCAGACCTTCATTGTGAAGCATGTAAAATGAGTAAAACTTAGAGGTCTACATACTCACCTTGTCCAGAAATTAAAGTGTCTCTCCTTTTTCATTAATTCATACTATATGGGGACCCTTGAGTGTCTCCAACATTTCACAAGTTAAATATTTTATTGCATATATTGATGACCTCACTCGTACCACTTGGCTATTTTTTTTAAAGAGCACTCTAAAATACCATTGATATTTAAATCTTTTCATGAAATGGTACTCACTTAGTTTGGGCAGAAAATTAAAGTCCTTCGGTTGGATAATGCCAAAGAATACACATCCAAAGATCTTCACTTGTTTTGTCTTGAAAATGGCATTATTCACTAAACATCATGTGCCTACACCCCTCAAAAAAATGGTGTAGCCGAACAGAAGGACCTTCATATTCATGAGGTAGCTCGTGGATTAATATATGCCATGAAAGTTCCATACTTTTATTGGCCACATGCAGTCTTTACCACATGTTTTCTTATAAACCGGTTACCCTCTTCCGTTCTTGGAAAAAAATTCCCTACTCTCACTTATTAGCTAATGATGATCCTTTTTCACTGCCCTTGAGAGTCTTCGGCTTTCAATGTTTTGTCCATATTTCCTCCCCAAGACACGGTAAACTTGATCCAAAATCTATGAAGGATACTCTCATACACAAAAGGGTTATGTTTTCTATAATCTTACTCTTCAGCATTTACTTGTGTCTAGGGATGTCAAATTCTTTGAAGACTCTCCATATTATTCTAATAATGATCCTCCAGGTTTATCTTCCATACCAGGTTCTCCTCTGTTATGGTCTCCTACCATGGATCGAGTGATTCGACGATGGGAGAGGTCTTCTTGTAAATCGAGGGTAGAACCAGGATGACGAGACCTTTCTGGTCTACCTATGGTTACAGGTTTGTGAGGAACATGAAATGGAATGGCTAACGTGAGAAAAGAGGAGAGAGGGATTGGCGAGAATGAGGATAACTTGGTTCATCAAAGGGAGTCTGCACCTTGGGTTCCAGGGGAATGCCGACCCTGGTTCGTTGAAGGAGAATGTGGATCCCTTGTAAATTTTTTCTTACCTTTCCTTTCTTCTCGATGACCTTTTAAGGCAAAGGCTCGAGCATAGTATTTAAGATTATTACAATACTGCCCTCGTGCACTCCCTACTTGACATTCATGAATTTAAAAGAACATAGACTACCTAAGGTACTTCAGTACTCCACTGAGTCACTCACTTGTCAGCCTCGTATCTGGATTAATCGTTCTGCTACCGAGTCCACAATATCACTCCCCTCCTGGAAAATGAGGTAGTCTGCAAGCTTGAACGTGTGGTTGACCTGTTGGAATACTGCGGGGTGCGTCTGTGGGAGACCATTGAACTAACACCTCTCGTCTGTGTGGATTCTGGCGAGCCTACAAAATTTTGAATGGCAAGCAAGATATTTGGCCATCCTCAATGGGTGGGAGAGCAGGAGTGTGGGTGAGGAGCTGCCTGTGAAGGGCTTTAGGAGGGACACATGGAATAGATCATGGATCTTGGCTTCTTGAGGCAATTGGAGCCTATATGTGACTTCCCTGACCCTCTAAGTAATTTTGAATGGCCCAAAATATTTGGGCGAGAGCTTGTGCCTGCATCCAGCTACGGAAGCCTATTTGTAATGTTGGAGTTTGAGCCAAACAAAGTCACCTGTGTTGTACTAAATGTCGCGGTGACCCTGGTCATTGTAGTCTTTCATACAAGCTTGGGCTTGGCTGAGGCACTGGCAAATAATGGCCAACAACTGATCTCGATCAATGTGGGCCTTGTCCACTGCATCGACTCTGGTGGAGCCATGATCATATGAAAGGAGACTGGGAGGGTCTCTGCCATACACTATACGAAATGGGGTGTCTTGTAAAGCCATGTGGAAAGAGGTGTTGTACGGATATTCTGCCCACAGAATGCAGTCCACCATCTTTTGGGTCTGTCACCAACCAAGCACCGAAAATACATGGCAATGGTATGGTTAAGTACTTCGGTCTGGCCATCAGTTTGCGGGTGATATGCTGAGGAAAAATTGAGTTTGGTGCCGCAGAATTTGAAGAGATCCCGCCAGAATTGACTAGTAAAAAAAACATCCCAATCACTGACAATGGACTCTAGAATGTCCTGTTGGCGCACAATGTGTGTATGGGTGTTCCAATGGAATGAAATGACCGTATTTGGATAATCTGTCTACGACCACCAAAATAATAGACTTCCCGAAAGACCTCGGAAGTCCCTCAATAAAATCCATGGATAAGTCTGCCCATACCTGAGTGGTAAGCTGGATCGGTTGTAGTACCCCTGCTGGTGATAAATTATCCGCCTTATTCCTCTGACACACCTGACAAGCAGCTACATAGGAGGTAATGGAGATCTTCATACCAGCCCAATAAAAATCATGGCGAAGCCGCATGAGTGTCTTCTGAATGCCTTCATGGTAGCTTTCACGATAAGAAGATACCACTGTAGCAATGAGAGGAGAAGAATGGTGCAAATAGTTGTGGCTCTTATAGAGAAAGAGGGTGTCAAGAAGGGTCAAATCGGATGGCATGTTGCCAGCTGTAATTTGCTGACTGAGGTCTTGTAGTTCTGATGAGATCCTATGGGCCTCCTTGATGGTGTCCAAAAGGACTGGCATGGGATGACTGATGGCAGATAATTGTGGTGAGTCTTCTGATCTGCGTGACAGAGCATCCGCTGCTATAATCAATTTACCTTGTGTTCCACCATAAAGTCAAAGATCAACAATTTACTGATCCACTGCCGCTGAGGTGATGTAGAAATAAGTTGATCTACCAAATATTTCAAACTGTAGTGGTCTGTACAGATAAGAAAATATTGAACCCATAAATAGGGACGCCAATGGTGGACTGCCTTTGCTAAGCCAATCAGTTCACGCTCATATGCTGGTAACTTGTGTTGATGTGGTGACAGTTGTCGGCTGAAATAGGCAGTGGGATGGTTGGATTATCGCAGCACTGCCACGATACCACCTTCTGATGCATCACATTCAACCACGAAAGGCTCTTTAAAATTAGGCAATTGTAAGACCGGTGTTGTGGCAAGGGATGTTTTTAACATTTGGAAGGTTGTGCTGGCCTCCTCATGCCAAACAAATGCATTGCAACGTAGCAGGTTGGACAAGGGTGCTGCTATGCTCGCATAGTTGGCAATGAACTTTCTATAATTTACAGCCAAGCCTAAAAACCCCGTAAAGCATAGACATTGGTTGGTGGAGGCCACTGTGTAACAGCTGTAATTTTTTTGGGGTCCACTGTCACCCTTGACGTTGTAATAATATACCCCAAATAAACTACTTGTTTTCTCCCAAATGTACACTTGCTCTTCTTTAAATACAGCCGGTGGGATCGAATCAATTGAAAAACCAGTTGTAAATGCTCTAAGTGTTGAGGCCAAGACTTACTGAAAATTAGTATGTCATCAAAGAATACTAACACAAATTTGCGGAGATAATTGGTAAATACCTCGTTCATTAAAGCCTGAAATGTTGATGGAGCATTGGAGAGACCAAAGGGCATGACCAAAAATTCAAAGTGGCCATGATGTGTCTGAAATGCTGTCTTGTGAATATCTGGAGAATACATATGGATCTGATGGTAGCCTGAGCGCAAATCGAGCTTGGTGAAAATTTGTGCTCCATGAAATTCATCCAATAACTCATCCACAACTGGAATAGGGAGCTTGTCTTTGATAGTCTTGGAGTTCAATTCCCTATAATTCATGCAAAATCTCCAAGTGTTGTTTTGTTTCTTGACTAACAAGACCGACGAAGAAAAGGGGATGTACTTCTTTGGATGAGGCCTTGCTCAAGCATCAATTTGCATTGTTTTTCTATTTCATCTTTTTGGAGATGGGGATATCGATAGGGGTGCACCACAACCACATCAGAACTATCCTTCAATGAAATTATATGGTCACACTGTCTCAGAGGTGGGAGACCCTTTGGTTGCTGAAAGACCTTGTCATAATCCTCCAAAAAATTTTTTAACTTCGTGGCCGAGGGCTGCTGCTGCTAGAGTACTTGTAAGTGTGGAGGAATTTCAGTCTTACTACCCTGGAAAGTGTACTTCTGGCCTGCCATCTCAAAGCTCATGGTCAAGGCTGAGAAATCCCACAAAATGGGCCCTAGAGCTTGCAGCCATTTAATTCCGAGAACCATATCAAATCCTGCTAGTGGTATGATCAGAAATTTTGCCTCAAATGGATGACCTTCAATGGAAAACAACACTGCCTTACTGATCCCATAACTTGGGAAGTTTTTCTCCATTAGCCACTGAAATTGAAGCTGTTGGATGAGGCTACGCTGGAAATTGCAATTGCTAAGCCGCTTTGAAGCTTATAAAATTATGACTACTGCCAGGGCCAACCAAACTGAGGAGTGGTTTTTCATTGACGAGGGCACATAGTTGCATTGTTTTGGTGGATTGGAGGCCGGTAATGGTGTGGAGAGAAATTCCGGTTCATTTTCTTCCTCTACTGGGTCGGTGTTGTCAAGGGCTTCCTCCTCATCATCCTCTACTTATAACCAAAACAATTTCTGGCATTGATGTCCAAAGGTATATTTTTCATCACAATTATAACATAAGCCTCGGGACCTTCTGTCTTCCTTCTCTACCCTGTTCAATTTTCTGATGAATGCCAGTTGAGATGGACTTGTCTTGGAAGCTTGAGGAGAACTGGAAGGTACTGAGTTGCACCATGGGGTTGTTGTGTGTGGGGTGCTTGTAGACTATCTTCCTCCCGGCCATGGAGGTTTGCTTGCCTGGAATTTTTGTTTGGCTTCAAGTGCTCTCGCCAAATTCATTGGTCAAGCCAAATCCGTAGGAGCAAGGAGCTCCACTTCTAGACGAAGGGCCTCTGTCAAGCCGGTTGTAAACAAGCTGATTTGCTGGTCCACCCTGACTACCTTGCTAGCCCTAGCCAATTTCTTCTGGAAGGCTTTTTGGTACAGTTCTACCGTGCTGATTTGATGTAGCAACACCAAGTCCCCCAGGGGATTATTTTGAGTCGGATGCCCAAACCAGATGGAGCATAAATCTTTGAATTCGTGCCAATTTAATTCGAGATACGCCAATTCTATATGATGACCCCATAGCTGTGCTTTGTTGAGCATGTGGAAGGCAGCCAATCCCACTTTGTCACTGTTAGCAGTTCGTTGGTGAGAAAAAAATTTCTCACACATGTTGAGCCATATCAGTGGGTCCTCTGATCCCTTAAAATTGGGAATTCCAATTTGGTGTATCTCGGGATGGTCCCCCCTCTAGGACTCAAATTCCCCCTTGACACTAGTGGCTCTGTGCGTCCAACATACTGGTACCCCTTCCTGGCCACATGGCTCCTTTCCTCCTCCTGTGGGTTGGAACTATTTCCCCCAATTATATCAAATAGTCTATTAGATAAATTGTCAATTTGTAATTGTACCTATTGGGCGACCCTATTGTCCAACAATGTGACCAAACGCTCTTCGGATTCCTCTTGTCTTGTTGTTGCTCTGGCATCGCTCTGTTCTCTCTCAACATGCATCATTTCTCTGATGTTTACTATCAACTCGGCGTTGTTGGATTATTCTCCCATATTGACCTGCTCTGATACCAAGATGTTATGGTCTCTGACCATGGATTGAGTGATTCGACGATGGGAGAGGTCTTCTTTTAAATCAAGGGTAGAACTAGGATGCCGAGACCTTTTTGGTCTACCTATGGTGACGGGTTTGTGAGGAACACGGAATGGAATGGCTAACGTGAGAGAAGAGGATAGATGGATGATATAGAATGAGGATAACCAGGCTCGTCAAAGGGAGTCTGCACCTTGGTTTCCAAGGGAATGCTGACCCTGGTTTGTTGAAGGAGAACGCAGATCCCTTGTAACTTTCTTTTTCCCTTTCCTGTCTTCTCGATGACCTCTTAAGGCAAAGGCTTGAGCATATTGTTTAAGATTATTACAATACTACCCTCGTGGGCTCCCTACTTGACATTCATGAATTTAAAAGAACATAAACGGGTTAAGGTACTTCACTACTCCACTGAGTCACTGACTCATCCACGTCATCTCTGGATTAATCATTCTGCTATTGAGTCCACAACATCCTCAACCTGTTGGGCCCCGTGCTATAGAAACAACTCAGCCCCCAGAAACACTGGCTGACTCCACACCTACTGAGTTTTTGGATCCAACTGAGGTTAGTCCATCTTCTCCAGTTATTTTTGTCCCACAATATGATACTCGTCCTATTGAAATTTGGAAAGAGCCCAGATCGTGCACCATGCCTCTACTTCTCATCCCATAATTGTTGGAAGATAGGCCCAATCCCACATGACCAAGGAAGACTCACATATCTAAGAGTATTATAAGATGGACCACACAAGCAAGGAAGGCCCACAAGATAGGCCCAAGCACATAAGAAGTAGGTCACCATGATTACCTCGAGCTGGCATCCTTATCACATAAGTTGGAAGATCAAGAAGGACTCACAAAAACATCTTTAGAGAATAGTTCTAGTTTGAGTTATGTTTGTCTTTTTTCTATACTGAGTTATTTAATTATGCTTGGACTTATCTTTAAGTGTTAGTGTTTGGGTGTAATTGGGACAGTGGAAGTTTTATTGTAATTGGACTCTACTACCTTCCTCTATTATAAATAGAGGTTCATGTACTTTGATTATAATATGTTAATGAAATCTATGAAGTATTTCTCTTTTCTATAAATTCCATAAGTCTAGGTTCGAGCAGCAGCAGCAAGCTTCCACTTCCTACGTATTTTATGCTATCAAGAACTAGATTTTAAATGGAGAAATATATATCCAAAGAAATATCTGTAAGTCTATTCTTTTACCTATTCAACCAATTTTTTATCCTAGTTATCTACAAAGAGATATTAATATTTGAAGCAGCAAAGGTCAGATAGAAAAAGATGTTCTAGCACCAGCAGAAAGCTTCAACCTCCAAGGTATTTTATGCTATAAAGAAAGAGACTTTATATGGAGAACTATATATATAAAGAAATATATGTAAGTATATTTTCTTACCTATTTGACCAATTCTCTGTATGATGTTTGTATAAGGAGATATTGATCTTGGAAGAGTCAATAGTCATTCTGGAAAAAAAGGAGAAACAGTTAAATTGGGTCCAAGGCATTATCCTTAAAAGACTAGCCACTTAGAAAACCTTTTTTCCCATATAATAAATACAAGATCTTTATACTCACTAATGTATGTGGGACTATCCTTTTAACATTCCCCCTCACGTGTAGGCACGTAGATAATTTGGGTAGAGGTCCTCACATGGTGGCACATGGATAATTTGGGCGGATGCCCACATATGAGAACCTTGCTCTGATACCATGTTAAATTGGGTCCAAGGCCTTATCCTAAAATGATTAGCCACTTAGGAAACCTTTTTTCCCATCTAATAAATACAAAATCTTTATACTCACTAATGTATGTGGGACTATCCTTTTAACAGAAACAATGCTTAGTTCGGCCAGATGAAAGAGACCAAAATCTATTAGATTATTTATCTTCTGATAATTATATTTTATGAAGAGAAGTTATACTTGGATGAAATTTATTTAATTATAGTTTCATAAGGAGAAAATTTTATGTCATTATGATCTATTTTTAAGGATATATTCACATTGGAAGAGTCAAAGGTCATGCAAGTATGTTGTTGCATCGAAAAATTTGAATTTATGCCCATTGTTTTGCAACACTTTTTGAGTTGATATATCATAAAAATTTATTACTTCTCCCTGGTATGAGGGATTATTTATACATCTCTGTTATTTGGGCTTATTTCTACATCTATGATATTAGGTTCAAGCTGGGATCACTGCCATTACATCCCAGCTTGCAGGGGAGAAGCAGAAAAGTACAAGAAAGAGGTAATTTATTCCATATGTTGTGGATGAGTTTATGTGACAAAAATATTGAAGAAAGGGGGAGCACAAAAGATGAAGCTTATGCAACTAAGAAAAAATATTTATATCGAATTATGATTATTTCATAGGTCCTTCTACAAGGTTTATTATTTTGTTTCGTGTTATATGTGTTGGAAGATGGTCGTGTAACATTACAGCTGCTGCTATTATGTCTCTTTGGATGAGAGATTATCATTGAAGAATAGGTGGCCTCAGTACCTTTTCTCATACCATAATTTATTTGACTCTAAAAAATATTATGATTGGGACACCATGAGAGTCGGTGCCCGGATTGGGACACCATGACAAATTTAACTCTAAAAAATATCACGATTGGGATACCATGAGAGTCTATGTCCGGATTGGGAGACCATTATAAATAAACCCACTACCCCCTGTAATGGCTTTTATTACTCCTACCACTTGAGTGTCGTTGTCTTGTTGAGGGACACGGTGGTGGACACTTCAGAGCAATGTCGAGAGACACACTACCTATAGAAGATGGAGTGTGCCCTACATCCAGCATTAGGATTGGAGTATGGAGCAATGTCTTACCGACTAGGAGTGATTTTTATTCTCACTTATATTATGCTATCAGGGCCTCATGGAATGGCACAACATCGTGAGGGGGAGTGTTGGAAAACGAAGGCATATTGGAAGAAGTGTCATTTTATACAAAAAGATTCTATACATCATTTGTAGTAAGTTAGGAGATCATGTTGTTCTCTCACCCTCAGCTTGAGGGGGAGTGTTGGAAGATAGGCCCAAGCCCACATGACCAAGGGAGGCCCACATATCCTAGAGTATTATAAGATGGATCACACAACCAAGGAAGGCCCACAAGATGGGCCTGAGAACATAGGAAGTAGGACCCACCATGATTACCACAAGCTGGTATCCTAATCACATAAGTTGGAAGATCAAGAAGGACTCGCAAAGACATCTTTATCTTATGGTCACGTCTTAGAAGAGTTCTAGTTTGAGTTATGTTTTTCTTTTATCTATATTGATTTATTTAATTATGCTAGGACTTATTTTCAAGTGTTAGTGTTTGGGTGTAATTGGTACAAAGGAAGTTTTATTGTAATTGGACTCTACTACCGTCCTCTATTATATATAGAGGTTCATGTACTCTAATTATAATAAGTTAATGAAGTCTATGAAGTATTTATCTTTTCCATAAATTCAACAATAACAAACTTTGTGTTTCATCATCGTCTATCCCCTGTTTGTTGTCAAGTTTTGTCTGCTATTTCCTCCATACCTGTTCCACAATTCTATCAGGAGGCTCTCAAACATCCAAGGTGGAAGGCGGCTATGGATGAAGAAATGAAACCCTTTTATGAAAATCAGACATGGACTATAGTCCCACTTCCATTAGATAAGAAACCTTTCAATTGCAAATGGGTGTTTACTGTGAAACACAATCTGGATGGGTTCATAGCTCAGTTGAAAGCTCGTCTTATTGCTAAAGGCTATATACAATGTTATGACATTAATTATGAAGAAACCTTCTCTCCAGTGGCCAAAATGAATTCGGTACATATGTTATTATCTCTGGCAGCTAACTCTTCCTGGTAGTATCAACTTGATGTAAAAAATGCTTTTCTTAATGGGGATATCATGGAGGAAATTTATATGCAGAAACCACCTGAGTATGTGGTTGAGGGGGAGTCCGTATGTCGATTACAAAAAATATCCTTATGGTCTGAAATAGTCGCCTTGTGCATGGTTTGAAAATTTTAACCTAGCACTCATATGGGCCGGATTTCACTGGTGCTCTCAAGAACACTCTGTATTTATTAAAGACACACCAAAGGGCAAGGTGTTTCTAGTTTTATATGTTGATGACATTATTATAACCGGCAGTGATCCCGAGGGCATCCAGAAGACAAAAGAATGGATATGTGCTGAATTCAAGACAAAGGATCTAGGACTGCTCAAATATTTTTTGGGCATTGAAGTACTACAATCCAGACATGGAATCATATTATATCAAAGGAAGTATGTCCTTGACCTACTGGAGGAGACCAGAATGCTGGGATGCAAACCAACAGAAACTCCCATGGACTCGAACACAAAATTAGGTGTAGGTACCGGAGAAGAGGTAGATGTCGGAAAATCTCAAAGATTGGTGGGAAGAGTCATTTACCTCTGCGTAATGAGGTCAAATATTTCATATGCAATCAGTGTGGTAAGTCAATATATGCACAATCCACAACTCAACCATTGGCAAGCAGTAGAACGGATATTACGATATCTCAAAGGAGCACTAAGAAGAGGGCTTCTCTACAAAAATCATGGACACTTCAACATCGAAGGTTTTTCAGATGTAGACTAGGCTGGATCGCCGGATGATAGGAAATCTACTTCAGGATATTGTACGATGGTTGGAGGAAACTTGGTTAGATGGAGGATCAAGAAACATAATGTAGTTGCATGATCTAGTGCAGAAGTAGAGTACATAGCCATGGCACACATAGTCAATGGACTCCTACGAATCAAATTTCTTCTTACTGAACTGGGATTTTACAAAGAAGCTCCTATGACCCTATATTGCGATAATCAGGCTGCAATACACATAACATCTAATCCAGTCTTCCATGAGAGAATAAATCATATAGAAATAGACTATCACTTCATACGAGAAAAATTCACTGCAGGCATCTTATCTCTTAAGCATGTATCTTCACAGAATTAGGTTTCAAACATTCTCACCAAACCAGTCACTCATAAAAATTTGTCCACCCTGTACAACAAGTTAGGCATCTATGATGTTTTGTCACCCCCAGCTTGAGGGGGTGTTACAATGTGGGACCCACCATAGCTACACTAGCTGGTGCGATCCACCATGAGATCAAGAGATGTCAACAAGGGCCCTCATACAAGTTGGCTATTATGGTCCTGGGGTTAAGTACATATGCCTTTCGCTCCTAACGGGCCGCTCTTTTGGGTAGTATTGGATAGGTGCTTAACATTTGGTATCAGAGCAAGGGCTACATCCCGCGTTCGAGTCCCCGCATGCACAGGGTGACCGCACTCCTCTGGCGTTGGGCAATAAGCGATTATGGGATCCTGACCCGGCTCTCGTTGCTGTGTTATTGCCGCCGTGGTCATCAGCTCAGGCGGGCGGGTTGTACTATTATTGTCCTAGGGTTAAGTACCTATATTTCCGCTCCTAACAGGCCGATCTTTTGGGTAGTTTTGGCTAGGTGCTTAACATTGGCTCGAGCTAAGAGTAAGGAACATGAGTTGGAATTAAATGGAAGATTTGAGGATCAAGTGGGACCCCAAAGATACCACGAGCTGGTATCTCCATCAACATGAGCTGGAAGATCATGTGGGACCCACAAAGATAAGACCACAAGCTGGCTATCTATCTTGTTTCGCATGCTTAAAGAAGAGTTAGAAGTTGAGTTAAATTAGTCTCTTAAATAGATAACGTAATATTATCATGATAGGCTTAACATAGAGAGTTCTTGTTGGAATGTAATTAGGAGTCCTAAGATTACTTGTACATGGACTTTATCACCTCCTCAACTATAAAAAGAGGTGATTGTAACTCAGAAATCAAGCAAGCAAGTCTCTTAGTTCTCTTCTCTCATGTGAAGCTCTCTCTCCAAACCTCTTCTATTTTTGCCTTCTTCTCTCTCAACCCAAGAATCTTTCTTGTTTTTCTCTTATTTATTTCTCTCTCCCCTTGCTTAAGGTATTATTCATGGGGACATAAATTAAACAAATATTTCCTGAAAAAATGTGCTAACATGGCCTTCTGGTTTTAGAAAGTAATTTGTTTTAGCATCAATTGCCTTACCTCAAAATTTTCCTAGTTACAATTTTTCAGCTTAAAAAGTGTTTCCTAGAAACATAAGGCAATAATAGTACCTGGAGACGTATTCTTACTAGAAATACTTTTCCAATGTCTCCTAAATAAAGGAACTAACAAGACCTTAGATTTATAGAAAGTAATTTGTTTCAGCAAAAACTATCTTACAACAAAATTTTCTAGATAAGAATTTTTAGCTTGAATAGTGTTTCCAAGAAACATGAGACATTAATGGACCCTGGACACATATTTTTACTAGAAATACATTCCCGAAGTTTCCTAAAAAAGGCAGTAACAAGGCCTTAATGATGTAAAAAGTTATTTGTTTCAGAAAAAAATTTCCTTACACCAAAATTTTCTTGATAAGAATTATCAACAATAAAAGTGATTTCTAGAAAAGATGAGGCACTAATGGTCCACAGACATGTATTTTTACTAGAAATACCTTTCCAAAATTTCCTTAAAAAATGGCATTAACAAGGCTTTATAGTAGTAAAATGTCATTTTTGCTGGACAAAAAGCCTTATCACAAAATTTTCCTAGTAAGAATTTTCAGCATGAAATGTGTTTCATGGAAGTTTCATGGAAATATGAGGCACTGATGGTCCAAGGTGACTTATTTTTATTAGAAATAATTTTCCAACGTTTCCTAAAAAATACACTAACAAGGTCTTATAGTTGCATAAAGCAATTTTTTTGGCAAAAATTGCTTTACCAAAAAAGATTGTTGGTAAGAATTTTCTGTTAGTGTATCAATGCCCACCTCTCTCAAGTTACCATTAATGTAATGTATTCACTAGCCCCCAAGTATGAGGAGCGCCAATGTCGATAGTGAGTAATTAGTTAACGGTTCCAGCTTAGATGCTGATGAGGTCAAATTGTGACCGCAATGGTTACTTGTGAAGAAACTGTAAAACGGATAGTAGGGTTCAGGGCATCAGCCCCGACGGGGGTCTAAGAGGGCTGACCCCACGGTATGCACGTGTCACGATTGCATCACCAAGTGCCAACGTGGAGGACAGCTAGATGGCTTGCTCTACAAGCTTTCTAGATGGCTTGCTCTACAAGCTTCCTAGATGGTGTGCTCTACAAGCTTCCTAGATGGATTGCTCTACAAGCTTCATAGATGGCTTGCTCTACAAGCTTCCTACATGAAAAACACTTATAAATAGAGGTGTTCTTCAGCAGCATTGGAATCCAGAAAATGAGAGCTATTCCTTCTTCATTACTCTATTTTATTGTTTAGTTTCTTCTTGTAATTTCTGTTTAGTCCAGAAACCATTGAAGCTCTTCTAGAGCATGTGGTGGGACGAAGTTTCTTATCGTATTTGTAATAGATCAGTGTTGGCTTTCTTCTTGATTGCTATTTAGATGTTCCTGGGCTGAGCTTACTTTGTTTTACATGGTATCAGAGATCTAGGGGACTCTTAACAACAATCATCTGTCGTAAAGCACAACATCATGACTGATCTTAAGCCTAGTAGCTCTACTGCTAGTTCTAGTTCTGTACCAGCAATAGGTATTCGTCCCCCAGCTTTCACAGAAGGCAAACTTGATGGCACAAACTATCTCCTATGGAAGTTCAAAATCACTACGATTCTGGACTCCTATGAACTTCTTGATATAGTTCTGGGAGTTGATGCTAAACCTGTTGTTGTCACCAATGGTGAAAAGATCACTCCTCCTAATCCTTAGCTCATCAAAGATTGGAGAAGGAAGAATGCTGATGCACTTTGTGCAATTGTCACAAGTATTCAAGATTTTGTCCTCACCCTGATTCAACATACTTCGAAGGCGAATGAAACATGGAACATACTGAAAAATCAGTATGAAACGAGGAACCAGACTCATATCCAAAATCTGGAAAATCAACTTGCTGCTGAAAGATTAAGTGAAGATGAGGCCGCAGAGTCTTTTATTACTAGGATGAAAAACCTACGTGATAAAATGGCTTCTGTTGGTATAGCCAAGTCAACAGAGGAACTTGCTCGAAGATGTATTCGAGTATTGCCACAAAAATTTGACGGCCTCGTGACAACACTCAATACACAAGTTCGTGATCCTCCATTGACCTTTGAAGATTTCTCTACCTTATTGATGGAGGAGGAGATGAGGCTAAAAGGTAGAGACAATCAGTCTGACTCTGCCTTCATAGCAAAAGCAAAGGTTAACAATGAAACAAAGAAGAAACCAAAGAGTAAGAAGTTCTTTGGATCGTGTTATTACTGTAACAAGAAGGGCCATGCTGTCAATGATTGTAGAACACGAATCCACGATGACAAGAACGGCACGGCGAAATAAAACTGGAAGAACAAAGAATCTGCAAATTCTGCAGAAATTGAGCTTCCTCTGTTCACTGTCAAAAAGGAATCATGCTCTAGTGCTCATGTACAACAAAAGAGTACATGGGTGTTAGATTTTGGAGCTTCCCGACACATGACCAGCAAGAAAGAATTATACGATTCTTTAAATCCTCTACAACAACCAATGAACGTGGTGGTCGGGAATAATGCGAGATGTCCTTTTGAAGGGATAGGCACCATATCCATTAAGTCTGATGATGGAGAAAGTAAGAAGATAGCAGATGTTCTACTTGTTCCCCAAATCTCAAGAAACCTGTTGTCCGTAGCTGCAATTACAAACAAAGATTTGGAGGTACGGTTCAAGAAAAATAAATCCCTTATTCTTGATAAAAATGAGAACATAGTTGCAAGAGGTATCCGCAGGGATAACCTTTATGAAATCAACTCACTTTCTGCTATTGTTGATGCCAAAAATAGTCAACTTTGGCATGAAAGATTCAGACACATTTCCTTTCATATGTTGAAGGAAATGCAGAAGAAAAATATGGTGACAGATTTGCCTTCAATTGATGTAGTTGAAGAACCTTGTGAAGCTTGTATGCTGGGCAAGCAACAAAGAAAGTCATTCCCAAAGAGAGTCAAAACAAATCAAAGGCTCCTTTAGAGTTGGTACATGCTGATCTCTGTGGGAAAATGACTACGATGGCGTTAGGAGGATCTTTCTACTTTATGCTGTTAGTCGACGATTACAGTAGAAAGATGTGGGTGTACTTCCTTCGGGACAAGGCTGATGCTCTTGTAAAATTCAAGGTGTGGCATAAGCAAGTGACAAATGAGAACGCAACAACTGTGAAGAAGTTTTGTACAGATCGTGGGGGGGAATTCTGTTCTGCTGAATTCTCTAGCTACTGTAATTCAGTTGGCATCAAACGCCAACTTACTGTTCCACATACACCAGAACAAAATGGTGTAGTTGAACGTCGAAATCGAACGGTGGTGGAAATGGCTCGGTGCATGATAAAAGGTGCTGGGCTACCAGATATGTTCTGGGGAGAAGCAGTAAATACAGCAGTATATGTCCTAAATCGATGCTCCACAAAAGCATTGATTGAAAAGACTCCAAATTAGGCTTACTCAGGTATGAAACCTTCTGTGTCTCATTTAAGAAAATTTGGGTGTGAGTGTTTTGTACATATTCCCAAAGAAAAAAGAAAGAAATTAGATGACAAGAGCAAGAAATGTATCTTCTTGGGTTATAGTGAAGAGTCTAAAGCATATAGACTCTATGATGTAGAGGCCAAGAAGTTAGTCATAAGCCGAGACGTTGTGTTTAATGAGCGACCACTCTCAATGGAGGATAATGATCCTGCCATTTTGTCACCAACCGATGAAGTAACTCACCAAGTGCCTACTGAACAGCCAGTAAGTGATGTAGAAGATGTTTCTGTTAAAAAACAAACAACAAGCCAACCTAGTGCACCCCCATGGAAGCCACAACCAAAGTGGGTGCACCAACTCTTTGATGACAGAACTCCAGAAGTTGAAGATAAAAGCCCTTGTCCTGATGGGCTTAGACGATCAAAGAGAATAGAGGAGCAGAACAAAGCAGGACAACAACTTTTGAACATGGCTTTGATGACTCAAATCATCGAGAAGGTAAAAGAACCAGTAAGTGTGGAGGAAGCCATGTCAGATCCAAAATGGAGAGCTGCAATGCAAACAGAGTATTATAGTATCATAAGGAATGATACTTGGGAGATTGTTGACAAACCTCCTAACCGAAAGATCATTGGCAGCAAATGGATTTGGAAAACAAAATACAAGGCTGACGGTACTCTTGAAAAATACAAAGCACGCCTTGTTGCTCAGGGATTCTCACAAATTGAAGGTTTTGATGTTGATGAGACCTTCGCTCCAACAGCAAAGATGACAACAATTCGGGAAGTTCTTGCATCTTCTGCTCATTACGGGTGGACGGTACATGAAATGGATGTAAAATCTGCCTTTCTAAATGGGAAACTTAAGGAAGAAGTCTACGTGCCACAACCACAAGGCTTTGAACTACCAAATGCAGAGGAGAAGGTATGTAAATTAAAAAAGGCCTTGTATGGTGTAAAGCAGGCACCACGAGCCTGGTACAAACGTATCGACTCTTTCTTTTTGGAGGGCAGGTTCTGTAGAAGCAAATCTGAAGCAAACTTATATGTTCTTTGTGAACATGAGAAAAGAGTCATTGTAGTACTCTATGTAGATGACCTGGTAATCACTGGTGACCATGAAGACAACATTGTGAAGACTCGGGAATGGTTGAGCCAAGAGTTCGACATGACAGACTTGGGCCTTCTTCATTACTGTTTGGGAATTGAGGTATGACAAAAATCTTATCATATCTTTATTTCTCAGGAACGTTATGCTCGAGAACTATTATCTACTTTTGGCATGACCGAAAGTAATCCAGTAGTCACCCCAATGGAAGTGAATACCAAGCTGTCAATCAATGACTCCTCTGAAAAGGTTGACAACAAGCTCTATAGAAAATTAGTTGGAAGTTTAATCTTCCTTTGTAACACAAGACCTCACATTAGCTATGGTGTGGGAGTGCTCAATCCTTTTTCTAACAATCCAAGAAAAATGCACTGGCAAGCTGGAATGCGAATCCTCAAATATCTCAAAGGTACTTTAACTTTTGGAGTATCTTACACAAGAGGAGATATTTTATTTGGGTATTGTGACTCAGATTGGGCTGGAGATCTTGACACGAGGAAATCCGTTACTGGCTACGGATTCTTGTTTGGAAGTGGTATCATCTCATGGGTTAGTAAGAAGCAACAAACAGTTGCACTATCATCAATCGAAGTAGAGTATAAAGCTGCTTGTGTAGCAGCCTGTGAAGTTGTGTGGCTACGACGCATCTTGACTGATATAGGTATTCCTTTGACTGAGTCAACTACCTTAAATTGTGACAGTCGAAGTTGCATAGCTATGGCGAAGAACCCAGTGTTCCATGCTAGAACTAAACACATAGAGATTCAGTATCACTATGTAAGAGAACTGATTGAAGAGGAGACCATATACATGGAGTACTGCCCTACAGAAGACAACCATGCAGACATTTTTACCAAAGCACTAGGGAGTGCTCAGATGAACAAGCATCTTCGTGGCTTGGGCGTTGGCCCAAGAACATAGTCCAACAGAGGTGAACATTGAGGGGGGGGGGGGGGGGGGGGGGGGGGGGGGGGGGGGGGGGGGGGTTAGCCCACCTCTCTCAAGTTACCATTAATGTAATGTATTCACTGGCCCCCAAGTATGAGGAGCGCCAATGTCGATAGTGAGTAATTAGTTAACGGTTCCAGCTTAGATGCTGATGAGGTCAAATTGTGACCGCAATGGTTACTTGTGAAGAAACTGTAAAACAGATAGTAGGGTTCGGGGCATGAGCCCCGACGGGAGTCTAAGGGGGATGACCCCACTGTATGCACGTGTCACGATTGCATCACCAAGTGCCAACGTGGAGGACAGCTAGATGGCTTGTTCTACAAGCTTCCTAGATGGCTTGCTCTACAAGCTTCCTAGATGGTGTGCTCTACAAGCTTCCAACATGAAAAACACTTATAAATAGAGGTGTTCTTCAGCAGCATTGGAATCCAGAAAATGAAAGCTATTCCTTCTTCATTACTCTGTTTTATTGTTTAGTTTCTTCTTGTAATTTATGTTCAGTCCAGAAACCATTGAAGCTCTTCTAGAGCGTGTGGTGGGACGAAGTTTCTTATCGTATTTGTAATAGATTAGTGTTGGCTTTCTTCTTGATTGTTGTTTAGATGTTCCTGGGCTGAGCTTACTCTGTTTTACATTTTCTGGTAGAAAAGTGTTTCCAGAAAACATGAGGCACTAATGGTCCTTGGAGATGTATTTTTACTAGAAATACTTTTCCAAAATTTCTTGAAAAAAAAAATCTCTAACAAAACCTTATAGTTGTAGAAAATAATTTGTTTCAGGAAAGTTATCCAAGTAACAATTTTCTGCCTCAAAAGTGTTTTCTAGGAAACATGACACACTAATGGCTCATGGAGATGTATTTTTACAAGAAATACTTTTCCAACATTTCTTGAAAAAAAAATATCTAACAAAACCTTATAGTTGTAGAAAATAATTTGTTTCAGGAAAGTTATCCAAGTAAGAATTTTCTGCCTCACAAGTTTTTTCTAGGAAACATGACACACTAATGGCTCATGGAGATGTATCTTTACAAGAAATACTTTCCCAATGTTTCATGAAAAAATGCACTAACAAGGTCATATAGTTGTAGAAAGTATTTTGTTTCAGCAAAATTTTTCTAGTAAGAATTTTCTGCTTGAAAAGTGTTTCCAGGAAACATGAGGCACTAATGGCCCCTGGAGATATATTTTTACTACAAACACATTTCTAGTGTTTCCAAAAAAAATCCACTAACAAGGCCTTATAGTTGTAGTAAGTAATTTGTTTCATAAAAAAAATATCTTTACCACAAAATTTGTCAGGTAAGAATTTTCAACTTGAAAAATATTTCTAGGAAAAATGAGGCAATAATGGTCCCAAGGGTCATATTTTTCCAATCTTCCTAAGAAAATGCACTAACAAGGCCTTATAGTTGTAAAAAGTAATTTGTTTTAGCAAAAATTGTTTTCCCACAACAGTTTCTTGGTAAGAATTTTTAGCTAAAAACTTTTTGCCAAGAAACATGAGGCACTAATGGTCCCTCAAGACATATTTTTACTAAAAATACTTTTTGAATATTTTCTGAAAAATTGCACTAACTAGGCATTGTGGTTGTAGAAAGTAATTTGTTTTCGCAAAAAAAGTCTTACATCAAAATTTTCCTTGTATGAATTTTCAGCTAGAAAAGTGATTCTAGGAAATATGAGGCACTAATGGTCCCTAGACATGAAATTTTACAAGAAATACTTTTCCATCGTTTCCTGAAAAAAAATGTACTAACAAGGCCTTGTAGTTGTTAAAAGTAATTTGTTTAAGCAAAAAATTCCTTAAAACAAAAATTTTTGACAAGAAAAGTTATTCATGAAAACTTGAGGCTTTAATGGTCCTGGACATGATTTTTTTTTCTAGAAATAATTTTCCAACTTTTTCTAAAAAATTCATTAAGAAGGCTTTATAGCAGTAAAAATTAATTTTTTTCAACAAAATTTGCCTTTTACAACATTTTCTTGGTAAGAATTTTCAGCTTGAAATGTGATGAAAATATGAGGCACTGATGGTCCATGGAGATGATTTTTTAGTAGAAATACTTTTCCAGCGTTTTCTAAAAAATACACTAACAAGGTCTTATAATTGCAAAAAGCAATTTTTTGGCAAAAATTGCTTTACCAAAAAAAGAATTTTGGTAAGAATTTTTAGGTAGAAAAGTTTTTCTAGAAAACATAAGGCACTAGTGGTCCTTGTAGACATATTTTTACTAGAAATACTTTTCCAACATTTCCTACAAACAAATCACTAACAAAGCCTTATAGATATAGAAAATAATTTGTTTCAGCAAAGTTTTCCAAGTGAGAATTTTCTGCCTGAAATGTGTTTTCCAGAAAACAAGATGCACTAATGGTCCATGTATACGTATTTTTACTAAAAATATTTTCCCAACGTTTCTTGAGAAAATGCACTAACATGGTCATATAGTTGTTGAAAAAAATTAGTTTCAACCAAAATTTTCTTGTTTGAATTTTCAGCTTGAAAAGTGCTTCCAGGAAACTTGAGTCACTAATGGTCCCTGGGAATGTATTTTCACTATAAATAAATTTCTTAGGTTTCCAAAAAATGCACAAACAAGGCCTTATAGTTTAAGAAAGTAATTTGTTACATAAAAAAAATCCTTACCACTAGAAATTCCATGGTAAGAATTTTCAACATGAAAAATGTTTCTTGGAAACATGAGGCAGCAATGGTCCCAAGGGTCGTATTTTCACTAGTAATATTTTTCCAACATTCCTAAAAAAATCCAGTAACAAGGCCTTATAATTGTAGAAAGTAATTAGTTTCTAAAAAAACTACTTTACCATAATAATTTCCTGGTATTAATTTTTAGCTAAAAAAGTTTTTCGAGGAAACATGAAGCACTAATGGTCCCTTGAGACATATTTTTACTAAAAAAACTTTTCAAAAATTTTCTAAAAAAATGAACTAACAAGGCATTGTGGTTGTCGAAAGTAATTTGTTTTCGAAAAAATCCTTTCAAAAATTCCCTGGTAAGAATTTTAAGCTAAAAAAGTGTTTTTAGGAATGTGGCACTAATGCTCCCTAGAAATTTAAATTTACTAGAAATAATTTTCCAATGTTTCCTAAAAAATATGAACTAACAAGGCCTTGTAGTTGTTAAAAGTTATTTATTTCTACAAAAATTGCCTTACAACAAAATTTTCATAATAAGAATTTTCAGCTTGAATAGAGTTTCTAGGCAACATGAGGCACTAATGGATCCTGGAGAAGTATTTTCACTAGAAATACATTTCCAAAGTTTCCTCAAAAAGGCAGTAACAAGGCCTTAATGATGTAAAAAGTAATTTCTTTTATAAAACATTTTGATACACCAAAATTTTCCAGGTAAGAATTTTAAACAAGAAATGTGATTCCTGGAAACATGAGGCACTAATGGTCCCTGGACACATATTCTAATTAGAAATAATTTTCCAATGTTTCTAGAAAAATGGCATTAACAAGGCTTAAAAGTAGTACAATATAAATTTTCTAGGAAAAATTGCCTTATTACAAAATTTCCCTCATGAATTTTTTCAATTTGAAAGGTTTTTCATGGAAATATGAGGCACTAACGGTCCATTGAGATGTATTTTCAGTAGAAATACTTTTCCAAAGTTTCCTAAATAATACATAACAAGGCCTCAAAGTTGTAGAAAGAAATTTGTTCCAGCAAAAATTGTATTACCAAAAAAGATTCTTGGTAAGAATTTTCAATTAGAAAAGTGTTTTCAGAAAACATGAAGCATTAATGGTCCTTGGAGATTTATTTTTACTGGAAATACTTTTCCAAGGTTTCCTAAAAAAATCACTTTCAAAACCTTCTAGTTATAGAAAGAATTTGTTTCAACAATGTTTTCCAAGTAAGAATTTTCTACATGAAAAGTGTTTTCCATGAAACATGAGGCACTAATAGTTCATGGAGACGTACTTTTACAAGAAATACTTTCCCAACATTTCTTGAAAAAATGCACTAACAAGGTCATATAGTTGTAGAAAGTAATTTTGTTTAAGAAAAAAATTTCTAGTAAGAATTTTCATCTTGAAAAGTGTTTCCAGGAAATATGAGGCACTAATGGTCCCTGTAGACATATTTTTCCAAGAAATACATTTCCAGCATTTCCAAAACAAATGCACTTACAAGGCCTTATAGTTGTAGAAGGTAATTTGTTTCATAAAAAAATATCCTTACCACAAAATTTCCCTGATATGAATTTGCAACTTGAAAAATGTTTCTAGGAAACATGAAGCAGTAATGGTTTCAAGGGTCATATTTTTACTAGAAATATTTTTTCAACATTCCTAAAAAAATGCAATAACAAGGCCTTATAGTTGTAGGAAGTAATTTGTTTTAGAAAAAGAATGTTTTACCAAAATAGTTTCCTGGTAAGAATTATCAGCTAGAAAAGTTTTTCCAAAAAACATGGGGCACTAATGGTCCCTCTAGACAAATTTTTACTAAAAATAATTTTTGAACATTTTCTTAAAAAATAAAAAAAAGAGGCCTTGTTGTTGTAGAAACTATTTTTTTTTTCGCAAAAATTGCCTTACCTCGAATTTTCTTGGCAAGAATTTTCAGCTAGGAAAGTTTTTCTAGGGAATATGAGGCACTAATAGTCCCTAGGGACGTAATTTTACTAGAAATACTAACACGGCCTTATAGTTGTTAAAAGTAATTTGTTTCAGCAAAAATTGCTTGTTGGAAGATAGGGCTCAAGACCACATGACCAAGGAAGGCCAACATATCTAAGAGTATTATAAGATGCGCCAAATGACCAAAGAAGGCCCACAAGATGGGCCCAAGCCCATAAGAAGTAGGACCCACAATGATTACCATGAGCTGGCATCCTTATCGCATCAATTGGAAGATGGCATCCTTATCGCATCAATTGGAAGATCAAGGACTCAAAAAAGTATTTTTATCTAATGGTCACGTCCTACAAGAGTTTAGTTTGAGTTAGGTTTATCTTTTATCTATATTGAGTTATTTAATTATGCTAGGACTTATCTTTAAGTGTTAGAGTTTGGGTGTAATTGAGACAATTAGTATTATTGTAATTGGACTCTACCTCCTTCCTCTATTATAAATAGAGGTTCATGTACTTTGATTATAATAATTCCATGAATTTTTTTCTTTTCCATAAATTCAAAATGGTATCAAAGCAGGTACTATGAGTTGACTTGGTCAACCCACTGAGATAATGAGATCCTTTTCTCTAAAACCTAAACCCTAAGTCTAGGTTCGTAGTTATTTTTTTGAGTCCCTATGCGCATAGTTTGCTTTGTGTTTTTTAAATTTATACGGAGTTTTGAATATTGGAAATTATATATTGACTGAAATATATTTGAGTCTACTTTCCAAAGAAAAATAATTTGTTCCAATTGAAGTTATCTACAGATATATATATATATATTTGAATGAGCGAAAGTCAGATTGCAAAAAGTTTCGAGGAGTAGCAGCAATCTTCAAATTCTGAGGTATTTTTTGCTATCAACAACTAGACTTTATAAAGAAAAATATATATAAAAAATATCTATAAGTCTATTCATTTACGTATTCAACCAATTTTTTTATCTGAGCTACAAAGAGAAATCGATATTTGAAGCAGCAAAAGTCAGATTGAAAAAGATCTTTGAGCGGCAATAGAAAGCCTCAACTTCCAAGGTATTTTATGCTATCAAGAAAGAGACTTTATATAGATAATTATATATGGAAGGTAAGTATATTTTCTTACCTATTCAACCAATTCTCGGTATGATTTTTGTATAAGGAGATATTGATCTTGGAAGAGATAGTGGTCATTCTAGAAAAGCAGGAGAAACGGTACTTTGTTCGGCCAGTTGACAAAGACTGAAATATATCAGATTATTTATCTTCTGATAATTATATTTTATGAATTCATTGTACTTGGATGAAAGGTATATAAGTCTACTTTTAGAAGGAGAAAATTTCATGTCAATCTGATCTATATTTAAAGAAATATTCGCATTGGAAGAATCAAAGGTCATGTTGGTATTCTGTTGTAATGAAAAATCCAAATCTATGCCAATTGTTTTGTGACACTTTTTGAGTTGATATATCAGAAAACTATCTCACTTCTGCCTGGTTTGAGGGCTTATTTATATATCTCTGTTATTTGGGCTTATTGTTACATCTATGATATTTGGTTCAAGCTGGAATCACTGCCATTACCTCCTAGCTTGAGGGGGAGAAGTACAAGAAGTACAAGAAAGAGGTATTTTATTCCATATATTGTGGATGACATTATGTGATCAATATATTCAAGAAAATGGGAGCACAAAAGATGAAGCTTCTGCATCTAAGAAAAAATATTTATATCGGATTATGATTATTTCATGGGTCCTTCTACAAGGTTTATTATTTTGGTTCATGTTGTATGTGTTGGAAGATGGTCGTGTTATATTCACCTGCAACTATTATATCTCTTTGGGGACATTATTATTGAAGAAGAGGTGGCCTCATATCATCATTATTTTACCCCGTAAAAAATATCAAAATTATTTGTGGTTTGGAGTCCATGATAGAGGAACTTCATTCCCGTCAAAAAGATCAAAATTATTTGTCGTTGGGAGTCCATGATGTAGGAACGTCATCCTCGTCAAAAATATCAAAATTATTTGTGGTTGGGAGTCCATGACGGAGGAACTTCATCTCCATTAAAAATATCAAAATTATTTGTGGTTGGAAGTCCATGACGGAGGAACTTCATCCTGTCAAAAATATCAAAATTATTTGTGGTTGGAAGTCAATGACGGAGGAACTTATTATTGCATCTATGTTATCCCCCCCCCCTCCCCCCCTTTCTCTCGAATTGGCTAGCTGTGTCTCAAGGAAGAGAGCACCAGCGTGAGCGGAAGTATTGGAAGATTGGAAGACTGCCATTTTATACAAAAAGATCGTATCCATCATTTGCAACAAGCTGGGAGTTCTTGATGTTCTCTCACCCTCAGCTTGAATGGGAGTGTTGGAAGATAGGGCGCAAGACCACACGACCAAGAAAGGCCCACGTATCTAAGAGTATTATAAGATGGGCCAAACGACCAAAGAAGGCCAACAAGATGGGCTCAAGCCCATAAGAAGTAGGAACCACAATCATTACCATGAGCTGGCATCCTTTTCACATTAGTTGGAAGATTAAGAAGGACTCAAGAAAGTCTCTTTATCTAATTGCCACGCCCTACAAGAGTTTTGGTTTGAGTTAGGTTTGTCTTTTAACTATATTGAGTTATTTAATTATGCTAGGACTTGTCTTTAAGTGTTAGAGTTTGGGTATAATTGGGAGAAAGGTAGTTTTATTGTAATTAGACTCTACTACCTTCCTCTATTATAAATAGAGGTTCATGTACTTTGATTATAATAAGTCAATGAAGTTTTTCTCTTTTCCATAAATTCAACATTGCCTTACAACAAAATTTTCCTAGTAAGATTTTTCAGCTTGACAAGTGTTTCTAGAAAACATGAGGCAATAATGCCCCCTGGAGATGCATTTTTACTAGAAATACGTTTTCAAAGTTTCCTAAAAAGGCACAAGGCCTTAATGTTGTAAAAAGTTATTTTTTTATGAAAAAATTGCCTTACACCAAAATTTTGCAGGTAAGAATTTTCAAAAGTGATTCCTGGAAACATGAGGCACTAATGGTCCCTGGACACGTATTTTTACTAGAAATAATTTTCCAATGTTTATTGAAAAAAGGCATTAACATGGCCTTATAGTAGTAAAATGTAATTTTTTTCAGCAAAAAATGCCTTATCACAAAATTTTCATGGTAAGAATTATTTAGCTTGAAAAGTGTTTCATGGAAATATGAGGCAGTCACGGTCCATGGAGATGTATTTTTAGAAAAAATACATTTTGATCATTTATTTAAAAAATGCACTAAAAATTCCTTATAGTTGCATAAATTAATTTGTTTCAGCAAAAAATGCTTAACCAAATATGATCCCTGGAGAGAATTTTCAGGTTGAAAAGTGTTTCCAAAAAATATCAGGTACTAATGGTCCTTGCAAACATATTTTTACTAAAAATACTTTTCCAACGTTTCCTGAGAAAAAAATCACTAACAAAACCATATAGTTATAGAAAGTAATTTATTTTAGCAAAGATTTCCTAGAAAGAATTTTCTTCCAGAAAAGTATTTTTTTGGAAACATGAGTAACTTATGGTCCATGGAGACGTATTTTTACTGAAAATATTTTGCTAGCGTTTCCTGAAAAAAATGCACTAATAGGTCATTTAGTTTTAGAAAATAATTTGTTTCAACAAAGTTTTTCTTGTAAGAATTTTCGGCTTGAAAAGTGTTTCCAGGAAACATGAGGCACTAATGGTGTTTGGAGATGTATTTTTACTAAAAATATATTTCCAGCATGTCCAAAAAAATTCCCTAATAAGGCCTTATAGTTGTAGAAAGTAATTTGTTTTATAAAAAAATATCCTTACCACAAAATTTCCCTGGTAATAATTTTCAACATGAAAATTTTTTCTAGGAAACATGAGGCAGTAATGGTCCCAACGATCGTATTTTCACTTGACATACCTTTCCAACGTTTCCTTAAAAATGCATTAACATGGCCTTATAATTGTAGAAAGTAAATTGTTTTGGCAAAAATTGTTTTACCACAATAGTTTACTGGTAAGAATTTTTAGCAAGAAAAGTTTTTTCCAGGAAACATGAGGCACTAATGGTCCCTCACAACATATTTATACTAAAAATAATTTTCAAATATTTCTTCTAAAAAATGCACTAATAAGGCCATATCGTTGTAGAAAGTAATTTGTTTTATCAAAAATTGACTTTCCTCAAAATGTTCTTGACAACAATTTTCCATTTCAAAAGTGTTTCTTGGAAACATAAGGCACTAATTGTGCTTGGAGACGTATTTTTACTAGAAATACTTTTCTAATGTCTCCTCAATAAAGGCACAAACAAGACCTTATAGTTATAGAAAGTAATTTGTTTCATCAAAAATTGCCTTACAACAAAATTTTCCAGGTAAGAATTTTACTCTTGAATAGCTTTTCCCAGAAACATGAGGCACTAATGGACCATGGAGCCATATTTTTACAAGAAATAAATTTCCAAAGTTTCCTAGAAAAAGGCAATAACAAGGCCTTAATGATGTAAAAAGTTATTTGTTTCTGATAAAATTTCCTTACACCAAAATTTTGGTTGTAATAATTTTCAAAGTGAAAAGTGATTCTTGGAATCATGAGGCACTAATGGTCCCTGGATATGTTTTTACGTTTTCAATTTTACTGAAAAAAGGCATTAACAAGGCTTTATAGTAGTAAAATGTAATTTTTTCTGCAAAAATTGCCTTTTTACAAAATTTTCTTGGTAAGAATTTTCAACTTGAAAAGTGTTTCATAGAAATGTGAGGCACTGAAGGTTCATGGAGACATATTTTTTTTAGAAATACTTTCCAACGGCTCCTAAACAAATACACTAACGAGGCCATATTGTTGCGAGAAGCAATTTTTTTGACAAAAAATGATTTACCAAAAAGGATTCTTGGAAAGAATTTTCAGGTAGAAAAGTGTTTCCAGAAAACATGAAGCATTGTGGACCTTGGAGACATATTTTTTCTAGAAATACTTTTCCAGCGTTTCTTTAAAAAAAACTAACAAATCCTTATAGTTATAGAAAATAATTTGTTTTAGCAAAGTTTTCCAAGTAGGAATTTTTCTGCCTAAATTTTTTTTTCCCGAAAACAAGAGGCACTAATGGTAGATGGAGATGTATTCTTACAAGAAATACTTTCCCAAAGTTTCCTGAAAAAATGTACTAACAAGGTCATATAGTTGTAGAAAGTAATTTGTTTCAGCAAAAATTTTCTAGTAAAAATTTTCAACTTGAAAAACTGTTTCCAGGAGATATGAGGCATGAATGGCCCCTAGAGATGTATTTTTACTTGAACAACATTTCCAGCTTTTCCAAAAAAATGCACTACCAAGGCCTTATAGTTGTAGAAAGTAATTTGTTTCATAAAAAATATCCTTACCAAAAAAATTCCCAGGTAAGAATTTTCAACTTGAAAAACGTTTCTAGGAAACATGATGCATTAATGGTCCCAAAGGTCATATTTTTATTCAATTTAATTTTCCAACGTTCCTAAATAAATGCACTAACAAGGCCATATAGTTGTAGAAAGTAATTTGTTTCAACAAAAAAAAATTTACCACAATAGTTTTTTGGTAAGAATTTTCAGCTAGAAATTTTTTTCAAGGAAACATGAGGTCCCTCGAGAGGTATTTTTACTAAAAATACTTCTCAAAAAATTTCTGAAAAAATGCACTAACAAGGCCTTGTTGTTGAGGGGGATATAGGATAACATTTATATGCATCAACCACCTGGGTAAGTGGTTAAGGGGGAGTCCGTACGTCGACTATAAAAATCTCTTTATGGTCTCAAACCATGCACGAGGTGACCGTTTGGGACCATAACGATATTTTTGTAGTCGACATACGGACTCCCCATCAACCACATACCCAGGTGGTTGCTGCATATATATGTCCTCCTTTATATCCCATTCGGACCATTTTTTTGCATCAAGTTGATAGACTTGCCAGGAAGAGTTAGCCGCGAGAAATAATAACAAACATACCTAGTATAATTTAGCCACTGGAGACAAGGTTTCTTCATAATCAATGCCATTACATCATGTATAGCCTTTAGCAACAAGGCAATCTTTTAGCCGAGCCAAAAAACCCATCCGGATTGTGTTTCACAGTAAATACCTATTTGCAACCGACAAGTTTCTTATATGAAGGAAGGGGGACTAAAGCCCATGTCTGATTTTCATAAAGGGCCTACATTTCTTCATCCATAGCCGCCTTCCACCGTGGATGTTAGAGAGCCTCATGATAGGACTGTGGTACAGGTACGGAGGAAATAACCAATAGAAATTGACAACAAATAGGGGATAAATGATGATGAGACACAAAATTTGTTATTGGATGAGAAGTAGGCATGGTGCAGCTCTTTCCTAACTGCAATAGGACGAGTATCATATTTTGGGCCAAAATTAATCGAAGAAAATGGACTTACCTCGGTAGGATCTAACAACTCAGCAGGTGTGGTGTCAGTCAGTGTTTCTGGGGGCTAAGTAGTTTCTGCAACATGGGGCACAACCAATCGAAGAGAACCTGGTACTGAAGATAAACCTGGAGGAGCATTATCAGAATAATATAGAGATTCTTCAAAAAAAATGACATCCCTAGACACAAGTAAACGCTGAAGAGAGGGATTATAGCAAATATAACACTTTTGTGTGTGAGAGTATTCTAAGAAGATACACTTCACAAATTTGACATCAATTTTACTATGTTTATCAGAGAAAATATGGACAAAACATTGACAGCCGAAGACTCTCAAGGGCAGTGAAAAAGGATCATCATCAGGTAATAATAGAGAGTAAGGAGATTTTTTACCAAGAATGGAAGAGGGTAACCGGTTTATAAGAAAACATGCGGTAAGAACTGCATGAGGCCAATAAAAGTATGGAACTTGCATAACATATAGTAAACTGCGAGCTACCTCAAGAATATGACGGCTCTTCCGTTCGGCTACACCATTTTGTTGAGGGGTGTAGGCCATTTTCTTGATAAAACGAGTCAAGATCTTTGGATGTGTCTTCTTTGGCATTATCTGACCGAAGGACTTTAATTTTCTGCCCAAACTGAGTGAGTACCATTGCATCAAAAGATTAAAATATCAATGGTATTTCAGAATGTTCTTTAAACAAAAATAACAAAGTGGTATGAGTGAAGTCATCAATGAATGTAATAAAATATTTCACTTGAGAAATGTTGGAGACAATCAAGGGTCCCCATACATCAGTATGAATTAACGAAAAGGAGAGACACTTTTAATTTTTGGACAAGGTGAGTATGTAGACCTTTGATGTTTACTCATTTGACATGCTTCACAATGAAGGTCAGACCACGCTTTAGGAAAAATATGATGAAGAGATTGGGCGGACGGATGTCCCAACCGGTTTTTCCATAACCTGGTCTCAGTGTCACGGGTGGATGCAGTATTTATTTGTGGCACATCAAGTTAGTAGAGCCCCACTTGTTCACAGCCTCCACCAATCACCTGCTTCATTGTAAGATCCTAAAACACGCATGAAGTGGGTGAGAAAGTGATAGAGCAATTAAAATGTTTGGTGAGCCGACTAACTAATAAAAGATTCAAAGGGAAAGTAGGAACGAAAAGGATATCAGTGAGAGAAAGTGATGGTGTAACAGAAATGGATCCGTTCCTTTGAACTTTATTTTGTGAACCTTCAGCAATGGTAACAAACTTATGTGAAAGACATGGAGAAAGGGAGTATAGTAGATGTTTGTTACCTATAAGATTCTTGGAGGCTCCTGAGTCAATTATCAAAGATGAAGAGGAGGCAAAAAAACATACCTGAAGCAGTGGTGGCAGCGGTTGGTGAAGAACTACTTGGGATGGACCCCATCATGGTTTTAATTTTCTAGAACAGTTCATAGTCTTCATAAGTAAGTGTATTCTTTGCAGTTGTTGTGGTAGACTGCTCTACTTTTGTATCACTCACTAATTCTTGGTTAACCTTATTCTCCTTAGCTTTATAACATCTTTCATGAGAGTGGCCCAATCTACCACATATAGAGCATTCCTTCAGGTGAAAGCATGTTTCTCTAGTGTGGTCATATCCCTTACAATGGGTGCATTCCTTCCCATCTATTTGGTCAAAACTCGTCCATCTACCTCTACATCTTCCACCTCTATAAAATTTACCTCTGCCTTGGCCTTGGCCTTGGTCAAATGGTGTTCCCCTATGTCCAGAGTACATAGCGGATGGTATTTCAGTAGTAGAGGGAGAAGCATCTGGAATACTGAAAAATGTAGCACATACATCATCAAAAGGAACTGCGGAAGAGCTAAGGTGAGTCTTAACAACTTCAAGATGCGGTTTAATGTTAGCAAGGCATATGGAAGTTATCAAGGCCTCTTCTATTTATCTTGGATAGAGATTGGCTGGACAAGTTTCTATTCTTAAAGAAATCCTCTAAATCGAGCCAAATATTCATGTATAGTGTCCCCTTGTTTGGTGGTAAGCATCTGTTATAAAATATATTATGGCCTTTGTAAGTTGTCGGCACTTGAATACAACTTGGCGCATGTATCCCAAATTTTTTTATCCGTCTGTAGGTGAATGACATTATTGGAGATATGTTCTTCCATACTGTTGATATGCCAACTAATAACCAATGTATCCTTCTTTAACCATTTGGTATAGAATATAATATCTTTGTTGGAAGACAAGGCTCAAGCCCACATGACCAAGGAAGGCCCACATATCTAAGAGTATTATAATATGGGCCAAATGACCAAAGAAGGCCCGTAAGATGGGCCCAAGCCCATAAGAAGTAGGACCCTCAATGATTACCATGAGCTGGCATCCTTATCACATCAGTTGGAATATCAAGAGGGACTCAAGAAAGTATCTTTATCTAATGGTCACGTCCTAGAAGAGTTTTAGTTTGAGTTAGGTTTGTCTTTGATCTATATTGAGTGATTTAATTATGCTAGGACTTATCTTTAAGTGTTAGAGTTTGGGTGTAATTGGGACAAGGGTAGTTCTATTGTACTTGGACTCTACTACCTTTCTCTATTATAAATAGAGGTTTATGTACTCTGATTACAACAAGTTAATGAAGTCAATGAAGTATTTCTCTTTTTCATAAATTCAACATGGTTCAGAGCAGGTTCTGTGAGTTGACGTTGTCAACCCACTGAGGTAATGTGATCCTTTTCTCTAAACCCCAAACCGTAAGTCTAGGTTCATAGTTATATTTTTTTCAGTCCCTACACCCAAAATTTTTTTTGCATTTTCCACCTCTTTACTGAGATTTACATATGCAAAATATATATTGGCGAAAAGATATTTGAGTCTTCTTTTGAAATAAAACTATTCTTTCAAATCAGAGTTATTTACAGAGAGATATCAATATTTGAATGACCGAAGATCAGATTGAAAAAAGGTTTGAGCAACAACAGCAAGCTTCTGATTCCGTGGTATTTTATGCTATCAAGAACTAGATTTGGATAAATATGTATAAAAAAATATATTTAAGTCTATTATTTTACCTATTCAACCAATTTTTTTATCTGAGTTATCTACAAAGATAAATTGATATTTGAAGCAGCAAAGGTTTGATTGCAAAAGAGGTTCGAGCAGTAGCAGAAAGCTTCAATTTCTAAGGTATTTTTTTATATCAAGAAAGAGACTTTATTGGAGAATTATATATCAAAAGAAAGATACGTAAGTCTATTTTCTTAAATATTCAACCAATTCTCGCCATGTGTTTGTTTTAAGGAGATATTGATCTTGGAAGAGTCAATGCTTATTCTGTAAAAAAAGGAGAAACAATACTTAGTTCGGTAAGATGATAGAGACCGAATTCTATCAAATTATTTATCTGCTGATAATTATATTTTATGAAGAGAAGTTATACTTGGATTAAAGATATTTAATTATATTTTCATAAGAAGAAAATTTCATGTCAATCTGATCTATATTTAAATAAACATTCTCATTGGAAGAATCAAAGGCTATGCTGGTATTCTGTTGTATTGAAAAATCCAAATTTATGCCCATTTTTTTGCGTCACTTTTTAATTTGATTTATTAAGAAAATATCTCACTTCTCCCTGGATTGAGGGCTTATTTATACATCTCTATTTTTTGGGCTTATTGCTACATCTATGATATTTGGTTCAAGTTGGGATCACTGCCATTACCTCCCAGCTTGAGGGGGAGAAGTACAAGAAGTACAAGAAATAGGTATTTTATTCCTTATGTTGTGGATGAGTTTATGTGACCAAAATATTCAAAAAAAGGGGAGCATAAAAGATGAAGCTTTTGCATCTAAGAAAAAATATTTATATCGGATTATGATTATTTCATGGGTCCTTCTACAAGGTTTATTATTTTGGCTCATGTTATATGTGTTGCAAGATGGTCGTGTTATATTCAGTTGTAGCTATTATGTCTCTTTGGGGACATTATTATTGAAGAAGAGGTGACCTCATATTATCATTTATTTCATCCCTGTCAAAAAGATCAAAATTATTTTTGGTTAGGGTTCCATGACGAAGGAACTTCATCCCCATCAAAAATATCAAAATTGTTTGTGGTTGAGAGTCTATTACGGAGGAACTTCATCCTAGTCAAAAAATCAAAATTATTTGTGGTTGGAAGTCCATGATGGAGGAACTTCATCCCCGTGACAATATCAAAATTATTTGTGGTAGGAAGTCCATGATGGAGGAACTTATTATTGCATCTATGTTATACCCCCCTGAATTGGCTAGTTGGGTCTCAAGGAAGAGAGCACTAGCATGAGGGAGTGTTGGAAGATTGGAGGATAGCCATTTTATACAAAATGATCCTATACATCATTTTGTTGGAAACTAGGAGTTCTTGATGTTCTCTCACCCCCATCTTGAGGGAGTGTTGGAAGATAGGGCTCAAGCTCACATGACCAAGGAAGACCCACATATCTAAGAGTATTATAAGATGGGCCAAACAACCAAAAAAGGCTCACAAGATGGGCCCAAGCCCATAAGAAGTCGGACCCATAATGATTACCATGAGCTGGCATACTTATCACATCTGTTGAAAGATCAAGAAGGACTCAAGAAAGTATCTTTATCTAATGGTCACGTCCTAGAAGAGTTTTAGTTTGAGTTAGGTTTGTCTTTGATCTATATTGAGTGATTTAATTATGCTAGGACTTATCTTTAAGTGTTAGAGTTTGGGTGTAATTGGGACAAGGGTAGTTCTATTGTACTTGGACTCTACTACCTTTCTCTATTATAAATAGAGGTTTATGTACTCTGATTACAACAAGTTAATGAAGTCAATGAAGTATTTCTCTTTTTCATAAATTCAACATGGTTCAGAGCAGGTTCTGTGAGTTGACGTTGTCAACCCACTGAGGTAATGTGATCCTTTTCTCTAAACCCTAAACCGTAAGTCTAGGTTCATAGTTATATTTTTTTCAGTCCCTACACCCAAAATTTTTTTTGCATTTTCCACCTCTTTACTGAGATTTACATATGCAAAATATATATTGGCGAAAAGATATTTGAGTCTTCTTTTGAAATAAAACTATTCTTTCAAATCAGAGTTATTTACAGAGAGATATCAATATTTGAATGACCGAAGATCAGATTGAAAAAAGGTTTGAGCAACAACAGCAAGCTTCTGATTCCGTGGTATTTTATGCTATCAAGAACTAGATTTGGATAAATATATATAAAAAAATATATTTAAGTCTATTATTTTACCTATTCAACCAATTTTTTTATCTGAGTTATCTACAAAGATAAATTGATATTTGAAGCAGCAAAGGTTTGATTGCAAAAGAGGTTCGAGCAGTAGCAGAAAGCTTCAATTTCTAAGGTATTTTTTTATATCAAGAAAGAGACTTTATTGGAGAATTATATATCAAAAGAAAGATACGTAAGTCTATTTTCTTAAATATTCAACCAATTCTCGCCATGTGTTTGTTTTAAGGAGATATTGATCTTGGAAGAGTCAATGCTTATTCTGTAAAAAAAGGAGAAACAATACTTAGTTCGGTAAGATGATAGAGACCGAATTCTATCAAATTATTTATCTGCTGATAATTATATTTTATGAAGAGAAGTTATACTTGGATTAAAGATATTTAATTATATTTTTATAAGAAGAAAATTTCATGTCAATCTGATCTATATTTAAATAAACATTCTCATTGGAAGAATCAAAGGCTATGCTGGTATTCTGTTGTATTGAAAACATGCATAAGGACATCTCTAAATCACTTATTAATACTGAAAAATATTAGCATAAAATTAATAATATAAAAAATAAATACTTATCTCATGAGCTTCAATCTTGCTTCATAAGGAGCCTTCTATGAGCAGCTTTTAATCATATCTTCATAGAGCATAATGGGGATCCTAAATTTGTAGCTGATACCATGTTGAATTTAGGACCCCATGAATAATACCTCGAGCAAGGGGAGAGAGAAATAAAAATAGAAAAAGAGAAAAGCTCTCGGGTAGAGAGAGAAGAGAAGAAAAATAAGGGAGATAAGAGAGAGAGAGAGAGAGAGAGAGAGAGTACTTCACACGAGAGAGGAGAAAAAAAAAGAAACTTGCTTGATATTTCCGAGTTACAATCACCCCTATTTATAGTTGAGGAGGTGATAGAGTCCATGTACAACTAACCTTAGGACTCCTAATTACATTCCAACTAGAACTCTCTAAGATAAGCCTATTATTATAAGATTACATTATTTATTAAAAAGACTAACTCCTTATTCAAGCACGTGAATCAAGTTAGAGAGCCAGCTCCTGGTCTTATCTTGTGAATCTCATATGATCTTCCAGCTCATGAAGATAGAGGTACCAGCACGTGGTATCTTTGTGGGTCCCACTTCTAATCTTATATTCTATTTCAGCACATGTTCCTTATCTCTTAGCTCGAGCCAATTTGTATGAAGACTCTTGTTGACATCTCTCGAGCTCGTGGTGGGTCCCACCTGCTTGTGTGCCCATGGTGAGTCACACATTATAACAATTTGTTTTCGAAAAAATTGCCTTACCTCAAAATTTTCCTAGAAAGAAGTTTTAGTAAGAAATGTGTTTCTAGGAAATATGAAGCATTAATAGTCACTAGAGATGTAATTTTATTAGAAATAATTTTCCAATATTTCTTGAAAAAAATGTACTAATAAGGCCTTGTAGTTGTTAAAAGTAACTTTTTTTCATAAAAAAATGCTTTACATCAAAATTTTCCTGGTAAGAATTTTCAACTGGAATAGTGTTTCAAGGAAACATGAGGCACTAATGGACCCTGGAGACGTATTTTTACTATAAATATATTTTCAAAGTTTCCAAAAAAAGGTATTACCAAGGCCTTAATAATGTAAAAAGTTATTTGTTTCAGAAAAGATTTCCTTTCACCAAAACTTTCTATGTAGAAACGTTCAACAATAAAAGTGATCCATAGAAACATGAGGTATTAATGGTCCCCTGAAATGTATTTTTACTAGAAATAATTTTTTAGTTTTCCTGAAAAGAGGCATTAACAAGGGTCTATAGTAGTAAAATATGATTTTTTTCAGCAAAAAAATGCCTTGTTACAAAATTTTCCTCGTAAGAATTTTCAGCTTGAAAAGTGTTTCATGGAAATATGAGGCATGGACGGTCATTGAATTTGTATTTTTAGTAGAAATATTTTTCCAACGTTTCTTAAAAAAAATACATTAACAAGACCTTATATTTGTAGAAAACAATTTTTTCGGCAAAAATTGCTATTCCAAAAAAGATTTTTGGTAAGAATTTTTAGGTAGAAAACTGTTTCCAGAAAACATGAGGCACTAATGGTCCTTGGAGACATATTTCTACTATAAATACTTTTCCAATGTTTCCTCAAAAAACAATTCATAAAAAAAAACCTTATGGTTATAGAAAGTAATTTGTTTTAGCAAAGTTTTCCAAGTAAGAATTTTCTGCTTGAAAAGTATTTTCCAAGAAACATTAGGCACTAATGGTTCATAGAAACGTATTTTTACTATAAATACTTTGACAACGTTTCCTGAAAAAATGCACTAACAAGGTCATATAGTTGTAGAAAGTAATTTGTTCCAACAAAATTTTTCATGTAAGAATTTTTAACTTGAAAAGTGTTTCCAAGAAACATGATATACTACTGATCCCTAGAGACACATTTTTACTAGAAATACATTTACAATGTTTCCAACAAAATGTACTAACAAGGCCATATAGTTTTAGAAACTAATTTGTTTCATCAAAAATATCTTTCTCACAAAATTTCCATGGTTAGAATTTTCAAAACGAAAAAATGTTTCTTGGAAACATGCGGCAGTAATGGTCCCAGGGTCGTATTTTGACTAAATATTTTTTTTCCAACGTTCTTGAAAAAATGCACTAACAAGGCCTTATAGTTGTAGAAAGTAATTTGTTTCAGCAAAAATTATTTTACCACAAAAGTTTCCTGGTAAGAATTTTCAGCTAGAAAAGTTTTTTTCCTGGATAACTCCAATTTAAAATTGAATGAATATTTAAGATAATATACTTACAGATATTTCTTTTAATATATATATCTCCAAATAAAGTTTCGTTATTGATAGCATAAAATATCTTTGAAATTGAAACTTTTTGCTGTAGCTCGAACCTCTTTCGTAATATGATCTACGATCATTAAAATATCAATTTCTCTTTGTAGATAACTCCGATCGAAAAAAATAATTTTTCCTTAGAAAGTAGACTCAGATATATTTCCATCAATTTATAATTTTCAATATGAAAATCTCAGTATAGAAGTGAAAAAATCAAAGAAAACTATAGGTGTAGGGACTTAAAAAAACCACGAACCTAGACTTAGGGTTTAGGGTTTAGAGAAATGGATCTCATTATCTTTCTGGGTTGACCAAGTCAACTCATAGAACCTGTTCTGATACCATGTTGAATTTATGGAAAAGATAAAATACTTCATTAACTTCATTGACATATTATAATTAGAGTACATGAACATCTATTTATAATAGAGGAAGGTAGTAGAGTCCAATTACAATAAAACTATCTTGTCCCAATTACACCCAAACTCTAACACTTAAAGATAAGTCCTAGCATAATTAAATAACTCAATATAGATAAAAGACAAACATAACTCAAAACTAGAACTCTTCTAGGATGTGACCATAAGATAAAGATGTCTTTGTGAGTCCTTCTTGATCTTCCAACTTATATGATAAACATGACAGCATGTGGTAATCATGGTCTTATATGCTTGGGCTCATCTTGTGGGCCTTCCTTGGTTGTGTGGCCCATCTTATAATACTCATAGATATGTTTTCCTTTATTGATCGTGTGGGCTTGGGCCTATCATCCAAAAAATACCACAAAATTTCCCTGGTAAGTATTTTCTACAAGAAAAATGTGGGACCCACCATGGTTGCACGAGTTGGTGGGACCCACCATGAGGATGTGAGAAGCCAAGAGAAGTCATCACACAATTTGAATGAGTTGGAAGATTTTAAGATCTAGTGGGACTCACAAAGATACCATGAGATGGTATCCTTATCACATGAGCTGGAAAATCAAGTGGGACCCACAAAGATATAGCATAGCTGGCATCTTCAGTCTAGGGTCACGTCCTTATAGAAGGGTTAGAGTTAAATGTTAGACTTCTAAATTAGGTGAGTTATCTTTGGAATGTGATCTTGGACTCTATCACTCCTCTACTATGAATAGAGGAGCTTGTACTTGGAATAAAATCATCAAAGGAAGGAGTTCTCCTCTCTCTCTCTCTCTCTCTCTCTCTCTCTCTCTCTCTCTCTCTCTTGTGTAGAGTTCTCTTCTTGCATATACTCTTTCTTCTTTTTTCTTCTTCTCTCTTCTCTACCCGAGAGCTTTCTCTCTCCTTCTTTTTCTTTTTCCCTCTCTCACCTTGCTCGAGATATCAGTAATGGGGTCCTAAATTCAACATATTTATATAGGTTTGCCTCAAGGTGAGACTACGTCCTGTCTTCCATCGTTGTAGTAATCTACTATAAAGATGAAATAGTTTACAAGAAAAATCGCACATGCTTATAGGTGGTTTTTCTCTAACCTCTTCTCGGTCGCCAATTGAGGATCTTATTCCGAGTGATAAAACCATAGCAACAGCGCCTAACTCAACATAGGGCATATTGATTACGCTCCAAAATTTAACATAATGGTTACTGGAGACTTATTTTCACAAGTAATACTTTTCCAACGCTTTCTGAAAATTTGCATTAACAAGGCTTTATAGTTGTTGAAAATAATTTGTTTCAGCAAAATTTCTTGGTATGAATTGTTGGATTGAAAAGTGTTTCTAGAAAACATGAGGCACTAATGGTCCCTCGAGAAATATTTTGACAAAAAAATTTCAACGTTTCCTGAAAAAATACATAAACCAGGCCTTATAATTGTAAAATGTAATTTCCTTCAAAAAAAATTGTCTACCTCAAAATTTTCATACTAAAAATTTTAATTTGGAAAAACGTTTCTAGAAAACATGGGGTACTAATAGTCCCAGACATATTTTTACTAGAAATTCTTTTCCAACGTTTCCTGAAAAAAGGCACTAAAGAGACCTTATAGTTGTAGAATACAATTTGTTTCGACAAAATTTCCCTAGTAAGAATTTTCAGCTAGAAAAGTGTTTCCAGGAAACATGAGGCAATAATGGTTCCTAGAGACGTATTTTTACTAATAATATTTTTCCAACATTTCCTTAAAAATGCCCTAACAAGGACTTATAGTTGTAGAAAGTAATTTATTTCAGCAAAATTTTACTCGTAAGAATTTTCACCTTCAATAAAATTTCCAAGAAACATTAGGCACTAATGATCTCAGAAGAGGTATTTTTAAAAGAAATATTTTTCCAACGTTTCCTGAAAAATGATACTAAAAGGCCTTATAATTTTACAAAGTAATTTGTTTATGCAAAAATTGTGTCACAAGAAATTTTTCCTAGTAAGAATTTTTTGCTACGAAAGTATTTCCAAGAAACATGAGGCACTAATGGTCCCTGGAGAAATTTTTACTAGAAATACTTTTCCAACGTTTCTTGATAAAAATGCACTAACAAGGACTTATAGTTGTTTCATAAAAAAATGCCTGACAAAAAATTTTCCTGGTATAAATTTTTTTCTACAAGAGTGATTGAGAGAAACAAGAGGTACTAATGGTCTCTGGTGACGTATTTTTACTAGACATATTTTTTCAAAATTTCCTAAAAAAAAGGCACTAACAAGGCCTTATAGATGTAGAAATAATTTTGTTCAGCAAAAATTCTTATCCAAAAACTTTTCAAGGTAAGAATTTTCATCTAAAAAACCGTTTACAGGAAACATGAGGCAGTAATGGTCCCTGGAGACATAATTTTACTAGAAATACTTTTCCAACGTTTCCTAAAAAAACACTAATGTTGCCTTCTAGTTATGTTGGAAGATAAGCTCGAGCCCACATGACCAAGGAAGGCCCACATATCTAAGATTATTATACGATGAGCCACACGACCAAGGAAGGCCCACAAGATGGGCCCAAACCCATAAGAAGTAGGACCCACAGTGATTACCATGAGCTGGCATCCTTATCACATCAGTTGGAAGATCAAGAAGGACTCGCACAAGTATCTTATCTTACGGTCACGTCAAAGAAGAGTTTTAGTTTGAGTTATGTTTGATAATAAGTTCCTCCGTCATGGTTTCCTAATTGTGATATAGAACACGAAAGAGAACCCATAAAATAGTGTCCCCAAAGAGACATAATAGCAGTAACTGTATATAACACAGCCATCTTCCAACACATATAACACAAACCAAATATCATAGATGTAGCAATAAGTGATTCCAGCTTGAACCAAGTATCATAAGTGATCGCAACTTGAACCAAATATCATAGATGTAGCAATAAGCCAAAATAAGTGAGATGTATAAATAAGCCCTCAAACCAGGGAGAAGTGAGATATTTTTTTGATATATCAACTCAAATAGTGACGCAAAACAATTGGCTTAAATTAGGATTTTCAATGTAACAGAATACCAGCATGACCTTTGATTCTTCCAATTCGAATATATCTTTCAATATAGATCAGATTGACATGAAATATTTTCCTTCTAAAAGTAGACTTAAATACATTTCATCCAATTATAACTTAGCTTCATAAAATATAATTTTCAGAAGATAAATAATCTGATATATTTCGATCTCTGTCATCTAGCTGAACTAAATACTATTTCTCCAGTTTTTTCCATAATGATCATTGACTCTTCAAAGATCAATATCTCCTTATAAAAAGATCATACTAAGGATTGGTTGAATAGGTAAGAAAATAAACTTACGTATATTTCTTTTGATATATAATTCTCCATATAAAGTCTCTTTTTTGATAGCATAAATTACCTCAGAATTTGAAGCTTTTTGTTGCCGGTCGAACCTCTTTTTCAATCTGACCTTTGCTGTTTCAAATATCGATTTATCTTTGTAGATAACTCAGATAAAAAAATTGGTTGAATAGTTAAAGAATAGACTTACAGATATTTCTTTTAATATATATATTTCACCATATAAAGTCTGGTTCTTGATAGCAAAAAATACCTCGCAATATGAAGATTGTTGTTGTTGCTCAAACCTTTTTGCAATCTGATCTTCGCTCATTCAAATATTGACATCTTTCATTTTTATTTGGAAAGTAGACTAAAATATATTTCTGTAAATATATAATTTTTAATATGAAAAACTCCGTATAGAGGTAAAAATCGTAAGGAAATCTACAGTATAGGGATTGAAAAAAATAACTACTAACTAGACTTAGGGTTTAGGGTTTAGAGAAAAGGATCACATTACCTCCGTAAGTTGACCAAGTCAACTCACAGAACCTGCTCTGATACCACGTTGAAGTCATGGAAAAGTTAAATACTTCATCGACATCAATAACTTTTTGTATTCAGAGTACATGAACCTCTATTTATAATAGAGGAAGGTAGTAGAGTCTAATTACAATAAAACTACCCTTGTCCCAATTACACCCAAACTCTAACACTTAAAGATAGTTCCTAACATAATTAAATAACTCAATATAGATAAAAGACAAACATAACTCAAAATAAAACTCTTATTTGACGTGACCATAAAATAAGATACTTTTGTGAAACCTTCTTGATTTTCCTACTGATGTGATAAGGATGCCAGCTCATGGTAACCATTGTGGGTCCTACTTCTTATGGGTTTGGGCCCATCTTGTGGATCTTCTTTGGTCATGTGGCCTATCTTATAATACTCTTATATATGTGGGCCTTCCTTGGTCGTGTGGGCTTGGGCCCTATCTTCCAACACTAGGTAAGGTTTTTTTGCTTGAAAAGTGTTTCTAGGAAACTTGAGGTAAGAATTTTTTGCTTGAAAAGTGTTACCTCAAAAAATGCACAAACAATGCCTTATAGTTGTACAAAGTATTGTGGTTTCACCAATAATTACATACCACAAAATTTTCAACTAGAAATGTGTTGCCAGAACACACGAGGCACTAATGGTCCATGGAGACATATTTTTACTAGAAATATTTTTCAAATTTTTTATGAAAAATACAAGAAAAAAGCTATATGGTTGGAGAAACTAAATTGCTTCACCAAAAAATGACTTACCACAATTTTCCTAGTAAGAATTTTCTGCTAGAAAACGTTTCCTGGAAACATGCACTAGTGGTCCCTAGAGACGTGTTTTTACTAAAAGTATTTCTCCAATATTTACTACAAAAAAGGCATTAACTAGGTCTTATAGTGGTAGAAAGTAATTTGTTTCAGAAAAATTGCCTCACCACAAAATTTTTCTGGTAAAAACTCTTAGCTAGAAATGTTTTTCCAACAAACATGAGGCACTTATGTTGTTAGGAGACATATTTTTACTTGAAATAATTTTCCAATGTTTCTTGAAAAAATGCACTGACATGACCTTATAGTTGCAGGAAGTAATTTTTTTAAGCAAAAATTGGCTTACCAAAGAATTTTCCACATAAGAATTTTTAACAAGAAAATTGTTTTCAAGAAAGATGATGTAGTTATGGTCCCTAGAGACATTTTCACAAGAAATACTATGCAAATGTTTCCTAAAAAAAGGTACAACCATGGCTTTGTAGTAGTAGAAAGTAATTTGTTTCAAAAAAAATTGTGTTACCACAAAATTTTCCAGGTAAGAATTCTTTGCTAGAAATGTGTTTCCATAAAATATGCACTTATGGTCCTTGGAGACGTATTTTTAAAAGAATTATTTTTCCAATGTTTCATGAATAAGGGAACTAACAAGGCCATAAAGTTGTAGAAAGTAATTAGTTTCAGTAAAAATTGCTATACCTCAAAATTTTCTAGATAAGAATTTTCAACTAGAAAAGTGAAAATATTTTTCCAATGTTCCTTAAAAAAAAAAGGCACTAACAAGGCCATACAGTTATAGAAGGTCATTTGTTTCAGCAAAAATTGTCTTACCACAGAATTTTCCTTGTAAGCATTTTAGGCTAGAAAAGTGTTTCAAGGAAATATAAGGCACTAATGGTCCCTAGACACATATTTTTACTACAAATATTTTACCAACTTTTCTTGAAAAAAGGCTCCAACAAAGCCTTAAAGTTGTAAAATGTAATTTATTTCAGTAAAAATTGCCTTACCACCTATTTTTCTAGGTCTGAATTTTCAACGTTTCCAAAAACAAAATGCACTAACAAGGCCTTTAGTTGTTCAAAGTAATTTGATTCAGAAACATTTGCCTAATAAAAATTTTTCCAAGTAAGAATTTTTAGCTAGAAATGTGTTTCTAGGAAACATGTGTCACTAATGGTCCTTACAGACGTATTTTTACTAGAAATACTTTTCCAATGTTTCTTGAAAAAATACACTAACAAGGCTTTGTAGTTGTAGAAAGTAATTTGTTTCAACAAAATTTTACTGGTAAGAATTTTCAGCTCGAAAAGTGCTTCGTGTAAACATGCACTAATGATCCTTGGACACATATTTTTACTAGAAATATTTTTCCAACGTTTCTTTAAAAAATATATCAACAAGGCCTTATAGATGTAGAGAGTAATTTGTTTTAGCAAAAAATGTTTTACCTCAAAAAATTTCCTGGTAAAATGTTTTGCTAGAAAAGTATTTCCAAGAAACATGAGGCATTAATGGTCCCTGGAGACAAATTATTACAAGAAATAATTTTCCAACATTTCCTAAAAAAGGCACTAATAAGGCCTTATAGGGTTAAAATGTAATTTTCTCCACCAAAAATTGCCATACCACAATATTTTCCTGGTCAAATTTTTCAATGTTTCCAAAAAAAAATGCACTTACAAGGCCTTATAGTTGTTAAAAGTAATTTGATTCAAAAAAAAGTTGGCTTACCAAAAAATTTACCTAGTAAGAATTTTTCGCTAGAAAAGTGTTTTCAGGAAACATGAGGCACTAATGGTCCCTATAGATATATTTTTAAAAGAAATATTTTTCCAATGTTTCAAGAAAAAATACAATAACAAAGCCTTGTAGTTGTAGAAAGTAATTTGTTTCAGTAAAATTTTTTGAGTAGAAAATTTTCAGCTTGAAAAGTGTTTGGAGGGAAACAGGAGGCACTAATGGTCCATGGACACATATTTTGACTACAAATACTTTTCCAAGGTTTACTAAAAAAGTACACGAACAAGGCCATAACGTTGCAGAAAGTTATTTGTTTTAGTAAAAATTGTTTTAGCACAAAATTTTCCTTTTAATAATTTTTCGCTAGAAAAGTGTTTCCTGGAAACATGAGGCACTAATGGTCCCTGGAGATATTTTTTTTCTAGAAATACTTTTCCATCATTTCCTGAAAAAAAAGCACTAAGAAGGCCTTATAGTTGTAAAATGTAATTTGATTCAGAAAAAACGCCTTGAGCAAAAACATTTCCAAGATAGAATTTTCAGCTAGAAACGTTTTTCTTGCATACGTGTTTTTACTAGAAATACTTTTCCAACATTTCCTAAACAATACATTAACAAGCCTTGTAGTGGTACAAAGTAATTAGTTTTAGTAAAATTTTTCTTGTAAGAATTTTTTGCTTGAAATTTTTTTCAAGGAAACATGAGGCATTAAAGGTCCCTGGATAGGTATTTTTACTATAAATACTTTTACAATGTTTCCTAAATAATGTACTAACAAGGTCTTTTAGTAGTAGAAAGTAATTTTTTTTAGCAAAATTTTGTTGCAAAGAATTTTCCTACAAAATTGTCCCTAGAGACGTATTTTTAATTGAAATACTTTGCCAATGTTTCCTGAAAAAAAGGCACTAAAAAGGCCTAATAGTTGTAGAAAGTAATTTGTTTTAGCAAAAATTTCCTTACCACAAATTTTTCCTAGTAATTGTTTTCGACTACAAAAGTGTTTCCAAGAAACATGTGGCACTAATGGTCTATGGAGACATATTATTACTAGAAGTACTTTTCTAATTTTTCCATAAAAAGGCACTAACATGGGGTTAAAGTTTTAGAAAGTAATTTATTTCAGCAAAAATTGACTTACCAAAAAACATTTTAGTAAGATTTTTTTGCTAGAACAGTGTTTCCAGGAAACAAGAGATAGTCCTTGGAGATGTATTTATACTAGAATATTTTCTAACATTTCCTGAAAAAAATGCACTAACAAGGCGTTATAGTTGTAAAACATAATTTGTTTCAGCAAAAATTGTCTTACCACAAAATTGTCATGTAAGAATTTTATGCTAGAAAAGTGTTTCCAACAAAGATGAGTCACTAATGGACCCTGGAGATGTATTTTTTCTAAATTTATGTTTTCCTTTCCAATTTTTCCTTAAAAAAGGCTCTATCAAGCTCTTATAAATTTTGAAAGTAATTTGTTTTAATAAAAATTGCCTTACCACAAAATTTTCCTGGTAAGAATTTTTAGCTAGAAAAGTGTTTCCAGGAAACATGAGGTTCTAAATATCTCTGAAGATGTATTTTTACTCGAAATACATTTCCAATGTTTCCTTAAAAAATGCACAAACAATGCCTTATATTTGTAGAAAGTACGGTGGTTTCACCAAAAATTGTCTTACCAAAAAAAAATTTTAGTAAGAATTTTCAACTAGAAATGTTTTGCCAGGGCTCATCAGGAGCTAATGGTCCCTAGAGACATACTTTTACTAGAAATAGATTTCTAACATTTCATGAAAAAATACCCGAAAAAGGCCTTATAGTTAGAGAAAGTAATTTGTTGTAGCCAAAATTGATTTACCACAAAATTTACCTAGTAAGAATATACTGCTAGAAAAGTATTGAATTTAAGGAAAATAGAAATACTTCATTGACTTCATTAACTTATTATAATCAGAGTACATGAACCTCTATTTATAATAGAGGAAGGTAGTAGTGTCCAGTTATAATAAAACTACCTTTGTCCCAATTACACCCAATCTCTAACACTTAAAGATAAGTCCTAGAATAATTAAATAACTCAATATAGATAAAACACAAACATAACTCAAATTAGAACTCTTCTAGGACGTGATGGTAAGATAATGATGCCTTTGTGAGTTACAAGGGGGTAGTGGTCTCTCTTATAATACTCTTAGATATGTGGGCCTTCCCTGGTCGTGTGAGCTGGTGCCCATCTTCAAACAAAAAGTGTTTCCAGGAAACATGCACTTATGGTCCCTGGAGACGTATTTTTACTAAAAATAGTTTCCCAAAATTTCTTTTAAATGTCACTAACAAGGCCTTATAATTGTAGAAAGTAATTTGTTTTAACAAAAATTACCTCACCACAAAATTTTCCTAGTAAAAATTCTCAGCTAGAAAAGTATTTCTAGTAAACATGAGGTACTTATCATGAGAAATATTTTTATTAGAAATACTTTTCCAATGTTTCAAATAAAAATTCAGTAACAAGGCCATATAGTTGTATAAAGTAATTTGTTTCTGTAAAAATTGTTTTATGAATTATAATTTTCGACTAGAAAAATGTTTCCAAGAAACATGAGGCACTAATGATCCCTGGAGACGTATCCTAACTTGAAATATTTTTTGAATGTTTCCAGAAAAAATGCACTAACAGGACCTTCTAGTTGTAGGAAGTAATTTGTTTCAACGAAAATTGCTTTATAAAAAATAATTTTGGTAAGAATTCTCTGCTAGAAAAGTGTTTCCAATAAACATGAGGCACTTATGGTCCCTAGAGACATATTTTTACAAGAAATACTTTACCAACATTTCAAGAAAAAAGGCACTAATAAGCCCTAAAAGTAGTAGAAAGTAATTAGTTTCAGAAAAAAAAATTTAGACGAAAGAATTTTTAGTTACAAAAGTTTTTCAAGGAAACATGAGGCACTAATGGTCCAAGGAGACGTATTTTTACTAGAAAATATTTTTCCAATGTTTCCTGGAAAAAAGGCACTACCAAGGCCATACTGTTATAGAAAGTAATTTATTTCGGCAAAAAATTCTTACCACAACAAGCTCTTATAGTATTTGAAAGTTATTTTATTTAGAAAAAAAATGGCTTACCAAAAAAATTTCCTAGTAAGAATTTTTGGCTAGAAAAGTGTTTCCAGAAAACATGAAGCACTAATGGTCCATGCAGATGAATTTTGACTAGAAATACTTATCCAACTTTTCCTAAAAAAATGCACTTACAAGGTCTTGTAGTTGTAGAAATTAATTTGTTTCCGCAAAATTTTCTTGGTAAGAATTTTCATATTGAAAAGTGTTTCGAGGAAATATGAGGAACTATTGGTCTCTAGAGATGTATTTTTACTAGAAATACTTTTCCAATGTTTCCTTAAAAATACACTAACAACACCTTATAGTTGTAGAAAATAATTTTTTTTAGCAAAACATTTCTTAGCACAAAATTTTCTTGTTAAGAATTCTCGACTAGAAAGGAGTTTCTAGGAAACTTGAGGCACTTCTGGTTCCTGGAGACGTATTTTAACAAGAACTATTTTTCCAACATTTAATGAACAAAGGAACTAACAAGACCTTGTAGTTGTAGAAAGTAATTAGTTTCATAAAAAAATGCCTTACCTAAAAATTTTCAAGGTAAGAAATTTTAACTAGAAAAGTGTTTCGGGGAAACTTGAAGCACTAATGATCCAAGGAGTTACTAAAAAATATTTTTCCAATGTTTTTTGAAAAACAAAAAGCACTAAGACGGCCATAATGTTATAGAATGTAATTTGTTTAAGTAAAAATAGCTTTACCACAAAATTTTCTTAGAAATAATTTTTAGCTAGAAAAGTGTTTCCTGGAAACATGAGGCATTAATGGTCCCTAGAGATGTATATTTACTACAAAATAATATTCCAACATTTCTTTAAAAAAATGGCTCTAACAAGGCCTGAAATTTGTAAAATGAAATTTGTTTCAGCAAAAAATTGCCTTACTGCATATTTTTCTGGTAAGAATTTTCAACGTTTGCTAAAAAATGCACTAACAAGGCCTTATAGTGAAAGTAATTTGATTACGAAAAAATTGTCTTACCAACAAATTTTCTTGTAAGAATTTTCTGCTAGAAAAGTGTTTCTTGGAAACATGAGGCACTAATGGTCCCCATAAACATATTTTTACTAAAAATATTTTTCCAACGTTCCCTGAAAAAATGAACTACCAAGGCCTTGTACTTTTAGAAAGTAATTTGTTTCAAGAAAATTTTCCTGGTAAGAATTTTCATCTTGAAAAGTGTTTCGAGGAAACATGAGGCACTAATCGTCCTTGGAGACATATTTTTATTAGAAATATTTTCCATTGTTTTCTAAAAATACTCTAGGAAAAGGCCATATAGTGGGACAAAGTAATTTGTTTCAAAAAAAATATATTTACCTCAAACTTTTCCTAGAAAAAATTGCTAGGGATTAGACACCCTAATTCAAAACTAACGAGTGCAACAACAACAATCGTAGAAGAAAGGAAAATCAAGCAAACAAAAACACACAAGATTTGTACAGGTTCACCACTCTTCGCCGGTCTACTCGCCCTTCTCGACCCCTGATAGGTATGGTTTCTCCTCCCATGTATCTCTTGCAACTACTTTATCTTCTATTTCTATGCTCTCTTGCTACAAAGATGCAATGTCATATGAGTGTTGGCAAAAGGCAATGCAAACAGAACTACAAGCTCTAGAGGAGAATCACACTTGGGATATTGTTACCGCACCCCCCGCCCCCCTCCACATCCTGCTATTTGGCCTCTTGGGAGTAAATGAGTTTTTTCTATCAAGCTGCATTCAGATGGACCTTTGGATCTATACAGAGCCAGCCTTGTAGCGCTGGGGAACAAGCAGAAATATAGGATTGATTATGAGGATACATTTGCTCCAGTTTCCAAGATGACCACATTTCGAACCATATTAGCCATTACAGCCTCACAGTCTTGGCCACTGCATCAGATGGGTGTAAAGAATGCCTTTCTCCAAGGTGATCTACAAGAGGATATCTACATGAAGCTTCCCTCTGGTATGACTACTTCTTCTCTTAATGTTGTCTGCAATCTATGCCATCCTCTATATGGGCTTAAGCAAGCTCCTGAGATTGGTTTGACAAGTTTCACGGTACACTTATTCTCCACAAGTTTACATAGAGTTAGTATGATTCCTCTATCTTCTATCACAAATCTATCGCGGGCATGGTCATTCTCTTGGTTTATGTGGATGACATTATCATTACTGGCACTGACTCTAGCCTAATTACTAAGCTTCAGCAGGTGTTGCATGCAACTTTTCTTATGAAGGATCTTGGCCAGCTCATGTACTTCTTAGGGATGGAAGTACGTCATCGACCCAACGGTATTTTCTTAAACCATCATAAGTATATTCAAGATATTATTACTCTATCTAGTTTGGAGGACACTTCATTGATCGCTACTCCTATGGATGTCAATGTCAAATACAAGAAAGATGAAGGGCTCTTCTTGATGATCCTACTATCTATCGATGCCTAGTTGGGAGTTTCATATACTTGACCACAACTCATCCCGACATCTCCTGTGTCGTTCATCAGGTTCGTCAATTTATGTCTTCTCCTCAGCATCTTCATCTTGCGGTAGTTTAGCACATCATCCACTATTTGCGAGGTTCTCCTACCCATGGATTATTCTTTTCTATAGGCTACATGCTTCGACTTGATACCTACAATGATGCTGATTGGGCTGGGTGCCCCGATACCCATCGCTCTACTACAGGTTGGTGTGTGTTTTTAGGGGATGCATTGATTTCTTGGAAATGTAAGAAACAAGACCGGGTGTCCAAGTCCTCTATAGAGGCCGTGTATCATGCTATGTCTACTGTGTGTTCTAAAATTATATGGCTACGTAGTCTTCTTGTTGAGCTCTATTCTTCAGACTATCCCTATACCTCTCCATGCGGATAATAGGAGTGCTATTCTGATTGTTGCCAACAGTGTTTTTCATGAGCGCACCAATCACATTGAGGTTGATTGTCACTCTATCCATGACACTTTGGAGCGCTGGGTAATATCTCTTCCATACATCTCTTTGGATCTTCAAATGGTTGATGTCTTCACCAAAGCATTGTCTCAACCCCAACATAATTTTCATATTGGCAAATTGTAACTAGTTGACTTCCCAACATCAATTTGAGGGGGGATGTTACCATATGTTGGAATGTATATAAGATAAGTTTTATGTTAATATTTTTTGTATAAATTATGACATGTACATAGGTTAATTAGAAAGGGATTAGTTGGGTTGGGTTGCATTGTATTTAGCCCATGGGCTGTATTGTAATTTACCTAACCCTAAGTTTAAATAGTAAAGAAGAAGAAGGGAGCCGCAATCCCATTTTTCCAGCCTCCTTGGTGTCTTCTTGCTCACAATAAACTCAAAGCTTAATGCTCTTCTCCTTGGCTATTCTGTCAGCCTCTTGTGGTGGTGTTTCTGTCCACCAAACTCAGAGCTTGGAACTGTTGCTCTTGGTTGTGTCGTCAGTCTCATTTGGTGATGGTTCTATCCATGCAAACTCAGAGTTGGGAGCTCTTATCCTAGATGTTCTGTCAGCCTTCAGTGGTGGACGTTGGGTGTTCTCATCAGGCTTCACTTGTCTAGAAATCTTTGTCAGCACCCAAATCCTTAATTGAAAACTTCTTGGACAACTCCCTTTTCACCTTATCTATTTCCTATTTACAAGCACCTACTATCAATGTGTCATCAATATATAGTAGTAGAATGGTGTAGGAGTCATCAAGCTTCTTTAGATAACAACAATGATCCATCTAGCACCTCAAGAAACCAATAATACTCATGAAGATGTCAAAATTCTTGTACCACTATCTTGAAGCCAATTTAAGACCATACAAGATATTTTGAAGTTTGCACACCATTTTCTCCTTTCCTTGTGCTTTGAAACCCTATGTCTGCATCATGTAAATTTCTTCCTCCAAATCACCATGAAGAAATGTTGTCTTTACATCCAACTTCTCTAAGTGTAAGTCTTCATTTGCCACTAATTGAAACATTGTTCTAATAGTAGTCAATTTTACTACTGGAGAGAAAATCTTAGTGTAGTCAATGCCTTTTTTTTGTTGAATGCCCTTTACATGCAGTCTTGCTTTGTACCACTTGTTGCCATCATCTTCATCTTTTATTTGGTACACCCATTTATTCTTCAAGTCCTTCCCTTCTGGTAACTCAGTCAATTGCCATGTCTGATTGTATAACAATTAATCCATCTCATCCTTCATGGCCAACTCCCACTTGGTTGATTCATCAACTTGCACGGCTTCCTCATAACTCTCTGGTTCACCTTTATCAGTCAACAAAATATAATTCAATGTAAGGGAGTATCTTTGTGGTGGTCTGCTAGATCTGAAAGATCTCCTACATTCAGTCACAAGAATGTCCTGATTTACTTATGGTGGTATATTTTTCAAGTCTTCCTAAGCAATATTCTCCATCTCAATGACTGGAAGATCTCTCAACTGAATCACATCAGACTTCTTAGCTTCATTACTTGTACTCTCAGAATCTATTCTCAACCTATCTTTATAAAAGGCACCTTAATTGAAGATCACATTCTTACTCTTGATAACCTTACAACTTTGGTCATCCCAAAAATGATAATCAAACTCAGTACGACCATAGCCAATAAAAAAATATATATCTTAGATTTAGCATCAAGTTTACTCCTAATAGTAGAATCAATATGAATATAAGAAACACAACCAAAAACTTTCAAGAAAGAAAGGTTTACCTCTTTGCCGATCCAAAACTCTTCTGTTACTTTACAATCTATGGTGTTGAAGGACCTCTGTTGATCAAATAGGGGGAGGTGTTAATAGCCTTAGAACCAAAACATCTTTGGCAATCTCCTATCTTTCATTGTTGGAATAATTCACTATGAAGATGAAATAGTTTACAAGAGATATCACACACACTCACATGTGTTTTTCTCTAACCTCTCTCGGGATGCAACTCAAAATCCTTCTTCGTGATGATGATGAAACCCTAATAGCGGTTCAGCATAATGTTTTGATTAGGCTCCACTACTTAACAAGAAATTTCAACGTTTCCTAAAAAAATGCACTAATAAGGCCTTATGGTTGTAGAAAGTAATTTGATTCAGAAAAATTGCCTTACCAAAAAAATTTCCTAGTAAGAATTTTCAGCTAGAAAATTGTTTCTAGGAAACCTGAGGCACTAATAGTCCTTGCATATGTATTTTTACTAGAAATAGTTTTCCAATATTTCCTAAAAACAGCAATAACAAGGCCTTGTAGTTGTACAAAGTACTTTGTTTCAACAAAATTTTCCTAGTAAGAATTTTCAGCTTTAAAAGTGTTTCAAAGAAACATGTGGCATTAATGGTCCATTGGAAATATATTTTTACTAGAAATACTTTTCCAATGATTCCTGAAAAAATACACGAACAAAGCCTTAGATTTTTAGAAAGTAATTTGTTCCAACAAAAATTGTCTTACCCCAAAATTTTCTTGGTAAGAATTTTCAGCTATAAAAGTGTTTCCCGGACAAAAGAGGCACTAATTGGCCCTGGAGACATATGTTTACTAGATCATTTTTCCAATATTTCCTACAAAATATACTAACAAGGCCTTATAGTTGTAGAAATTTATTTGTTTCAGCAAAATTTTCCTGGTAAGAATTTTCATCTAGAAAACTTTTACAACCTACACAAGGCACTAATGGTCCTCAAAGACGTATATTTACTAAAATACTTTGCCAGCGTTTCCTAAAAAAAAAAAGCCACTAACAAGGCCTAATAGTGTAGAAAAGTGTTTCCAGGAAACAAGATGCACTAATGGTCTGTGGAGACATATTATTACTAGAAACAATTTTGCAATGTTTCCTAAAAAAAAGGCATTAACAAGGCCTTATAGTTGTAGAAAGTAATTTGTTTTAGCAAAAATTGCCTTACCACAAAATATTTTTGGTAAAACATTTCAGCTACAAAAGTGTTTCCAGGAAGCATGAGGCACTAATAGTTCTTGGAGCCGTATTTTTACACAAAATACTTTTCGAAAACTTCCACAAAAAAGGCACTAATAAGGCATTGTAGTTGTATAATGTAATTTTATTTTGCAAAGATTGCCTTACCACAAAATTTTCCTGGTAAGAATTGTCAACTAGAAAAGTGTTTCTAGCAAATATAACTCACTAATGGACCTTGCAAATATATTTTTACTAGATATACTTTTCCAATGTTTCTTTAAAACGCACTAACAAGGCCTTAAGGTTGTAGAAAATAATTTATTTCACCAAAAATTGCCTTACCACAATATTTCTGATAAGAATTTTCATATCCAGCTAGAAAAGTGTTTCTAGGAAACATGAGGCACCAAATGTCTCCAGAGACGTATTTTTACTCGAAATAATTTTTCAACATTTCCTGAAAAACTACACTAACAATGCCTTATAGTTGTAGAAAGTAATTTGTATCACCAAAAATTGTCTTACCACAAAATTTTCCTAGTAAGAATTTTCAGATAGAAATGTGTTTCCAGGACACATGAGGCACTAATAGTCCCTATAGATGTATTTTTACTAAAAATACTTTCCCAATGTTTCAAGAAAAAATACACAAAATAGGCATATAGTTGGAGAAGGTAATTTTTTAAGCAAAAATTGAATTACCACAAAATGTTTTGCTAAAAAATTGTTTTCAAGAAAAAAAAAATTAAATCCATTGAGACTTTTTATTGGTACCTTTGTGTTTTTTACCCTTTTCTTGTGAATGACAAGCATTACCCAGTTTAGTGATTATTTTCACTATTTTTGTTTGAAATCCTTTGATGTTGGTTTCGACTTATGTTTTATCATCCATTTTTTGAGAGTGCTTCCAGATTCATACTTATCCTTGGGACATTATGATGGAGAAAATTATTACTAAATCTATGTTATTTATTTCAAGTTGAGATCACCGCCATTACCTCCCAATTTGAGGGGGAGAAGTAGAAGGAGAAGTACAAGAAAGAGATATTTTATTCTATAAAATTACAACAACATATGGAATAAAATATCTCTTTCTTGCACTTCTTCTTCTACTTCTTCCCCTCAAGTTGGGAGGTAATGGCAATGATCTCAGCTTGAAAAAAATAATATAGATGTAGTAATAATCTCATCCATCATGGTGTCCCAAGGATAAGTACAAAACTAGACATGGACTCTCAAAAGGTAAAAAGGGGTGATAAAACATAAGTCAAAACCAACTTCAAAGGATTTTGAACAAAAATAGTGACAATAATCACTGAAGTGGGTAATGTTTATCATTCACAAGAAAATGATAAAAAACCCAAGGGTACCAATAAAAAGTCTCAATGGATTTAAAAATACCCATATATATAAAAAGGTAAATCAACCGAAGCGACACACAAGAGTTTGGGCCAAAGGGGTATGTGAGAGTCAAAAAAGGATGGTATGAGAAAGGTGTTCATTTTCAGGATTCCATAGATGGTAATCTAGGGAAAAGAGATAAGGAAGAAGGAAGAAGGAAGAAGAGAGAAGAGAAATAGAGGATAGAAATATGGTACACGTCCAAAGTGAGGAGGAAATTAGGGTCTTGGACTTCATCCAAACCCTTCCCATACGGTATATTTATAGGTATCAAAACTACCAATATTATAAGTATACCCTTCACCCAAACAAGAGTGAAGAAGAGACAAGAAATTTAAACTAATTACATTAGTGCCACCCTAATTAAATCATATCTTCCAACTCTCCCCCTCAAGCTGGGAGGTAATGGCAATGATCTCAAATTGAACCAAATAACATATATGTAGTAATAAGCTTCTCCATCACGATGTCCCAAGGATAAGTATGACCCCAGGCACAAACTCTCAAAGGGTAGAAATGGGTGATAAAACATAAGTCAAAACCAAACTCAAAGGATTTCGAACAAATATAGTGAAAATAATCACTAAAGTGGATAATGCCTGTCATTCACAAGACGGCGATAAAGACCCACGGGTACCAATAAAATGTTTCAATGGACTAAAAATACCCATATGAATAAAAGGGACCAGTCAAAGAAATGCTTCAAAAGGGTTGACCAATAAGGGTAAGTGAGAGTCAAATAAAGGATGGTAGGAGAAAGACTGGCAAAGGTTAATGGGTAAAGAGGAAAATAAGATGTTGAGGCCACCATATGCTTTATTTTTTTAAGAAATTCAAATTCCACAATAGACAAAACAATGCCGACAAAAGTCAGCAAATAATGAACCCAAGGCAATCAACCGAGGAGTTCTTCTTCAAAAAAAAATGTCTCAATCAAAGAGACACAATAGCAGTAGCGAAAATGGGCCAATGCCCAAATAACATGCACCACATGTGCAGTTGTATAGTAGTGGATAACCGGTAAATAATAGAAGTCCTTAAGATTAATAATGACATACGAGATAATTTGCAACGAGTCCATCAAGAAGTGGTGCCCCAAGTAATAAGTTTGATCTGAGTAATAAGCTACCTATACTTCAAAATAATAATCTAGGCGGAGATAGAAAACCAAGTTGAACCGAGTGAAATAGTAGACTAATATAACTGAGTCATAGAAGAAATATGTATAGAACTTGGGACCTGAACAAGTATAAACGAGGCAAAAAATAAGTGGGCCGAGTCAGGTTGACCTGGACCCGAGTTGACCACTGAGTTGACTTGGTCCGAGTTGGCCCGAGTTAACTCGATAGACTAGTGCAGAAACAGTAAGCTTTCACTTGGTGAACTTTGGCAGGTCCGATTCGAGATTCAGATAGAACCAGTACTAGTTTAATTTTTCCTAACTTAGGAAAACTTAAATCAGCAGTCATCTTCTTCCTTGACATCGAACGGAGCAAGAGAGCAGCTTATAGAAATGGCAACCACAGTAGGAAACTTTCAAAGAGAACCTCGACAGAACGGAATGGTAGAGGATCAAGATCAAGATTCAAGAAAATCAGTAGTAAGATCAAGATCAAGTTTTCGGAACAGAGTTTCTTCCTCAATGGTGCTTCGAAATAGAGTGATGAATCTCTCTTCTCCGTGGAAGAAATAATCCAGCAAGATACTCAGCAACTTCTGTCAATGATGAATAAGAAACTCCTAGAAATAGAATAGCGAAGCAGTAGTAAACAAACAGAGAAGAGGATCTGTTGGAAGATAAGTTCAAGCTCACACGACCAAGGAAGGCCCACATGTAAGATTATTATAAGATGGGCCACACGACCAAGGAAGGCCCACAAGATGGGTCCAAGCCCATAAGAAGTAGGACCCACAATGATTACCATGAGCTAGCATCCTTATCACATTAGTTAGAAGATCAAGAAGGACTCACAAAAGTATCTTATCTTATGGTTATGTCAAAGAAGAGTTTTAGTTTGAGTTATGTTTGTCTTTTAACTATATTGAGTTATTTAATTATGTTAGGACTTATCTTTGAGTGTTAGAGTTTGGGTGTAATTGGGACAAGGGTAGTTTTATTGTAATTGGACTCTACTACCTTCCTCTATTATAAATAGAGGTTCATGTACTCTGATTGCAACAAGTTATTGAAGTCAATGAAGTATTTCTCTTTTCCATAAATTCATTGGGATCCTTCTAAGACTTCGTCAGATTTCATCAAAATAACAACGTCTTCAGGATAATTTGGATCCTGAAAATCACAGCTCTGATACCATGTTGATTTTCAGTATTCCATAGATGATCATTTAGGGAAAACAAATAAGGAAGAAGGAAGAAGAGAGAAGAGAAAGAGAGGATAGAAATATGGTACATGTCCAAAGAGAGGAGGAAATTAGGGTCTTGGACTTCATCCAAACCCTTCCCCATATGGTTTATTTATCGGTATCAAAACTACCAAGATTACAAGTATACCCTTCACCCTAATAAGAGTGAAGAAGAGACAAGAAATTTAAACTAATTACATTAGTGCCACCCTAATTACATCATATCTTTCAACAAAATGTAACTGACAAAAAAGGGTAAGTGAGATATTTTTCTGATATTGTTGATCAATAATAGCAACTCAAGAAGTGATGCAAAAAATTCTGTTTAAATTCAGATTTTTGAATGCAACAAGATACCGGCATGACTTTGATTCTTCCAATATATATACTTAAATATATATCAGATTGACGAAAAAAAAATTTATGAAACTAGGATTAAATACCTTTCATCCAAGTATTACTTCTCTTCATAAAATATACTTCTTTTGAGATAAATAATTTGATAGATTTCGGTCTCTCTAATCTGGCCAAATTAAGTACTCTTTTTCCTTTTTCCAGCATGACCATTGACTCCTCCAAGATCAATATCTCCATATAAAGAACTCAGATTGAGAATTGGTTGAATAGGTAAGCACTTTTGTTCCTTGAACCTCTCTGTTGTTGCTCGAACCTCTCTTGCAATCTGACACTTGTTGCTTCCAATATTTATTTCTATTTTTAGAAAACTCAAATTGTAAAAAATCATTTTTTGTTGGAAAGTAGACTCAAATATCTTTTTTGTCAATATATAAAATGCAATATGAAAAGCTAAGTATAGAGGTGAGAACACAAAGCAAACAACAAGTATAGGGACAAAAAAAAAAAAAAAAAGATAATTATGAACCTAAACTATTAGAGATAATAGATCAGAAAATGATCACATTATCTTTGTGGGTTGACCGAATCAACTCACAGAACCTGCTCTAATACCATTTGAAGTTGGGTCCAAGGCCCATCCCATATTGACTAGCCCATATAGAAAGCCTCTTTCCCAACTAATAAACTCATGATCTTTGTACTCAATAATCCATGTAGGACTATTCCTTAACATATTTGAAGAGACTTTTGTTTATGATTTTGTAGGTACTTTTGGGAACTTTCGAGGTTTCATGTTGCAGACAGTTGGGAATTGGAATCTAGTGTTTTTTACATTCTATGGAAAATGATAACAAAGAGAATTTTCATTTATGGTTTCTGAATTATCTTTGGGCTAAGGCGCTTTGCACTTTTGTATTACCAAAATTTGAAACAATCATTAAAGTATTTGTAATCAAGTTGAAATTTAGAAAATGTTGCACAAAAGATTATTTATTTTTTCAATGTTTTTTTATGTGATTCAATATGTTTCACATATGGTAATATACGCATAAAAAATGTGGATGTAAGAAAATGGACAAAATGAACCTCAATGTTTATTACAATTTGTTATATAGTTTTAAGTTAAAGAAAATTTTTTTATCGTTGGTTGCCTGGAGTAATCAAATTAAAGGTAATTAAATTAAATTGAATTATTTTATTAATTAATATATAAAATTATATTTTATTACAATAATTTGAAGGAAAAGAATGTGTATCAATAAATAAGATTTTTAGAAATAAAATTGAGTTTTTTTAATATTTTTAAGGTTTGACAATATATTAAATTGATAATGAAAGGTTAGAAATTGATTAGAATATAATTTTTAATGTTAATATATATTTTTAAATTTTAAAAAAATAGAAAGTAATAAAAAACATATTGACAAATAATATTTAAAAAATTAACTTGTTTTAAATTTTAAAATATCTTTTTCAATATATAATGATGTGATTTTTATTAGTTAATATTTAAATTTTATATTTTATTAAAATAAATAGAAGATAACTGACAAATAAGATTGTTAAAAACTAAAATAAATTTTAAAATACCTTAAATCGATAATCATAGTTGCCAATCATATTTTAATATTTTTAAAAACAATAAATATTAAAATTTATATATTTAAAAAAAATAAATTTATTGAAATGTGTTCTGAAAAAAAATATTTATGAAAACCATTAAAAAATTACTAATTATTTTTAAAATTATGAAATGTCTAAAATCAATAATAAAAGGTATTAAATAGGTCATATTTTTTAATTACTTAACTTATTTTTTTAATCATTATAAATATAAGGTAATAAATATTTTAGTAATAAATTTTATTTCTAAACTCAATAATAATTTTTCATATATGTTTCAATTAAGAAATATTTTAAATCTATAATAAAAGGTGTTAAATAGGTAAGAGTAAGATTTTTTAATTAATTAATATTAAAATTTTATATTTTATTATTATAAATATAAGGTAATAAAATTTTTACAAATAAATTATATTTTTAAACACTAAAATAATTTTTTAATATTTTTTATTTAATAAATATTTTAAATTGATAATAAAAGGTGTTAAATAGCGAGGATTAAGATTTCTTATTTAAAAATATACCTTTTTAATAACTTATTATTATAAATATATCGTTACAAAAAGTGTACCAATAAATTTTATTTTAAACTCTAAAATTTTTGTTTCAAATACTTTTTCAATTAATAGATATTTTAAATTGGTATAAAAGGTATTAAATAGGTATGAATAATATTTTTAATTAATTAATATAATTATTTTATTTTTATTACTATAAGGTAATAAAAAAGTGTACCAATAAATTTGTTTTCTAAACTCTAAAAGAAAAATTTTCAAGTAGTTTTTCAATTAATAAGTATTTTAAATATATAATAAAAGGTGTAAAATAGGTAAGAGTAATATTTAAATTAATTTAATATACTTATTTTATATTTTATTATTTTAAATATAAGGTAATAAAAAGTGTACTGATAAATTTGATTTTTAAACTCTAAAATAAAATTTTCAATTAATAAATAATTTAAATTGATAATAATAGGTAGTACATGGATGATGAGGTGGTTTACCACATAATATTTTAAACTGATCTTGAGGGTTTGTGTCATTTAATGACATGGCATCCTACATGGGTGATGAAGTGTCTTGAAGATGGCGTGTCAGTTGTGTCGTTCGATTCATCGGGTGCGGATGTGTTATTATGACGTGGCACTTTGTAATCGGTCAAAAATTATGTGTCACTTTTAACTGTACATATGTGCATTTGATAGTCAAAGTTGGGTATTTTTTTAATAAGTTAAAAATTTCTTATTTGTGTAATTATGTTCAAAAAGTTGGGTAATGTCGTAAAAGTCATTTTTTAAATACGGAAAGGAGCGCATCTTTCACCTTAATAGCTTTCTACCTCTTTTTTGCTCCTCATTGTATTGCGAAAGGTAGGAGATACTAAAAGTGCATCATTCAGCAAGCAACCTCACACTCCCAGCTTTCTCTGCAATGAAGCCTCTGCCTCAGGCATGATGGCCCTTTTTGCTTCTTCTAGTTCGTCTTCTTCTCCTTCTCCTTTCAAGCCATCTCTTTCATCTCATTTGACCATAATGTCGCTCAAAGATAAGATCGTCGAGAAGATTTTAGAGAATCGTGTCACATTGATTGTTGGAGATTCGGGTTGTGGTAAGTTGGTTTGATATACCTAATCGATTTCTTAGCGTTCTTTACAGTTGAAGAAGTTTCAAGAAGACATTGTCTTCATCTTTCTTGGATAACGCAGTCACTGGTTATCATGCAAGTTGAACTACTCTAGTTCTGCCTTCTTTTATTTGCTTCTTTGTTTTGATTTTGGTGTTTCATGGTTTCTCCTTGTTATCCTGGTGCATTTGGTGTTATATTGGTCCTTTTGCAATTGCTCTATTGCTTCATTCGCAGAGCACCGTGACTTTGAAATAAGAATGGGGCTTCTTCTATTCGAGGGGAATTTATTTGGTTAGCTATGTTAAATCGGTGTTGCATGAAGCGAGGTTGTTTCGGGGGAAAGCACGAATAGTATAGGTTGCGAATCCGGTTCACAAGAGAACATCACCTGAATTTTTTACGTGACTACCATGCAGTTTTCTTTTTAAAGAAATTGATGGCACGATCGGGCTCAGTTTCTCAAGCAAATTTCGTCCATATTGGCTTTCCTAGTGTAATGGTGTTATACCTTGCTAGTAAAATGTGGACTCGTAATTAATTTTTTTTTGAAAGTCTAAAACAAGAAGCGGAAAAATGTCACACATTTTGTTGTTAGTGACGTAGGCCTTGATCGTCTGTCAATTCCTCATCATTTTGTTCCTCTTGCTCTACTCTTCGAAGTTATATGATAATTGAGGACCCTTTTTAGTTACTCATATATTATCATCTTCCAAGTCACTTCACTTTTACTTTTTTCACAATAAAAAACTTTGTTACTAAAGCATTGTTTGGATCATTTCTATCTTATTGGTTGTTATTCCTTGTTTCTATTTCAGTACATTCATTGATTTTTGCCTATTTTCCCTTATAGGATTTACATACACACGTATCACTTGATGGAAATAGAGATAAAGACAACTGGTGATTGAATTAGAGACATACTCAAATTGTAGACTTCTAATCATTTACTATCTCTGTTGTAACTCTATAAGTAGTGTACACTTAATCAGTAATAATCACGGTAATATTATTCTTCATTCCTATACTCTACACAGTATCAGAGTTTGATCGATTAATCAGAACCAGTTTGTCGTCGCTGGAAATACTTATAGAAAGCAGCATTCATCGCTACAATTTGAGTCTGTCTCTAATTCAATCACCAGTTGTCTTTATCTCTATCTTTATCTCTATCTCTATCATCATTGTCTAGAGTTAATTCTTTATTTTTTTTTGGAGAAAAGTATTTGTAGAGATTTTGTATCACTTTATGTATGAAACTGATATTTTTCTGCTTTTCACTTATATTTCTTTCTTTTTAAAAAAAATTCCCCCTTCTTCTTACGAAAGTTAAGAATCAGTCATCAATCTGGTTGCAAGGCTATTGTAAATGTGATAAGAAACTATGTTGGAAATTTACATCCTAATTCTTTAATCGAGTTGAATTGTTTATCTATCTAATACTTTACTGGGCATTTTGATTGGGTTAAATAGATGAAATTGAGTTTGCTAAAATGAGATCAAACTCACATTCCAATGTTGCATGATATGTTCAAACGAATTTGTCTACTTCTTAGAGGGCACTAAACATTAGGGTGCTATAAAATATGTGATTTTTTTTGTGGCCACGTCACCATAAAAAGCTTCACAATAAACAAGGCAAAGGAAATGTTGTCACTATAGACTTAAGGGCACATGAACTATTAGGAATTGGGAAACAACCATACCATAGATGATCTTCTTACATGGAAATTAGAAAAGGCTTTTCTGAAGAAAAACCATGTCGTAAGCAATGGACATAATGTTGTTGTCAATGTATACATGAGAAGGTCATATGAAAAAGGTGGAAGGCCATGTAATTATGTAATCAATAGTTTAACTTAGTACTCTTTCATCAGGAGCAGGTACATGTTATGGTCCCTAGCCATGGATCGAGTAACTCGGCATGGGATTTGTGTATCCAGCACTGTCATAGAGTTGCTGCTCTTGGTAAGGAGGAAAAGAAGGCTCTTTTCTTTGGTGTTCTCGGTAAGACTGAAAAGGAGTCTCCTTTCTTTGTTTTTCATGGTAAGGGTTGAGAACCTTTGCTGCTTGTAGACAGTAAGGGGTTGAACCCTTGGTTGCTCACTTCTAAGAGGCTAAGGACCCTCTTGGCCAGGTACTGATGTTCACGTATGATGGATTAGGTGTTCCTAATCCTGCCTTGTTCGTGTATAGGCTAAAGCACCTCTTTAGAGGTTACTCTCGGGTTGGGGATTGGGGAAACCCCTAACCTTGCTTGGAATGAAGGAGGGAAGGCCCCTGTTGCTGCTGTGAATGAAGGGGAGGCTACAGCCTCTAAGTGAACTCAGAAAAAATTCGAAAACAGCAACAATCCTTTCCTCTTTAATTTTGTAAAATCAATGCAAACAGAATTCAAAAAGGAAGAGAATAAACCCAAATCAAGAGAGAAACTATACCTGGAGCTCGTCAAGGAGACCTCCGAAACCCTAGAGCTCTTCAAGGAGAACTCCAAACCCTATTTAATCTAATTCAATGCTTGACCTTCTTCTATTTCTCTACCTCTAAATAGGGTTTGACGTCACTAGAGTTTTAGGGCTTTAATTGATAATTCTGCCCATGCGACCTGGATCCTTACATACTTAATGAAAAAAATATACTTAAAACAATATAAATTATGAAATTTAAAAGTAATTAACTCAGTGAGTCATTGCCACTTCCTTTGGGTGACTCGATGAGCTATTGAGTCTTCAACATCTGCAACCCCCAACACCCCCCCCCCCCCCCCCCCCCCCCCCCCCCCTCTTTGGAGAAAGAGCTTGTCCTCAAGCTCATAAGTTGGGTAGACCAATTTGAAGTTGGCCAGTTGTTCCCATGTAGCAGCCTCTTGTCCGGTGTCCTTCCATTGTACTAGAATCTCCCACTGGTTATTAATACGATTGGTACACAATACCGTAGCTGGAGTAAGAATAACCCATCCATTGTCCACCGGAGGAAGGGACGGGATCAACGAAGGAGGTAGACCCTTAAAGGGTTTAAGTAAGGAGACATGGAACACATCATGGAGTTTAGCCGTTGTGGGAAGTTGCAATTGATAGGCGACTGGCCCGATGCATGGAATAATAGAGAAAGTGGTAAGGATGGTGTGGGCCCGCTAGTGAGTTTTGGTGGTAAGGATGGAGTCATAGCTAGACATAGTCACCTTCTTTGTATATGATATCCTGTTGTCCCTCGTCGTAGAAGTCCTTCATACGAACTTGTGATTTGAGGAGGCGATCTGAAATATTTTTTAACACCTGGTCTCGTTCAATGAGTGCTTGATCAATAGAGTCCACACGAGTGGAGCCCAGAGTATATGAGAGAAGCAAAGGAGGATCTCTGCCATAGAGAATGCTGAAGGGAGTAGACTATAAAGCGGTGTGGAAGGAAGTGTTGTAACAATATTCCACCCACGGTAGCCATTGAACCCAATTTTTAGGACGATCGCCACTAGACATTGGAAATACATTTCCACAGTGCGGTTAACTACCTCTGTTTGGCTGTCTATTTGAGGATGATAGGATGATGAGAACTTCAACTTGGTGTCGTATAGATGAAACAATTCATGACAAAAAGTGCTGGTAAAGACATCATTAGGATCACTGACAATCGATTCGGGAATACCATGTAAACGAACAATATGCCTGAGAAATATATGTGCCACTTTGGATGTTGTATATGGGTGTGCCATGGGGATAAAGTGAGCATACATGGAGAACCGATCCACATCCACAAATAAAATTGACTTGCCCAAAGATTGTGGAAGACCTTCGACGAAGTCCATAGAAATATCGGCCTACACCTGTGTAGGAAGTGCCAAAGGTTGTAGAAGACCAGTGGAACTTAAGTGTTCGGCCTTGTTACATTGACACACTAAACAAGATCATACATATGCTACAATGGAGGTCTTCATAGCCTGCCAATAGAAATCCACTCGAATGTGATGCAATGTTTTCTGGATGCCTTCATGAGTGTTGTCATGGTATACAGAGATGATGGCTGAAACAAAAATTTGTAATAAATAAGAGAATCCTGAATGGTCCATCTAGAGTCCATGGCCCCCTCTATAAATTGCTTGTGCATATCGAGAAGAACCGAATTGCTGGCATTTTCCTCCTTGACCAAGTCTAAAAGAATAAAACGAGGCTGGTTGATAGCATATAGAAGCGGCAGAGTCTCCAAACGTCGTGATAAGGCATTGGCTGCCTTGTTTAACCTGTCTGCACGGTATTCCATAGTAAAGTTGAATCCCATCAATTTACAAATCCATTGTTGTTGAGGAGAAGTCGTGAGTCACTGCTCCAGCAAATATTTAAGGTTGTAATGATCAGTACGAATAAGAAATGAGCAACCCCATAAGGACGAGCACCAATGTTGGATAGCTTTGGCCGACCCGATTAACTCGTGTTCATATACTGGCAATTTGTGTGTCGTACTGCCAGCTATCAGCTGAAATAAGCAATAGGGTGAAAGTGCTACTGTAGAACGGCCCAATGCCCCCACCTGATGCGTCACACTCAACCTCAAATAAATCTTCAAAATTGGGAAGTTGCATAACTGGTGCAGATGCAAGAGCTAATTTGAGATCTGAGAAGGACTGTGTGGCCTGATCATTCCAAATAAAGGAATTTTTCATGAGGAGATTTGTCAATGGTGCTGTTATCGGTCCATAGTTTATGATAAATTTCCTATAATATTCTGCCAATCCCAAAAACCCTCTAAAAGCAGAGGTATTCATAGGTTGCGGCCAATCGGCAATAAATTAAATTTTCTCCAAATCAACAGTGACCCCATCATGGGAAATAATATGGCCGAGATAGCCACATGTGATGTCACAAATGAGCATTTCGATTTCTTTATATATAATTGATGGGCATGTAACAATTGAAATACCAATCTTAAATGATCTAAATGTTGATGCCCGAATTGGCTGTAAATGAGTATGTCATCAAAGAAAACAAGTACAAATTTGCAAAGATAGTTGCAGAATACCTCATTAACGCCTAGAATGTGGATGGGGCGTTGGATAACCCAAATGGCATGACCAAAAATTCAAAGTGGCCGTGATGAGTGTGAAAGGACATTTTCTCGATGTCATCTAGATGCATATGAACCTGATGATAACCAAAGCGCGAGTCCAATTAGATGAATATATATGACTCATGCAATTCATCTAAAAGTTCCTCCACCATAAGAATAGGGAACTTATCTTTCACATTTTGGGCATTCAAATCCCAATAATTGACACAAAATCGCCATATACCATCATGTTTCTTAACGAGGAGGACTAGTGACAAAAATGGTGAACGACTGCTGCAAATAAGGCCTTGTTGTAGCATGGTTTGGCATTGTCTTTAAATTTCATCTTTCTGTAGGTATGGGTACCGATAAGGTCAAACGATCACCACTTTTGAGCCCTATTTTAAACATATCCAATGGTCACAATGCCTCAAGGGAGGCAGCCTAGAGGGCTCTTGTAACAAGTCTGAGAACTCATCCAGGAGATGTTCTATATTATTGTCCGGATTGTCCTGTATGTGAATCGTATGAATGTGATGTGGCTTGTCCACGTGACTGCCCTATAATAGTACTTGTTGTCCGCCCGTTTCAAAACTCATAGTAAAATCCCATAAAATAGGGCCTAATTTTTGCAGCCATTTAATACCCAATACCATATCATACCCAGATAGAAGTATGACAAAAAAAATTGAATGAAAGAAAGTCGTACCGATTGAGAATTTTACTTTTTTACTGATGTCGTAGCTAGGAAATTTTTCTCCATTGGCAACCGAAATTGTTGTTGTTGAGTGTGGAAGTATTTTTAGTTGAAGGTGTTGAGCAGCAGTCCAATGGAAAAAATTATGTGTACTTCCCGAATCCAGAAGGTTGACAAGGTCCTGGTCCATCACCCGAGTGCGGACTTGCATAGTTTTGGTGGATTTCTGTCCTATAATGGCATGCAAAGAGATTTCTGGTGGATCCTCCTCAGTAGAATCATCAAGCTGTTGTGGTTTTGTGATTTCATCAACCTCTAACCATAACAAACATTTATATTGATGGCCTGTCTTGTATGTTTCATCACAGTTGTAACATAAGTTCTTTGCCCTGCGCTTAGCCATCTCCACACTCGTTAATTTTTTAATATACTGGGCGGGCGGGTTGCTAGGCCTTGTATCTGCTACAGGAGTAATACTAGGATGATTTCTGACCTGTTGCCCTACTGGAAAAGCTATCTGAGGGTTAGTGTTTCACCTCCCTTGCTAGTTATTGGAAGGGTTCTGGTCCCTTTGCCAAGTTGGTCTCTTGTTTTGAACTTTTTGTCGAAGTTCCAGTGCACGAGCTAGATTCATTGCTCGAGCTAAGCCAGCAGGTGTGTGGAGCTCCACCTCTAACCTTAATGACTCAGTAAGGCCTGGTGTAAATAAATTGACTTGCTGGTATACGCGAACCATCTAAATGGCTCATGCCAATTTTTCTTGGAACTGTTTTTGATATAGTTCCACTAGGCCAGTTTGTTGTAATAGCACTAGATCCCCCAAGGGGTTACTGTGGGCTGGAGGACGTAACCGGATAGTGCATAACTCCTTAAACTCTTCCCAATCCAGCACCAATATATTCAACTCTACTTGATGAAACCAGAGTTGTGCTTCATCAAGCATGTGGAAGTCGGACAGTCCCACCTTATCAATTTCTAATGTTCTCGGATGGGTAAAAAACTTTTTTCAGCTATGTAACCAAATCAAGGGGTCATCTGACCCATTAAAAGTATGGAAGTCAAGTTTTGTATCCCTTGGTACGGTGCCTCCTCCTTGGCTGAAATTTCCCATCTGGCTAGAAAAGGCAGTGTGCCCTATAAATTGGTCTCTCCCTGTGTTTAATGAGTTGTCCTCTCCCCTTTGCTCCGGGGTTGAATTTCTTCCCACTATAATATTTCCCAACATTCCAGACAGTCTATTAATCTGGAGATTAATATTTGGAATTTTTTGTAACTTCTCCATGATTATGGCAAATTTTCATTCATTCTTTACTTATTTTTCTTCCTGTGTCTACTACTCTTTGATCATCAACTCTTTTAACTCACCGCTCCCCCATGTTACCCTACTCTGATACCAAGTTTTTATGGTCCCTAGCCATAGATCGAGTAACTCGGTTTGGATTTATGAATCCAGCACTGTAATAAAACTGTTGCTCTCGGTAAGGATGAAAAGGAGGCTCTTTTCTTTGGCTGTTCTCGATAAGACTGAAAAGAAGTCTCCTTTCTTTGTTTTTCTCAGTAAGGGTTAAGAACCCTTGCTGCTCGTGCTCACTACTGAGAGAGTAAGGACCCTCTTGGTCAGGTACTGATGTTCACGTATGAGGGATTAGGTGTTCCTAATCCTGCCTTGCTCGTGTATAGGCTAAAGCACCTCTTTAGAGATTGCTCTCGGGTTGGGGATTGGGGAAACCCCTACCCTTGCTCGGAATGAAGGAGGGAATGCCCCTCTTGCTGCTGTTGATGAAGGGGAGGCTACAGCAGCTGAGTGAACTCAGAAACAGCAACAATCCTTTCCACTTTGATTCGGTAAAATCAATGCAAACAGAATTTCAAAAGGAAGAGAATAAACCAAAATCTAGAGAGAAACTATACCTGGAGCTCGTCAAGGAGACCTCAAAAACCCTAGAGCTCGTCAAGGAGAACTCCAAACCCTGTTTAACCTAATTCAATGCTTGTCCTTCTTCTATTTCTCTACCCTCTAAATAGGGTTTGATGTCATTAAAGTTTTAGGGCTTAAATTGACAATTTTGCCCCTACGACCTGGATCCTTACATACTTAATGAAAAAATATACATAAAAAATATAAAATATGAAATTTAAAAGTAATTAACTCAATGAGTGATTTCCGCCTCTTTTGGGTGACTCAGTGAGCTATTGCGTCCTCAACATTACAAAACCTTGTTTCTGGTACCATAAATGTGTTAAAATTTCCAGATATGAACCAAGGTGGAGACATCCATTTGTCAAAGTAAAAAGGCTTGCTATTAGATTTTTTGTATCAAACAGATTTATGTTTAAAACAACAATCTAGCCAATTGATGGGCCAACCAACTAGGGGTTTCATTGGTCAAACTGTTGGAAGTGGGTGTATAGTCTGGTTTAGGCCTCTCATGTGGTTTCAGATTTTTGAGAAGGGTGCAAATGCCTGTTTGAATGAACAAACCTATTGTAACCAACTTGATTTATTCAATTGACAGCAATGATTTACGTTGCTTGATCTATTAATAGAGTTTTGACTCTAAACTATGGGTCACCTAGGTCTTTTGGTAAACTTCATCTTATTTGAAGACTTTAGATGGAAAAAATAACTGGTCAATAGTGCTTAAATAGAGTCAATGTTGCTAGCTTTTTCCCATCCTTGTATTTTCTTGAGTATATATTGATGTGTGTTAGAAAAAGGATGTATAGTCAATTTTTTTCCTAGTAAATAGGTCAATAGTTTTTCTATTTTAGCCATTTGATTTAGATTGAAAAGTAAATTTCATTTTTCCTCTTTTAATGTTTTTTACATTTCTGATGTCTTCATGCTTGACATTCAGTTCTCTATGGATTATACAGTCTCATTTTTCAAGCTTGTCAAAGTATCATAATATGTAGTGCTCATGGAAGTGTGGTTTCTCTTTCTCTTTTTATTTTTTATTGTTTCTAAATAAGTTACTCTAGTTTTGCTTAAAGGATGTAAGTTGTTACAATGGGGAACCCACCATGGTGCTCGACCTGGTGGGACCCACCATGAGGACGTGGGACACCAAGAAGAGTCCTCTCCCAAGCAAGCACGAGTTAAGGAATTAAGAATCACAAGCTGAATTGGGTTAGAAGACTTGAGGATCAAATGGGGCACACAAATATCTCACGAGCTGGTAAACTTATCAAGATGAGCTGGTAGATCGTGAGGGACCCACAAGGATAAGGCCATGAGCTTGCCTCCTCCCTTATATTTATGTGAATGAAGAAAGAGTTCTAGTTCAACTCATAGTAGTCTTCTAGTAGATTGGTTTGAATAGATTTATCTTAGAGAGTTAGAGTTGGAATGTAATTAAGATTGAAAGACTAATTGTATAAGGACTTTACCTCTTCCTCTACCATAAATAGAGGTGTTGTAATTCGGTATTAATCAAGTTACACATCTCATTCTTGAGTTAATCTCTCTCTCTCTCTTTGCTTGGCACCACCTCTCTTTTCTATTTTATTTTTTCTTCTCTCTACTCTGGAGTTGTTCTTCCCTTTTCTTCTTTTTTTATTTCTTCTTTATCTTGCTCGGAATTATGAAAAAGGGATCCTAAATTCAACATGGTATCAAAGCATTATATTTAGGATCCCTCGTCAAAGGAATGCTCTAAAGAAGTGATGATCAACATCACTCAAAGAAAGCTCTTTTATGAAGGAAGAATACAAGCCGAGAGATAAGTGTTCAATTTTTTTCATTTCATGTTACTCGTTTCTGAATTTAGAAGATGATTTAAGGATGAGTATGTAAATTCTTTCATCTTATTATATTATGGATATGCATGCGTCTCTATATAGAAGGAGCTATCAAAACAATTTTGTCGGTTTGGAAATTTTGTATACCGAGACCAGTCCATGATCAAATTGTTGGAATTTTTTTCCGTGGGATAAGAGTTCCCTGATATAGAAGATTGTTATTGAGTCTCTTATGAGTGGTATTAGAGAAAAAAATCAGAATAATAATTTAGCATCAATGCTAAAATTTCCCATACATCAAGTTGTTTGAAGTGTACTACTTGGTGTTATTATTAGATCTTTTTTGAAGAAGAAGGGCCTATCATGGCTGAAGAAAATATGAATATCAAAGGTGATATAATGAGAATTACCACCATACCCTTATGTGGGGTATCAAATTTTATGAGTTGGTCCACATCGGTTTGGAGGTTCCTTATAACTAAAGACCTACTTGGTCACCTCACCACCCAAGGACCACCTATTGATGAAGATGATATTTTTTATAACAAATGGTTGAAAAATGATACTTTGGTGATTAGTTGGCTAATCAATAGCATGGAAGAACATGTCTCAAACAATGTTATTCATCTTGACACTGCTAAACAAATTTGGGAGACATGTGCTAAATTGTACTCTTGCCCGGATACTCTACATAGACCATATGATATTCTCCAAAGAATGTTGAATACTAAACAAGAAGAAAATATCCATGAGTACTTGGGTCGCTTTAGAGATTTTCTTCAAGAGTGGAAGTTATCTCAGCCTTCAAGCACATATATTTTTATACAAGACAAATAGAAGGAAGCCTTAATTACTGCTATTTGTCTTGCAAATGTTAAACCCCAACTTGAGATTGCCAAGAGTCAACTTTTGAGTGCTTCTGATGTCCCCAAGTTTGATGATGTATGCACAACACTACTTCGTATTCTAGACACTTCTTCCTCCACTACTGAAGTATCATCTGCTATGTATTCCGATCATAGAGGATCATCATCTGACCGCGGCCGAGGCTAAGGTAGAGGTTATAGAGGAGGCAAAGGAAGAGGTGGAAGGACAGGTGCTGGCAGAGCAGATGGGAAAGAATGTACTCATTGTAAAAAAATTGGCCACACTATAGATCATTGCTATTACGGGGCATGCACATACTGTGGACAATATGGCCATTATAAAGAAATATGCTATAAAGCCAATGGATAGTTAGAATTAACAAGGGCTAATCAAGCCTTTATAAGTTATACAAAAGAAGAACAACCCACAAAATCAGCAGCACAGAAAATTTTTACTGATGAAGAGTATGAGCTAATTCAGAAAATGAAGACAATGCTGGGTTCTTCTCCTAGTTCCACCACAACTACTGCTGCCACTACCGCTTCAGGTATGCTATCTACCTCATCTTCATCCTGGATAATTGACTCAGGAACCTCTTAGCATCTTACAGGTAACAAAAATTTATTACATTCTCTATTTTTGAGTCTTTCGCACAAGTTTGTTATCATAGCTGAATGTTCTCAAACCAAGTCCAAGGGAAAGGTTCCACTTCTGTCACACCATCACTTCTGCTCACTGATATTCTTTTCGTTCCTACTTTCCCTTTGAATCTATTATCTGTTAGTCAGTTGACAAAATATTTTAATTGCTCTATTACCTTCTCACCCACTTCATGTCTTTCAGGATCTTATAACGAAGCAGGTGATTGGTGGAGGCCATGAACAAGGGGGGCTTTACTACTTGGATATGCTGAAAATAAATATGGTTTCTACTACTGAAAATGAGACACGGTTATGGCACAATCGGTTGGGACATCTGTTATGCACGCAATAACATTATTATTTTATTTGTTTTATTTAATTTACTTTATTTTATTTTAGTTTTAGGTCATAGGGGTATTTTTGGAATTATTTATTAATAGGGATATTTTTAGAATATTTTATTCATAGGGATATTTTTGTAATATTTTATTAAACCCTAACAGGGTGAACCCTATTTAAGGGGTAAGAGTAATGAGAAAAGGAAGCATTGAAGTATTAAGAATTAGGTTTAATCTAGCGTAAAGAGGTTTAGAGTTCTCCTCAACGAGCTCTAGGGTTTTCAAGCTTCCCTTAGGCTTGATCTTCATTTTCGTCTTCCCCATGTCTTCCTATTACCCCTATGGTAATGTCTGGAAGACCTGTAACCCATGGCAGATCCCAGATCCTCCTAAAGAATCCTTGCGTCAGATCCGGGACCGTAACAACTGGTATCAGAGCGGGAACACAATGGGTTATTCTATATCCCAAGAAAGATGGATTGCTATGGATAAGGAATTGGAGGAAATATGAGCACGATTAGATGCTTCAATTGAATGTTCGGCAATGGAGCCATGTGCTCCCACAGAAAAGGTCATACGACCTGAAATTTCCGCTTACGGCATATGCGTAGGCGTATGCGTAGAAGAGGTAGCTACAGCCTCGGACGAGCAGAAAGGCCAACGGCCAGGAACTCCAATGGCGATGACATCGGAATTTGGGGATTCCGAAATTCTAAAAATGGTTGCACTGGAAATTCCGACGGCACTCGAAATCTCCGAGCAAGCACAGAACTTCCGATATGCCTCCAAGGGCTACGATTCGCCTCCAAGTGGTGCGATTCGCCGCCGGAGTAGCAGGGTTCCCAGTCGCGTCCCAATGGTTCGTCGGCAAACCACCCGAGAGCCCTCTGTCTTGGAAAAATTCCAAGTGGCGACACCTCAGTTGGCTTCTAGTCGCCACCGGCGAAGCAGGATAGTTCGTCGGTGCCATAAGCAACTTTTCCGCAAGGGATCTAGGTTCTGGGAGGCTGAGGAACGACGATTCACAAGTTTTCGAGACCCCTCTGTCTCGGAAACTATCCAGGCAGTGAAGCCCCGATGGGCTGCGATTCGCCACCGAAAAATCATTCGATTCCGTCGGTGCCGGGAGAGAGGAAGAAGAAGCCAATCGCCGGACTTCGTCGGTGCCGTGAGGAATGGAACTGCCGGCCGCAGAGTTCGGGAGCCGCCGAAGGAAGACGACGACTCCCGATTAAATTTTCCTAACTTAGGAAAATTTAATCGGCCTGGTCCGCTGAGTCGCACGCCAAACCGGGTTCCTGAACCGAGTCAACCCAGGTTAACTCGGACCGGCCCAGAAAAAAAAAAAAAAAAAAAAAAGTGGGCAAGCAGAGGGGGCGTCATAGCTATCGCGGATGCTACTTCAGCACCGGTGAAGACGTCGGCATACAGACACTACTTCCAAGCTTGAGGACAAGCTCGTCTTCCAAGAGGGGTGTATTGTTATGCACGCAATAACATTATTATTTTAGTTGTTTTATTTAATTTACTTTATTTTATTTTAGTTTTAGGTCATAGGGGTATTTTTGGAATTATTTATTAATAGGGATATTTTTAGAATATTTTATTCATAGGGATATTTCTGTAATATTTTATTAAACCCTAACAGGGTGAACCCTATTTAAGGGGTAAGAGTAATGAGAAAAGGAAGCATTGAAGTATTAAGAATTAGGTTTAATCTAGCGTAAAGAGGCTTAGAGTTCTCCTCAACGAGCTCTAGGGTTTTCAAGCTTCCCTTAGGCTTGATCTTCATTTTCGTCTTCCCCATGTCTTCCTATTACCCCTACGGTAATGTCTGGAAGACCCGTAACCCGTGGCAGATCCCAGATCCTCCCAAAGAATCCTTGTGTCAGATCTGGGACCGTAACAACATCCATATGCACAGTCTCTTCATCATATGTTTCCTTCTCTTAAAGTAAGGCCAGAATTTCATTGTGAGGTTTGTCAATTGGTAATCATCAAAGGAGTACATACTCTCCTCGCCCAGAAGTCAAAAGTGTCACTCCATTTTCTTTAATTCATACTAATGTTTGGGGGCCCTTGAGTGTCTCTAACATTTCTCAAGAAAAATATTTTATTACATTTATTGATGATTTCACTCCCACAACTTGGTTGTTTATATTTAAGGAGCATTCTAAGATACCATTCATTTTTAAGTCATTTCATGCTATGGTACTCACACAATTTGGTCAGAAAATAAAAATTCTCCGGTCTGATAATGCCAGAGAATATGTTTCCAAAAGCCTTGACTCCTTTTGTCAAGAAAATGGCATTATCCCTCAAACATCATGCACCTACACTCCTCAAAAAAATGGTGTCGCTGAATGAAAAAATCATCATATTCTTGAGGTGGCTCGAGGTTTATTATATGCCATGAAAATTCCATACTTTTATTGGCCTCATGCAATCCTTACGGCTTGCATTCTTATAAATCGTCTACCATCTACCGTTCTTGGTAATAAATCTCCTTACTCTAGATTATTACCAAATGATGGTCCATTTTCACTACCTTTGAAAGTCTTTGGATGTCAATGTTTTGTTCATAATTCATTATCTAGACACAGCAAACTTGATCCTAAATCTATCAAGTGTATCTTTTTAGGATACTCTCACACACAAAAGGGTTATGTTTGTTGTAGTCCTACTCGTCAACGTTAATTTGTGTCATGGGATGTAACATTTTTTTAAGACTCCTCATTTTATTCTGATAGTGCTCCTCCTGGTCTGTCCACAGTACCAGGTTCCCATCGAATGGTTATGCCTCGTGATACATAGATTATTCAACCCCCAGAGCAAGTGGCCGACACCACACCTACCGAGTTAACAGATCCAACAGACGTAAGTTCTTCATTACCAGTTATTTTTGGCCCTCAATATGATACTCGTCCTATTTCTATAAGGAAAGAACCTAGATCATGCACTAGACCTTCTACTTCTCATCTCATATCAAAATTTGTGTCTTATCATCACCTCTCACCTTTATGTTATCAGTTTCTTTCTTCTATTTCCTCCATATTTGTTCCTCAGTCCTATCAGGAGGCTCTACAATATCTAGGGTGGAAGGCAGTAATGGATGAAGAAATGAAGGCCCTTAATGACAATCATACATGGTCACTGGTTCCTCTTCCCACATATAAAAAACTCTATGGTTTCAAGTGGGTTTATACTGTCAAACATAATCCGGATGGGTCAATTGCACGACTAAAGGCTTGACTGGTTGCCAATGGTTATACTCAGTGCTATAGAATCTATTATGAAAAAACCTTCTCTCCAGTGGCAAAAATGAATTCGGTACGTATATTATTATCTATGGCAGCCAACTCATCATGGTCGATATATCAACTTGATGTGAAAATTTCATTTCTTAATTGTGATATTAAAGAAGAAATTTACATGCAACAACCACCTGGGTATGTGGTTGAGGGGGAGTCGGTAAGCAGCCTAAAAAATTCTTTATATGGTCTAAAGCAGTCCCCTCGGGCATGGTTTAAGAAATTTAGTCAAGCCATCATAAGGGTCGGCTTTCACAAATGCTCTAGAGATCACTCAGTATTTATAGAAAATACACCAAGAGGTATGGTGATTCTGGCTGTATATGTTGATAATATTATTTTATCTGGGTGTGATTCTGAGGGCATCCAGAAAACAAAGGAGAAAATATGTGCTGAATTCAAGACGGAGGATCTTGGACTACTCAAATATTTTTTGGGTATTGAAGTATTACAATTCAGACATGGGATTGTGCTATCCCAAAGGAAGTATGCCCTTGATCTACTAGAGGAGACAAAAATGATGGGATGCAAACCATTAGACACTCCTATGGACTCAAATACAAAATTATGTGGAGGCACTGGAGAAGATGTAGATATTGGGAAATATCAAAGACTAGTGGGACGACTTATTTACCTGTGTGTAACAAGGCTGGATATTTCATATATAGTAAGTCAATACATGCACAAGCCACAACTTAGTCATTGGCAAGCACTTGAAAGAATACTACGATATCTGAAAGGAGCTCAAGGAAATGGGCTTCTTTATAAAAACCATGGTCACTTCAACATCGAAGGATTCTCAGATGCAGACTAGACCGGATCCCCAAATGACAGAAAATCTACTTCGGGATTTTGTACGATGGTTGGAGGGAATTTGGTTACATGAAAAAGCAAGAAGCAAAATGTAGTAGCACGGTCTAGTGCAGAAGCAAAATACAAGGCCATGGCACACACTGTTAGTGAACTCATATGGATAAGATCTCTTCTCACTGAGTTGGGATTCTACAAAGAAGCTCCAATATATCTATACTATGACAATCAAGCAACAATTCACATTATATCGAATCCAGTCTTCTATGAAATAACAAAGCATATTGAAGTGGATTGCCATTTTATACGAGAAATGTTCCAAGCTAGTTTCCTATCTCTGAAGCATATATCAACACAAAGTCAAGTTGTAGATATTCTCACCAAGCCGGTCACTCACAAGATTATGTCTACCATATGCAGCAAGCTGGGTATTTATGATGTCTTCTCACCCCCAGCTTGAGGGGGAGTGTTACAATGTGAGACCCATCATGGTGCTTGAGCAGGAGGGACCCACCATGAGGACATGGGACACCAAGAAGAGTCCTCACCCAAGCAAGCACGAGTTAAGGAATTAAGTAGCACAAGTAGAATTGAGTTAGAAAACTTGAAGATCATGTGAGACCCAAAAATATATCACAAGCTGGCAACCTTATCAAGATGAGCTGGAAGATTATGAGGAACCCACAAGGATAAGGCCACGAGTTGGCATCCTCCCTTGTATTCACATGAATGAAGAAAGAGTTCTAGTTCAACTCATATTAGTCTTCTAGTAGATTGGTTTGAATAGACTTATCTTAGAGAGTTAGAGTTGGAATATAACTAGCATTGAAAGACTAATTGTATAAGGACTCTACCTCTTCCTTTACTATAAATAGAGGTGTTGTAATTCGGAATTAATCAATTTACACATCTCATCCTTGAGTTAATCTCTCTCTCTCTCTCTCTTTGTTTGGTGCCACCTCTCTTTTGTCTTTTATTTTTTCTTCTCTCTACCCGAGAGCTCTTTTTCCCTTCTGTTCTTTTTTTTCTTTCTTCTTTGTCTTGCTTGGAATTATGGAAAATGGATCCTAATGCTACATAAGTGTTGAGCAAACTGATCACTCTTTCCTTGTACATTTTATGAGTGCAAACCTGTCTATAATATGGGATAATTTTTTGCCGATAAAGTATAATATGGGATAATTTTGCTGACAAAGTATAATATGGGATAGTGATGCCAATTGGATATAACATTTAAAGACACTAGGTGTATTGGTCTATTTGTGTTTGCAATAGGTGCAAGTGTTGTCACCTAAAACTCTATAAAGTTATCCTTGATTACAAGATCCACCATAGAAGCTGAAATAATAACTTTAAAAATGGTCAAAGGAGCCAAACAACTTATGGATTTATTACCATTGATTCCAAAGACAAGCAACCCTATTTTTTTATCTTGATTAATTGATAACCAGTTAAGGATTGCTTGGACTAAAAATGAAAGCCTTAATTCCAAGTCTTTTGAAGATAGAGAACTCACATATATAATTGTGAGAAACCTCACTTGGTCGATTGTTTGATTAAAGGATTATAAAGAAACAAATTTAAAATGCTTCAAAAGGGGTCAAATTAATTAAAGGCAATTAAATGAGTCATTGGTAGCGACAATCCAACATATCTAAGTGGAGGTGGCAAGGTGAAATTTCAATAGAAATAAAAAGTGGATGGATTGAAACCTGTAATAGTGAGTCTTATTAAGACATTGAGATGCAGAATACCCTTAGTTACACATCAATTTGAGTGTGACGATGAGGGTGGAGTCTCTAGAGAAGTAGGAATTTTCTTTCAAGCGACACTCATAAGACAAGACAATCGTTGGCGCTAGCCAATTAAATATTCAAGTAATTTTACATGTTTACTATTATTAAATAAAACACTTTGGTATGATTATTTTGTATTTGATTACCCAATTAGGGGAAGGATACTTTTAGAATTTTAGTTCAATAATATCAAACTTACACTACCTTAACATTCTTTCCCAAATCCATAGCCCAATCTCGTTCTTCTCCTTTGTTAACTGTCATTTAGCAAAGTAGTAAATTTTAGCTATGAAAAATTAATTCAAATTTGTTTTCAGTTTCTACGTGAAGTTAGAAGAACAAAAGCGATGCCACCCTCATCAAGTGCATCTCTTTTACAAAATTTAGGAAAAAAGCACAGTTTTCCCCTCCCCTTCTTTCTAATCTTATTGATAGGTTGATAGTTTTTAATAAATATTTTAATTTTAAAATTTTTTCTATATTATTCAAGGAGGCGATACCAGGTTGCTGCAAATTAAATGATCTATACAAGTTATTTAATTGGTATAAATAGTAACCCCACATGATGGCAGCCTCTCACAGATGATGCAAATCCAACCTGCAAAGCATGCCTGCATCAATGGTAACCATGTGAATGAGTTCCACACCAACTCCCTTATATGATTCATGGGGACTAAAAACCTATACAACCTGCAAATTCAAACTAGAATATTCCAATTTGGTCCAATTTCCATTCTCTCTGGAAGTTAAATCTTAAAACCAACTTTCACATGCTCTTTGTTTGTCACTGATGTAATCGGTATTAATACTTAATAAGCATAGGGAAAATGCCATACAAAAGTAGCTTTTTGATTGACCATCTCTCCCATCTCATGCGGCATCAACTCATCTTTTTGCTTCCATAGATCCTCGTTTCCCAGGTGGAGCTGTCATCATCTCTGCCTCCAGGGGAAACAGGACCAAATCAGTGCTAGTACGATTGTTCAGCAATTTCTCTCTTTCACGTACTGTTGTATCACCATGAAGCTGCAGATTTGTCAGTTGTGTTGCCCTCGAGTAAGTCCCAACGTCCAGCCTGGCCAATGGTGTTGGTGCATCATAGCTTTGAGAATAGGATCTGAATGCTGGTTGGGGAAACCTGTCAGTCTGCAATGAAGACAGGTTTCTGACATCTCCAATTCTCAGATTACGTGGATGAATGGTTTGTGAGGATCCATATTGCCCGTCACTGACGGGGTAAGTAGAAAGACGGCTGCTTTTGTTCTGTAACCTATCGCTTCTTCCCTTTGAGTCTTCTTCATCGTTGCTTAAGTTTATGATCAGAGAGGCCTTGGGGAGTGGGTTCTGTCTTTCCCTGAATAACCCCCACAAATAGCACTTGCCGAAGATCCCTGAATGTCATTTAAATATTAGTGCAGAAACGGTAAGAACTTGGAGCTGGTAGTGATATGGCGTCTGCCAATGTAGAAAGAGTGCTTACTCCAGTAGCTCTGGGGCAGTTCAAGGGAAGTGAAAATGAGAAGCTCAGTGCGGCCAACTGATGCTCTCAACACCAATTCTCTGGACATAGTTTCATCGAGCAGGTCATTGTACAGATTCTCATCCCTAGCACGGAAAGTGGGAATCCCAGATTCAAGGAAAGAACTAGCAAAGAAATACTGTGTGCCCTTCAATGAACACAAGCAATGGAAGTACCTTTCAGTTTCTGGAAAGAAATACAGTGAAATGTTGTCATCAGTGGGGGGTGAGATTGCAAAGTTTCTTGGCCATGCGGCAGCTTTTGGTAGCTTTTCAAAGTGAAGAAATGGCTTTAGAGTAGTGGCCTCTTGAAGTATCCTCGGGCATGCTTTATCTGATAGATGTGCTGCAATTCTGCCATAGATATCGCCGCTTATTTTGAAACATCCCCTGCAGCGACGACGAATTACAACAAGATTACAGTTCATATACAAGATCTATATGCAGTATGTATAACAGGAAACCATAAGAAAAAAGTATAAACGAAAAATGTTTTATGTTTGTGTCAAGATCACAGTTCAAGTACAAGATCTATTTCTTGAAGAGAGATTTTGGGTGAACAATTGGAGATTGCACTGGTTGGGCACAACGGAACCGTGAATCCTTTCATGATTACTATGAGGATTAATGAATTTTTCAAGTTAGAGTTCTTGAGGGGTGACTATCACTAGGGGAACATCAATAAATCTTTATGTTATGGTTTTTTTGTTTTATTTTTTACATTTACATTTCTTAATTACATTAACACTTAAATTTTCAATAAGCACTAAATTCACCCCCACCCCCCATCTTGAGACGCCACCTCTGCCAACAACTGTAACTCGACCTACCATTTCATATGTTGTTACCTGGTGAGAAGATTCATGAAAAATCCTGGGAAAATTCATTTGGATATGCAAATCACATGATAATTAGATATTTGAAGGAAAGAGAAAGAAAGAGGTTCTTGTACATCTGAGGAAGGAAATCTAGTGACTTGAAAAAGTAAGAAACAAAATATAGTAGTAAGATCCAGTGAAGATGTTGAATATAGACCAAGGGTGCATAGAACTTGTGAGTTGATTTGGGTGACCTCCATTCTTTTCGAGTTTAATGTGGTGATAAAAGTCATATTTTTCATACTATAGTCATGCAAGGGGAGCTAGGGGAATCAAAATTAGATATTTAGAGACTTGGGTGCCAAGCAAGATCAAGGAAGGGAGGAGCCTGCCCAGGGATATTTGTGGTATTTAGTGAAAAAAAGTCAAAAAAATTAGTCAGCTAAAAAGATGTCTTAGTTTCCTCTTAGGAGTTTTAATTTTCTATTTGATATAATCTCTTAGTTAAAGTTTTAGTTAAAGTAGGAGTTTCCTATTTGATGTAATGGATAAATTATAAACAGAGGAAGCTTGGTTAGGGGCAAATCAGCCTTAACTCTTTATTCCTTTTCCTCTTTGTTCCACTCTTCCCTCTCACTCTACTAGTGCCCTATCTCTCTGTCCCTTCTCTATCCTCCTCTCTCCAAACTTTTCCCTCTTCTCTTCTTCTTGCATGAACACTCTCATTCTCTCTTTCTCTCTCCTTCCTTCTTCCCTTCTCTTCCCTTTCCTTCTTCTCTAGATCTACTTTTACCCTTTTCCGAAGCCTCTCAATTTTTCCTTGCACTTTCCTGAAAAGATAGAACCTTTCCAACAACGGTATCAAAGTGTTATTAAAGTAATCCTTTGTAATCTTCTTCAATCATGGTGAAACACGAGATACATGGAACTAAAATAGCAAGAGGAAGCTGCCGCTCACGAGTTCAATTCAGAAAATTGGACAAATCTATACACACAAGTGGAGAAACTTTGAAATTTGAGAAACAAGATGGATCACTTGACATGTCTAGTGCAATCTCTCATGGAAGAGAGGCTTTCAAGACGTTCTTCCCCTTCAATGAATGTTGGACAGGGAAGCCTTGTCCAAATCTATTTTTGAAATGGTATCCTCCCCATCACCACCGTTATTGCCTACACCAACCATTCCCAACCTATCTCCTTACCAAAATGTTTCTTCGATTCCTAACCTCACACATCCTCCTTAACCAAGACACTCCCTCTCCACAAATCTACCTCCATTCTCTCAGTCATCACACCCTAATTCCTATCATCTTGACATGTCGCATACCATACCCAAGGTTGCCCAAACAATTCCACATTTTTCACCTCAATCTCCCATTTGATTCCATTCCATATAGCCTCGTATGGCCATGTTGGATTTTCCTAGGTGCAACGCTAAAGTGATCCAGACAAATAGGCCTATATGGCTAGAGGAATTGTCTGCCTACCACCAAACCGAGGAAGATCAATGGATTTTATTAGTCTCATTTCATCATGAATATGATGGTAGAAGGTGGTTCCAATGGCATGAAAAGGACTACTCCTCTCTTGGCAAGTGTTTTTTCAAGCTCTGTATGTTTGTTTTGGACCCACTTAGTATCAAGACTTCGATTCTCTCTTGACCAAGCTCAAGCAGATAGGCTCTGTCTAGAATATCAAGCTATGTTTGAAAGAATTGCAAATAGAGCTCAATAGTCAGAACACATCCGGGTGGGAAGTTTCATTGGAGGACATAAGCCTGATTTGGCGGCGGAAGTGGGAGTATTTCATCCTAAAACTCTTATTCAGGTAATTTACCATGCCACACTTCAGGAAGAAAAACTGTCACTCTAATAGCCTCAACCCAAGGAACCTCCTGTTCTGCCATTCCAGTCCCCAACTCCAATAACAACCAACAAAGCTACCCTCATTCCCCATGGAGTCCATTATAAAAGCAAGGGTTTGTGCTTTAATTTTTGCGAGAAATTTGTTCCAGGTCATAGGTACAAAACATTTCAAATGTTCCCTTTCGAGGAGGAGGAGGAGGAGGAAGAAGATCATCACCTCAAATTGTTGTTACAGAAGACCACATACTAAACCCTGAAGTATCCTTCCATGCCCTTTCTAGGATACTCCAATTTCTAACCATGCAACTCAACAATGAGATCCAAGGTCATATGGTACATATTGTTAGAAGATGGGGCTCCAGCCCACATGTCAAAGGAAGAATGCCCAGACGTCCAAGAGTTGACATCTTGGTAAATAAGAAGACTTCTCATAAAGCATGAAAGTGTAATTAGTTAAAGAGATATGTCTTTTATTTTGTAATAAGGCATGCAATGGTTGGACACTTTAGGAGAGGCTGTATGGGACTTTAGTAAGATGACAATGGAATTTTTCTGTCGATGCTGCACCATATAAGTGGTAGGTTGTTTCAAATGGTGAGCCTCACTCTTTAAGGCAGGATATTTTGCAAAGGTGGGCACCCTTAGAAGCCAGTCTTCTTCCAAATAGTGGCACCAATAGGAACACAAGGTGAACAAAATATTCCCCCTCGAATGAAGAATTTATTAACTATTTTCCATGATATTGTCTCAGCACCAATGGCTTACCACCAAAGAGATATCAAGACCATTGAGTTCAACCAACAAAGTGCCTCCCTACCAGCACATAGCCTTATAAGTACTCTCATGTGTTGAAAACTGAGAAAGATTAGTCAAAGAGATGCTTCAAGAAGGGATAATTAATCCGACCAACAGTCCATACACTTCCCTTATTTTAATAGTTAAGAAAAATTATGGATCTCATAGGTTTTGTGTGTGGACAACCAGGCCCTCAACAACGTCACTTCCAACGACAAGTATCCCTTTCCCATTATTGATGAATTACTTGATGAATTAAGTGGTGCAGAGATTTTCTTCAAAGCTTGACCTTTCCTCGGGCTACAATCAAATTTGAGTAGCTAATAATGATGATTAGAAAACCACATTTAGAACACATGATGGACAACATGAGTTTCTTGTGATGCGTTTTGAACTGATTAATGCCCTGACTTCCTTTCAATACTTGTTGAATGATGTTTTCTGGCCCTACTTGAGGAAATGTGTACTTATCTTCTTTGATGATATACTAGTCTACAAGAAGAGTTTTGAGGATCATCTAGGTCACTTGCATGAAGGGTTAAGATTCTCCAAGTCAAGTCATCAAAGTGTATTTTTGCCTCAGCTAAAGTTCACTACTTAGAGCACGTGGGCTCCAAAGAAGGGGTGTCAACTGAACATGACAAAATTCAAGCCATGCAAGATAGACTTCAACCTACCATCCCAAAGCAATTGAGAGGCTTCATGGGATTAACAAGGTATTATAGGAGATTTTTGCAAAACTATGCTACTATTATTAGGTCTTTAAATTTGCTACTTAAAAATATACATTCTTATGTCCTCAAATAACTAAATATGAACTTCCTCCCCTTTGAAATCTGTGCCTAACTTTTCTAAAAAATTAATTATTGAGTGTGATGCTTTTGGATTGGGAATTGAGGTTGTTTTGATGCAAGAAGAGCAATTTATTTCCCACTTTAGCGGACCTCTCAAGGGGAGAATGGTCTCTTGGTCCACCTATGGTAAGGAAATCTCTACCTTGGTACAGTCATACATTAGAGACCTTACTACATTTGGAAAAAAATTACTTTCTGAACTGACCATTGCTTACATTAAATTTTGCTTCCAAAGAGAATTAGTACACCATGAGGCAAAGGTGGTTGGTTAAATTGATGAGATATGACTTTGATATTATATACAAAAAACTGAATGGGAATCGTACAGTTGATAGTCTGCGAAGGAAACATGACCATATACTTCTTATTCTATGTGCTTCTCTTGTTCCTTTGGTTTTACGAGATATCAAAACTACGTATAGCACTGATCCACTACTCCTAGAACAACTTATTAAGGACTGGGAAGACTGTACATTGGCCCCCAACTACAAAAGAGTCAATTCCTTACTCTTCCTCTATAATCGGGTAGTGGTTCTGTGCACAACAAAGAAATGGTACATGCAATTTTGAGAGAGATGCACAACTTCTCCACAACCAATCATGAAGGTTTCCTAAAAACCTTCCATAGGGTGAGAAACACTATTCTTAGCTGGGGCTCAAAGCTAATGTTAAAAACTAAGTAGTAACGTGTGATAAATAATCAAATATGACACAACTACTTCGACGGGTCTCTTGCAGTATTTTCCCCATCCAGAAAGAATATGGAAGATGTTTCCATAGATTTTATTGAGGGACTACCACCATCTATGGGAAAGACAAATAGTCTAGTACTAATGGATACATTGAGCAAGTATGCTCACTTTTTGTGTCATGCAACATCCACACACTATCAAAACAATTGTTGAAGTATATGTTATACATGTGGCAAAATCCATGGCATGACATAAACTATATTCTTGGATAAGGACTAAATTTTATAAGCTCCTTTTTTAGAGAATACTTGTTTTGAAAGGTACCACCTTGAAGATGACCACAACTCACCACCATCAGACGATGACCAAACAAAGGTGGTGAATCATTGATTGGAGATGTACTTGTAAGGTTTTGTCAATAAGAAACCCATTACATGGACTTTTTATCTGCCAAGGGCAGTTGAATATTCCTAAAATACCTCCTATCACACTTCCTTCAAGATGTCTCCTTTTGAGGTTGTCTAATGCAGGCCTCTCCCCACTTTTCTTCTTGTAGGTGAGCACTACAAAGGTCGTTGGTCTAGAAGAAGCCTTTTAAGACTGAGATCAGTCATTAAAGGTCAACAAGCACCAGCTCACCTTAGCCAAACAAAAAATTAGCATGACACGAGGCACTAAGAGGTGGAGTTTGTGGTTGATGACTTCGTAGTTCAAGCTTCAACCCTATAGGTAATAGTTTATTGCGGCTAGGAGGAATCAAAAGTTGTCTCCATGATTCTTTGGACCTTACAAAATACTTCAAAGAATTGGGAAGGTGGCCTATAAGTTGGAGTTGTTACTAAAAGCTTCTATTTGTCCAGTCTTCCATATTTCCTAGTTAAGAAACACATTGTCTCAACCACACTTCTAACCATTGAAGCTGATGCTGCTGCCATTCTTTATTCATTCTCGAAATGCAACACGTTCAACATGGAACAAGATTACACACACAGCTATTAGTGCAATGGGCTAATGCCCAAAAGATGTTTTACAACAATTCCCCAATTTTCAACCTTGAAGTCAAGCTTGGTCTTCCGGGGGGGTGGAATGATAGAATTCATAATTTTTATACTATACTTACGTGGGCTATGGAAGGTGGATCTAAGGGAATCAAATTAGAAAGTTTGGAGAAGACTTGGACACCAAGCAAGAAGAAAGGGGTCTCCAACTTAGGTGTATTTTTGGTATTTTGTCAAAAAAGTCAAAAAATTTAGCCAACAAAGGAGTCTTAAGTAAAAGGATGTGTATCTTAGTTTCCTATTAGGATGTCTAATTTGCAACTTGATGTAATATCTAGAGTAAGAGTTTTAGTTAAAGATGAAGTTTCCTATTTGATGTAATGTTGAGTTTTAATTTGGAAGAAGTTTGGCTATGGCAAATCAGCCTAAGCCTTTATTCTTTTTCCTCTTTGTTCTTCTCTTCCTCTCTTTATCCACTCGTGCATTATCTCTTTCTCTCCTATCACTCTCTTCCGTCTTTTCTTCTCCTCCCATGAGCTCTCTCTCTCTCTCTCTCTCTCTCTCTCTCTCTCTCTCTCACCTTCCTTCTTCCCTTCTCTTCCCATGTTTTTTTTTCTCTTTGTTAACTTTCAAAGAGGAAGCATGAAAGAATGAGAAAAAAGAAGAAAAAGTAAGAAAGATATGAGAAAAGAGAGTGAACAAGGAGGAGCACATGTATTGATATAAAGAGAAAATTATGAGTGTTGTGTCCCTTGCTCTTTTATAATAAAAATACAATGGCTTATGCCAAAAATAAATTTTTCTAAAGTTTTTAATTACATCTAATAATATCTCAATAAATCTAATTACAATAATTGGTAAAAAAGAAAGTAAAACTAAGAAAATAAGGAGAAAAACTTCCTTGCACATGTTCTCCATTTAGATTTTTTTTCTCCTCTTATTCTTGGACTTTGTTTCAAGTGTGAAAACTCAACATAGATTCCTTGGTAATAGCTTCTTTTACACTCCCCCTAAAATTAGGATTTGTAACTTCAACTTGCAAAAAATCTTCATCATGACACATGTTTAGCTAAAAAATAAATTCTAATCTTTTGTCACTTGGAAAAGAAATTGTGATTGCAAAAGAAATTCTAATTTTCTTGGTTCATCTTGCTTGTAGTCTTTATCTTGTTCTCCCTCTTACTTGGATATTTTGGTTACATAAAATTTGATTACCACAAATTATAGAATCCTTCATTATTGTTACCTCGTACTTGTACTTCTTCTTTTACTTCTCCTCCTCAAGTTGAGGATAGTTTTAGTTCTTTACCAAGTGACCCAATATTCAAAAAGTAATGGTGAGAGAAGAAAAATTACCCCTAGACCTGTAGAATTTATGAAAAAATGAAATACTTCATTGAAATTAATAACTTGTTGTAATCAGAGTACATGAACCACTATTTATATTAGAGGAAGGTAGTAGTGTTCAATTACAATAAAACTACCCTTGTCCCAATTACACCCAAACTCTAACACATAAGGTAAGTCCTAACATAATTAGGTAACTCAATATTGATAAAAGACAAATATAACTTAAACTAAAACTCTTCTTGGTCATGACCCTAAGATAAAGATACTTTTGTGAGTCCTTCTTGATTTTTCAACTGATGTGATAAGGATGCCAGCTCTTGGTAATCATTGTGGGTCCTACTTCTTATGGGCTTGGGCCCATCTTGTGGGCCTTCCTTGGTCGTGTGACCCATCTTATAATAATATTACATATGTGGGCCTTCCTTGGTCGTTTTGGCTTGATCTTAGCTTCCGACACTCCCCCTCAAGTTAGGGGTGAGAGAACAACATGAACTCTCAGCTTGCTGCAAATGATGTATAAAATATTTTTTTATAAAATGGCACATCTTCCTATATGCCTTCATCTTCCAACATTCCCCCTCATGATGTTGCGTCCTTCCTTGAGGCCCTACAACATTATAAGTGAGAGTAAAAATCACTCCTAGCCTGTAAGCCATTGCTTCATACTCCAATCTAAATACTGGATGTAGGGCACACTCCACTGCTATCGGTAGTGTTTCTATCGGCATTGCTCTGAAGTGTCCACCACCGTGTCCCTCCACAGGACAACGACTCTCAAGTGGTAGGAGACATAAAAGCCATTACGGGGGGGAGGATAACATGGACGTAATCATAAGTTCCTCCGTCATGAACTTCCAACCACAAATAATTTTCATCTTTTTGACTGGGATGAAGTTCCTCTGTCGTGGACTCCCAACCACAAATAATTTTTATCTTTTTGACGGGGATGAAGTTCCTCCATCATGGACTTCCAACCACAAATAATTTTCATCTTTTTGACGGGGATGAAGTTCCTCCGTCGTGGACTTCCAACCACGAATAATTTTCATCTTTTTGATGAGGATGGAGTTCATCCGTTGTGGACTCCCAACCACAAATAATTTTGATATTTTTGACGGGGTAAAATAAATGGTGACATGAGGCCACCTCTTATTCAATAATAATGTCCCCAAAGAGACATAATTGTTCGGCTGAATATAACACGACCATCTTCCAACACATATAACACGAACCAAATAGTAAACTTTGTCAAAGAACCCATGAAATGATCTGATATAAAAATTTATTCTTTGATGCACAAGCTTCATCTTTTGTGCTCTCCTTTTCTTGAATATTTTGGTCACATAAACTTATCCACAACATAAGGAATAAAATACCTCTTTCTTGTTCTTCTTCTACTTCTCCCCCTCAAGCTGGGAGGTAATGGTAGTGATCCTAGCTTGAACCAAATATCACAGATATAACAATAATCCCAAATAAGAGAGATTTGTAAATAAACCCTCAAACCAGGGAGAAGTGAGATATTTTCCTGATATATCAACTCAAACAGTGATACAAAACAATCGGCATAAATTTGGATTTTTCAATACAACAGGATACAAGCATGACCTTTGATTCTTCCAATTCGAATATATCTTTCAATATAGATCAGATTGAGATGAAATTTTTTCCTTATGAAAGTAGAATTAAATAAATTTCATCCAATTATAACATCTCTTCATAAAATATAATTATCAAAAGATAAATAATCTGATAGGTTTCGGTCTTTGTCATTTGGTCGAACTAAGTTCAGTTTCTCCTGTTTTTCCATAACGACCATTGACTCTTCCATGATCAATATCTCCTTACAAAAAAATCATATCGAGAATTGGTTGAATAGGTCAGAAAATAGACTTACATAAATTTATCTTGATATATAATTATCCATATAAAGTCTCTTTCTTGATAGCTTAAAATACCTTGAAAGTTGAGGCTTTCTGCTGTCGCTCGAACCTCTTTTTCAATTTGACCTTTGCTGTTTCAAATATCCATTTCTCTTTGTACATAATCAGATAAAAAATTGGTTAAATAGGTAAAATAATAGACTTACATATATCTAGTTTGATATATATTTCTCCATATAAATTCTAGTTCTTGATAGCAAAACTTACCTCAAAATTGGAAGATTGCTGCTACTGCTTGAACCTTTTTGCAATCTGACCTTCGCTCATTCAAATATCGATATCTCTCTGTAGATAACTCCGATTGGAGAAAATCATTCTTATTTGGAAATTAGACTCAAATATATTTCTGTAAATATATAACTTGTAATATTAAAAACTACGTATAAAGGTAAAATCGCAACGAAAACTACGGGAGTAGGGACTGAAAAAAATAACTACTAACCAAGACCTAGGGTTTAGGGTTTAGAGAAAAGGATCACATTACCTCCGTGAGTTGACTAAGTCAACTCACAAAACCTGCTCTGATACCATGTTGAATTTATGGAAAAGTGAAATACTTCATTGACATCAATAACTTGTTGTAATAAGAGTACATGAAGCTCTATTTATAATAGAGGAAGGTAGTAGAGTCCAATTACAATAAAACTACCTTGTCCCAATTACACCCAAACTCTAACACTTAAGGTAGGTTCGAATATAATTAGGTAACTCAATGTTGATAAAAGAAAAATATAACTTAAACTAAAACTCTTCTTGGTCATGACCCTAAGATAAAGATACTTTTGTGAGTCCTTGATTTTCCAACTGATGTGATAAGGATGCCAGCTCTTGGTAATCATTTTGTGTCCTACTTCTTATGGGCTTGGGCCCATCTTGTGGGTCTTCCTTGGTCATGTGGCCCATCTTATAATAATCTTACATATGTGGGCCTTCCTTGGTCATTTGGGCTTGATCTTATCTTCCAACAAGAACAATGACAAAACTCTAACTCCAATCTAAAATGATTGTTCAAATTTAAGGCAGCCTGTCTTATTTTAGGGCAATAAAAAGAATCTATTCACTTTTAAGGGTGGCTCAAAAATACCACTTGGGTATAAACTAAAATAATTGAAAGTTATATGTTGGGTGCAAATCTGTTCTTTGCAAGTAGTGGGTTTGACTGCTTGAATCTAAAGTGATTTTAATTAAAAATAAATTACTTTGAGGAATAGATAGAAGCTCTCATACAAGCATTGCTCTTCATAGTTCTAAATAAAAAGGAGTCACTTTTAGACCAATAGATGGGATGAAAAGAAACCAAGTTTAACACTAAAGGGAGATAAAAAAATAATTTCTCTATAAACATGTATGATTGAGGAAACATTAAAAAACACCAATAAATAATTTTTTTTAGATAGAACATAATAATAGAAACTATCTAAAATAGAATTCTCATCTACGATAATTTCTTTTCAAAACAACTTGACCAATCAGGAAAAACCTTTTCAACAAAGAAATTCTAGAATAAGGGAGGTTTAAGAAAAATATATTTTGAGTTTAAATTGAGGAGAAAATGTTTTATAATATAGAAATTTCAGACTTTGTTAAGAAAGCAAACTAAACTCATGTAAGTAGAAGAATGGGAAACTCGTGTTATGTGAGATACAAAAATAGAAACTCTTACGGAATGATGCTCAAGTTGGGAAACACTTAATTAAAATTTGAAAACAACTAGAAAACTTAGTCAAACTAATATTATCATCTCAAAAAGGAAAAAATTGGTATAAAATTCGGAGTTCCACATGCAACAAGCTACCAGCATGACCTTCAATTTTTCCAATGTTGATATCTCTCTTTGGAAACATCCAATTGAGAAACGGTTTGTTGGATTAGAAAATAGACTCACGTACCTTTTTTTACATCAAATTTTATTTGATACTTCAGATATTGATTTCTCTTTGTAGAAAACTCCGATTGACAAAATCCTTTTTGAGTTGAAAACTAGACTAAAATATACTTTCATCAATTTTTAATTTTAAAAATTAAATATTGTTTACGATAATGTAAACTCCAAAGACAAAAATGGGTGCTAGGTAAAAAGGAAGAATCTATCCGCTTTTGCTTCTCCATCTCAAAACCTTGCCACTTTGATACCATGTTAACTTACAAAGAAGAAGTATGGAAGAGAGAGACATGAGAAAAAGTAAGAAAGAGAGGAGGCACAAGAGGGAACCAAGGAGGAGCATGTGTATTGATATGAAGAGGAAAATTTGAGAATGGTGCATCCTTTGATCCCTTACATGGTTTTCAAAAAATGATACAATGACTCATGCTAAAAATAAACTTTCCCAAACTTCCAAATTACACCCAATAATATCTCACTAAACCTAATCACGATAATTTATAATAAGGAAACTAAACTAAAAGAATAAGGAAGAAATCTCTCACTTCCACCGCCGCCCACCCCCCCTCCCCCAACATACATGCTCCATTTAGGGTCTTCTTTTCTTCTTCTTCTTTGACTTTTCTTTAATTATTAAACCTCCTTTGCTTGAGACACAACTTAGATTCTTTTGTTATAAAATTCTTCAACACCCTCCCCCCCAAGCTATACTTTGTAACTTCAATAAGCAAACAATCTCTGTCATAAAATTTATGTGGCTGAAAAAGAAATTTTTGATCTTGTGTAGATTGAACAAGAAATTATCATTCCAAAAGAAGTTCTAATTGTCTTGATTCATCTTGTTCTTGTCTATATCTTGTTTTAATCTCATCTCATCTTGTTGTCCCCCTAAGATATTCTGGTTGCACAAAATTTGATTACCACTTGTAGAATTTTTTGTTGCCTATTACCTCATACTTACACTTCTTATTCGACACTCCTCAAGCTAGGGATCTCTTTTTTCTTTTCCAAGAAACCCTAGCTTCCACAAAATAATGGTGAGAATAGAAAAAACACCCTAGCCTAATGATCAAACTCCAACTCCTATCTGAAATATCCATTTAAATTTAAAGGCAGTTCAATCCACTTAGGGCAATGGAAAGAGTCTACTCACTTTTTAAGGTAGGTTAAAACTTCTACTTGCGTAAAAAATAAAATAATAGATTTAAGATATGTTGGGTGCACTCCTTTTTTTTAAAAAGTAATGGGTCTATAGGCATTACTCTTAAGTCATTTTAGAAAAAAAATTTGAAGCAGTTTGAGGAATTAAGGGTGTGAATAAAAAGATAGCAGTGCTTATATTTCAAATGGAAGGAGGCACACAATGTAGCAGTTCATAATTCCAATAAAGGATGAAGCTCTAGACTGTATGAAAAATTACCAAATTTGACTCAAAAGGGAAATAAAAAGTAATTCCTCTATAAACATTTATGATGAGTAGTTACACCAATGGTAAAATCATGTTGGCCTCCATTATTTTATGATAATAAAATGGATAGCTAGAAAGTGTGCTACTAATAGAGTTATCAATGTATTTAAGACATTTTAAAGAAAAAGAATTGAAATAGTTTGAGGAATTAAGGGTGTGAATAAAAAGATAGCATTACTTATATTTCAAATGGAAGGAGGCACACATTGTAGCAATTCATAATTCCAATTAAGGATGAAGCTTTAGACTAATAGATGGATGAAAAATGACAAGATTTGACTCAAAAGGGAAATAGAAAAAGTAATTCCTCTATGAGCATTTATGATTGAGGAGCTACACCAATGGTAAAATCATGTTGGCCTCCATTATTTTATGATAATAAAATGGGTAGTTTGAAAGTATTCTACTAACAAAGTTATCATTGTATTTTAGACACATGCCTTCCTACACAAGTACTATGTGGTCTATGACAAACGCTAAAAACAAAAGAAATATCAATCAAGTCTCCAAGCCAAAACCAAAACTCGTTGAAGATTGTAGCTTGGAAGAAGAACTTACACAAAATAAGCTTGAAAACTTGAAGACCTAGAGTAAAAGTAAAATAAAAAATCTCAAAAACTCTAGTTACGTAAGTAGATAACCAACCAAATTTAGTTTCTCAAGCACAAATATGTAATAGAGGTTTAGGGCATGAAATATTTTAAACCAACTCCCAACAAACACCTCCACCCCCCCCCCCCCCCCCCCCCCCCCCCCCTCCCCCCCCTTGTTGGGGAGGATTAGCTGAGTATTTCTTGGCTATTCAAAGCATTCCAAGGCTTTTTTAATTGAAACTATCAATAAACCTTCTTGAGAGAAAAAAAGTAGTTTTATCTCAAAATAACTTCATTCTCTTTCAGATCACTCAACATGCCTAGCTATCTCAAACTCCTCTACATAATCTCTCATGTTTGAAGATTTGGAAGTTTAGATTGCATAGGAGAGGGTATCTCTCCAACAAAATGTTGTAAGTTCTATATTACTCTTTTATATTTTAGTTTATTTAATAGAGGTTCTCTAGTACCTTTAAGAGAGAAGAATTGGCATTCTAGAGTATGGAATCAAGAAAGGGAATGCTTGATCCGAGGAGCATCTTGAGTTGCAGCCCAAGCAGTTAGAGAGAAACACCTGTAAGTGTGCGATTTCTCTTGTAAATTATTTCTTCATAGTGGATTACTATAGTGGCAGAAGACAGGATGTAGTCTTAGCTTGAGGAAAACTTGTATAAATCTTGTTGTGTTTTTTCCATGGTTTCTTTTCCCTTCTTTCACAATGTGGTGTCAAAGAAAACTACAATAGGGATGATGAAGATTTTGTTCGACATGTATGAGAAGCCGTCTGCAAATAATAAGGTACATCTCATAAAAAAACTCTTCAATTTAATGATGACATAAAATACACTAGTGGCATCACATTTGAATGAGTTTAGCATGATTTTCAATCATTTGACCTCGGTTCAGATTAAATTTAACTATGAGGTTTGTGCTTTAATTCTTTTGGCATCTCTGTCAAATTGTTGGGAGCCTATGAGGGCTGCAGTCAACATCTCTGTAGGCAACGGGAAGTTGACTTTTAATGATATTCGGGATACCATTCTTGTGGAGGAAGTTTGTAGAAAGGACTCTAGAGAATCGTCGACATCTAATTCTGCCCTAAGTGTTGATACTAGGGGCAGGAACTTCGAGAGGAATTCCAACTAGGGAAATGGTAGAGAGAAGTCAAAGAATGGAAGAAGGAAGTCCAAATTTGGAAGGAATGTCGAGTTCCAGAATTGTGGGAAGTCTGGTCACATAAAGAAGATCTGCAGAGCATCGAAGAAGGATGAAAAGAAAGGTGATGTTGTAAATACGATGACTGAAGAAGTTAAGATGCTTTACTCTTGTCGGTTGATAGCCCTATTGATTATTTGGTGTTAGATTGAAGAATTAACAATCCATGAAGAGAATTGTCAACCACTATAAATCCTATGTTAGATTCACCACTATAAAATGCTCCGTCGTTCAGCCTGAAGTGATGCAACATAGACTCAACCTTATGTTTTAGAAAGTCAAACATGGGATTAAAGGGTCATGTAGATGCTGACATGGTTGGACACATTGATGGCAGGAAGTGTACCACTGGATATGTATACACATTGGGTGGTATAGCGGTTAGTTGGGTCTGTAAGTTTTACAAGATAGTTGCTCTTTTCCCATTGAGGTAGAATATGTCACCGTGACCGAAGCTAGCAAAGAGATGGTATGGCTCCAATCTTTTTGGGAAGAATTTCATCTCAAACATGGGAAGAATGTGTTGTATTGTGACAGTCAAAGTTCTATTCATTCAACAAAGAATCTTGTTTATCATGCCAGAACAAAGCACATACAGGTACATTACACTTCATCACATCAGCTCTAGAGGATGAAGTCTTAGTGTCACAATGTGGGACCCACCATTGTTGCATGAGCTGGTGGGATCCACCATTAGAACATGAGATGCCAAGAGGAGTCATCACACAAGCTGGCATGAGTTGGAAGATAACAAGCACGAGCTGGAATGAGTTGAAATATTTGAGCATCAAGTGGGACCCACAAAGATACCACGAGTTGGTATCCTTATCACATGAGTTGGAAGAACAAGTGGAACCCACAAAGATAACCACGAGTTGGCATATTTATCCTATGGTCACATCCTCATAGAAGAATTTTAGTTTGAGTTATATTAGTCTTCTAATTATGTTGAATTATTTTATTATAATAAACTTATCTTTAAGTGTTATAGTTTGAATGTAATTAGGAGAATGGTAGTTTAATCGTACTTGGACTCTACTACTTTCCTCTAATATAAAGAGAAGTGCTTGTACTCAAACTTAAATCTTCAAAGTGAAGTAGTTCTCAACTTCTCTCTAGTGAACATTTCTTCTCTTGCCTAAACTCTTTTCTATCCGTTTTTTCTCTTCTCTCCTCTCTACCCGAGAACCCTCTTTCTCCTTCTTTTATTTTCTCCCTCTCTCACCTTGCTTGAGATTTCAGTAAAGTGATCCTAAATTCAACACTTAGCACTTGAGAAGATTCAAGGGAATCAGAATCCAACTGATATGTTGACAAAGATTGTTATGATCGAGAAACTGAAGTTGTGTGCAACTTCAGTTGGACTTCTTTTTGAGGATTGAGAAGTTGTTGCCGGTGTAGAGGAGATATTGATGATATCTCCAAGTGGGAGATTGTTAAGTTGTGGAACCTAATTAACGCCTTACGTTGATTTGGTCGTGGATATATTAATTGTTGTTTCATTAAGGGTAGTTTTGGAATTTCACTCTTGTAATGTGGTTGCCCTAGCTTTTTGTGCTTGTTTTTCCCTTCTTCCGCGTTTATTATTATTGCTCTCATTAGTTTGGAATTAGGGTATCTAATTCCTAACATCAAATACCTGAGAATCCACCTCAAGTGACTCATTGGTTTTGCATCATTCATGTTGAACTTGCTCAACACCTCTTCACATATTCTTCTTGTGACAGTTTCAAAACATCAATATCCTTACTAACCCTCATCCCAAGGAGTTGTTTTTCAGCACCCAAATCCTTGATTACAAACTTCTTGGACAACTCCATTTTCAACTTATCTATTTCCCTTTTGCAAGCACCTATAATCAACATGTCATCAACATATAGTATTAGAATGATGTAGGAGTTATCAAGGTTCTTTACGCAACAACAATGATCCGCTAAAACCTTAAGAAACCAATACTACTGATGATGGTGTCAAACTTCTTATACCACTGTCTTGGAGCTTGTTTAAGACCATACAAGCACTCTCGAAGTTTTCACACCATTTTCTCCTTTCATGTGCTTTGAAACCTTGTGGGTGGATCATGTAAATTTTTTCCTCCAAATCACCATGAAGAAAAGTTTTTTTTACATCCAATTGCTCTAAGTGCAAGTCTTCATTTGTCACTAGTTCAAACATTATTCTAATAGTAGTCAATTTCACTACTAGAGAGAAAATCTCAGTGTAGTCAATGTCCTCTTTTGTTGAAAGCCCTTTACAACCAGTCTTGCCTTGTACCGCTTGCTGCCATCATATTCGTGCTGCCATCATATTCGTCTTTTATTCAGTACACCTATTTATTCTACAAAGACTTCTTCCCTTTTGGTAACTTAGTAAACTACCATGTCTGATTGGATAACAGTGAATCCATCTCATCCTTCACGGCCAACTCCCACTTGGGTGATTCATCAACTTGCATAACTTCTTCATAACTCTCTGGTTCACCTTTATCAGTCAACAAAATATAATTCATTGCAAGGAAGTATCTCTATGGTGGTCTTCTAGTTCTGGTAGATCTTATGAGTTCAGTCACAGAAATGTTCTGATTTACTTTTGGGGCTATATTTTTCTGGTCTTGAGAAATATTCGCCATCTCAATAATTGGAAGATCTCTCAATTGAATCACTTCAAAGTTCTTAGCTTCAATACTTGTGCTCTCAGAATCTGTTCTCTACATGTCTTTATAAAGGGTACCTTCATTGAAGATCCCATCTTTGCTCCAGATAACATTAAGACTTTGGTCATCCCAAAAATGTTATCCAAGCTCGGTACCACCATAGCCAATAAAGAAACATATCTTGGATTTGGCATCAAGTTTACTTCTAATAGCATAATCAATGTGAATATATGAAACACAACCAAGCACTTTCAAGAAAGAAAGGTTTACCTATTTGTCGCTCCAAACCTCTTATAGTATTTTGCAATCCAATGGTGTTGAAGGACCTTTTTTTATCAAATAGGCCTCAGACCAGAAGGTCATTGGAAATCCCACATGTAATCTCATGCTCCTAGCATGCTCGTTCAAAATCCTATTCATCCTCTTAGCCACACCATTCTATTGATGTTTTTCGGGAATGGTCTTCTTCATCTTGATTCCATTATCAACATAATTCCACTTGAAATCATTATCTATGTATTCTCCCTCATTATCTTACTACAAGCACTCCACCTTCAAATCTGTCTCATTCTCAACCATTGATATCCATCTCTTGAATGTATGAAAAACATCATATTTATTTTTTAGGAAATAAAATCAAATTGTTCTGCTTGCTTCATCAATAAATGTCATTTTGTAATTAGAACCACCAAGGGAGGTAACAGTATAAGGTCCCCACACATCTATATGAACGAACACCAATTTTGTTATCTTTTGCTACTTTCCGGCCTTAGAAAAGCTAACCCTTTTCTGTTTGCCAAAAATACAGCCTTCACACAAACTGTTGTTTACAGATTTCAACCCTGGTAGCTTCCCTTTGGACTAAAGCACTTTCATTCCCTTTTCACTCATGTGACCGTGCCTATAATGCCACAAAGAATTAATAACAACAACCGCAACCGCAACCGTGTTTCTACAACTAGAAGTGATGTAAAGAGTTCCAGCTTTAACTCCTCATGCAATAACCATGGCTCCCTTAGTGAATTTCCATGTGACACCATTAAAAGTCTCATTATGACCTTCACTATCAAGATGCCCTACTAAGATTAGATTACGCATCAGTTTTTGCACATGTCTCTCTTTGTCAATTTTTCACCCTAACCCATTTGACATCCTCAAATTGACATCACCAATACTGACAATATCAATGGTTCTCCATCAGTAAGATACACCTTCCCATGATTTTCATGAACATAATTCTCCATGATCTTGTGATGCATAGTGGTGTGAAAGGAAGCTCCTAAATCTAATAGCCAAGAGTCAATAGGGCTATCAATTGACAAGAGTAAAGTATCTTGTACTTCTTCAGTCACCGCATTTGCAACATCTTTTTTCTTTCATCCTTCTTTGGTGCTCTGCAGTTCTTCTTTATATGACCAGACTTGCCACAATTCCACCATTCCACATTCCTTCCAAATGTGGATTTGCTTCTTCATTCCTTGCCATCTATTGTTGCCCTTGTTGGAATTACACTCAAATTTCTTGCCCCTAGTATCAACATTTAGGGCAGAATTAGATGTCGTTCTTTGGAGTCCTTTCTACAAACTTTCTAAGCAAGAATAGTAACCCGAACATCATTAAAGTTCAACTTCCATTACAGAAAGAATTGTTGACCGCAACCCTCATAGGCTCCCAACTATTTGGCAGAGATGCCAAAAGAATTAAGGCACAAACCTTATTATCAAATTAATCTAAAAGGAGGTCAATTGATTGACAATCGTACAAAACTCATTCAAATTTGTTGCCACTAGTGTATTTTCTGTCATTTTTAAATTGAACAGTTTTTTCATGAGAGGTACCTTATTATTTGTAGAAGGCTTCTCATACATATCAGACATAGGAATTAGATGCCCTAATTCCAAACTAACGAGAGAAATAGTAATAATCACGGAAGCAAGGAAAAACAAGCACGATAACAAACAAGATTTATACAAGTTCGTGTCAAGGTGAGACTACATCCTGTCTTTCATCGTTGTTGTAATCCACTATAAAGATGAAATTATTTACAAGAAAAATTACACACACTTACATGTGGTTTTTCTCTATCCTCTCTTGAACACAACTGATGCACATCGGATGATAAAATCCTAATAACAACACCCCAAATATAAAGAGGAAACAAGGGCAATAGCGATACAAGAGTTAAATTATCAAACTACCCTTAATGAAATAGTAGTTAATATATCGTGGACTGGGAGGGGCGCTTCCTGCCCCCCTTCCAACCCCCAGGACGATCTTACTGCTATGGTCAATCCGCATACCGACTCAGCATAGGGCATTGATAACAATCTTCATCATTCTCGTTGTGATTTTCTCCAATGCCACGTTATGAGTGGCATTCTTCGATAGTGTCAACTGGATCACTCCCAAATCCTATCATCTTTCATGCCTTATGGTTTCATATCTAAAAGTGGTGAGTGCATCTTTTTACTATACAGATAATCTTCAATCTACATTGTCTAGAATGAAAAATTCATACCATCAAACTTGTTGATTCCAAGTGTTGATCCTTCTCCGCTAGTCATTGCTCTCAATCCCGAACAAAACTCTTATACCACTTGTTAGGAATTAGATGCCCTAGTTCAATACTAGTGAGAGCAATAATAATGGCAGAAGAAGAAATAATCAAGCATGAAAAACTCAAGATTTATACAGGTTCACCTCAAGGTGAGACCACCTCCTATCTTTTGCCGCTGCAACACTTCACTAGGATGATAAAGCAGTTTACAAGAGAAATCGCACCCACACACACAAGATCTATCCACATACTAACTTTTCTTAAGGCGTTATTTAGACTCTGCAATTTAACACTACCATGTTAACTTTCAAATAGTAAGCATGGTAGACAAAGAGAAGAGGAGAAAAGAGAGGAAATCGAAGAGTGAATGAATCGATATGAAGAGGAAATTGTGAGAGTGGTGTATTTATTGCTCTTTTACATGGTCCTTTTTATAATAGAATACTGACTTATGCTAAAAATAAACTTTTTTAAAGTTCCTAATTACGCCCAATAATCTCTCACTAAATCTAATCACAATACTTTGCAATAAGAAAACTATAACTAAGAGAATAAGGAGGAAATCTTCCTCTCACATATGATCGACTAAGATTCTTCTTCTTCTCTTTCTCTTTGACTTTATTTTATTAGTGAGACCTCCTTTTCATGTGACTCACCTTGGATTATTTGGTAATAGCTTTCTTCAACACTTTATATCTACCTTCACCCTCTTCCAAACCTTTTAATCACCCTATCTCAGTCTTCCATTGTGCTTGACTACAAGGGTAGGACCTTTCCAATGAAGGTTCTATCATATGGAAGTTAAGCTTCCTATGGTGATGAAATGTGATAATCAAGCAACTATATTAATAGAATAATCTAGTATTTTATGAAAGAACTAAACACATGGAAGTGGATTATCAATATATTAGAGACCAAGTTATGAATGGAAAGATAATTACTTATCATGAGAGAAATGAAGATCAAGTAGACCTCTCTAACAAGGCTTTCCAAAGAGCTCAATTTACTAAATTGGCTTCCAAGCCAGGAATGTTTGATTTTTATTATCCAACTTGTGGGGAGTGTTAGAATATAAGGAGATAGTTTGTAAAGATTAGTATTTAAATAAGGGTAGAAAAGTGTAATTTAAATAACTTTTTTTTAAATATCTATTGTATAGCTCATTGGGTATTATTAATAATTTTCAATGTTCCTCTTATATAACTTGATGGAGAACTTTAGTGAGCTTAATCTTTTGGGGCAAGCCTTTGAACAATTCAATTTCTCTCTTTCCTTCTTTCCTACTTCTTTTTCAAAATCTTATGTAATTAATCTCAGATTAAGCTCACACTTAATCACACTTTCCTTGTCCAAATTTGATAAAAAAAAATTGTTAACCTATATTTGTCGAGTCCAAACTGGAGTCGGCTCGTTGATAGACAAAAACATGGTTTTCTTTCTTTTCCTTGGAAATCATTGTAATAACTACCATAAAAATCTTATTATATTTCAAAATAATTTCAAATAAGAAAATAATAAGATTTTAAATTAGAGATTTCTAGAAAACCTGTAATCATGAAAAACTTTGTAGGAAATGCTTTCCCTAGGATTCTCATGATTTTCAACCAGGGCAGTGACATGGCCTAAGGATTGTACTAACTAAAAAGAAAATCATATGTTGTACAAGACATAGAAGTGTGCTCTTTTAACCTCCATCCTATTTACTTTTTACAACCATTCTTTACGTGGTACAATTAGTAGTATCACTTCTGCAGCAACTTTTAAGATGGACTGGCCAAGAATATTGGTAATGTTGCTTTTAAGATAGGAATTTACTGTATTTGTTGAAGAGAGTAAGACTTACCTCCAAATGGGATCCTCAATTGGCTGAGAATAGACACTAATCATCTTATCTTCATTTCTCTTTTTCACAAAGCCTAAACAGATCTCCGTGGGGTCTTTCTGAGGTGCAGTCTCTTGATGTCTTTTTTTCTCTGATTCACGAGGAGCTGAACTTGTTTCTCCATCCAAACGTTTCCTTGGGCTGCTAGTCCCCCGCTTCCTTTGGGCAGGAGTCAAGTTGAGATCAAACTTAACAAGTCTTGAGATCAAACTTAACAAGTCTTGAGCTCATTCCGATTCACTTCTATGCAAGAATTACTGCAAGACCAAACGATTGCAGAGCTCAAACAAAACGGGTGCAGTAAAAGAAGAAGAATCGGCAATCATGAAACTAGTTTTGTTTCAACAGTTTGCATCTGACAACTGTATTATGATACGATATAGAGCGCAAGTGAATCTAAGTACTTTGATTATTTATGATTTTTGAAAGAGCATTAGCAACTTGTAACAAAGGACTGTATATTAGCGCAAGTGTAACAGAGCAAGAATAGTTGTTTGGCTATGACCGTACGGCTTGAGAAAAACTAATGCCATTTTGATAATGAACTTTTTTACTTATAGTGCTGAAATTTGTGTTACACTTTTGACTTCTTTCATCCTTTGTAGATTTTCTTTGGTGTAGGGAATGGAACGATGCATGAGACTCATTGACTAAGGAGAGCAGTTCCTATTCACTCCAATGGATCTAACCCCATGCTAAAATGGGCTAGCATATCTAAACTCAATTTTTTATATCTTTTGTAAGACAGAAATGCACATCCACACATAACAAAGTTTAAAAGAAAAAAGAAAAACACATAGATATGATAATATATCAACTCACTTCTACTCTATTGTCTCTTCTTTGATTGTGTTTCGTTTGATTGTTGTTTCAAGACAGATGCAATTTTTCACTATTTAATAGGAAACATACCCTAAAATTCGGATTCTCAATATGTTGGCTCTTACAACTTTCCCCCAATTAATCAGCAATGGAATCTAAAAAGAGTAAAAACCTTGGATGAAAGATTTTCAGGATCTTCAATCGTCTCTCATCAACAAACGATACTCTCCAAACTTACCTTTATATAATGTGGAAAACACAAAATTAAACAAAAAAACATCAAATGGGTGATTCGTTTGTAGCTGATTTATGTTTCATATTTTTCCAAAAATAATATTACCTCCACAGGTCACCAAATTGAAAAATACTACAATGAATTCTACCCATATAAAAAGTAATGAAATTAATATTTTAACATCTTACCACAAACATTTTTTTTTGTTGTTGTAAAATCTGAACAAGTTATTGCCATGTTTACAAAAATTATAAATAACCTTTAAACATAGTTTTGTGTGTCTTAAGTGTTTTTTGTCTGCCAAAGTAGTAAAACAAAAGGTTCAAAAAAATTCTAAATTGTAAACTACTAAAATAATTCTTATTACATTCAAAGGACAAGGAGGTTGGACTTGTGTTCTCCCAAGTTTAGTTACATGCAACCTTTTCCCATGCTTATAAAACTCATAATATCGACTGGGTTGCAAACTACCACATTTCATCTACAAATGTTTTTTTTATCTTTTATCCTTCAATAACATAAACTTTTTATTTATTTTATAAATATTTAAAAAATATATTATAATATAAAAACTTAAATATCATGAACTATCAATAATTTAAAAAAGATATTTCATTGAAATCCAACAACTAATTAAATATGGAATAGCAAATGACTACTTGGATTAAATCCATGTTCTTGATTTCTTCATATAAAATGTCTCTTATTATTTTATACCTATAAATTTTCTCTTATTGGAAATTTCATTTATAATCATTTATACATATATATCTCTAGGCACACTCATGATGTGCAAGGGCGATAAAGAAAATAATTGTATATCTTCAACTAACCATACAAAATTAAATTGTTAAATTTAAGAAACATTTTATTAATTTTATTAACACATGAATAATTTCATCTAAGAAATTTTTTGTTTTAATATATATATTAGTAAAATATCTATTTGCAATGGGTTAATTTGGTAATCGTTTCAAAAAGCCCAAACATATGTCTTGCTTCTCGGTTCTTATTGAATTATAGCCTAGCTTGAGGGTAATAAAAGCCTCATATAAATCATAGCACTAAGAAACCACAATCTAATCAATCTATTTCTCATGTGGAGTGAGATAGACTTCATGTGGTGTGAAAAAAAATACGGTAAAAATGGACAAGGACTTTAGACCAATAAAACCTACAAAACACAATTTAGAGAGGTGAAGATTTCAGGATGAAAACTATAGAGTAATATTCTTAAAAAAAGAAGAAGAAGAATAAGAAGAAGAAGAAGAAGAAGAATACAACCATACATAAACATTAAGGATCTAAAACAGAAATACTCTTACTTGGAAGACTGGAAGTGCGAAATTTCAAATCTGGCTCAAGCAATCTTTTTGTGCTTCCGTAGCAATGCGCCGCGTAATATGACTGCTTGAAAGATATGTAGAAGGAAGAAATAGAATTCCTAGGGTTTTGATTTATATACTTTAAATTTCTTAACCTTAATTAATAACCCCCTAAATATTTATAGTAAAAAATCGTAAAGATGTATAAAAAAACAATTGCATGCGAATAGGACTATTCATTATGGGGTACATACATCTAAAATCCATTCAGAATTGAGTTAGCTTATAACCTGGCTTAGATTTTCAGACCCAAACTCAAACTTAAGTTAAAATCCTAAACCAACAACAGAAGTTCTTCAGATGCCTTTACCTAGTACTTACCCTTATAATAGATTACATCTCCTAGAAAATATTAAGATAGATGATGATAAGCTCGGGGTGGCAACAAGGTGGGATAACAAGATATAATGTCATAGTACAATGGCCATTTATCCTCACAAGACAAGTATAAGGCCAAGTGGTTTAGTTTGAGGTTAGAATGTGTTTTTTTACCCCTAGTTACCTTTTAAAATTTTAAAGAAATGTGGCAAATAAGTAGAATAAAGAATAATTATAACCTATTTTTTAAATGATAAAAAAATTCAGATGCAAATTTTTATAAATTTTTGATTGACAAGAGAGAAAAAATTGATGGCTTAATTTTGATGACCTCTTTAAAGAATAAATATTTGTTATTAGATGATATCTCCATCTGATTTTCTTCTTTGTAACAATCAATATGAGGTTTGCTTTGGGTTCTCAATTTAAAGTTTTTTTTTTGAAATTTTTGGTTTTCTTTGTCGGTCAAAATTTGATTTGCTTTCTTATTTGTTTGCTTCAAATCATTCGATATTTTCCATTTCTACCTAACCAAAAGTTTACTTTTTTGTTTGTTTTCACTAATAACCAACTCTACATTGATTTTACCCATGAATGTTGCTTGTTTTCTTCAAGTATTGCTTTTTCTCCAAATTAATAACACTTGATATATCCTAACTGGAGCATTTATTGAGTTTTCACATTTATTTTGCAAAAGTTTTGAGGTAGATAGGAAAATGCAAGACAATTAGATAGGGAAGTAGGGCTTGAAAAAGGAAATAGTTAAATGAGGTTAGAACATGGTTGAGAATTCAACCCACAATATGATTAGAAGCCTGCTATGAATAAATTTTTATGTGACTAGTAATAAAGAATTCAAAGAGTTGTGTAGAAATTATCCAATTAATGGGAAGGATCAGAGACAAAACCCAAGTATTAAAGAAGGAAGAATGAAATCTTAAAGACCAAAGAAATTTTCTTAATTGCTAAGAATTTCTATTTTTAAGGTGAAATGACCAACTCCAACTTGAAGGGGATTGTTGAAGCATCAAAGAGTCTAAGATGAGTTTCATGCACAACATTTCTCACAAGGGAGTCTAAGAAGAATCTCATGCGAGACAAGTCTCACAAGAGAAGCAAGGTAAAAAGAAAAAACTCATGTAAAAGAAGACGTTTTCTAGTTTTTTTTTTTTTTTTTTGTTTCTTTCATGTTTAATTTAGCAAGTTATAGTTTGAGTGTAATTGGATATCTTGGGCAGTATAGTTAGTTTGTAACTAGGAAATATTTTTTTCTTTATTAATAAGAATGCCAAAGAGGAAGGGAGACAAGCATGTTAATCTCCTCTCCTAGTTTATTTTCTCTTAATGTGCCTTTACCTCTCTTGTCTCTTGTTCTCTTCTTCCTCTCTCATGTTTTCCTCTCAAGCATGCCCATTTTATGAAATGAAACACTAAACTTCATGTGAACAATTTCTGCATCCCCTAACTAAGCTAAATATTTTAGCCACAAACATGTTAATTTTTTTGTCTTCCAATAAACACAATATTCAATGTAACTATCTTTTAGATTTTCTTATTATTTATTTATGGTTGTCATAAAAAATCCTGATTGCATTTGTTTATTATTTTTTTTAGTTGTGATAAAAAAATCCCAATAGCATAAATTGGGTGTAAGGGGGTAAGGATGCTAACCAAAAACCCACCTTGTCAGGGGTGATGAGCCTAATTTGTAATAACAAATAAGGCTCATATAATAGGTTGGATTTTTTATATGAATAGGAAGAAAGGAGTCTGGGCCTAACTCTATATAAACTTAGGTCAATTTTTAATTTAATCATAAAATTTTAATTGAATAAATAAAAAATAATTTCTTCGTATTTGGCATGTATTTGTTTGTTCCATTAAAAAACAAATGTAGAGTGAGAGTGAATAGATTTTTTTATTATCCCTCAAGTATTTTCAAAGTTTCTAGAATTTAATTGTGCAATGTAAAAATTAAAATCAGAGTTCAACCACAAAAATTCATACAATCACATGATGATCATATGATGATCTATATTGGTTCACATCTTAAAATATTCTAGAGTTTCCAATCCAACTACAAGTTGTTTTCACCTTAAGTTAATTCACTATGTTTTGGGTTGTCTAATTGTACGTACAATAAATAGTCTCTAAGACAATTATATTGTTGTCCACACAAGGATTTACACTTATCAATTAAATACAGTAGCTGGCATACAAAACTTCACCCTCATAAAGGAATACAGTAACAATTACATTATCCAACCTAGACCCACAAAGGAATATTCCAGCAACTTGCTAGGCAATCTTGCCTAGACCCACAAAGGAATTTTGCAACAACAGCTCAATAGGTACACTAGGCCTAAACCCACCAAGGGATTTTCAGTACCGCTTGCTTTCACAATGATTTATGGTTCACAACAACTTCTAAGGCCTAATGGTTCTTTCCTATTCAACCAAACTGGACCCTCTTAATACAGAAGAGGAGAGGATGTCTTGCCTTAACAAGGCTTAAGTCAACAATGCAAAGGTTACTTGCTTATAGTTCAAGCTAAATATAGAAATGTCTTAATATAGCAGATATTGTAATACAAACATAGTATGGATAGATACACCAATCCTAATTATCTATTTGAGGTAATAGTAGCTCAATCAGTTCCTCAAATGACTAGATTTAAAGTTCAAAAATCAGCGTAAAATTGGATACATTTTGAAAAATGGCAGTGGGGGGGGGGCACTTAAATGTAGTTCAATCAAATAAAGATTCTACAATCTAAGCGCACAAGTAACATTTTTTTGGAGCTTTAAACTTCAGAAGAGTTTGAACATGTAACTTTTCTTTATCTCTACTTTTTTGTTTCTTATTATGTAAAAGGGGTAGTCTTGTAATTCTTGATATCTAGTGAATGTTACAGATAAAGTTGGAAAGGGGTGTGAGTGGAACGACATACACATGAATCTCTTTTCTCTCTTTCTCACATATTCTCTCTCATTCAATTTGTCCCTACTTCTGTGCACTTTCATCTTCTTCCACATGGCTAAGTAAGAAAGTTCTCAAAGGTATTTCATAGAACTCTAGAATCTAAACAACTTTGATGTTTATAAAGTATAAGATCTTATAGTTTAGACTTACTTGACCAAGTGTATTTTATGGATTTTAAAATAGGAGTCACATAAGCACTTTGATTTTTAAAACAAGTAGTGATATTAATAAAACAATTGATCTCAATGTAAGTGCACTTCAATTCATTATGCTTCATCAAGTATCATGAACTCATTTCAAAATATGTGCACCAAAATACTTGGATTTTTGTAACAACCCAATTTTTTAATATAACACAAATGACTCCAAAAATTTTCTTGCTAGAAGAAAAATAAAATATCAAAATCAAGATGCATAAAAACCAGCGAGGATTAAGCTAAGTAAACAATATTTCAAAGTAAAAGCACAAGAAATAAATAGCTTTTTTATGAATAGCATTTAAAATTCCTAAATCCATTTCCAAAAAATCTGTTTCTAAGTATGAGAAATGCTTATGAGTGATTTTTTTGCTTTATGAGTCAAAAGTGGCAAATCTTGGAGTGAAATCAACTCATAAAGACAAGTTCTTGATGTTAAAAAATAGAGTCATAAAACATAGAAAGGGACACTTGTCCTTTTTAAAATCACAATAGAATCTCAAATACATCTCTCAAGAAAAACATAAAATTCTTGCAATAACGTGCTTCTAATATAGATAGCTTATGTACATATTTTGAAGACCTATCTTTCTTAGATTGAAGCTTCATTCTTAATTTGCAAATTTTTTGGAATGGGTTGTTTAAATGATTGTGGATCAGTCGAATGATCTTCACTAGATTCTTGTTGTTCTTCCTCAAAGTGTTTGGTTTCTTTGTGTTGGATTTAGGATCCCATGATAAGGTCCTCGACCAAGAGGGTAAGAGAGAGGAGAAGAAAAGGAGAGGAAGAATGAAGAGAGAACAAAGAGGGACAAGGTTGGGGGGGGGGGGGGGGGGGGGGGGGGGGGAGGAGAGAGAGAGAGAGAGAGACTTTGAGAGAAAAGTCTATGGACGAATTTGAGAGAGAAAGGGGAGACTTAATGATCTAACCCTTGCCTTGAGCCTCTATTTATAGTTTATGAAGGAAGGTTACAATGACTACAATGGCCTTAGGGATACAATCTCTCAAAAGGAAAAGATATAAGTTGCATATATCATCTTCATTGGTTACAACCTTATGCCCCTTAATCATTAAATTACACATTGTGCCACCTCCTTGATGTGGGAAGGTATTTACTGTAGCCACTTTGAGATGTCTTCCAAAACTCCCCCTCAAGCTGGTGGAGAGAAAACATCATTGATATCTAATTTGCCACATATAGTGGTTAAGATCTTGAGTGTGACTGGTTTCGTAAGAATGTTTGCCACCTGCCCTTGTGATGGAACATGTATAAGATATAAGATTCCAGCCTGAAATGTTTCCCGAATAAAGTGGCAGTCTACCTCAATGTGGTTTATCCTCTCCTGGAAAATAGGATTTGAAGTGATATGAATGACTACCTAGTTGTCGCAATATAATTCCATAGAAGCTCCTTTATAGAATCCTGATTTAGTTAGAAAAAATCTGATCCATAGAAGCTCTGTTTGGGCCTTACTTATTTACTCTGCTTCTGCACTTGAGCTTGCAACAATATTTTACTTTTTGCTTCTCTATGTAACCAGGTTACCTCCAACTAAGGTACAATACCCTGAAGTGGACTTCTTGTCATTAGGTGATCCAGTCAATCTACATATGAGAAACCTTCTATGTTGAAATGGCCATGATTCTTATAGAGAAGCTCTTTTTTTTGGAGCTCCTTTGAAATATCTTTGTATCCTCTCCAAGGCTTGACAATGGGTAAGTTGTGGTTTGTCCGTATATTGACTCACCACACTTACTACATATGATATATCTGGTCTGGTCACTGTGAGGTAAATAAACTTTCCCACAAGCCTCTAATATTTACCTATATCAACATCTTCGCCAGAGCTTGCACATAGTTTTTCATTAGGATCCATTGGAGTGTCAATAGGTCGACTCCCCATCCATGTGTCCTCGAGTAGGTCCAAGGTATATTGTCTCTAAGATAATATGATCCCATGCTTTGATTGGTATACCTCAATTCCTATAAAATATTTTAGAAATCCAAGATCCTTTGTTTAAAATTCTTGGTAAATACTTTCTTTGACATCTTTGATGTTGTCCTCACTACCAGTTAAGACGATATCATCCACATAAACTACTAGTAATACTTTTCCATTTGAGGTATTTTTGATAAAGGCAAAATGATCTATTGAGCACCGATTGAATCCATACCGTAACATTGCTTAGCTAAAATTTTGCAAACCAAGCCTGAGAAGACTATTTAAGGCCACTGAAAGACTTTCTCAATTTGCATACCGACTCTCCCTCAACCACAAAACCAAGTGGTTGGTGCATATACATCTCTTCTTTTATGTTCCCATTCAAATTTGTTTTTTTTTTGACATCCAACTGAAATATTGCCCAAGTGGAATTAGTAGCCAGAGATTATAAGATGTGTATCGAGCTTAATTTAGAAACTAGAGAAATTTTTTTCCCATAATCCACTCCATAACATTGAGCGTATGTCTTGGAAATGAGTCGGTCTTTGAGGCATGTTGAATTTATGGAAAGAGAAATACTTTATTGACTTATTATAATCAAATTACATGAACCTCTATTTATAATAGAGGAAGGAAGTAAAGTCCAATTACAATTAAACTACATTTGTCCTAATTATACCCAAACTCTAACACTTAAAAGATATGTCCTAGCATAATTAAATAACACAATATAAAAAAAAGACTAACATGACTAAAGAACCTTTAAATTGAAACTCTTTTGTGAGACCTACTTCCATAATAATTCTGGGTCTGTAAGACTTCTTATGCCACCTCACATGATCATGGTGGGTCTCACCAGCTTGTGTGTTCATGGTGGGTCCATATCATATGGGCTTTGGTCCATCTTCCAAAACTTCCCCTCAAGCTGGGGGTGACAGAACATCATGAACTCCCAGGTTGCTGCAAATGATGTATAAGATCGTCTTGTAAAAATGGCAGTCCTCCATATCTTCCAATGCTCCCCCTCACGCTAGTGGTATCTTCCATGAAGTTGAGCTGGCATAAGATAAGTGAGATTAAAATCACTCCAAGCCGTATGACATTGTCTTTACGCAATACTTAGAAGTGTAACAAAACTCCTGCATGACCGTGTCCCTCCACAGGACAACGACTCTCAAGTGGTAGGATTAATAAATGCCAATAAAGGGGGGTAACAAATATGTAGTAATAAGCTCCTCCATCATAGTGTCCCAACCCGGGAACCGACTCTCATAGGTAGAAATGGATGATAAATGCTTTTCATTCACAAGACGTCTATAAAAGATGTGATACATGATAAATGACATTCATTCACAAGATAGCAATAAAAGACGTCATAAGTGGGTAATGTTTATCATTCACGAGACAACAATAAAAGACCCATAGGTATATATATATATAAAGTCTCAATGGTCTTAAAACACCCAAACATGATGGACTTAACTCCCAACCGAAGCAACACGCGGGAGATTGGCCCAAAGAGGTATGTGAGAGTCAAATAATAGCTGGTAGGAGAAAGGTTGTCAAATAACCAATAGGTAATGGGTAAAGAGGAAGATAGGATGCTGAGGCCATCACTTCTTCAATAATAACATCTCATCCAAAGAGACACAATAGTTGCAGCTGAAATAGGCTGGGCCCATATAACACAAACTAAAATAATAAAAATCATTGTAAAATGACCCATGAAATAATCCAATGCGAGTAGTTGCACCAAATATATGTTGTCAATACTTCAAAATAATAATCCACCTAGAGAAAAAGAATCGAGTCAAGACAATTAAGATATCACCAATAACTAATACAATTATTATTGCAAGTTAGGATTCTTGGTCTTCAATGTTTTTTTATGCTCTCCCTTTCTTGAATATTTTGATCACATAATACTTACCACAACATATGAAATAAAATACCTTTTTCTTGTACTTCTACTTCTCCCCCTCAAGCTGGGAGGTAATGACACTGATCCCAGCTTGAACCAAATAACATAGATGTAGTATGACAGTGATATAGTTGATCAATAATAGCAACTCAAAAATTGATGCAAAACATTCGGCTTAAACTCGGATTTTTCAATGCAACAGGATATCAGCATGACCTTCGATTCTTCCAATGAGAATATATCTTTAAATATAGATCAAATTGGCATGAAAATTTCTCCTTATGAAACTAGACTTAAATAAATTTCATCCAAGTATAATTTATCTTCATAAAATATACTTATATTGATATATATAATCTGATAGATTTGGGTCTTTGTAATTTGGTTGAACTAAGTACTCTTTCCCCTTTTTCCAATATGACCATTGAATCTTCCAAGATCAATATCTCCATATAAAAAACTTAGATAAAGAATTGGTTTAATAGTTAAGAAAATAGAATTAGAGATATTTTTTTTGATATGTAATTCTCCATATAAAGTTTCATTCTTGATAGCATTAAATAACTCAGTAGTTGAAGCTTTCTGCTGCTGCTCGAATCTCTTTTGTAATCCGACCTTTGCTGCTTCAAATATCGATTTCTATTTATAGATAACTCTAATTTGAAAAAATAAATTTTACTTGGAAATTAGACTTGAATATCTTTCTATCAATATATAATATGCAATATTAAAAGCTCAGTATAAAGGTAAAAATTCAAAGCAAACAAATGGTATAGGGATTGAAAAGAGAAAAAAAAAATATAAATACTAACCTAAAAAACTAGAGATAATAGATCAGAAAAGGATATCATTATCTTTGTGGGTTGATTGAGTCAATACCATGTTGAATTTATGGAAAAGAGAAATACTTCATTGACTTATTATAATCAGAGTACATGAAACTCTATTTATGATAGAGGAAGGTAATAGAGTCCAATTACAATTAAACTACCTTTGTCCAAATTATACCCAAACTCTAACACTTAAAAAGATAAAGATAAGCCCTAGCATAATGAAATAACTCAATATTAATAGAAGACTGACATGAATAAAAAACCTTTAAACTGAAACTCTTCTATGAGATCTGCTTCCATTATAATTTTGGGTCTGTAAGACTTCTTATTGTGTAAGACTTCTTATGCCACCTCAAGTGATCATGGTGAGTCAATATCTTATGGGCTTGGGCCAATCTTCCAACAAACTTGGATATGTGGGCCTTCCTTGTTCATGTGGACTTGGGTCCATCTTCCAATAGAACAAGCAACATAACCATCTGGAATGTGTTTGATAGTAAAAACCCATTTATAGCCCACTAGTTTCTTTCCAAGAGGAAGGGGAACAAAGACCCAAGTTTGATTTTCATACAAGGCATGCAGTTCTTCTTCCATGGCTACCTTCCATCCTAGATGTCTCCAAGCCTCCTGATAGGGCTGCGGAACAAAGTTGAAGAAATAGATGCAAGAAACTAATAGCATGAAGAAAACAATTGATGGTGAGAAACAAAGTTTGATATAGGATGAGAAGTGGATGTTAGAAATTAGACGCCCTAATTCCAAACTATCGAGAGCAACAATAATAATCAAAGAAGAAAAATAAGCAAGCAAAAAAAATACAACAAGATGTACATAGGTTCGCCTCAAGGTGAGACTATGTCTTGTCTTTTGCCACTATAGTAATTCACTATCAAGATGAAATTGTTTACAAGAGAAATTGCACACACTCATAGGTGTTTTTATCTAACCTCTCTCAGGCCACACCACAATACAAGAGGGAAAGATTAGTGGTCCACATACCGACTCAGTGTAAGGCATTGATTAAGCTCCACAACTTAACAGTGGAGGGCCTACTGCAAGTATGAGGCTCCTTCTGCAAAGCTATGGGCCAAATATCAAATTGTGGGCCAAATACAATAGGAGAAGACTGACTTACCTCAGACGGATCTATAAACTTCACAAGTGTGGTGTTGGCTCAGTCTTCAGGGGGATGAAGTAGATCCACATCAAGTGGCACAACGGGCTTCAAAGTTTCTTGTACTAATGAAAGACCCAGAGGTGCATCTTTTGAGATATAAAAAGATACGTCCTAAAAAAAGTGAACTTATTAGAGACAATTAACTTCTAAAGATAAGGATTATAATAGACATAACCTTTTTGGGTACGAGAGTACCCGAAAAGATACACTTTAGAGACTTAGGCTCAAGCTGACTCTTTGGAGAGGGTGTGATATGAACAAAACATGTGCAACCAAAGACCTTCAAACAAAGTGAGTATGGGTCTTCATCTGAAAAAAAAAAATGAGTATAGGGATTTATGGCTAAGAACTAAAGAAGGTAGCCTATTAATAAAGAAGTAGGTTGTAAGAATGGCATGTGGCTAGTAATATTATAGCACCTTCATAGAGTAGAGTAAGCCATGGGCTACCTCAAGAAGTTGCAGTTTTTTCTTTCAGTTACACCATTTTGTTGAGGGGCTTAGGCACAAAATTTGATGAATAATACCACTATCATGACAAAAAGGATTGAAATTCACCTTTTGGCATTATTCAATCAAACAATTGTATTTTTTTTCCAAATTGTGTGGACACCATAGCATGAAAAGAGTTAAATATGGAAAAAAATTCAGATCGTTCTTTAAAAAAAAATAGCTATGTTACTCTAGTGAAGTCATCAACAAAGGTGACAAAATATTTAACTTGAGATATGTTTGAGACATTTAAGGGTCCCCATACATCTGAATGAATCAATGAAAGGGAGCAACACCTTTAAGTTTATTTCGAGGAGAATATGTTGTCCTCTGGTGTTTGCTCAATTGATAGACTTAATAATCGAAATTTGATAAAGTTTTTAAAGATGAAAATAAGTGCTGAAACGATGCTACTGATGGATGACCAAACCGGTTGTGTCGCAACCTTGCCTTTGTCCAAGAAGTGGCAATCGCAGTGAGTGGAAGAGAGTTTAAGTAATAAATGCTCCTTTGTTCATGGCCGCCATAGTCATGTGCTTTGTTGTGAGATCCTGGAAAACACATGAAGAAGGTGAGAAGGTTATGGAGAAATTAAAACATTTTGTTTACTGGCTAACAAATAAAAACATTTAAGGGAAATTGAGGGACAAATAGGACATAAGTAAGCGAAAGGGATGGTGTAACAGAGGAGGATCCCTTCCCAAGAACTTTAGTTATGGATCCATTAACCATGGTAAAAAAACTTATTTGGTAGACATGGCTATAGGAAATTTAATAGATTCTTAGTACCTATAAGATGCTCGGAGGCCCCTGAGTCGATGATCCAAGATAAAGAGGATGAAGTTGGAGAAATTATACCCAAAGTAGTGGCAGTAGTAGTAGTAGTTGAAGATGCAAAAAAAGATGGAGGGGATACCATCAAAGTTTTTATCCTTTATAAGATATCATAATCATCATCGGTGATAGTCTTCTTTTCTCTTTGTGACTTAGATTGGGTAGCATTATTCTCATTTTGAACCGAGGCTTGGTTGGCAATGACCCAGTTCGGTTTGCCATGAAGCTTCCAATAGGTATCAACCAGATGGTTACTCCACCATAGTGAGTGCAGACACATTTGTCTAACCTTGAAGGACCTGAACCACTTCTACCACCTCTTGCTTGGCCTCCTCTATAATTTCTACCGTGCCCTCGGGTGGTAGAAGATTTACCCCTATTTCCTGACTATATAGCAGATGATACATTAGTTTGAGAGGTGGAGGAAGGATCTCGTATCTGAAGTAATATTTCACGTATGTCATCAAAAGATGAAAATGTGGAGGAGCTAAGGAGTTGGGATTTTTCCACTTCAAGAAATAACTTGATATTTGACAAATAAATAGCAACTGCTAAGGCCTCCCATTGCTTTTCTTGAACCGATATATCAATGGACTAGGTTTGAGAAAATTTCCCACTCATTAATCAGCCCTCTTAAACCTAGCCAAGAAATCATGCAAGTTTTCTCCTTATTTAGTAATAAACATGTTATTAAATACATCATATAGTTTCCTCCTTGTTGTCAATTAGCCAACTAATGACAATTGTGTCATTCTTGAGCCATTTAATATAGAAATTATCAACTTCATCTATGGGTGGAGCTGGTTTAGCCAAATGTCCTAAGAGATCTCTAGTTATAAGGAATCTCTTAACCGACTGATCTCAACTTAAGTAATTTGAGAAACTGTTATGGTCCTGGGTCATGGATCTTGTAACATGGCACTAGAAAGGGTAATCTAGAGTTTTGGGGATGAGTTCTGCACTGCTAAAGTCACTATTGGTTTTGGAAAATGGAAAAGAGAAAGAAGAAAAGAGAAGAAAATCAGATTCGTAAGGGAATCTAGACCTTTGGGTTAGTTGAGGAGAACTCCAACCCTAGAGCTCATTGAGGAGAACTCCAAATCCCAATTTAGGTTAAAATCAGACTTGTCTTTTCCCATTCCTCTTTCCCCCTTAAGTAGGTTTGTGCCAACAAGAGTTCAAGAAAAATAATTACAATAATGTCCCTACAACATACTAATTCTTCAATTGAAATAAAAATGAAGTAAAAACAAATTGAAAGAAAAGCAATTAACTGAATAACTAAATGGCTCAGCCGCGGCTCCTCTGAATGACTCAGCTTGCTATTGAGTCCATAACATCACTCCCCTTGGAGAAAGAACTTGTCCTCATGCTCAAAGGTAGGGTAGGCTTGGCGGAATGTCTCCAGATCTTCCCATGTTGTAGATGCTTCATACGTGTTAGCCCACTGGATGAGAACCTCCCACCTATTATGAATTTGTCAGGCTTGCAAAATTGTGGCTGGAGAGAGGATAACATGCCCCTCTATCACTGGAGGTAAGAACGGAGGTGGATTGGTACCATTGAATGGTTTGAGGAGTGACACATGAAAGACATTATGAAGCTGAGAGTGTGGTGGAAGCTGAAGCTGGTAAGCCACTTGGCCGATGCCCTGGATAACCGAGAAGGGCCCAAAAATTTTGGGTGATAGCTTGTGGCGGGGGCCAGCAATGGAATGTTGATGGTAGGGTTGGAGACGGAGCCCCACATAATCACCTGGGTTGTATGTAACATCTTTGTGCCCCTTTTCATAGTATTCCTTCATCCGAGCCTAAGCTTTCTTGAGATGTTGGGTAGCATCTTGGAGTACTTGATCATGGTCCAGCAATGCCTAGTCAAGAGATTCAACTCTGGTGGAGCCAAATATATGAAAAAAACCGTAGAAGATCCCTGCCATAGAGAACCTTGAAAAGGGTAACTTGCAAAGTTGTATGAAAAGATGTATTGTAGCAATATTCTGCCCATGGAAGCCATTCGAACCATCGTTTAGGGCGGTCACCCACAAAGCACAGTAAATACGTTTCCACCATATGGTTAACAACCTCAGGGTGGCCATTGGATTGAGGTTGAAAAGAAGATGAAAATTTGAGTTTGGTACCGCATAATTGGAAAAGCTCTCTCCAAAAATGGCAGGTAAAGACTGCATCATGATCACTCATGATAGACTTCGGAATGCCGTGCAAATAAACAATATTTTCTAAAAACACTTGAGCTACTCTGGAAGCCGTATAACGATGAGCCAATGGAATTAAGTGAGAGTACTTTGAAAATTTTTCAACCACCACAAATAGGATGGATTTTCCATAAGTTTTGGGGAGGCCATCAATGAAGTCCATGGAAAGATCAACCCAAACCTGTGTGGGAAGGATTAGTGGTTGAAGGATGCCAACTGGTGATAAATGTTCAGCCTTCTCACATTGGCATACATGGCACGAGGTCACGTAATCTACAAGAAAAAATTGGCCCTAATCCAATGCAAGAAAAATCTGCTCTAATTCGATGCAACGCCTTTTGAACACCCTCATGAGTGCTATCATGATAAGTGGATAAAATTACTACAATCAAGGAAAGGGAGTGTTGTAAATAGATACAATTGTCATACATTATAATGTTGTCCTAGATATCCCACTAGGAGTCCATTGTCCTTGCCGTAATCTTATGAGATAATTCTTGGAGTGCTAGAGTAGTCTAATGGTCCTCTTTAATGGAGTCTAACAGGAGAGACTTTGGCTAACTAATCGCATATAATTGGTGTTGTTCGTCCAGACGACGGGATAAGGCAACAACCACCTTATTCTATTTGCCCGACTTATGTTTCATCATAAAGTCAAATCCCATTAATTTTCTATTCTAATGCCGCTATAGAGAAGTAGAGATGCATTGCTCCAGTAAAAATTTTGAGGCTGTAATGATCAGTGCGGATGAGGAAGGTGCGTCCCCGCAAGTATGGCCACCAATGTTGAATAGCCTTGGCCAAACCAATTAGCTCTCATTAACAAGCGGGTAACTTCTGGTGATGTGCCACTAATTTGCGGCCAATTATGCAATGGGATGCTGAGTTTGTTGTAGAATTGCCCCAATACCTCCCTTGGAAGCGTCACACTCAACCAAAAATAAGGCCTCAAAGTCTTGCAATTGCAGGACTGGGGTGGAAGCTCAAGCCTATTTGAGTGCATTGAAAGAGTCTATAGCCGCATCGCTCCAATTGAAGGCATTGCATTTGAGAAGACTGGTCAAGGGAATGGCCAGCGTTCCATAATTTTTTTATGAACTTCCGATAATATCCCACTAACCCCAAAAATCCTCTTATGGCTGAAATGTTATGCGGTTGTGGCCAATTGGTGACTACTGTAATTTTTTCTAGGTCCACTGTTACACCCTTTACTGAGATTATGTGGCCAAGAACTTGGGGTACCCCAAATGAATATTTAGAGCATTTCAAGTAGAGGTGATGTGCTCGGAGAAGTTGGAAAACAAGTTGTAAGTCTTCCAAATGCTTGTCCCTTGATATGTTGTAAATCAAAATATCACCAAAGAAGACTAACACAAACTTTTGGAGATAGCCATGGAACACCTCATTCATCAAAGCTTGAAATGTGGAAGGTGCATTGGATAATCCGAGTGGCATCACCACGAACTCAAAATGTCCTTGGTGAGTATGAATGTTGTTTTCTCAATATCGGAAGGATGCATTCTAACTTGATGATAACCTGATCATAAATCTAACTTGGTAAAAATTTGAAAACCATGCAATTCATCCAATAGCTTATCCACAACTTGTATGGGAAACTTGTCTTTAACTATTTTTACATTTAGCTCCTTGTAGTCCACACAAAATCTCCATGTGCCATCATGTTTCTTAACTAGAAGGACTGGTGAAGAGAATGGGGAACAATTGTTGCAAATAAGGCCCTATTCCAGCAAGGCTTGGCTCTGCCATTCTATTTCATCTTTCTGGAGGTGTGGATACCTATATGGTCTAATAACCACCACATCTGATCCAGATTTTAAACAAATTATATGATCACAGTGCCTCAATGGAGGCAACCCTGAAAGCTCCTGAAACAAGTCTATGAACTCTTCCAGTCACTTTTCTAACGTGTTGTCTGATGGTTCCTATTTGTGTAGTAGGTGGATATGATGTGCCACTTCAGCTTGACTGCCCTTTAGCATTACTTGGCTTCCTTCCGACACAAAACTCATTGTTATAACAGAGAAATCCCACAAAATTGGGCCCAAGGTTTGCAACCATTTGATTCCAAGTACCATATCAAATCCAGCTAATAGTATGACAAAAAATTTAGTGGTAAAATGAGTGTTACCAATTGAAAACTTTACTGCCTTGTTGACCCCATAGCTAGGGATTTTCTCACCATTGGGAACTAAAACCATGGCAATTGGGTGAGGCTGGATCCCAAGTTGAAGATGTTTAGCAGCTGTTTAGCATAAGAAATTGTGGGTACTTCCAGAGTCCACTAACCCCACAAGTTCCTTGTCTAGAACCCTTGCCCGTACTTGCATACTTTTGGCTGACTTCTGTCTAGTAATTATTGCATTCAAAGAAATTTCTGGTTCGTCCTCCTCTTGAGGACCTTCATTTGGTTCTTCTTATCCCAATGCATCTAACTCCGACCAGAACAATCTTTTACATTGGTTGCCTGCTCTGTAAGGTTCATTACAGTTATAACATAGGTTTTTTGCCCTGTTGTCAGCCATTTCTAAACCAGATAATTTTTTTATATATTTCAATGGTGGTTTGTCCTTTTATCTACTGCCATAGTATTAGTCAGTGTATTTTTGGGTGGATGCATTGTTGGCAAGGTCACCTAAGGTGAGTAGTTCCTCCTCCTTGTCAACCAGTCATCCAACTTTGAACTTTATGTCTTGCATCCAGTGCTTGAGCTAAATCCATTGCTCATGCCAAATCAGCAGGTGCATGGAGTTCCACCTCTAACTTCAAAGACTCATTAAGGCCTGCTGTAAACAAATTTACCTGCTGGTCGACTCTAATCTTCCTGCTTGCTTGAGCCAATTTTTCTTGGAATTGTTTATGATAATGTCCATGGATCCGGTTTGTCTTAATAGGACCAAATCCCCCAACGGGTTGCTGTGTGTTGGAGGGCTCAATCTTATAGTACATAACTCTTTAAATTCCTCCCAATCTAGCACCAATCTCTCAGATTCTACTTGATGAAACCATAACTGCACTTCAACAAGCATGTGGAAGGTGGCCAGTCCCACCTTATCAAATTCAGGTGTCCCTTGATTAAAAAAAAATTCTCACATCTATGCAAGTGAATTAAGGGGTTGTCTAGTCCAGTAAAAGTGGGAAAATCCAATTTTGTATACCTGGGTACTGTACCTCCACCCTGTTGTGCATGGACACCAATGCGCCTTGCATGCTTCTCCCCCCTTCTACTGTGCGAGTTGTCCTCCCCCCCTTGGGTCTGGGGTTGGGTTTCTTGCAGCCAAAAGATCTGAAACCATACCTGAGAGTATCTCCATTTGTAGGATAATACTTGGAATTTGTTCTAGTTGTTGGCCGAAATTTGTCATTCTCACCTCTTGTTCGGCCTTTGCGTCCTGCATCTCTCTGACCATGGCTCTCAACTCTTCATTGCTGGACATATCACCCATGTTACCCTGCTCTAATAACAAGTTGTTATGGTCCCGGGTCATGGATCTTGTAACACGACGCTAGAAAGGGTAATCCAGAGTTTTGGGGACGGGTTCAGCACGGCTAAGGTCACTCTTGGTTTTGGAAAATGGAAAAGAGAAGAAAGTAAAATTCAAAAGGGAACTTGGATATTTGAGTTCGCTGAGGATAACTCCAACCCTAGAGCTCATTGAGGAGAACTCTAGATCCCTATTTAGGCTAAAATCAAAATTGTCTTTTCCCATTCCTCGTTCCCCCCTAAGTAGGTTTGGCGCCAACAAGAGTTCAAGAGAAAGAATTAAAATAATTCCCTTATGGCATAATAACTCTTCAATTGAAATAAAAATGAAGTAAAAGCAAATTGAAAAATGCAATTAACTGAATAACTAAATGACTCTGCCACGACACCTCTGAATGACTCGGCCTATTATTGAGTCCATAACAGAACACTTAAGTTTGAAACATAGGAGGGGTAATTTTTCTTCTTGTATGTGAGCTTAGTAAATTTTTCCAATAGGGATTCTAGAATGGTATAACCTTACCTCACTTGGTATTTCTTGTTTAAGGCCTCCAATGAAGCTACCAACTTGAGCCAATGGACTCAGTTGACTATGCATTCAAACTTTGTTTGGTACTCTTTGATGGAGCCACTTTGCTTGAGCTTTATGAGAAGAGAATCAAAATCTCGATATTGGTTGGCCCAAATCATATGCATAGATCTTGTACAAACACATGCCAAGTGATAAGAGGGCTGGTGTGGTTGTTCTCTTGGAACCAACACACATATCTCCTTCTAGATGGAAACAAGCTAGAAGAATTTTTTGGTTTTCATCAGTTTATTGATGTTGATTTTTAGGACTCCATAGATTTAGCTCATGGAGAAAAGGAGAGATGACATATTGGAGAAAACATGAGGAAGAAGAGGTTATGGACTTATATCCTAACCCTTCCCTTGAAGCTCAACTTATAGATTAATAATCCCACAATATTATAATTATGCCCCTGGTACTTAAACTAATTATATCAGTGCCATCTCTATGAGATGACTCTTTATTTACCATCATTGTATGGGCTTGTGGGCCTTCTCCTTGGTCTACAGGCCTTGAGCCGATCTTCCACATCTCTTGGATGTGTGGGCCTTCCTTCGACATGTGGGTTTGGGCCCATCTTCCAACACTCCCCCACATGTTGAGGCTAATAGAACATAATGAAAGCCCAACTTGCTGCAAATGTTGTATGGGATCTTCTGTATAAAATGGAAGTCCACCATATTTTCCAACACTCCCCCTCAAGCTAGTGGTTTCTTCCAAGAGGTCCAACTGTCATAATATAAGTGAGAGTAAAATCTGTTATGGATTCAATAGTAGCTTGAGTCATTCAGAGGCGACGTGATTGTGTCAATTACTTTGGCTGAGTCAGTTAGTCATTAAGTTACTTAGTTATTAAGTTAAGTCATTAAGTTTATTTACTTTTCAAGTTGAATGTCAAGGAGGGGCATATCTATAATTTTGTACTCTTGAACTGTACTTAAGGGGTGAAAGGAATGGGAAAGGGAAGTCTTGATTTTAGGTTAAACAAAGGATTTTTGAGTTCTCCTAAATGAGCCCCGGGGTGTGCGTTCTCCTCAATGAACCTAGGGCCTCAAGCTTCCCTTCGACTTGATTTTCTTTGTCTTTCATCTTCTCCCCCTGTGAATCATCATGTGAGATCCGGAACTGTAACAACTTGGTATAAGAGCTTGAACATGGGTGATTCGTCCAAGAGTTACAAGCTTTGAAGCAAAATCCAGAGAGGTGCAATTTGCAGCAATGAGGGTAGAAAATGCAGCAATGCGGGCAAAAAGTGAGGAACGAATGAAAAGAAACGACCAAAAAATCAATGGGATGTGGGGTATGATGTTTGGAAGAAATCCACCCCTAGATTGAAGGGTGGAAGACTTGAGATTGGCCAAAATTGAGAAGCATCGCTATAAGGCCTTAGAGGGGAAGGTCACCGCTTCGGAAGATGAACAGTTGCTGCCCATCATTCGACCTCAAATCGCGTCAGAACAGCCAAATTTTGGTTCGACCTCAAATCTCCCCTGTTCAAGGCAACCTAAACTTCTCCCAGAATTGGAGACAGAAAATTTCCGAGCGGAGAAGCCCCATGTTGCAGTTGTTTGCCTTTGGCAACAGATCAGGCTCTACTTCATCAGGGGGCATAAAAATCTTGAGATTTTGATTTTGGAGTGGAAATAGTTGCTTTGGTGGAAGATGATAAGTCTAGACTAGTTGGTTTCGATCTGAAATTGTGACCATCGAGTTGCAGCCTCTCACTCTCGCTCTCAGCCTCCAAGTTGGAAACCAACTTGACTAAATTTTGTGGCAAGTTTCAAAACCGATTTTCTCCAAATTTTGTCTTGTCCATTCTCAAGTCCCCAGACTTTGTAAGAAAAAACTCTACAATGGTGTTGAGGGTGTTCAGTTGGGCTGAGAACCAGAAAGGTTACTCGCATAAGCTTGAACGTTATGTGTTGCTTGCTGATATATTGGCTTCCACTGGTGATTTGGAAGGAGTTCAGGCTCTAGTGTTAAAAATTTGCGATGTGGATTTTTTGGGTCACGTGTATTCAGCCTGCGGAGAAGTAGCGTCCACTAGGACACTTATTCGTTGAAATTCTTCGACCAGGTGGGGGTTGTGGGAATGCTATTTTGGATGATTATGAAATGTGTGGAGATGTGTTTGTGGTTACTTCTTTGATGCATATGTATTCCAAGTTCGGGGATATTCCTAGTGCTTACCAAACAATTGATGAAATGCCCTTTCGAGATGTGGGTACTTTGGCACACCATGAGAGCTGGATTCTGCAGAAAAGATGTGATGTCATGGAACACTATCCTCAATGGTTTTCCAAAGAATGGGCTTGTTGATGGGGCAATTAAGCTTTTCCATGTTTTGGGTAAGTCTGAAGGCATACTAGTAGATCAGGGTACTATTATAAGCCTTCTCCCTGCTTTATCCCATTTAGGATCTATGCGACAAGGAATGGTAATTCCTGGAAGAACTATATGGACTGGTTTGTTATATGAGGTGTTTGTTGTAACATGTCTTATTTACATGGATGCCAAATGTGGAGAAATCAAGATTGTTCATTATGTACTTGATAGAATGGACCAAAAAGTTTTACTAGCATGGAATGCACTCACTAATGGTCACTGGAAATTGGGGGATCCTTGGGCAATAGTTTACGCAAAGAAAAGATATGCTACACTGGAAGAACTGGGGTGGACAGAAGTAATTACGAATCAATTGAATCCTATTTGGATTTCAAAAATCGGATTTGTGTGTCAATTTGAAACTGCCCAACCACTGGTATGTAGGGTGTATGATGTTGGTAACCAGTTTCATGACATGCTTGTCAAGGTACTTCAGGTGGATGATACTAGAAGAGTTTTTTACCAAATTTCACAGAGAAATTTAAATTGTTGGAATACAATGATGTTCGGACACTGTATTCATGGATATCTTGCGGCAATGGTGGGACAAAGTTCCAATAACGAAATGGGTGCCAAGGCAACATCAAAGAAAATGTGTTGACCAAGGAAATTACCTTTATTGGTCTATTCTATGCTTATATTCATGCAGGATTAATATCAGAGGGCCACAAGTGTTTTAATGAAATGTTGACTATATCTGACATCAGTCCCAAGTTCGCACACTTTTGGTGCATGCCTAATCTTGACCCACATGCTACTACACAAAGTGAGGGTAGTTGTAAATTTGGAGGTCTTATTTTCATTTTGGATGGAGCACATAGTCCAACAAGCATGGAAGTGTGTGAAAAATGGTTTTCCCAAGCAGTGCAAGACGACATCAACCAACTTTCTGTAGACGAGCAACATCATAATATTCCCAACATCAAACAAGAAGAGGAACAAAATCTCCCAACAAATGCCACAGATGACACGACTAGCCCAGGGGAGGACATGGAGACGCTCCACCAAGCTTACCCTATCTTCGAACTTGAGAACAAGCTCTTTCTTCAGGGGGGAGTAATGCTATGGACTCAATAGCAAGCCGAGTCATTCAGAGGCGACGTGGCTGAGTCTATTACTTAGTCGTTAGATTACTTAGTTGTTAAGTTATTTAGTTATTAAGTTAAGTCATTAAGTTTATTTACTTTTCAAGTTGAGTGGCATAGAGGGGCATATTTTTAATTTTGTACTCTTGAACCCTACTTAAGGGTTGAAAAGAATGGAAAAGAGAAGTCTTGATTTTAGGTTAAAGAAAGGATTTTTGAGTTCTCCTAAATGAGCTAAGGGATGCGTGTTCAGGTCAACAAACCTCGGGTCTCAAGTTTCCCTTCGGCTTGATTTTCTTCGTCCTTCGTCTTCTCCCATTGTGAATCACCGTGTGAGATTTGGGACTGTAACAAAATCACTCCTAGCTATTAGACATTGCTCCATACTCGAGTCAAATAACTCATGCTGGATGTTGGGCACACTCCTATCTTTTGTAGGTAGTGGGTCTATAGGCATTCCTTTGAAGTGTAATTAAACTCCTCAATCACTGTATCCCTCCACAAAACACCGACTCTCAAATGGTAGGAATAAAAAATACCAATTAAGGAGGGGTAAAGAGTAATCATCCAGAAGATAATATTCTGGGGCCACCTTGTGCTTTTTTTTTTCATCAGAATAACCAATGCTGACAAAAATCATCAAGTGAGAAGTCCTTCAATAATAATGTCTCAGCCAAAGAGACATATTAACAACAAATGAAATGGGCTTGGGCCCAATAACACGTACCAAATAATAAAAATCCTTAAAAAATTATCCTTAAAATAATTTGTTGCGATTTTGTGCACAAAATAATATACTGACCAAGGAATAAGCTGCCAATACTTTAAAATAATAATCCAGCCAGAGACAAGGAACCAAGTTGAGCCGAGTCAAATATCAGACCAATATTACTGAGTCGCAAGAGAAATCAATAGAGAACTCATGACCCGAACACATATAACATAGGAAAATAAACAAGAGGGCATAGTCGGGTTGACCTAGACCAAGTTGACCCAACCCACCGAGTTAACCCAAGCGGAATAGAATGAGTCTGGCGATCGCCCGTTGGGTTTACCATGTGGAACAGAACAAACCTGGTTCGGGTCACTCGGCAGAATAAAATCTCTACAGCACCTTATTGATTTTTAGGAATCCATGGATTTAGCACATGGAGAAAAAGAGAGATGACAAATTGGGAGAAACTAGGAGGAATAAAGAGGTTATAGACTTGTGTCCTAACCCTTCCCCTGAAGCTCAATTTATAGATTAGTGAAACTATGGTATTACAATTATGCCCCTAAAACTTAACCTAATTACATCAATGCCATCTCTATGCCATGACTCTTTATTTACCATCTTGCCATCACTATATGGGCCTATGGACCTTCTCCTTGGTCTAAGAGCCTTGAGCTCGTCTTCCACATCTCTTGGATGGGTGGGACTTCCTTGGTCTTATGGGCTTGAGCCCATCTTCTAACACACTTGGATGTGTGCGCCTTCCTTAGTTGTGTGGACTTGGGCCCACTTCCAACTCTCCCCCTCAAGCTGGGGGTGAGAGAACAACATGAACGTCTAACTTGCTACAAATGGCGTATAGGATCTTCTCGTATAAAATGGTAGTTCACCATATCTTCCAACACTCCCCCTCAAGCCGGTGGTCTCTTCCAATTGGCCCAATTGGCATAATATAAGTGAGAGTAAAATCACTCCTAGCCGTAAGACATCGCTCCATACTCCAGTCAAATAACTCATGTTGGATGTTGGGCAAACTCCTATCTTCTGTAGGTAGTGGGTCTCTAGGAATTGCTTAGAAGTGTAATCAAACTCCTCCATCATCGTGTCCCTCCATAGGCAAGAGTAATAAATACCAATTAAGGAGTGTAATAGGTAATCACCCAAAAGATAATATTTTGGGGCCACCATATGCTTTCTACTTCATTAAATAAGCAATGCTGACAACAATCAGCAACTAACAAGTCTTTCAATAATAATGTCTCAGCCAAAGAGACACAATAGTAGCAAATGAAATGGGCATGGGCCCAATAACACGTACCAAATAATGAAAATTCAAGGACCCATAAAATAATCCACTCAGAGATCATTAGAAGGTTGTACACCAATAATATGTTGACCAAGGAATAAGTTGTCAATTAATTCTACATAATATTATGTTGGAGCCAAGGGACCATGTCAAGCTGAGTTAAGTAGTAGACCAATGTAGTTGAGTCACGAAAGAAATAGGTATAAAACTCAGGACCCGGACCTGTATAACCGAGGTAGGAAAACAAGTGGGTTGAGTCAGGTTGATCTGAATTGAGTTGATTCAGTCTGAGTTGACCCAACCCACTAGGTTAACCCGAGCGGCACGCAATGAGTCTCAGGTCGGTGGGTTGACCCGACAAGGTCTGGTCTGAGTTGGGCTCGAAGCTGAATCAGTGTTGGGATGAAAACAAGTTTCCTAACTTAATAAACATTTAATTTTTCAAGAAGTCATCATCCCTGAACATCACAATGGACCAGTCATCTTCCATAAATATCTTGGAAAATCTTCAAGCCGTGATTGAAGATCGGCATATCAAATGGTGAGACAGCTACAAGACTTGCTGGTGAAATCAATCTGGCTATCATCTTCGTCCTCCCAAAATGGCAATCTAGCTGGGGCAGGAAAGGCTAGCAGAAAAAACTCTATCTATAGAAGTTACTTAAATAGTAGAGGACCAACAAGGAGATTCTAAAATAATTAGAGTTGTCATCCAAAAATGGCAACACAAAGGGATATAGTCATGAGACATTCCAAAAAATAGATATAACAACAACAACTAATGAGTCTCTGTAAATGGCAATGGACTTGACGCAAGGAGATGAGCCAAGGAATTTTCCAAAAAAGGAAATAGCAGCAAGAGCAACTGTATTCTTGGCATAAACCTCTTTCTGCGATAGAGAAAAATAATCTAGTGAAGAATAGCTATTCAGCTGCAAACTAGTGTCGTCGTGATACGATGACAAAGGCAATGGCTATAGGAGGAAAGCATGCAACCAGACAACAACTAGAAGAGTAGAATAGTATCTGCTATTCACCAGCTCCATCACAGGCGCTTGAATCGCAGTTGTTGTGGATGTTGTGGCACACCTCTGCTTCTACTTATCGGAGGCGAAGCTTTCTACTTTCTCCTTTTCTGAGCCGGTTACTCTAGTTTAGATGAGTTGACAAGAGTGGTAGAAAATGCATGTGGACGTGGATTGGATGGGGATGGAGAGAATGGCGATTTTTTTTCAAGTAGAATCAGTGCCCGAGACCAAAGTTGTATAGCACTTGCACCTCCTTCCCTGCCTTCTTCATCGCCTCCTCGCACTCCATTCCCCCGTCGTAGATCAGATCTTGCTCGTCGATAGAGACCAAAGGTGTAATACTAATACCATATACGACTCTGATATAAAGACCACAATAAAAGTTTTTTTAGTCTTCTCGGCATCACAAACATCTCTTCATTTTTTGACATTGGTACTACTCTTTTTAGTAATAAAACTATCACTATACGGCTAGCCACTGATGACTGAATTGGAGACAAGTGATGTCAGAAGGCAAAGGATTCAACACTCAGATGGTGGAGACTCTCCTCTCAAGAATGTTGCAAAGAAAGCCAAAGAGATAAAATAATCATAGAGCTGAAGGAGATGACATAAAAAGAACTATAAAAAATGAACCATCAATATGACAAATAAAAGGGTTTTTGGAATCCTAAAAATCATAGCTACGAGTCCTGAAAATCAATGCTCTGATACCGTGTTAATTTTCAGAATTTCATGCATTTAGCTCATGGAGAAAAGGAGAGATGATATATTGGGATAAAATAGGAAGAAGAAAGAGGTTATGGACTTGTGTCCTAACCTTTCCCTTAAAGCTCAATTTATAGATTAATGAAACTACAATATTAAAATTATGCTCTTGAACTTAATCTAGTTACATCAATGCCATCTCTATGAGATGACTATTTATTTACCATCCTACCATCACTATATGTGCCCATCTTTCACATTTCTTGGATGTGTGGGCCCTCCTTGGTCTTATGGGCTTGAACCCATATTTTAACACATTTGGATGTGTGGATCTTCCTTAGTCATGTGGGCTTAGGTCCATCTTGTAATACTCCCCCTCAAGCTGAGGGTGAGAAAACATCGCCCAGTTTGTTACAAATGGTGTATAAGATTTTTCTATATAAAATGGCAGTCCACGATATCATCCAACAAACCAAAGTTGGAAATTTAATTTATTTATCGTCTTCCCCGCTTCTGAACACAGCAAAAAACCAGAGAGAGCAGAGAGGTATCGTTGCGGTTGTCAATGATGAACAAGCGATCCTGAGGAAGTAGCTCTGAGAAGAATCAGAAGTTTCCTAAAAACAGCTGTAAGATCTGCCAATGAAGTGACAGTTATAATCAGAAACTCGACAATATTTTCTTCAGATTAACAGCAGTAGGTGACAATACAGAATCAAGATATCTTCCATAAATAAACTCAGATTCATACGAAGCAGAAACCTTCGGATCAAAAGATGCATCTTCAGCCAGAAATGGTAACATTGTGGTGCTGGTGATTGCCAAGCAGAGCAGGATTAGAGCCAGCTCAGTAAACCAGCTAGAAGATTTTGACAACAGGAAGATACGATTCTATCTTCAAAAGATAGTAGAGAACTCCGATTAAAACAAAGACTCTCTTCCCGATATATTAAATTCAAGGTACCGATTAGAGGATTTTCCAGAAAGTCAGCAGTAAGATCAAGATAAGTTTCTCGAAATCAATCGGTAAATCAGCAGCTTGTATAAGCCATACCAATGAAGACGAAGCTGCTTCTGTTGCTGAAAAACAAAATCTGATAAAGCCTTGATCTGTTGCTGAAGGGATATGTATCTCCTGCTAATGAGATGCAGATATTCAAACAGAAATCCAAACAAAAAACTATGCTTCTTAAAAGGATGCGTATTTTCTGTTAATGAGATGTCCAAACAGCAATACCAGCGGGAAATTTGGAACACCCCTTAAATAGAAATTCCAAACCAAAATTCTTGTTGTAACGCCCCTTAAACAGCAGCAATGACATAGACAAGAGATTGTGATATGGAATCCGAATAGGTCGCTAATTGCTTCACCAATGTCTCCTTACAATTTTGCCATGTTGTTCTATAATTCCCCATGGCCGAACTGGAACCTTAACAATGAATCTTGTGTCAGATCTGGGACCATAACAACTGGTATCAGAGTGGGAATATAATGAGCCCGTCTATCTCATGAGAAAAAAGGATTGCCATGCGTGATCATGGGAAGAAAGACGTGCACAGTATAGAGCAATTTACAAAGAATTGCATACAACAAGAGAAGTATTTTCTGTTCGCGTTGCCACCGAAAAATTCATATGACTTGAAATCCCCGAGCAGGATGTACGAGAAGGGAAAGCAACAGAAGTTGTTTCGGATGGAGCTTTTTATTTTTTTCGTTTACCAGCCGAAGGCCCTACGGAAGATTTGGGGGAAACCACAAATTCGGACGGACAGAAAGGCTGTCTCGGAAACCTTCAAAATTTCAGCGCAGGGAGAGAGCCAAAGCCGCACAACGGGGACCACGATTTGGGGCATTCGGCAGGGTTTTCTGCCGAGACGTAGTAGGTGGTGGACGATACTGGTGCGACCCCAAATCCGAATACGGGGACCTCAAAAATCTCCAAAGACCCTAGAAATTCGAAATCGGAGGGGGTATGCGGACACAATCTTGTCAATAAAAGTTGATTTGGGTTCGACCTCCCAATATCCATTATCATGGCCGACAGAAGGTCGATTCTTCACCGTCGACAGGGAAAACTCCCAAACGGCGAAGCCCCAACGGGCTACAATTCGCCACCGGAGAAGCAGAGACTCCGTCGGGTCCGTCGGCGAAATTTTTTCTCAAACTCGGTCTTGGCAGCACAACGGCAAACGAATTTCCACAAAATCTGGGGTAAACTCCTGCGACGAATTTTCCAAAATTTCGTCTTCTCTTTTCTGAAATCCATCTATGTTTTACATAATTATTTCCCAATGGCATCGAAATTGTTCCATGAAAATTTTGGTGTTGCGAAACAGAGGGATTTTCTGTTTAATTTTCGGGATCCCATGTATGTTGTTTGGCCACGAACTTCCAATTCGAAATTTTGGCCCGGTGTGTTTCTGTTCCGAGAAGTAGAGAAATTTTGGGTGTATGAATTTTGACATGTAATTTTTTCTGGGGCTGCCGGGATTCATAGAAATAATTTTATAGAGAATGCTGAAATTTTTTTTTGAGGGGCTTTGTTGTTCTTTGGATGAACACAATATCTGTGCGGCTGTGAGTCTTCAAATTTTTGGATGTGGGGTTCAAGTTGAAGTTGTTTTGGAGGAGACTAGCCGTTATGTAGCTGAGGCCCTTGTCCAAACACTTCGGGTTGATGTAATAGGCAATATGGCTTCCATAGAAAAGGATGTAACTACAAATTTTGAAGAGATAACAAGTCCTGAAAATATGGGGAAGCCTAACGCCATAAACTATAGTGTGTTGGCCACTAATGAGGCATCTATTTCTTCAATAACTAACAAACAGAAAACAGTGGACGGCCCAGAGGCAGCTTCTGATCTTGTGGAGGGAAAAACGGATGAAAGTACATCAGGAGTCCACCCAAACATTGGGATTGAAGTTCCTATTACAATGCAAAGTTTCTATTCAGGCAAGGGAGAATTAGAAACAGATGTTGCTGAAAACAGTTGGTCTCCTATTGAGAAGGAGTTATACATGAAAGGAATTGAGAATTTTGGAAGAAATAGTTGCCTTATAGCTAGGAACTTACTACCTGGCTTGAGGAGCTGCATGGAGTTATTCAGTTGTATGTTTAATGATGCAGAAGATGCTTCCAACAACACTTCCACATTGCCCAGCTTAACGTTGGATGACAAAGAAAAAAATGAACTGGAGTATATGGAACAGTGGGAAAAATCTCCATTCCTTGTGTGGCTCACCAAGAAAGACTATGAGGTAATTTTCTTCACAGCCCCAGTATTTGAATTTGGAGAATTTGGAGGCAATTCAGCAGAAGTGTCCTTCCTTGGCACTGCTTGTGCTTCTGTCCCTGAAGGGAAGACATTAGATCTGAAACCATTCATGTCGGAGGATCCATTTTTGCATAGTTTTGGCGGGGACAAAGATGACCGAGATGAATGTACCCCAACAGTTGAAAGAGAGGAATTCCTGAGGGAGGTGGACAACGTCAAAGATTTTGCTGGAATTTGCTTGGCGGATGAGAATGTTCTTGATGCTGTTTTATCTGAATTTGATTATGTTCATGGACCCTTTAAGAAGGTACATGAAGATGTTCATGAATTTCCAATTGTTGCTTACAAGGGCCAAAATGTTATTGCTGGAAATGGCATGCCGGGGGGTGAGCTTGGAAGATTTCCTGCATGGGAAAGGAAGGATAAAAGTTTGATGGGTTCTTTTGCAAATATTGCTGCCAGAGAAATCAAGAAAGTAAACGAGAATTATTTTGGGGCGTACAGTTCTTTTGGAAGTCACAGAGAGATGATCAGCGAGATGGTGAGGACAGATTCTTATAGGGTAGCTATTCTGAATAATCCTTCTCTCATGAGCCATGCAACAGTTCTTGATGTTGGTTGTGGTACTGGAATACTGATTTTATTTGCTGCTAAAGCAGGGACCATTCTCCCTGATATGGCAAATATGTTTGCTGCTGGAGTTGGGAGAGGTGGACCTAGCGTTCCATTATGGGAAAATGTCTATGGATTTGACATGTCTATCTTTGGGATGGAAGTTCTGGAAGATGCTACCCAGCTTCCTATTGTTGAAGTAGTTGACATTAGTGATATTGTAACAGGCACATCAGTTCTCAAGACCGTTGATCTGGTGACAATGGAGTCTAGTTATGTAGACTTCACCTCTAGCTTTGAGTTGGAGCCGAAGAGGCTATCTCATGTTGCTGCTGTTATTGTAGTGCAGATAAGGGCACCCCAGCAGCAACGACAACCTGAAAAATATAATGCAGTTCCATATTGTGTACAGAGACAGAACCATGAATGGGACATAGCTTCATGCACACCTGACTTGGACAGTGGCCTGCAAATTGCTACTGTGGTGGCACTGCAGCAATGGGGTCAGCAGAAAAAAATAACACCTGGAATATGTAGACCAAAATGGAAATGGCTCACAGGGTGCATCTATAGCTGATGTGATTCAGGGACATGCTGCAGTGATTAATGCTGTCCAGTTCGGTGAACACCAATGGGAAACAACACACCTAATCGGTCCATATTTAGGCAAACGGTATGGCAGTGTTTATGGGCTGAGAGGAAGTTCCACTCCATGGAGTTCTTTACACCTAGCAAAGGCTCTCTTAACCCAGTGGAGTGCTGTGGCAGTCCAGCATACTCTGCTAACAGCCAGCCAAGCCAACAAGGCTGCTGTGACAGTCCAGCATACACTGCTGCTAGTCAGCCCAGCCGAGGTGCTTCAAACGGTATGGCAGTGTTTATGGGCTGAGAGGAAGTTCCACTCCATGGAGTTCTTTACACCTAGCAAAGGCTCTCTTAACCCAGTGGAGTGCTGTGGCAGTCCAGCATACTCTGCTAACAGCCAGCCAAGCCAACAAGGCTGCTGTGACAGTCCAGCATACACTGCTGCTAGTCAGCCCAGCCGAGGTGCTTCTTGTGGATGCAGAGGGCTATTGGCATGCAATCAAGGCACTAACCCAGAGTGTTGGACACGGGCTGTATCATTCCGGTGATGCTGAATCTATTGCTTCTGCTGAACCTGTTATCAGTGATGGTAATGTTTCCAGCCTCTGAGTGTTTCAAGATGTAGCAAATGGAGGGGGTTAGTGCTGCTGATTCTTCTCCATCCTAGGGGGATGGTCTTGATGTTGTTGCTGCCAGGCTGGCAAAGTGTAGGCAGTGCAACCTGGCCAATGGGGGGCCGCCATGAGGGGCTGTTTCACACCAGTCCAGGACTGAGGGAGGGCAGAGATGCTGCTTGGGGAGATGTAGAGACATTCGGCATGCATCCCTACAGTCAAGCGTAAAAAAAAAAAAAAAAGTTGCTAGAGGGAGTGCTCCAGTTTTGGGCGTCCAGAGGGCGGACATAGCGATCGCGGATGTTACTTGGGCCCAGAGGAGACGTCGGCATACAAACCCTTCTTACGAGCTTGAGGACAAGCTCGTTCTTCTAAGGGGGGTGTAATGTTATGCATGCAATAACATTAATATTTAATTGTTTATATTTAATTTACATTATTTTATTTCATTTTAGGCCACATGGGTATTTTTTGGAATATTTTAATTATAGGGGTATTTTTGAAATATTTTATTTATAGGGGTATTTTTGTAATATTTTATCTTAAACCCTAACAGGGGGAATCCTATTTAAGGGGATAAGAGTAATGAGAAAGAGAAGCATTGATTTTAGGTTAAATTTAGGTTAAACAAGCTTGGAGCTCTCCTCAACGAGCTCAAGGGTTTTCAATTGATTTTCATCTTCCTCTCCATGTCTCCCTACAATTCTGCCATGTTGTTCTAAAATTCCCCATGGCCAAACCGAACCTTAACAACGAATCCTTGTGTCAGATCCGGGACCATAACAAATTACATCAAGACCACCACATACCAGACTGCAAAAAAATTACTGCTCCCTCTACCAAGATTACTGCTCCCTCTGCTTTGTTACATAAAGACTACAATAGGTGATGAATAACGAGTACCATGCACACTCTAATGCATACAAGCATTTTGCAATATAATCAGCAGTAGATGAATATGTGAAGACTAACTGCAGTAGAAATATTCTCTTACTCTACTGTTATCCAATGACCGCTGCACAGAGTAACAAAATCAGCCACCAGAATCAGTAAGGATTCTTAGGAACCAATAATAAGAAACAACGACTGCCAAGGATTCGCAAAAACCAACAATCCATATCCACGTCACAGAAACAAACCAGTAAGCACCAGAAACCAGAACCTATCTGCGTCATGTGGACACCCAAAATTACAACGATTCTTTAGCTTCCAGTTCAAGTGGTTACGTCGATTAACAAAGACTCTGAAATATATATGTTACCAAGCAACCAGTAACCAACAACAAACAATGGAAAGGAGTCTAGAGATATCCAATATTAAATCACACAAAGAAAAATGTGAACCTTGCCTCAATAGCAGCTACTTGCGGTAGACCACTAGATTTAGAATCAGAATTCGCCAAGGACAGAAGCAGAGAATTATCAACAACAACAAACTTTGAATAATCATGTAAGGGGAAAACCCCATAGAGTAAATGAGATTGAGAGCTTTTAAAATAAAAAAATAGGAGAAGACGTAGAATCATGCGCCCAAAAAAACTGAGAATTCTAAAAACAACAGCAATAGTCCTAAAAATCATAATTTGATACCATGTTGATTTTTTAGGATTCCATGGATTTAGCTCAAGGAAAAAAGGAGAAACGCATATTGGGAGAAAATAGGAGGAATAAGAGGTTATGGACTTGTCTCCTAACCCTTCCCCTAAAACTCAATTTATATATTAATAATACTACAATATTACAATTATACCCTGGTACTTAAACTAATTACATCAGTGCCATCTTTATGAGACGACTCTTTATTAACATCCTTCCATCTGTGTATGGGTATGTGGGCCTTCTCCTTAGTCTATGGGCCTTGAGCCAATCTTCCATATCTCTTGGATGTGTGGGCCTTCCTTGGTCGTGTGGGCTTGGGCCCATCTTCCAACAGTTGAAAAGGAAAAAAAATTAGACATATAAGCTCCCACTGCATCGGGTCATCTCTGGGCCTATATTTTGGAAAATATTTCATGCCATGCGTGTTAAGTTGTGGAGCTTAATTAAATCTTACCCTCTGACACAATATATTAATTGATGTGTCATTAAGGGTAGTGTGGGAATTTCACACTTGTAATCCAATTGCCCTATTTTCTTTTTATATATGGAGTCGTCGTTGTTAGGGTTTTATCATTTTGATGAGTATCATCATCCTAAGGAGCATTTGGAACTGTAGCCCGATAGGTTAGAGAAAAACACATGTAAGTGTGTGTGGTTTCTCTTTATAAACTATTTCATCTTCATAGTTGATTACTGTAGCAGCGGAAGACAAGACGTAGTTTTTAATTTTCATTGCTTGCTTTTATTTCTTTCGTGTTTATTATTATTGCTCTCGTTAATTTGGAATTAGTGTATCTAATTCCTAACAAGTGGTATCAGAGGTTTGGTTTGTGATTGAAAGCAATGGCTGGCGGAGAAGGATTGACACTTGGAATCAACAAGTTCGATGGTATGGATTTTGCATTCTGGAGGATGCAAATCAAAGATTATTTGTACAGTAAAAAGCTGCACGCACCACTTCTGGCTTTGCAACCAGAAGGTATGAAGGATGATCATTGGAATCTCCTCAATAGACAAATGTTAAGAGTAGTCCCATTAAAATTGTCGAAGAATGTTGCTCTAAACATGGCGTCGGAGAAAACCACAGAGGGGATGATGAAGATTATGTCCGAAATGTATGAGCAGCCTTCCACAAATAATAAGGTACATCTAACGAAAAAAAATCTTCAATTTAAAGATGATAGAAAAAACATCAGTAGCATAACATTTGAATGAGTTTAGCATGATTGTCAATCAATTGACATCCGTTCAAATTAAATTTGATGATGAGGTTCATGCATTAAATCTTTTGGCATCTCTGCCAAATTGTTGGGAACTTATGAGGGTTACGATCAGACCCTATGCAGGTAATGGGAAAATTGATCTTTAATGATATTTCAGATACCATTCTTGCAGGGGAAGCTGTTATGATCCCGGATCTAACACAATGATTCATAGAGAAAGAAAGAATATCAAACCAAATGGAAGCTTGAAAACCCTAGGTTTGTTAAGGAGAAAGCACACCCCCGAGCTCATTTAGGAGAACTCAAAACCCTCTGTTTAATCTAAATTCAGACTTGTCTCTTTTCCATTCCTTACACCCCTAAATAGGGATCACATCGACAAGGTTCAAGAGAAAATTATAGATTGCCCCTCCACAGCATTTAAAGTAAATAAACTTAATGACTAAGTAGTTGACTTAACTTACTGACTAAGTAACTTAACATGTAAGTAACTTAATAACTAAGAAACTGACTCAGCCAAAGTAATTGACTTAGCCATGACATCTCTGCATGATTCGGCCTGCTATTGAGTTCATAATATTACACCCCTCCTGGAGAAAGAGCTTGTCCTGAAGCTTGAAGATCGGGATGCGTGCCAAAATGTTGCCATATCTCCCCAAGTAGCATTTGTGGCATCCGCGTCAACCCACAGGATGACATAAGTGGTGTAAGTGCTGCAATGTAACACCCCGGACATAGATATTGTGGTATTTGAAACCCTCCACTAGTTCCCCCAGTTGGCAGAAAGTTTCCTTTGAAAATTAACAATTTTTTTTTATCCAAGTACTATATTGTGGTAGAAGCACCAATAGTATTCAACATATATTCTCCACCTCGGAGTGCATTTTTGCTCCTTTCCTTTCTTCTTCAGCCTCATTTTCACGTTATTTCCAGCTCTCATATGCATGGTTTTCTGTTTGTAGCTCATGCCTGCAGATCGGGCACGAATTATTCTCATCCAGCCATTGGAAATAAATTCTTGCAAGGCAACTCTGCATCTTGTCATCTATAACCAAGTTCTCCATGCAAAGTGCACATTCTGTCTCTCTCCCTAGCTTCACCCAGATTTCAGGTGTGACTGTGATGACTGGAAGCCTTGCAACCATTTCTTTTGAGGTTGGAGGTGGCTTCTTTGGTCTAGCACCAATTTCCTGTAATGAAGCTTCAATGACAGAATGAATGTCTTGCAAACCACTGATTTCTTGCATAGTTTTTACCAACTCTTCCAACATTGCAGAAGTAGCATCAGGATCAAATTTTTTTTTTCTATTACTCTCCCCATGGGATTGAGAAGACTCAGCAGCACTAACCTGCTCTTGTGTGGTAGCAAGAGTTGTAAGTAAATTCTATGCCACGAGCCATGCAGGTGGCCGGGGCTCAAGTCCAACTGTTAAATGTCCTTCAAATAGAAATATAGAATCTCTGTGCAGAGTATTTGGTGTGGAGTCTGAGGCCCGGGGTCCATTCTCTGCCTCATCTAAATGTTCAAGAGCCCTAGCAATGCATGCTCCCAGGTGCTTCTTTTGTGAAGACTCAGCAACAATGCGTTCTGCATCTTCAAAAGCCTCAAACCTGCATGCCAGAATCCTGTTGGTGTACATCTAGTCTGCAAGATCGTTGCTGCTCGAAAAATTACAGAATAAATGAATTTACGAAGTTACGGAGAAGCATTTTGAGTTTTCTCTCTCCCTTCATCCCGTTGACAAAAAAGGGAAATAAATCACAACAAAATGAAAGTTTTAGAGTTTATGTAAGGAAAAAATTTAAAACAATAACAAATGTTAGTAAAGAAAATTTATTCACACACCACAAATGAAAAAAAAAATTGTTATCCAAGTTTGGGAAATTCCACTAGTTCAACCCTAATAGCTCAAAATTTTATAAGAAAGAGATTTCTTCTACACATGTTTTAAAAATGGATATGCATGCTTGAAAAATGTTAAAGATGCAAATGACCTATGGATCCAAATCTTTTAAAGAGAATAACAAATGCTCATTAAATTCTCAAGTGAACGTGCGGTAGGATATTTACCCGAGTCAAACAAGCCATCGTTTTGGCCATTTACAAAAAGTTGACCTAACAACCATAGATGATTGTAAAGTGAATTATCATGCGTAACGGGCAATATTTTTTTAAGAAATGATTTATGGATTGGGAGTCAACACTCATTTAAAAATCCCCCGCCTCCCCCCATTTCCTTGACGATTGCAAAACCTTGTATATAAAAACTAAAAAGAGTTTTAAATCCCTAAAAATTACAGACACACTTTGGAATTATCTCTCTCTACATATCTGCAATGTGCAATTGCATTGTTTATGTATACTTTTTTCTTAAATCAAAACTTTGAGTTTTCCCTCTCCCTTCTTCCCGTAAAATAAAAAGGTAAATAGATCACAACAAAATGAAAATTTTAGAGTTTATGTATGGAAAAAATTTAAAACAATAACAAATGTTTGTAAAGAAAATTTATTCACACACCACAAATGAACAAAAAGTTTATTATCCAAGTTTGGGAAATTCCACTAGTTCAACCTTAATAGCTTGTAATTTTATAAGAAAGAGATTTCTTCTACACATGTTTTTAAAATGTATATTCATGCTTCAAAAATGTTAAAGATGCAAAGGACCTATGGATCCAAACCATTTAAAGAGAATAACAAACACTCATGAAATTCTCAAGTGAACGTGGGGTGGTATATTTACCCGAGTCAAAAAAGCCATTATTTTGCCCTTTTACAAAAACTTGACCTAACACTCATAGATGATTGGAAAGTGATTTATCGTGCATAACGGGCTATATTATTGTAACAAATGACTTATGGATTTCGAGTAAACACTCAATTAAAAATCCCCCGCCTCTCCCTTTTCCCTGATGAATGCAAAACCTAATTTATAACAACTAAAAAGATTTTACAATCCCTCAATATTACAGACACTTTTTGGAATTATCTCTGTCTACATTTGTGCATTGTGCATTTCCATTTAAGATGTATACTTTTTTTCTTAAATCAAAACTTTGAGTTTTTGCTCTGCCTTTTTCCCGTAAACAAAAAAGACAAATAGATCACTCCAAAATGAAAATTTTAGAGTTTATGTATGCAAAAAATTTTAAACAATAACAAATTTAAGTAAAGAAACTTTATTCACATACCACAAATGAACACAAAAGTTTTGTTGTCCAAGATTGGGAAATTCCACTAGTTCAACTCTAATAGATTGGAATTATATAACAAAGATATTTCTTCTACACAAGTTTTAAAAATGGATATGCATCCTTGAAACATGCTCAAGATGCAAATGACCTACGGATCCAAACCTTTTAAAGAATAAAAAACTACCATTAAATTCTAAAGTGAATGTGTGATGGGTTATTGACCAAAGTCATACATCCCATTTTGCCCATTTACAAAAAGATGACCTAACAATCATAGATGATTGTAATATGATTTATCATGCATAACGGGCTATATTTTATTAAGAAATGACTTACTAATTGGGAGTCAACAGTCAGTTAAAAATCCCCTACCTCCCCCTTTTCCCCGACGATTGCAAAACCTAATATATAAAAACTAAAAAGAGTTTAAAATCCCTAAAAACCACAGACACTCTTTAGAATTATCTCTCTCTACATTTGTGTATTGTGCATTTCCATATTAGATGTATACTTTTTTCTTAAATTAGAACTTTGAGTTTTCGCTCTCCCTTCATCCCGTAAACACAAGGCAAATAGATCACAATAAAATAAAAAATTTAGAGTTGAAGTATGGAAAAAATTTAAAACAATAACAAATGTTAGTAAAGAAAATGTAATCACACACCACAAATGAACAAAAAATTTTGTTATCCAAGTTTGGAAAATTCCACTAGTTTAGCATGGAATTTTATAAGAAAGAGACTACTTCTACACATGTTTTAAAAATGGATATGCATGCATGAAAAATGTTAAAAATGCAAATGACCTATGGATTCAAACCTTTTAAAAAGAATAAAAACGTTCCTTAAATTCTCCAGTGAACGTGCAACTAATATTTACCCGAGTCAAACAAGCCATTATTTTGCCCATTTACAAAAAGAAGACATAACAATCATAGATGATTATAAAGTGATTTATCACGCATAACGGGCTATATTTTTGTAAGAAATGAGTTATGGATTGGGAGTCAACACACTGTTAAAAATCCCTCGCCTCCCCCTTTTCGCCGACGATTGCAAAACCTAGTATATAAAAACTAAAAAGAGTTTACAATCCCTAAAAATTACAGACACTCTTTGGAATTATCTTTCTCTACATTTGTGCAATGTGAATTTCCATTTTAGATGTATCATTTTTTCTTAAATAAAAACTTTGAATTTTCGCTCTCCCTTCTTCCCGTTAAAGAAATGGCAAATAAATCACAACAAAATTAAAAACTTAGAGTTAATGTGTGGAAAAAAAATTTTAAAAAAAATGTAAGTAAAAAAAATTTATTCACACACCAAAAATGAACACAAAAGTTTTGTTATCCAAGTTTGGGAAATTCCACTAGTTCAACCTTAATAGCTTGGAATTTTATAAGAACGAAGTTTCTTCTACACATGTTTTAAAAATGGATATGCATGCTTGAAACTTGTAAAAGATGCAAATGACCTATGGATCCAAACCTTTTAAAAGAGAATAAAAAACTCACATTAAATTCTCAAGTGAATCTGTGGTGGGATATGTTTTCGAGTCAAACAAGCCATTATTTTGCTATTTACAAAAAGTTGCCCTAACAATCATAAGTGATTCTAAAGTGATTTATCATGCGTAATGGACTATTTTTTTTAAGAAATGACTTATGGATTGGGAGTCAACACTCAGTTTAAAATCCCCCACCTCCCCTTTTTCCCCCGACGATTGCAAAACCTAATATATAAAAACTAAAAATAGTATACAATCCCTAAAAATTACAGACACTCTTTGGAATTATCTCTCTCTACATTTGCGCATTGTGCATTTCCATTTTAGATGTATATTTTTTTCTTAAATAAAAAATTTGAGTTTTCGCTCTCTCTTCATCCCGTAAAAAAAAGGGAAATATATCACAACAAAATAAAAATTTAAGAGTTTATTTATGGAAAAAACTTAAAAACAATAACAAATGTTAGTAAAGAAAATTTATTCACACACCACAAATGAACAAAAAAGTTTTATTATCCAAGTTTGGGAAATTCCACTAGTTCAACCCTAATAGCTTGAAATTTTATATGAAAGAGATTTCTTCTACACATGTTTTAAAAATGGATATGCATGCATGAAAAATGTTAAAGATGTAAATGACTAATGGATCCAAACCATTTAAAGAGAATAACAAACGCTCAATAAATTCTCAAGTGAATGTGCGGTGAGATATTTACTCGAGTCAAACAAGCCATTTATTTGCCCATTTACAAAAAGTTGACCTAACAATCATAGATGATTTTAAAGTGATTTATCATGCATAACGGGATATATTTTTGTAAGAAATGACTTATGGATTGGGAGTTAACATTCTGTTAAAAATCCCCCGCCTCCCCCTTTTCCCTGGCGACTGCAAAACCTAATATATAAAAACTAAAAAGAGCTTACAATCCTAAAAATTACAGAAAATCTTTGGAATTATCTCTTTCTACATTTGTGCATTGTGCATTGTGTATTTTATTTTTAGATGTATACTTTTTTCTTAAATCAAAACTTTCAGTTTTCGCTCTCCCTTCTTCCCGTAAACAAAAAAGGCAAATAGGTCACAAACAATTGAAAACTTGAGAGTTTATGTATGAAATTTTTTTTAAACAATAATAAATGTAAGTAAAGAAATTTTTTTCACACACCAAAAATGAACATAAAAGTTTTTTTATCCAGGTTTGGGAAATTCCACTAGTTCAACCATAGTAGCTTGAAATTTTACAAGGAAGAGATTTCTTCTACACATGTTTTAAAAATGGATATGCATGCTTGAAACATGTTAAAGATGCAAATGACCTACGGATTCAAACCTTTTAAAAGAGAAACACAAATGCTCATTAAATTCTCAAGTGAACGTGCGGTGGGATATTTACCCAAGACACACAAGCCATTATTTTGCCCATTTTAAAAAAACTGACCTAACAATCATAGTTGATTTCAAACTTATTTATCATGCGTAACAAGCTATATTTTTGTAAAAAATGACTAATGGATTGGGAATCAATAGTCAGATAAAAATCCCCGGCTTCCCCAATTTCCCAGACGATTGCAAAACCTAATATATAAAACCTAAAAAGAGTTTACAATCCCTAAATATTATAAACACTCTTGGGAATTATCTCTCTCTACGTTTGTGCATTGTGCATTTTTATTTTATATGTATACTTTTTTCTTAAATCAAAACTTTGAGTTTTCGCTCTCCCTTCATCCCATAAAAAAAAAGGAAAAAAGATCACAACAAAATTAAAATTTTAGTGTTTATGTATGGAAAAAATTTAAAACAATAACAAATGAAAGTAAAAAAAATTTATTCACACACCACAAATGAACACAAAAGTTTTCTTATCCAAGTTTGGAAAATTCGACTAGTTCAACCCTTATAGCTTGGTATTTTATAAGAAAGAGATTTCTGCTAAAAATGTTTTAAAATGGATATGCATGCTTGAAACATGTTAAAGATGGAAATGACCAATGGATCCAAACCTTTTAACCAGAATAACAAACGCTCATCAAATTCTCAAGTGAACGTGCGGTGGGATATTTACCCGAATCAAACAAGCCATTATTTTGCCCATTTACAAAAAAGTTGACCTAACAATCATAGATGATTGTAAAGTGATTTACCATGTGTAATAGACTATATTTTTTTAATAAATGACTTATGGATTATGACTCAACGCTCAGTTAAAAATCCCCTGCCTCCCCCTTTTCCCTGACGATTGCAAAACCTAATATATAAAAACAAAAAAGAGTTATTTACAATCCCTAAAAATTATAGACACTCTTTGGAATTATCTCTCTCTACATTTGTGCAATGTGAATTTCAATTATAGATGTATAGTTTTTTTCTTAAATCAAAATTTGGAGTTTTCACTCTCCCTTCATTCCGTAGACAAAAAAAGCAAATAAATCACAACAAAATGAAAATTTTAGAGTATTTATGGAAAACATTTAAAACAATAAAAAATTTAACTAAAGAAAATTTATTCACACACCACAAATGAACACAAAAGTTTTGCTAGCAAAGTCTGGGAAATGACACTAGATGAACCCTAATAGCTTTGAATTTTATAACAAAGAGATTTCTTCTACACATGTTTTAAAAATGCATATGCATTCTTGAAACATGTTAAAGATGCAAATGACCTATGGATCCAAACCTTTCGTAGAGAATAACAAACGCTCATTAAATTCTCAAGTGAACATGCGGTCGTATATTTACTCGAGTCAAACAAGCCATTATTTTGCCCATTGACAAAAAGCTGACCTAACAATCATAGATGATTTTCAAGTGATTTATCATGCGCAACATTTTTGTAAGATATGACTTATGGATTGGGACTTAGCACTCAGTTAAAAATCTCCCGCCTCCCCCTATTCCCCGACGATTGAGAAACCTAATATATAAAAAGCTAAAAGAGTTTACAATCCCTAAAAATTACAGACATTCTTTGGAATTATTTCTCTCTATATTTGTGCATTGTGCATTTCCATTTTAGATATATAAATTTTTCTTAAATCAAAAGTTTGCGTTTTCGCTCTACCTTCATCCCATAAAAAAAAAGGAAAATAGCTCACAACAGAAATAAAATTGTAGAGTTTATGTATAGAAAAATTTTAAAACAATAACTAATGAAAGTAAAGAAAATTTATTAACACACAAAAAATGAACACAAAAGTTTTGTAATTCAAGTTTGGGAAATTCCACTAGTGCAACCCTAATCACTTGAAATTTTATAAGAAAGAAATTTCTTCTACACATGTTTTAAAAATGGATATGCATGCTTCAAACATGTAAAAGATGCAAATGACCTATGGATCCAAACCATTTAAATAGAATAACAAACGCTCAATAAATTCTCAAGTGAACGTGCAGTGGGATATTTACCCGAGTTAAAGAAGCCATTATTTTGCCCATTTACAATAAGCTGACCTAACAGTCGTAGATGATTGTAAAGTGATTTATCATGCATAACATGCTATATTTTTGTAAGAAATGACTTATGGATTGGGAGTTAGCACTCAGTTAAAAATCCCCAGCCTCCCCCTTTTCCCCGACGATTGTAAAACCTAATGTATAAAAACTTAAAAAAGTGTTGACAACCCTTAAAAATTACAGAAATTATTTAGAATTATCTCTCTCTACATTTGTGCATTGTGCATTTCCATTTTAGACGTATACTTTTTTCTTAAATCAAAACTTTGAGTTTTCACTCTCCCTTCATCCGGTAAAAAAAAAGGAAAATAGATCACAAAAAATAAAATTTTTAGAGTTTATATATGGAAAAAATTTAAAACAATAACAAATGTAAGTAAATAAAATTTATTAACACACCACAAATGAACACAAAAGTGTTTTTATCCAAGTTTGGGAAATTCCTCTAGTTCAACTCTAATAGATTGGAATTATATAAGAAAGAGATTTCTTCTACACATGTTTTAAAATTGGATATGTATGCTTGAAACATGTTAAAGATGCAAATGACCTATGGATGCAAACCTTTTAAAGAGAATAACAAACTCTCATTAAATTCAAAGTGAACGTGTGATGGGATATTTACCCAAGTCAAACAACCCATTATTTTGCCCATTTACAAACGCTGACCTTACAATTATAGATGATTGTAAAGTGATTTATCATGCATAACGGACTTTATTTTTGTAACAAATGACTTATGGATTGGGAGTCAGCACTCAGTTAAAAATCCCCCACCTCCCCCTTTTCCCCGACGATTGCAAACCCTAATATATAAAAACTAAAAAAAGTTTACAATTTCTAAAAATTACAGTCACTCTTTAGAATTATCTCTCTCTACATTTTTGCATTGTGCATTTCTATTTTAGATGTATATTTTTTCTTAAATTAAAACTTTGAGTTTTCGCTCTCCTTTGATCCCGTAGACAAAAAAGGCAAATAGATCACAACAAAATGAAAATTTTAGAGTTTATGTTTTGAAGAAATTTAAAAAAATAAAAAATTTTAGTAAAGAAAATTTATTCACACACCAGGAATGAAAAAAAAAAATTTATCCTAGTTTAGGAAATTTCATTAGTTCAACCCTAATAGCTCAGAATTTTATAAGAACGAGATTTCTTCTACACATGTTTTAAAAATGGAAATGCATGCTTGAAAAATTTTTAAAATGCAAATGACCTATGATCCAAATATTTTAAATAGAATAACAAACGCTCATTAAATTCACAAGTGAACATAAGGTGGTATATTTACCCGAGTAAAAAACGCCATTATTTTGCCCTTTTACAAAATGTTGACCTAACACTCATAGATGATTGGAAAGTGATTTATCAAATATAACGGGCAATATTATTATAAGAAATGATATATGGATTGGGAGTCAACACTCAGTTAAAAATCCCCCGCTGACCCTTTTCCCCGGTGTTTGCAAAACCTAATATATAAAAATTAAAAAGAGTTAACAATCCCCAAAAATTACAGATACTCTTTGGAATGATCTTTCTCTACATTTGTGCATTGTGAATTTCCATTTAAGATGTATACTTTTTCCTTAAAACAAAACTTCTAGTTTTGGCTCTGCCTTTTTCCCGTAAACAAAAAAGGCAAATAGATCACTACAAAATGAAAATTTTAGAGTTTATGTATGGAAAAAATTTAAAACAATAACAAATGTACCTGAAGAAAATTTATTCACACACCACAAATGAACTCAAAAGTTTTGTTGTCCAAGAATGGGAAATTCCACTATTTCAACTCTAAAAGATTGGAATTATATAAGAAAGAGATTTCTTCTACACGTTTTTAAAGTGGATATGCATGCTCGAAACATGTTAAAGATGAAAATGACCTACAAATCCAAACCTTTTAAAGAGAATAACAAACGCTCATTAAATTCTAAACTGAATGTGCGATGGGATATTTACACAAGTCAAACAACCCATTATTTTGCCAATTTACAAAAAGCTGACCAAACAAACATAGATGATTGTAAGGAGATTTATCATGCATAATGGGCTATATTTTGTTAAGAAATGACTTAATGATTGGGTGTCAACACTCAGGTAAAAATCCCCCGCCTCCCCCTTTTCCCCAACGATTGTAAAACCTAATATATAAAAAATAAAAAGAGTTAACAATCCCTAAAAACCGCAGACACTCTTTGGAATTATCCCTCTCTACATTTGTGCATTGTGAATTTCCATTTTAGAAGTATATTTTTTCTTAAATTAAAACTTCGAATTTTCGCTCTCCCTTCATCCCGTAAACACAAGGCAAATAGATCACAACAAAATGAAAATTTTAGAGTTTAAGTACGGAAAAAATTTAAAACAATAACAAACGTTAGTAAAGAAAATTTATTCACACACCACAAATCAACAAAAATTTTTTTTATCGAAGTTTGGGAAATTCCACTAGTGTAACCCTAATAGCTTGGAATTTTATAAGAAAGAGATTTCTTCTACACATGTTTTTAAAATGGATATGCATGCATGAAAAATGTTAAAAATTCAAATGACCTATGGATTCAAACCTTTTAAAGAGAATAAAAAATGTTTATTAAATTCTCAAGTGAACGTGCGATAGGATATTTACCCGTGTCAAACAAGCCATTATTTTGCCCATTTACAAAAAGCTGACATAACAATCATAGATGATTGTAAAGTGATTTATCATGCATAACGGGCTATATTTTTGTAAGAAATAACTTATGGATTGGGAGTCAACACTCAGTTAAAAATCCCCCGCCTCCCCCTTTTCCCTGACGATTACAAAACCTAGTATATAAAAACTAAAAAGTGTTTAAAATCCCTAAAAATTACAGACACTCTTTGGAATTATCTCTCTCTACATTTGTGCAATGTGCATTTCCATTTTAGATGTATATTTTTTTCTTAAATAAAAACTATGAATTTTCGCTCTCCCTTCTTCCCGTAAAAAAAATGGCAAATAGATCACAAAAAAATTAAAAATTTAAAGTTTATGTGTGGAAAAAATTTAAAGCAATAACAAATGTAAGTAAAGAAAATTTATTCACACACAAAAAATGAACAAAAGTTTTGTTATTCAAGTCGGGGAAATTCCACTTGTACAACCCTAATAGCTTGGAATTTTATAAGAAACATGTTTCTTCTTCACATGTTTTAAAAGTGGATACGCATGCTTGGAACATGTTAAAGGTGCAAATAACCTATGGATCCAAACCTTTTAAATGAGAATAAAAAACTCACATTAAATTCTCAAGTGAACATGTGGTGGGATATTTTCCCAAGTCAAACAAGCCATTATTTTGCCATTTACAAAAAGCTGACCTAACAATCATAGGTGATTCTAAAGGGATTTATCATGCATAATGGGCTATATTTTTGCAAGAAATGACTTATGGATTGGGAGTCAACACTCAACTTAAAATACCTCGCCTCCCCCTTTTCCCCCAACGATTGCAAAACCGAATATATAAAAAACTAAAAACAGTTTACAATCCCTAAAAATTACAGACACTCTTTGGAATAATCTCTCTCTACATTTTTTCATTGTGAATTTCCATTTTAGATTTATATTTTTTTCTTCAAATCAAAACTTTGAGTTTTCGCTCTCCCTTCATCCCGTAAAAAAAAGGCAAATATATCACAACAAAATAAAAATTTAAGAATTTATTTATGGAAAAAATTTAAACGAATAAAAAATGTTAGTAAAGAAAATTTATTCACATACAAAAAATAAACAAAAAATTTTTATTATCCAATTTTTGGAAATTTCACTAGTTCAACCATAATAGCTTGGAATTTTATATGAAAGAGATTTCTTCTACACATGTTTTAAAAATGGATATGCATGCTTGAAAAATGTTAAAGATGTAAATGACTTATGGATCCAAACCATTTAAAGAGAATAACAAACACTCATTAAATTCTCAAGTGAACGTGCGGTGGGATATTTACTCGAGTCAAACAAGCCATTTTTTTGCCCATTTACAAAAAGTTGACCTAACAATCATAGATGATTGTAAAGTGATTTATCATGCATAACGGGCTATATTTTTGTATGAAATGACTTATGGATTGGGAGTCAACACTCAGTTAAAAATCCTCCGCCACCCCCTTTTCCCCGACGAATGCAAAACATAATATGTAAAAACTAAAAAATTTTTACAATCCCTTAAAATTACAAACGCTCTTTGGAATTATCTCTCTCTACATTTCTGCATTGTGCATTTCCATTTTAGATTTATACTTTTTTCTTAAATCAGAACTTTGAGTTTTCGCTCTCCCTTCATCCCATAAAAAAAAGGAAAATAGATCACAACAAAATGAAAATTTTAGAATTTATGTATGGAAAAAATTTATAACGATAACAAATGTAAGTTAAGAAAATTTATTCACACACCACAAATGATTACAAAAGTTTTGTTATCCATGTTTTGGAAATTCTACTAGTTCAACCCTAATAACTTGGAATTTTATATGAAAGAGATTTCTTCTACACATGTTTTAAAAATGGATATGCATGCTTGAAACATGTCAAAGAAGCAAATGACCTATGGATCCTAACATTTTAATGAGAATAATAAAATCTCATTAAATTCTCAAGTAAACGTGCGGTGGGATATTTATCCGAGTCAAACAAGCCATTATTTTGCTTATTTACTAAAACTTGACCAAACAATCGTAGACGATTGTAAAGTGATTTATCATGCGTAATGGGCTATATTTTTGTAAGAAATGACTTATGGATTGGGAATCAACACTCTGTTAAAAATCCCCCGCCTCCCCCTTTTCCCCGACGATTGCAAAACCTAATATATAAAAACTAAAAAGAGTTTACAATCCCAAAAAATTACAGACACTCTTTGGAATTATCTCTCTTTATGTTTGTGCATTGTGCATTTCCATTGTAGATGTATACTTTTTTCTTAAATAAAATTTTTAAGTTTTAGCTCTCCTTTCATCCAGTAAAAAAAATGGAAAATAGATCACCACAAAATGAAAATATAGATTTTTTGTATGGAAAAAATTTAAAACTATAACATATGTAAGTGAAGAAAATTTATTCACACATTATAAATGATTTCAAAAGTTTCGTTATCCAAGTTTGGGAAATTCCACTAATTCAACCCTAACAACTTGGAATTTTATAAGAAAGAGATTTCTTATACGCATGTATTAAAAATGGATATGATTGCTTGAAACATGTTAAAGATGCAAATGACCTACGGATCCAAACCTTTTAAAGAGAATAACAAACGCTCATTAAATTCTCAAGTGAACGTGGTGTGGGATATTTACCCGAGTCAAATAAGCCCTTATTTTTCCCATTTACAAAAGGTGACCTAAAATTCATAGATGATTGTAAAGTGATTTAACATGCGTAACGGGCTATATTTTGTAAGAAATGAGTTATGGATTGGAGTAAACACTCAGTTAAAAATCGCCCGCCTCCCCCTTTACCTCGACGATTGCAAAACCTAATTTATAAAAACTAAAAAGAGTTTACAATCCCTAAAAATTACATATACTATTTGGAATTATCACTCTCTACATTTTTTCATTGTGCATTTCCATTTTAGATGTAAACTTTTTTCTTAAATCAAAACTTTGAGTTTTCGCTCTCCCTTCATCCCATAAACAAAAAACATAACCACATCACAACAAAATGAAAATTTTAGAGTTTATGTATGGAAAAAATAAAAAAAAATAACAAATGTAAGTAAAGAAAATTTATTCACACACCACAAATGCACATAAAGGTTTTGTTATCCAAGTGTTGGAAATTCCACTAGTTCAACCCTAATAGCTTAGAATTTTATAAGAAAGAGATTTCTTCTACACATGTTTTAGAAATGGATATGCATACTTGAAATATGTTAAAGATGAAATGGACCTATGGATCCAAACCTCCTAAAGAAAATAACAAAAGCTCATTAAATTCTCAAGTGAACGCGCGATGGGATATTTACCTGAGTCAATCAAGCCATTAATTTGTCCATTTAAAAAAAGTTGTCCTAACAATCATAGATGATTGTAAAGTGATTTATCATGCATAACGGGCTATATTATTATAAGAAATGAGTAATGGATATGGTGTCAACACTCAGTTAAAAATCTCCTGCCTCCCCCGTTTCCCCGATGATTGCAAAACCTAATATATAAAAACTAAAAAGAGTTTTACTATCTGTAAAAATTACAGACAATCTTTTGAATTATCTCTCTCAAGATTTGTCTATTGTGAATTTCCATTTTAGATGTGTACTTTTTTATTAAATCAAAACTTTGAGCTTTCCATCTCCCTTCATCCTGTAAACAAAAAAGTCAAATAGATCGTAACAAAATGAAAATTTTAGAGTTTATTTGTCAAAAAATTTTTAAAAAATAACAAATGTAAGTAAAGAAAATTTATTCACACATCGCAAATGAACACAAAATTTTTGTTATCCAAGTTTGGGAAATTCCACTAGTTCAACCCAAATAGCTTGGAATTTTATCGGAAAAGGATTTCTTCTACACATGTTTTAAAAATGGATATGAATGCTTAAAACATGCTAAAGATGCAAATGACCTATGGATCCAAAACTTTTAAAGAGAATAACAAATGCTCATTAAATTATCAAGTGAACGTGGCGTGGGATATTTACCCGAGTCACACAAGCCATTATTTTGCCCATTAACAAAAAGCTGACCTAACAATCATAGATGATTGTAAATTTATTGATCATGCATAACGGGCTATATTATTGTAAGAAATGACTTATGGAATGGGAGTCACACTCAGTTAAAAATCCCCCGCCTCCTCTTTTTTTCTGACGTTTGCAAAACCTAATATATAAAAAATAAAAAGAGTTTACAATCCCTAAAAATTACAGACACTCTTTGGAATTATCTTTCTCTACCTTGTTTCACTCAGCATTTCCTTTTTAGATATTTACTTTTTTCTTAAATCAAACTTTGTGTTTTCACTCACCCTTCATCCCGTAAAAAAATAAGGCAAACAGATCACAACAAAATGAAAATTTTAGAGTTTACGTATGGAAAAAATTTAAAACAATAAAAATTGTAAGTATATAAAATTTATTCACACACCACAAATGCACACAAAATTTTGTTATCCAAGTTTTGGAAATTCCACTAGTTCAACCCTAATAGCTTGGAATTTTCTAAGAAAGAGATTTCTTCTACACATGTTTTAAAAATGTATATGCATGCTTGAAACATGTTAAATATGAAAATGACCTATGGATCCAAACCTTTTAAAGAGAATAACAAACGCTCATTAAATTCTCAAGTGAACATGCGGTGGGATATTTACTCGAGTCAAACAAGCATTATTTTACCCATTTACAAAAAGCTGACCAAACAATCATAGATAATTGTAAAGTAATTTATCATGCGTAACGAGCTATATTTTTGTAAGAAATGAGTTATGGATAGGATGTCAACACTCTGTTAAAAATCCCTCGCATCCTCCTTTTCCCTGACGATTGCAAAACCTAATATATGAAAACTGAAAAGAGTTTACAATCCCTAAAAATTATAGACACTCTTTGGAATTATCTCTCTCTACATTTGTGCATTGTGCATTGTGCATTTCCATTTTAGATGTATACTTTTTCATAAATCAAACTTTGTGTTTTCGCTCTCCCTTCATCCCGTAAACAAAAAAGGCAAATAGATCACAACAAAAAGAAAATTTTAGAGTTAACATATTGAAAAAATTAAAACAATAACAAATGTAAGTAAATAAAATTTATTCACACACCACAAGGGAACACAAAAGTTTTGTTCCCCAAGTTTGGGAAATTCCACTAGTTCAACCCTAAGAGATTGGAATTTTATAAGAAAGAGATTTCTTCTACACATGTTTTAAAAATTGATGTACATGGTTGAAACTTTTTAAAGATGTAAATGACCTATGGATCCAAACCTTTTAAAGAGAATAATAAACGCTCATTAAATTCTAAAGTGAACATGCGGTTGGATATTTACCCAAGTCAAACAAGCCATTATTTTGTTTATTTACAAAAAGCTGACCTAACAATCGTAGATGATTGTAAAGTGATTTATCATGCGTAACGGGCTATATTTTTGTAAGAAATTACTTATGGATTGGGAGTCAACACTCAGTTAAAAATCCTCCGCTACCCCCTTTTTCCCGACGATTGTAAAACCTAATATATAAAAACTAAAAAGAGTTTAAAATCCCTAAAAAATATAGACACTCTTTGGAATTATCTCATTCTACATTTGAACATTGTGCATTTCCATTTAGAATGTATACTTTTTTCTTAAATCAAAAGTTTGAGATTTCGCTCTCCCTTCATCTAGTAAAAAAAAAAGGAAAATAGTTCACAACAAAATGAAAATTTTAGAGTTTATGTACGGAAAAAATTTAAAAGAATAAAAAATTTAAGTAAAAAAAATTTATTCACACACCACAAATGATTACAAAATTTTTGTTATCCAAGTTTAGGAAATTCCACTAGTTGAACCCTAATAACTTGAAATTTTATAAGAAAGAGATTTCTTCTACGCATTTTTTTAAAATTGATATGAATGCTTGAAACATGTTAAAGATGCAAATGACCTACGGATCCAAACCTTTTAAAGAGAATAACAAATGCTCGTTAAATTCTCTAGTGAACGTGCTGTGGGATATTTACCCGAGTCAAAGAAACCCTTATTTTTCCCATTTATAAATGATGACCTAAAATTCATAGAAGAATGTAAAGTGATTTATCATGTGTAACGGGCTATATTTTTGTAAGAAATGAGTGATGGATTGGAGTAAACACTCAGTTAAAAATCCCCTGCCTCCCCCTTTTCCTCGTCGATATCAAAACCTAATTAATAAAAACTAAAAAGAGTTTACAATCCCTAAAAATTATAGATACTCTTTGGAATTATCCCTCTCTAAACTTTTCCATTTTAGATGTATACTTTTTTCTTAAATAAAAACTTAGAGTTTTTGCTCTCCCTTAATCCCATAAACAAAAAACGTAAACATATCACAACAAAATAAAAAATTTAGAGATTACGTACGGAAAAAATTTAAAACAAACAGATCACAACAAAATGAAAATTTTAGAGTTGACGTACGGAAAAAATATAAAAAAATACCAAATGTAAGTAAATAAAATTTATTCACACACCACAAATGGACAGAATGGTTTTGTTATCATAGTTTTTGAAATTCCACTAGTTCAACCCTAATAGCTTGGAATTTTATAAGAAAGAGATTTCTTTTACACTTTTTTTAAAAATGGATATGCATGCTTGAAATATGTTAAAGTTTCAAATGACCTATGGTCCCAAACCTCTTAAAGAGAGTAACAAATGCTCATTAAATTCTCAAGTGAACGTGCAGTGAGATATTTACCCGAGTCAAACAAGCCCTTTTTTTGTCCATTTACAAAAAGTTGATCTAACAATCATAGATGATTGTAAAGTGATTTATCATGCATAACGGGCTATATTTTTTTAAGAAATGAGTTATGGATAAGGTTTTAACACTCAGTTAAAAATCCCCCGGCTACCCTTGTACCCTGGCAATTGCAAAGGCTAATATTTAAAAACTAAAGAGAGTTTTTCTATCCCTAAAAATTACATACACTCTTTTGAATTATCTCTCTCAATATTTGTGTATTGTGCTTTTCCATTTTAGATGTATACTTTTTTCTTAAATCAAAACTTTGAGTTTTCTTTTTCCCTTCATCCCGTAAACAAAAAGCTCAAATAGATCATAACAAAATAAAAATTTTAGAGTTTAATTGTGGAAAAAATTTAAAACAATAACAAATGTAAGTAAAAAAAATTTATTCACACACCACAAATGAACACAAAATTTTGTTATCCAAGTTTGGGAAATTCCACTAGTCCAACCCTAATAGCTTGGAATTTTACAAGAAAAACATTTCTTCTAAACATGCTTTAAAAATGGATATTAATGCTTGAAACACATTAAAGATGCAAATTACCTATGGATCCAAACCTTTTAACGAGAATAACAAATGCTCATTAAATTATCAAGTGAACGTGGCGTGGGATATTTACCCGAGTCAAACAAACCATTATTTTGCCTATTTACAAAAAGCTGACCTAACAATCATAAATTATTGTAAATTGATTTATCATGCATAACGGGCTATATTATTATAAGAATTGACTTATGGATTGGAAGTCAACACTCAGTTAAAAATCCCCCGCATCCTCTTTTTCTCCGACATTTGCAAAACCTAATATATAAAAACTAAAAAGAGTTTACTATCCCTAAAAATTACAGAGACTCTTTGGAATTATCTCTCTCTACATTTTTTCACTCTGCATTCCCATTTTAGACGTATACTTTTTTCTTAAATCAAACGTTGTGTTTTTGCTCTCCCTTCATCCTGTAAAAAAAAAAAAGGCAAACAGATCACAACTAAATGAAAATTTTAGAGTTTACGTATGGAAAAAATTTAAAACAATAAAAAATGTAAGTAAATAAAATTTTTCACACACACCACAAATGAACACAAAATTTTTGTTCCCCAAGTTTGGGAAATTCCTCTAGTTCAACCCTAATAGCTTGGAATTTAATAAGAAAGAGATTTCTTCTACACGTGTTAAAAATTGATATGCATGCTTGAAACTTGTTAAAAATTCAAATGACCTATGGATCCAAACCATTTAAAATGAATAATAAACACTCATTAAATTCTCAAGTGAACGCGCGGTGGGATATTTACCCGAGTCAAACAAGCCATTATTTTAACTATTTACAAAAAGCAGACCTAACAATCGTAGATGATTGTAAAGTGATTTATCATTCGTAAGGGGCTATATTTTTTTAAGAAATGATTTATGGATTGGGAGTCAACACACAGTTAAAATTCCCTCCCTTCCCCTTTTCCCCGACGATTGTAAAACCTGATATATAAAAACTAAAAGAGTTTACAATCCCTAAAAATTATAGACCCTCTTTTGAATTATCTCTCTCTACATTTGTGCATTGTGAATTTCCATTTTAGATGTATACTTTTTTCTTAAATAAATATTTTTAGTTTTAGCTCTCCTTTCATCCCATAGACAAAAAAGGCAAAAAAATACAACAAAATGAAAATTTTAGAGTTTATGTATGGAAAGAAATTTAAAACAATAACAAATGTAAGTAAAGAAAAATTAATCTCACACCACAAATGAACACAAAATTTTTGTTATCCAAGTTTGGGAAATTCCACTAGTTCAACCCTAATCGCTGTAAATTTTATAAGAAAAAGATTTTTTCTACACATGTTTTAAAAATGGATATGCATGGTTGAAAATTTTTAATAATGCAAATGACCTATGGATCCAAACCTTTTAAAGAGAATAACAAAAACTCATTAAATTCTCACGTGAACGTGCTGTGGGATATTTACCCGAGTCAAACAAGTCGTTATTTTGCCCATTTACAAAATGCTGACCTAACAATCATAGATGATTGTAAACTGATTTATCATGCATAACAGGCTATATTTTTGTAAGAAATGACTTATGGTTTGCGAGTCAACACTCAATTACAAATCCCCCGCCTCCCCCTTTTCCCCAACAATTGCAAAACCTAATATATAAAAACTAAAAAGAGTTTTTTACAATCCCTTCAAATTATAGACACACTTTGGAATTATTTCCCTCTACATTTTGGCATTGTGCATTTTGAATTTTAGATGTATACATTTTTCTTAAATCAAAACATTGAGTTTTCGCTCTCCCTTCATCCCTTCAACAAAAAAGGCAAATACATCACAACAAAATGAAAATATTAGAGTTTATGTATGGAAAAAATTTAAAACAATAAAAAATGTAAGTAAATAAAATTTACTCACACATCACAAATGAACACAAAAGTTTTTTTTATCAAAGTTTGGGAAATTCCACTAGTTGAACCATAATGGTTTGGAATTTTATAAGAAAGAGTATATTCTACACATGTTTTAAAAATGGATATGAATGCATGAAACATGTCAAAGATGAAAATGACCTATGGATCCAAACCTTTTAAAGAGAATAACAAACGCTCATTAAATTCTCAAGTGAACGTGCGGTGGGATATTTACCCGAGTCAAATAAGCCTTTATTTTGCCCATTTACAAAAAGATTAGCTAACAATCATAGATGATTGTAAAGTGATTTATCATGCGTAACTGGCTATATTTTTGTAAGAAATGATTTATGGATTGGAGTACACACTCAGTTAAAAATCCCCCGCCTACACCTTTTCCTCGACGAATACAAAACCTAATTTATAAAAACTAAAAAGAGTTTACAATCCCTAAAAATTATAGACACTCTTTGGAATTATCTCTTTCTCTACATATTTTCATTGTGCATTTCCATTTTAGATGTTTACTTTTTTCTTTAATCAAAACTTTGAGTTTTCCCTTTCCCTTCCTCCCGTAAACAAAAAAGGTAAACAGATCACAACAAAATGAAAATTTTAGAGTTTACTTATGGAAAAAAATTTAAAACAATAACAAATGTAAGTGAAGAAAATTTATTCACACACCACAAATGCACACAAAGGTTTTGTTATCCAAATGTTGGAAATTCCACTACTTCAACCCTAATTGCTTGGAATTTTATAAGAAGGAGATTTCTACTACACATGTTTTAGGGTAAGAAATGAGTCATGGAAAGGGTGTCAACACTCAGTTAAAAATCCCCTGCTTACCCTTTTTCCCCAACTTTGCAAAACATAATATATAAAAACTAAAAAGAATTTACAATCCCTAAAAATTAGACACACTCTTTGGAATTATCTCTCTCGACAATTGTGCATTGTGCATTTCCATTTTAGATGTATACTTTTTTCTGAAATAAAAACTTTGAGTTTTTGCTCACCCTTCATCCTGTAAAAAAAACGGAAATAGATCGCAACAAAATAAAAATTTAAGAGTTTATGTATGGAAGAAATTTAAAACAATAACAAATGTAAGAAAAGATATTTTATTCACACGCCACAAATGAACACAAAAGTTTCTTTATCCAAGTTTGGGAAATTCCACTAGTTCAACCCTATTAGATTGGAATTTTATAAGAAAGAGATTTTTCTACACATGTTTTGAAAATGGATATGCATGCTTGAAACATATTAAAGGTGCAAATGACCTACGGATCCAAACCTTTTAAAGAGAATAACAAACGCTCATTAAATTCTCAAGTGAACGTGCGATGGGATATTTACCCGAGTGAAACTACCCATTATTTTTCTCAATTACAAAAATCTGACCTAACAATCATAGATGATTGTAAAGTGATTTATCATACGTAACAGGCTATATTTTTGTAAGAAATGACCTATGGATTGGGAGTCAACACTCATATAAAAATCCCCCGCCTCCCTCTTTTCCCTGAAGATTGCAAAACCTAATACATAAAAACTAAAAAGAGTTTACAATCACTAAAAATTACATACACTCTGTGGAATTATCTCTCTCTACATTTTTCATTGGGCATTTCCATTTTAGATGTATTTTTTTTCTTAAATCAAAACTTTGAGTTTTCGCTCTCCCTTCATCCAGAAAACAAAAAAGGCAAACAGATCTCAACAAAATGAAAATTTTAGAGTTTAAGTATGGAATTTTTTTTTTAAAAATAACAAATGTAAGTAAAATATGCCGCCTCTCCCTATACCCGACGATTGCTGAACCTGATATATAGAAACTAAAAAGAGTTTACAATCCCTAAAAATTACAAGCATTTTTTGGAATTATCTCTCTTTATATTTGTGCATTGTGCATTTCCATTTTAGATGTATACTTTTTTCTTAAATCAAAACTTGAGTTTTCACTTTCTCTTCATCTCGAAAACAAAAAAAAGAGATAAAAGGCAAATAGATCACAACAAAATGAAAATTTTAGAATTTATGTATGGAAAGAATTTAAAGCAATCAACAAATATAAGTAAAGAATATTCATTTACATATCACAAATGAACACAAAAGTTTTGTTATCCAAGTTTGGGAAATTCTACTAGTTCAACCCTAATAGCTCGGAATTTTATAAGAAAGAGATTTTTCAACACATGTTTTAAAGAATGAATATGCGTGCATGAAACATGTTAAAGATTTAAATGACCAATAGATCCAAACCATTTAAAGAGAATAACATTAAATTCTCAAGTGAACGTGCGGTAGGATATTTACCCAAGTCAAACAAACCATTATTTTGCCCATTTACAAAAAGCTGACCTAACGATCATAGATGATTGTAAAGTGATTTACCATGCGTAACGGACTATATTTTTGTAAGGAATGACTTAAGGAATATGAGTGAACACTCAGTTAAACATCCCCCGCCTCCCCTTTTCCCGATGATTGCAAACCTGATATATAAAAACTAAAAGGAGTTTACAATCCCTAAAAATTATAGACACTTTTTAGAATTATCTCTCTCTACATTTGTACATTGTGCATTTCCATTTTAGATGTATACTTTTTTCTTAAAACAAAACTTGAGTTTTCACTTTCCCTTTACCTCGTAAACAAAAAAAGAGACAAAAAGCAAATAGATCACAACAAAAGGAAGAAAGATACATTTGTGCATTGTGCATTTCCATTTTAGATGTATATTTTTTTTTCAATCAAAATTTTGAGTTTTTGCTCTCCCTTCATCCTGTAAACAAAAAATGCAAATAGATCATAAAAAAATGAAAATTTAGTAGTTTATGTATGGAAAAACATTAAAATGATAAAAAAATGTATGTAAAGAAAATTTATTCACACAACACAAATGAACAAAAAAGTTTTGTTATCTAAGTTTGGGAAATTCGACTAGTTCAACCCTAATTGCTTGGAATTTTAGAAGAAAGAGATTTCTTCTACACATGTTTTAAAAATGGATATGCATGCTTGAAACATGTTAAAGACGCAAATGACCGATGGATACAAACCTTTTAAAGAGAATAACAAATGCTCATTAAATTCTCAAGTGAACGTGCGGTGGGATATTTACCTGAGTCAAACAAGCCATTATTTTGTCCATTTACAAAAAGCATACCTGACAATCATATATGATTTTAAAGTGATTAATCATGCGTAAAGGCTAATTTTTTTAAGAAATTACTTTTGGATTGGGGGTCAACACTCAGTTAAAAATCCCTTGCCTCCCCCTTTTCCCCAATGATTGCAAAACCTAACATATATAAACTAAAAAGAGTTTACAATCCCTAAAAATTACAGACACTCTTTGGAATTATCTCTCTCTACACTTTTTAATGTGCATTTCCATTTTAGATGTATACTTTTTTCTTAAATCAAAACTTTGAGTTTTCGCTTTCCCTTCTTCCCGTAAACAAAAAAGGCAAATAGATCACAACAAAATGAAAAGTTTAGAGTTTATGTATGGAAAAAATTTATAACAACATCAAATGTAAGTAAAGAAAATTTATTCACACACCAAAAATGAACAAAAATGTTTTGTTATCCAAGTGTGAGAAATTCCACTAGTTCAACCCTAATAGCTTGGAATTTTATAAGAAAGAGATTTCTTCGACACATGTTTTAAAAATGGATATGCATGTTTGAAAAATGTTAAAGATTCAAATGACCTATAGATACAAACCATTTAAAGAGAATAACAAATACTCATTAAATTCTCATGTGAACGTACGGTTGGGATATTTACCCGAGTCAAACAAGCCATTATTTTACCCAATTACAAAAACTGACCTAACTACCATAGACGATTCTAAAGTGATTTAGCATGTGCAACGGGCTATATTTTTGTAAGAAATGACTTATGGATTGGGAGTCAACACTCAGTTAAAAATCCCCCGCCTCCCCCTTGTCCCCGACGATTGCAACACCTAATATATAAAAACTTAAAAGATTTTACAATCCCTAAAAATTACAGATTCTCTTTGGAATTATCTCTCTCTACATTTTTGCATTGTGCATTTCCATTTTTTATGTATACTTATTTCTTAAATCAAAAATTTGAGTTTTCGATCTTCCTTCATCCTGTATACAAAAAAGGAAAATAGATCACAACAAAATGAAAATTTTAGAGTTTATGTATGGAAAAAATTTAAAACAATAACAAATGTTAGTAAATAAAATTTATTCACACAGCACAAATGAACACAAAAGTTTTGTTATCCAAAATTTGGAAATTCTACTAGTTAACCCCTAATAGCATTGAATGTTATAACAAAGAGATTTCTTCTAAAAATGTTTTAAAAATGGATATGCATGATTGAAACATGATAAAGATGCAAATGACCAATAGATCTAAACCTTTTAAAGAGAATAACAAATGCTCATTAAATTCTCAAGTGAACGTGCGATGGGATATTTACCCGAGTAAAACTACCCATTATTTTTCTCAATTACAAAAACCTGACCAAACAATCATAGATGATTGTAAAGTGATTTATCATGCGTAACAAGCTATATTTTTGTAAGAAATGACTTATGGCTTGGGAGTCAACACTAAATTAAAAATCCCCGCCTCCGCCTTTTCCCCGACGATTGCAAAACCTAATATATAAGAAGTAAAAATAGTTTTTTACAATCCCTAAAAATTATAGACACTCTTTGGAACTATCTCTCTCCACATTTGTGCATTGTGCATTTCAATTTTACATGTATACTTTTTTTTTAAATCAACACTATGAGTTTTCGCTCTCCCTTTATCCCGTAAACAAAAAAGCCAAATAGATCACAACAAAATTAATCTTTTAGAGTTTATGTATGGAAAAAATTTAAGAAAATAACAAATGTAACTAAAGAAAATTTATTCACACACCACAAAAGAACACAAAAGAGTTGTTATCAAAGTATGGGAAATTCCACTAGTTGAACTCTAATAGCTTGGTATTTTGTAAGAAAGAGATTTCTTTTACACATGTTTTAAAAATGGACATGCATACTTGAAACATGTTAAAGAAACAAATGACCTATGGAACCAAACCTTTTAAAGAGAATAACAAACGCTCACTAAATTCTCAAGTGAACTTGATGTGGTATATTTACCTAAGTCAAACAAGTCATTATTTTACCCATTTACAAAAAGCTAAACTAACAATCATAGATGATTGTAAAGTGATTTATCATGCGTAACGGGCTCTATTTTGTAAGAAATGACTTATGGATTGGGAGTCAACACCCATTTAAAAATCCCCCTCCTCCCCCTTTTCCTCAATGATTGCAAAACCAAATATTTAAAAATAAAAAGAGTTTATAATCCCTAAAAATTACTGACACTTTTTGGAATTTACTCTCTCTTCATTAGTGCATTGTGCATTTCCATTTTAGATATATATTTTTTTCTTAAATCAAAACTTTGTGTTTTCGCTTTCCCTTCATCCTCTAAACCAAAAAGGCAAATAGATCACAACAAAATGAAAATTTTAGAGTTTATATATCAAAAAACATAAAACCAATAAAAATGTAAGTAAAGGAAATTTATTCACGCACCGCAAATGAAAAAACAAGTTTTGTTATCCAAGTTTGGGAAATTCCACTAGATGAACCCTAATAGCTCTGAATTTTATAAGAAAGAGATTTCTACTACACATGTTTTAAAAATAATTATGCATGCTTGAAACATGTTAAAGATTCAAATGACCTATGGATTCAAACCTTTTAAAGAAAATAACAAACGCTCATTAAATTCTTAAGTGAACGTGCGGTGGGATATTTACCCGAGTCAAACAAGCCATTATTTTTCCAATTTATAAAAAGTTGACCTAACAATCATAGATGATTATAAAGTGATATATCATATTTAATGGGCTATATTTTTGTAAGAAATGACTAATGGATTGGGAGTCAACACTTAGTTAAACATCCCCCGCCTCCCCCTTTTCCCCGACAAGTGCAAAACCTAATATAAAAACTAAAAAGATTTTTTTTTAAAATCCCTAAAAATTATAGACACTCTTTGGACTTATATCTCTTTCTACATTTGTGCATTGTGCATTTCAATTCTAGATGTATATTTTTTTCTTAAATGTAAACTTTTAAATTTCGCTCTCCCTTCATCCTGTAATCAAAAAAGGTAAATAGATCACAACAAAATGAAAATTTTAGAGTTTATGTATGGAAAAAAATTTTAAAAATAATAAAGTAAGTAAAGAAAATTTATTCACACACCACAAATGAACACAAAAGCTTTGTTATCTAAGTTTGAAAAATTCCACTAGTTGAACCCTACTAGCTTGGAATTTTATAAGAAAGATATTTCTTCTACACATGTTTTAAAAATGGATATGCATGCCTAAAACATGTTAAAGAAGAAAATGACCTATGGATTCAAAAGAGAATAAAAAACGCTCATTAAATTCTCAAGTAAACATGTAGTGGGATATTTACCCTAGTCAAACAAGCCATTATTTTCCCCATTTACAAAAAGCTGACCTAACATTCATAGATGATAGCAAAGGGATTTATCATGCATAACGGTATATATTTTTGTAAGAAATGACTTATGGATTGGGAGTCAACACTCAGTTAAAAATCCCCTGCCTCCCCCTTTTCCCCACAATTGCAAAACCTAATATATAAAAACTAAAAAGAGTTTTACAATCCCTAAAAATTACAGACAATCTTTGGAACTATCTCTCTCTACATTTGTACATTATGCATTTCCATTTTAGATGTATACTTTTTTCTTAAATCAAAACTTTGAGTTTTCGCTCTCCCTTCATCCCATAAAAAAAAAAAAGACAAACAAATCAAAACAAAATGAAAATTTTAGAGTTTATGTTTGGAAAAAAATTTTAAAAATAACAAATGTAAGTACAAAAAATTTATTCACACACCGAAAAATGAACACAAAAGTTTTGTTATCCAAGTTTGGGAAATTCCACTAGTTCATCCCAAATAGCTTGAAATTTTATAAGAAAGAGATTTTTTCTACACATGTTTTAAAAATGGAATTGCATGCTTGAAACATGTTAAAGATGCAAATGACCTATGGATCGAAACCTTTTAAAGAGAATAAAAAATGCTCATTAAATTCTCAAGTGAACTTGCCGTGGGATTTACCCGAGTCAAACAAGCCATTATTTTGCCCATTTACAAAAAGTTGACCTAACAATCATAGATGATGTAAAGTGATTTATCATGCATAAATAGCTATATTTTTTTAAGAAATGACTTATGGATTGGGAGTCAACACTCAGTTATAAATTCCCCGCCTCCCCCTTTTCCCGGACGATTGCAAAACCTAATATATGAAAACTAAAAAGTTTTTTTTACAATCCCTAAAAATTACAGACACTCTTTAGAATTATCTCTCTCTACATTTTTGCATTTTTCATTTCCATTTTAGATGTATACTTTTTTCTTAAATCAAAACTTTGAGTTTTCGTTCTCCCTACATCCCGTAAACAATAAAGGCAAATAGATCACAACAAAATGAAAATTTAAGAGTTTATGTATGGAAACAATTTAAAACAATAGAAAATTTAAGTAAAGAAAATTTATACACACACCACAAATGAACACAAAATTTTTGTTATCCAAGTTTGGGAAATTGCACTAGTTCAACCCTAATAGATTTGAATTTTATAAGAAAAAGTTTTCTTCTACACATGTTTTAAAAATGGATATGCATGCTTGAAACAAGGTAAAGATGCAAATGACCTACGGATCCAAACCTTTTGAAGTGAATAACAAACACTCATTAAATTCTCAAGTGAACATGCGATGACACATTTACCCGAGTCAAACTACCCATTATTTTGCCCATTTACAAAAAGCAGACCTCACAATCATAGATGATTGTAAAGTGATTAATCATGCATAAAGGGCTATATTTTTTTAAGAAATGACATATGGATTGGGAGTCAACACTCAGTTAAAAATCCACCGCCTCCCCCTTTTCCCCAATGATTGCAAAACAAAATATATAAAAACAAAAAAGATATTTTTAAAATCCCTAAAAATTATAAACACTCTTTGGAATTATATCTCTCTACATTTGTGCATTGTGCATTTCAATTTTAGATGTATACTTTTTTCTTAAATCAAAATTTTGAGTTTTCGCTCTCCCTTCATCCTATAAACAAAAGAGGCAAATAGATCACAACAAAATGAAAATTTTAGAGTTGATGTATGGAAACAATTTAAAACAATAAAAATTTAAGTAAAGAAAATTAATTCACACACCACAAATGAACACAACAGATTTGTTATCAAAGTTTGGGAAATTCCACTAGTTGAACCCTACTAGCGTAGAATTTTATAAGAAAAATTTTTTTTCTAGACATGTTTTAAAAATGGATATGAATGCTTAAAACATGTTAAAGATGTAAATGACTTATGGTTCCAAACCTTTTAAAGAGAATAACAAACGCTCATTAAATTCTCAAGTGAACGTGCGGTGGATATTTACCCGAGTCAAACAAGCCATTATTTTGCCCATTTACAAAAAGATGACCTAACAATCATAGATGATTGTAAAGTTATTTATAATACGTAACGGGCTATATTTTTGTAAGAAATGACTTATGGATTGGGAGTCAACTCCCAGTTAAAAATCCTCCACCTCCCCCTTTTTCACGACGATTGCAAAACCTAATATATAAAAACAAAAAAAAGTTTACAATCGCTAAAAATTAGAGACACTCTTTTGAATTATCTCTCTCTACATTTTTTCTTTGTTCATTTCCATTTTAATGAATATTTTTTTCTTAAATCAAAACTTTGAGTTTCCGCTCTCCCTTCGTCCCGTAAACAAAAAAGACAAATACATCACGAAAAAATGAAAATTTTAGATTTTATATATGGAAAAATTTAAAACAATAACTAATGTAAGTAAAGAAAATTTATTCACACACAACAAATGAACACAAAAGGTTCGTTATCCAAGTTTTGGAAAGTCAACTAGTTCAACCCTTTTAGATTGGAATTTTATAAGAAAGAGATTTCTTCTAAACATGTTTTAAAAATGGATATGCAGGCTTGAAACATGTTAAAGATGCAAATGACCTATGAATCCAAACCTTTTAAAGAAAATAACAAACGCTCATTAAATTCTCAAGTGAACGTGCAATGGGATATTTACCCAAGTCATACAACCCATTATTTTGCTCATTTAAAAAAAACAGATCTAACAATGATAGATGATTGTAAAGTGATTTATCATGTGTAACGGGCTATATTTTTTGTATGAAATGACTTATGGATTGGGAGTCAACACTCAGTTAAAAATCCCGCGCCTCCCCCTTTTCCCCGACGATCGCAAAACCTAATATATAAAAAATAAAAAGAATTTAAATCCCTAAAAATTATAGACACTCTTTGGAATTATCTCTCTCTACATTTTTGCATTGTGCATTTCAATTTTAGAAGTATATTTTTTTCTTAAATCAAAACTTTGAGTTTTCTCTCCTCCATTCCGTAAACAAAAAGGCAAATAGATCACAACAAAATGAAAATTTTTGGTTTAATGTATGGAAAGAATTTAAAGCAATAAAAAAATGTAAGTAAAGAAAATTTATTCACACACCACAAATGAACACAAAAGCTTTGTTATCCAAGTTTGGGAAATTCCACTACTTCAACCCTAATAGCACGGAATTTTATAAGAAAGAAATTTCATCTACACATGTTTTAAAAATATATATGCATGCTTGAAACAAGTTAAAGATGTAAATGACCTATGGATCCAAACCTTTTAAAGATAATAACAAACGCTCAGGAAATTGTCAAGTGAACACGCGGTGGGATACTTACCGGAGTCATACAAGCCATTATTTTGCCAATTTACAAAAAGCTGACCTAACAATCATAGATGATTGTAAAGTGATTTATCATGCGGAATAGGCTATATTTTTGTGAGAAATAACTTATGGATTGGGAGTCAATACTCAGTTAAAAATCTCCCACCTCCCCCTTTTCCCCGACGATTGCAAAACCTAATATAGAAAAACTAAAAAGAGTTTTTTACTATCCCTAAAAATTAGAGACACTCTTTGGAATTATTTCTCTCTACATTTGTGCATTTTTAATTTGCATTTTAGATGTATACTTTTTTCTTAAATCAAAACTTTGAGTTATCGATTTCCCTTCATCCTATAAACAAAAAAGCCAAATAGATCACAACAAAATGAAAATTTTAGAGTTTATGTATGGAAAAAATTAAAAACAATAAAAAAAATAAGTAAATAAAATTTATTCACACACCACAAATGAACACAAAAGTTTTGTTATCCAAGTTTGGAAAATTCCACTAGTTCAACCTTAATAGCTTTGAACTTTATAAGAAAGAAATTTCTTCTACACATGCTTTAAAAATGGATATGAATGCTTGAAACATGTTAAAGATGCAAATGACCTATGGATCCAAACATTCTAAAGAGAATAACAAACGTTCATTAAATTCTCAAGTGAACGTGCGGTGGGATATTTACCCGAGTCAAACAAGCCATTATTTTGCCCATTTACAAAAAGTTGACCTAACAATCATAGATGATTGTAAAGTGATTTATCATGCGTAACGGGCTATATTTTTGTAAAAAAAGTCTTATGGATTGGGAGTCAACACTTAGGTAAACCTCCCCGTCTCCCCCTTTTCCCTGACAATTGCAAAACCTAATATATAAAAACTAAAAAGTGTTTACAATCCCAAAAAATTATAGACATTCTTTGGAATTATCTCTCTCTACATTTTTGCATTGTGCATTTCCATTTAAGATATATAATTTTTTCTTAAATCAAAACTTTGAGTTTTCGCTCTCCCTTCTTCCCGTAAACAAAAAAGGCAAATAGATCACAACAAAATGAAAACTTTAGAGTTTATGTATGGAAAAATTTTTAAAAAATCACAAATGTATGTAAAAAAAAATTATTTACACAAAAAAAAATGAACACAAAAGTTTTGTTATCCAAGTTTGGGAAATTCTTCTAGTTCAACCCTAATAGCTTGGAATTTTATAAAATAGAGATTTCCTCTACACACGTTTTAAAAATGGATATGAATGCTTGAAACCTGTTATAGTTGAAAATGACCTATGGATCCAAACTTTTTAAAGAAAATAACAAACGTTCATTAAATTCTCAAGTGAACGTGCAGTGGGATATTTACCCGAGTCAAACAAGCCATTATTTTGCCTATTTACAAAAAGTTGACCTAACCACCATAGATGATTGTAAAGTGATTTATCATGCGTAACGGGCTATATTTTTGTTACAAAAGTCTTATGGATTGGGAGTCAACACTTAGTTAAAAAACCATGCCTCCCCCTTTTCCCCGACGATTGCAAAACCTAATATATAAAAACTAAAAATAAATTACAATCCCAAAAAATTACAGACACTCTTTGAAATTATCTCTCTCTACATTTGTGCATTGTGCATTTCCATTTAAGATGTATACTTTTTTCTTAAATCAAAACTTTGAGTTTTCGCTCTCCCTTCTTCCCGTAAACAAAAAAGGCAAATAGATCACAACAAAATGAAAAATTTAGAGTTTATGTATGGAAAAAATTAAAACACATAACTTTCTACAATTATATGGCCTTGTTAGCGCTTTTTTTTTTTTCGGAAACGTTGGGAAAATATTTCTAGTAAAAATACGTCTTCATGGACCATTAGTGCCTCATGTTTCCTGAAAAACACTTTTTAGGCAGAAAATTCTTTCTTGGAAAACTTTGCTAAAACAAATTACTTTCTATAACTATAAGGTTTTGTTAGTGATTTTTTTCAGGAAACGTTGGAAAAATATTTCTAGTAAAAATACATCTTGAAGGACCATTTGAGCCTGAAGTTTTCTGGAAACACTTTTCTACCTGAAAATTCTTGCCGGTAATCATTTTTGGTAAACCATTTTTTGCTGAAACAAAATAATTTCTGCAACTATAAGGCATTATTAGTGCTTTTTCAAGGAAATGTTCGAAATTTATTTCTTCTAAAAATACATTTCCGTGGACTTTCAGTGCCTCATACTTCCTTCAAAATCTTTTCAAACAGAAAATTCTTACCAGGAAAATTTTGTGTTATGGCAATTTTTACTAAAAAAAATAACTACCATAAGGCCATGTTAATGCCTTTTTTTAGGAAATGTTCAAAAAATATTTCTTGTAAAAATACTTGTCCAGAGAGCATTATAGCCTCATGTTCCAGGAATCACTTTTCTTGTTGAAAATTCTTACCTGAAAAGTTTTGGTGTAAGGCATTTTTTCTATTACAAATAACTTTTTACAATCAGTAAAGCTTTGTTACTACCTATTTTTGGAAACTTTAGGAATTTATTTCTAGTAAAAATACATCTCCAAGGTCCATTAGTGCCTCATGTTTCCTAAAAACACTATTCAAGCTGAAATTTCTTACCAAGGAATTTTTGTTGAAACAAATTACACTCTACAACTCTAAGGTCAAGTTAGTGCCTTTATTCATGAGACATTGGAAAACCATTTCCAGTAAAAATATGTCTCCAGGGATCCATAGTGCCTCATATTTCTAGAAAACACTTTTTAAGCTGAAAAATTGTTACCTAGAAAATTTTGAGGTAAGGCGATTTTTGAGAAAACAAATTACTTTCTAAAACAAAAAAGCCTAGTAAGTGCATTTTTTTTCAGAAAATGTTTGAAATTTATTTTTTGTAAAAATAAATCTCGAGGGACCAATAGTGCCTCATGTTTCATAGAAAAACTTTTCTAGCTGAAAATTCTTACCAGGAAACTATTGTGGTAAAGAAATTTTTGCTGAAACAAATTACTTTCTAAAACTATAAGGCCTTGTTAGTGTATTTTTTTAAAAATGTTGGAAAAGTATTTCTAGTGAAAATACAACTCTTGGGATCATTACTGCCTCATGTTCCCTAGAAACATTTTTCATGTTGAAAATTCTTACCATGGAAATTTTGTGGTATGGATCTTTTTTATGAAATAAATTACTTTCTACAACAATAAGGCATTGTCAATGTTTTTTTTTTAGAAACAGTGGAAATGCATTTTCATTAAAAATACATCTCCAAGGACCATTAGTACTTCATGTTTCTTGGAAACACTATTCAAGCTAAAAATTCTTCCAAGAAAAAATTTTCTGAAAAAAATTACTTTCAACAACTATATGACCTTGTTAGTGCATTTTTTAAGGAAACATTGTGAAATATTTGTAGTAAAAATACGTCTCCATGGACTATTAGTGCCTCATATTTTATGGAAAATTTTCAGGCAGAAAATCTTTCTTGGAAAACTTTGCTGAAACAATTATTTTTCTATAACTATAACGTTTGGTAACTTCTTTTTTTTTTTTTTTTGCAGGAAACTTTGGTACAATATTACTGGTTAAAATATATCTCCAAGGACCATTATGGTCTCATGTTTTCTGGAAACACTTTTTTACCTAAACATTCTTACCAAGAATTGTTTTTGGTAAAGCATTTTTTGCCAAAAAAAATTGCTTTTTACAACTATGGCCTTGTTAGTGTATTTTTTCAGGAAACATTGGAAAAGAATTTTCACTAAAAATACATCTCCATGGGCCATCAAGGCAACATATTTCCAAGAAACACTTTTCAAGCTGAAAATGCTTACAAATAAAAATGTTTAATAAGGTAATTAACGCAAAACAAATTCATTTTACTACTATAAAGCCTTGCAAAAAAATCATACCATGAAAATTTTGGTGTAAGGATATTTTTTTTTGAAACAAATAAGTTTTTACATCATTAAGATCTTGTTACTGCCTTTTTTTAGGAAACTTTGTAAAAGTATTTCTAGTAGAGATAAGTCTCTAGGGTCCATTAGTGCCTCATGTTTCCTGGATACACTATTCAAGCAGAAAATTCTTACTACGAAAAATTTGATATAAGGCAATTTTTGCCCAAAACATTACTTTTAACAACTACAAGGCCTTGTAAGTACTCTTTTTTTCAGGAAACGTTGAAAAATTATTTCTAGTAAAATTACTTCTCTAGGGATCATTAGTGCCTCAAATTTCCAACAACCACTTTTCTTGTTGAAAATTCAAACCCAGAAAATTTTGAGGTAAGACATTTTTTTGTGAAAACAAATTACTTTCTACAACCACGAGGCCTTGTTAGTGCATTTTTTTAGAAAATGTTTGAATGTATTTTTAGTAAAAATACATCTCGAGGGACCATTAGTACCTCATGTTTCCTAGAAAATTTTAAAAAAGAAACTATTGTGGTAAAGCAATTTTGCTGAAACAAATTACTTTCTACAATTATAAGGCCTTGTTAGTGCATTTTTTTAGGAACTTTGGAAAATTATTTCTAGCAAAAATATGACCCTTGGGACCATTACTGTCTCATGTTTCCTAGAAACCTTTTTCATGTAGAAAACTCTTACCAGGAAATTTTTGTGGTTAGGATATTTTTTATGAAACAAATTACTTTATACAACTATAAGGCCTTGTTAGTGCATTTTTTTGGTAATGCTGAAAATATGTCCCTAGTTAAAATATGTCCCAGGAACCATTAGTGCCTCATGTTACCTGGAAACACTTTTCAAGCTAAAAATTCTTAGTAGAAAATTTTTGCTGAAACAAATTACTTTCTTCAACTATATGACCTTGTAAATGTATTTTTTTCATAAAACATTGGGAAAATATTTCTAGTAAAAATATGTCTCCATGGATGATTTGTGCCTCATGTTTCCTAAAAAGCACTTTTGAGGCTGAAAATTCTTACTTTCGAAAACTTTGCTTAAACATGTTATTTTCTATAACGGTAAGGTTTTGTTAATGATTTGTTTTTAGAAAATTTTGGAAAAGTATTTCTAGTAAAAATATGTCTCTAAGGACCATTAGTGCCTAATTTTTTTGGAAATACTTTTCTGCCTGAAATTCTTACTAAGAATCCTTTTTGGTAAAACAACTTTTTGCCGAAAAAATTGCTTTCTACTACTATAAGGCTTTGTTAGTGTATTTTTTAAGAACATGTTGGAAAAGCATTTCTACTAAACATATGTCTCCATGGAGCATGAAACACATTTCAAGCTGAAAATTTTTACCAGGAAAATTTAGTTATAAGGCATTTTTGCTGAAAAAATTACTTTTCACTGCAATAAAGCCTTATTAATGCCTTTTTTCAGGAAACATTAGAAAAATATTTCTAGTAAAAATACATGTCCAGGGACCATTAGTTCCTAATGTTTCCAGGAATCACTTTTCTCATTCAAAATTCTTTCCAAAAAAATTTTAGTCTAAGGAATTTTTTTCTAAAACAAATATTTTTACATCATTAAGGCCTTGTAATTGCCCTATTAAGGAAACTTTGGAAATTTATTTCTAGTAAAAATACATCTCTAGGGTTCATTAGTGCCTCATGTTTCCTAAAAACACTATTCAAGGTGAAAATTCTTACCAGGAAAATTTTGATGTAATGCAATTTTAGCTTAAACAAAATACGTTTAACAACTACAGAGCTTGTTAGTTCATATTTTTCTAGAAACATTGGAAAAGTATTTCTAGTAAAATTACATCTCTAGGGACCATTAGTGCATATTTCCTAGAAACACTTTTCTAGCTAAAAATTCTTACTAGGAACATTTTGAGGTAAGGAATTTTTTGTGAAAAACAAATTACATTCTACTACCATATGGCCTAGTTAGTGCATTTCTTCAAAAAATGTTCAAAAAGTATTTTTAGTAAAATAACGTCTCAAGGGACCATTACTGCCTCATGTTTCCTAGAAAAACTTTTCTTGCCAAAAATTCTTACCAAGAAACTATTTTGGTAAAGCAATTTTTGCTGAAACAAATTACTTTATACAACTAGTCTTGTTAGTGAATTTGTTTTGGAAATTTTGGAATATACATTCTAGTTAAAAAAATGACCATTGGGACCATTACTGCCTCATTTTCCTAGAAACATTTTTCAAGTTGAAAATACTTCCCTTGTTAGTGCATTATTTTGGAAATGCTCGAAATGTATTTCTAGTAAAAATACGTCTACAAGGACCATTAATGCCTCATGTTTCATGGAAACACTTTTCAAGCTGAAAATTGTTACTAGATTTTTTTTCTTAAACAAATTAATTTCTACAAGTATACGACCTTGTTAGTGAATTTTTTAAGGTAACATTGGGAATGTATTTCTAGTAAAAATATGTCTCCACGGACCATTAGTGCCTCATGTTTCCAATAAAACACTTTTCAGGTAGAAAATTCATACTTGGAAAACTTTGATGAAACAAATTAATTTCTATAACTATAAGGTTTTATTGGTGATTTTTTTATGAAGTAGTGGAAAAGTATTTCTAGTAAAAATAAGTCTCCAAGGATCATTAGTGCCACATGTTTTCTAGAAAAACTTTTCTTCCAGAAAATTTTTACCAATAATCTTTTTTGGTAAACCAATTTTTGACGAAAAAATTGCTTTTTGCAACTATTAGACCTTGTTAGTGTATCCTTTTAGGGAACGTTAGAAAAGTATTACTAGTATAAACTACATTTTGATGGATGGTCAATGCCTTATATTTTCATGAAACACTTTGCAAGCTGAAAGTTCTTACTAGCAAAATTTTGAAGAAATAATTTTTTTGCTGAAAAAATTTACATATTACTACTATAAAGTTGTGTTATTGCCTTTTTTAGGAAACATTGGAAAAATATTTCTAGTAAAAATACGTGTCCTGGGACCATTATTGCCTCATGTTTTCAAGAATCACTGTTCCTGTTGAAAATTCTTACCTAGAAAATTTTATTGTAAGGCAATTTTTATTACCAAATATTTTTTTACGTCATTAAGGCCTTCTTACTACCCTTGGGACAATTAGTACCTCATGTGTCCTAGAAACATTTTTCACGTTGAAAATTCTTACTAGGGAAATTATGTGGTAAGGATATTTTTTTATCAAACAAATTACTTTACACAACTATAAGGCCTTGTGCCTCAAGTTGGAAATGATGGAAATGTATTTCTGGTAAAAATATATCTTAAGGGACCATTTGTGCCTCAAGTTTCTTGGAAACACTTTTCAAGCTGAAAATTCTTACTAGAAATTTTTTGATTAAACAAATTACTCTCTAAAAATGACCTTGTTAGTCCATTTTTAAAGGAAACATTGGGAACATACTTCTAGTAAAAATACATCTCCATGGACCATTAGTGCCTCATATTTCCTGGAAAATCCTTTTCAGGCAAAAAATTCTTGTTTGGAAAACTTTGCTTAAACAAATTATTTTTTATAAATGTAAGGTTTTGTTAGTAAGTTTTTTTCAAGAAACGTCGCAAAAGTATTTCTTGTAAAAATATGTCTACAAGGAACACCTCATGTTTTCTGGAAACAATTTTCTACCTGAAAATTATTACCAAGAATCTTTTTTGGTAAAACAATTTTTGCCGAAAAAATTGATTTCTTCAAATATTAGGCCTTGTTAGTGTATTATTTTAGGAAACGTTGGAAAATTATTTCTACTAAAAGTTCATCTCCAAGGACCGTGAATGCTTCATATTTCCATGAAACACTTTTCAAGCTGAAAAATTCCTATCAGGAAAATTTGGTAAACAAGCAATTTTTGCTGAAAAAATTACATTATACTACTATAAAGCCTTGTTAATGCCTTTTTTCAGTAAAAATTAGAAAATTATTTCTAGTAAAAATACGTGTCATGGGACCAATAGTGCATCATATTTTTAAGAATCACTTTTCTTGTTCAAAATTCTTACAAGGAAAATTTTGGTGTAAAGAATTTTTTTTCTAAAACAAATAACTATTTATATCATTAAGGCCTTCTTACAGCCTTTTTAGGAAACATAGGAAACATATTTCTAGTCAAAATACGTCTCTAGGGCCCATTATTGCCTAATGTTTCCTTGAAATACTATTCAAGCTGAAAATTCTTTCTAGGAAAATTTTGATGTAAGGCAATTTTTGCTTAATCAAATTACTTGAAACAACTACAAGGCCTTGTTAGTATTTTTTTCTCTCAGGAAATGTTGAAAGAGTATTTCTAGTAAAATTACATCTCTAGTGACCAATTGTGCTTCATATTTCCTAGAAACACTTTTCTAGCTCAAAATTCTTACTAGGAAAATTTTGTGGTAAGGCAATTTTTGCGAAAACAAATTACTTTCTACAACAACAAGGCCTTGTTAGTGCATTATTTCAAAGAAAGTTCGAAATATATTTTTTGTAAAAATACGTCCTGAACGATTATTAGTGCCTCATGTTTCCTGGAAAAACTTTTCTAGTTGAAAATTCTTACTAGGAAACTATTGTGGTAAAGCAAATTTTGCTGAAATAATTTACTTTCTAAAACTATAAGGCCTTGTTAGTACATTTTTTTAGGAACGTTGGAAAAATATTTCTTGTAAAAATATGACCCTTGGGACCATTATTGCCTCATGTTTCCTAGAAACATTTTTCAAGTTGAAATTTCTTCCAAGGGATATTTTGTCATAAGGATATTTTTTTATGAAACAAATTACTTTCTACGACTATAAGGCCTTGTTAGTGCTTTTTTTTGAAAATGTTTGAATTATATTTCGAGTAAAAATACATCCCCAGGGTCCATTATGGCCTTATATTTTTTGGAAACACTTTTCAAGCTGAAAATTCTTACAAGAAATTTTTGCTGAAACAAATTACTTTCTACAACTATAGGACCTTGTTAGTGCATTTTTTCTTGAGACAATGGGAAAATATTTATAGTAAAAATAAATATCCATGAACCATTAGTGCCTCATGTTTCTATAAATCTCCATGAACCATTAGTGCCTCATGTTTCCTGGAAAACACTTTTTAGGAGAAAAATTCCTACTTAGAAAAGTCTGTTGAAGGAAACTTATTTCTATAAATTTAAGGTTTTATTAGTGATTTTTCTTTCAAGAAACATTAGAAAAGTGTTTCTAGTAAAAATACGTCTCATGGGACCATTGGAAACACTTTTCTACCTGAAAATTTCTTAATAAAAATCTTCTTTGGTAAAGCATTTTTTGCTGAAAATTTTGCTTTCTACAACTATGACGCCTTGTTAGTGTATTTTTTATCAAATGTTGGAAAATAATTTCTAATAAAAATATATCTCCATGGATCATCAGTGCCTCATATTTCTATGAAACACTTTTCAAGATGAAAATTCTTTCCAAAAAATTATGTAAAATAACAATTTTTACTAAAAAAAATTACATTTTACAACTATTAAGCCTTGTTAATGGATTTTTTCCAGAAACGTTAGAAAAGAATTTCTAATAAAAATATGTGTCTAGGGACCCTTAGTGCCTCAAGTTTCATGGAATAACTTTTCTTGTTGAATAATATTTCTAGGAAAACTTTTGCGTAAGGTATTTTTCTGAAACGAATAACTTTTTACAACATTACGGCCAGGTTACAGCCTTTTTTAGGAAACTTTGGAAATGTATTTCTAGTAAAAATATGTCTCTAGGGTCCATTATTGCCTCATGTTTCCTATAAACACTATTCAAGTTGAAAATTTTTACCCAACAAACTTTTGAAGTGAGGCAATATTTGCTAAAACAAAATACTTTTAACAACTACTAGGCCTTGTTAGTACTTTTTTTTTCTGGAATGTTGGAAAAGTATTTATGGTAAAATTACATCTCTAGGGACCATTAGTGCCTCATATTTCCTAGAAGCACTTTTCTAGCCAAAAATTCTTACCAGGAAAATTTTGAGGTAAGGAAATTTTTGCAAAAAATAAATTACTTTCTACAACAACCACAAGGCCTTGTTAGTTCATTTTTTTAAGGAAATGTTTGAAAGTTTTTTTTAGTAAAAATACATCATGAGGGACCACTAGTGCTTCATGGTTCCTAGAAAAACGTTTTTTAGTTGAAAATCATTACCAGGAAACTATAATGTTAAAACATTTTTTGTTAAAACAAATTACTTTCTACAACTATCAGGCTTTGTTACTACATTTTTTTTTATAAATGTTTGAAAAGTATTTTAAGTAAAAATATGACCCTTGGGACCATTACTGCCTCATGTTTCGTAGAAACATTTTTCATGTTGAAAATTCTTACCAGGGAAATTTTGTGGTAAGAATATTTTTTATGAAACAAATTACTTTCTACAACTACAAGGCCTAGTTAGGGAATTTTTTTGGAAATGTTGTTAAAGTATTTCTAGTAAAGATACCTCTCCAGGGATCATTAGTTCCTCGTGTTTCCTGGAAACACTTTTGAGGTAGAAAATTCTTACTAGAAAAATTTTACTTAAACAAATTTCTTTTTTCAACTATATGACCTTGTCAGTGCATTTTTTCAAAAAATGTTGGACAAGTACTTCTAGTAAAAATATGGCTCCATGGACCATTAGTGCCTCATGTTTCCTGGAAAACATTTTTCAGGCAAAAAAATATTAAATGGAAAACTTTACTGAAACAAATTATTTTCTACAAATATAAAGTTTTGTCATTGATTTTATTTTCAGGAAACATTGGAAATGTATTACATGTAAAAATACGTCACCAAGGACCATTAGTGCCTCATTTTTTTTGGAAACACTTTCCTAATTGAAAATTCTTACCAAGAATCTTTTTTTGTAAAGATATTTTTACCGAAAGAAATTGCTTTCTGCAACAATAAGGCCTTGTTAGTGTATTTTCTTAGGAAACATTGGAAATATATTTCTACTAAAAATACGTCAACATGGACCATCATTGCCTCATATTTCCATTAAACACTTTTTAAGCTAAAAATTCTAACTAGGAAAATTTTTTAATAAATATATTTTTGTTGAAAAAATTACATTTTACAACTATATAGCTTTGTTAATGCCTTTTTTTCAGGAAACATTGGAAAAGTATTTCTTGTAAAAGTACATGTCCAGGGACCAGTAGTGCCTTATGTTTCAAGAAAATCACTTTCTTGTCAAAAATTCTTACCAGGAAAATTTTGGTGTAAGGAATTTTTTTCTAAAACAAATAACTTTATATATCATCAAGGCCTTGTTATAACGTTTTTTAGGAAAATTTTAATTGTATTTCTAGTAAAACTACTTCTCCAGGGTCCATTAGTACATCATGTTTCCTGGAAACACTATTTAAGCTGAAAATTCTTACCTGGAAAATTTTGTTGTAAGACAATTTTTGTTGAAATAAATTACTTTCTATAACTCAAAGGTCTAGTTAGTGTCTTTATTTAGGAGACATTGGAAAGGTATTTCTAGTAAAAATACGTCGCAAAGGATGATTAGTGCCTTATGTTTCCAGGAAACACTTTTTAAGCTAACAATTGTTACCAAGAAAATTTCTTGGTTTGGCAATTTGTGCTAAAATAATTTCTACAACCACAAGGACTAGTTAGTGCATTTTTTTAGGGAATGTTTGGAAAATATTTTTAGTAAAAATACATCGTGATGGACCATTAGTGCCTCATGTTTCCTGGAAAAAAAATTTCTAGCTGAAAATTCGTACCAAGAAACTATTGTGGTAAAGCAATTTTTTTCTAAAGCAAATTACTTTCGACAATTATAAAGCCTTGTTAGTGCATTTTTTTTGTAAACATTGGAAAAAGTATTTCTAGTAAAAATATGAACCTTGGGTTACTACCTCATGTTTCCTAGAAAAAAATTTCATGTTGAAAATTCTAAGCAGGGAAATTTTGTGGTTAGGATTTTTTTATGATACAAATTACTTTCTATAACTATAAGGTCTTCTTAGTGCATTTTTTGGACAAGATAGAAATGTATTTCTTATAAAAATAAATCTCCAAGGACAATTAGTACCTCATGTTTCCTAGAAAGACTTTTGAAGTTGAAAATTCTTACTCGAAATTTTTTGTTGAAACAAATTACGTTCTACAACTATATGACCTTGTTAAAGCATTGATTTAGGAAACGCTAAGAAAATATTTTTAGTAAAAATACGTCTCCATGGACCATTAGTGCCTCATGTTTCCTAGAAAACACATTTTAGGCAGAAAATTCTTTCTAGGAAAACTTTGCCAAAACAAATTACTTTCTATAACTAGAAGGTTTTGTTAGTGATATTTTTTCAAGAAACGTTGGAAAAGTATTTCTAGTAAAAATACATCTCCAATGACCATTAGTGCCTGATGTTTTCTGGACACACTTTCAACTTGAAAATTCATTCTAGGAATCATTTTTGGTAAAACACTTTTTGCTGAAACAAATTAATTTATGCAAATATTGTTGATTTTCAGGACTCCACGGATTTAGCTCATAGAGAAAAAGAGAAATGGACTCATTGAGAGAAAACAAGAGGAAAAAAAGGTTATGGACTTGATATATGGGCCTTGAGCCCATCTTCCACATCTCTTGGATGTGTGGGTCTTCCTTGGTCTTATGGGCTTGGGCCCATCTTCCAACACACATGGATTTGTCAGCCTTCCTAGGTCGTGTGGGTTTGGGCCCATCTTCCAACAAACCCCCTCATGCTAGTGGTCTCTTCCATGAGGCCCAGTTGGCATAAGATAAGTGAGATTAAAATCACTCCAAGCCGTACAACATTGCTCCATAGTCTAGTCATAACCCATGTTGGATGTAGGGCACACTCCTATCTTTTATAGGTAGTGGGACGCAATACTCAGAAGTGTAATAAAACTCCATCACCGTGTCCCTCCACGGGACAACGACTCTCAAGTGATGGGAGTAATAAATGCCAATTAAGAGGGGTAACATATATGTAGTAATACTCTCCTCCATCACGGTGTCCCAACCCACACACCGAGTCTCATAGGTCGAAATGGGTGATAAGTGGGTAAAGCCTGTCATTTAGAAGATGGCAATAAAAAACCCCCCGGTATCTATATGAAAAAGTCTCAATGGAATTAAAACACCCATATGTATGTATAAATGGACTTAAACTCCCATCCGAAGCAACATTCAAAAGGTTGGCCCAAAGATATGTGAGAGTCAAATAAAGGATGGTAGGAGAAAGGATATCGAGGCCACCTCTTCTTCAATAATAATGTCTCATCCAAAAAGACACAATAGCAGCAGCTGAAATGGGCCTGAGTCCATATAACATGACCATCTTCCAATACACATAACACGTATCAAAATAATAAACTTTGTAAAATGACCCATGAAATAATCCAATGCAATAAGTTGACCAACAAATATGTTGTGCCTCAAAATAATAATTCAGCTGGAAAAAGTACCAAATTGCGTTGAGTCAAATAGTAGATCAATATGTCCTAGTTGTAGAAGAATAGGTATAAAACTTGGGACCTAGACATGTATATCGAGGTAAAAAAATAACTAAAGCGAGTCAGGCTAACCAGGACAGAGTTGACTTGGACAGAGTTGACTCGGTTGACCCAACCCACTAGGTTAACCCGAGGGAATAGAATGAGTCGGGCGGGTCGGTAGGTTGCCCGGCAAGGTCTGGTTAGGGTTGGCAAAACCAACGCTAGATTAAAATCAATCTACCTAACTTGGTGAATAAAATACAAAAATACCTTCATCTTCCTGCCTGCTTCCAAATAGATTGGAAAACCAAAGACAATCATGGTAGGAGATCTTGTAGTAGCAGTCGGAGAAAGGAAAAACGCCAATGAAGAATTTCCAAATTTTCAAAAACCAGCTGCAAGATCAAACCAAGATCAAATTTCTAGATTGACGGCAGATAACGGGAGCAGAAGTAGATACGACCAGATTGTCAGCAAGATTATGTCCGAAAAAAATGTCTTCGTTGCTGTTAGATTCAGAAAATTAGTAGACAATGCTAGAACTACTGATCAATCCAAACGGAAAAAAAAATTTCCAAACAAGAAAGAAATCACTTGTTTTGAAAAAAATATGCCAGTGGAGATGCCTTTCCAAGATAAACTTCTTTAGCGTATAACTTGTTAGATCCTTGATTGAGGATGATCAATACGGCCAGATAACTCACAAGATTAACTTGGAATGAATCCAACGACCAGGCTGAATGAGAGAGCAATACGACATCTGAATAACTTCTGAATTAGTCTGACAGTAGAGATGATACAATTCTATCTCCAGAAAGTAGTAGACATATGAGGCAGGATCAGAGAACCAAAGATCCAGCAGCAACCAAATAGAAATAAACCATAATGCCAGGATAATTTGATCTAGCTGGATAATTGAATGGAAAACAAAGAATAAGATCAATTTACGATCTTCTCCAACATGGGATGGACAACAGCAATGGGATTTTCTCGTAGTCTCGGGAGCAGAGTCATCTTCTCCCGCGATGCTGGCTTTCAAACAGTTATGAAAAACTTGAGAACCACCAAGACTTCAGATGGTAATCACGGCATCTTCGGAGAAGCAACGGACAAAAAATCAATCAGCAAAGGAACTTTCCGAAATCAGTAAAGTCATCTTCCTTGCTTCCTAAATAGAACCAAAAAAAAAATCTGGCTGGCAATGGAAATCTTTCAACTAGCGAGAAAATACTAGGATGAAGAATAATCTATATAATAAAGAATAATCAATCAAAGTAGCAATATGAGCAAAGAAAAGAGAAAAAATATGGGTTTCACTAGGGGAGAGAATAAGCAAAACACAAGGACACAAGACAAAGAGATAGAAAAGGAATTTTTGGAACCATAGCTACGAGTCCTGAAAATCAATGCTCTGATACCATATTGATTTTCAGGACTCCATGGATTTAGCTCATGGACAAAAAGAGAAAGGGACTCATAGAGAGAAAATAGGAGGAAGAAGAAGTTATGGACTTGATCTATGGGCCATGAGCCCATCTTCCACATCTCTTGGATGTGTGGGTCTTCCTTGCTCTTATGGACCGACTATTAGTGTCTCATAGTTCCGTGGAACAATTTTCAAGCTGAAAATTCTTACATAGAAAATTTTGTGGTATTTCAATTTTTCAAGAAAAAAAAATTACATTTGACTACTATAAGGCCTTGTTAATGCCTTTTTTCAAAAAAATTTGGAAAAATATTTCTAGTAAAAATACATGTCCAGGGACCATTAGTGCCTCATGTTTCCAAGAATCACTTTTCTTGATGAAATTTCTTACTTGGAAAATTTTAGTGCAAGGTAAGTTTTTTTCTGAAACAACTAAGTTTTTACATCATTATGGCCTTATTAGTGCCTTTTTAGGAAACTTTGGAAATGTATTTCTAGTAAAATTATATCTCTAGCGTCTATTAGTGCCTCATGTTTTCTGGAAACACTTTTCAAGGAGAAAAGTTTTTACCAAGAATTTTTTTTGGAAGACAATTACTTTCAACTCTAAGGTCTTGTTAGTGCCTTTAGTTAGGAGACACTGGAAAATTATTTTTTGAAGAGAAGATATGGAAGCCTCTTACATGACTTTCATAATAAGAAGTCTTACAAAACCAAAATTATTATGGAAAGAGGTCTCATAGAAGAGTTTAAATTTAAAGGTGTTTTAGCTATGTTAGTCTTCTATTTATATTGAGTTATTTAATTATGTTATGACTTACCTTTAAGTGTTAGAGTTTGGCCGTAATTGGGACAAAGGTAGTTTAATTGTAATTGGACTCTACCAGTTTCCTCTATTATAAATAGGGGTTCACGTACTCTAATTAAAACAAGTCAATTAAGTATTTCTCTTTTCCATAAATTCAACATAGTATCAGAGCTCGTTCTGTGAGTTGACTAGGTCAACCCACACAGTTAATGTGATCCTTTTTTGATCTATGATCACTAGCAATTTAGAAGCTTCTAGACCTTGTTCATCTTGAAGTGTCGTGTCGTTCCTACTTGGATTGCAGAGTTAGAAATCGGCTATACATCCAATACTAGAAGTTGAATTTATTCTATAGTTGGCATCTCCCTTATTCCTGAAAGTTTTTGCTCGAGCTGGTGTCATCTTGCAATCATTGTTATTATTTTTCCATTGCAGTTGTGTCTCACTGATTGGAAACCCTCCCAAGTAGGCGTAGATTGTCTTGATGTCATAATTTCCACTGCTTCATAACCCAACTGAACGGTAATCTCAGCCCGGTGATTCTGCTGTCTACTGATCAGTCTACTATTTCTGGTCCACACCCCATCACGCATCTCTCCTCCAGTAGATCAAGGACATACTTCCTTGGAGATAGTATAATCCCATGTTTGGACTGTAGTACTTCAATGCCCAGAAAGTACTTAAGTAGTCCAAGATTTTTAGTCTTGGATTCTTCATATATCTTTTCCTTGGTTTCTTGAATGCCCTCAGGATCACTACCGGTTAAGATAATATCATCAACATATATAGTTCAAAATCACTTTGCCTTTAGGTGTGTCTTTAAGAAATACAAAGTGATATATGAAATATCTATGAAATTCGGCCCGTATAAGTGGTTGGCTAAATTTATCAAACCATGCACGAGGAGACTATTCTAGATCATAAAGGGATTTATTCAATCGACATGCCAACTCCCCCTCAACCACAAATCCAAGTGGTTATTGCATATAAATTTCTTCCTTTATATCCCCATTGAGAAAAGATTTTTTCACATCTACTTGATAGACCGGCCAAGAAGAATTAGTAGCAAGCGATAATAAAATTTGTACCAAGTTCAATTTGGCTACCAGAGAGAATGTTTCCTCATAACCGATCCCATAACACTACGTATAGCCTTTAGAAATTAAGTAGAACTTAAGGCGAGCAACTGATCCATCTGGATTGTGCTGATAGGTTTTTAATCTAATGGAAGAGGAGCTAGAGCCCATGTCTGATTCTCATAGAGTGCCTGCATTTCTTCATCCATTGTCTTCCACCCTAGATGTTTCAGAGCCTTCTGATAGGACCGTGGGACTGAGATGAAGGAGATAGATGTAAAAATTTGACAACATTAAGAGGATAAACGATGGTGAGACAAAAAATTGGATATGTGGTGAGAAGTAGAGGGCCTAGTGCAAGTTCTGGGTTCTTTTCTTAAGGCAATAGGTCGAGTATCATATTGTGGTCCAAAAGGAACAGGAGAAGATGGACTTAACTTGATGGGATCCACAAACTCTGCAGGAGTGGTGTCAACCAGCTCTTCAGGTAGTTCAACAATTTTCATAGCACGGAGCACAACCGGTCGAGGAGAAGCTAGTATAGAAGAGAGACCTGGAGGAACAATGTCAGAGTAGTATAAAGAGTCTTCAAAAACATTTACATCCATAGACAAAAGTAACCTTTAGAGAGTGGGATTGTAGCAAATATTACCCTTCTTCATGCGAGAGTATCCTAAGAAGATACACTTGACAGATTTTGGATCAGGTTTACTATGTTTTGGAGAGTTAATATGAACAAAGCATGTACAACCAAAGACTTTTGAGGGAAGTGAAAAGGGATTACCGTGTGGAAACAATAAGGAATATGGGGATTTATGAACAAGAATGGAAGAGGGAGCCTATTTATAAGAAATCATGTAGTAAGGATGGCATGGGGCCAATAAAAGTATGGGACTTTCATGGTATACAATAAGTAGTGAGCTACCTCCAGAAGGTGACGGTTCTTCCATTCTGGTACACCATTCTGTTGGGAGGTGTAGACACAAGATGCTTGATGGATAATGTCATTCTCTTTACAAAAATAGTCAAGATCTTTGAAAGTGCTCTTTGGCATTATCAGACCTAAGTACTTTGATTCTTTTACCAAATTGAGTGACAACCATAGCATGAAAGGGATTAAAAATTGAGGGTATTTTAGATCGCTCTTTAAAAAGAAATAGTCATGTGGTACGAGTACAATCGTCAATAAATGTAATAAAGTACTTGACTTAGGAAATGTTTGAGATATTCAAGGGTCCCCATACATCTGTGTGGATCAACGAAAAAAGGAGAAATACTTTTAAGTTATGGACGAGGTGAGTATGTGGTCCTCTGATGTTTGCTTAGTTGACACACTTCACAATTTAAATTTGACATATCCTTAAAGGTAGGAAAAAGACGATGAAGAGATTGTGTGGATGGATGTCCCAATTTATCGTGCCATAGAATTGTCTTAGTTTCCTTGATTGAGATGGCATTTATTTGAGGCACGTCCAGGTGGTAGAGTCCCCCATGTTCATGGCCTCCTCCAATCACTTGCTTCATTGTAAGATTCTAAAACACACAAGAAGCGAGTGAGATGGTAATTGAGCAATTAAAATTTTATGTTAGCTGACTAACAGATAAAAGATTCAAGGGAAAATTAGGAACAAAAATAATATATATAAGCGGAATTGATGGTGTAACAGATGTGGATCCTTTCCCCAGAACTTTAGTTTCGGAGCCGTCAGCTATGGTAAATGGTCCTCCTTTGTATGACTTATTGAGGCTTGATTAGCCTTAACCCAATCCGATTTGCCATGGATTTTAAAACACTGATCTATAGTGTGGCCATCTTTCTCACAATGGGTGCATTCCCTTCCGTCTATTCTAACAAAACCATTCCTTCCACCTCTTCTTCATCCTCCTCTGTAATTTTCTTCCACAGCCTTGGTTGCAGTCGGTTGATGTTCTCCTATGCTCGGAGTACAAAGTGGACGATACTTTAGTAGGATAAGGAGAAGAAGAGTCTGAAATGCAGAGTAATGTGGTACATAAATCATCAAAGGTGGGAATAGAAGAGGTGCTGGGTTGACTTTTCGCAACTTTGAGATATGGCTTAATGTTTGCTAGGGAAATGGTAGTGGCTAAGGCTTCCTTCTACTTGTCTTGGACAAAGACATTGGTGGAGGTTGGCTTAGCTAGCTTCCATTCTTGAACAAGGCCTCTAAAATGAGCCAAATACTCATGTATATTTTCTCCTTGTATAGTGTTGAACATTCTTTGGAGAATATCATATGACATGTGTAAGTTGTCAGAGCTAGAGTACAACTTAGCACATGTCTCCAAAATTTGTTTGGTGGTGTCAAAATGAATATCATTGTTGGAGACAGGTTCTTCCAAGTTTTTGATTAGCCAATTAATTACCAAAGTGTCATTTTTTAACCACTTAGCATAAGCAACATCTTCTTCATCAATGGGTAGCCCAAGTATGGTGAGGTGACGAAGTAGGTCCCTTGTTATAAAGAACCGTCGAACCGATGTGCACCAGATCAAGAAATTTGATATCCCTTGCAAGGGTATGGTAGTAATCTTAAGAATATCATTTTTGTCACCCCATGTATTCTTCAGACATAAGAGGCCATCCAAGGGTAATAGTGTACTCAAATTTGAAGTAGCCTAAGTAAGCTTGGAGATTCAAGTGCGGCCAAGGCTAGCTCGGGTAGAAAGGAGGAGATCCCAAGCTTTATCAAGTCTTTAGACAAAGAGGGAACCCTCTTGGGCCAGTCAATTTTCTGGCCAAAATTTTCTATAATTAATTCTCTAGTCTTCCTTGTAAAGAATAGCAAAAATTAATCAATAAGCATGACATCAAGTAAGGTAAGCTAACAATTCCGAATTAGATTTTTCCAAGATCATTCCAAAAATATATTTGACTCCAGCTTGAGATAAACCAGTATATATATTCAGTTCCTCATGAATTAGGGAATATATAATTGATCAAAAATCAAATAAAATCAGGCCTAATCAAGAAGATATTGTGAGATATTAAAAAACAAGAACCTTTCTTCATGGATTGAGTCTACCAAACTTTCAAAGGACCACTTCCTTTCTTAATTTGTGCTTGATTATTTTTATTTAAAACAGAATATTCTATTCTTGATTTTCCAAGAACAATCAACCAATTCTTGGCTCTCAAAAAATTCTCCAAAATATCACAAAACCAAGTAGAGTTTTTCAAACAACTCGGTTAATGGAGAAGCTTAGCATGGAAGGTATGTAATTAGATTTCTGAAATCCAGTGGATAAAAATCCACTCATAATAGGCTGAAGATAATTTTCTTCATTAGGAAATATTTTTCCAAAAAAATTCTAACTTTTATTTAGAAAATATCAACATAAACCGACCGAATTTCAGCCAAAAACTTGCAATCCGACAAAATTGCCATGGTAAACTTCTTCTAATCCGAGATGCCTAAATCTCAATATTTTCATAAGATGAAGACAGAAATAAAATCATCTCTTAAACTTCTTCTAATTATCCAAAAACAAAGAACTTGAAGTAATAATAAAAAGAATAAAAAACTTATCTCACAAGCATCAATCTTGCTTCACAAAGAGCTTCTATGAGTAGCTTTGATCATAACTTCTTAGAGCATTCTTTTGACGTGGGGATCCTAAATTTGATGCTCTAATACTGTTAAATTTAGGATCCCTTTTCCAATATTCTAAGCAAGATAAGAGAGAAATAAAAAGAAGAAAAGGGGAGAAAAGCTCTTGGGTACAGAGAAGAGAAGTGCAAAAAGAGAGGTGTGCACCAAGCAAGAGAGAGAGAGATTTACTCAAGAAGGAGTTGTGTGACTTGATTAATTCTGAATTACAACACCTCTATTTATTTTAGAGGAAGTGATAGAGTCCTTATACAATTAACCTTTCAATCTCCTAATTACATTTCATCCCTAACTCTCTAAGATAAGTCTATCATGAAAAGATAACACAATCTACTAGAAGTCTTATATAAGTTAAACTACAAATCTTCTTCAATAACGTGGACATAAGGGAGTAGGCTAGCTCGTGGCCTTAACCCTTGTGGGTCCCACATGATCTTCCAGCTCACATTGATAAGATTACCAGCTCGTGGTATCTTTGTGGGTCCCACTTGATCTTCAGGTCTTCTAACTACTTTTAGCTTGTGCTTCTTATCTTCTTAACTCGTTCTAGCATGGGTGAGGACTCTTTTTGGCATCCCACGTCCTCATGGTGGATCCCACCATCTCGTGCACCATGGTGGGTCCCACATTATAACAGATACTATGTTGAATTTAGGACCCCACGATGGAAACCTCACTCAAGATGAGAGAGGGAGAAGAAAAAAAACAAAACGAGAGAGAGAGAGCTTGGGTAGAGAGGAGAGAACAGAAAAGAGAGAAAAATAGTTTAGGATAGAATGAGATTCTTTATGAGTTGAGAAGTGGAGAGGATTGAACCCTCCAACCAAGACCCCTATTTATACTATTTCAATTACATATAAATAGATAAGATAGGATCCCTAATATCCCTAATAACATCAATCATGATTATCGAAATCTACACAAATCAAGGGAAGATAAATCAATTACATTAATCAAGAAAGATTGCCAAATATTTCAACTCATGTGAGAAGGATTCCAGCTAGTGTGATGACTCATCATGCCATTTCACGTGATCATGGTTGGTCCCACCTACTCCTGTGATCATGGTGGCTCTCACCTTGTAACAATATTATTTGCTGTAGATACTCACATCAAATTATTTCATGTATCCTTATTACTCTAATGGACTTCCATTATTTACCAGTTATCCGTTGCTATACAATTGCATATTTGGTACATGTTATTTGGGGATTGGTCGATTACCACTATTGTTATTGTGTCTCTTTGATTGAGACATTATTTTTGAAGAAGAACTTCTCAGTTGCTTGCCTTGGGTTCATTATTTGCTAACTGTTGTCAGTATTGGTTCATCTGCTATAGAATTTGAATTTCTTAGAAAAATAAAGCACATGGTGGCCTCAACATCTTATCTTCCTCTTTACCCATTACCCATTCGTTATTTGGCATCCTGTTTCCTACCATCCTTTATTTGACTCTCACATACCCCTTTGAGCCAACCCCTTATGTGTTGCTTTGGTTGGTTTACCTTTAAGTCCATTGAGACCTTTTATATGTATCCGTGGGGCTTTTATCACCGTCTTGTGAATGACAGGCATTACTCATGTATCACTGATTTCTATCTTTGAGAGTCGGTGCCCAAGTTGGGACATGGAGGACCTTATTACTACATCTATGTTAATTTTTTCAAACTGGGATCACTGCCGTTACCTCCCAGTTTGAGGGAAAAAATTAGAAGAAGAATTACAAGAAAGAGGTATTTTATTCTATATGTTGTGGTAATTTTAATGTGACAAAAAATGCAAGAAAGGGGGAGCACAAAAAAGGCAAGAAAGGGGGAGAACAAAAAATTAAGTTTTTTAAAGATGAAGTTTTTTTTGCATCTAAGAAGAAAAGTTTGCAGCAAATAAAATTGAAGACCATGAATCTTTTTCATTGCAAGCTGAAGTTATAAACTCCAGCTTTAGGATGAGTGTTGAAAAGAAGATATGAAAGCCTCTTACATGACTCTCACAATAAGAAGTCTTACAAAGCCAAAATTATTATGGAAGGAGGTCTCATAGAAGAGTTTCTATTGAAAGGTGTTTTAGCTATGTTAGGCTTCTATTTATATTGAGGTATTTAATTATGCTAAGACTTATCTTTAAGTGTTAGAGTTTGGGTGTAATTGGGACAAGGGTAGTTTAATTGTAATCGGACTCCACTAGTTTCCTCTATTATAAATAAGGGTTCATGTACTCTGATTACAACAAGTAAATGAAGTATTTCTCTCTCCCATAAATTCAACAACATTTCTAGTAAAAATACGTCTCCAGGAACCATTACTGCCTTATGTTTATAGGAAACACTTTTTAAGCTGAAAATGCTTACCAGGAAAATTTTGAGGTAAGGCAATTTTTGCTAAAACAAATTAATTTCTACAACCACAAGGCTTTGTTAGTACCTTTTTTTCCAGAAAATATTTGAAAGGTATTTTAAGTAAATATACGTCATGAGGGACCATTAGTACTTCATGGTTCCTGGAAAATAATTCTAGCTGAAAATTCTTACCAGGAAATTATTGAGTTAAAGCAATTTTTACTGCAAAAAATTACTTTCTACAACTATAAGGCATTGTTAGTGCATTTTTTAAGGAAACATTGAAAAAGTATTTCTAGTAAAAATATGACCCTTGGAACAAAGCTTCCATACCTGATGATGTTCTCACAAACAACAACATATTTCTTCTGTTGAAAGATTTTCTCCATCCGCAGACCAATATGGTTTAGGCCTGAGTTATGAGCAGCAATGTTGCTATAATTCTTCTGAGAAGACTTACGAAGAGCAAATAGTGCTCTCTGGTGAATTTATGTAGCAGCAGTAGGGAAGTTGGCATTCATTGCCTCGGCAAGTTGAAGCCTTTCCATTGAAATAGAGTGCAAAATTGCCGCTTCACCTCCTATCTCAATTTGCAGCACTGTTTTGTAGACAGCAGTCAAAATGACAATATCACACCACTTCGAAATTTGCAAGTGTTCCTCCAAGTGCAAAGAATTTGAAAGGCAAACCCTGATTGGCAAGACCCTTGAAACACTCAGAGGCATGGAATCATCATGGAAATCAGGATCTGCATTGTGAAGATTTATGGTTGGTTGAGCAATTCCATAGTGTAGACAGTAAAGATTGCTTCAACTGCTTCAACAGCCCCAGCTGCCCAATAGCACCCTTTGTTGAAGATAATGATAAAGCCTCTGAACTTGATAAATTCTGCTCATATACATCATTTCTATCAGTTTTTATTTTCTACTGTTGTGCCCCTTTCTGCACTGCCACAGCAGCAGCAAATTTAAAAGTCGTCATCAACTTAGTGGTCATGTATCCTTCTGTGCATGCCAGCATATATCACCACTGCAACAGCAGAAGCAAAAAAAAATTGACTGTAGCCATCCCACACTTTGCATATATATCCATCCACATTGCCTCATTATCCTGGTTGGCAGCATCAAAATCTTACTCTCAGTTTCAGTTTTCTAATGTTGTGCACCTTTCTTCACTGCAACAGCAGCAGCAATTTTAAATTTCATCATCATCTCAATCTCAAGAATCCAAGAATGGCACATGCAGTAAGAACACTGTTTCTGTTCTCAACAACAGTAATATAATTTATCACATTCCCCTGTTCAGCAAAACTTCTTAGCAAAGAAATCCAGTACTCCACCTTTCTTTCAGGCATATCATCAAACAGCTGCACGGCCTCGTCCATTCTCCCTATCTTCCCGAAATATTGCAAGAAAATTATAGGCCGTGTGCTAATTCCACTGCTTAATGAGGCACCACTAGAAATTGATGGCCATGGATTAGACGCAAAATCAATATGCCCACGTAAAACCGCATCAAGTATACTTTGTTCAGTCTCCACCCAGAAATTGATTATGTTCTCATCAATAGTAAGATAATTCATCACCCATAGAAATTTCTGTATGATTCCCAAACTACCCAAAAAATTCCCATCTCGCATTTCAGACACTAAAGCCTGAACTCCGTCAAAATTGGAGTAACCTTTCTATTTTTGTGTCCAACGGTGCACCCTCAACCCAATTTGAGAGTGTTTTCTTAAAAACAATGAAGGACTAGAGAAAGGAGAAAACGAAATTTGTAGAAAATCGTCTAAAAAACTGACCCCAAAATTCATTGAAGTCAGTTACCCGCTAGGCTGCTGAGAGCAACCGTGAGAGGTGTCAACATTTCAATTCGGAACTCACTGTTCCTGAAGTATTTTCTTCCACCAAAGCCTACCGGACCTTTTTCCGACAGAGCCTCACCTTTTTTGGATGGCAAACAGCAGCCACATGGTGCTTCTCCAGTCGGTGAAGATTGGAGAATTTAGGTCGACTTTTTTCCGAGAAAGAGGTAGGTCAGAAACTTTTCCAGGTGGGAAGAGTCTCTAGAAATATTTCTGTCTCCTATTCAGGAAGGGGTTTTCCTTGCCATGATAAGGGGTTTTTTTATGTCGAACCCAATTCAGCCATTATCGGTGAGGTTTTTGCAGAATAAGCCTTCGATTTCTGATTTTTTGGTTCCCCAATGTCAGATTTCCATGTTAGGGAATTGTGCTATGGTCTTCCCTACTTAGAGATTTTCATGGTCCCCGATTTCGAATTTCTATGCTTGGCCCCTTCCTTATAAATTTTAATGGAAGATTCACGCCTTCCATCACGGCATGCTAAAATTTCTATGCGTATTTCTACCAATGCTAAAAACCTTGCATGTATTTCTCCCAATAGATTGAGTATGGCCAGATACTTTTCTCGGGATGAAAAATCACTCATTGTGTTCCTGCTCTGATATCAAATGTTAAGTACCTAGCCAATACTTACCAAAAGACCGATCTATTAGATAGCAGAAGTACTTAACCTCAGGATCATCACAATACTCTCACCATTTTGAGTTGACATCCTCAATGGCCCACTCTAGCAACACTGGCCTGACCCACTTTTTGAGCCTACCAGTAATTTTAATCTGGCATCTAGGTCACCCCCTCCGGATTCGAACTTGCAACAACGGTATATCTCTAATACAAAGTTGTTATGGTCCCTTGCTTTGATAACTCGGTGTGGGATTGGTGAATCCAGAGTTGTAAGAGAGTTGCTGCTCTCGATTGGGAGGAAATGAGCTTCCTTTTTGCAGTTATGCTGCTATTCTTGGTAAGAGGCTGGGAAGCCCTTGCTGCTCTCGGACAGGAGGGGAATGGCCCCTTGCTGCTCACGGCTGAGAGGGTTAGGACCCTTCCAGCTACTGTCCGGGTTAGGGGCTGAAAAGATTCTAACTTGGGCAGTCCACGGATGAGAGGTTAGGAGTCCCTAACCTTGTTGCTCTCTAGTTTAGCGGTTGAAGAACCTCTAGCCTTTGCTGCTCTCAGTTTAGTGGCTGGAAAACCTCTATCTTTGCTTAGAAAGAGAGAGAGATCCTCTCTTGCTTTTGTGCACTGATTAGAGGCTAAAGGCCTCTTGTTGAGCTTGGAAAAGAGGAAGAAATCCCTCCTTGTTTTTGGTGAAGAGGAAGGTAAAAAAAAATCAAAGAGAGAAGAAAGAAATTCATATTCAAGAGGGAACTTGATTCTAGAGCTCGTCAAGGAGAACTCTGAACCCTGTTTAACCTAATTCAAGACTTGCCTTTTCTCATTCTCCTTCCCCTCTAAGTAGGGTTGACGGCAACATAGTTTTAGGGTTTAATTTTACAATTTTGTCCCTACGGTAATTTAACTTAAATAATGCATAAAACGAATTTAAAACAATATAGAAATAAAGCAATTAACTCAGTGACTCAATGAGCCTCCTTTGGATGACTCGGTTAGTGTTAAAAAGGATAGTCCCACATACATTAGCGAGTATAAAGATCTTGCATTTATTAGTTGACAGAAGAGGTTTCCTAAGTGGCTAGTCATTTTGGGATAGGGACTTCGATCCAATTTAACATGGTATCAGAGCAAGGTTCTCATATGTGGGCATCCACCCAAATTATCCACGTGCCACCACATGAGGGCCTCTACCCAAATTATCCATGTGCCTACACGTGAGGGGGAGTGTTCAAAAGGATAGTCCCACATACATTAGTGAGTATAAAGATCTAGCATTTATTAGTTGGCAGAAGAGGTTTCCTAAGTGGCTAGTGATTTTGGGATAGGGCCTTTAACCCAATTTAACAGTTAGCTATTGAGTCCTCAAAATTTTCATGATGAAAATTCTTTCCAAAAGAAATTTGTGGTATAAATTTTTTGTTCAAACTAATTACTTTCTGCAATCATAAGGCTTTGTTAGTGTATTTCTTGTAAAAATATATCTCCAGGGTCCATTAGTGCCTCATTTATCTCTCAAACACTTTTACAACTGAGAATTTTTACCAGGAAAAATTTGAGGTAAGGGAATTTTTGCTGAAATTACTTTCTACAACTATAAGGCCTTGTTTGTGCATCTTTTGAGGAAACATTGGAAAAATATTTCTTGGAATTTTTTTACTAGAAAGTGCATGTTTTATAGAAAATGTCAAATTTTCTGGATACACTTTTCAAGTTGAAAATTTTACTAGGAAAATTTTGCTAAAATAAATCACTTTCTACAACAATCAGGCCTTCTTAGTGCATGTTTTACAGAAAATATTGAAAATATTTCTTGTTAAAATATATCTCACGGGACAATTAGTACCTCATGTTCCCCAGAAACACTTTTCTAGCTGAAAATTCTTACCAAGAAAACTTTTGGCTAGGCAATTTTTGTCGAAACAAATTAGTTTTTACAACTATAAGCCCTTGTTAGTGCATTTTTAGGAATTTTTGTTAAAGTATTTCAAGTAAAAATAAGCCTTCGAGGAACATTGGTGCCTAATGTTTCCTAGAAACACTTTTCAAGCCGAAAATTCTTATTAGGAAAATTTTGTGGTAAAGCAATTTTTGCAGAAACAAATTACATTTTACAACTATAAGGCCTTATTAGTGCATTTTTTTCAAAAAAGGTTGGAAACATATTTTTTGTAAAAATTCATCTCGTGGGACCATCAGTGCTTCATGTTTCCTGGAAACATTTTCCAGCTAAAAATTCTTACCTAGAAAATGTTGAGTTAAGGCAATTTTTTCTGAAACAAATTAATTTTTAGAAATGTAAGTTCTAGTTAGTATCTTTTTTTTAGGAAATATTGGAAATTTATTTCTCATAAAAATAGTTCTCCAAAGACCATTAGCGACTCATGTTTCTTGGAAACACTTTTCTAGCTTAAAATTCTTACCAGGTAAATTTTGAGTTACGGTAATTTTTGTAGAAATAAATTATTTTGTATACTATAAGGCCTTGTTTGTGCATTTTTCAGGAAACATTAGAAAACTATTTCTAGTAAAAATATGTCTCCAGTGACAGTAGTGTCTGAGGTTTCTAGGAAACACTTTTCTAGAAGAAATTTCTTGCATGAAAATTTTTGAGGTAAGGGAATTTTTGCTTAAACAAAATACATTTTACAACTATATGGCCTTGTTATGCCTTTTTCATGAAATGTTGGAAAAAAATATCTAGTAAAAATACATCTGTAAGGACCATTAGTGCCTCATGTTTCCTAGAGTCATTTTTCTAGCAAAAAATTCTTACAAGAAAAAAAATTTTATGAGGCATTTTTTTTAAACAAATTACTATCTATAACCATGAGCCTTATTAGTCACTTTTTTCAGGAAACATTGGAAATATGTCTCCAGGGACCTTTAGTGCCTCATGTTTCCAAGCATTTCTTGGTTAGACAAATTACTTCTTAAAACTATATGGTCTTGTTAGTGAATTTTTTTTTTTGGAAACATTGAAAAACGTTTCTAGGAAAAAAAATGTCTCTAGGGACCATTAGTGAATCATGTTTCCTGGAAACACTTTTCAACTTGGAAATTCTTACTTGGAAAATTTTTTGGAAATCCAATTTTTGATGAAACAAACAACTTTTTACAACTATAAGGCATTGTTAGTGTTTTTTTTAAGGAAACGTTGGAAAAGTATTTCTAGGAAAAATCCATCTCCAGGGAGCATTAGTGCCTCATGTTTCCTTGAAACCCTTTTAAAACTAAAAATTCTTTCCAATTGTAAGGCCTCGTTACTAAAAATTTTGTGGTAAAGCATTTTTTGTAGAAAAAATTACTTTCAACAATTGTAAGGCCTTGATAGTGCCTTTTTTCAGGAAATGTAGGAAAAATATTTCCAATAAAAATATGTCATCAAGGACTATTAGTGCCTCAATTTTCTAGGAAACACTTTTCAAGATAAAAAATTTTAACAAGAAAATTTTCTGGTTTTGCTATTTTTTCTAAAACAAATTACTTTCAACAATTATAAGGCCTTGTTAGTGCATTTTTTTAGGAAACGTTGGAATAATAATTCTAGTAATAATACATATCCATGGGCCATTAGTGCCTCATGTTTCTTGGAAACACTTTTCTTGTAGAAAATTCTTCCCAGTAAAATTTTGTGGTATGGCAATTTTTTTCTAAAACAACTTATTTCTATAACTAAAAGGCCTCGATAGTTACTTTTTTTAGAAACAATGTCCAAGTATTTCTAGTAAAAAAAATGTCTTTAGGGTCCACTAATGCTTCATGTTTCCTAGAAACACTTTTCTAGCAGACAATTCTGACCACGAAAATTTTGTGGTAAGACAATTTTTTCCAAAACAAATTACTTTCTAAAATTATAAAGTCTTGTTAGTTTTTTTTTCAAGCAACATTGGCAAAGTATTTTTTAAAAAATAAAATACATCTCCTAGGACTATTATTGCCTCATGTTTCCTGGATACACTTTTCTAGCTGAAAATTCTTACCAAGAAAATTTTGTGTAATGCATTTTTTGCTTAAATAAATTATTTAGTAAAACTGTAAGGCCTTGTTAGTTCTTTTTTTTCTAAAAACATTGGAAAATTATTTCTAGGAAAAATATGTCTTCTAGGACCATTAGTGGCTCATGTTTCCTAGAAACACTTTTCAACCTAAAAATTCTTACCAGGAAAGCTTTGAGGTTAGGCAATATTTGTTGAAACAATCTACTTTCAACAACTATATGGCTTCATTAGTGCATTTTTTTAAGAAATGTTGGAAGTGTATTTGTAGTACAAATATGTCTTTGGGTACCATTAATGTCTCATGTTTCCTAGAAATTCTTTTCAAACAAAAATTCTTACAAGAAAAATTGTGATGAAAGAAATAACTTACTACAACTATATGGCCATGTTAGGGATTTTTTTAGGAAACATTGCAAAAATATTTTTAGTACAAAATAAGTATCCAAGGACCATTAGTGCCTTATGTTTCCTAGAAACACTTCTCTAGCTAAAAATACTTAAAAAGAAAATTTTTATGGTAGGCAATTTTTGTGAAACAAATTAGTTTCTACAACTTTAACATTTTCTTAGTGCAATTGTTTAGGAATGTTGGAAATTATTTATTGTAAAAATATGTCTCTAGGCACCGTTGGAGCCTCATGATTCCAGGACACTTTCCTAGATAAAAGTTCTTACCTAGAAAATTTTGTGGTAAGGATATTTTTGCATAAACAAATTACATTTAACCACTATGAGGCGTTGTTATTCGCTTTTTCAGGAAATATTGGAGAAATATTTCTAGTAAAAATACATACCTTGGGACCATAGTGCCTCAGGTTTTTTTGAAATACTTTTCTAGCTGAAAATTCTTAACAAGGAATTTTTTTTGTTAAGGAAAGTTTTTAAAAAAGAAATTACTTTCTACAACTGTAAGGCCTTGTTAGTGTCTATTTTCAAGAAACATTGGAACAATATTTTAATAACAATTATCTCCTGGGACCATTAGTGCCTCATGTTTCCTGGAAACACTTTTCTAGCTAAAAATTCTTATCATGACAATATTGTCAGAGCCAATATTTTCTGAAACTAATTACTTTCTACAACTATAAGGCCTTGTTATTGCCTTTTTCAGGAAACGTTGGAAAAAACTTTTCTTGTAAAAATATGTCTCCAAAGACCATTTGTGCCTCAAGTTCCCTATAAACACATTTCTAGCTGAAAATTTGGTGGTAAGGCAATTGTTGATGAAACAAATTACATTTTTCAACTATAAGGCCTTGTTAGTTCCTTTTTTTTCAAGTAATGTTGGAAAAGTATTTATTGTAAAAATACATCTCCACGGACCATTAGTGCCTGATGTTTCCTTAAAACACGTTTTTAGCTAAAACATTTGACCTAAAAAATTTTGTGATAAGGCATTTTTCGTTGAAGCAAATTAAATTTTACAAATAGAAGGCCTTGTTAGTGGCTTTTTTCAGGAAAGAATTTCGTAAAAATACATCTATAGGGAGCATTAGTGTTTCATGTTTCCTAGAAACACTTTTCTAACAGAACATTTTTATGAAGAAATTTTTGTGGTAAGGCAATTTTTGTTGAAACAAATTTGTTTCTAAAATAATAAGGCCTTGAAAGTGACTTTTTTTAGGAAACATTAGCAAAATATTTCTAGTAAAAATACGTGTCAAGGGACCATTAGTGCTTCATGTTTCTTGGAAACACTTTTGTGGTAAGGCTTTTTTTTTAAAGAAATTACATTCCACTACTAGAAGGCTTTATGTATGTATTTTTTAAGGAAATGTTGGAAAAGTATTTCTGGTAAAAATACATCAGTAGAGATAATTAGTGCCTCAAGTTACTTGGAAACACTTTTCCAGCAAAAAAGTATTATGAGGAAAATTTTCTAGTCAGACATGTTTTGCTGAAACCAATTACTTTCTACAACTATGAGGCCTTGTTAGTGCATTTTTTTCAGAAAACTTGGAAAAGTATTTCTAGTAAAAATACCACTCATGGGACCATTAGTGCCTCATGTTTCTTGGAAACACTTTTCTAGCTGAAAATTCTTCCCTTGAAAATTTTTGGGTAAGACAATTTTTTCTGAAATAACTTACCTTCTGCAACTATAAAGCCTAGTCAGTGTCTATTTTTAGGAGAATTTGGCCAATATGTCTACTAAAGAAACATCTATGGAGACCATTAGTGCCTCATGTTTCCTGGAAACACTTTTCTAGGTGAAAGTTCTTACCATGAAAATTTTGTGGTAAGGCATTTTTTGCTAAATCAAATTACGTTCTTCAACTATAAGGCCATGTTAGCAATTTTTTTTCAAAAAATGTTGGACAAGTATTTATTTTAAAAATAAAAATACGTCTCAAGGACCATTAGTGCCTCATATTTCCTAGAAACACTTTTCTTGCAAAAAATTCTTATGAGGAAAGTTTGGTGGCATGTTAATGCCATTTTTTAGGAAATGTTGAAAACTATTTCTGGTAAAAAAATGTCTCCATGGACCATTACTGGCTCATGTTTTCTTAAAACACTTTTTTAGCTAAAAATTCTTACCAGGAAATTTTTTTGGTATGGCAATTTTTGCTTAAACAATTTACTTTCTAGAACTATAAGGCCTTGTTAGTGCATTTTTTGCAGGAAACGATGGAAAAGAGTCTCCAGTAAAAATATATCGCTAAAAACCATTAGTGCCTCTTTTTCCTGGAAACAATTTTCCAGCAAAAAATTTATACCAAGAAAATTTTGTGGTAAAGCAATTTTTGTTGAAACAAATTAATTTCTACAACTATCAGGCCTTACTAGTGCCTTTTTTCAAACATGTTGAAAATGTTTTTCTTGTAAAAATACATCTCTTGGGACTATTAGTGCCTCATGTTTCCTGGAAACACTTTTCTAGCAGAACATTCTTACCTCGAAAATTTAGTGCTAGGGTATTTTTGCTAAAACAAATTACTTTCTACCACTATAAGGCCTGGTTCATGCATGTTTTAGGAATCTTTGGAAAAGTATTTCGTATAAAAATACATCTCCATGGACCATTAGTGCCTCAAGTTTCTTGGAAACACTTTTTGAGAAAAAAATTCTTACTAGAAAGATTTTGTGGAAAAGCAATTTTTGGTGATACAAATTACTTTCATCAACTATAAAGCCTTGTTTTTGTATTTTTTTTTAGGAAATTTTGGAAATTTACTTATAGTAAAAAATACTTCTTCAAGGGCAATTAGTGCCTCAAGTTTCTTGGAAACACTTTTTTAGTTGAAAAATTAATACTAAGAAAATTTTGTGGTGGGGCATTTTTTTCTAAAACAAATTACTTTCTACTACTATAAGGCCTTATCATTTCATTTTTCTAGGAAATGTTGGAAAGTTATTTCTAGTAAAAAATAACTAGTTATTTCTAGTTATTTCTAATAAAGACTGTTTGTGCACGATGTTTTACGCAAACACTTTTCTAACTGAAAATTCTTACTCAAAAATTTTGTGGTTAGGGATATTTTGGTGAAACAAATTATTTCAACAACTATAAGGCCTTTTTAGTGCCTTTTTTAGGAAATTTTGGAAAAGTATTTCTAGTAAAAATACATCTTTAAGGATCATTAGTACTTCATTGTTCTTGGGTGCACTTTTCTAGTTGAAAATTCTTACCTGAAAACTTTTGTGGTCAAGCAATTTTTGATAAAATAAATTACTTTCTAAAACTATAATGCCTTGTTAGTTGCTTTTTTTGAAATCATTGGCAAAATATTTCTAGTAGGAATATGTCTCTAGGGACCATTAGTGCTTCATGTTTCCTGGAAACACTTTTCTAGTTGAACATTCTTACCAAGAAAATTTTGTGGTAAGACAATTTTTTAAACAAATTATTTTCTAAAACTATGATGCCGTTTTATAGAATTTTTTCAGAAAATGTTGGAAATATTTTTCATGTAAAATACATCCCTAGGGACGATTAGTGCCTCATGTTTCCTCTGAACACTTTTCATTCTAAAAATTCATTCCAGGTAAATTTTATGGTTAGGCATTTTTTGTTGAACCAAATTGCTTTCTACAACTATAAGGCCTTATTTGTGCATTTTAGGAAACATTGGAAAAATATTTCTAGAAAAAATACATCAATTGAGACCATTAATGCCTCATGTTTCTTGGAAACATTTTTCTAACTAAAATTTCTTAGTTGGAAAATTTTGGGTTCAGGCAATTTTTACTGAAACAAATTACATTCTACGATCAGGAGTCACACAAATATGTCTCTAGGGACCATTAGTGCCTCCTGTTTCCTAGAAACACTTTTCTAGAAGAAAATTATTACCAAGAAAATTTTTTGGAATAATAATTTTTGTTGAACCAAATTATATTCTACCACTATAAGGCCTTGTTCGTGTACTTTTATGAAAAATGTTGGAAAAGTACTTCTAGTAAAAATACATCTCAAGTGACCATTAGTGCCTCTTGTTTCCTAGAAACACTTTTCTCGCTGAAAATTCTTTCTAGGAAAATTTTTTGGTAAAGAAATTTTTGGTTAAACAAATTACTTTTTACAACAGTACGACCTTGTTAGTGCATTTTTTCAGGAAATAATGGAAAATTATTTCTTGTAAAAATACATTTGTAGGGACCATTAGTGCATCATGTTTCCTTGAAACACTATTCAAATTTAAATTCTTACCAAGAAAATTTTGTGGTAAGGCAATTTTTGCGAAAACAAATTATTCTACAACTATAAGGCCTTGTTAGTGTTTTTTTTGCTAAATTTTTAAAATGTATTTCTAGTAAAAATAAGTCTCCAGGGATGATTACTGCCTCATGTTTTCTTGAAACACTTTTCTAGCTGAAAATTCTTACAGGGAAAATTTAGTGGTAATGCATTTTTTGCTGAAACAAATTTCTTTCAACAACTATAAGGTTTTTTTAGTAAACAAATTCAAAAAAACTTGGCAATATATTTCTTGTAAAAATAAAACTACAGGGACCATTAGTGCTTCTTGTTACCTAAAACACTTTTCTTGAAAATTCCCAATAAGAAATTTTTGTCATAAGGCAATTTTTGATGAATGAAATAAATTTTTATAACTATAAGGCCTTGTTAGTTCAGTTTTTAAGGAAACGTTGGAAAAGTATTTCTGGTCAAAATACATCTTTAGAGACCATTAGTGCTACATGTTTCTTGGAAACACTTTTCTAGCTAAAAATTCCTACAAGGATATTCTTTAAGTCAGGCATTTTTTGTTGAAACAAATTACTTTTTAATAATATAAGGCCTAGTTAGGGTATTTTTTAAGGAATATTTGGAAAAATATTTCTTGTAAAAATGTGTCTCTAGGGACCATTAGTCCCCAATGTTTCATGGAAACATTTATCTACCTCAAAATTCTTTAAAGAAAATTTTGTGGTGAGGCATTTTTTTCTGAAACAACGTACTTTCTACGTCTATTAGGCTTTGATAATGCATTTTTTTAGGAATAATTGGAAATTTTTTTCCATTAAAAAATCATCTTCTTGGACCATTAGTGCCACATGTTTCCTGGAAACACTTTTTTACTTGAAAATTCTTACCAGGAAAAATTTGTGGCCAGGCTTTTTTTCTAAAACAAAATTACTTTCTACATCTATAACATCTTGTTAGTGCATTTTTCAAGAAATGTTGGAAAACTATTTGTAGTAAAAATACGTCTCCAAAGACCATTAGTGCCTCATGTTTTGAGGAAACACTTTTCAAACTGAAAATTCTTACCAAGAAAATTTTGTGGTTAGGCAATTTTTTATGAAACAAATTACTTCTTACAACTATAAGGCCTTGTTAGTATATTTCTTAGGGAAATATTAGAAAAGTATTTCTAGTAAAAATATGTCTATAGGGACTATTAGTTTCGTTTTTCAAGAAACATTGTCAAAGAATTTCTTGAAAAAATACGTCTCCAGGGACCATTAGTGCATCATGTTTCCTAGACACTTTTCTAGCTGTAAATTCTTACCAAGAAATAATTGTAGAAATTTTTTTTTTCTGAAACAAATTACTTTCTATGACCATAAGGCCTTGTTTTTGCATTTTATCAGGAAAATATGGAAATTTTTTTCTTGTAAAAATATGTCTCTAGGGACCCATAGACCTCATATTTCCCGGAAACACTTTTCGAACTGAAAATTCTTACCTGGAAAATTTTGTGGTATGACAATATTTGTAGAAACAAATTACTTTCTACAACTATGAGGCCTTTGTTAGTTCTTTTTTTTTTTCCAACAAACGTTAGAAAAGTGTTTCTAATAATAATACATATCCAAAGACCATTAGTGCTTCATGTTTCTTGGAACACTTTTCTAGCTGAAAATTCTTACAAGGACAATTTTGTGGAGAACTATATTTTGCAGAAACAAAATACATTCTACAACTAAATGGCCATGTTACTGCATTTTTTAGGAGACATTGAAAAAGTATTTATAGTGAAAATACGTCTCCAGGGACTATTAGTGCCTCATGTTTTCTGGAAACATCTTTCTAGCTGAAAATTCTTACGAGGAAAATTTTATGGTGTGACAATTTTTGCTAAAACATTTACTTGCTACAACTATAAGGCCTTTTTATTGCCTTTTTCAAAGGAAATGTTGCAAAAGTATTTCTAGTAAAAATACAGCTTCAGGGACCATTAGTGTCTCAAGTTGTTGGGAAACTCTTTTCAAGAAAAAAATGCTTACTAGAAATTTTTTATGGTGAGATATTTTTTGCTTAATCAAATAACTTTTTACAACTATAAAGCCTTGTTACTGCATTTTTAGGAAATATTGGAAATTTATTTATAGTAAAAATACATCTCCAAGGTCCATTAGTTTCCCATGTTTTTTGGAAACACTTTTCAAGCTGAAAATTTCATCCCACAAAAATTGTGTTAAGATATTTTTGCTGAATCAAATTACTTTCTACAACTATTTGGCTTTTCTAATGCATTCTTTTCTTAAATGTTGGAAAAGTATTTCTACTAAAAATTAGTCTATAGAGACTATTAGTGCCTCTTGTTTCTAGGAAACATTTTTCAAGCAAAAAAATACTACCAAGATATTTTTTTGAAGAGGCAATTTTGGGTGAAAGAAGTTACATTCTATTACTCTAAGTCCTAGTTACTACAATATTTCAGGAACCATTGGAAAAGTTTTAGTAAAAATATGTCTCCAGGGACTATTAGTGCCTCATGTTTCTAAGAAACACTTTTCTCGTAGAAAATTCTTACCAAAAAAAAATTTGTGGAGAGGCAATTTTTGCTAAAACAAATTACATTCTGCTACTATAAGTCATTGTTAGTGCAATATTTCAGGAACCATTGGAAAAGCATTTCAAGTAAAAATACGTCTCTAGGGACCATTAGTGCCTCTTGTTTCCTGGAAACACTTTTCTCATTGAAATATTTTTCCAAAAAAATTGGTGGTAAGACATTTTTGCTGAAACATATTACTTTCCTCAACTATATGACCTTGTTAGTGCATTTTTTTTCGAAAATACTGGTAATATATTTCTTTCAAAAATATGTATCTAAAGACCATTTGTGCCGCAAGTTTACTGAAAACACTTTTCAAGATTAAAAATGTTACTCGAAAAATTGTGGTAAGGCTATTTTTGCTAAAATAATTACTATCTACAACTATAAGACCTTGCTAGTGCAGTTTTTTGGAAACGTTGGAAAACTATTTCTAGTAAATACACATCTATAGGGATCATTAGTTCCTCATGTTTCCTAGAAACAACTTTCAAGATAAAAATTTCTTACGAAGATTTTTTTTTTAATGTTGCAATTTTTTGCATAACAAATTTCTTTCTACAACTAGAAGGTCTTGTTAGTGCATTTTTTAAAAACTTTCAAAATTTATTCGTAGTAAAAATACATCTTTAGGAACCATTAGTGCCTCATGTTTCCAGGAAACACTTCTCTATCAGAAAATTCCTACCAGGAAAACTTTGTAGTAAGGCAATATTTGCTTAAACAAATAGAGGCCTTGTTGGTACATTTTTTTTTTTTTGGGAAATGTTAAAAAAATATTTTTAGTAAAAATGTATCTCCAGAGACCATTAGTGCCTCATGTTTCCTAGAAACATTTTTCTTGTTGAAAATTCATGTCAGGAAAATTTGGTGGTAAGGCAATATTTGTTAAAATAAATTACTTTCTACAACTATAACTCCTTCTTAAAGCCTTTTTTTAGGAAACATTGGAAATGTATTTCCAAAAAAAACACATCTCCAGGGACCCATTAGTGCCTCATGTTTCTTGGAACCACTTTTTCAAGGTGTAAATGTTTTCTAGGAAAAAAAATTTAAGGCAATTTTTGTTGAAGCAAATTACATTCTACAACTATAAGGTCGTGTTCTTGCAACAAATTTCTTTCTACAACTATAAGGCTTTGTGTATTTTTTCCAGGAAAACCATGGAAAAATATTTGTAGTAAAAATATGTCTCCAGGGACCATTAATGCCTTGTCTTTGGTGGAAACACTTTTCAAGTTGAAAACTTTTATCAGGAAAATTTTGTGGTGATGCAATTTTTGCTTAAACTTATTACTTTACACAACTATAAAAACTTGTTAGTGCATTTTTTTCAGGAAATTTTGGAAAAATATTTCTAGTAAAAATGCAATACTTGGGATCATTAATGCCTCATGTTTCCTAGAAACACTTTTCTAGCTGAAAATTCTTTGCAAGAAAATTTTGTGGTAAGGCAATTTTAGTTGAAACAAATTACTTTCTACAACTATAACGCCATGTTAGTACCTTTTTTTAGGAAACACTGGAAATGTATTTCATGTAAAAATATGTTGTGGTCCTGACCATAGACCTCGTCACTTGACGAAGGGAAGGATCGCCAAGGGGAACAGGGGATGAACCAGGCCTAACGGACTTTCCTGGTCGACCTATGATGCCGAGAATGGGAGGGAATGAAGGAAGGATCGGAGATGTGGAGTCAGACTCGTCGAAGGGATGCCTGAACCTTGGGTTCGTCAAGGAGAACGCCAATCCTGGGTTCCTTAGAGGAGAATCCCGATCCTGGTTAGGTTGAAATCATTCTTGCCTAATTTCATTTCTTGAGCTCCCTTAAAGAAATTCACGAAGGGCCCAATTGAATGTTTTTACAATCCTGCCATTGTGGCTTACATGCTAACGACTTATGAAATAAAATAGACATATACATGCTAACGACTTATGAAATAAAATAGAAATATAATCCTATAGTACTTGGCTGTTCCACTGAGTCACCAACTCACCCGCGTCGCCTCTGGATGACTCGTCCTGCTATGGAGTCCATAACATCACTCCCCCCCTTGGAGAAAGAGCTTGTCCGCAAGCTCGAATGTAGGGTAGACATGCTAGAAAACATCTAGGTCTTCCCAAGTGGCTTTTGTGGCATCTGTGTGTGTCCACTGGACTAGGACTTCTCTGCGCTCATGATTCAGCCGAGCACTTAATATTTTGGCAGGAGTGAGAGAAACTTTACCATCTTCAATTGGTGGTAAGGCGGGAATAGATTGGGGGCGGGACCCTTGAGTGGCTTGAGTAAGGAGACATGAAAGACATTGTGTAGCTTGAACTCTGGAGGAATTTGTAGCTTATATGCAACCTGCCCAGTACGCTGGATAATTTTGAAGGGGCCAAAATATTTTGGAGAAAGCTTGTGATGAGTGCCTTCAATAGAATTTTGAGGGTAAGGTTGACGGTGGAGCCATAGAAAGTCATCCGGATTGTACTGAATATCGCGGTGTCCCTGATCATAATAGTGCTTCATGCGGGCTTGAGTTGTTCGAAGGTGTTGGACAATGAATTCCAACAATTGACCACGAGTTATAAGAGCTTACTACATCCACTTTGGTAGTTCCACGAGCAAAGGAGAGCAAGCGAGGAGGATCCATGCCATATAGTATTTTCAATTTTGTTTCATGTAAAGCCGTGTGGAAAGAAGTGTTGTAGCAGTACTCCGCCCAAGGAAGGCAATCTACCCACTTTTTAGGATTGTCCCCCAAAAAACACCACAAGTACATCTCAATGGTGCGGTTGACCACCTCAGTCTGGCCGTCTGTTTGAGGGTGATATGCGGAGGAGTATTTGAGTTTGGTACCACAAAACTTGAAAATGTCCTTCCAAAAGATACTAGTAAATACCACATCTCGATCACTGACGATGGATTCCGGAATACCGTGGAGGCGGACAATGTTGGAAAAGAAAACTTGGGCTACAGTGGCTGCTGTATAGGGATGCTCCATAGGAATAAAGTGTGCATATTTAGAAAAATGGTCTACCACCACCAAGAGAACCGATTTGCTCGAAGTTTTCGGAAGCCCTTCAATGAAATCCTTAGAAATGTCTGCCCATACCTGTGTGGGAAGATTGAGTGGTTGTAAGATGCCAGCTGGACTCAAAATGATCAACTTTGTTCCGTTGACACACTAGACACTCAGCCACATACGTTGCAACTGTGGATTTCATCCTTGGCCAATAAAAATATTCCCGGATGCATGGAAGAGTTTTCTGCACCCCTTTATGCTTGTTGTCATGATAAGATGAGGCAGCCAGTGCTACCAATGGTGAAGTGGATGCTAGATATGCTTTTTATAGAGAATAATGTGGTCATGAACGGACCAGTGGGCTGACTTAGTGCCTGCAACAATCTGCTGTGACAACTCCTATAAATTTGGTGTGTGCTGGTGTTCTTCTCTGATGGAATCTAGTAAGATAGAAGTGGGGTGACTGATGGCAGCCAAATGCAGTTGGTCTTTGGAACGATGGGAGAGGGCATCAATAGCTTTATTCAGAGTACCCGCTGTTGAAAGATAAGCTCAAGCCCACACGACCAAGGAAGGCCCACATATCTAAGATTATTATAAGATGGGCCACATGACCAAGGAGGGCCCACAAGATGGGCCCAAGCCCATAAGAAGTAGGACCCACAATGATTACCATGAGCTGGCATCCTTATCACATCAGTTGGAAGATCAAGGACTCACAAAAGTATCTTTATCTTAGGTTCATGACCAAGAAAAGTTTTAGTTTGAGTTATGTTTGTCTTTTATCAATATTGAGTTATTTAATTGTGTTAGGACTTATCTTTAAGTGTTAGAGTTTGGGTGTAATTGGGACAAGGGTAGTTTTATTGAAATTGGACTCTACTACCTTCCTCTATTATAAATAGAGGTTCATGTACTCTAATTACAACAAGTTATTGATGTCAATGAAGTATTTCACTTTTCCATAAATTCAACATGGTATCAGAGGTTCATGTACCCATTGTTTTGCCTCACTTTTTGAGTTGATATATCAGAAAAATATCTCACTTATCCCTGGTTTGAGGGCTTATCTATGCATCTATGTTATATGGGCTTATTTCTACATCTATGATATTTGGTTCAAGCTAGGATCACTGCCATTACCTCCCAGCTTTAGGGGGAGAAGTACGAGAAGTACAAGAAGTACAAGAAAGAGGTATTTTATTCCATATGTTGTGGATGAGTTTATGTGACCAAAATATTCAAGAAAGGGGGAGCACAAAAGATGAAGCTGGTGCATCTAAGAAAAAAAAATTATATTAGATTATTTCATGGGTTCTTTTACAAAGTTTATTATTTGGTTCGTGTTATATGTGTTGGAAGATGGTCGTGTTATATTCAACTGCAGCTATTATGTCTCTTTGGGGACATTATTATAGAAGAAGAGGTGGCCCCATGTCATCATTTATTTTACCCCGTCAAAAAGATGAAAATTATTAGTGGTTGGGAATCCATGATGGAGGAACTTCATCCCCATCAAAAAGATCAAAATTATTTGTGGTTGGAAGTCCATGATGGAGGAACTTCATCCCCATCAAAAAGATCAAAATTATTTGTGGTTGAAAGTCCATGACGGAGGAACTTAAAATTACATCTATGTTATCCTCCCCCCCCCCCCCCCCCCCCCACCCCTTGTAATGGCTTTTATGTCTCCTACCACTTGAGAGTCGTTGTCCTGTGGAGGGACATGGTGGTGGACACTTCAGAGCAATGCCGATAGACACACTACCGATAGAAGTGGAGTGTGTCCTACATCCAGCATTAGGACTGGGGTATGAAGCAATGCTTACCGGCTAGGAGTGATTTTCGTAAGGCTTCAATAAAGGACGCAACAGCGTAAGGGGGAGTATTGGAAGATGAAAGCATATTGGAAGATGTGTCATTTTATAAAAAACTATTCTATACATCATTTGCAGCAAGTTGGGAGTTCATGTTGTTCTCTCACCCCCAGCTTGAGGGGGAGTGTTGAAAGATAAGCTCAAACCCACATGACCAAGGAAGGCCCACAAGATGAGCCCAAGCTCATAAGAAGTAGGACCCACAATGATTACCATGAGTTGGCATCCTTATCATATCAGTTGGAAGATCAAGAAGGACTCACAAAAGTATATTTATCTTAGGGTCACGACGAAGAAGAGTTTTAGTTTGAGTTATGTTTGTCTTTGATCAATATTGAGTTATTTAATTGTGTTAGCACTTATCTGTAAGTGTTAGAGTTTGGGTGTAACTGGGACAAAGGTAGTTTTATTGTAATTGGACTCTACTACCTTCATCTATTATAAATAGAAGTTCATGTATTCTGATTAAAACAAGTTATTGATGTCAATGAAGTATTTCACTTTTCCATAAATTCAACACCCGCTTTATGTTCCACCTAAAAATCAAAGCCAATTAACATGCTAAGCCAGTGCTGTTGGGGAGAAGTTGATATGCGTTGATCAAACAGAAACTTCAAACTGTAGTGGTCTGTGCGGATAAGAAAAAAGCATCCCCATAAATAAGGTCTCCAATGGCAGACGGCCTTGGCTAGGCCAATGAGTTCCCATTCATAGGCTGGTAGCTTATGATGGTGAAGTGCGAGTTGACGGCTGAAATAGGCAATAGGGTGCTGGGATTGTTGAAGCACCGCCCGCCTCCTGAGGCATCACATTCTACCAGATCTTCGAAATCGGCTAATTGCTGTACCGGAGCTGATGCTAGAGCTTGCTTGAGTGCTTGGAATGATTTTCAGTGCTATCATTCCAGTGGAAGGCATTGCGGCGGAGAAGATTGGATAGAGGAGCAGCTAGTGGTGCATAGTTGTGGATAAACTTCCTATAATATCCGGCTAAGCCCGGAAATCCTCTCAATGCTGAAATATGGCACGGTGGTGGCCAATGCACAATTGCTTCAATCTTTTCCGGATCCACTGTTTCCCCTGTGGCTGTAATAACTTGACCAGATAGGGCACCTGATTGGTACCAAATGAGCGCTTGGAACGTTTTAATTATAAATGATGTGTCCGAAGAAGTTGGAACACCAAACGTAAGTCTCTTAAATAGTGAGTCCAAGACTTGTTGTAGATCAAAATGTCATCGAAGAACACTAACACAAATTTTCAGAGATAGTCATTAAATACCTCATTCATTAGTGCCTAAAATGTAGAAGGGATGTTGGAGAGACCGAAAGGCATGACGATGAACTCAAAGTGACCATGGTGAGTACGGAATGTGATCTTCTCTATATGCAGAGGGTACATTCTGACTAGGTGATACCCCGAGCGCAAGTCTAACTTTATGAAAAAAATTTCTCAATGCAATTCATCTAATAACTCATCCACAACTGGAATAGGAAACTTGTCCTTAATGGTCTTGGCATTTAACTCACGGTAGTCCACACAAAAGCGCCTAGTACTGTCATTTTTCTTTACCAATAAAACTAGCGAGGAGAAAGGGGACTTACTCGGCCGGATGAGACCCTATTCGAGCATGTTTCGGCATTGATGTTCAATTTCATCCTTTTGGAGGTGGGGGTACCTATATGGTCTCACAACCACCACTTCGGACCCAGCCTTCAAAGTGATCCAATGGTCACAATGTCTCAATGGCGGTAGAGTAATAGGTTCCAGAAATAAGTCCTGGAAGTGATCCAACAAGTTGTCTAAATTGCTGTCCACCGGGGTGTGTTGCTGAAGTCCTTGTAGATGCACTGGCACCTCAGTTTTACGTCCTTGTAGTGTAACCTTGTTGTTGCCAACTTCAAAGCTTATCATCAATGCTGAAAAGTCCCACTAGATGGGCCCCAATGTTTGGAGCCACTTAACCCCCAAAACCATATCGAATCCTGCCAGTGGGATGATAAAAAACTCCACAAAAAATTGATGATTATCAATGGTAAACCTGACTTTCTTGCTGATCCCATAACTAGGCACCTTTTCCCCATTTGCAACAGAGACTGAAGCTACAGGCCACAGTTGAATTGGAAGCTTTAAAAACTTGGCAGCTGTGAAACTCAATAAATTATGAGTGTTGTTGGAGTCCACAAGACTTAAAAGGGGTTGCTTATTGACTAAGGCACAAACTTGCATGGTTGTGGTAGACTGGAGGCCTGTGATCGTGTGCAAAGAAATGGCGGGCTCTTCGACCTCGAGCTGCTCTACTTCTCAATTTCTTGCTTCTTCCTCATCCTTCACTTCTAACCAGAATAGTTTCTTACACTGGTGGCCGAATGTGTACAGCTCATCACAATTATAACATAACTCCTTTAATCTATGTTCTTCCATTTCAGACCGGTTTAATTTCCAGATGAATGCTGGAGTGGATGGAGGAGGTTTAGGTGTTATAGAAGTAGTGGTAGCAGTATTACTTCGCCACGGTGGTGCTATGGTAGGCACTGCCGAGCTGTTCTTTCCCCCTTGCCAGACAGGTCTTCAAGTTTGAAATTTCTGTTTGGTTTACAAGGCTCTAGCCAAATTCATTGCCCTAGTCAAATCCGTAGGGCCAAGTAGTTCCACTTCCAAATGGAGGGACTCAGTGAGGCCAGCCGTGAACAAGCTGACATGTTGGTCCACTCGTAACACTTTGCTGGCTGGTGCTAATTTCTCTTGAAATTGCTTTTGGTACTGGACAACGCTACCCGTCTGTCGTAACAGTACTAAATCGCCCAAAGGATTGTTTTGAGCAAGGGACCCAAACCGTATGGTGCACAATTCTTTAAATTCATCCCATTCTATGTCAGGATGTTCCAACTCAAGTTGATGGCCCCATAGTTGCACTTCATCTAGCATGTGGAATGCGGCCAAGCCAACTTTGTCTATTTCAGCCGTAAAAAAAAAATTCACAACGATATAAGCAAATTAAAGGGCCGTCAACCCCATTGTAAACCGAAAAATAGAGTTTAGTGTACCTTGGGACCACCCCACTGCTTGGACTGAAATTCTGGTGTGTTATGTGCGTCCAATGTGATGTGCACCTTGTCCAATTGAAGGTGCCTTCTCCCCCTCTCTCGGCGTTGGTGTTTTTCCTGAAATCATCTCGTATATTTGAGAGAGTCGGCTATCTAGCAATGCTGCTAGTCGGCCCTCGGTCTCCTCCGGTCTGGTGTAAACCATTTCCGTGACTCTTGCCAGCAAATCCTCATGGGTCTAAGACTCCCCCATATTTACCTGCTCTGATACCAATGTGTTGTGGTCCCTGACCACAGACCTCGACACTCAAAAAAGGGAAGGATCGCCAAGGGGAATAGGGGATGAACCAGGCCTAACAGACTTACCTGGTTGACCTATGTTGCCAAGAATAGGAGGGAATGAAGGAAGGATTGGAGATGTGGAGTCAGACTCATCGAAGGGATGCCTGAACCTTGGGTTCATCAAGGAGAACGCCAATCTTGGGTTCCTTAGAGGAGAACGATGATCCTAGTTAGGTTGAAATCATTCTTGCCTCATTTCATTTCGTGAGCTCCCTTAAAGCAATTCACGCTAAGGGCCCAATTGAATGTTTTTACAATCCTACCATTGTGGTTTACATGCTAATGACTTATGAAATAAAATAGACATATACATGCTAACGACTTATGAAATAAAATAGACATATAATCCACTGAATCACCAACTCCTCCACATCACCTCTGGATGACTCGTCCTACTATGGATTCCATAACAAAATACATCTCTAGGAAGCATAAGTGCCTCATGTTTCCTTGAACCATTTTCCAAAATTTAAATTCTTACCAAGAAAATTTTGTGGTTAGACAATGTTTAATGAATAAAAATTACTTTCTACAACTATAAGGCCTTGTTAATGCATTTTTCTGGAAACGTTGGAAAAATATTTTTAGTGAAAATACGTCTCTAGGGAAAATTAGTGCCTCATGTTTCTTGGAAACACTTTTCAAGCAGAAAATTCTTACCAAGAAATTTTTCTGGAGAGGCAATTTTTCAAAATCAAATTACTTTTTACAACTATAAGGTATTGTTAGAGGCATTTTTTAGGAAACATTTGAAAAGTATTTCTTATAAAAATACATCACATGTGACAATTTGTGCCTCATGTTTCCCTTAAACAATTTATAATAAAAAAATCATTCTAGGAATATTTTTATGGTAAGGCATTTTTTTGAACAAATAAGGCGTTGGTGGTGCATTTGTTAAGGAAAAATTGCAAAAGTATTTGTAGTAAAAATACGTCTCCAAAGACCATTAGTTCCTCCTGATTCCTGGAAACATTTTTCTTGATGAAAATTCTTACAAGGAAAATTTTGTGGTGAAGCAATATGTGCTAAAACCAATTACTATCTACAAATATAACACCTTGATAGTGCCCTTTTTTAGGAAACATTGGAAAAGTATTTCTAATAAAAATAAATCATAGGAGACTATTTGTGCCTTGTGTTTCTTGGAAACACTTTACAAGCGAAAAAATCAATCTAGGAAAATTTTATTGTAATGCGTGTTTTTTAAAAAAATACTTTCTAAAACTATAAGGCCTTGCTAGTGCATTTGTTAAGGAAACATTGCAAAAAGTATTTTTAGTAAAAATACTTCTCCAGATTCCATTAGTGCCTCATGTTTCCTGGAAACACTTTTTAAGCTACCAGGAAAATTTTGTAGTTCTACAATTTTTGCTAAAATAAATTACTTTTTACAACTATAATGTCTTGTCATGTAGGAAATGTATTTCTAGTAAAAATACATCTACATGGACCATTAATGCCTTATGTTTGGTGGAAACACTTTTCAATTTGAAAACTCTCATCTAAAAAAATTTGTGGTGAGGCAATTTTTGCTGATACATATTACTTTATACAACTATAACAACTTGTTAGTACATTTTTTAAGGAAATTTTGGAAAAGTATTTCTAGTAAAAATGCATCTCTTGGGATCATTAATGCCTCATGTTTCCTTGAAACACTTTTCTTGCTGAAAATTCTTTGCAAGAAATTTTTGTGGTAAGGCAATTTTAGCTTAAATAAATTACTTTCTATAACTATAACGCCATGTTAGTGCCTTTTTTCAGAAAACATTGGAAATGTATTTCAAGTAAAAATACATCTCCAGGGACCATTAGTATCTCATGTTTCCTTGAACCACTTTCCAAAATGTAAATTCTTACCAAGAAAATTTTGTGGTCTGGCAATGTTTAATGAAGAAACATTACTTTCTACAAATATAAGGCCTTGTTAATGCATTTTTCTGGAAACATTGTAAAGTATTTTTAGTAGAAATACGTCTCTAGAGAACATTAGTGGCTCACATTTCCTGGAAACATTTTTCAAGCTGAAAATTCTTAGGAGGAAATTTTTTTTGGAAAGCAATTTTTGGTATAACAAATTACTTGCTACTACTATTTTGCCTTGTATTTGCCTTTTAACAAGAAACTTTGGAAAAAATATTTCTAGTAAAAATACGTCTGTAGGGACCATTAGTGCCTCATGTTTCTTGGAAATACTATTCAAGCAGAAAATTCTTACTTGGAAAATTTTCTGGAGCCAATTTTTTCATAATCAAATTACAATTTACAACTATAAGGTATTGTTAGAGGCATTTTTCAGGAAACATTGGAAAATTACTTCTAATAAAAATACGTCACATGTGACAATTTGTGCCTCATGTTTCCTGTAAATAATGTATAAGAAAAAGATCATTCTAGGAATATTTTTATGGTAAGGAATTTTTTAAAACAAATTAATTTCTTCAACTATAAGGCCTTGGTGGTGCATTTGTTAAGGAAATGTTGCAAAGTATATGTAGAAAAAATACGTCTCCAGAGTCCATTAGTGCCTCATGATTCCTAGAAACATTTTTCTTCCTAAAAATTCTTACAATGAAAATTTTGAGGTAAGGCAATATTTGCTGAAACCTATTACTTTTTACAACTATAACACCTTGTTCTACCTTTTTTTAGGAAACATTGGAAAATTATTTCTAATAAAAATACATCACATGAGACTATTTTTTCCTCGTGTTTCTTGGAAACACTTTACTAGCAAAAAACTTCTTCTAGGAAAATTTTATGGTAAGACATTTTTTTTAAAAATATTATTTTCTAAAACTTTAAGGACCATTAGTGCCTAGGGACCATTAGTGCCTCATGTTTCCTGGAAACACTTTTCTTGCTGAAAATTATTACAAGGAACATTTTGAGGTAAGGTAATATTTGCTCAAACCAATTACTTTCTACAACAATAAAGACTTGTTAGTGCGTTTTTTTCAATAAACATTGGAAATGAATTTCTAGTAAAAATACATCTCTAGGGACCAATAGTGCCTCATGTTTCCTTAAACCACTTTTCAAGATGTAAATTGTTACTAGGAAAATTGTGGTAAGGAATTTTTTGTTGAAACAAATTACTTTCTACAAGTAAAAGGCCTTGTTAAGACATTTTTTGAAGGAAATGTGAGAAAAGTATTTCTTGTAAAAATACATGTCTAGGCGCCATTAGTAGCTAATGTTTCCAGGAAACAATTTTCAAGCTGAAAATGCTTACCAGGAAAAACTTGTCGTAAGGAAATTTTTGCTTAAACAAATTAATTTCTACTACTATAAGGCCTTGTTAGTACCTTTTTAAAGGAAATGTAGGGAAAGTATTTCTTGTAAAAGTACGTCTCAAGGGACCATTCGTGCCTCATTTTTGTTGCAAACACTTTTCTTGCTTAAAATTCTATAAGGAAAATTTTGTGATGTGGCCTTTTTTTAAAACAAATTACTTTCTACAACAATAAGGCATTGTTAGTGTATTTTTTAGGAAATGCTGGAAAATTATTTCTAGAAAAAATACGTCTCCAAGGAAAATTAGTGCCTCGTGTTTCCTGGAAACAATTTTCTAGTTGAAAATTCGTACTTGGAAAATTATATGATGTGACAATTTTATCTGAAACAACTTACCTCCTGCAACTATAAGGCCTTGTTAGTGGATTTTTTCAAGAAAATAGTGAAAAACTATTTGTAGTAAAAATACATCTCCAGGGATCATATGTTTACTGAAAACACTTTTTAAGCTAAAAATTATTTGCAGAAATTTTTTGTGATATTAAAATTTTTTTCTTAAACATATTACATTATACAACTATTAGTCTTGGTTAGTGCATTTTTTTCAGGAAACGTTGGAAAAGTATTTCTAGTAAATATATGTCTCTTGGGATCATTATTGCCTCATATTTCATGGAAACACTTATCAAGAGGAAAATTCTTAGTTGTAAAATTTTGTGATGCCTTTTTTACAACTATAATTCTTTCTTAGAGCCTTTTTTTATGAAACGTTGGAAATGTCCTCTTAGCCGATGCATTTATTTATAGCTTTACAGTGTCCTTAGGGCTACAACATGATAAAAGAAGATACATAAAAGGAACATGTATTTACATCTTTATGCCATCTTTATGGAAAACATCCTATTTTACCCATATGCCACCACTTGGATGTGTGGACTTACTAGCCTTGATCTTGTGGACTTGAGCCCATCTTCCAACAAGGGACATCTGTTGATCAAATAGGCAGCGATGCTAATAGCTTTAGACCAGAACATCTTTGGGAATCTTGAATGTAATCTCATGCTCCTAGCACGCTCGTTCTTCTTACATCATCAATAAATGTCACATAGTAGTTAGAACTATCAAGGGAAGTAACAGTTGAAGGCCCCCACACATATGTGTGAACCAACTTCAATTTTGCTGTCTTTTGCTCATTTCTAGCCTTAGAAAATCTAACCCTTTTCTGATTGCCGAAAATACAACCTTCACAAATACTATTATTTACAGTTTTCAACCTTGGTAGCTTCCCTTTGGACTGAAGCACTTTCATTCCCTTCTCACTCATGTGATCGAGCCTATAATGCCACAAGTTAGAATTAGCAAGAGCATTAGCAACTGCAACCATGTCTCTGCAACTAGAAGTGAAGTAAAGAGTTCCAGTTTTAACTCCTTGTATAACAACCATGATTCCCTTAGTGACTTTCCAGGTAACACCATTAAAAGTCACATTATGACCTTCATCGTCAAGCTGCCCTTACTGAAATCAAATTATGCATAGGTTTTGGCACATGTCTCACCTTGTGAATTTTCTACACTGTCCCGTTTCACATCCTCAAACTGACATTACCAATACTGACAATATCCAAAGGTTCTTCATTAGCAAGATATAGCTTCCCATGATCTCCAACAACATAATTCTCCATGATCTCACAATGTGCAGTGGTGTGAAAAGAAATTCCTGAATCAAACACCCAAGAGTCAATAGGGCTATCAACCAACAAGAGTAAAACATCTTGTATTTATTTAGTTACCGAATTTACAGCATTGTTTTTTTTTTATTTTCATTTTCTTCGGTGCTCTGCAATTTTTCTACATGTGACTTGACTTGCTAAAATTCATGCACTCCACATTCCTTCCGAATGTGGACTTGCTTCTTCCATTCCTTGACTTCTTGTTACCATTGCCCTTGATGAAATTCCTCTCGAAGTTCCTGCCACTAGTATCGACACTTAAGGTAGAATTAGATGTCGACGATTTTCTAGAGTCCTTTCTACAAACTTCTGTTATGAAATCAATAGCAAGCTGACTCATGCAAGGATGCCATGGCTGAGTCAATTACTTTGGCTGAGTCAGTTATTTAGTCATTAAGTTACTTAGTTGTTAAGTTACTTAGTTAGTAAGCAATGTCAATTACTCAGTCATTAATTTTATTTACTTTAAATGTTGTGGAGGGGAAAATCTATAATTTTCTCTTGAACCTTTTTGACATGATCTCTATTTAGGGGTGTAAGGAATGGAAAAGAGACAAGTCTGAATTTAGGTTAAACAAAGGGTTTTGAGTTCTCCTAAACGAGCTAGGGTGTGTGCGTTCTCCTTAATGAACCTAGGGTTTTCAAGTTTCCCTTTGCCTTGATTTTCTTTTCTTCTTTTCTTCTTCCCTACGAATAGCTTTGTTAGATTCGGGATCTTAACAACATGGTATCAGAGCGGGAACACAATGAGCGTTGCTTTGTCCGGAGAAAAATGGTTTGCCATACTTGATCTATTGGGAAAAATACACACATGGGTTTCAGTAGTGCGAAATGGGATGGATGAGTCCTCCAATATAATGTTTGAGACATTGCTAGAAATCGAGAAGCATCACGTTAAGGCCTCAGAGGGAAAAGTCACCGCTCTAGAAGATTAACAATTGCTGCCCATCGTTCGACCTCAAATCGTATCAGAACTGCCAGATTTGGGTTCGACCTCAAATCTCCCCTGTTCATGAAAACCTAACCTTCTTCCAGAAATTGAGACTAGAAATTTTTTAGCAGAGGAACCCCATGCTAAATTTTTGCCACGACTTGCTGCTGCTCACCGAAACAGGCCAGGCTCTCCTTCGTCATGAGGAACAAAAATCTTCTACCCAGTAGTTTCAATTGTTCGTCGTTAGCAGTTTATACGAGCAGGAAGGTAAAACAAATCTAGAGATTTTCATTTCGAAGTGGAAATTTTTACAGTGGCGGAAGGAGAATCCGAAGTGAGCTTGAGTGCAAGAGCAGAGACGAAGAGCCTCGGGACACAGGACTTTCCTTGGGGTCGATTGATTTTGTGACCCCTAGAGACCGTAATGTCCTCGACGCTTGCACACCTAATGTTTTCAGAAAATACAAGCTCGGCAGGTTCATTGGCCAGGGACCCTTCGCCAAGGTTTATTACTCCAAGTCCGTCATTGATGGCACTGCATTCCCCGTCAAGGTCATTGGCAAGAAGATCCTGGATGAGATCACCATGGTTCCAAGAATCCTCTGTGAGGTCTCCATCATTCAGGACTTGGACTTCGACTCTACTTTCCAAAATAATTAGAGATTGAAGTTCGAAAGCCCTATTAGCTTTAGGGGTACCTCATATTGTGACTTATATGAAGCAATAGCAAAGCTCCTTCCCAAACTTCTTGGACAGCCGGCGGTTTCTCTTATTCCGCCTGAGATGTCGGGATGAGTTGTGGTCAAGTATATGAGACTCCCAACCAGGCGTCGATAGATAGAAGGATCATCAAGAAGAGCCCCTTCATCTTTCCTGTATTTGACATTGACATCCATAGGAGTAGCGATCAATGAAATGTCCTCCAAACCAAATAGAGTAAAAATATCTTAAATATACTTATGATGGTTTAAGAAAATACCATTGGGTCGATGACGTACTTCCATCCGTAAGAAGTACATGAGCTGGCCAAGATCCTTCATAAGAAAAGTTGCATGCAACACCTGCTGAAGCTTAGTAATTAGGCTAGAGTCAGTGCCAGTAAAGATAATGTCATCCACATAAACCAAGAGAATGACCATGCCCGCGACAGACTTGTGATAGAAGAGAGAGGAATCATACTAACTCTATGTAAACTTGTGGAGAATAAGTGTACCGCAAAACTTGTCAAACCAATCTCGAGGAGCTTGCTTAAGCCCATATAGAGGATGGCATAGATTGCAGACAACATTAAGAGAAGAATTAGTCATACCAGAGGGAAGCTTCATGTCAATATCCTCTTGTAGATCACCTTGGAGAAAGGCATTCTTCACACCCATCTGATGCAGTGGCCAGGACTGTGAGGCTGTAATGGCTAATATGGTTTGAATCGTGGTCATCTTGGAAACTAGAGAAAATGTATCCTCATAATCAATCCTATATTTCTGCTTATTCCCCAGCGCTACAAGGCTGGCTTTGTGCAGATCCAAAGGTCCATCTGAATGCAGCTTGATAGAAAAAACTCATTGACTCCCAAGAGGCCAAATAGCAGGATGTGGAGGGGGGGGGGGGGGGGGGGGGGGGGGGGTGCGGTAACAATATCCCAAGTGTGATTCTCCTCTAGAGCTTGTAGTTCTATTTGCATTGCCTTTTGCCAACACTCATGTGACATTGCATCTTTGTAGCAAGAGAGAATAGAAATAGAAGATAAAGTAGTTGCAAGAGATACATGGGAAGAGAAACCATACATATCAGGGGTCGATAAGGGCGAGTAGACCGGCGAAGAATGGTGAACCTATACAAATCTTGTGTGTTTTTGTTTGCTTGATTTTCCTTTCTTCTACGATTGTTGTTGTTGCTCTCGTTAGTTTTGAATTAGGGTGTCTAATCCCTATCAATATTTTCTAGGAAAATTTTGAGGTAAATTTTTTTTGAAACAAATTACTTTGTCCTCTATATGGCCTTTTTCTGAGTATTTTTAGAAAACATTGGAAAATATTTCTAGTAAAAATATGTCTCCAAGGACGATTAGTGCCTCATGTTTCCTTGAAACACTTTTCAAGATGAAAATTCTTACCAGGAAAAATTTCTTGAAACAAATTACTTTCTACAAGTACAAGGCCTTGGTAGTTCATTTTTTCAAGGAACATTGGAAAAATATTTTTAGTAAAAATATGTTTATGGGGACCATTAGTGCCTCATGTTTCCAAGAAAAACTTTTCTAGCAAAAAATTCTTACAAGAAAATTTGTTGGTAAGACAATTTTTTCTTAATCAAATTACTTTCACTATAAGGCCTTGTTAGTGCATTTTTTAGTAAACGTTGAAAATTCTGACCGGAAAAATATGTAGTAAGGCAATTTTTTGCTGAAACAAATTTCATTTTACAAATTTTAGGCCTTGTTAGAGCCTTTTTTTTAAGAAATGTTGGAATATTATTTTGTAGTAAATATACATCTCAAGGGACCATTAATGCCTCATGTTTCCAGGAAACACTTTTCTAGCTAAAAATTATTTCTAAGAATATTTTGTGGTCAAGCTATTTTTACTTAAACAAATTACATTCTATAACATTATGGTCGTCTTAGTGCTTTTTTTTTTCAAAAAACATTGGAAAAATATTTTTTAGTAACTCCTTGGATCATTAGTGCTTCAAGTTTCCCTGAAACACTTTTCTAGTTAAAATTTCTTACCTTGAAAATTTTTAGGTAAGGCAATTTTTTATGAAACTAATTACTTTCTACAACTACAAGGTCTTGTTAGTGCCTTTGTTCATTAAATGTTGGAAAAATATTTATTGTTAAAATACGTCTCCAGGAACCAAAAGTGCCTCAAGTTTCATGGAAACTCCTTTCTAATCGAGAATTCTTAACAAGAAAATTTTGTGCTAAGAAATGTTTTGCTATAACAAATTATTTTCTACAACTATAAGGTGTTGTTAGTGTATTTTTTAAGGAAACATTGAAAAAGTATTTCTAGTAAAAATACATCTCCAGAGACCAATAGATCGAGTAACACGGCGTGGGAGTTGTGAATCCAGCACAGGTACTGAGTTGCTAGATTCGGTAAGGAGGGTTAAAGGTCCCTTCTTTGGGTACTCTTCCACCAGTGATCAGTCTCCCTTTTTATGATCTCATTCTAGTGCTAAAGTTATAGCTAGAATGGAAGTAATTCAGGTGGAGAAAGAATGGAGAAATACCTGTTTTGCTCACGTTAATTAGGGTTTCAACCCTGATTTGATGCAGCTCGTTCTAGGACTTGAAGACCTAGCTTGATAGGGCAGCCTTGGCTCACGTTGATGGCTGTCCGTGTTCTATTTTTGTGATGAATTCCAAGCAAGAAGAGTTGCTATAACCCTTCACATGAAAGAACCAGAATTATTCCTCCTTTGCTACTCGTCAAGAGAGAATGGAACCCAACTTCTTGTTGACACTGGTGATGAGAGAAGATCCTCTCTTTTGGCTCGAAAAAGGGGCAGGAAGCTCCTTTTCTTAGTATGGATGATGAGGGATGAATTTGGGTGAAGATGGATTCCAATGGAGGGTAAAGGATAGGTTGGATTTTTGGAGTAAACCCTAAACTCGAGATCAAGAGGTGATCTCAACTTGTTTAGACTAGATTATTCTAAAATCTCAAAGCTTACCTATTTCATTCATACCTTTCCCTTAAATAGGTCACGTCAAGGAGTTTTAGGGTTAGGGTTACAATAATTTCCCATAATACCCTTACATATAAAGTAATTAGAAATAACTCCTACTTAAAACAATATAAGAAATAACTCCTACTTAAAACAATATAAGAAATAAATCATACTCAAAGAAATATAAGAATTAAATCCTATTGAGTGAGTTATTGTTGTCTTCTTCGTTGTGTGACTCGGTGTGCTATTGAGTCCACAACATCTGCCTCCCCATGGAGAAAGAGCTTGTCCTCAAGCTCAAAAGTTGGGTAGACTTGTTTGAAGATGTCCACACGTTCCCATGTTGTAGTGTTGGGGTCAGTGTCCATCCATTGGACGAGAATCTCCCAATGGTCATTGATCAGGTGTACGCGTAACACCGTAGCTGGGTTAAGAATAACCTCACCATGATCAACCGGTGGTAGGAATGGAGTGGATGTAGGTTGTGCTCTGGAATGCGGCTTCAAAAGAGAGACATGAAACACATCGTGAATTCTGGCTGTGTCTGGTAATTTGAGTTGATAGGCGACTGGTCCCACACGTCGAAGAATGGGAAGTGGCCCAAAAAATCTAGGTGAGAGTTTATGACGTGGAGGTCCCGTAAGAGACTGCTGACGGTAGGGCTGGAGCCGTAGCCACACATACTTCCCAACCTCAAAAGAGACCTCACGGTAGCCTCTATCGTATACATCCTTCATCCGAGCTTGGGCGCGTCGTAGCCTTTTTGTGATATTTTGTAGCAGTATATCCCTATCTATGAGTGCCTGATCAATCGTGTCCACGCGGGTGGACCCTGGGTTGTACGAGAGGAGGCGAGGTGGATCCCGGCCATATATAACCCGAAAACGAGTGGATTGCAATGCAGAGTAGAACGAAGTGTTGTAATAGTATTCGGCCCACGGAAGCCATTGAACCCATTGCCGCGGACGATCCCCCACCAAGCACCATAGATACATCTCGATGGTGCGGTTCACCACCTCAGTCTGCTTGTCTGTCTGTGGATGATAGGCGGAGGAGAACTTCAATTTCGTCCCACTCAAGCGAAATAGTACCCGCCAAAAGGTGCTTGTGAAAACTGCATCTCTGTCACTCACAATAGATTCTGGAATGCCATGTAAGCGGACTATCTGCTCCAGGAAAGTCTGAGCAACCCGTGTTGCTGTATACGGATGATCCATCGGTATAAAATGCCCGTACTTGAAGAATCTATCAACCACTATGAAAAGTACGGATTTGTCGGCTGAAAGGGGTAGGCCTTCCACAAAATCCATTGAAATGTCAGCCCAAATCTGCGTAGGAAGGGCCAGAGGCTGGAGAAGACCGGCTGGACTCAAGTGCTCGGCTTTGTTGCGCTGACATACCTGACAATCACCCACATAAGTCGCAATAGAGGGCTTCATGGCTTGCCAATAAAAATCAGCTCGAATTCTGTGCAAGGTCTTCTGAATCCCCTTGTGTGTACTGTCATGGTAGGCCGAGAGAATAGCTGGAATCAACTCGGACTCAGGTGGAAGGAAAATCCGCTGCTTGTAATAAATAAGTGAATCCTGGATGGACCACTTCTCATTCATTGTCCCTTCTGAGATCTGCTGATGCAGTTCCTGCAGTGCAGGGTTAGTGGCATGTGCTTCTCGCACCAAGTCCATAATGAGAAATCTCAGCTGGCTGATAGAATAGACCGACTGCTGATCTTCAAAACACCGTGATAAGGCATCTGTCGCCTTATTTAATCTCCCCGCACAATACTCCACCGAGAATTCAAACCCCAACAACTTACTGATCCAGTGCTGCTGTGGTGACGTCGTCAAACGTTGTTGTAGTAGGAATTTAAGGCTGTAGTGATCCGTGCGTATGAGAAAAGCCCGGCCGCATAGATAAGGCCTCCAATGTTGGACCGCTTTGGCCAACCCAATCAATTTGCGCTCATAGGCTGCCAGCTTGTGATGGCGGACTGCCAGTTGTCTGCTAAAATACGCAATAGGATGGCCCAGCTACTGTAAAGCGGCTCCCATGCCCACGCCCGAAGTGTCGCACTCTACCACGAACAATTTGTTGAAGTTAGGAAGTTGTAATACTAGCGCGGATGCGAGGGCAGCTTTGAGTACCACAAATGACGTGGTGGCCCCCTCATTCCAAATAAAGAAATTTTTCTTGAGTAAACTCGTAAATGGTGCTGTCACTGGCCCATAGTTCTGAATAAATTTGCGGTAGTAGCCCGCACGACCCAGAAAACCCCGTAATGCAAAACACGGCTATGGTTGCAGCCACTCGTGAATAGCTCGGATCTTCTCGGGATCCACCGTAACCCCCTCATGTGAGATAATATGTCCAACATTGGAGGCCTTATCTATGGGGCCGGGCTTTTCTCATACGCACGGATCACTACAGCTTTAAATTCCTACTAGAACAACGTTTGACGACGTCACCACAGCACCACTAGATCAGTAAGTTGTTGGGGTTTGACTTCTCGGTGGAGTATCGTGCGGGGAGATTAAATAAGGTGACATATGCCTTATCACGGTGTTTTGAAGATCAGCAGTCAGTCTATTCTATCAGCCAGCCAAGATTTCTCATTATGGACTTGGTGCGAGAAGCACATGCCACTAACCCTGCACTGCAGGAACTGTATCAGCAGATCTCAGAAGGGACAATGAATGTGAAGTGGTCCATCCAGGATTCACTTATTTATTACAAGCAGCGGATTTTCCTTCCACCTGAGTCCAAGTTGATTCTAGCTATTCTCTCGGCCTACCATGACAGTACACACGAAGGGATCTAGAAGACCTTGCACAGAATTCGAGCTGATGTTGTGGACTCAATAGCACACCGAGTCACACAACGAAGAAGACAACAACAACTCACTCAATAGGATTTAATTCTTATATTTCTTTGAGTAGGATTTATTTCTTATATTGTTTTGAGTAGGAGTTATTTCTAATTACTTTATATGTAAGGGCATTATGGGAAATTATTGTAACCCTAACCCTAAAACTCCTTGACGTGACCTATTTAAGGGAAAGGTATGAATGAAATAGGTAAGCTTTGAGATTTTAGAATAATCTAGTCTAAACAGGTTGAGATCACCTCTTGATCTCGAGTTTAGGATTTACTCCAAAAATTCAACCTATCCTTCACCCTCCATTGCCATCCATCTTCACCCAAATTCATCCCTCATCATCCATACTAAGAAAAGGAGCTTCCTGCCCCTTTTCTGAGCCAAAAGAGAGGATCTTCTCTCATCACCAGTGTCAACAAGAAGTTGGGTTCCATTCTCTCTTGACCAGCAGCAAAGGAGGAATAATTCTGGTTCTTTCATGTGAAGGGTTAAATCAACTGTTCTTGCTGGGAATTCATCACGAAAATAGAGCAAGGACAGCCATCAACGTGAGCCAAGGCTGCCCCATCAAGCTAGGTCTTCAAGTCCTAGAACGAGCTGCATCAAATCAGGGTTGAAACCCTGATTAACGTGAGTAAAACAGGTATTTTTCCATTCTTTCTCCACCTGAATTACTTCCATTCTAGCTATAACTTTAGCACTAGAATGAGATCATAAAAAGGGAGACTGATCACTGGTGAAAGAGTACCCAAAGAAGGGACATTTAATCCTCCTTACCGAATCCAGCAACTCAGTACCAGTGCTGGATTCACAACTCCCACGCCGTGTTACTCGATCCATGACTCGGGACCGTAACAACTTGGTATCAGAGCTAGTTCCCTCGTCGCGTGTTCGAATCCCGGAGGGGGCAACTGCGAAGGGGGTGACCTATGCGGAGGGGGTGACCTTGACGGAGTAGGCCACCGCACGTGTGGAGGGGGCGACTGTGGCAGAGTGGGCCATCGTGGACGTCGGCCCGCGAAGGAGGGGTGTGATGTTATGGTCCTGGGTTAAGTACCTATGTCTTTCGCTCCTAACAGGCCGGTCTTTTCGGTAGTATTGGCTAGGTGCTTAACACATGATAGTAGGTGTCCGGATTGGGACCCTTCCCTCCCCCCCCCCCCCCCCCCCCCCCCCCCCCCCCCCGCCCCCTTGTAATGAATTTTATTACTCCTAACACTTGAGAGTTGTTGTCCTGTGGAGGGACACAGTGGTAGAAACTTCAGAGCAATGCCGATAGACACACTACCTATAGAAGACGGAGCGTGCTCTACATCCAACATTAGAACTGGAGTATGGAGCAATGACTTACTTGCTAGGAGTGATTTTTAATCTCACTTATTTTATGTCAGCAAGGCCTCATGGAAGGACGCAACAGCATGAGGGGGAGAGTTGTAAGATGAAGGCATATTGGAAGATGTGCCATTTTATACAAAAATATTCTATACATTATTTGCAGAAAGCTGGGAGTTCATGTTGCTCTCTCACCCCCAACTTGAGGGATAGTGTTGGAAGATATGCCCAAGCCCACATGACCAAGGAAGGCCAACATATCTAAGAGTATTATAAGATTGGCCACACGACCAAAAAAGGCCCATAGGATGGGCCCAAGCACATAAGAAATAGGACCCACCATGATTAGCACAAGCTGGCATCCTTATCACATTAGTTGGAAGATCAATAAGGACTCACAAAGGCTTCTTTATCTTATGGTCACATCCTAGAAGATTTCTAGTCTGAGTTATGTTTGCCTTTTATCTATATTGAGTTATTTAATTATGTCAGGACTTATCTTTAACTGTTAGAGTTTGGGAGTAATTGGGACAAAGTTAGTTTTATTATAATTGGACTCTACTACCTTCCTCTATTATAAATAGAGGTTCATGTACTTTGATTATAATAAGTTAATGAAGTCAATGAAGTATTTTCTCTTTTCCATAAATTTAACAGTATGGATATTTTTTATGAAACAAATTACTTTCTAACACTATAAGGCCTTGTTAGTGCATTTTTTTGACACACTGGAAATGTATTTCTAGTAAAAATAAGTCTCAAGGGACCATTAGTGCATCATGTTTCCTGGAAACACATTTCAAGTTGAAAATTCTTACTACTAATTTTTTGCTGAAATAAATTACTTTCTTCAAATATATGACATTGTTAGTGTATTTTTTCAGGAAAAGATGAAAAAATATTTCTTGTAAAACTACGTTTCCAGGGACCATTAGTGCCTCATATTTCCTAGAAAACACTTTTTAGACAGAAAATTCTTTCTATGAAAACTTTGCTAAAACAAATAAGTTTCTATAAATGTAAGGTTTTGTTAATTATTTTTTTCAAGAAACGTCAGAAAAGTATTTCTAGCAAAAATACATCTCTAAGGACCATTATTGCCTGATGTTTTCTTGAAATACTTTTCTAATAGAAAATTCTTTCCATGAATCATTTTTGGCAAAGTATTATTTTCTAAAAAGAAATAATTTTTGCAACTATAAGGGCTAGTTAGTGCATTTTTTTAGGAAATGTTAGAAACGTATTTCTAATAAAAATATGTTTCCATGAACCGTGAGTGCCTCATATTTCCATGAAACACTTTTCACGTTGAAATTTCTTACCAGGCAAATTTTTTGATAAAGCAATTTTTGTAAAAAAAATTACATTTTACTACTATATGGCCTTGTTAATGACTTTTTTAGGAAATATTGGAAAAGTATTTCTAATAAAATTACATGTCCAAGGACCATTAGCGCCTTATGTTTCTAGGAATCACTGTTCTAGTTGAAAATTCTTATTTGGAAATTTTTGGTGTAAAACATTTTTTTCTGAAACAAATAACTTTTTACATCATTAAGGCGTTGTTACTGCCATTTTTAGGATACTTTGGAAATTTATTTCTAGTAAAAATAGATCTCCAGGGTCCATTAATACCTCATGTTCCCTGGAAACACAATTCAAGCTGAAAATTCTTTGTAGGAATGTTTTTTTGTAAGGCAATTGTTGTTGAAACAATTTACTTTTTACAACTCTAAGGTTTTGTTAGTGCCTTTATTCAGGAGACATTTGAAAATTATTTCTAATAAAAAGACTTCTCCAGGGACCATCATGTTTCCAGGAAACACTTTTTTAGTTGAAAATTGTTACCAGGAAAATTTTGAGGTAAGGCAAATTTTGCGAAAACAAATTACTTTCTACAACCACAAGGCCTTGTTAGTGATTTTTTTTTAAGAAAATGTTTGAAAAGTACTTTTAGTAAAAACAAGTCTCGAGGAACCATTAGTGCCTCATGTTTCTAGGAAAAAAAACTTTTCTAGCTGAAAATTCTTACCAGGACACTATTGTGGTAAAATATTTGTTCAAACAAATTACTTTCTACAACTATAAGGCCTTGTTAGTGCATTTTTTCAGGAATGTTGGAAAAAAACATTTAGTGAAAATACGACCCTGGGACTATTACTGCCGCATGTTTCCAAGAAACATTTTTTCGTGTTGAAAATTCTAACCATGGAAATTTTGTGAGAAAGATATTTTTGATGAAACAAATTAATTTCTAAAACTATAAGCCTTGTTAGTACATTTTGTTAGAAACATTGTAAATGTATTTCTAGTAAAAATGTGTCTCTAGGGATCAGTAGCATATCATGTTTCTTGGAAAAACTTTTCAAGTTGAAAATTCTTACATGAAAAATTTTGTTGGAACAAATTACTTTCTACAACTATATGACCTTGTTAGTGCATTTTTTTAGGAAACGTTGTCAAGGTATTTATAGTAAAAATAAGTTTCCATGGACCATTAGTGCCTAATGTTTCTTGGAAAACACTTTTCAAGCAGAAAATTCTTACTTGGAAAACTTTGCTAAAAAAAATTACTTTCTATAACCATAAGGTTTTTTTTTATGAATTTATTTTTCAGGAAACGTTGGAAAAGTATTTATAGTAGAAATATGTCTCCAAGGACCATTAGTGCCTCATGTTTTTTGGAAACAGTTTTCTACCTAAAAATTCGTACCAAAAATATTTTTTGGAATAGCAATTTTTGCCGAAAAAATAGCTTTCTACAAATATAAGGCCTTGTTAGTGTATTTTTTGAAGAAACGTTGGAAAAATATTTCTACTTAAAATACAAATTCAATGACAGTCAATGCCTCATATTTCCATGAAACACTGCTGAAAATTCTTACGAGGAAAATTTTGTAACAAGGCATTTTTTTGCTGAAAAAAATCATATTTTACAACTATAGAGCCTTGTTAATGCCTTTTTTCAGGAAACGTAAAAAAATATTTCTAGTAAAAATACATTTCAGGGGACCATTAGTACCTCATGTTTCTACGAATCACTTTTATTGTTGAACATTTCTACATAGAAAATTTTGGTGAAAGGAAATCTTTTCTGAAACAAATAACTTTTTAAATTATTAAGGCCTTGGTAATACCTTTTTTTGGAAACTTTGAAAATATATTTATAGTAAAAATACATCTCCAGGGTCCATTAGTGCCTCATGTTTCCTTGAAACACTATTCCGGTTGAAAATTCTTACCAGGAAAATTTTGATGTAAAGAAATTTTTTATGAAACAAATTACTTTTAACAACTACAAGGCCTTATTAGTACATTTTTTTCAAGAAATAATGGAAAATTATTTCTAATAAAATTACATCTCTAGTGACTATTAGTGCTTCATATTTCCTAGAAACACATTTCTTACTGAAAATTCTTTCTAGGAAAATTTTGAGGTAAGGCAATTTTTGCGAAAATAAATTGTTATAATGTGTGACTCACCATGGGCACACAAGATGGTGGGACCCACCACGAGCTCAAGAGATGTCAACAAGAGTCCTCATACAAATTGGCTCGAGCTAAGAGATAAGGAACATGTGCTGAAATAGAATATAAGATTAGAAGTGGGACCCACAAAGATACCACGAGCTGGTACCTCTATCTTCATGAGCTGGAAGATCAAATGGGGACCACAAGATAAGACCTGGAGCTGCCTCTCTAACTTGATTCACGTGCTTAAATAAGGAGTTAGTTTTTTTAATAAATAATGTAATCTTATAATAATAGGCTTATCTTAGAGAGTTCTAGATGGAATGTAATTAGAAGTCCTAAGGTTAGTTGTACATAGACTCTATCACCTCCTCAACTATAAATAGGGGTGATTGTAACTCGGAAATATCAAGCAAGTTTCTTTTTTTTTCTCCTCTCTCGTGTGAAGTACTCTCTCTCTCTCTCTCTCTCTCTTATCTCCCTTATTTTCCTTATCTTCTCTCTCTACAAAAGATCTTTTCTTTTTTTCCATTTTTCTTTCTCTCTCCCCTTGCTCAAGGTATTATTCATGGAGTCCTAAATTCAACATGGTATCAGCTACAAATTTAGGATCCCCATTATGCTCTATGATGATATGATTAAAAGCTGCTCATAGAAGGCTTCTTATGAAGCAAGATTGAAGCTCATGAGATAAGTATTTATTTTTTATATTATTAATTTTATGATAATATTTTTCGGTATTAAGAGGTGATTTAGAGATGTCCTTATGTATGTTTTCATCTTATGAAATTATGAGAAAATATGCATCTTGGATTATCTTCGATTAGAAGAGATTTTCAGTTTGCATAATACTTTGACTAAGACCAGTTCATATTGGATTTTTTTAATAAATCTATGGGAACAAGATTCCTAGTTAAGAAGGATTATGTTGAGCATTTTATGAGTAATTATCCATTCAAATTAATTACTTAGCTTTTTTCTAAGCATCACCATTAATGAAGTTGGTTATAGCCTTCGACTTGGTCATATTTTGATTACTTGATTGGAAAACAATTGTACTTGATTTTACTCCTATGGCTGAAGATAACATGAGTCACAAGAATGACCTCATAATCACCACTGTACCCTTATGGGGGGTATCAACATTTATGAACTGGTCCAAATCTTTTTGACGTGGATGAAATAAATGATAATATGAGGTCACCTCTTCTTCAATAATAATGTCCCCAAAGAGACATAATAGCTACATCTGAATATAACACGACCATCTTGCAACACATATAACATGAGCCAAAATAATAAACCTTGTAGAAGGACCCATGAAATAATCATAATCTGATATAAATATTTTTTCTTAGATGCAAAAGCTTCATCTTTTGTGCTCCCCTTTTCTTGAATATTTTGGTCACATAAACTCATCCACAACATAAGGAATAAAATACCTCTTTCTTGTACTTCTCCCCCTCAAGCTGGGAGGTAATGGCAGTGATCCCAACTTGAACCAAATATCATAGATGTAGCAATAAGCCCAAAAAATAGAGATGTATAAATAAACCCTCAAACCAGGGAGAAGTGAGATATTTTCCTAATAAATCAAATTAAAAGGTGATGCAAAACAATGGGCATAAATTTGGATTTTTCAATACAATAGAATACCAGCATGGCCTTTGATTCTTCCAATGAGAATATTTATTTAAATATAGATCAGATTGACATAAAATTTTCTTCTTATGAAAATAGAATTAAATACCTTTAATCCAAGTATAACTTCTCTTCATAAAATATAATTATGGTAGATAAATAATCTGATAGATTTCGGTCTCTGTCATCTTACCGAACTAAGTATTGTTTCTCCTTTTTTTACAGAATAAGGATTGACTCTTTCAAGATCAATATCTCCTTTAAAAAAACATATGATGAGAATTGGTTGAATAGTTAAGAAAATAGACTTACGTATCTTTCTTTTGATATATAATTCTCCCATAAAGTCTCTTTCTTGATATAAAAAAATACCTTAGAAGTTGAAGCTTTCTGCTACTGCTCGAACCTCTTTTGCAATCAGACCTTTGCTGCTTCAAATATCAATTTATCTTTGTAGATAACTCAGATAAAAAAATTGGTTGAATAGGTAAAATAATAGACTTAAATATATTTCTTTTGATATATATGTATCCAAATCTAGTTCTTGACAGAATAAAATACCATGGAAGCAGAAGCTTACTGTTGTTGCTCAAACCCTTTTTCAATCTGATCTTCGGTCATTCAAATATTGATCTCTCTGTAAATAACTCTGATTTGAAAGAATAGTTTTATTTCAAAAGAAGACTCAAATATCTTTCCGCCAATATATATTTTGCATATGTAAATCTCAGTATAGAGGTGGAAAATGCAAAAAAAAATTTGGGTGTAGGGACTGAAAAAAATATAACTACAAACCTAGACTTAGGGTTTAGGGTTCAGAGAAAAGGATCACATTACCTCTGTGGGTTGACCACGTCAACTCATGGAACCTGCTCTGAACCATGTTGAATTTATGGAAAAGAGAAATACTTCATTGACTTCATTAACTTGTTGTAATTAGAGGACATGAACCTCTATTTATAATAGAGGAAGGTAGTAGAGTCCAATTACAATAAAACTACCCTTGTCCCAATTACACCCAAACTCTAACACTTAAAGATAAGTCCTAGCATAATTAAATAACTCAATATAGATCAAAGACAAACCTAACTCAAACTAAAACTCTTCTAGGACGTGCCCATTAGATAAAGATATTTTCTTGAGTTCCTCTTGATCTTCCAACTGATGTGATAAGGATGCCAGCTCATGCTAATCATTGAGGGGTCCTACTTCTTATGGGCTTGGGCCCATATTACGGGCCTGCTTTGGTCATTTGGCCCATATTATAATACTCTTAGATATGTGGGCCTTCCTTGGTCGTGTGGGCTTGAGCCTTGTCTTCCAACAAAGATGTTATATTCTATACCAAATGGTTAAAGAAGGATACATTGGTTATTAGTTGGCTTATCAACAGTATGGAAGAACATGTCTCCAATAATGTCATTCACCTACAGACGGATAAACAAATTTGAGATACATGCACCAAGTTGTATTCAAGTGCCGACAACTTACAAAGGCCATATGATATTTTATAACAGATGTTTACCACCAAACAAGGGGACGCTATACATGAATATTTGGCTCGATTTAGAGGATTTCTTCAAGAATAGAAACTTGCCCCGCCAATCTCTATCCAAGATAAATAAAATGGGCCTTGATAACTTCCATATGCCTTGCTAACATTAAACCGGATCTTGAAGTTGTTAAGACTCACCTTAGCTCTTCCGCAATTCCCAATTTTGATGATGTATGTGCTACACTTTTCCGTATTCCAGATGCTTCTCCCTCTACTACCGAAATACCATCCACTATGTACTCTGGACGTAGGGGAACACCATTTGACCTAGGCCAAGGCCAAGGCAGAGGTAAATTTTATAGAGGTGGAAGATGTAGAGGTAGATGGACGAGTTTTGATAGAATAGATGGGAAGGAATGCACCCATTATAAGGGATATGACCACACTAGAGAAACATGCTTTCACCTGAAGGAATGCTCTATATGTGGTAGATTGGGCCACTCTCACGAAAGATGTTATAAAGCTAATGAGAATAAGGTTAACCAAGCATTAGTGATTGATACAAAAGTAGAGCAGTCTACCACAAGATACTTATGAAGACTATGGACTGTTCTAGAAAATTAAAACCATGATGGGGTCCATCCCAAGTACTTCTTCACCAACCGCTGCCACCACCGCTTCAGGTATGTTTTTTTGCTTCCTCTTCATCCTCAATAATTGACTCAGGAGCCTCCAAGAATCTTACAGGTAACAAACATCTACTATACTCACTTTCTCTATGTCTTCCATATAAGTTTGTTATCATTGCTGAAGGTTCACAAAATAAAGTTCAAAGGAAAGGATCCATTTTTGTTACACCATCACTTTCTCTCACTGATATCTTTTCGTTCCTACTTTCCCTTTGAATCTTTTATCAGTTAGTCAGGTCACCAAACATTTTAATTGCTCTATCACTTTCTAGGATCTTACAACGAAGCAGGTGATTGGTGGAGGCTGTGAACAAGTGGGGCTCTACTACCTTGATGTGCCACAAATAAATACTGGATCCACCCATGACACTAAGACCAGGTTATGGCAAAATAGGTTGGGACATCCGTCTGCCCAATCTCTTCATCATATTTTTCCTAAAGCCTGGTCAGACCTTCATTGTGAAGCATGTCAAATGAGTAAACATCAAAGGTCTACATACTCACCTTGTCCAAAAATTAAAAGTGTCTCTCCTTTTTCGTTAATTCATACTGATGTATGGGGACCCTTGAGTGTCTCCAACATTTCTCAAGTGAAATATTTTATTACATTCATTGATGACTTCACTCGTACCACTTGGTTATTTTTGTTTAAAGAACATTCTGAAATACCATTGATATTTTAATCTTTTGATGCAATGGTACTCACTCAGTTTGGGCAAAAAATTAAAGTCCTTCGGTCAGATAATGCCAGAGAAGACACATCCAAAGATCTTGACTCGTTTTATCAAGAAAATGGCATTATTCATCCGACATCATGTGCCTACACCCCTCAACAAAATGATGTAGCCGAATGGAAGAGCCATCATATTCTTGAGATAGCTCGCAGTTTACTATATGTCATGCAAGTTCCATACTTTTATTGGCCTCATGCAGTTCTTACAGCATGTTTTCTTATAAACCGGTTACCCTCTTCCATTCTTGGTAAAAAATCTCCTTTCTCTCTATTATTACCTGATGATGATCCTTTTTCACCGCCCTTGAGAGTCTTCGGCTGCCAATGTTTTGTCCATATTTTCTCCCATAAACATAGTAAAATTGATGCCAAATCTGTGAAGTGTATCTTCTTAGGATACTCTCACACACAAAAGGGTTATATTTTCTATAATCCCTCTCTTCAGCGTTTACTTGTGTCTAGGGATGTCATTTTTTTTGAAGAATCTCTATATTATTCTGATAATGCTCCTCCAGGTTTATCTTCTGTACCAGGTTCTCCTCGATTGGTTGTGCCCCATGTTGCAGAAACTACTTAGCCCCCAGAAACACTAGCTGACACCACACCTGCTGAGTTGTTGGATCCTACTGAGGTAAGTCCATTTTCTTCGATTATTTTTGGCCCAAAATATGATACTTGTCCTATTGCAGTTAGGAAAGAGCTGCACCATGCGTTCTACTTCTCATCCTATAACAAATTTTGTGTCTCATCATCGTTTATCCCCTATTTTTTGTCAATTTCTATTGGTTATTTCCTCCGTACCTGTACCACAGTCCTATCTTGAGGCTCTCTAACATCTACGGTGGAAGGCGGCTATGGATGAAGAAATGCAGGCCCTTTATGAAAATCAGACATGGGCTTTAGTCCCCCTTCCTTCATATAAGAAACTCGTCAGTTGCAAATAGGTATTTACTGTGAAACACAATCCGGATGGATTTGTGGCTCGGTTAAAAGATTGCCTTGTTGCTAAAGGCTATACATGATGTAATGGCATTGATTATGAAGAAACCTTCTCTCCAGTGGCTAAATTAAACTAGGTATGTTTGGTATTATCTCTCACGGCTAACTCTTCCTAGCAAGTCTATCAACTTGATGCAAAAAAATGGTCTTCTGAATGGGATATAAAGGAGGACATATATATGCAGCAACCACCTGGGTATGTGGTTGATGGGGAGTCCGTATGTCGACTACAAAAATATCTTTATGGTCTCAAACAGTGACCTCGTGCATGGTTTGAGACCATAAAGAGATTTTTGTAGTTGACGTACGGACTCCCCCTCAACCACTTACCCAGGTGGTTGATGCATATAGATGTCATCCTATATCCCCCTCAACAACAAGGCCTTGTTAGTGCATTTTTTCAGAAATTGTTCGAATAGTATTTTTAGTAAAAATACGTCTCGAGGGACCTCATGTTTCCTTGAAAAAAATTTCTAGCTGAAAATTCTAACAAGAAAACTATTGTGGTAAAAAAAAATTTGTTGAAAAAAATTACTTTCTACAACTATATGGCCTTGTTAGTGCATTTATTTAGGAACGTTGGAAAATTATATCAAAAAAAAAATATGACCTTTGGGACCATTAATGCATTATGTTTCCTAGAAACGTTTTTCAAGTTGAAAATTTTTACCTGGGAAATTTTTTGGTAAGGATATTTTTTATGAAACAAATTACTTTCTACAACTATAAGGCCTTGGTAGTGCATTTTTTTGGAAAAGTTGGAAATGTTCTTCTAGTAAAAATACATCTCTAGGGGCCATTCATGCCTCATATTTCCTGGAAACATTTTTCAAGTTGAAAATTTTTACTAGAAATTTTTTGCTAAAACAAATTACTTTCTACAACTATATGACCTTGTTAGTACATTTTTTCAGGAAACTTTGGGAAAGTATTTCTTGTAAGAATACATCTCCATCTACCATTAGTGCCTCTTGTTTTTGGGAAAAAAAATTTTAGGCAGAAAAATTCCTACTTGGAAAACTTTGCTAAAACAAATTATTTTCTATAACTATAAGGATTTGTTAGTTTTTTTTTTAAAGAAAAGTTGGAAAAGTATTTCTAGAAAAAATATGTCTCCAAGGTCCACAGTGCCTCATGTTTTCTGGAAACACTTTTCTACCTGAAAATTCTTTCCAAGAATCCTTTTTGGGTAAATCATTTTTTGTCGAAAAAATTGCTTCTCGCAACAACATGGCCTCGTTAGTGTATTGGTTTAGGAGCCTTTGGAAAGTATTTCTTAAAAAAATATGTCTCCATGAACCTTGAGTGCCTCATATTTCTATGAAACACTTTTCAAGCTGAAAATTCTTACCAAGAAAATTTTGTAAAAAGGCAATTTTTGCAGAAAAAATTACATTTGACTACTATAAAGCCTTGTTAATGCCTTTTTTTAGTAAAATTGAAAACGTATTTCTAGTAAAAATACATATCCAGGGACCATTAGGGCCTCATGATTCCAAGAATCACTTTTCACCTAGAAAATTATTACAACCAAAATTTTGGTGTAAGGAAATTTTTTCATAAACAAATAACTTTTTACATCATTAAGGTCTTGTTATTGCCTTTTTCTAGGAAACTTTGGAAATTTATTTCTAGTAAAAATATGGCTCCATGGTCCATTAGTGCCTCATGTTTGGGAAAAACTATTCAAGAGTAAAATTCTTACCTGGAAAATTTTGTTGTAAGGCAATTTTTGCTGAAACAAATTACTTTCTACAAATCTAAGGTCTTGTTTGTGCCTTTATTGAGGAAACATTAGAAAAGTATTTCTAGTAAAAATACGTCTCCAAGCACAATTAGTGCCTTATGTTTCCAGGAAACACTTTTGAAATGGAAAATTGTTATCAGGAAAATTTTGAGGAAAGTCAATTTTTGCTAAAACAAATTACTTTCTACAACGCTATGGCCTTATTAGTGCATTTTTTTGAAGAAATATTTGAAAAGAACTTTTAGTATAAATATGTTGTGAGGGACCATTAGTGCCTCATGTTTCTTGGAAAAAAGTTTTTCTTGCTAAAAATTCTTACTAGTAAACTATTGTGGTAAAGCAATTTTTGCTAAAATAATTTACTTTCTACAATTATAAGGCCATGTTAATGCATTTTTTAGGAAATGTTGGAAAGGTATGTGAAGTAAAAATACGATCGTTGGGACCATTACTGCCTCATGTTTCCTAGAAAAAGTTTTCATGTTGAAAATTATTACTAGGGAAATTTTGTGGTAAGGATATTTTTTTATAAAACAAATTACTTTCTACAACTATAAGGCCTTATTAGGGAATTTTTTTGGACATGCTGGAAATATATTTTTAGTAAAAATACGTCTCCGAACACCATTAGTGCCTCATGTTTCCTGGAAACACTTTTCAAGCCGAAAATTCTTACAAGAAAAACTTTGTTGAAACAAATTATTTTCTAAAACTAAATGACCTATTAGTGCATTTTTTTTCAGGAAACGCTGGCAAACTATTTTTAGTAAAAATACGTCTCCATGGACCATTAGTTACTCATGTTTCCAAAAAAATACTTTTCTGGAAGAAAATTCTTTCTAGGAAAACTTTGCTAAAACAAATTACTTTCTATAACTATATGTTTTTGTTAGTGATTTTTTTCTCAGGAAACGTTGGAAAAGTATTTGTAGTAAAATTTTTTTTGCAAGGACCATTAGTACCTGATATTTTTTGGAAACACTTTTCAACCTAAAAATTCTCTCCAGGGATCATATTTGGTTAAGCATTTTTTGCTGAAACAAATTAATTTATGCAACTATAAGGAATTTTTAGTGCATTTTTTAAATAAATGATCAAAATGTATTTTTTCTAAAAATACATCTCCAAGGACCATGACTACCTCTTATTTCCACGAAGCACTTTTCAAACTTAAAAATTCTTACCATGAAAATTTTGTGATAAAGCATTTTTTGTTGAAAAAAATTACATTTTACTACTATAAGGCCATGTTAATGCCTTTTTTCAATAAACATTGGAAAATTATTTCTAATAAAAATACGTGTCCAGGTACCATTAGTGCCTCATGTTTCCAGGAATCACTTTTGAAAATTCTTACCTGCAAAATTTTTGTGTAAGGCGATTTTTTCATAAAAAAATAACTTTTTACATCATTAAGGCTTTGTTATTGCCTTTTTAGGAAACTTTGAAAATGTATTTTTAGTGAAAATGCATCTCCAGGGGGCATTATTGCCTCATGTTTCCTGGAAACACTTGTCAAGTTGAAAAATCTTACCAGGAAAATTTTGTTGTAAGGCAATGTTGAATTTATGGAAAAGAGAAAAGCTTCATTGACTTATTATAATAAAAGTACATGAACCTCTATTTATAATAGAGGAAGGTAGTAGAGTCCAATTACAATAAAACTACCTTTCTCCCAATTATACCCAAACTCTAACACTTAAAGACAAGTCCTAGCATAATTAAATAACTCAATATACTTAAAAGACAAACCTAACTCAAACCAAAACTCTTGTAGGACGTGGCAATTAGATAAAGAGACTTTCTTGAGTCCTTCTTAATCTTCCAACTAATGTGAAAAGGATGCCAGCTCATGGTAATCATTGTGGTTCCTACTTCTTATGGCTTGGGCCCATCTTGTTGACCTTCTTTGGTCGTTTGGCCCATCTGATAATACTCTTAGATATGTGGGCCTTTCTTGGTCGTGTGGTCTTGCGCCCTATCTTCCAACACTCCCATTCAAGCTGAGGGTGAGAGAACATCAAGAACTCCCTGCTTGCTGCAAATGATGGATACGATCTTTTTGTATAAAATGGCAGTCCTCCAATCTTCCAACACTTCCGCTCACGCTGGTGCTCTCTTCCTTGAGACACAGCTAGCCAATTCGAGGGAAAAGAGGATAGGAAGGGGGGGCGGGGGGGGGGGGGGGGGGGGGGGGGGCGATAACATAGATGCAATAATAAGTTCCTCAGTCATGGACTTCCAACTACAAATAATTTTGATATTTTTGACAGGATGAAGTTCCTCCGTCATGGACTTCCAACCACAAATAATTTTGATATTTTTGACAGAGATGAAGTTCCTCCGTCATGGACTCCCAACCACAAATAATTTTGATATTTTTGACGAGGATGAAGTTCCTACATCATGGACTCCCAACGACAAATAATTTTGATCTTTTTGACGGGAATGAAGTTCCACTGTCATGGACTCCAAACCACAATTAATTTTGATATTTTTGACGGGGGAAAATAATGATGATATGAGGCCACCTCTTCTTCAATAATAATGTCCCCAAAGAGATATAATAGTTGCAGGTGAATATAACACGACCATCTTCCAACACATACAACATGAACCAAAATATTAAACCTTGTAGAAGGACCCATGAAATAATCAAAATCCGATACAAATATTTTTTCTTAGATGGAGAAGCTTCATCTTTTGTGCTCCCATTTTCTTGAAAATATTGGTCACATAAAGTCATCCACAATATATGGAATAAAATACCTCTTTCTTGTACTTCTCCCCCTCAAACTGGGGGGGGGGGGGGGGGAGAGGGGGATAACATAGATGCAATAATAAGTTCCTCAGTCATGGACTTCCAACCACAAATAATTTTGATATTTTTGACAGGATAAAGTTCCTCCGTCATGGACTTCCAACCACAAATAATTTTGATATTTTTGACAGAGATGAAGTTCCTCCGTCATGGACTCCCAACCACAAATAATTTTGATATTTTTGACGAGGATGAAGTTCCTACATCATGGACTCCCAACGACAAATAATTTTGATCTTTTTGACGGGAATGAAGTTCCACTGTCATGAACTCCAAACCACAATTAATTTTGATATTTTTGACGGGGGAAAATAATGATGATATGAGGCCACCTCTTCTTCAATAATAATGTCCCCAAAGAGATATAATAGTTGCAGGTGAATATAACACGACCATCTTCCAACACATACAACATGAACCAAAATATTAAACCTTGTAGAAGGACCCATGAAATAATCAAAATCCGATACAAATATTTTTTCTTAGATGGAGAAGCTTCATCTTTTGTGCTCCCATTTTCTTGAAAATATTGGTCACATAAAGTCATCCACAATATATGGAATAAAATACCTCTTTCTTGTACTTCTCCCCCTCAAACTGGGAGGTAATGACAGTGATTCCAGCTTGAACCAAATATCATAGATGTAGCAATAAGCCCAAATAACAAAGATGTATAAATAAGCCCTCAAACCAGGCAGAAGTGAGATATTTTTCTGATATATTAACTCAAAAAGTGTCACAAAACAATTGGCATAGATTTGGATTTTTCATTACAACAGAATACCAACATGACCTTTGATTCTTCCAATGCGAATATTTCTTTAAATATAGATCAAATTGACATGAAATTTTCTCCTTCTAAAAGTAGACTTATATACCTTTCATCCAAGTACAATAAATTCATAAAATATAATTATCAGAAGATAAATAATCTGATATATTTCAGTCTCTATCAACTGGCCGAACAAAGTACTGTTTCTCCTGCTTTTCTAGAATGACCATTGTCTCTTCCAAGATCAATATCTCCTTATAAAAAAATCATACTGAGAATTGGTTGAATAGGTAAGAAAATATACTTATGTATATTTCTTTTCATATATAATTATCTATATAAAGTCTCTTTCTTGTTAGCATAAAATACATCGGAAATTGAGGCTTTCTATTGCCGCTCGAAGCTCTTTTTCAATCTGATCTTTGCTGCTTCAAATATCAATTTTTCTTTGTAGCTCAGATAAAAAAATTGGTTGAACACGTAAATGAATAGACTTACAAATATTTTTTTATATATATTTTTCCATATAAAGTCTAGTTCTTGATAGAAAAAAATACCTTGGAATCTGAAGATTGCTGCTACTCCCCGAAACTTTTTGCAATCTGACCTTCGCTCATTAAAATATATATATATCTGTCTGTAGATAACTTCAATTGGAACAAATTATTTTTCTTTGGAAAGTAGACTCAAATATATTTCAGTCAATCTATAATTTCTAATATTCAAAAATCCGTATAGATTTAAAAAACACAAAGCAAACTATGCGTGTAGGGACTCAAAAAAATAACTACGAACCTAGACTTAGGGTTTAGGGTTTAGAGAAAAGGATCTCATTATCTCAGTGGGTTGACCAAGTCAACTCATAGTACCTGCTCTAATACCATTTTGAATTTATGGAAAAGAAAAAAACTTCATTGAATCATTATAATCAAAGTACATGAACCTCTATTTATAATAGAGGAAGGTGGTAGAGTCCAATTACAATAATAATTGTCTCAATTACACTCAAACTCTAACACTTAAAGATAAGTCCTAGCATAATTAAATAACTCCATATAGATAAAAGACAAACCTAACTCAAACTAAAACTCTTGTAGGACGTGACCATTAGATAAAGATACTTATTTGAGTCCTTGATCTTCCAATTGATGCGATAAGGATGCCAGTGATAGATGCTATATTCTGACATGAGAACTAAGTTAATTATAATAGAATAACCTTTATAATTGTGTTATAGGTGGTTATTTATCGGGTTTCAAATGAAATGAGCATTTAATGAATTTGGCATTAATCACTGTCGATATTGCATATTTTTCTCTCCTGAATTATATTTCATTGTTTTTAAGATTTATTTCTTCCTGAAATATTTTTTATAGATTTAATTATGGAATTTCAAGAGAATTATGGTGGAGAAGGAGATATTTACTAAAATGCCCTTAGTGAAATGGAGATGATTTTTAGGTCAAATTGTTTTAAAATAAACAAGATGGTATTTAAAGCAAAAGGGGGGCGTCGAAAGAGGGGGTCGAAAGGGGACCCAAGAGGGGGGACCCGAGCGGGAAAACCCGAGGGGGGAAGGCAGCGTGAAGAGAAGGAAAAAGGGAGACCAAAAACAGAGTTTGTTTGACCGGAAACAGGGGAGGATCCGAGAGGAGTTCCCCACCGCCGTTCGCCGTGCCACCGTCGTCCACCGTCGTCCACCACCATCCGGCAACCGAGAACAGACCCGAGGAGAGCTCGAGAGAGTCTCCGTCGCGGCGAGTTCGACGCTGCCATTCTTTGCTCGCCAGGCCGGGAGGGGATCCGAGAGGGCTTCTCCGGTGCCACTTCTTCTTTCCGACCATCCTCCGGCGTCTTTTACATATTTCGACCAGTCCCGGAGCCATTCCGACTCCAACCGAGACTCGAGAGAGCCGGTTGGAGAACGTCATCTCTGTTTCGTTCTTCGCCGGACGTTACCTCCGTCCGTCGGCTTCTAACCGTCGTCTCTACCTCCGGCCACTCACTATTGCTACCCGACGCCACCAATTTCCGGAAATTGCAGCATCCATGAGAACAAGTTGCTGCCCGAGCGAGAGGAGGAAGAAGGGGAGTAATTCGTCATTATTGAATTTAATTTTTCATATAGTTTGAACTTAGGTTTTGAATGTTAATTGAATCTGATTTGATAATTAAGGTTTATTTAAGATTTGTTTTCTTGATATTTGATTAAATTAGCTAATTAAGGTAAGATTATAATTGAGGTTGGATTTTGGTATTTTAATCCGATTTCTGTCTTTAACTCTAGGCGCCCGAGAGGGGCTAGACGCAAGGATTGAGAATCCGGATTCGTGGTTACGTGGCGCTCGAGAGAGGCACAAATCACGATAAAATCCAAAGTTGATAATTTTAGCATCATCACAATAGGAAATTGATTCTCTGTATTCTATTGTAATTCGATTTCTGTCTTTAACTCTAGGCGCCCGAGAGGGGCTAGACGCAAGGATTGAGAAATCGGATTCGTGATTATGTGGCACTCAAGAGAGGCACAAATCACGGTAAAATCCAGAGTTGACGTTTCCTGTTATGCAAGTAGTTAATTAGATTATTGTTTGATAATTTAGGATATAATTAGTGTTTAGTTCAGATTAATTCATCATATTTGGTTAGGCTAGTTGATTGAAGAATACACAAAATTCAATCCTCCCTGTGGATATGACCCTCGCTTACTGCTAAATTACATGAACGATTCGTACGCTTGCGAGGTATTAAAGCCGATGTAACTAAATTCTACATCAAGTTTTTGGCGCCGTTGCCGGGGAGGCATGTAATTAAGTATATTTCTTTGTTCTCCTGGTCAGAATACGTAATAATAAAATAATAAAATAAAATAAAAATAAATCTAACCTAAGACCATGGCCAGCTCATGGTAATCATTGTGGGTCCTACTTCTTATGGGCTTGGGCACATCTTGTGGGCCTTCTTTGGTCGTTTGGTGCATCTTATAATACTCTTAGATATGTTGGCCTTCCTTGGTCATGTGGTCTTGAGCCCTATCTTCCAACATGCATTTTTTGCTGAAACAAATTACTTTTAACAATTATAAGGCCGTGTTAGTATTTCTAGTAAAATTATGTCCCTAGGGTCCATTAGTGCCTCATATTCCCTAGAAAAACTTTCCTAGCTGAAAATTTTTGCCAAGAAAATACGAGGTAAGGCAATTTTTGCGAAAAAAAAAATAGTTTCTACAACAACAAGGCCTCTGTTTTGTATTTTTTAAGAAAATGTTCAAAAATTATTTTTAGTAAAAATATTTCTAGAGGGACCATTAGTGCCCCATGTTTTTTGGAAAAACTTTTCTAGCGGATAATTCTTACCAGGAAACTATTTTGGTAAAACATTTTTTTTTCTGAAACAAATTACTTCTACAACTATAAGGCCTTGTTATTGCATTTTTTTAGGAATGTTGGAAAAATATTTCTAGTAAAAATATGACCCTTGAGACCATTACTGCCTCATGTTTCCTAGAAACATTTTTCAAGTTGCAAATTCATATTAGGGAAATTTTGTGGTAAGGATATTATTTTATGAAACAAATTCCTTCTACAACTATAAGGCCTTGTAAGTGCATTTGTTTTGGAAATGCTGGAAATGTATTTCTTGGAAAAATATGTCTATAGGGACCATTAGTGCCTCATATTTCCTGGAAACACTTTTCAAGATGAAAATTCTTACTAGAAATTTTTTTATTAAACAAAATTACTTTCTACAAATATATGACCTTGTTAGTGCATTTTTTCAAGAAATGTTGGGAAAGTATTTCTTGTAAAAGTATGTCTCCATGGACCATTAGTGCCTCATGTTTCATGGAAAACACTTTTCATGTAGAAAATTCTTACTTGGAAAACATTGTTGAAACAAATTCTTTTTCTATAACTAGAAGGTTTTGAAAGTGATTTTTTGAGGAAACGTTGGAAAAGTATTTCTAGTAAAAATAAATCTCCAAGGACCATTAATGCTTCATGTTTTCTGAAAACACTTTTCTAATTGAAATTTCTTACCAAGAATCTTTTTTGGAAAAACAATTTTTGCTGGAACAAATTTCTTTCGGCAACTATGAGGCCTTGTTATGTATTTTTTAGGAAACTTTGGAAAAGTATTTCTACTGAAAATACATCTCCATGGACTGTCAGTACCTCATATTTCCATGAAAAACCTTTCAAATTGAAAAATTTCATGAGGGAAATTTTGTAATAAGACAATTTTTCCTGGAAAATTTATATTTTACTACTATTAAGCCTTGTTAATGCCCTTTTTCTAGAAACATTGGAAAAGTGTTTGTAATTAAAATATGTGGCCATGGACCATTAGTGCCTCATGTTTCCAGGAATCACATTTCTTGTTTAAAATTCTTACTTGGAAAATTTTGGTGTATCAAAATGTTTTCTAAAAGAAATTACTTTGTACATTATTAAGGCCTTGTTACTGCCTTTTTGAGGAAACTTTGGAAATGTATTTCTAGTGAAAATACTTCTCCAGGATCCATTAGTGCCTCATGTTGCCTAGAAACTCTATTCAAGCTGAAAATTCTTACTATGTAAATTTTGTTGTAAGGTAATTTTTGTAGAAATAAATTACTTTTAACAACTACAAGGCCTTGTTACTTCATTTTTTTCAGAAAAAATTGGAAAATTATTTCTAGTAAAATTACATTTCTAGGGACCATTAGTGCCACATTCCTAAAAACACTTTTTTAGCTTAAAATTTTTACCTGGGAATTTTTGAAAGGATTTTTTCGAAAATAAATTACTTTCTACAACCACAATGCCTTGTTAGTTCATTTTTTCCAGAAAATGTTTGAAAAAGTACTTTTAGTAAAAATATGTCTCAAGGGACCATTAGTGCCTCATGTTTCCTCGAAAAAATTGTTTTACTGAAAATTAATACCAAGAAACTATTATGGTAAAGCATGTTTTTTAGAAACTAATTACTTTCTATAATTATAAGGCCTTGTTAGTGGATTTTTTTAGGAATGTTGGAAAAATATTGCTAGTGAAAATACGACCTTGGGACCATTGCTGCCTCATGTTTCCAAGAAACATTTTTCATGTTGAAAATTCTTACCATGGAATTTCTGGTGGTAAGGATTTTTTTTATGAATCAAATTACTTTCTAAACTATAAGGCTTTGTTTGTACATTTTTTGGAAACCTAAAATATGTATTTATAGTGAAAATACATCCCCAGGGACCATTAGTGACTCATGTTTCCTGGAAGCATTTTTCAAGCTGAAAATTCAAACAAGAAAATTTTGGCTGAAACTAATTTTTTTCAACAACTATATGTCCATGTTAGTGCATTTTCTCAAGAAACGTTGGGAAAATATTTTTAGTAAAAATACGTATGCATGGACCATTAGTGCATCTTGTTTCCTGGAAAACACATTTCAGGCAAAAAATTCTCACTTGGAAAACTTTGCTGAAACAAATTATTTTCTATATCTATGAGGCTTTGTTAGTGATTTGTTTGTAGGAAACGTTGGAAAAGTATTTCTAGTAAAAATACGTCTGCAAGGACCACTAGTGCCTCAAGTTTTCTGGAAAAACTTTTCTACCTAAAAATTCTTATCAAAATTCTGTTTTTGGTAAAGCAATGGTTGCCAAAAAAATTGCTTTTTGCAATTATAAGGCCTTGTTAGTGTATTTTTTTAGCAAACGCTGGAAAAGTATTTCTACTAAAAAATCATCTCCATGGACCATCAGTGCCTCATATTTTCATCACATTTCAAGCTGAAAATTCTTACTAGGAAAATGTTGTAAAAGGCAAATTTTGTTGAAAATAAATAAGTTTTACTGCTATAAAGCTTTCTTAATGAATTTTTTAGAAAAAAGTTAGAAAATTATTTCTAGAAAAAAAAATCATGTCCAAGACCATTAAAGCCACATGTTTTCATGAATAACTTTTCTTGTCGAAAATTTTTGTTTTAAGGAATATTTTGCTTAAACAGATTACTTTTAACAACTACTAGGCCTTGTTAGTACATTTTTTTCAGGAAATGATGGAAAAGTATTTCTTGTAAAATTTCATGTCTAGGGACCATTAGTGCCTCATATTTCTTAGAATCACTTTTCTCGCTGAAAATTCATTCCCAGAAAATTTTGAGGTAAGGCATTTTTTGCGAAAACAAATTACTTTCTACAACCACAATGCCTAGTTAGTGCAATTTTTCAGAAAATATTCGAAAAGTATTTTTAGTAAAAATACGTCTCAAGGGACCATTAGTGCCTCATGTTTCCTGGCAAAACGTTTTTAGATAAAAATTCTTACCAAGAAACTATTGTGGGAAAGCAATTTTTGCTAAAACAAATTACTTTTTACAACTATAAGACCTTGTTAGTGCATTTTCTTAGGAAGATAGGAAAAATATGACCCTTGGGACCATTATTGCCTCATGTTTCCTAGAAATAATTTTCAAGTTGAAAATTCTTACCTGAGAAATTTTGTGGTAAAGATATTTTTTTTATGAAACAAATTACTTACTACAACTATAAGGCCTTGTTAGTGGATTTTTTTGGAAACACTAGAAATGTATTTCTAGTAAAAATATGTCTCCAGGGACCATTAGTGCCTCATGTTTCCTAGAAACACTTTTCAAGCCGAAAATTCTTACTAGAAAAAATTTTCTGAATCAAAATACTTTCTACAACTATATGACCTTGTTAGGGCATTTTTTCATGAGACATTGGGAAAGTATTTCTTGTAAAAATACATCTCCATGAGCCATTACTGTGTCATGTTTCCTAGAGAAAACTTTTGAGGCAGAAAATTCTTACTTGGATAACTTTCCTGAAACAAATTATTTTCTACAACTATAAGGTTTTGTTAGAGATTTTTTTTTTCAAGAAAAATTGGAAAAGTATTTATTTTAAAAATACATCTCCATGAGCCATTAGTGTGTCATGTTTCCTAGAAAACACTTTTGAGGCAAAAAATTCTTACTTGGATAACTTTCCTGAAACAAATTATTTTCTACAACTATAAGGTTTTGTTAGAGATTTTTTTTTTTCAAGAAATTTTGTAAAAGTATTTCTAGTAAAAATACATCTCCAAGGACCATTAGTGCCTCATGTTTTCTGGAAACACTTTTCTACCAGAAAATTCTTACCAACAATCTTTTTTGGTAAAGCAATTTTTGCTAAAAAAATTGCTTTATGCGACTATAAGACCTTGTTAGTGTGTTTTTTAGGAAACATTGGAAAATTATTTCTAATAAAAATAAGTCTCCATGGACCGTCAGTGCCTCATATTTCCATGAAACTTTCATGAAACACATTTCATGCTGAAAATTTTTACTAGGAAAATTTTGTGATAAGGCTTTTTGTCTAGAAAAAATGACATTTTACTACTATAAAGCCTTGTTAATGCCTTTTTTTAAGGAAATTTTGGAAAGGTATTTCTAGTAAAAATACATGTCCATGGACCATTAGTGCCTCATTTTTCTAGAAATCACTTTTATTGTTGATAATTCTTATCAAGAAAATTTTGGTGTAAGGAAATTGTTTTCTGAAACAAATAACTTTTTACATCATTAAGGCTTTGTTATTGCCTTTTTTAGGAAACTTTGGGAATGTATTTCTAGTAAAAATATCTGTCTAGGGTCCATTAATGTCTCATGTTTCTTGGAAACACTATTCAAGCTAAAAATTCTTACCTGGAAAATTTTGTTGTAAGACAATTTTTGCTGAAACAAATTACTTTCTACAAATCTAAGGTCTTGTTAGTTCCATTATTTAGGAGACATCAGAAAAGTATTTCTAGTAAAAATACGTTTCTAGTGACTATTATTGCCTTATGTTTCTAGGAAACACTTTTTAAGCTGAAAAATTGTTACCAGGAAAATTTTGAGGTAAGGCAATTGATGCTAAAACAAATTACTTTCTAAAACCAAAAGGCCATGTTAGCGCATTTTTTCAGGAAATATTTGTTTAATTTATGTCCCCATGAATAATACTTCAAGCAAGGGGAGAGAGAAATAAATAAGAGAAAAACAAGAAAGATTCTTGGGTTGAGAGAGAAGAAGGTAAAAATAGAAGAGGTTTGGAGAGAGAGAGCTTCACACGATAGAAGAGAACTAAGAGACTTGCTTGCTTGATTTCTGAGTTACAATCACCTCTTTTTATAGTTGAGGAGGTGATAAAGTCCATGTACAAGTAATCTTAGGACTCCTAATTACATTCCAACAAGAACTCTCTATGTTAAGCCTATCATGATAATATTACATTATCTATCTAAGAGACTAATTTAACTCAACTTATAACTCTTCTTTAAGCATGCGAAACAAGATAGATAGCCAGCTCATGGTCTTATCTTTGTGGGTCCCACATGATCTTCCAGATCATGTTGATGGAGATACCAGCTCGTGGTATCTTTGTGGGTCCCACTTGATCCTCAAATCTTCTATTTAATTCCAGCTCATGTTCCTCACTCTCAGCTCGAGGCAATGTTAAGCGCCTAGCCAAAACTACCCAAAAGATCAACCTGTTAGGAGCGGAAGACATAGGTACTTAACCCTAGGACAATAACAATACAACCCGCCTACCTGAGCTGACGACCACGACGGCAATAACATAGCAATGAGAGCCGGGTCAGGATCCCATAATCCCTTACTGCCCAACGCCAGAGGAGTGCGGTCACCCTGCGCATGCGGGGACTCAAATGTGGTATGTAGTGCTTGCTCTGATACCAAATGTTAAGCACCTATCCAATACTACCCAAAAGAGCGGCCTGTTAGGAGCGGAAGGCATAGGTACTTAACCCCAGGACCATAATCGCCAACTTGTATGAGGGCCCATGTTGACATCTCTTGATCTCATGGTGGATCACACCAGCTAGTGTAGCTATGGTGGGTCCCACATTGTAACACCCCCTCAAGCGGGGGGTGACAAAACATCATAGATGCCTAACTTGTTGTACAGGGTGGACAAATTTTTATGAGTGACTGGTTTGGTGAGAATGTTTGCAACCTAATTCTATGAAGATACATGCTTAAGAGATAAAATGCCTGTAGTGAATTTTTCTCGTATGAAGTGAGAGTCTATTTCTATATGATTTATTCTCTCATGGAAGACTGGATTAGATGTTATGTGTATTGCAGCTTGATTATCGCAATATAGGGTCATAGGAGCTTCTTTGTAAAATCCCAGTTTAGTAAGAAGAAATTTAATTCATAGGAGTTCATTGACTGTGTGCCATGGCTTTGTACTCTACTTCTACACTAGATCATGCAAATACATTATGTTTCTTGCTCCTCCATCTAACCAGGTTTCCTCCAACCATCGTACAATATCCTGAAGTAGATTTCCTATCATCCGGCGATCCAGCCTAGTCTACATCTAAAAAACCTTTAATGTTGAAGTGTCCATGATTTTTGTAGAGAAGCCCTCTTCCTAGTGCTCCTTTGAGATATCGTAATATTCGTTCTACTGCTTGCCAATGGCTAAGTTGTGGATTGTGCATATATTGACTTACCACACTGATTGCATATGAAATTTTTGGCCTCATTACGCAGAGGTAAATGACTCTTCCCACCAATCTTTGATATTTGCCGACATCTACCTCTTCTCCGGTACCTACACTAATTTTGTGTTCGAGTCCATGGGAGTTTCTGTTGGTCTGCATTCCCAGCATTTTGGTCTCCTCCAGTAGGTCAAGGACATACTTCCTTTGATATATTATGATTCCATGTCTCGATTGTAGTACTTCAATGCCCAAAAAATATTTGAGCAATCCGAGATCCTTTGTCTTGAATTCAGCACATATCCATTCTTTTGTCTTCTGGATGCCCTCGGGATCATTGCTGGTTATAATAATGTCCTCAACATATACAGCTAGAAGAAATACCTTGCCCTTCGGTGTGTCTTTAACAAATACAAAGTGTTCTTGAGAGCATCTGTGAAATCCGGCCCATATGAGTGCTTGGTTAAAATTTTTAAACCATGCACAAGGCGACTGTTTCAGACCATAAAGATATTTTTTTTAATTGACATACGGACTCCCCCTCAACCACATACCCAGGTGGTTGTTGTATATAAATTTCATCCATGATATCCCCATTAAGAAAAGCATTTTTTACATCAAGTTGATACTACCATGAAGAGTTAGCTGCTAGAGATAATAACATATGTACCGAATTCAATTTGGCCACTGGAGAGAAGGTTTCTTCATAATTAATGTCATAACATTGTATATAGCCTTTAGCAATAAGACGAGCTTTCAACTGAGCTACGGACCCATCCGGATTGTGTTTCACAGTAAACACCCATTTGCAATTGAAAGGTTTCTTATCTAATAAAAGTGGGACTATAGTCCATGTCTGATTTTCATAAAAGGGTTGCATTTCTTCATCCATAGCTGCCTTCCACATTGGATGTTTGAGAGCCTCCTGATAGGATTGTGGAACAGGTATGGAGGAAATAGCAGACAAAACTTAACAACAAATAGGGGATAGATGATGATGAAACACAAAGTTTGTTATTGTTGAATTTATGTAAAAGATAAATACTTCATAGACTTCATTAACTTATTATAATCAGAGTACATGAACCTCTATATATAATATAGGACGGTAGTAGAGTCCAATTACAATAAAACTTCCTTTGTACCAATTACACCCAAACACTAACACTTGAAAATAAGTCCGAGCATAATTAAATAAATCAATATAGATAAAAGACAAACATAAGTCAAACTAGAACTCTTCTAAGAAGTGACCATAAGATAAAGATGTCTTTGTGAGTCCTTCTTGATATTCCAACTTATGTGATTAGGATACCAGCTTGTGGTAATCATGGTGGGTCCTACTTCCTATGTTCTCAGGCCCATCTTGTGGGCCTTCCTTGGTTGTGTGATCCATCTTATAATACTCTAGGATATGTGGGCCTCCCTTGGTCATGTGGGCTTGGGCCTATCTTCCAACACTCCCCCTCAAGCTGAGGGTGAGAGAACAACATGATCTCCTAACTTGCTACAAATGATGTATAGAATCTTTTTGTATAAAGTGACACATCTTCCAATATGCCTTCGTTTTCCAACACTCCCCCTCACGCTATTGTGCCCTTCCATGAGGCCCTGATAGCATAATATAATGAGAGTAAAAATCACTCCTAGGCGGTAAGACATTGCTCCATACTCCAATCCTAATGCTGGATGTAGGGCACACTCCACCTTCTGTAGGTAGTGTGTCTATCGACATTGCTCTGAAGTGTCCACCATCGTGTCCATCCACAAGACAACGACACTCAAGTGGTAGGAGTAATAAAAGCCATTACAGGGGGTAGTGGGTTTATTTATAATGGTCTCCCAATCCGGACACAGACTCTCATGGTATCCCAACTGTGATATTTTTTAGAGTTAAATTTATCATAGTGTCCTAATCCGGGCACCGACTCTCATGGTGTCCCAATCGTAATATTTTTGAGAGTCAAATAAATTATGGTATGAGAAAAAGGTACTGAGGTCACCTATTCTTCAATGATAATCTCTCATCCAAAGAGACATAATAGCAATAGCTGTAATGTTACATGACCATCTTCCAACGCATATGGCACGAAACAAAATAATAAACCTTGTAGAAGGACCCATGAAATAATCATAATCTGATATACAAATTTTTTCTTAGTTGCATAAGCTTCATCTTTTTTGCTCCCCCTTTCTTCAATATTTTTGTCACATAAACTCATCCACAACATATGGAATAAATTACCTCTTTCTTGTACTTTTTCTACTTCTCCCCTACCAGCTGGGATGTAATGGCAGTGATCCCAGCTTGAACCAAATATCATAGATGTAGAAATAAGCACAAATAACAGAGATATATAAATAATACCACATACTAGGGAGAAGTAATAAATTTTTATGATATATCAACTCAAAAAGTGTTGCAAAACAATGGGCATAAATTCAGATTTTTTTATGCAACAACATACTTGCATGACCTTTGACTCTTCCAATGTGAATATATCCTTAAAAATAGATCATATTGACATGAAATTTTCTCCTTATGAAACTATAATTAAATACCTTTCATCCAAGTATAACTTCTCTTCACAAAATATAATTATCAGAAGATAAATAATCTAATAGATTTTGGTCTCTTTCATCTGGCCGAACTAAGCATTGTTTCTGTTAAAAGGATAGTCCCACATACATTAGTGAGTATAAAGATCTTGTATTTATTAGATGGGAAAAAAAGGTTTCCTAAGTGGCTAATCATTTTAGGATAAGGCCTTGGACCCAATTTAACATGGTATTAGAGCAAGGTTCTCATATGTGGGCATCCACCCAAATTATCCATGTGCCACCATGTGAGGGCCTCTACCCAAATTATCCACGTGCCTACACGTGAGGGGGAATGTTAAAAGGATAGTCCCACATACATTAGTGAGTATAAAGATCTTGTATTTATTATATGGGAAAAAAAGGTTTTCTAAGTGGCTAGTCTTTTTAGGATAATGCCTTGGACCCAATTTAATTGTTTATCCTTTTTTTCCAGAATGACCATTGACTCTTCCAAGATCAATATCTCCTTATACAAACATCATACAGAGAATTGGTTAAATAGGTAATAAAATATACTTATATTTATTTTTATATATAGTTCCCCATATAAAGTCTCTTTCTTTATAGCATAAAATACCTTGGAGGTTGAAACTTTCTACTGCTACTAGAACCTCTTTTTCAATCTGACCTTTGCTGTTTCAAATATCGATATCTCTTTGTAGATAACTAGGATAAAAAATTGGTTGAATAGGTAAAAGAATAGACTTACAGATATTTATTTGGATATATATTTCTCCATTTAAAATCTAGTTCTTGATAGCATAAAATACCTAGGAAGTGGAAGCTTGCTGCTGCTGCTCGAACCTAGACTTATGGAATTTATAGAAAAGAGAAATACTTCATAGACTTCATTAACTTATTATAATCAGAGTACATTATAATAGAAGAAGGTAGTAGAGTTCAATTACAATAAAACTTCCATTGTCCCAATTACACCCAAACACTAACACTTAAAGATAAGTCCAAGCATAATTAAATAACTCAGTATAGAAAAAAGACAAACATAACTCAAACTAGAACTCTTCTATAAAGATGTCTTTGTGAGTCTTTCTTGATCTTCCAACTTATGTGATAAGGATGCCAGATCGAGGTAATCATGGTGAGTCCTACTTCTTATGTGCTTGGGCCTATCTTGTGGGCCTTCCTTGCTTGTGTGGCCCATCTTATAATACTCTTAGATATGTGAGCCTTCCTTGGTCGTGTGGGATTGGGCCTATCTTCCAACAGTTATGGGATGAGAAGTAGAGGGCATGGTGCACGATCTAGGCTCTTTCCAAATTTCAATAAGACGAGTATCATATTGTGGGACAAAAATAACTGGAGAAGATGGACTAACCTCAATAGGATCCAAAAACTCAGCAGGTGTGGAGTCAGCCAGTGTTTCTGGGGGCTGAGTTGTTTCTATAGCACGGGGCACACCCGGTAGAGGATGTTGTGGACTCAATAGTAGAATGAGTAATCCAGAGATGACATGGACGAGTCAGTGACTCAGTGGAGTAGTGAAGTACCTTAGCCAGTTTATGTTCTTTTAAATTCATGAATGTCAAGTAGGGAGCCCACGAGGGCAGTATTGTAATAATCTTAAACACTATGCTCGAGCCTTTGCCTTAAGAGGTCATCGAGAAGACAGGAAAGGGAAGAAGAAAGTTACAAGGGATCTGCGTTCTCCTTCAACAAACCAGGGTCAGCATTCCCTTGGAAACCACGGTGCAGACTCCCTTTGACGAGCCTGGTTATCCTCATTCTATATCATCCATCTATCCTCTTCTCTCACGTTAGCCATTCCATTCCGTGTTCCTCACAAACCCGTCACCATAGGTAGACCAAAAAGGTCTCGGCGTCCCTTGATTTACAAGAAGACCTCTCCCATCGTCGAATCACTCGATCCATGGTCAAAGACTATAACATCTTGGTATCAAAGCAGGTCAATATGGGAGAATCATCCAACAACGCCGAGTTGATAGCTAACATCAGAGAAATGATGCATGTTGAGAGAGAACAGAGCGACGCCAAAGCAACAGCAAGACAAGAGGAATCCGAAGAGCGTTTCGTCACATTGTTGGACAGTAGGGTCACCCAATAGGTACAATTACAAATTGACAATTTATCTAATAGACTATTTGATATAATTGGGGGAAGAAGTTCCAACCCACGGGAGGGGGAAAGGAGCCCTACGGCCAGGAAGGGGTACCAGTATGTTGGACGCATAGAGCCACTAGCGTCAAGGGGGAATTTGAGTCCCAGAGGGGGGACCATCCCTAGATACACCAAATTGGAATTCCCAATTTTAAGGGATCAGAGGACCCACTGATATGGCTCTACACGTGTGAGAAATTGTTTTCTCACCAACGAACTGCTAACAGTGACAAAGTGGGATTGGCCGCCTTCCACATGCTCAACAAAGCACAGCTATGGGGTCATCAATTAGAATTGGCGTATCTCGAATTAAATTGGCAGGAATTTAAAGATTTATGCTCCATCCGGTTTCGGCGTCCGACTCAAAACAATCCCCTAGGGGACTTGGTGTTGCTACATCAAATTGGCACGGTAGAACTGTACCAAAAAGCCTTTCAGAAGAAATTGGTTAGGGCTAGCAAGGTAGTCAGGGTGGACCAAAAAATCAGCTTGTTTATAGCCGGCTTGACAGAGGCCCTTCATCTAGAAGTGGAGCTCCTTGCTCCTATGGATTTGGCTAGAGCAATGAATTTGGCGAGAGCACTTGAAGCCAAACAAAAATTCCAGGCAACCAAACCTCCATGACGGGGAGGAAGATAATCTACAAGCACCCCACACACAGCAACCCCATGGTGCAACTCAGTACCTTCCAATTCTCCTGAAGCTTCCAAGACAAGTCCATCTCAATTGGCATTCATTAGAAAATTGAACAGGGCAGAGATGGAAGATAGAAGGTCCCGAGGCTTATGTTATAATTGTGATGAAAAATATACCTTTGGACATCAATGCCTGAAATTGTTTTGGTTATAAGTAGAGGATGAGGAGGAAGCCCTTGACAACACCGACCCAGTGGAGGAAGAAAACGAACCTGAAATTTCTCTCCATACCAGTACTGGCCTCCAATCCACCAAAACAATGCAACTATTTGCCTTCGTCAATGAAAAACCACTCCTTAGTTTGGTTGGCTCTGGCAGTACTCATAATCTCATAAGCTTCAAAACGGCTTAGCAGTTACAATTTCCAGCGTAGCCTCATCCAACAGCTTCAATTTCAATGGCTAATGGAGAAAAATTTCCAAGTTATGGGATCAGTAAGGCAGTGTTGTTTTCCATTGAAGGTCATCCATTTGAGGCAAAATTTCTGATCATACCACTAGCAGGATTTGATATGGTTCTCGGAATTAAATGGCTGCAAGCTTTGGGGCCCATTTTGTGGGATTTCGCAGCCTTGACCATGAGCTTTGAGATGGCAGGCCAGAAGTACACTTTCCAGGGTAGTAAGACTGAAATTCCTCCACACTTACATGTACTCCAGCAGCAGCAGCCCTCGGCCACGAAGTTAAAAAATTTGTTGGAGGATTATGATGAGGTCTTTCAGCAACCAAAGGGTCTCCCACCTCTGAGACAGTGTGACCATATAATTTCACTGAAGGATAGTTCTAATGTTGTTGTGGTGCGCCCCTATCGATATCCCATCTCCAAAAAAATGAAATAGAAAAACAATGCAAATTGATGCTTGAGCAAGGCCACATCCAAAGAAGTACATCCCCTTTTTCTTCGCCGGTCTTGTTAGTCAAGAAACAAAACAACACTTGGAGATTTTGCATGGAATATAGGGAATTGAACTCCAAGAATATCAAAGACAAGCTCCCTATTCCAGTTGTGGATGAGTTATTGGATGAATTTCATGGAGCACAAATTTTCACCAAGCTCGATTTGCGCTCAAGCTACCATCAGGTCCGTATGTATTCTCCAGATATTCACAAGACAGCATTTCAAACACATCATGGCCACTTTGAATTTTTGGTCATGCCCTTTGGTCTCTCCAATGCTCCATCAACATTTCAGGCTTTAATGAACGAGGTATTTACCGATTATCTCTGCAAATTTGTGTTAGTATTCTTTGATGACATACTAATTTTCAGCAAGTCTTGGCCTCAACACTTAGAGCATTTGCAACTGGTTTTTCAATTGATTCAATCCCACCGGCTTTATTTAAAGAAGACCAAGTGTACATTTGGGAGAAAACAAGTAGTTTATTTGGGGCATATTATTACAGCGTCAAGGGTGACAGTGGACCCAAAAAAAATTACAGCTGTTACACAGTGGCCTCCACCAACCAATGTCTCAGCTTTACGGGGTTTTTTAGGCTTGGCTGTATATTATAGAAAGTTCATTGCCAACTACGCGAGCATAGCAGCACCCTTGTCCAACCTGCTACGTTGCAATGCATTTGTTTGGCATGAGGAGGCCAGCACAGCCTTCCAAACGTTAAAAACAGCCCTTGCCACAACACCGGTCTTACAATTGCCTAATTTTAAAGAGCCTTTCGTGGTTGAATGTGATGCATCAGAAGGTGGTATCACGGCATTGCTGCAATAATCCAACCATCCCATTGCCTATTTCAGCCAACAACTGTCACCACATCAACACAAGTTACCAGCATACGAGCGTGAACTGATTGGCTTAGCAAAGGCAGTCCACCATTGGCGTCCCTATTTATGGGTTAAATATTTTATTATCCGTATAGACCACTACAGTTTGAAATATTTGCTACATCAACTTATTTCTACATAACCTCAGCAGCAGTGGATCAGTAAATTGTTGGGCTTTGACTTTATGGTGGAACACAAGGCAGGTAAATTGATTATAGCAGCGGATGCTTTGTCATGCAGATCAGAAGACTCACCACAATTATCTGCCATTAGTCATCCCATGCCAGTCCTCTTGGACACCATCAAGGAGGCCCATAGGAGCTCATCAGAACTACAAGACCTCAGTCAGCAAATTATAACTGGCAACATGCCATCCGATTTGACACTTCTTGACACCCTCATTCTCTATAAGAGCAACATCTATTTGCCCCATTCTTCTCCTCTCATTGCTATAGTGGTATCTTCTTATCGTGAAAGCTACCAAGAAGGCATTCAGAAGACACTCATGCGGTTTCGCCATGATCTTTATTGGGCTGGTATGAAGATCTCCATTACCTCCTATGTAGCTGCTTGTCAGGTGTGTTAGAGGAATAAGGCGGAGAATTTATCACCAGCAGGGGTACTACAACCGATCCAGCTTACCACTCAGGTATGGGTGGACTTATCCATGGATTTTACTGAGGGACTCCCGAGGTCTTTCAGGAAATCTATTATTTTGGTGGTCGTAGACAGATTATCCAAATACGGTCATTTCATTCCATTGGAACACCCATACACGACAGCGTCAGTAGCACAAGTCTTTTTTACACACATTGTGCGCCTACAGGGCATTCTGGAGTCCATTGTCAGTGATCGGGATGTTTTTTTTACTAGTCAATTCTGGCGGGATCTCTTCAAATTCGGCAGCACCAAACTCAATTTTTCCTCAGCATATCACCCCAAACTGATGGCCAGACTGAAGTACTTAACCATACCATTGCCATGTATTTTCGGTGCTTGGTTGGTGATAGACCCAAAAGATAAGTGAACTGCATTTTGTGGGTAGAATATTCGTACAACACCTCTTTCCACACGACTTTACAAGACACCCCATTTCGTATAGTGTATGGCAGAGACCCTCCCAATCTACTTTTATATGATCATGGCTCCACCAGAGTCGATGCAGTGGACAAGGCACACATTGATCGAGATCAGTTGTTGGCCATTATTCGCCAGTGCCTCAACCAAGCCCAAGCTCGTATGAAAGACTACAATGACCAGGGTCACCGTGACATTCAGTACAACACAGGTGACTTTGTTTGGCTCAAACTCCAACATTACAAATAGGCTTCCGTAGCTGGACACAGGCACAAGCTCTCGCCCAAATATTTTGGGCCATTCAAAATTACTCAGAGTGTCGGGGAAGTCACATAGGCTCCAATTGCCTCAAGAAGCCAAGATCCATGATCTATTCCATGTGTCCCTCCTAAAGCCCTTCATAGGCAGTGCCTCACCCACACTCCTGCTCTCCCACCCATGGAGGATTACCAAATATCTCTCTTGCCATTCAAAATTCTATAGGCTCGCCAGAATCCACACAGATGAGAGGTGTTAGTTCAATGGTCTCCCACAGATGCACCCCGCAGTATTCCATCAGGTCAACCACACATTCAAGCTTGCGGACTACCTCATTTTCCAGGAAGGCAGTGATATTGTGGACTCGATAGCAGAACGAGTAATCCAGATACAACGCTGACAAGTGAGTGACTCAGTGGAGTAGTGAAGTACCATAGCCAGTCCATGCTCTTTTAAATTCATGAATGTCAAGTAGGGAGAGCACGAGGGCAGTATTGTAATAATCTTAAACACTATGCTCGAGCCTTTGCCTTAAGAGGTCATCGAGAAGAAAGGAAAGGCAAGAAGAAATTTACAAGGGATCTGCATTCTCCTTCAACGAACCAGGGTCGGCATTCCCTTGGAACCCAAGGTGCAGACTCCCTTTGACGAACCTGGTATCCTCATTCTCGCCAATCTATCTCTCCTCTTCTCTCACATTAGCCAGTCCATTTTATGTTCCTCACAAACCTGTCACCATAGGTAGACCAAAAAGGTCTCGTCATCCTGGTTCTACCCTCGATTTACAAGAAGACCTCTCCCATCGTCGAATCACTCGATCCATGGTAGGAGACCATAACAGAGGAGAACCTGGTATGGAAGATAAACCTAGAGGAGCATTATTAGAACAATATGGATAGTCTTCAAAGAATTTGACATCCCTAGACACAAGTAAATGCTGAAGAGTGAGATTATAGAAAACATAACCCTTTTGTGTGTGAGAGTATCCTTCATAGATTTTGGATCAAGTTTACCGTGTCTTGGGGAGGAAATATGAACAAAACATTGAAAGCCGAAGACTCTCAAGGGCAGTGAAAAAGGATCATCATTAGGTAATAAGTGAGAGTAGGGAATTTTTTTTCCAAGAACGGAAGAGGGTAACCGGTTTATAAGAAAACATGTGGTAAGGACTGCATGTGGCCAATAAAAGTATGGAACTTTCATGGCATATATTAATCCACGAGCTACCTCATGAATATGAAGGTTCTTCTGTTCGGCTACACCATTTTATGGAGGGGTGTAGGCACATGATGTCTAGTGAATAATGCCATTTTCAAGACAAAACAAGTGAAGATCTTTGGATGTGTATTCTTTGGCATTATCCAACCGAAGGACTTTAATTTTCTGCCCAAACTGAGTGAGTACCATTGCATGAAAAGATTTAAATATCAATGGTATTTTAGAGCGCTCTTTCAAAAAAATAACCAAGTAGTACGAGTGAGGTCATCAATAAATGCAATAAAATATTTCACTTGTGAAATGTTGGAGACACTCAAGGGTCCCCACATAGTATTAATTAATGAAAAAGGAGAGACACTTTAATTTCTGGACAAGGTGAGTATGTAGACCTCTAATTTTTACACATTTTACATGCTTCACAATGAAGGTCTGACCTTGCTTTAGGAAAACTATGATGAAGAGATTGGGTTGACGGATGTCCCAACCGGTTGTGCCATAACTTGGTTTTAGTGTCACAGGTGGATGTAGTATTTATTTGTGGCACATCCAGGTAGACGAACCCCCCCTCCCCCCCTTGTTCACAAAATCCACCAATCACCCACTTCGTTGTAAGATCCTGAAACACACATGAAGTGGGTGAGAAAGTGATAGAGAAATTAAAATGTTTGGTGAGCTGACTAACTGATAAAATATTTAAAGGGAAAGTGGGAACAAAAAGGATATCAGTGAGCAAAAGTGATGATGTAACAGAAGTGGATCCTTGCCCTTTAACATTAATCTGTGAACCGTTAGCAATGGTAACAAATTTATGTTAAAGACAAGGAGAAACTGAGTATAGTAGATGTTTGTTACATGTAAGATGCCCGGAGGCTCCTGAGTCAATTATCCAGGAAGAACAAGAGGCAGAAAATATTCCTGAAGCGGAGGTGGTAGCGGTCGGTGAAGAAGTACTTAGGGAGGACCCCATCATGGTCTTAAATTTCTAGAATAGTTCATAGTTTTCATCAGTAAGTGTATTCTTTACAGTTGTTGTGGTAGACTTCTCCACTTTTGTATCACTTACTTTTTGGAAGATAAGCTCAAGCCCACACGACCAAGGAAGGCCCATATATCTAAGATTATTATAAGATGGGCCACACAACCAAAGAAGGCCCACAAGATTGGCCATGATTACCATGAGCTGGCATCCTTATCACATCAGTTGGAAGATCAAGAAGGACTCACAAAAGTATCTTATCTTATGGTCACGTCGAAGAAGAGTTTGAGTTTGAGTTATTTTTTTCTTTTATCGATATTGAGTTATTAATTTTGTTAGGACTTACCTTTAAGTGTCAGATTTTGGGTGTAATTGGGACAAGGGTAGTTTTATTGTAATTGGACTCTACTACCTTCCTCTATTATAAATAGAGGTTCATGTACTCTAATTAAAACAAATTATTGATGACAATGAAGTATTTCACTTTTCCATAAATTCAACACGGTATCAGAGCAGGTTCTGTGAGTTGACTTGGTCAACTCACGGAGGTAATGTGATCCTTTTCTCTAAACCCTAAACCCTAAGTCTAGGTTCGTAGTTATTTTTTTCAGTCCCTATACCAATATTTTTCTTTGTATTTTTTTAACTTGATACGGAGTTTTTAATACTAAAATATATATATTGAAAGAAAGATAATTTAGTCTAATTTAAAAAGAAAAATTATTTGTTCCAATTGGAGTTATCTACAGAAAGATGTCAACATTTGAATGAGTGAAGGTCAGATTGAAAAAAGGTTCTAGCAACAATAGCAATCTTTAGATTTCTAGGTATTTTTTGCTATCAAGAACTAGAATTTATATGGAGAAATATATGTCAAAATAAATATCTGTAATTCTTTTCTTTTACCTATTCAACCAATTTTTTTGTCTGAGTTATCTACAAAGAGAAATCGATATTTGAGGCAGTAAAGGTCAGAATTAAAAAGAGGTTAGAGCTACAGCAGAAAGCCTCAATTTCCAAGGTATTTTATGCTATCAAGAGAGAGAATTTATAAGGAGAATTATATATAAAAGAAATATACGTAAGTCTATTTTCTTACCTATTCAACCAATTCTTGGTATGATTTTTTTATAAGGAGATATTATACTTGGAAGAGTCGATGGTCATTCTGGAAAAAAAGGAGAAACATTACTTTGTTCGGCCAGATGACAGAGACCAAAATCTATCAGATTATTTATCTTCTGATAATTATATTTTATGAAGTGAAGTTACACTTTGATGAAAGGTATTTAAGTCTACTTTTATACTGAGAAAATTTCATGTTAATCTGATCTATATTTAAAGAAATATTCCCATTGGAAGAATCAAAGGTCATGCTGGTATTCTATTACATTGATAATCCGAATTTAAGCCAATTATTTTGTGCCACTTTTTGAGTTGATATATCAGAAAATATGTCACTTCTCCTTGGTTTGAGGGCTTATTTATACATCTATGTTATTTGGGCCTATTGCTACATCTATGATATTTGGTTCAAGCTGGGATCGCTGCCATTACCTCCCAGCTTGAGGGGCTATAATTTATTCCATATGTTGTGGGTGAGTTTATGTGACCAAAATATTCAACAAAAGGGGAGCACAAAATTTGAAGCTTTTGCATCTAAGAAAAAATATTTATATCAGATTATGATTATTTCATGGGTCGTACAAGTTTTATTATTTTGGTTCATGTTATATGTGTTGGAAGATGGTCGTGTTATATTCACCTGCAACTATTATGTCTCTTGGGGGACATTATTATTGAAGAAGTGGTGGACTCATATCATCATTTATTTTACCCCGTCAAAAATATCAAAATTATTTTTGGTTGGGAGTCCATGACGGAGGAACTTCATCCCGTAAAAAATATCAAAATTATTTGTGGTTGGGAGTCCATGACAGAGGAACTTATTATTACATCTATATTATCCCCCCCCCCCCCCCCCCCCCCCCCCCCCCCCTGTACTGGCTTTTATTACTCCTACCACTTGAGCGTCGTTGACCTATGGAAGGACATGGTGGTGGACACCTCAGAGCAATGCCGATAGACACACTACCGATAGAAGATGGAGTGTGCCCTACATCCAGCATTAGGACTAGAGTATGAAACAATGGCTTACCAGCTAGGAGTGATTTTTAATCTCACTTATATTATGCTAGTAGGGCCTCATGGAAGGATGCAACAGCGTGAGAGGGAATATTGGAAGATGTGCCATTTTATACAAAAATAATCTATACATCATTTGCAGCAAGCTGGGAGTTCATGTTGTTCTCTCACCCCCAGCTTGAGGGGTAGTGTTCGAAGATAAGCTCAAGCCCACACGACCAAGGAAGGCCCACAAGATGGGTATAAGAAGTAGGACCCACAATGATTACCTTGAGCTAGCATCCTTATCACATCAGTTGGAAGATCAAGAAGGACTCACAAAAGTATGTCATCTTATGGTCACGTCAAAGAAGAGTTTTAGTTTGAGTTATGTTTGTCTTTCATCTATATTGAGTTATTTAATTATGTTAGGACTTATCTTTAAGTGTTAGAGTTTGGGTGTAATTGGGACACGGGTAGTTTTATTGTAATTGGACTCTACTACGTTCCTCTATTATAAATAGAGATTCATATACTTTGATTACAACAAGTTATTGATGTCAATGAAGTATTTTACTTTTATATAAATTCAACATTACTATGGCTTGGTTAGCCTTATTCTAATCAGCCTTAAAACATATTTCTCGAGAGTGACCCAATCAACCACATATAGAGCATTCCTTTAGGTGAAAGCATGTGTCTCTAGTGTGGCCATATTCCTTACAATGGGTGCATCCCTTCCCATCTATTCGGTCAAAACCAGTAATTCCACCTCTTCCTCTGCCTCCTCTATAAAATCTGCCTCGGCCTCGACCTTGGTCATATGGTGTTCCCCTTTGTCCAGAGTACATAGCGAATGGTATTTCAGTAGTAGAGGGAGAAGCGTCTGGAATACAGAGAAGTGTAGCACATACATCATCAAAAGTGGGAACCGCGGAAGAGCTAAGAAGGTGAGTCTTAGCAACTTCAATATTTTTTTAATGTTAACAATGCATATGGCAGTTATTAATGCCTCTTTCTGTTTATCTTGGCCAAAGATATTTGTAGAGGTTGGTTGGGCCAAATTCCATTCTTGAAGAAAACCTCGAAAGCGGGCCAAATATTAATGTATATTGTCTCCTTGTTTGGTGTCCTTCTTTTTGGCATATCCAGCATTTACACTTGCTCGGGGATTTCCCCTTCTAGCAATATGCATTTGACCCTTTACTGGATGTGGTTGGGCCAGAGTTTGTTCTTTTCCTAAAGTATCTTTTTTTGGAGTATACCTAGATTTTGAACTACTTTGTATCCTAAATTTTTTCTTATGAAATTTTTTAGGATATTTTCTTTGCTTTTGGTTATAGGTTTTCCAACCATAAGCTCCTACATTTTTGTTCTGGTTGGAACAACATAATGTTTTCTTATAAGTTTTACTACTTTTCTTTTGTATTTTTTGAGTTTCACAGAGATTTGCCAACATGTCTTGTACAAACTTGTATCTTCTTCCAAAAGTATAAAAACCTAGGAAAGCGTCCATGGTTAAAGCAGGAAACTCTGGGTTGTTTTACCAATATTTTGCAATGTAGTCTTTTTCGAAAATAGTCGCAAAAGGTTCTAGCAATTTTGAATAAAAGATGGGCAGATAGGGTTTTTTATCATCTTTTTTTAGTTTATAGAAGTAACTTGCAAATTTGTAGTAATACTTCTCATAAAAATAGATGTTACAAATCTGTAACTTATTTAGTTTTTGAAGAGTTTCAAAACGTTTTCTTTGTTTAATATACTCATTACGAGCTTCTAGGGCTGGATGTATTCCTAGAATTATTTTGATATCTTAGCCACTAATCCTTTTAGTATTGAGGCTATAGATGTTGATGTAGCTATTTTTTGGTCTTCGAGAAGATTGTCCCACCAATGAGCTACATGACCCTGTAGGGCATGGGTAATAAGTTAAATGGAGAATCTTTGTCCCATGATTCATGCTTATTAGCAGCATTGCTGATACTTCTTTCCCATTCTTTGAGGACTTTTTTTCCATCCTTGGAACAATCCAAGTTGAGATAAAATCCCAATGGGTTTATGCTATCTATGGATTGATGTCCTTTAGTAGCATGGGAAGGATCGACATTTGTGTATTTTATCAAATACCTTTGTCCTCCCAACAAGATTTTAGAGTGGGAAAAGCTTTCTCTTTCTCAAGAATAATCCATTGTTTTGTGGTGGAAATTGTTTGTCATATAGGTATCTTGTACCCTTGATGTTTCTACTTCATGTTGGTTGGTGTTGCCTCTTCGAAGCACCCTAAATCTTTTACAAAGATAATTTTCCTTTTTGTCTTTAGCAGAGTAGTCTTTTTTCTTGGTATTTTCTATTGCAACTTTGTCAGAGTCCCATGCCTCTGGTTCACTATCTTGTTGCTCTTTTTGTTTACTAGAGGAAGATTTTTTCCTCTTGAACATAATAAATCGATTGGCGACTGAAAGTATTATATTATGCATAAACTTCATCATCAGTAGAGGAAGATGCTTTTGAAGCAATCCTAAAGGCAAATGGTTCTAGATCTTTTCTTCTACTTGCTATGCAAGGTGCAATGTACACTAGGTTTTTAAGCCACCGGTAATGTCAGAAAGGCCTAAAGGTAATGGAGTTTCGATATCAGTTACATAGAAAAAATCATTCATTTTTAAAGAGATATTTCTTGAAGCTCTCTTTGTATTCTCAAGATTATGCATTGTAGTGTGTGAGCTCTGTTGTTGATTCTTGTCCATTCAGAATGAAACTCGATGTGAGCAATCATTGTATCTTCTGTTGGTCGAAGATTATCTCTATTTTGCAGAGCGTGAATTCTTTCTACTCATGCTATTCTTAAACGATCTAATAGTCTTTCTCTATTGATCATTTTTATAAAGCTTTTGTTTAATTATTTTGATCTTGCGTCTAAATTTTTAGACGCAATCATTATATCTCATCCACCAATAATGATACATCACTTGGGATGGGAATATGTCATCTTCAGGTTGAAGAGCATCTCTTTGTTGTAGAGCGAGAGCTAGGCTTTCTCTACAAAATTCTAGGCGATCTAATAGTTTCCACCTATAGATCATTCTGGTGTCCAAGGTGTAAAAGGGGTTTTATACGTTGATGGACTAGAAGAAGAACCTAAATGTTCTTTTAATGCTAAGACTTCGCTTAGGAGTTCTTGCATTTTATCTTTGTTTAGATTATCTAAATTTTTTTTTAGTTCTGTTAATTCTTTAAAGAAAATAGGACTATTTCCATTGTAAATTTTTTCTACAATATTTTCTAGGATAGTTTGGCATTTTATTATTTCTCTATGTCTATGTTCATTATAGAGGAAATTAACTTTTTGTTGTAGATTGTCAATAGCATTTTCTAACCTGGTAATGGTCTTTCCATAAGACTCTAAGGTTTGGTTGGGCCTTGGGTTGCCTATTCCTTCGAATTGGGAACTGGTGGAGGTTCTACTAGAAGAGGTAGAGGGCCTATCCTGTTCGAGGGAAAAGTTGGGCTTAGTGTTTGTAATCACTAGCTTTCCTTCTATCTCCCTTATGGTTTTTCAGGAGAGGGGAAGGTGTCTAGGAGCCATAGGTTGGACTACCCATTCTGTTGACCATGTTAACTCCCTAGGGTCGAGTTCTTCTATGGTCAAATTTTCAGAATATCCAATATTTTTGGATAGTTCCATGATTTTCTTTGAATCCTTAACTGGAACCTTTCTTGTATTGATTCCTCTTGCAACTACACATATGCATTACTCTTCTTCCTGGTTGAATGCCATTTTTCTACTAGTTATCTGTGTAGATTTTTAGGGACAAGGTATCTTGGATATGCTTGTCATCTAAATCTATTTGTAGATTGGGCCAAGTTGTAAAGGAGACTGGGCCTAATCCTAAGTTGGCTCCAACTCCTCCGAGTAGGGCCTTTTCAAAATTATTCCTCACTGAGTTATCTACGATAGCTACTATGAAAGGTAAACTTTGGTTGATTCGTATCAAGGGGTCTAATCCTATACGAACTAATCCATAATTGGGACTACATTAATGCACGGTTCAATACATTCTATTATCAAAACCCCAATCATAGGCATTCCAGGTTTTTCCAAAGGGCCAAGGATGTTCTGAGAAGGTATTTAATTGGTGGACAAAATTTGGGCCACCCATTGAGGTTCTCCCAGAGCCCATTCAGGCTCAATTTAAATTTTGGACTAAATCCAATCCTGAGCATAAAGATTTGGGGAAAATCCCAATAGATGCAGATTTGTTCATATTATTTATGACTTTCACCATCCCCTAGATTTTGTGATGGGACTGTAACACATCCTTCATTCAAGAAGGACTGCCAATTTTATAGAAAATCTTCCATGTAAGGTAGTGGAACATTTTTCCATAAATTGATACAAAGTTCGCAAAAATTAAGTCTAATATTCTCCATAATGAGAATTTATTGGGACAAAAAATCTCAAAGGTTTATTATGAACCCAAGAATATGTTCAACAATTACAAATTAAGGGCCAAACTTCTATCAACGCCCAAAACAATCCAGCTGTCCTCAATAATGGAGGATTTGTTCAGCCACCTCAATTATAGAGGCATCTTTCATAGTTTCTATTGGTGGATTTTAAATGTTATCAAATTCATCTTGTACTTTTCCGTCTTGCTCTTTCTATATAAGGAGTTATGTATTGTTTTGTAAGGCATTACTTTGAGTTTGCGCTTGTGTCCAAGGTTGCTCGATGTTTGGAAATTATTTAGTGTGTTTTTTTAAATTTATGTATAATATTTCAATTTGAATATATTTTATATTTCCTCTATTTTTTATTCTCTTTTGTTGTAAATAGACCATTAGTGCCTCATGTTTCCTCGAAAAAACTTTTCTAGCTAAAAATTCTTACCAGGAAACTATTGTGGTAAAGTTATTTTTGCTTAAACAAATTACTTTCTACAACTATAAGGACTTGTTAATGCTTTTTTTAGGGACGTTGGAAAAGTATTTCTAATAAAAATATGATCCTTGGGACCATTACTACCTCATGTTTCCTAGAACATTTTTCAAGTTGAAAATTCTTACCGGGGAAATTTCGTCGTATGGATATTTTTTATGAAACAAATTACTATCTACAACTATAAGGCCTTGTTATTGCATTTTCTTTGGAAACGATGGAAATATATTTATTGTAAAAAATAAATCTCTAGAAACCATTCCTGCCTCTTGTTTCCTGGAAACACTTTTTAAACAGAAATTTCTTTCAAGAATTTTTTTGTTGAAACAAATTACTTTCTACAACTATATGACCTTGATAGTGCATTTTTCTTGGAAACTATAGGCAATTATTTATAGTAAAAATAAATCTCCATATACCATTAGTGCCTCATGTTTCCTGGAAAACATTTTTAAGGCAGAAAATTCTTACTTGGAAAACTTTGCTGAAAAAATTATAATTTATCACTATCACGCCTTGTTAATGCCTTTTTTAAGGAAACATTGGAAAAGTATTTATTTTAAAAATACATGTCCAGGGGCCATTAGTTCCTCATGTTTCCAAGAATCTCTTTTCTTGTTGAAAAATCTTACCAGGGAAATTTTTTGGTAAGGATAATTTTTGTGAAATAAATTACTTTCTACAACTTTAAGGCTTTGTTAGTGCATTTTTTGGACACGCTGGAAATGTATTTGGAGTAAAAATACGTCTCCAAGGACCATTAGTGCCTCAAGTTTCTTGGAAACACTTTTTAAGCGAAAAATGTTTACTAAAAATTTTTGCTGAAACAAATTACATTTTACAACGATATGACCTTGTTAGTGCCTTTTTTCAGGAAACGCGGGGAAAATATTTCTAGTACAAATACATCTCCATGGACCATTAGTGCTTCATGTTTCCTGGAAAAAACTTTTTATGCAAAAAATTCTTTCGGGGAAAACTTCGAAAAAACAAATTATTTTCTATAACTATAAGGTTTTTTCAGTGACTTGTTTTCAAGAAACGTTGAAAAAGTATTTCTAGTAAAAATACGTCTCTAAGGACCATTAGTGCCTGATGTTTTGTGGAAAAATATTTCTACCTAAAAAATCTTTCCAGGAATCATTTTAAGTGAAGCATTTTTTGCTGAAACAAAATAATTTTTGCAACTATAAGGCCTTGTTAGTGTTTGTTTTTTAGAAAATGTTGGAAATGTATTTCTACTAAAAATGCATCTCCAAGGACTATGAGTACCTCATATTTCCATGAAACTCTTTTTAAGCTGAAAATTCATTCCAAGAAAATTTTGTGATAAGGCAATTTTTGTTGAAAAAATTACATTTTACTAGTATAAGGCCTTGTTAATGGCTTTTATAAGGAAACGTTGGAAAAGTATGTCTAGTAAAAATACATGTCCAGGGACCATTAGTGCCTCATGTTTCCAAGAATCACTTTTCTTGTTGATAATTCTTACCAAGAAAATTTTGGCGTAAGGCAATTTTTTTTAAAAAAAATAACTTTATACATCATTAAGGCCTTGTTACTGCCTTTTTTGGGAAAATATGTCTCCAGGGACCATTAGTTCCTCATGTTTCTAGGAAACAAATTTTAAGCTAAAAATTGTTATAGGGAAAATTTTGAGGTAAGACATTTTTTTCTAAGACAATTACTTTCTACAACCACAAGGCCTTGTTTGCGCATTTTTTCCAAAATGTTTGAAAAATATTTCTAGTAAAAATATGTCGCGAGGGACCATTAGTTCCTCATGTTTCCAAGAAACAAATTTTAAGCTAAAAATTGTTACAGGGAAAATTTTTAGGTAAGACAATTTTTGCTTAAGACAATTACTTTCTACAACCACAAGGCCTTGTTTGCGCATTTTTTCCAAAAATGTTTGAAAAATATTTCTAGTAAATATATGTCGTGAGGGACCTTTAGTGCCTCATAGTTCCTAAAATAATATTTCTAGCTAAAAATTCTTACCAGGAAACTATTGTGTTACAGTAATTTTTGCTGAATTAAATTACTTTCTACAACTATAAGTCCTTGTTATTGAATTTTTTAGGAAATTTTAACAAAGTATTTCTTATAAAAATACAACCCTTGGGACCATTACTGTCTCATGTTTCCTGGAAACATTTTCCATGCTTAAAATTCTTTCCATGGAAATTATGTGGTAAGGATATTTTTTATGAAACAAATTACTTTTTGAAACTATATGGCATGTTGTTCATTTTTTTTTCCAAAATTTTGTAAATGTATTTCTAGTAAAAATATGTCTCTAGGGAATATTAGTGCCTCATGTTTCCTGGAAACACTTTTCAAGCAGAAAATTCTTACTACAAATTTTTTTGTGAAACAAATTACATTCTACTACTATATGAACTTGTTAGTGCATTTTCAAGAAACATTGGGAAAGTATTTCTAGTAAAAAATTTGGCTTCATGGACCATTAGTGCCTCATGTTTCCTAGAAAACACTTATCAAACAGAAAATTCTTACTTGGAAAACTTTGTTGAAACAAATTATTTTGTATCACTATAAGGTTTTGTTAGTGTTTCTTTCAGGAAATGTTGGAAAAATATTACAAATAACAATACGTCTCCAAGGACCATTACTGCCTCATATTTTTTGGAAACACTTTTCTACCTGAAAATTCTTACTTAGAATATTTTTTTTAAATCAATTTTTGAAGAAACAAACTGCTTTCTACAACTATAACGCCTATTTAGTGTATTTTTTACGGAAATATTGGAAATTTATTTTTAATAGAAATACATCTCCATGGACCATCAGTGCCTCATATTTCAATGAAACACTTTTCAAGCTGAAAATTCTTTCTAGGAAAATTTTGTAATAAGGCAATTTTTTATGGAAAAGTTACATTTTAATACTATAAAGCCTTGTTACTGTCTTTTTTTTTGGAAACATTGGAAAAGTATTTCTAGTAAAAATATGTGTCGAGGGACCATTAGTCCCTCATGTTTCCAGGAATCACTTTTCTTGTTGAAAATTCTTACCAAGAAAATTTTGGTGTAAGAATATTTTATTCTGAAACAAATAACTTTTTACATTATTAAGGCCTTATTACTGCCTTTTTTAGGAAATTTGGAAATGTATTTCTTTTATGCACGTAATAACATTGCTAAGTTATTTAGAGTTTAATTAATTGTTTTTCTTTACTTTCTTTATTTTATTACAGTTAAAGAATTAATTGGCCACAAGAACATTTTTGTAATATTTTATCTTGAACCTTGTAAGGGTGAACCCTATTTAGGGGGTAAGAGTAATGAGAAAAGGAAGCATTGATTTAGGTTAAACAAGGGTTTTGAGTTCTCCTCAACGAGATCAGGGGTGTGCGTTCTCCTTAATGAATGTAGGGTTTTCAAGCTTCCCTTCGGGTTGACTTTCATTTTTCTATTCTTCTTTCATACGAATCGCTGTGTTAGATCTGTGACCATAACAATTGGTATCATAGTTAACATGGGGAATTCCAACAATGGAGAGTTAAGAGAGTTGCTGATTAGAAGCAGAATATGCTCGTAGAGCCACAGGCAGAATATGCTCGTAGAGCCACAGGCAGAAAATGAGACAAGGTTCGCTCAGATCATGCAACAGTTGGATCAAATCCCAATGCTAAACCAGAAACTCTATAGACTTGAAAGGGAAATCGTTACTGCAGAAAAGAAGACCATACAACCTAAACTCAGTGAGCAAGAAAAATTTATAGCACACAATGGTCGAACAGACACTGTTTCAGATGGGAAGAAAGGCCATGGGCCAAATAAATTCAAAGAGAAAATATGCCGAGCATGGAAATCAGCCATCAGGGACACATAAATTCCAAAATTGGAGGGGTATTCAACAACCCCCTTCTCACGGGATGCAAAATGTCTCCCAGAATAGGAGACGCAAAAAATCCGAGAGACCTCTATCTCGAAAAATCTCCAAGCGAGGAAGCCCCAAAGGGGTGCTGTTCACCATCAAAAAAAGGTCTGGTGGGCTTTGGCTTTAGGACTCCCTCTCAATCTCGCCCTTGACAGCCTAGCGGAAAAAAATCTTCAACGTATTTAGGGGTAAGTTTCTGAAACACCCTCAATTTTATGTCAAAACAATTCTTCCATAGGGTTGATGGGGCTCAAATGGGCTGATTTTGGGGATGGGGGTTTTCTGTTCCATGAAGCAGAGCAATTTTGATGGAATTTAGGTTTTTTTGTTTGCAATTCAAGATGAAATTTTTTGCGTATGCTGGGAATGGTAGAAAAATTTCATTGGGTAATTTATTTTTCTATTGATGAGAATAGCACCAGTATATCTGTTCTTTGTCAAATTGAAAATGTTGTGCTTAAAGTTTCTTGTGATATGTATGCTGATCGGCCATTGTTCATGTCATTTCTTCAACCAGGTGTGAGTTCAGGAAATGAGGAGGTAGAAAAAGTGGGAAAAACTGGAGAGACTGGTGGGTTGAACAATCTGACGAATTTTCAACTTGCTGCTGCTATTGCAGTGCAAAAAGGGGCTCAAGTAGATAGACTGGTTGGATCTAATCCAGAGGAGAGAAGGAAAATGGAAGATGACGGGCAGCTGTTTGTTGAAATGCCTGCAAGAAAGGTGGAGAACTGGATTTTCTATGCTTAGCAATTTGGGTTTTTCTGGAAATGGTGGAGAATATGCTATGGGGGGTGATTTTTATTACTGTTGAGGGTAAAAAATTCAAATTCTGAGTGGAGACTGGACAAAGTATAGGTGCTATAGTTTTGGACACTATTCCAAGTGATAACAAAAAGGAGTCAAAGGGTGTGGACACTATTTCCAATGTACACATCCAGCAGATTGTCATATTAAGGAGTCTTTCGTGGTCACCCCACAAACTGTATTTGCAGAAGTTAAGGCCAATGCTTGCAATGAATCGATTGTTGTAACTTCTCACACTAATGAAGTGCCCGATGATTCCTGTAATATGCTTCCAAGCCATAACCAAAAACCTTCAATAAATGGCATTGACATAATTGAGGTGTCACAGGAAAATGAATCATCAATCCAAGAAGAAGGGCCTTCAAATGTCGAGCCTGCTGCATTGGAAATACAACTAGAATTATATTATGGTCCCAGATCAACACGAAGATTCACCGGGGAGGACGAGGTGATAATGAAGAAGAAGGGAGTGAAAGGGGACAAAATCATTGAGAAGAACGGAGAGGGATAACCCGCCTCTGAGGGAGTCCGTAACCTACGGCCCTGAGGGAGACCGCAACCTAGGGTTCCAGGGGAACACTGACCCTAAGCTCAAAGAGGAGACCTCAAATCCTGTTTTAGATTAACTTTTTATTTCCCCATTCATTACCATACGTTGCATACAAATAGTTCACGCCAACAAGAGTTTAGGCAAAAATTACAAAAAAGCCCCTGAGGCATATTTAAACCCAAATAGCATAAAATAGAAAATAAACTAAATAACTACTTAACTGACTCAGCCATGGTGTCTTAGCCTGACTCGGCTCACTATTTGGTCCATAAAAAATTATCTTTTGTACCATCTGCTATCAAAATACATAACAAATTATCTTTTGTACCATCCGCTATCAAAATACATAATCTGGGTGCTGGCCAGTGTGAGGAACTTGGACTGGCTCCAACGAGTGAAAACTGTGACTGCAGGGTGGCTATTCTCAGTACAGCCGGGTATGCACATAACAGGCCACTTGAAGAGGCTTATGGGTCCTTCAACAAAATGATGTCTATTGTGCCAATGCAAAAAACAGTGCTGCCAGACAGCCAAGAAAACAGTGTTGTTGTGGTAATGCAGAAAATAATGGTAGTGTAGAAAATAGTGCTGCAAATTGAGATGGGAGGTGCAAAGAAAAAATTTCACTCTATTTCAATGGTAAGGCTTCCACTTGCCTAGGCTGTGAGTGCCAACTTCACTATTTGCTGCTACAGTAATTCACCAAAGCGCACTAATTGCTCTTCGTGAGTCCTCTCAGTCGAATTACAACAATATTGATGCTACCACCTCTAGAGGCGACCGGGGCTTCCTAGAGGATATTGTTTATACATTATGTATGTAGAATGAGGAGACAGTGATAGTCCTGAGTTTAGATGCAATAGTGGCAAGGGGTGCAAATCTCAAATGTAGGACTTATGCAGCAAAATTATCTATAGTAGTGGGCAATGCATATAGTCCTGTGCAGGATGTTGCTGATTCTTTCTACACCGGGAGACCAATAAATGTAATTTGGGATCTTGCTGCAACCTTGGTTTTGGGTTTGGATAATAATGGATCCATAGAGGAAGCTTCTGGTTTTGCAGCACATGGGTTATGCAGAGCTTCACTAGAAATGTTTGGACTGCTTCCAAATACTGAAAAAAAATCCTGCTGGGTGGTTGTTCTCAGAGCAGGTTAGTCCCAGCATATGCCAGCTGATGAGGCTTTTGCGTTCTTCAAAAATATGAGGTTTGTAGGTGTTAATCTTGAGGGTATTGCTATTCTTTTTTCCTCTCCACTTCTGCCCAATTGAAGGACTCCGAGAGTGGTCTGTAGATTCTTGACTTGGTTCATACAAACCATATTCCTATGAGTAGCAATTTAATAGTCACAGTGGTTGCCAGGCATGCCAAATATACAACAATCATATTTTATGAAGTTAAGTTATACTTGGATGAAAGGTATTTAAGTCTACTATCATAAGGAGAGATTTCATGTCAATCTAGTCTATGTTTAAAGAAATATTCACATTGGAAGAATCAAAGATCGTGATGGTATTCTATTGTATTGAAAAATCCGAATTTATGCCCATTGTTTTGAGTCACTTTTTGAGTTGATATATCAGAAAAATATCTCACTTCTCCCTGGTTTGAGGGATTATCTATGCATCTCTGTTATATGGGCTTATTTCTACATCTATGATATTTGGTTCAAGCTGGGATCACTGCCATTACCTCCCAGCTTGAGGGGGAGAAGTACAAGAAAGAGGTATTTTATTCCATATGTTGTGGATGAGTTAATGTGACCAAAATATTCAAGAAAAGGGGAACACAAAAGATGAAGCTTCTGCATCTAAGAAAAAATATTTATATCAGATTATGATTATTTCATGGGTCCTTCTACAAGGTTTATTATTTTGGTTCATGTTATATGTGTTGTAAGATGGTCGTATTATATTCAGTTGCAGCTATTATGTCTCTTTGGGGACATTATTATTGAAGAAGAAGTGGCCTCATATCATCATTTATTTTACCCCGTAAAAAAAAACATCACGGTTGGGAAACATTGATGGGGGATACCCTGTAAAAAAATATCACGGTTGGGAAACCATGATGAGGGATACCCTGTCAAAAAATATCAAAGTTGGGAAACCATGATGGGCCCTGTCAAAAAATATCATGGTTGGAAAACCATGACGGAGGAACTTATTATTGCATCTATGTTTTACCCCCCCACCCCACCCCCCCCCCCCCCCCCCCCCCCCCCCCCTGAATTGGCCAATTGGGTCTCAAGGAAGAGAGCACCAATGTGAGGGGAGTGCTAGAAGATTGGAGGACTACCATTTTATACAAAAAAATCTTATACGTCATTTGCAGCATACTGGGAGATCTTGATGTTCTCTCCCCCCAACTTGAGGGGGAGTGTTTGAAGATAGGGCTCAAGCCCACATGAACAAGGAAGGCCCACATATCTAAGAGTCTTATAAGATGAACCAAACAACCAAAGAAGGCCCACAAGATGAACCCAAGCCCATAAGAAGTGGGACCCACAATGATTACCATGAGCTGGCATCCTTATCACATCAATTGGAAGATCAAGGACTCAAGAAAGTATCTTTATCTAATGGTTACATCCTAGAAGAGTTTTAGTTTGAGTTATGTTTGCCTTTTATCTATATTAAGTTATTAAATTATGCTAGGACTTATCTTTAAGCGTATGAGTTTGGGTGTAATTGGGACAAAGGTAGTTTTATTGTAATTGGACTCTACTACCTTCCTCTATTATAAATAGTGGTTCATGTACTTTGATGATAATACTTCAATATAGGTTTTCTCTTTCCCATAAATTCAACACCTGTATGGTCTAATAACCACCACATCTAATCCGGAGTTTAAACAAATTCTATGATCACAGTGCCTCAATGGAGGCAGCCCTGAAAGCTCCTAAAACAAGTCTATGAACTCTTCCAGTAACTTTTCTAACGTGCTGCCCGGTGGTTCCTGTTTGTGTAGTAGGTGGATATGATGTGCCGCTTCAGCTTGACTGCCCTTTAGCATTACTTGGCTTCCTTTCGACTAAAAACTCATTGTTAAAGCAGAGAAATCCCACAAAATTGGGCCCAAGGTTTGTAACCATTTGATTCCATGTACCATATCAAATCCAGCTAATGGTATGACAAAAAATTCAATGGTAAAATGAGTGTTACCAATAGAAAACTTTACCGCCTTGCTGACCCCATAGCTAGGGACTTTCTCACCATTGGCAACTGAAACCATGGCAATTGGGTGAGGCTGGATCCCAAGTTGAAGATGTTTAGCAGCCATTAAGCTTAAGAAATTGTGGGTACTTTCAGAGTCCACTAACCCCACAAGTTCTTGGTCTAGAACCCTTGCCCGTACTTGCATAGTTTTGGCTGACTTCTATCTAGTAATTGCATTCAAAGAAATTTCTGGTTCGTCCTCCTCTTGAGGACCTTCTTCCGGTTCTTCTTCTCCAAATGCATCTAACTCCAACCTCAACAATCTTTAACATTGGTGGCCTGCTCTATAAGGTTCATCACAGTTATAACATAGGTTTTTTGCCTTGTGGTCAGCCATGTCTAAACCAGTTAATGTTCATATATATTGAGGTGGTGGGTTGCTTGTCCTTGTATCTGCTGCCACAGTATTAATCGGAGTAGTTTTGGGTGGCCACACTATTGGCAAGGTCACCTAAGGCGTATAGTTCCTCCCCCCTTACCAACCAGTCCTCTTAATTTGAACTTTCTGTCTTGCTTCCAGTGCTCGAGCTAAATTCATTGCTCGTGCCAAATTAGTAGGTGCAAGGAGTGCCACCTCTAACCTCAAAGACTCATTAAGGCCTACTGTAAACAAATTTACCTGTTGGTCGACTCTAACCATCCTGCTTGCTTGACCCAATTTTTCTTGGAATTGTTTTTTATTATTTATCCACAGACACGGTTTGTCTTAATAGGACCAACATCCCCCCCCCCCCGCCAATGGGTTGCTGTTTGCTAGAGGGCTGAATCTCATAGTACATAGCTCTTTAAATTCTTCCCAATCTAGCACCAATCTCTCAAATTTTACTTGATGAAACCATAGATGCACTTCATCAAGCATGTGGAAGGCGGCCAGTCCCACCTTCTCAAATTCAGGTATCCTTTGATTGGAAATAAATTCTCACATCTATGCAACCGAATTAAGGGGTTGTCAGACGTAGTAAAAGTGGGAAAATCCAATTTTGTATACTTGGGTACTGTACCTCCACCCTATTGTGAATGGACACCAGTACGCTTTACAAGCTGCTCCACCCTTCTACTGTGCGATTTGTCCTCCCCCCTTTGGCCTGGGGTTGGGTTTCTAGCAGCCAAAAGATCTGAAACCATACCTGAGAGTCTCTCGAGTTGCAGGATAATACTTGGAATTTGTTCCAACCACTGGCAGAAATTTGTCATTCTCACCTCTTGTTCGGCCTGTGCGTCCTGCGCCTTTATGACTATGGCTCTCAGCTCTTCATTGCTGGACGTATCACCCATGTTACCCTGCTCTAATACCAAGTTGTTATGTTCCTGGGTCATGGATCTTGTAACATGGCACTGGAAAGGGTAATCCAGAGTTTTGGGGACGAGTTCTGCACTGCTAAGGTAACTCTTGGTTTTGGAAAAGGGAAAAGAACAAGAAGAAAAGAGAAGAAAATAAAATTCGTAAGGGAACCTGAACCTTTGGGTTCATTGAGGATAACTCCAACCCTAGAGCTCGTTGAGGAGAACTCTAAATCCCTATTTAGGCTAAAATCAGAATTGTCTTTTCCCATTCCTCTTTCCCCCCTAAGTAGGGTTGGCGCTAACAAGAGTTCAAGAGAAAGAATTACAATAATGCCCCTATGGCATATAAACTCTTCAATTGAAATAAAATGAAGTAAAAGGAAAATGAAAAAAAAACAATAAACTGAATAACTAAATGACTCAACCGCAGCGCCTTTGAATGACTCGGCCTGCTCTTGAGTCCATAAAAAAATCCTTAAGTTTGAAACATAGGAGGGGTAATGTTTCTTCTTGTATGTGAGCTTATTAAATTTCTCCAACAAGGATTCTAGGATGGTATAACCTTACCTCACTTGGTATTTCTTGTTTAAGGCCTCCAATGAAGCTACCAACTTGAACCAATGGACTCAGTTGACTATGCATTCAAACTTTGTTTGGTACTCTTTGATGGAGCCACTTTGCTTGAGCTTTATGAGAAGAGAATCATAATCTTGATATTGGTTGGCCCAAACCATATGCATAGATCTTGTACAAACACATGCCAAGTGATAAGAGGGCCGGTGTGGTTGTGCTATTGGAACAACACACATATCCCCTTTTAGATGGAAAGAAGCTAGAAGCCTTTTTTGGTTTTCATCAGTTTATTGATGTTGATTTTCAGGACTCCATAGATTTAGCTCATGGAGAAAACGAGAGATGACATAGTGGAGAAAGTAGGAGGAAGAAGAGGTTATGGACTTGTATCCTAACCCTTCCCCTGAAGCTCAACCTATAGATTAATAATCCTATAATATTATAATTATGCCCCTGGTACTTAAACTAATTATATTAGTGCCATCTCTATGAGATGCCTCTTTATTTACCATCCTACCATCACTGTGTGGGCTTGTGGGCCTTATCCTTGGTCTACTGGCCTTGAGCCCATCTTCCACATCTCTTGGATGTGTGGTTTGGGCCCATCTTCCAACACTCCCCCTCATGTTGGGGGTGAGAGAACATAATGAAATCCCAACTTATAGTAAATGGTGCATGGGATCTTTTGTATAAAATAGCAGTCCACCATATCTTCCAACACTCCCCCTCATGTTGGGGGTGAGAGAACATAATGAAATCCCAACTTATAGTAAATGGTGCATGGGATCTTCTATATAAAATGGCAGTCCACCATATTTTCCAACACTCCCCCTCAAGCATGTCGTCTCTTCCAAGAGGCCCAACTATCATAATATAAGTGAGAGTAAAATCTATTATGAACTCAATAGCTGGTTGAGTCATTCAAAGGCGATGTGGCAATGTCAATTACTTTGGCTGAGTCAGTTACTTAGTCGTTAAGTTACTTAGTTTTTCAGTTACTTAGTTATTAAGTTAAGTCATTAAGTTTGTTTACTTTTCAAATTGAATGCCATGGAGGGGCAGTTCTATAATTTTGTACTCTTGAACCCTACTTAGGGGGTTAAATTAATGGGAAAGAGAAGTCTTGATTCTAGGTTAAACAAAGGATTTTTGAGTTCTCCTAAATGAGCTGAAGGGTGTGCGTTCTCCCCAACGAACCTAGGGTCTCAAGCTTCCCTTTGTCTTGATTTTCTTCTTCCTTCATCTTCTCCCCTTGTGAATCGCCATATGAGATCTGGAATCATAACAACTTGGTATAAAATCTTGAACATGGGTGATTCGTCCAGGAGTGACAAGCTGCAACCAATTGCTAGAGAGGTACGATTGGCAGCAATGGGGGCAGAAAATGCAGCAACGCTGACAAAAAGTGGGGCATGAATGAAAAGAATTGACCAAAAAATCAGTAGGATGTGGGATATGATGTTTGGAAGAAATCCACCCCTAGATTGAAGGATGGAAGACTTGAGATTGGCCGAAACCGAGAAGCATCGCGTTGAGTTAGAGGGGAAGGTTGCCGCTCCAAACGATGACCAGTTGCTGCCCATCATTTGACCTCAAATCGCATCAAAACAGCCAGATTTGGGTTTGACCTCAAATCTCCCCTGTTCACAACAACCAAAACTTCTCCCAGAATTGGAGAAGGAAAATTTTCGAGTGGAGAAGCCCCATGTTGCTGCTGTTCACCATCGGCAATAGGTCAGGCTCTACTTCATCATCGGGCATAAAAATTTTCTACCCAGCAGCTTCAATTTTCCTCTGTTAGCGGTTTATGCAAAAAGAAAGGTAAAAAAATCTAGAGATTTTGATTTCAAAGTGGAAATAGTTGCCTTGGCAGAAGATGAGAAGTCTGGACTAGTGGATTTCAATCTGAAATTGTGACCATCGTGTTTCAGCCTCTCACTCTCGGTCTCCACCTCCAAGTTGGAAACCGACTTGATCGAATTTTGTGGTCAGTTTTTTAGCAGATTTTCTCCGAATTTTGTTTTGTCCATTCTCATGTCCCTCGACTTTGTAAGAAAAAACTCTACAATGGTGTTGAGGGTGTTTAGTTGCACTGTGAACCAGAAAGGTTACTCGCATAAGCTAGAACATTATGTGTTGTTTGTTGATATATTGGCTTCCGCTGGTGATTTGGAAGGAGTTCTGGCTCTAGTGTTAGAAATTCGTGATGGGGATATTTCGGGTCACATGTATTCAGCCTGTGGAGTTGTAGTGTCCGCTCGAACACTGTTTGTAGAAATTCTTTGACCAGGTGGGGGTTCTGGGAATTCTATTGTGGACGATTATGAAATGTGTGGAGATGTGTTCGTGGGCACTTCTTTGATGCATATGTATTCTAAGTTCGGGGATATTCCTGGTGCTTACCAAACAATTGATGAAATGCAATTTCGAGATGTGGGTACTTGGCACACCATGATAACCGGATTCTGCCAAAAATATGTGATTTCATGGAACACTATCCTCACTGATTTTGCACGAAATAGGCTTCCTGATGAGGCAATTAAGCATTTCCATGTTCTGGGTAAGTCTGGTGGCATACTAGTAGATCAGGGTACTAATATAAGCCTTCTCCCTGCTTTATCCCATGTAGGATCTATGCAACAAGGAATGGTAATTCCTGGAAGAACTATACGGACTGGTTTGTTATATGAGGTGTTTGATGTAACATGTCTTATTGACATGTATGCCAAATGTGGATAAATCAAGATTGTTCATTTTGTACTTGATAGCATGGACCAGAAAGTTCTACCGCCATGGAACACCTATGGTAATGCAAATTGGAGGATCCTAGGGCAGTAGTTTATGTAAAACAAAGAGATGCTACACTGGAAGAACTAGGGCAGACAGAAGTAATTATGAATTAGTTGAATCCTATTTGGATTTCAAAAATTGGACTGGTGTCTGAATTTGAAACTGCCCAACGACTGGTATGTAGGGTGTATGATGTTGCTACCCAGTTTCATGACATGCCTGTCAAGGCACTTTAGGTGGATGATACTAGAAGAGTTTTTTACCAAATCTCACAGAGGAATTTAAATTTTTGGAATACAATGATGTTGGAACACTGTATTCATGGATGTCTTGCAACAATGGTGGGACAAAGTTCTAGTAACAAAATGGGTGACAGGGCAACATCAAAAGAAAACGTGTTGATTGAGGAAATTACCTTTATTGGTATGTTTTGTGCTTATATTCATGCAGGATTAATATCAAAGGGCCACAAGTATTGTAATGAAATGTTGACTATATCTGACATAAGTCCCACGTTTGCACACTTTTGGTGCATGGCTAATCTTTATGCTAATCTTGACCCACATGCTGCTACATAGTCCAACAAGCATGGAAGCATGTAAAAATGGTTTTCCCAAGCTGTGGAAGATGACATCCACCAACTTTCTGCAGACGAGCAACATCATAATATTCACAACATCAAACAAGATGAGGAACAAAATCTCCCAGCAGATGACACAGATGACACAGCTGGACTAGAGGAGGACGTGGAGACCCTCCGCCAAGCCTACCCTACCATTGAACTTGAGCACAAGCTATTTCTCCAGGGAGGGAGTAATGTTATGGACTCAATAGCAGGCCGAGTCATTCAGAGGCGACGTGGCTGAGTCAATTACTTTGGCTGAGTCAGTTACTTAGTTGTTAAGTTACTTAGTTATTAATTTAAGTCATTAATTTTATTTACTTTTCAAGTTGAATGTCGTGGAGGGGCATATTTTTAATTTTGTACTCTTGAACCCTACTTAAGGGTGAAAGGAATGGGAAAGAGAAGTCTTGATTTTAGGTTAAACAAAGGATTTTTGAGTTTCTCCTAAATGAGTTGAGGGATGTACGGTCTCGTCAATGAACCTAGGGTCTCAAGCTTCCCTTCGACTTTATTTTCTTCTTCCTTCATCTTCTCCCCTATGAATCGCTTTGTGAGATCTGGGACCGTAACAAAATCACTCCTAGCTATAAGACATCGCTCCATACTCCAGTCAAATAACTCATGTTGGATGTTGGGTACACTCCTATCTTTTGTAGGTAGTGGGTCTATAGGCATTGCTCTGAAGTGTAATAAAACTCTTCAATCACCGTATCCCTCCACAAAACACCGACTCTCAAATGGTATGAATAATAAAGGCCAAGTAAGGAGGGGAAACGAGTAATCACCCAGAAAATAATATTTTTGGGGCCACCATGTGAGCCAAAGAGACATAATAACATCCGATGAAAATGGGCTTGGGCCTAATAACACGTACCATATATAAAAAATGCTTAAAAAATGATCCTTAAAATAATCCGTTGCGAGTCTGTGCACAAAATAATATGCTTACTAAGGAATAAGCTGCCAATACTTGAAAATAATAATCCAGCCAAAGACAAGGAACCAAGTTGAGCCGAGTCGGATATCAAACCAATATTACTAAGTCGCAAGAGTAATCAATAGAGAACTCATGACCCGAACACATATAACATAGGAAAATAAACAAGTGGGCCAAGTCGAGTTGACCCGGACCTAGTTGACCCAGTTCAAGTTGACCCAACCCACTGAGTTGACCCAAGCGGAACAAAATGGGTCTGACACTCCCTCGTTGGGTTTACCATGTGGAACAAAACAAACCCAGTTTGGGTCACTCGGCAGAATAAAATCTCTACAGCACCTTGTTGATTTTTAGGACTCCATGGATTTAGCTCATGGAGAAAAGGAGAGATGACATATTGGGAGAAACTAGGAGCAAAAAAGGGGTTATGGATGTGTGTCCTAACCCTTTCCCTGAAGCTCAATTTATCAATTAGTGAAACTATGATATTACAATTATGCCCCTAAAACTTAACCTAATTCCATCAATGCCATCTCTATTAGATGACTCTTTATTTACCATCTTGTCATCACTATATAGGCCTATGGACCTTCTCCTTGGTCTAGGAGCTTTGAGCTCATCTTCCACATCTCTTGATTGGGTGGGTCTTCCTTGGTCTTATGGGCTTGAGCCCATCTTCTAACACACTTGGATGTGTGGGCTTGGGCCCATCTTCCAACTCTCCCACTCAAGCTGGGGGTGAGAGAACATCATGAATGCCTAGCTTGCTGCAAATGGTGTATAGGATCTTCTCATATAAAATGGTAGTCTACCATATCCTCCAACACTCCCCCTCAAGCCGATGGTCTCTTCCAAGAGGCCCAATTGGCATAGTATAAGTGAGAGTAAAATTACTCCTAGCCATAAGACATCGCTCCATACTCCAGTTGGCTCATGTTGGATGTTGGGCAAACTCCTATCTTCTGTAGGTAGTGGCTTCATAGGCATTGCATAGAAGTGTAATCAAACTCCTCCATCAATGTGTCCCTCCATAGGACACTAACTCTCAAATGGCAAGAGTAATAAATGCCAATTAAGGGGTGTAATAGGTAATCACCTAGAAGATTATATTTTGGGGCCACCATATGCTTTCTATTTTATCAAATAACCAATACTGACAACAATCAACAATTGACAAGTCTTTCAATAATAATGTCTCAGCCAAAGAGATACAATAGTAGCAGATGAAATGGGCATGGGCCCAATAACGTGTACCAAATTATGAAAATCCAAGGACCCATAAAATAATCCGTTACGAGACCATCAGAAGGTTGAGCACCAAATAATATGTTGATCAAGGAATAAGTTGTCAATTAATTCCACATAATATCATGCTAGAGCCAAGGGACCTAGTCAAGTTGAGTTAAGTAGTAGACCAACGTAGTTGAAGCATGAAAGAAATAGGTATAACACTTAGGACCCAGACCTGTATAATCAAGGCAGGAAAACAAATGGGCCCAGTCAGGTTGATCTGAACTGAGTTGACTCACTCTAAGTTGACCCGACCCACTAGGTTAAATTGAGCAGCACACAATGAGTCTCTGGTCGGTGGGTTGACCTAACATGGTCTGGTCTGAGTTGGGCTAGAAGCTGAATCGGCGCTGGATGAAAAATAGTGTCCTAACTTAGTAATCATTTAATTTTTCAAGAAGTCATCGTCCCTAAAAATCACAAAGAAACAGTCGTCTCCCTGAAATAGCCTGGAAAATCTTCAAACCGTGCTTGAAGCTCGGTATATCATATGGCGAGATACCTACGAGACTTGATGGTGAAATCAATCTGGCTATCGTCTTCGTCCTCCCAAATGGAAACCAAGCTGAAGCGGGAAAGGCTAGCAAAAAAAAACTATATCTTCAAAAGTTACTTAAATAGGAGAGGACCAACAAGGAGATTCTGAAATCAGTAGAGTTGTCATCCAGAAATGGCAACACAACGGAATACAGTCACGAGACATTCCAAAAAATAGATATAACAACAAAAACTGATGAGTCTATGTAAATGGCAATGGACTTGGAACAAGGAGATGAGCCAAGGAATTTTTCAAAAAATCAAATAGCATCAAGAGAAAATGTATTCTCGGCATAAACTTAATTTTATGATAGAGAAAAATAATCTAGTGCAGAATAGTTGTTCAGCTGACAACTGGTGTCACGTGATACGATGACAAAGGCAGTTGTTTTTGTTGGAAGATAAGATCAAGCCCAAACGACCAAGGAAGGCCCACATGTGTAAGATTATTATAAGATGGGCCACATGACCAAGGAAGGTCCACAAGATGGGCGCAAACCCATAAGAAGTAGGACCCACAATGATTACCAAGAGTTGGCATCCATATCACATCAGTTGGAAGATCAAGAAGGACTCACAAAAGTATCTTTATCATAGGGTCACGACCAAGAAGAGTTTTAGTTTGAGTTATGTTTGTCTTTTATGAATATTGAGTTATTTAATTATGTTGGGACTTATCTTTAACTGTTAGAGTTTGGGTGTAATTGGGACAAGGGTAGTTTTATTGTAATTGGACTCTACTACCTTCTACTATTATAAATAGAAGTTCATGTACTCAGATTACAACAAGTTATTGATATCAATGAAGTATTTCACTTTTCCATAAATTCAACATGGTATCAGAGCAGGTTCTATGAGTTGACTTGGTCAACTCATGGAGGTAATGTGATCTTTTTCTCTAAACCCTAAACCCTAGGTCTAGGTTCGAAGTTTTTTTTTCAGTCCCTACAATTGTAGTTTTCATTGCGATTTTCACCTTTATAATTAGTTTTCATATTTCAAGATATATATTGACGGAAAGATATTTTAGTCTAATTTCCAAAGAAGAATTATTTGTTCCAATCGGAGTTATCTACAGAGAGATATCGATGTTTGAATGAGCAAAGGTCAGATTGAAAAAAGATTCGAGTAGCAGCAACAATCTTCAGATTCTGAGGTATTTTTTGCTATCAAGAACTAGACTTTATATGGAGAAATATATATCAAACGAAATATATTTAAGTCTATTCTTTTACCTATTCAACCAATTTTTTATCTGATTTATTTATAAAGAGAAATCGATATTTGAAGCAGCAAACGTCAGATTGAAAAAGAGGTTCGAGCGGCAGCAGAAAGCCTCAACTTCTGAGGTATTTAAACTATCAAGAAAGAGACTTTATATGGATAATTATATATAAAGAGAAAGGTATGTAAGTATATTTTCTGACCTATTAAACCAATTATCGGTATGATTTTTTATAAGGAGATACTGATCTTGGAAGAGTCAATGGTCGTTCTAGAAAAATAGGAGAAACAGAACTTAGTTCGGCCAGATGACAGAGACCGAAACCTATCAGATTATTTATCTTCTGATAATTATATTTTAAGAAGAGATGTTATACTTGGATGAAATTTATTTAAGTCTACTTTCAGAAGGAAAAAATTTCATGTCAATCAGATCTATATTGAAAGATATATTCGAATTGAAAGAATCAAAGGTCATGTTGGTATTCTGTTGGATTGAAAAATCCGAATTTATGCCAATGGTTTTGCGTCACTTTTTGAGTTTATCAGGAAAATATCTCACTTCTCTCTGGTTTGAGGGCTTATTTATAAATATCTGTTATTTTGGTTTATTGCTACATCTATGATATTGGTTTCAAGCTGGGATCATTGCCATTACCTTCCAGCTTGAGGGGGAGAAGTAGAAGAAGAATAAGAAAGATGTATTTTATTCCTTATGTTGTGGATAAGTTTATGTGACCAAAATATTCAAGAAAGGGAGAGCACGAAAGATGAAGCTTGTGCATCAAAGAAGAAATTTTTATATCGGATTATTTCATGGGTTCTTTGACAAAGTTTACTATTTGGTTCGTGTTATATGTGTTGGAAGATGGTCATGTTATATTTAGCTGCAGCTATTATATCTCTTTGGGGACATTATTATTGAATAAGAGGTGGCTTCATGTCATCATTTATTTTACCCCATCAAAAAGATCAATTTTTTTTGTGGTTGGGACTCCATGATGGAGGAACTTCATCCCCGTCAAAAAGATGAAAATTATTTGTGGTTGGGAGTCCATGACAGAGGCACTTCATCCCCATCAAAAAGATGAAAATTATTTGTGGTTGGAAGTCCATGACGGAGGAACTTCATCCCTGTCAAAAAGATGAAAATTATTTGTGGTTGGGAGTCCACGATGGAGGAACTTCAAAAAGATGAAAATTATTTGTGGTTGGGAGTCCACAATGGAGGAACTTCATCCCCGTCAAAAAGATGAAAACTATTTGTGGTTGGAAGTCCATGACGGAAGAACTTATGACTACATCTATGTTATCCCCCTTGTAATGGCTTTTATGTCTCCTACCACTAGAGAGTCGTTGTCCTGTGTAGGGACACGGTGGTGGACACTTCAGAGCAATGCTGAGAGACACACTACCGGTAACAGTGGAGTGTGCCCTACATCCAGCATTAAGACTGGCTAGGAGTGATTTTTACTCTCACTTATAATGCCGCAGGGCCTCATGGAAGGACGCAACAGCGTGAGGGGGAATGTTGGAAGATAAAGGCATATTGGAAGATGTGCCATTTTATACAAAAATATTATATACATCATTTGCAGCAAGCAGGGAGTTCATGTTGTTCTCTCACCCCTAGCTTGAGGGAGAGTGTTGGAAGATAATACAAAGCCCAAACGACCAAGGACCACATATGTAAGATTATTATAAGATGGGCCACATGGCCAAGGAAGGCCCACAAGATAGGCGCAAACCCATAAGAAGTAGGACCCACAATGATTACCAAGAGTTGGCATCCATATCACATCAGTTGGAAGATCAAGAAGGACTCACAAAAGTATCTTTATCTTAGGGTCACGACCAAGAAGAGTTTTAGTTTGAGTTATGTTTGTCTTTTATAAATATTGAGTTATTTAATTATGTTAGGATTTATCTTTAAGTGTTAGAGTTTGGGTGTAATTGGGACGAGGGTAGTTTTATTTTAATTGGACTCTACTACCTTCTACTATTATAAATAGAAGTTCATGTACTATGATTACAACAAGTTATTGATATCAATGAAGTATTTCACTTTTCTATAAATTCAACAGCTATATGAGGAAAGCATGCAACAGGACAACAACTAAACAAGTAGAGTCTACTATTCATCGCCTCCATCACTGGTGCTTGAATCGCAGCTGTTGCAAACGCCATGGCATCCCTCTTCTTCTACTTTTCGGCGACGAAGATTTCTACTTTCTCCTTTTCTGAGCCAATTACTCTAGTTTAGATGAATTGACAAGCGTGGTGGAAAATGCATGTGGATGTGGACTGGATGAGGACAGAGATGACGGCAATTTATTTCATGTAGAATCAGTGCCCAAGATGAAGGATGTACAACACTTGCACCTCCTTCCCTACCTTCTTCATCGCCTCCTCGCACTCCATATCCCTATCATAGATCAGATATTGCTTCTCGATAGGGACCAAAGGTGTAATAGTAATACCATATACGACTCTGATATAAAGACCACAATAAAAGTTTCTTTTTAGTCTTCTCAGCATCACAAACATCTCTTCATTTTTTGACATTGGTACTACTCTTTTCAGTAATAAAACTATCACTATATGGCTAGCGACTAATGACTGATCTAGAGCCAAGTGATGTCGGAAGGAAAAGGATTCAACACTCAGATGGTGGAGACTCTCCTCTCAGGAATGATGCAAAGAAAGCCAAAAAACTAAAATAATCATAGAGCTGAAGGAGATGACAAAGCCTTGATCTGTTGCTGAAGGGCTTCGTATCTCCTGCTAATGAGATGCAGTTATCCAAACAGAAATCCAAACCAAAAATTATGCTTCTTAAAAGGATGCATATTTTCTGTTAATGAGATGTCCAAACAGAAATACCAGCGGGAAATCTGGAACACCCCTAAAATAGAAATTCCAAACCGAAATTCTTTGTTGTAACAATCCTTAAACAAAAGCAATGACACAGACCAGAGATTGTGATATGGAATCCGAATGGGTCGCTAATTGCTTCACCAATGTGGGCAAGTTTCCTCAGAGACAGCTGCGTCTGAGCTTGCCACTTCCATTCTTGCCTTTGCAGCAGCAAGGAATGACTTCAATGATGATGATTCAATGCTTCCTCTGCTCTGATTACATCAAGACCACCACATACCAGACTACAAAAAAATTAATGCTCCCTCTGCTTTGTTACATGGAGACTACAGCAGCAGATGAATAACGAGTACCATACACACTCTAATGCAGACAAGCATTTCACAATATAATCAGCAGCAGATGAATACGTGGAGACTAACTACTTTAGAAACATTCTCTTACTCTACTGGTATCCAATGACAGATGCACAGAATAACAAAATCAGCAACCAGAATCAGTAAGGATTCTTAGGAGCCAATAATTAGAAACAACGACTGCCAAGGATTCCCAAAAACCATCAATCCTATCTGCATCATGTGGAGGCCCAATATTGTAGCACAACGATTCTCTAGCTTCCAGTTGAAGTGGTTACGTCGATTAACAAAGACTCAAAAATATTTATGTTACCAAGCAACCGGTAACCGGCGAAAAACAATGGAAAGGAGCCAAGAGATATCCAATATTAAATCACACAAATAAAAATATGAACCTTGCCTAAATAGGATCAAGGCAGAGAATTATTAGCAGTAAAGACAAACAACAACAGACTTTGAATAATCATGTAAGGGAAAAAACCCATAGAGTAAATAAGATCGAGAAATTTTAAAATAAAAAAAGGAGAAGACACAGAATCACGCACCCAAATAAATCAAGAATTCTAAAAACTACAAATACGAGTCCTAAAAATCATGTTTTGATACCATGTTTATTTTTAGGACTCCATAGATTTAGCTCATGGAGAAAAGGAGAGACGCGTAATTGGAGAAAATAGGAGGAAGAAGAGGTTATGGACTTGTCTCCTAACCCTTCCCCTAAATCTCAATTTATAGATTAATAATCCTACATTATTACAATTATGTCCCTGGTACTTAAACTAATTACACCAGTTCCATCTCTAAGAGACGACTCTTTATTTACCATCCTTCCAACATTTTATGGGTCTGTGGGCCTTCTCCTTGGTCTATGGGCCTTGAGCCATCTTCCACATCTTTTGGATGTGTGGGCCTTCCTTGGTCGCGTGGGTTTGGACCCATCTTTTGACAGTTGAAAAGGAAAAAAAATTAGACATATAAGCTCCCACTCCATCGGGTCATCTCTAGGCCTATATTTTGAAGAATCTTTCATGACCTGCATGTTAAGTTGTGGAGCCTAATTAAATCTTACCCTCTGACACGATATATTGATTGATGTGTCATTAAGGGTAGTGTGGGGATTTCACACTTGTAATCCAATTCCCTTATTTTATTTTTATTTATGGGGGCACCGTTGTTAGGGTTTTATCATTTTGATGAGTATCATCATCCTGAGGAGCATTTGGAGTTGTAGCCACAGATGTTAGAGAAAAGCACCTGTAAGTGTGTGTGGTTTCTCTTTGTAAACTATTTCATCTTCATAGTAGATTATTGTAGCGGGGGAAGCAAGGATGTAGTCTAACCTCAAGGCGAACCTATATAAATCTTGTTGTTATTTTTTGTTGCTTGCTTTTATTTATTTCATGTTTATTATTATTGATCTCATTAGTTTGAAATTAGAGCATCTAATTCCTAATAATTGGTATGAGAGTTTTGGTTTGTGATTGAAAGAAATGGCTGGCGGAGAAGGATTGACACTTGGAATCAACAAGTTTGATGGTATGGATTTTGAGTTCAGGAGGATGCAGATCAAAGATTATATATACCGTAAAAAGCTGAACGCACCACTTTTGGATATGAAAACAAAAGGTATAAAGGATGATGAGTGGAATCTCATCAATAGATAGGTGTTGGGAGTATTCTCATTAACATTGTTAAAGAACGTTGCTCACAACATGGGGTCAGAGAAAACTACAGCGGGGATGATGAAGATTCTGTTTGACATGTATAAGCAACCTTCCACAAATAATAAGGTACATCTCACAAAAAAAAATCTTCAATTTAAAGATGATAGAGAAAACATCAGTAGCATAACATTTGAATGAGTTTAGCATAATTGTTAATCAATTGACATCCGTTCAAATTAAATTTGATGATGAGGTTCATGCATTAATTCTTTTGGCGTCTTTGCCAAATTGTTGGGAGCTTATGAGGGTTGATGTTAGCAACTATTTAGGCAATGGGAAATTGATCTTTAATGATGTTCGGGATACCATTCTTGTGGGGGAAGCTGTTATGATCCCGGATCTAACACAACGATTAGTAGGGAAGAAGAAGAAAAGAAAAGAAAATCAAGCCAAAGGGAAGCTTGAAAACCCTCGGTTCGTTAAGGAGAACGCACACCCCTGAGCTCGTTTAGGAGAACTCAAAACCCTCTGCTTAACCTAAATTCAGACTTGTCTCTTTTCCATTCCTTACACCCTAAATAGTGATCATGTCAACAATGTTCAAGAGAAAATTACAGATTGCCCCTCCACGGAATTTAATGTAAATAAACTTAATGACTAAGTAATTGACTTAACTTACTAACTAAGTAACTTAATGACTAAGTAATTGACTCAGCCAAAGTAATTGACTCAGCCATGGCGTCTTTAAATGACTCGGCCTGCTAACATTACACCCCTCCTGGAGAAAGAGCTTGTCCTCAAGCTTGAAGGTAGGGATGCTTGCCAAAACGTTGCCATATCTCCCCAAGTAGCATCTGTGGCATCCACGTCAACCCACTGGATAACACAAGCGGTGTAAGCGCTGCAATGTAACACCCCGGAAGGAGAGATTTCGGTATCTGAAATCCTCCACACTTTCCCCCAGTTGGCAAAAAGTTTCCTCTGAAAATTAACAATTTTTTTATCCAACTACTCTACTATGGTAGAAGCACCAATAGTATTCAACATATATTCTCCACCTCGGAGTGCATTTGTTGCACCTTTCCTTTCTGCTTCAGCCTCCTTTTCACGTTCTTTCCAGCTCTCATATGCATGGTCATCTATTTGTTGCTCATGCCTACAGATCGGGCACGAATTATGCTCATCCAGCCATGGCTTGAGGCAATTTGGGTGAAATAAAAGCTTGCAAGGCAACTCCTGCATCTTGTCATCTATAACCAAGTTCTCCCTGCAAACTGCACATTTTGTCTCTCTCCCTAGCTTCACCCAGATTTCATGTGTGATTGTGATGATTGGAAGCCTTGCAACCATCTCTTTTGAGGCTGGAGGTGGCTTCTTTTGTCAACACCAATTTCCTGTAGTGAAGCTTCAATGACAGAATCAAGGTCCTGCAAACCACTGATTTCTAGCTTAGTATTTACCAACTTTTCCAGCATTGCAGAAGCAGCATCAGGACCAAAATTGTTTGTTCTATTACTCTCCCCATGGGATTGAGAAGACTTAGAAGCACTAACCTGCTCTTGTGTGGTACCAAGAGTTGTAAGTAAATTCTATGCCACAAGCCATGCAGGTGGCCGGGGCTCAGGTCCAACTGTTAAATGTCCTTCAAATAGAAATCTAGAATCTTTGTACGGAGTATTTGGTGGAGTCTGAGGCCCGGGGTCCATTCTCTACCTCATCTAAATGTTCAAGAGCCCTAGCAGTGCATGCTCCTAGGTGCTCCTTCAGTGAAGACTCAACAAAAATGCGTTATGCATCTTCAAAAAGCCTCAAACCTGCATGCCAGAATCCTGGTGCTATATATCTAGTCTGCAAGATCGTTGCAGCCCAAAAAATTATAGAATAAATGCATTTACAAAGTGAGGAAGAAGCATAAGAATAGGTTTCAAGAAGAATGGATTGGATCAAAGACACGGCTTCTTCAAACGTATGTTTCTTCCCTAGCCATTTCTGCAGCTCTTGCAATTTTTGCTTCATAAAATCTTCGAACACCATTAGTTTTAGCTCGCTTTTCCTTCTTTCCTGTAGCTTCTCTAGTGTCTTAGAAAGGGAAGTGAAATTCCAGAGAATAAGAATTGAATTTCCCACACTCTTCATGGTCATGGCAAAGAACCAGTATGGAAGCATTGCACCCACAATCAACCCAATGAAAACTTTAGGTGTCAAAACATCCACTGTGGAAATTTCCGCACAGCTCACAAAGGCACCAAAGAGAGTCAAACACACCAGGGTGGCTGAACCAATGGCAAACCCCCTTCCAATAGCAGCAGTAGTGGTTCCAGTGGCCTCAAGGCATCAGTTATTTGGCTCACAAAGGCACCAAAGAGAGCCAAAGACACCAAGGCCGCTGAACCAAAGGCAAACCCTCTTCCAATAGCTGTAGTAGTGGTTCCAGCGGCCTCAAGGGCATCAATTATTTCGCATATCCTGTGACTCATGTCAGCCATCTCAGCAATACCTCCGGCGTTGTTACTAATGGGACAATATGCATCAATGGCCACACCAGTAGCAATGGTGTACAACATTCCAAAAGCTGCCACTGCAATGCCATACATGGCAGCAAGGCTAAATCTGACAAAATTGCTGACAGCAATAGCCTCATTGAAACAATTAACAAGTATGTACACCTTTAATTGGGCACAAGTTGAGAGGACTGAAACAACTACAACCCCATCTAGCTTAACACCTTCAACTAGCCATAAGCCTCTTTGCTTGTTCTAAGCATACCCTGCAATCCTCCTAATCCAAGAACCCACATTTCTTTTAGGCATTTCATCAAACATAATAGTTAAAACTTCTTTGATCCCATTATCAACGTCATTCAGATCCCTCCAACACATTCCAGAAATTCCAACAAAATTTCCAGTAAAAGGCATATTGTGCAAACTCGTATAGACCTCGATATACAGAAAAACCAGGGATATTCTCCATCACTAAAACCCAGTCTCTTGAGAAGCATGTATTGTCAAAAAAAAAAAAAAAATTGAAATAGAAAGCTTCCCAGGAGTCCTAATCCAAAGACCCACACATAGCCAATAACTGAATCAGATTTTACCTTTGAGAAAACATTCACCGCCAGAAACCCAAATGCAATTTGTAATTTTATGGAATTCTTTAATTCTTGGCTGTTCATCCTACTATCGACATCATTTCTCCAATTTTTTATCCACTCTACAGTCAGCTGGAATAAGAGAAACCGGCGGGTGTCCTAGAAGTTTGGGAAGGAGCTTCACTATTGCTTCATATAAGTCGCGATATGAGGTACCCTTGAAGCCAATAGGGCTTTTGAAATTCAATCTCTGATTATTTTGGAAAGCAAAGTCAATATCCCAGTCCTGAATGACAGAGACCTCACAGAGGATTCTTGGAACCATGGTGATCTCATCCAAGCTCTTCCATCCGATGACCTTGACGACAAACATTGAGCCATCAACGACGGACTTGGCATAGTAAACCTAGGTGAAGGGTCCCTGGCTGATGAGCCTGTTGAGCTTGTATTTTCTGAACAAATCGGGTGTGCCGACGTCAAGGACATGACGGTCTCCATGGGTAACAAAATCAATCAACCCCAAGGAAAGTCTCAAGTCCTGAGGCTCTTCGCCTGTGCTCTTGCTCTCAAGCTTGCTTCAGACTCTCCTTCTGCCACGGTAACAATTTCCACTTCGAAATGAAAATCTCTGGATTTTTTTACCTTCTTGTTCGCATAAACCTCTAACGAAGGACAATAAAAAATGCTGGGTAGAAGATATTTATGCCTCATGACGAAGGAGAGCCTGGCCTATTTTCGACGGTTAGCAGCAACAAGTCGTGGCCAAAATTTAGCATGGGGTTCCTCTGCTCGGAAATTTCTAGTCTCAATTTCTGGAAGAAGGTTAGGTTTTCATGAACAGGGGAGATTTGAGGTCGAACTCAAATCTGGCTGTTCTGACACAATTTGAGCTCGAATGATGGGCATCAACTGTTCATATTCTAGAGCGGCGACTTCCCCTCTGAGGCCATAACGTGATGTTTCTCAATTTATAGCAATGTCTCAGACATTATAGTGCAAGACTCACACATTCCATTACGCAATGCTAAAACCCATGTGTGTATTTCTCCCGATAGATCGAGTATGGCAAGCCATTTTTTCTCGGGACAAAGCATCACTCATTGTGTTCCCACTCTGATACCATATTGTTAAGATCCTGAATCTAACAAAGCGATTCATAGGGAAGAAGAAGAGAAGAAAATAAAATCAAGCCAAAGGGAAGCTTGAAAACCCTAGATTCGTTAAAGAGAACGCACACCCCTGAGCTCGTTTAGGAGAAATCAAAACCCTTTGTTTAACCTAAACTCATACATGTCTCTTTTCCATTTCTTGCACCCCTAAATAAGGATCACATCAATAAGGTTCAAGAGAAAATTATAGATTTGCCCCTCCATGGCATTTAATGTAAATAAACTTAATGACTAAGTAATTGACTTAATCTACTAACTACATAACTTAAAAACTAAGTAACTTAATGACTAAGTAACTGACTCAGCCAAAGTATTTGACTCAGCCATGGGGACTCTGCATGACTCGGCCTACTATTGAGTTCATAATAGAAGTTCGTAGAAAGGACTCCGAAGAATCGTTGACATCTAATTTTGCCTTAAGTGTCGATACTAGGGGTATGAACTTCGAGAGAAATTCCAACAAGGACAATAGTAGCAGGAAATTAAGGAATGGAAGAAGAAAGTCCAAATTTAGAAGGAATGTGGAGTGCTGGAATTTTAGCAAGTTAAGTGACATAAAGAAAAACTGCAGAGTACCAAAGAAGATGAAAAGAAAAAAAATGCTGCAAATTTGATAACTAAATAAGTACAAGATGCTTTATTCTTGCTGGTTGATAGCCCTATTGACTCTTGGGTGTTTGATTCAGGAGTTTCTTTTCACACCACCACACATTGTGAGATCATGGAGAATTATGTTGTTGGAGATCACGGGAAGTTATATCTTGCTAATTGAAAACCTTTGGATATTGTTGGTATTGGTAATGTCAGTTTGAGGATGTGAAATGGGATAGTGTGGAAAATTCACAAGGTGAGACATGTGCCAAAACTTATGCATAAACTGATTTCAGTAAGGGCAACTTGATGATGAAGGTCATAATGTGAATTTTAATGGTGTTGCTTGGAAAGCCACTAAGGAAGTCATGGTTGTTGTACGAGGAGTTAAAACTGGAACTCTTTACATAACTTCCAATTGCAGAGACACGGTTGCAGTTGCTAATGCTGTTACTAATTCTAACTTGTGCCATGATAGGCTCGATCACATGAGTGAGAAGGGAATGAAAGTGCTTCAGTCCAAAGGGAAGCTACCAAGGTTGAAAACTGTAAATAACAGTATTTCTGAAGGTTGTATTTTGGCAAGCAGAAAAGGGTTAGCTTTTCTAAGTCTAGAAATGAGCAAAAGACAGTAAAGTTGGAGTTGGTTCACACAGATGTATGGGGGCCTTTAACTGTTACTTCCCTTGGTGGTTTTCACTACTATGTGACATTTATTAATGATGCAAGTAGAAAGGCATGGGTTTATTTCCTAAAAAATAAATCTGATGTCTTTGATACCTTCAAGAGATTGAGAGCAATGATTGAGAATGAGACATATTTGAAGGTGAAGTATCTGCAGTCAGATAATGGGGAAGAATACATAGATGATGATTTCAAATGGTATTATGTCGATAATGATACCAAGATGAAGAAGAACATTCCTGGAAAAACTCAAAAGAATGGTGTGGGTAAGAGGATGAACAGAACTCTGAACGAGAGTGCTAGGAGCATGAGATTACATTTGGGATTGCCAAAGATGTTTTGTTCTAAAGCTATTAGCACCATTGCCTATTTGATCAACAAATGTCCCTTGTTGGAAGATGGGCTCAATCCCACAAGCTCAAAGCAAGTAAGCCCACACGTCTAAGCGGTGGCATATGGGTAAAATAGGATGTTTTTCATAAAGATGGTGTAAAAATGTAAATATGTGTTCCTTTTATGTCTCCTCTTTTATCATTTTACTGTCCTAAGGGCATTGTAAAGCTATAAATAAAGGTATTGGCTAAGAGGTAGAGCATTGAAGCTCTCCCCTTTTTTTCCAGAAATTCATCTAGCCTCCGTCCTCCTTGGTCAGTGGTCCCTATTCTCTCCTTAATCCTGTTGGAATACAGGGCCAGAGCCCACACGACCAAGGAAGGCCCACATATCAAAGTGTATAAGAAGATGGGCCCAAGCCCATAAGACTAAGGAAGACCCATGAATCCAAGAGAGATTCAAGATGGGCTCAAGGCCCATATATCAAGGAGAAGGTCCATAGGCCCACATACATTGATGGCAGGATGGTAAATAAAGGGTCATCTCATAGGGATGGCATTGATGTAATTATGTTAAAGTTCCAAGGTTAAAACCCTAACCCTTAAACCCTTAGTTCAGGGGTATTATTATAATATTGTAGTTTCATAAATCTATAAATAGAGCTTCAGGGGGAGGGTTAGGAAGAATCAATTCCATAACCCTTCTTTCTCCAGTTTTATCCCAATGGGTTTCTTTTTCCTTTTTTCCATGAGCTAAATTCATGTAGCCCTGAAAATCAACAAATCCAAACTCTCTCCATCTATGTTCTTCTCCTTCTCTTTCTCCTTCTCCTTCTCCTCTCCTTTCTCTCTTCTTCTTCTTTGATCTAAAGTCCTTCACATGAGATCCTAAATTCTACATGGTATTAGACCGAGGAGTTTAGGGTCCCCCTTGATGAAGTATACAAAGAAGTATTTATGAAGTCTGTCCAATAATTTGTTCATGAAAGGAGTCCAGCTATGAAGAGATAAGTCAATTATGGCCTCTATTTACATACTCTTTCTTTAATTGTTGAACTCTTGATTTTTGAATCACATAAAGTCAAGATAATCATCATATGAGAGGTTGTAAATATTTATCTCTTATGACTAAGATGATGTTATAGTCTTGATCTTCTTGTCGCTAAATTAAAAGTTTGATCAAGATTAGTTGCTGCAAGTGTCTTATCAAGATTGATAAATTGATGATTTGCGATTTGGTTACCTTTATGTCACTTGGATAAATTTTCTTTGAGAACTAATTTCAGCACATGTTGCTGTAAATTCTCTCACTTGACAATGCTTTTGGGATCTTCTTATGTTGTTGGATGACCATTATATGGTTAAAATTTCAGCACTTACGTATCTCTATTACTTTTCTGCTCTTGAACTTCAACGATTGCCACTTTTTTTATGTTGGAGTGTTCCCATGAGCTGAGGAAAATTTGTTTCCTTGAGTCCTGATTTGCCTCTAAGTTTCTCTAAAATGTTTTCTCTCGTTTTGTGTTGGAGTTTGGATTAAGACATTAGAGTTTGCATGTATACTCTCCTCTTTTTTTTTTCTATAAGAATATAAGAGGAATTGAGTGATGGTTGGATGTTGCCCCCATTTGACAAAAGCACAAATTCCTTGATGATTTGGTGCTTGCTCTTTTGAAAAATGTCTATTCCCTCTATTGTTGGTGACTAATTTGGTCCACAATTTCTTCAAATTGTATTCAGTAGTTTTTATTTGAAAAAGGCCCTTGCAATTGACCTCAACATTTGAATTGCCTCATGAAGAAGAGTGGACATACAAGTAAAAAGAGTGACATACTCCACATTACTAAAATTCCATTAAGAGGTCTTTCCAATTACCTTAGCTGGTCACAATCGGTACGATGGGTTCTCATTACTCTTGACCTGCTCAATCACGTTATCAAACTCCCTCCTCCGATTGATGAAGAAAATATAGCTTACCACAAGTGGATTAAAAATGATAACATGGTTATTAGTTGGATCATAAATAGCTTGGAAGAGCATGTAGCAAACAATGTGATCAACTTGGAAACAGCCAAACACATTTGGGACACGTGCTAAGCTATACTCCAGTACTACCTCCTTAAAAAAATTATTCAATATCTTACAAAGTATGTTGAATACTAAACAAGGATATAACATTCATGAGTTTTTGGCTTGGTTTTGGGGCCTCCTCTAAGAATGGAAAATAGCTCAGCCATATTCCATAGACATTGAAATTCAAGAAAGGCAACGAGAGGCCTTGGTAGCAGCTATTTGCTTGAGAAATATCAAGCCTTACCTTGAGGTGTCTAAGACCCAGCTTCTTAGCTCCTCTACTCTTCCATCCTTCAATGACATCAGTGCAACGTTGTTATGGATCCCTGATCCATCTCCTACTTCCCCCATTGATGCTCCATCTGCTATAAACTCCAGCAATAGGGGTACATCATCCTCATACCGAGGACGCGACAACAATATGAGAGGGGTTTGTAATAGAGCCTGTCAAACATGTCCAACCCATCCCCGCACTGAGCCTTATCTTTGCATTTACTGTGGTGGTCAAAACCATCTGGTGGGAACTGGCTAGAAAATTCATGGCAAGCCTAATTGGGCCACGATTAACCCAACTTTTGTTAATGTTGATAAACGGGAAGAAAAGGTTGACTCCCACTCGGGAAATGTGACTCTCACTGCTGAAGACTATGCCACATTTCAGAAGATGAAGTCTCTAATGGAGTCCTCCGTTCCTCCGCTACCTACTACTGCTACCACCATTACCTTAGTTATGCTTTCTTCCTCTTCATCCTCTTCCTTTTGGATCATCAACTTCGGGGCCTCCGAACATCTGTCAGGTAACAAACACTTGCTTCATTCCTTATCTCCGTGTCTTCCTCAAAAATTTATTACTATTGCTAATGGTACCCAAACCAAGGTACTTCACAAGGGTTCTTCCTCTCTTACATCTTCTATTCCACTTCAAAATGTTTTGTTTGTCCCTCAATATCCTTTAAATTTGCTTCCGGTTAGTCAAATAACAAAAAATTGAATTGCTCTATCACCTTCTCACCCTCTTCTTGTACATTTCAGTATCTAACTACGAAATGGGTGATTGGTGGCGGCCATGAAAAAGGGGGCGTGTACTACTTCTTTCTTCCACCATTAGCAGCCTTATCATCCACTACATCTGAGGCACAACTTTGGCACAACAGGCTTGGCCATCCATCAACCTCTTCACTTCGTTATTTACTTCCTTCATTAAAACCACTTTCTACTTTCAATTGTGAGGTTTGTCAAAAAGTAAACACCATAGGAGTTCATATTCTCCTCGCCTTACAACTACAAGTATTTCTCCTTTTGCTTTAATACACTCTGATGTATGGGGACTTTTGTGTGTCTCTAATATTTCTCAAGTTAAATACTTTGTTACTTTTGTTGATGAATTTTCCCGAGTCACTTGGTTATATTTATTTAAAGAATGATCATAAATTCTTCCTATCTTTAAAACCTTTCTTGTTATGGTGTTGACTCAATTTTAAAGAAAATTCAAATCCTAAGGTCTGATAATGATAAAGAGTATTTATCTAATGAGTTCAAATCATTTTGTGAGGGTAATGGGCTTATCCATCAAACATCATGTGCCTATACCCCTCAAAAAAATGGTTTTTATGAAAGAAAGAATCATCACCTTCTTGAAGTTGCTCAGGGCCTCCTCTACTCCATGACGGTACTCTACTTTTATTGGCATCCTGCTATACTTACAACCTGTTTTCTTATCAATAGGTTATCTTCATCTATTCTTAGTAGTAAAACTCCTTGCTCTGTTTTATTTCATGGTGAAGATCCCTTTTCTCTTCCTCTTAAAGTTTTTGGATGTACATGTTTTGTTCATGTCACTTCAGCACAAAAGATTAAACTTGATCCTCGTTCTTTGAGGTGTATTTTTTTGGGTACTCTCACACCCAGAAAGGATATTCCTGTTACAATCCTTCCATTTGGAGGATGCTTGTATCTCAGGATGTCACCTTCTTTGAGGACACCTCCTTCTACTCCTCACATGATGCTCCTCTAGGGTTGACATTTCCTCCTACCACTCCTTGTCCACTTGTGCCTTTCAATGTTGATATTACTCAACCCCCTGAAGCACCGATTGTCAACTTACCTATGGAGTTGTCGGATCTACCAGAGGTAAGTCTTTCTCCACTTATGTTTGGGCCAAAATTTGATACTCAACTAGCTTTAAGAAAGGAATATCATTCATGTACTACTTCTCATCATATCTCCAGCTTTATTTCTCACCAACACTTGTCTTCCAATTGCTCTTAGTTCATTTCATATCTTTCTTCTGATTCCATTCTACAATCCTATCAAGAGGCCTTGAAGCATCCAGTATGGAAATTAGCTATGGATGAAAAAATGCACACCTTATATGAGAATCAAACCTAGTACTTAGAATTGCTCCCAAAAGGAAAAAGATTGGTCAGTTAAATGGGTTTTTTTAGTGAAACATCACCTGGATGGGTCCGTTGCTAACCTTAAATCCCAAATCATTGATAAAGGTTACACTCAGTGCTATAAGATAGATTATGAGGATACCTTCTCTTCTATTGCCAGATTAAATTTGGTACGTATCATCTTTTCTCTTCCTGCTATACTCATCATGGCCCGTATATCAACTCGATGTAAAGAATGCCTTCTTAAATGGTGATGTACATGAGGAAATTTATATGGTTCAAACACTAGGTTATGTGGTTGAGTGGGAGTCGGTATGTCGGTTACAAAAATCCTTATATGGGCTTAAATAGTCCCCTCGAGCTTTTAGCCAAATCCTTCTACGGTTTGGTTTTCATCGGTGCTCGGTAGATCATTTGGTATATTTTAAAGTTACTATCAAAGGAAAAATATTATTAGTTGTATATGTTGATGATATTATCTTAACTGGTGATGATCCGATGATGCCCATATCATACAGGAAGTGAAAAATATGATATGTCATGAATTCAAAACTAAAGATATGGGAGTGCTTAAGTATTTTTTGGGTATAGAAGTTCTTCAATCCAAACATGGGATAATATTGTCTCAGCAGAAACATATCTTGGACCTCCTGAAATAAATAGGAATGAAGGGATGTCAACTAGTTGACACACCTATGGATACAAATGTAAAATTATGTGCAATGATTGGAGAAGATATTGATATTGGCTAATATCAAAGACTTGTGGGAAAACTAATCTATCTCATGATAACTAGGCCAGACATATCATATGTCGTAAGCGTGGTGAGTAAATTCATGTAAAAGCCACAAATTACCCACTGGCAGGGCTTATAGAGAATATTACGATACCTAAATGGAGCTCCGGGAAGAGGATTGGTTTATAAAAAATATGGGCTCTTCAACATTGAAGGCTCCTCATATGCAGATTGGGCTGGATCACCTAATGATTGAAAATCTAGGTATGGATATTGCACACTTGTTGGAGGGAACTTGGTTACATCTAAAAGTAAGAAGCGAAATGTGGTTGCAAGATCTAGCGCCGAAGCAGAATATAGAGGTATGGCCCACATAGTTAGTGAACTCTTAAGGATCAAGACCCTTCTTACCGAATTAGGATTTTATAAAAGAGGTCCTATGGGTCTACATTGTGATAATCAAGCAGCCATTCATATTACTTCCAATCCAATCATCAATGAAAGGACTAAACACATTGAGGTGGATTGGTCACTTTATACGGGAGAAGTTTCAAGCAGGAATAATCTCCCTCAAACATGTTTCATCTCAAGAGCCAGTGGTTGATATCCTCACTAAACAGTTTAAATCTAAAATCATGTCCTCCAACTTGATGGGAGAGTTGGAAGATGGGCTCAAGCCCACAAGCTCAAGGCTAGTAAGCCAACACTTATAAGTGGTGGCATATAAGTAAAATAGAATGCTTTACATAAAGATGTAAATACATGTTCCTTTTATGTCTCTTCTTTTATCAAGTTGTAGCCCTAAGGGTATTGTAAAGCTATAAATAAAGGCATTGGCTAAGAGGTAGAGCATTGAAGTTATTGAATTTAGGATCCCTTTTACAATATTCCGAGCAAGGGAAGAGAGAAAGAAAAAAAGAGAAAAGGGGAAGAAGGCTCTCGGGTAGAGAGAAGAAGAGAAGAGGAACAAGGTGTGCGCCAAGGAAAGAGAAAGAAATTTACTCAAGAGAGAATTGTAGAACTTGATTAATTCTGAATTTCAGCACCTCTATTTATAGTGGAGGAAGTGATAGAGTCCTTTTACAATTAACCTTTAAATCTCCTAATTACATTCCAAATCTAACTCTCTAAGATAAGTCTATCTTGAAAGGATAACACAATCTAATTGAGTTCTAATTTAAGTTGAACTATAACTCTTCTTCAATGATGTGGAAATAAGGGAGGAGGTGAGCTTGTGGCCTTTCCTTGCGGGTCCCACGTGATCTTCCAGCTCGTGGTATCTTTTGGGTTCCACGTGATCTTCCAGCTCGTGGTATCTTTTGGGTCCCACTTGATCTGCAAGTCTTCTAACTCATTTCATCTTGTGCTTCTTATCTTCTTAACTCATGCTAGCTTGGGTGAGGACTCTTCTTGGCATCCCACGTCCTCATGGTGGGTCCCACATTGTAACACTCCCCCTCAAGCTAGGGGTGAGAAAACATCATAGATGCCTAGCTTGTTGCAGATGGTAGACATATTCTTGTGAGGGACCGACTTGGTGAGAATATCTGCAACTTGACTTTGTGATGATATATGCTTTAGAGATAAAAGACTCGCTAGGAACTTTTCTCGTATAAAATGGTAGTCCATTTCAATATGCTTTATTCTTTCATAGAAGTTTGGATTTGATATAATGTGTATTGTTGCTTGATTATCACAATATAGATCTATCGCAGCTTCTTTGTATAATCCCAACTCAGTGAGAAAAGATCTTATCCATAGGATTTCACTAACAATGTGGGCCATGGCTCTATATAATGCTTCTGCCCTAGACTGTGCTACTACATTTTACTTTTTGCTTTTTCATGTAACCAAATTCCCTCCAACCACTGGACAAAATCCCGAAGTATATTTTTTACCATCCAGGGATCCGGCTCAGTCTGCATCTAAGAATCCTTCGATGTTGAAGTGACCATGGTTTTTATATAGAAGCCCTCTTCCTGGAGCTCCTTTTAGATATCGTAGTATCCTTTTAGGTGCTTGCCAATGACTAAGTTGTGGCTTGTGCATGTATTGACTTACCACACGTACTGCGTATGATATATCCGGCCTTGTTACACACAGGTAAATAAGTCTTCCCACTAGTCTTTGATATTTCCCCATATCTACATCTTCTCTAGTGCCTCCACATAATTTTGTATTTGAGTCCATAGGAGTGTCTGCTGGTTTGCATCCCATCATTCATGTCTCCTCTAGTAGATCAAAGGCAAACTTCCTTTGGGATAGCACAATCCCATGTCTGGATTATAATACTTCAATAACCAGAAAATATTTGAGTAGTCAAAGATCCTTTGTCTTGAATTCAGCACATATTTTTTCTTTTGTTTCCTGGATGCCCTCAGAATTACTACCAATGACAATGATATCATCAACATATACTGCCATAATTACCTTGCCTCTAGGTGTGTTTTTAATAAAAACTGAGTGATCTCTAGAGCATTTGTAAAATCCTACCCGTATGAGGGACTTGACTAAATTTCTCAAACCATGCACGAGGGGGCTATTTTAGACCATACAGAGATTTTTTTAGTCGACATACTGACTCCCCCTCAACCACATACCCATGTGGTTGTTGCATATAAATTTCTTCTTTGATGTCCCCATTCAGAAAGGCATTTTTCACATCAAGTTGATATACCTGCTAGGAAGAGTTAGCTGCCAGAGATAATAACACACATATCGAGTTCATTTTTGCCACTCGAGAGAAGGTTTCCTCATAATCAATCCCATAACATTGTGTATAGCCCGTGGCCACGGGGCGAGCCTTTAGTCGAGCCATAGACCCATCCAGATTGTGTTTCACAATAAACACTCATTTGCAACCAACGGGTTTCTTATATGATGGAAGTGGGACTAGAGCCCATGTCTGATTTTCATAAAGGGCCTGCATTTCTTCATCCATTGCTGCCTTCCACCCTAGATGTTTGAGAGCCTCCTGATAGGACTGTGGTACAGATATGGAAGAAATAACAGAAAGAAATTGACAACATGCAGGGGAGAGACAATGATGAGACACAAAATTTGACATGGGATGAAACGTAGAGGGTATGGTGCATGATATGGGTTCTTTTCTTTGTGCGTTAGGATGAGTATCATATTGTGGGAAAAAAACAACTGGATAAGATGGACTTACCTAGGTGGGATTTGTAAACTTAGCAGGTGTGGTGTCAGCCGGTGTTTCTAGGGGCTGAAAATTTTATGTAGCAAGGGGCACAACCGGTCGAGGGGAACCTGGTATTGAAGATAAACCTGGAGGTGCATTGTCAAAATAGTATGAAGAGTCTTCAAAAAATGTGATATCCCTGGACACAAGTAAACGCTGAAGAGTGGGATTATAACAAACATAACCCTTTTGTGTATGAGAGTGTCCTAGAAAGATACACTAGATAGATTTAGGATCAAATTTACTATGTTTTGGGGAGGAAATATGGACAAAACATTGACACCTGGAGATTTTCAAGGGCAGTGAAAACGGATCATCATTTGGTAACAATATAGAGTAAGGAGATTTATTACCAAGAACGGAAGATAGTAGATGATTAATAAGAAAACATGTGGTAAGGATTACATGAGGCTAATAAAAGTATTGGACTTTCATGGCATATAATAAACCTCGAGCAACCTCAAGAATATGACAATTTTCTATTTGGCTAGACCATTTTTTTGAGGAGTGTAGGCACATGATGTTTGATGGATAATGTCATTTTTTTACAAAAAGACCAACTTCTTTGGAAATGTATTCTTTGGCATTATCAGACCAAAGTATTTTTATGTTTTGACCAAACTGAGTGAGTACCATAGCATGAAAAGTCTTAAAAATCAATGGTATCTCAGACGCTCCATAAATAGAAACAACCAAGTGATACAAGTGAAGTCATCAATTAATGTAATAAAATACCTAACTTTAGAAATATTTGAGATGCTCAAGGGTCCCCATACAACAGTATGAATTATTGAAAATAGAGTAATACTTTTGACTTCTGGTCGAGGTGAGTATGTACTCCTTTGATGCTTACTTAGTTGACAAACTTCACAATGAAACTCGGACTTGACTTTAAGAGTAGGAAACATATAATGAAGAGATTGTGAAGATGGAAAGATGGATGTCCGAGCCGATAGCCTTGTCTCATTTCACTACTGGAAACAATATTTAGTTTTGGCACATCCAGGAATTATAGCCCCCCTTGTTCACGACCTCCACCAATCACTTGCTTCATTATAAGATCATGAAATACAAACAAAGTGGGTGAGAAGGTGACAAAGCAATTAAAATACTTTGTCAGCTGACTAACAAATAACAGATTCAAAGGGAAGGTAGGAACAAATAGAATATCAGTGAGCAGAACTGATGGTGTAATGGAAGTGGATCCTTTCCCTTGAACCTTGGTTTGAGAACAATCAGCTATGGTAACAAACTTATGTGAAAGACATCGAGATACAGAATGTAATAAATTTTTGTTACCTGTATGATGCTCGGAGGCTCTTGTGTCAATTATCCAGGATGAAGATGAAGCAGATAGCATACCTGAAGCAGTGGTGGCAGCGGTATTTAATGAGGAACTTTGAGAAGAACCCATCATTTTCTGAAACAACTCATATTCTTCATCAGTAAAAATTTTCTTTTCAGTTTTTTTGTGGGTTGATCCTCCTTTGTATCACCTACCAAAGCTTGATTAGCCTTTGTCAAGTCTAAGTAGTCATCGACATTATAACGTATTTCTCCATAGTGACCATTTTTTCCACAGTAACTCCTTTCCTTGTAATAGCATGTATCTATAGTGTGGCCATATCTCCCACAATGAGTGCATTCTTTCCACAATTTTTCCATGCTTTTGATTAGCTAACTAATCACAATGGTATAATTTTTTAACCATTTGTTATAAAAAATATCTTCTTGATCAATAGGTGGTCCACGGTTGGTGAGATGACCAAGTAGGTCCTTTGTTATAAGAAACCTTTGAACCGATGTGGACCAACTCATAAAATTCGATACCCTTCTTAAGGGTATTATGGTAATTCTGAGTATACCACCTTTGCTACTCACATTTTCTTTAGCCATAATTGGCACTTCAACAAAAATAATTCTCCAAAGATTCTAATCAAAATATCCAAGTAGTATTCTTCAAACAACTTGGGGCCTGGAGGAATTTAGCATTGATGTTAAATGATCATTATTCTGATTTTTTTTCTGAGTAAATAACCACTCATAATAGACTCAATATCAATCTTCTATATCAATGGAATCTTTTTCCAACGAATTTTTTTTCAACAATCTGATCATGGACTGGTCTCAGTTAACAAAAATTCCAAACTGACAAAACTGCTTTGATAGCTTCTTCTAGATTGAGAGGCATTCATATCCACAATCTCATCAAATGAAAATCATTCACATATTCATCTTTAAATCATCTTCTAAATCTAGAAACTAGTAACATGAAGTAATAAAAAAAAATAATGAAGGAACTTATCTCAAGCTTTTTGATCTTCCTTCACAAGTAGCTTTCTATGAGTGGTGTTGATCATATTAATGCTTTGATACCATGTTGAATTTAGGATCCCTTTTCCAATATTCTAAGAAAGGGAAGAGAGAAAGAAAAAAGGAGAAAAGGGGAAGAAGGTTCTCGGGTAGAGAGAAGAAGAGAAGAGGAACAAGGTGTGCACCAAACAAAGAGAAAGAGATTTACTCAAGAGAGAATTGTAGAACTTGATAAATTTTGAATTAATGCACCTCTATTTATAGTAGAGGAAGTGATAGAGTCCTTATACAACCTTTAAATCTCCTAATTACATTCCAACTCTAACTCTCTAAGATAAGTCAATCTTGAAAGGATAACAAAATCTAATAGAGTTCTAATATAAGTTGAACTATAACTCTTCTTCAATAACGTGAAAATAAGGGAGGAGGTGAGCTTGTGGCCTTATCCTTGTGGGTCCCATGTGGTCTTCCAGATCATAATGATAAGATTCCAGCTTGTGGTATCTTTGTGGGTCACATTTGATCTTCAAGTCTTATAACTCATTTCAGCTTGTGCTTCTTATCTTCTTAACTCATGCTAGATGGGGTGAGAACTCTTCTTGGCATGCCACGTCCTCATGGTGGGTTCCACCAGATCGTGCACCAAGGTTGTAACAGAAGCTCTTCCCTCTTTTTCCAGAAATTTGGCCAGGCTCCCTCCTTGGTCGACACTCCCTCTTCTCTTCTTAATCCAAACTCTCTCCATCTAGTTTCTTCTCCTTTTCCTTCTCCTTCTCCTTTCATTTCTCTCTTCTTCTTCTTTTTCTTCTTCTTCTTTGTTGATCTAAAGTCCTTCACATGGGATCCTAAACTCTACATCCCTCAATACCATTGGATTGCAAAATACCATAAGAGGTCTGGAGTAGCAAAGAGGTAAGTCTTTTTTTCTAGAAAGTTTTTGGTTGTGTCTCTTATATTCATATTGATTCTGTTGTTAGAAATAAACTTGTTGCTAAATCTAAGATATGTTTCTTTATTGGCTATAGTGGTACCAAGTTTGGTTATCGCTTCTGGGATGACCAAAGCCGTAAGGTTTTCAGAAGCCAGGACGTGAAATTCAATGAAGGTGCCATGTATAAGGAGAGATTGAGAACAAAGTCTGAGAGCACAAGTGATGAAGCCAAGAAGTCAAAAGTGATTCACTTGAGAGATCTTCTAGTTATTGAGATGGAGAATGTCTCTCAAGAAGACAAAGAAAACATACCCCTATAAGTAAATCAAGACATTCCTGTGTCTGAATTCAAGAGATCTGATAGAACTAGGGAAAACATACCCCTAGAAGTAAATCAAGACATTCCTGTGTCTGAATTCAATAAATCTGATAGAACTAGCATACCACCACAAAGGTACTCCCTACACTGAATTATATTTTGTTGATTGATAAAGGTGAACTAGAGAGTTATGAGGAAACCGTGCAAGTTGATGAATCAACCAAGTGGGAGTTGGCCATGAAGGATGAGATGGATTCAATGTTATCCAACCAGACATGACAACAAACCAAGTTACCAAAAGGGATGAAGGCCTTGAAAAATAAATGGGTTTACCGAATAACAGATGAACATGATGGTAGCAAGTGGTACAAGGCAAGATTGGTGGTAAAAGGCTTTCAAAAAAAGAAGGCATTGAATACACTCAAATTTTCTCTCCAGTAGTAAAATTTGACTACTATTAGAATGGTGCTTGAACTAGTGGAAAATGAAGACTTGTACTTAGAGCAGTTGGATGTAAAGACAACCGTTCTTCAAGGTGATTTCGAGGAAGAAAGTTACATGATGCAGCCACATGGTTTCAAAGCACAAGGAAAGGAGAAAATGGTGTGCAAACTTCAAAAGAGCATGTATGGTCTTAAAAAAGCTCCAAGATAGTGGTATAAGAAGTTTGACACCTTTATGAGTAGTAATGGTTTCTTGAGGTGCCAGGCAAATCATTGTTGTTATTTGAAGAAGCTTTATGACTCCTATATCATTCTACTATTATATGTTGATGACATGTTGACAACAGGTGTTTGCAAACAAGAAATATAAATTTTGAAAAGGGAGTTGTCCAAAAATGAAGGATTTGGGTGCTGCAAAACAAATCCTTGGGATGAGAATTATTAGGGACATTGATGTCTTGAAACTATCAAAATAATAATATGTGAAGGATGTGTTGAGCAGATTTAGCATGAAAGATGCAAAACCAATAAGTACTCATTTGGCAAAATACTTTAGGAAATCTAAGGAGTGAGCCAACATGACCAATGTTCCTTATGCTTCTGCTATTGGCAATCTCATGTATGCCATGGTGTGCATTAGACTAGACATAGCTCATGCAGTGGGAGTTGTGAGCAGATATATGAGCAACCTAGTAAGCAACATTGGGAAGCAGTGAAGTGGATTCTTAGGTAATTGAGAGGCACTACAGACTCAGCCTTGTTGGAGGATGGGCTCAAGCCCACAAGCTCAAGGCAAGAAACTCACACTACAAAGGAGTTGCACATGTGTGAATTATGATACTTCACTTAAAGATGGCATAGAAGTGTAAATATGTGTTCTTTTTATGTCTTTTCTTTCATCAAGTTGTAGCCCTAAGGGCATTGTAAAGACTATAAATAAAGGCATTGGCTAAGAGGTAGAGCATTGAAGCACTCTCCTCTCTTTCCACAAATTCGTCCAGCCCTCATTTTCACTTTGTCGTAAACCTCTTCTCCCTTAATCAAAACTCTCTCCTTCCACATTCTTCTTCTTCGCCTCTCCTTCTCTCTTCTTCTTCTTCTTCCTCGTTGATCTAAACTTTCTTTCATGAGATCCTAAATTCTACATGGTATCAAAGCAAGGAGTTTAGGATCCCTCTTGATGAAGTTATTATGAATCTGTTCAAGAAGTTGTAAAAGAAGGAGTTCAGTCATGAAGAGATAAGTTCATTCTCTTCTTATTTACATTTTGTTTCCCTTCCTTATTTACATACTCCTCGTTACTATTTTTCTACTTCTTGAACTTTGAATCACATCAAGTCAAGATAAATCTTTATATGTTGTGAAGATTTATTATTATGACTAAATTGATGTTATAATCTTGATCTTCTAGTAAATCAATTACAAGTGTGATCAAGATCATTTGTTGTTTGCGTCTTATTAAGATTGATGAGTGAGATTCAATTACCTTTATGTAACTTGGATCAATCTCATTTGAGGTAGAATTCCAGCACATGTTGCTGCAACTTCTCGTACGTAATGTTGTTCATGGGCTTGTGTTATGTTGTTGGATGCCCATTATATGTTTGGTGAAATTCCAGCAGTCATTTACCCTTTGTAGTTTCTTTTGAACTTCAACAATTGAATTTTTTTTTTATGTTGAAGTATCCCATGAGCTGAAGATAAATTTTTTCCAAGTATCTTGATTTTATTTTAAATATTCTCTAAATATTTTTTTCTATCTCTCGGTTTGTATTGGAGTTTGGATTAAGGCCTAATCGGTTGCATCTACCTTCTTCTTTTTGTTTTAAAGAATACAAGAGGAGTTGAGTGATGACTGGATTTTATTCTCACTTGCTAAAGGCACAAATTTGTTGATAGTTTGGTGTTTGCTCTCGTGAAAGAAATTGGTTCTTGTTCTTTTTTTTGGTGACTGATTTGGTCCACGGGTTTTTCAAATTACATTGAGTAATTGTTATTTGAAGAAGGCCCCTTCCCTTGACCTCCACATTTGACTTGCCTCATCATGAATAGTGGACACAAAAGTAATAAGAGTGATATACTCTGTATTACTACGATTCCACTAAGAGGTCTCTCCAATTACATGAGCTGGTCACAATCGGTCCGGAGGGTTGTTATTACTCGTGACCTCTTAAGCCACGTTATTAAATTTCCTCCTCCGTTGATGAAGAAGATGAGACCTACCACAAGTGGGTTAAAAATGATAACATGGTGATAAGTTGGCTCATTAATAGCATGGAAGAGCATGTGGTCAACAATGTGGTCCACTTGGAAACCCCCAAGGACATATGGGACACTTGTGCTAAGCTTTACTCAAGTACTACCTCATTACAAAAAAAATATGATGTCTTACAAAATATGCTTTGGTCCACGGGTTCTTCAAATTACATTGAGTAATTGTTATTTGAAGAAGGCCCCTTCCCTTGACCTCCACATTTGACTTGCCGCATCATGGAGAGAGGACACAACAGTAATAAGAGTGATATACTTTGTATTACTATGATTCCACTAAGAGGTCTCTCCAATTACATGAGCTGGTCACAATCGGTCCAGAGGGTTCTTATTACTCATGACCTCTTACGCCATGTTATTAAATTTTCTCCTTCGATTGATGAAGAAGATGAGTCCTACCACAAGTGGGTTAAAAATGATAACATGGTGATAAGTTGGTTCATCAATAGCATGGAAGAGCATGTGGCCAACAATGTGGTCCACTTTGAAACTACCAAGAACATATGGGACACTTGTGCTAAGCTTTACTCAAGTACTGCCTCATTACAAAAAATATATGATGTCTTACAAAATATGCTGGATATCAAACATGGAGACAATATTCATGAATTTTTGGCCCGGTTTCGAGGCCTTCTCCAAGAATGGAAAATAGCTCAGCCATACTCCACTGATATTTCTGTTCAAGAATGACAACGAGAAGCTTTGGTAGCAGTCATTTGCTTATCGAATATTAAACCTTTCCTTGAGGTTGTAAAAACTCAGCTTCTAAGTTCTTCCGCTCTTCCATCCTTCGATGACATTAGTACTACATTACTTTGGAGACCTGATCCATCCCCTCCTTCTCCTATTGATGCCCATCAGTGATGTTCTCGGGCAATCAGGGTACATCTTCATCATATCGAGGACGGGGCAGAAATATGAGAGGGGGTCGAACTATGAGAGGGGCTAAAATAGAGGTGGTCGAACGGGTCTGAATAATTCCCGTATTGAGCCTCGACTTTGCACTTATTGTGGTGGTCAGAACCACAACATGTTGGAAACTTCATGGCCAGCCTGATTGGGCCATGACTAACCCAGTCTCTATTAGCATTGAGAAACATGAAGATAAGGCTGAATCATCCTTCGAAAATGTGACTCTTTCTGCTGAAGACTATGTTGCATTTCAGAAAATGAAGTCCTTCATGGAATCCTCTATTCCCTCATCATCTACTGTTGCTACTAGTATTGCATTGGGTATGCTTTCTTCCTCTTCTTCCTCTTCTTCCTCTTCCTCTTGGATCATCGACTCCGGGGCCTCCAAACATCTATCAGGTAACAAACACTTGTTGCAGTCCTTATCTCCTTGTTATCCTCAAAAATTCGTTACTATTGCTAATGGCACCCAAACCAAGGTCCTTGGCAAAGGTTCCTCCTCTCTTACCTCATCTATTCCCCTTCAAGATGTTTTGTTTGTCCCTCAATTTTCTTTAAATTTTCTCTCGGTTAGTAAATTAACCAAACAATTAAATTGCTCTATCACCTTCTCACCGTCTTCTTGTGTATTTTAGGATCTCACTACGAAGCAGGTGATTGGTGGTAGCCATGAAAAGGAGGGTTTTTACTACTTCACTCTTCCACCATTAGCTGCATTATCATCCATTACATCTGAACCCAACTTTGGCACAATCGATTTGTTATCCGTCTACCCATTCACTTTGTTCTTTGCTTCCGTCCTTAAAAGAACTTTCTAATTTCAGTTGTGAGGTTTGTCGATGAAGTAAACATATTAGGAGTACATATTCTCCTCATCTTACAACTACAAGTACTGCTCCTTTTGAGCTAATACATTCTGATGTATGGGGACCTTTATGTGTCTCAAATATTTCCCAAGTTAAATACTTTATCATTTTTGTTGATGATTTTACCTGTGTGACTTGGTTATATTTATTTAAAGAGTGTTCAGAAATTCTTCCTTTGTTTAAAAATTTTCATGCTATGGTCTTGACACTATTTGGGAAGAAAATTCATATCCTTAGATCTGATAATGCTAAGGAATACATGTCTAATGAATTCAAATCATTTTGTGAGAGTAATGGGCTTATTCATCAAACATCATGTGCCTATACTCCTCAACAAAATGGTGTTGTTGAAAGGAAGAATCGTCATCTTCTTGAAGTTGCTCGGGGCCTCCTCTACTCCATGAAGGTACCCTATTTCTATTGGCCTCATGCTATACTTACAACATGTTTTCTTATTAATAGGTTACCTTCATCAGTTCTTCATCATAAAACACCTTACTCTTAGTTATTTAATGGTGAAAATCCATTTTTGCTTCCTTTGAAAGTATTTGGATGTACGTGTTTTGTTCATGTTACATCTCCACATAAAAATAAACTTGATCCACGGTGTATGAGGTGCATTTTTTTGGGATACTCTCGCACCAAGAAAGGTTATGTCTGTTACAATCCTACCCTTTAGAGGATGATTATCTCTAGGGATGTGACTTTCTTTGAGGACACATCCTTCTACTCCTCCCATGATGCTCCTCTAGGATGGACTTGTCCTTCTACCACTCCTTGTCCGCTTGTACATGGGTTTTTTCGGTAAAACATAATCCGGATGGATCGATTGCTCGTCTTAAAGCTTGACTCATTGCTAAGGGCTATACACAATGGTATGGGATAGATTATGAGGAGACCTTCTCTCCTTTTTCAAAATTGAATTCAGTACGCATCATCTTATCTATTGCTGCTAACTCATCATGGCCTGTCTATCAATTGGATGTTAAAAATATTTTTTTTAAATGGTGATATAAGTGAGGAAATTTATATGGTTCAACCATTTGGTTATGTGGTTGAAGGGGAGTCAGTATGCCGGTTAAAAAAATCTTTATATGGGTTTAAGCTATCCCCTTGGGCTTGGTTTGATAAATTTAGTCAAACACTTCTACAGTTTGGTTTTCATCGGTGCTCGATAGATCATTCCGTATATTATAAAGATACTGTCAAAGGAACATATTATTGGCCGTATATGTGGATGATATTATCTTAACCGGTGATGATTCTCTTAGCATATAAGAGGTGAAAAAGATGTTATGTCAGAAATTCAAGACTAAAGATCTTGGTATGCTTAAATATTTTTTGGGTATAGAAGTTCTTCAATCCAAACATGGGATAATATTGTCTCAAAGGAATTATATCTTGGATCTCCTTGAAGAAACAAGAATGAAGGGTTGTAGACCAGTCAACACACCTATGGATACAAATGTAAAATTATGTGCCACAAATGAAGAAGATATTGATATTAGCAAATATCAAAGACTCGTGGGAAATAGATTTAACTCACGATAACTAGGTCAGACATATCATATGTTGTAAGTATGGTGAGTCAATTCATGCACAAACCACAAATTATACACTAGCAGGCTTTAGAGAGAATATTATGTTACCTAAAAGGAGCTCCAGGAAGAGGATTGATGTATAAAAAACATAGGCACTTCAACATATAAGGGTTCTCAGATGCAGATTGGGCTGGATCACCTGATGATAGAAAATCTACATCATGATATTGTACTCTAGTTAGAGGAAACTTGGTTACATGGAAAAGTAAGATGCAAAATGTGGTTGCAAGATCTAGCGTCGAAGCAAAATACAAAGCTATGGCCCATACCTTCTTACCAAATTAGGTTTTTATAAAAAAGGGTCCATGGGTCTGTATTGTGATAATCAAGCAGCCATTCATATTACTTCAAATCCAGTTTTTCATGAAAGAACTAAACATATTGAGGCGGATTGTCATTTTATACAAGAGAAGTTTCAAGCAGGAATAATCTCTCTCAAACATGTGTAAGAGCAAGTAGTTGATATTCTCACTAAACCCGTTACATCTAAAATCCTATCGTTTATATGTGGCAAGCTGGGTATTTATGATGTCTTTTCTCCTCCAGTTTGAGGGGGAGTGTTGGAAGATGAGCTCAAGCCCACAAACTCAAGGCAAAAAACTCACACGACAAAGGAGTTGCACATGTGTGAATTATGATACTTCACTTAAAGATGGCATAGAGGTGTAAATATGTGTTCTTTTTATGTCTTTTATTTCATCAAGTTGTAGCCCTAAGGGCATTGTAAAGACTATAAATAAAGGCATCGGCTAAGAGGTAGAGCATTGAAGCACTCTCCTCTCTTTCCACAAATTCGTCCAGCCCTAATTTTCACTTTGATGCAAACCTCTTCTCCCTTAATCCAAACTCTCTCCTTCCATTTTCTTCTTCTTCGCCTCTCCTTCTCTCTTCTTCTTCTTCTTCTTCCTCGTTGATCTAAAGTTCCTTTCATGAGATCCTAAATTCGACAAGCCTTATGTTTCAAAAAGACAGACTTGGAATTACAAGGCTATGTAGATGCTGACATGGTTGGAGACATTAATGACAGGAAGAGTACCACTGGATATGTATACACAGTGGGTCATACAACAGTTAGTCGGGTCTCTATGTTGGAAAAGATAGTTGCTCTTTCCACTACTGAAGAAAACTATGTCACCGTGACTGAAGCCAGCAAAGAGATGGTATGGCTGCAGTCCTTCTGGGAAGAATTGGATCTCAAGCATGGGAAGAATGTGTTGCATGGTGACAGTCAGAGTGCTATTCATTTAGCAAAAAATCCTGTTTATTATGTCAATAAAAAGCACATACAGGTGTGTTATCACTTTATCATATCGACTTTGAAGGATGGAGTCCTAGAACTTGAGAAGATTCAAGAAAGTCAGAATCCGACTGATATGTTGACAAAGACTATTATGATTGAGAAACTGAAGTTTTGTTCAACTTCAATTGGACTTCTCTCAAAGTGGGAGATTGTAAAGTTGTGGAACCTAATTAACATCTTACCCTCAGAATCGAATCGACCTTTGCGGTAAGGTCACTGTTGGGGTTGGAAGGGGGCAAGAAGACCACCTCCAGGCAGTTTGGAGGTGGAGACCCTGGTGGGTCCACGATATATTAATTGTTGTGTCATTAAGTGTAGTGTGGGGATTTCACACTTGTAATCGGGTTGTCTTAATTTTCTCTTTATATATGGGGCCATCATTGTTAGGGTTTTATCACCTTGATGAGTATCATCATCTCAAGGAGTATATGGATTTGCAACCTGAGAGGTTAAAGAAAAAGCACTTGTAAGTGTGTGTGGTTTCTCTTTGTAAACTATTTCATCTTCATAGTGGATTACTCCTACAAAAGAAGACAAGACATAGTCTCACCTTGAGGCGAACTTATATAAATCTTGTTGTTATTTTTCATTGCTTAATTTTCTTTCTTCTACATTTATTATTATTCCTTTTGCTAGTTTTGAATTTGTTGAATTTATGGAAAATAGAAATACTTCATTGACTTCAATAACTTGTTGTAATCAGAGTACATGGACCTCAATTTATAATAGAGGAAGGTCGTGGAGTCCAATTACAATAAAACTACTCTTGTCCCAATTACACCCAAACTCTAACACTTAAAGATAAGTCCTAACATAATTAAATAACTCAATGTAGGTAAAAGACAAAGATAACTCAAACTAAAACTCTTCTTTGACATGACCATAATATAAGATACTTTTGTGACTCCTTCTTGATCTTCCAACTGATGTGATAAGGATGCTAGCTCAATGTAATCATTGTGGGTCCTACTTCTTATGGGCTTGGGCCCATCTAGTGGGCCTTCCTTGGTCGTGTGGCCCATCTTATCATAATCTTTCATATGTCGGTCTTCCTTGGTCGTGTGGACTTGAGCTTATATTCTAACACTTCCCCTCAAGCTGGGGGTGAGAGAACAACATGAACTCCCAACTTACTGAAAATAATGTATAGAATATTTTTGTACAAAATATCACATCTTCCAATATACTTTCATCCTCCAACATTCCCCCTCACGCTATTGCGTCCTTCCATGAGGCCCTATTGGAATAATATACGTGAGAGTAAAAATCACTCCTAGCCGGTAGGCCATTGCTTCATACTCCAATCCTAATGTTGGATGTAGGGCACACTCCATCTTCTATCGGTAGTGTGTCTATCGGCATTACTCTGAAGTGTCCACTACCATGTCCCTCCACAGGACAACGACTCTCAAATGGTAGGAGTCATAAAAACCATTACAGGGGGGGATAACATATATGTAATAATAAGTTCCTCCGTCATGGTTTCCCAACCGTGATATTTTTTGACAGGGTATCCTCCGTCATAGTTTCCCAATCGTGATTTTTTTTGACAGGGTATCCCCCATCATGGTTTCCCAATTGTGATTTTTTTTTACAAGGCCCATCATGGTTTCCCAACCGTGATATTTTTTGATAGGGTATCCTCCATCATGGTTTCCCAATAGTGGTTTTTTTACGAGGTAAAATAAATGATGATATGAGGCCACCTCTTCTTCAATAATAATGTCCCCAAAGAGACATAATAGCAACAATTGTATATAACACAACCATCTTCCAACACATATAACACGAACCAAATAATAAACTTTGTAAAAGAACCCATGAAATAATCCGATATAAAAATTTCTTCTTAGATGCACAAGCTTCATCTTTTGTGCACCCCTTTCTTGAATATTTTGGTAACATAAACTTATCCACAACATAAAGAATAAAATACCCCTTTCTTGTACTTCTACTTCTCCCCCTCAAGCTGGGAAGTAACGGTAGTGATCCCAGCTTGACCAAATATCATAGATGTAGCACTAAGCCCAAATAAAAGAGATATATAAATAAGTCCTCAAACCAGGGAGAAGTGAGATATTTTCCTGATATCAACTCAAAAAGTGACACAAAACAATTGGCTTAAATTCGGATTGTCAATGTAATAGAATACCAACATGACCTTTGATTTTTCCAATGAGAATATTTCTTTAAATATAGATCATATTAATATGAAATTTTCTCATTATGAAATTAGACTTAAATAAATTTCATCCAAGTATAAGTTCTCTCCATAAAATATAATTATCAGAAGATAAATAATCTGATAGATTTTGGTCTCTGTCATCTGGCCGATCTAAGTATTGTTTCTCGTTTTTTTCCTGAATGACCATTGATACTTCCAAGAACAATATCTCCTTATAAAAAAATAATAACAAGAATTAGTTAAATAGGTAAGAAACTAGACTTAAGTATATTTCTTTTGATTTATAATTCTTCATATAAAATCTCTTTATTGATAGCATAAAATACCTCAGAAGTTGAGGTTTTTTGCTACCACTTGAACCTCTTTTTCAATCTGACCTTTGCTGCTTCAAATATCAATTTCTCTTTGTAGATAACTCAGATAAAAAATTGTTTGAATAGGTAAATTAATAGAATTACATATATTTATTTTGATATATATTTCTCCATTTAAAGTCTAGTTCTTGATAGCAAAAAATACCTCAGAATCTTAAGATTGCTGCTACTGCTCGAACCTTTTTGCAATTTGACCTTCGCTCATTAAAATATCAATATCTCTATGTAGATAACTCTAATTGGAACAAATCATTTTTCTTTGGAAAGTAGACTCAAATATATTTCCATCAATATATAATCTGTAATATGAAAAAAATATGTATGGAGGAAAAACAATGCAAAGAAAACTATAAGTATAGGGACTGAAAAAAATAACTACGAACCTAGACTTAGGGTTCAGGGTTTAGAGAAAAGGATCACATTACCTCCATGAGTTGACCAAGTCAAATCACAGAACTTGCTCTAATACCATGTTGAATTTATGAAAAAGTGAAATACTTCATTAACTTCAATAACTTGTTGTAATCAGAGTACATGAACCTCTATTTATAATAGAGGAAGATAGTATAGTCCAATTACAATAAAACTACATTTATCCCAATTACACCCAAACTCTAATACTTAAAGATAAGTCCTAACATAATTAAATAACTCAATATAGATAAAAGACAAATATAACTCAAACTAAAACTCTTCTTTGACATGACCAAAATATAAGATACTTTTGTGAGTCCTTGATCTTCCAACTGATGTGATAAGGATGTGAGCTCATGGTATTCATTATGGGTCCTATTTCTTATGGGCTTGGGCTCATCTTGTGAGTCTTCCTTAGTCGTGTGGGCTTGAACTTATCTTCCAATAGAATTAGAGCATCTAATTCCTAACATTGCGGGCTTGTATGGATCCTCCTCTTGTGTTCATTGTTTCACATGGAGGAGAGTTGTGGTCAAAGGAAGGTAAGTTGGGGAAATGGGTGAAGTGTTTATGGGACATAGATTGTATAGCATGAGGGTGGTCAAGAGCTAGGAAGTGGGATATAGTGTCTGGCATAAGAAGGTAAGGGTGTGGTTGGAGTGGTCATGTAATGGGGAGGATGATGAAAGGTAGTGTGATGAAGGGGAATATTTCAAAGAGAATGGGTAACAAGGATTGGTGGTAGAACGGAAGATAACTTACCAAAAATAGGTTTGGTTGAAGCTTAATGATCTATAGCTTGTTGAGGAGGGGAAGAAGGTCTTCCAATTCTCTCATCTAAAAAGTAATGATACATGATGGTCAATTTTTGTATTTTTCAAAATTGAGATTTCATCACTCGAGTTTTCATGGTTGGACTCTTGGGCTGCAACCACCCATGTAATTGGAGCTCCATTCTTCATGTATTAACAACGTTGATGAAGGAAAGGTCCTACTCTCATACCTTTTTTTTATAGAAACTTCTTCAAGTTCCTAACTTTTCAGCTTTTAATAAGGGAACTAGGGTTGGAAGTCTTGGAAGGTTGGAATTTGTGTATGAATGGAGTGTTTTGATGCAGGAGGCTTGATTGGATGATGAAGGGGAAAATGAGAGTAGGCCAGGGGCTCTTGAGGGGCAAAAGGGACCACATGGGGATTTTGGAAGAAGGAAGCAAGAAAGTGTTAGGGTCCAGAGTCATGGATCGCGTATCACGGCGAGGGACGTATGGATCCAGTGCTGTGAGGGAGTGGGCCCACAGATCTGGACTGGATCTGGACATCAACAGTGTCAGAGAGAGGGCCCACAGATCTGGGCTGAGCTGGATCTGGACAGCACAGTATCTGAGAGAGAGAAGGCCCACAGATCAGTCGCTTGCTGCCGTCGCTTAATGAAACGTGAAATTTTGTTATCACCGTAGCTCGTCGATATGGACAGGGCAGCTCGCTGGAGGTTGGCCGGATCGGATGGCTACCTTCCTGCCGTCACTGGGAAACGGGAACTCCACCTTGGTCGTGCTCGCTGGCCGGACAGCAAGGGGCCGCCAGTGGCTCAATGTCTCAACGGAGCCCTGCTGTTCTGGTGGAAATCCGACAGCACTCCTCTGCTGTCGTCGTGCTCAGGGACCTTCTCAACACACAACTACACTTCTGCCTGCTGTAGGAAGCTACCTACCGGCTTTTCTCCGACCACCTCAGCAGCAGCTCCCCGAGATGTCGCTTCGTCTTCCCGAGCCTGGTTTCTGCCATGAAACACCACGAACAGCAGCAACTAAAACCAGAGAAGCTTCGGCTTCTGTTCAGTGCTTAGATCGATAGGAAACCTTATGATTTAACACAATGAGATAGGATTATGGGGGGATAACTAGAGCTCAAGGGGAACTCCCGACCCTGAGCACTAGAAGGAGACCTCAGATCCTGTTTGGAGATAAAATGAGTCTTGACGATTCATTTCCATTTCTGCCTTACAAATAGTTCACGCGAACATGAATTAGTGCGAAAATTACAAAAATACCTCTGAAGCATATTTAAACCACAATAGCATAAAAACATAAATGTAATTAAAAGTTGCAGTACCCACGGTGCCGCTAAGTTACCTGGCTCGCTATCAAATTCATAACATCACTCTCCCCCTTGAGAAAGAGTGATCCCCAAGCTTAATAAATAGAGCATTAAGTCCGGTAATTGTAGGGCTAGAGTGGAAACAAAAGCCTGCATGAGGGTCATGAAGGATTTCGTGGCTGCATCCGCCCAAATGAAGGCGTGGCGCTGGAGAAGATTGATAAATGGACTGGTCAGTGGACTGTAATTCTGTATAAATTTTTGATAATAGCCCGATAGCCCCAAAAATCCTCGTAAAGCCAAAATGGTGTGTTGTGGAGGCCAGGTGGTGATTACTGCAAGTTGTGATGGGTCCACTGTGATGCCTTCTGCTGAATTGATGTTGTCAAGAGAGATGGATAGGGGGCCCGGCGGTAGCATAACTGCCCCTTAACAGTACTGGGTGGCCTTCCAATACAAAACTCATTGTTAACGCTGAGAAGTCCCACAAAATAGGGCCTAAAGTTTGCAACCATTTAACCCTGAGCACCATATCAAATTCGGAGAGAGGGATGACAAAAAATGTAGTGGTAAAGGAAGTGTTACAAATGGAAAAGTGTACCTCTTGGCTGACCCCATAGCTCGGAACCTTCTCACCATTGGCGACTGAAACTGTGGCAATGGGGTGACGTTGGATCCCAACTCGGGGGTGTTTCACAGCGGTCATGCTGAGGATGTTATGTGTGCTGCCTGAGTCCACTAATCCCACTAGTTCCTAGTCAATAACCTTGGCTCTGACTTGCATGGTGTTGGCCGACTTCTGTCCGGTAATGGCATGTAAGGAAATTTCTGGTTCGACCTCCTCTAGAGTATCTGTTGGTGGTTCTTCTTCCTCAGTTTATGCTTCCAATTCCAACCAAAAAAATCGTTTATATTGGTGGCCCACTCAGTAAAGTTCGTCACAATTATAGCAGAGGTTCTTTGGTCGTTTGTAAGCCGTTTCCAACCCTGCTAGTTTTCTGATATATGGGGGTGGGGGTTGCTGCTTTTAGGGGATGCTGTCACAGGATGTCCAAGCATATATTTGGGTGGTGGCACTAGTGGCCCTGTCACCGGAGGCTAATAAGTCCTCCCCTCTTGCCACCCTGGGGCACTAATACTCCCCCTAGCCAGCCCTTCCTCTTATGCTGAATCTGGTGTTTTGCTTCCATTGACCGAGCTAAATTCATTGCTCGTCCCTAATCAGTAGGTGCATGGAGTTCCACCTCTATGAAACAGAGAAACCGAAAACAATAATAGGGACTCAAAGAATGATTTTCCAATGATGTATTCTTCTCCAAGATGGAGGAAATTTATAATACATTACATGTTGATTTTAGGATCAATTTAGATCCTAAAATCAAGGAATAAAATTACAGGATTAAGGAAACAATCCATTTCCTACAATCACATTAATCAATTTACAACTAGCTCATTATAGACTTGCAAACACTCCCCCTCAAGTTGATGCATAGATATCGGTCATGCCCAACTTGCCAATTATACCATGAAATGCCTTCCCTGATACTACCTTCGTGAGCTTATCAGCTAGCTGACTCTCAGATTGAATGAAGCGGAATTGTAGGATCTTTGCATCGAAGTTCTCCTTGATTAAATGACGATCAACTTCAATATGTTTAGTGCGATCATGTTGAACCGGATTCTGTGCAATTGCGATGGCTGCCTTGTTATCACAGTGAAGAATCATCAATTTGGCATATTCAATCCCTAAGTCCCTCAGTGTATTCTTTATCCATAACAACTCGCATACACCATGAGCCATGCCTCGAAATTCAGCTTCAACACTTGATCTTGATACTACCTTCTGTTTTTTGCTTTTCGAAGTGACCAGATTCCCTTCCACAAAAGTAAAGTAACCCGACGTGGATCTTTTGGTTTTCTGATCACCTGCCCAATCATAATTTGTATATCCTTCAATATTAAATATACCATTTTTTTAGAATAACAAACCTTTTCCTGGAGCATTCTTTAAGTATCTCAAGATCCGATAGACTGCTTCTATATGTTCTTCACTTGGTGCATGCATGAACTGACTCACAACGCTTACTGCATATGCTACATCGGACCTCATGTGTGATAGGTAGATTAATCTTCCAACTAATCGCTGATAACCCCCTTTGTCTGCTAGGATTTGATTTGGAAGAATTTCGAGTTTATGATGCGTTTCCATGGGCGTCTCTATTTGTTTACTGTCAAGTATTCCTGTTTCGGCTAGAAGATCCAACACATATTTTCGCTGTGAAAGGAAAACTCCATGTTTTGATCTTGCAACCTCAATTCCCAAAAACTATTTAAGTTGTCTGAGATCCTTCATTTCGAATTTAGTGGCTAAATACTCCTGTAAAGCTTGCATTTCACCTGGGTCATCTCCTGTCACGACCATATCATCAACATATACAATTAAAGTTGTTACCTTTCCTTCTTTGTGTTTTATAAACAAAGTATGATCTGAGTTACTTTGTTTATAACCAAACTCCTTCATTGTAGCTGAGAATCTCCCAAACTATGCCCTAGGTGAATGTTTCAGCCCATACAATGACTTCTTCGATTTACAAACGTCACCTTGACACAAAGAACTACTTTTTACACTGGGTGGTAGGCTCCATGTAGACTTCTTCTTCTAAGTCTCCATTGAGGAAGGCATTTTTAACGTCAAATTGTTGTAGGGGCTAGTCTCAATTTGCTACTATAGATATAAGAATGCGAATTGTATTTATCTTAGCTACTGGTGCAAAAGTATCCTGATAGTCTATCCCATACCTTTGCGTATATCCCTTTGCAACTAGTTGAGCTTTATATCTGTCAATACTTCCATTCTGTTTGAGTTTCAATGTGAACACCCATCGACATGCAATTTTTTTTACTCCTTTAGGTTGGGGAACAAGTTCCCAAGTTGCATTTTTTTGTAGAGCCTCCATCTCTTCGTTCATCGCCTTTTTTCATTTTGGATCAGCTAATACATCCTGCACATTAACTAGGAATATAAACCTTGGATAATTGATCAACAGTAAATGCATACGATTTAGTCAACCTATGGGAGGACACATAGTTATTGATTGAGTATTTGGTCTTGGCTTCAAGATCAGGTTCATAGAGTTTTTTTGGAACTCCCTTATTCAATCTTTGTGGATATCTAGGGGGTATATTTTCTGTAGGAAGACATGTTTCATTAGACTCATCAAACACATGATTCTTATTTACCTAAGGAGGAACATTCCGGGTTGATTCTTCAGTTGTTGGTGCAGACGGGGGGCAACTCTGGGGGTTCTTCAAGAGAAATTACTGAATCACAGTCTTGTTGCACATCATGACACTTGAAAAATTTATGCAGTGCTTGTAACTCAATAAACTCAATACCTCCGTTATTTTCATGTGGAACATTCTCTTCACTTGAACTCTCCCCCTGTAGAGATGTTCAAGAAACTCCCCCTGAATAATAAAGTGCTGATTCATGGAAGGAGACATCTAGAGTCACATGGAGCTTGTTGGTGTGTGGATCATAACACCGATATCCTTTTTGAAATTCAAAGTAGCCAACAAATACACATCGCTTGGCACATGGATCAAATTTATTTCGAAAGATCTTTGGGATATGAACATATGCGGTACACCCAAAAATTCGGGGTTCAAGGTTCGAAAGATGGGGAATTGAAATCAGGGATTGCAGCTTGCATAGAGGAGTTTGAAAATCTAGTACTCTAGAAGGTGTTCGATTGATGAGGTAGGCAGTAGATTTGACAGCTTCGCCCCAATAAAATCGAGGCATGTTCATGCCAAAGAGAGAGGCATGCACTACTTCCAAAATTTGTCTATTCTTTCTTTCTGCCAATCCATTCTGTTGGGGAGTATAGGTGCAAGAGGTCTGATAAGGAACTCCATGATTGGTCAGAAAATTTTTGAGTTAAGCATTAACAAACTCAGTACCATTGTGAGATTACAAAACACAAATTTGCTTTTGGTATTGAGTATGTATCATTGTATGGAATTTCTAAAATGCTAGACACGCATCACTCTTTTGTATAAGCAAAGATACCCAAGTCATTTTAGTGCATTCATCAATAAATTTCACAAAGTAACGAGCTCTAGAAATAGAGGGAACCTTAGCTGGACCCCAAATATCGGAATGAATAACCTCAAAAGGTTCAAAACTTTTATTCAAATTCAGTAAATAAGCAATACGGTGGCTCTTAGCCAATTCACATGTGTCACAATGAAAATGCACATCATTCAAACCTGAAAAAATTTGAGGTCTCAATTTCTTAAGATAACCAAAGGAAAGGTGGCCTAATCGTCGGTGCCATAACCATACAGTTGTTTGAGCATTATCTTCACTGCCAGCTTGATTTGTCTGACTGATTTTCGATCCCCCGTTCTCTGTCAACTCCAAATAGTAGAGTTTGCCCCGTCTAACACCATAACCAAGAATCTTCCGGGTTAGAATGTCCTGAAAGACACAAAATGAGGGCCAAAAAGTTACAGTACAAGCAAGAGTGAAAGTAATTTGGCTAATAGGCAAAAGATTATATTCAAGAGAGGGAACCACAAGGACAGTGTCTAATGTAAGATTATTGGATAATATAACCGATCCTTCCCCAGTAATAGGAGAGGTACTACCATTGGCTATTGAAATAACAGATTGTGGAGAAGGTAGGATGGATTGTAACTGACTGGGATCCCTTGTCATGTGATCGGATGCACCTGTATCAATAATCCAAGGTCTATTCTAAGAATGTACAGAGAATACTGATGGATTATCGAGAATACCTGAATGGCCAACATTTGTCGTAGGTAGCTCCTGATTACCTTCCATGGATGTCACCATAGCTTTCCCAACAATCTTTTTACGGGGTTTTTTTGAGAAATCCCACCACTCTGGATAGCCAATAATCTCATAACATCGTTGTTGTGAATGTACTTTTTCTCCGCAGTAAATATATACACGGTTGTTACCTTTTCCAGAGGATTGAGGGTTCCGACTGCTTGATGATCCTTGTCGGTTTTGGTTGACCAACATCGCCGAGTTCTCTGATACTAGATGATAGCTCCCCATTGTCTGTCTCTATTGATATTTGTGTCTAACATATATATATGTACTTTCCAAGTTTGGGGTCTTTTAGCAAAATTTCTCCACGAACTTGATCAAACTCGGATTCAAGCCCACTGAGGAAAATATGAACCCGAAGCCTAGCCATTACAGAGTGCAACTGGATTAGCCCTTCTACTGTTCCTTCCTAAGATATAGTCCTATGATCAATCTCCTGGAAAATAGCAAGCAGTTTATTGTAGTACGTGGATAACGGTCTACCATTTTGTTTGGTAGAAAAATATCTCTGGTTCAGCTCAAATATACAAGTTTCATCTATCATAGAACGTTTTTTATACTGCTTCCCATATCTCCTTGGCAGTGGAGAGGCGAATAAATCGCTACATTAGCAATGGACTCATAGAGTCAATAAGCCAACTTTTAACTCTTTGATTTTCAGTAATCCATGCTCCAAGATGGACATCACCAGATGTTGGTTTTTTTGTTTCGCTGGTGAGGTATCTAGCTTTGTTGCGTGCGCCAATTCACATCTCCATGAGTTGGGACCATAATGAATAATTGGTCTCATCGAGGATGATTCCAGTTGGAAATGTAGAATTGTCTTGGTGGACTATAATCTGTGGTGATGGGATAAGTTCGGTGGATGTGCCTGTAGTGGTGGCCATCGATCTGGAAATTTGGTCTGGTCTTGTCTAATCCGGTCCGGTTTGGTTCAGTCTGGTCCAGCTCGGTTCGATCTGGTCCGGTTCGGTGCGATCTGGTCAGGTTCAATTCTAGTCCGGTCCAGTGTTGGTCCGGTCCGGTTATAGTCCGGTGCTGGTCCGGTTCAATTTTAGTCCGATTCGGTTGACCCACCTGTTTGGGTCGGTTCAGTCGGCAGAAAAAATAAAGGAACAGTAGTTCCTAAGTTTCAAAAAAAAAAAAACAAATCACCTTTCTTCTTCGGCAGCGGCAACGGAGCTTCGGCTTCCTTTGACAATGGGGTGGTGGTGCCGTTGTCGGCGCTCGTCAGCAATCGTCGGTACTCGTCGGCGACGTGGTTTCGCCTACAGGACCATCGTCGCAGAACTTTGTTCTCTTTCTGCAAGTCGGCTTCCCTCGGTGACAGCGATGATCGGCGGCAATAACAAGCAGGGGGTAAGGTCATCGGCGGTCATCTTCAGGATCACCGGAATACGAAGTTGCAGAAAAAATAGAGTTCTGCAACTCCACGATGATTTGAATCTGCTGTTTTGTTTCCATTGTCCGAGCTAAATTCATCGGTCGCCCTAATCAGTAGGCGCATGGAGTTCCACCTCCAGTTCCAAGGAATTAGTAAGCCCTGCTGTAAACAAATTTACATGTTGGTCTCGTTGAACTAGGTGGTGTGATCGCACTAATTTTTCTTGAAATTGAGTCTGGTATGTTTCCACTGATTCGGTTTGTCGTAACAAGACCTAGTCCCCCAAAGGGTTGTTGTAAGCTGGCAGTCCGAACCGTATCGTGCATAGCTCTTTAAACTCTTCCCAATCAATGACCAAGCGGTCCAATTCCACTTGATGGAACCAGAGTTGAGCTTCATCCATCAAGTGGAAGACAGCTAAACTCACCCTGTCCATGTCAGATGTGCCTTGGTGGGCAAAAAAATTTCGCATTTGTGTAACCAAATTAAGGGGTTGACTGATCCGGTGTAGGTGGTAAAATCAATTTTTGTGTACCTGGGTACGAACCCTCTACCATGTGCCAGATGGCCATTGCGCCCAAAATATTGCTCTCCCCCTCTGCTATAAGAGTGTTCTTCCATTCTTCGTGTAGTGTCAATGGTCAGTTTAATCCCGCCACAATCTCAGAAACTCTGCTATTGATTTGTTCCATCATCTTTGCCATTCGAGCTTAATTTTCTGTTTGCAGTTCTTTGTCAAGGTTTCTTAGTTCTTCACTATGAGACGGATCCCCCATGTTACCTTGATTTGATACCAAGATGTTAGGGTCCCGAGTCATGGATCGCGTAACTCAGCGAGGGACGGATGGATCCAGATGGAGTGGACCCACAGATCTGAACTGGTGTGGTCCACAGATCTGGACTGGATCTGGACAGCAACATTGCTAGAGAGAGAGACGGCCCACAGATCTGGGCTGAGCTGGATCTGGACAGCATAGTGTCTGAGAGAGAGAGGCCCCACAGATCTGGACTGGTCTGGCCCACAGATCTTGACAGGATCTGGACAGCAACAGTGTCTGAGAGAGGGCCCACAGATCTGGGGAGGTAGGGACAGCCGCTTGCTGCTGTTGCTTAATGAAACAATAAACTTTGTTATCACCGTAGCTCGTCGATATGGACGGGGCAGATCTCTGGATGTTGGCCTGATCGGATGGCTACCTCCCTGCCATCACCGGGAAAAGGGAACTCCACCATGGTCGTGCTCGGTGGCCGGACAGCAAGGGGCCGCCGGTGGCTCAACGTCTGAACAGAGCCCTGCTGTTCTGGCGGAAATCCGACAGCACTCCTCTGCGGTCGTCGTGCTCGGGGACCTTCTCAACACACAAGTACACTTCTGCCCTGTTGTAGGAAGCAACCTACCGGCTTTTCTCCGATCACCTCAGCAGCAGCTCCCCGAGTGTCGCTTCGTCTTCCCGAGCCTGGATTCTGCCGTGAAACACCACGAACAACAGCTGCTAAAACCAGAGAAGCTTCGGCTGCTGTTCAGTGCTTAGATCTGTAGGAAACCTTATGATTTAAGACAATGAGATAGGATTATGAGGGGATAACTAGAGCTCAAGGGGAACTCCCGATCCTGAGCTCTAGAAGGAGACCTCAGATCCTGTTTGGAGATAAAATGAGTCTTGACGATTCATTTCCATTTTGCCTCACACATAGTTCACGCCAACACGAGTTTAGGGTGAAAATTATAAAAAGGGAATTTCACTTAAATACCCATCTAAATAAAATATTTTAAAAAATACAGAACGTATCAAAATATTTCTAAAACTACCTAACTTTGACCGGTCAAATGCCTATGTGTACAGTCAAAAGCGACACATAAGCTTTGACTGCTTATGTGTTGCCACATCATCTGTGTAGTAAACTAGATCAACACGTCGTCTGCCACGTCATTATTTTACCATGTCATCTGCCACGTAAGCTGACATGTCATTAAATACAAATTAATTTTTTTAAAAAATTTTAAAAATCAAATACATATTTTATTACCTAATATCTATGGACATTTATCTTTGGGAAAAGTAATAAATGTTATGTCTCGAAGCCTAAAAATTATTTTAGAGTTTAAAAATATAATTTATTCGTATAATTTTTATCATATTATTTACAAAATAAAAAATTATTAAAAATATATATTAGTTAATTAAAAATCTTACAACACCTTTTATTATCAATTAAAAATATTTATTAACTGAAAAAATATAAAATATTTACTTGTGTTTAAAAAATAAATGTACCAGTACACTTTTTATTACCTTATATTTAGAATAATAAGTTATAAAAAATCTTACTCTTACCATTTTAACACCTTTTTATTATCGATTTAAATTTTATTTTAATAAAAAAATTTGAAAATTTTAGTTTTGAGTTTAAAAATCAATTTTATTAATACGTTTTTTTAAATTTATTATTACCTTATATTTAAACTAATTAAAAATAAAATAAATATATAATTAATTTAAAAATTTTACTCTTACTAATTTAACATATTTTATTATAGATTTAAAATATTTTTTAATTTTTTAATTGAGCGGGGGGCGTCGAGGGCGAAGTCTGAGGCCGAGTAGTGGGGAGCGGCGGCAGCAGGCACTACGAGAGGGGAGAGGAGAGGAGAGGAGAGGAGAGGAGAGGGGAGAGGGGGGGAGAGGAGAGGAGAGGAGAGGAGGTCGAGGCTGAGCGACGACAGCAAGAGGAAAGAGGGCGAGGCCGAGGGCAAGCGGCGGTGAGAGGACGAGAGGAGAGGGGGAAAGAGGAGAGGAGAGGAGGTCGAGGCCAAGCGACGACAGTGAGAGGAGAGACGGCAAGGCCAGAGGAGGCCGAGGCAAAGCGGCGGAGAGAGGGCGAGAGGAGAGGGGGTGAGAGGAGAGAAGAGGGGGCGAGAGGAGAGGAGAGGAGGCCGAGCGGCGGCGAGAGGGCGAGAGGAGAGGGGGCGAGAGGAGAGGAGAGGAGGCCGAGTGGCGGCGAGAGGGCGAGAGGAGAGGAGAGGAGAGGAGAACGATGAGAGGGGACACATAAGGCATTTAAAATAACTTATTTTGAAAAACAATGCGGTGGAATACAGGGAGGATTATTTAATTTTTATTTAATGATGTGTCAGCTTACGTGGTAGATGACATGGTAAAATAATGACGTGACGTGTCGATCTATGTTTACTACACAGATGACATGGCGACACATAAGCAGTCAAAGCTTATGTGTCGCTTTTGACTCCACACATAGGCATTTGACCGGTCAAAGTTGGGTAGTTTTAGAAATATTTTGATGACGTCGGTATTTTTAAAAATATTTTATTTTAAATGGGTATTTAAGTGAAATTCCCTTATAAAAATGCGCCTGAGGTATATTTAAACTGAAATAGCATAAAAACATAAATATAATTAAAAGATGCAGTACCCATTGACTGACCCACGGTGCCATTGAGTTACCCGGCTCGTTATCGAGTTCATAACAGAAGGCTTCTAGGAAAGGGGGAGAGAGGGACAAAGGAAGAGGGACAAAGTAAAGAAGGAGAGAAAGGGAGAGAGAAGAGTGAGGACAAATTTTTGGGGAGAGAGAGGAGAGCAAGAGATTTGGGCATAGGCTTGATTGATTTTTCCTTCAACCAAGACCCCTATTTATACTCTTTTCATTACATTTTTAGGAGAAACTTATCAATAAATTAGGCTCCCTAATCAAATCAATCAAGGAAATATTACAAAATTAAATGAGAGAATCTTGAAAATTTCTATGTAAATTACAATTTTGTCTAGAGAGATTCTTCAAGAGAGGCTGCTATCAGATGATAATTAAGAAGATCCTCATTGAGTCTTTAGAGTGTTGGTGTCGTCAAGTTTGAAGATGCCATTGAAAGCTTGGTCATGTTAAAGGAGGCATTGGTGAAGGTGAGGAACTTGCTGAAGTTTGGATGCGAGGGAAGAAAAAATTTCAGACGAATTTGCCTACTTCTTAGAGGGCACTAAACATTAGGGTGCTATAAAATATGTGATTTTTTTGTGGCCACTTCACCATAAAAAGCTTCACAATAAACAAGGCAAAGGAAATGTTGTCACTATAGACTTAAGGGCACATGAACTATCAGGAATTGGGAAACAGCCATCCCATAGATGATCTTCTTACATGGAAATTAGAAAAGGCTTTTCTGGAGAAAAACCATGCTGTAAGCAATGGACATAATGTTGTTGTCAATGTATACATGAGAAGGTCATATGAAAAAGGTGGAAGGCCATGCAATTATGTAATCAATAGTTTAACTTAGTACTCTTTCATCAGGAGCAGGTACATGTTATGGTCCCTAGCCATAGATCTAGTAACTCGGCATGGGATTTGTGAATCTAGCACTGTCATAGAGTTGCTGCTCTCAGTAAGGAGGAAAAGAAGGCTCTTTTCTTTGGTGTTCTCGGTAAGACTGAAAAGGAGTCTCCTTTCTTTGTTTTTCATGGTAAGGGTTGAGAACCCTTGCTGCTCGCAGACAGTAAGGGGTTGAACCCTTGGTTGCTCACTTCTAAGAGGCTGAGGACCCTCTTGGCCAGGTACTGATGTTCACGTATGATGGATTAGGTGTTCCTAATCCTACCTTGTTCGTGTATAGGCTAAAGCACCTCTTTAGAGGTTACTCTCGGGTTGGGGATTGGGGAAACCCCTAACCTTGCTCGGAATGAAGGAGGGAAGGCCCCTGTTGCTGCTGTGGATGAAGGGCAGCCTCTAAGTGAACTTGGAAACAACTCGAAAACAACAACAATCCTTTCCCAAATCAATGCAAACAGAATTCAAAAAGGAAGAGAATAAACCCAAATAAAGAGAGAAACTATACCTGGAGCTCGTCAAGGAGACCTCCGAAACCCTAGAGCTCCTCAAGGAGAACTCCAAATCCTATTTAATCTAATTCAATGCTTGATCTTCTTCTATTTCTCTACCCTCTAAATAGGGTTTAACGTCATTAGAGTTTTAGGGCTTAAATTGATAATTTTGCCCATGCGACCTGGATCCTTACATACTTAATGAAAAAAATATACTTAAAATAATATAAATTATGAAATTTAAAAGTAATTAACTCAGTGAGTCATTGCCGCTTCCTTTGGGTGACTCGATGAGCTATTGAGTCTTCAACATCTGCACCCCCCTCTGCCTCCTCCTTGGAGAAAGAGCTTGTCCTCAAGCTCATAAGTTGGGTAGACCAGTTTGAAGTTGGCAAGTTGTTCCCATGTAGCAGCCTCTTGTCCGGTGTCCTTCCATTGTACTAGAATCTCCCACTGGTTATTAATACGATTGGCACACAATACTGTAGCTGGAGTAAGAATAACCCATCCATTGTCCACCGAAGAAAGGGACGGGATCAACGAAGGAGGTAGACCCTTAAAGGATTTAAGTAAGGAGACATGGAACACATCATGGAGTTTAGCCGTTGTGGGAAGTTGCAATTGATAGGTGACTGGCCCGATGCATGGAATAATAGTGAAAGTGGTAAGGATGGTATGGGCCCGCTAGTGAGTTTTGGTGGTAAGGATGGAGTCATAGGACATAGTCACCTTCTTTGTATGTGATATCTTGTTGTCCCTCGTCGTAGAAGTCCTTCATACGAACTTGTGATTTGAGGAGGCGATCCGAAATATTTTGTAGAACCTGGTCTAGTTCAATGAGTGTTTGATCAATAGAGTCCACGCGAGTGGAGCCCAGAGTATATGAGAGAAGCAAAGGAGGATCTCTGCCATAGAGAATGCTGAAGGGAGTAGACTATAAAGCGGTGTGGAAGGAAGTGTTGTAACAATATTCCACCCACGGTAGCCATTGAACCCGATTTTTAGGACGATCACCACTAGACATCGGAAATACATTTCCACAGTGCGGTTAACTACCTCTGTTTGGCTGTCTGTTTGAGGATGATAGGATGATGAGAACTTCAACTTGGTGTCGCATAGATGAAACAATTCACGACAAAAAGTGCTAGTAAAGACATCATTAGGATCACTGACAATCAATTCGGGAATACCATGTAAATGAACAATATGCATGAGAAATATCTGTGCCACTCTAGATGTTGTATATGGGTGTGCCATGGGGATAAAGTGAGCATACATGGAGAACCGATCCACATCCACAAATAAAATTGACTTGCCCAAAGATTGTGGAAGACCTTCGACGAAGTCCATAGAAATATCGGCCTACACCTGTGTAGGAAGTGCCAAAGGCTGTAGAAGACCCGTGGAACTTAAGTGTTCGGCCTTGTTACATTGACACACCAGACAAGATCATACATATGCTACAATGGAGGTCTTCATAGCCTGCCAATAGAAATCCGCTCGAATGTGATGCAATGTTTTCTGGATGCCTTCATGAGTGTTGTCATGGTATGCAGAGATGATGGCTGAAACAAAAATTTGTAATAAATAAGAGAATCCTGAATGGTCCATCTAGAGTCCATGGTCCCCTCTATAAATTTCTTGTGCATATCGAGAAGAACCGAATTGCTGGCATTTTCCTCCTTGACCAAGTCTAAAAGAATAAAACGAGGTTGGTTGATAGCATATAGAAGCGGCAGAGTCTCCAAACGTCGTGATAAGGCATGGGCTGCCTTGTTTAACCTGTTTGCACGGTATTCCATAGTAAAGTCGAATCCCATCAATTTACAAATCCATTGTTGTTGAGGAGAAGTCATGAGTCACTGCTCCAGCAAATATTTAAGGTTGTAATGATCAGTACGAATAAGAAATGCGCAACCCCATAATGACGGGCACCAATGTTGGATAGCTTTGGCCGACCCGATTAACTCGTGTTCATATACTGGCAATTTGTGTGTCGTACTGCCAGCTATCAGCTGAAATATGCAATAGGGTGAAAGTGCTACTGTAGAACGGCCCAATGCCCCCACCTGATGCGTCACACTCAACCTCAAATAAATCTTCAAAATTGGGAAGTTGCAAAACTGGTGCAGATGCAAGAGCTAATTTGAGATCTGAGAAGGACTGTGTGGCTTGATCATTCCAAATAAAGGAATTTTTCATGAGGAGATTTGTCAATGGTGCTGTTATCGGTCCATAGTTTATGATAAATTTCCTATAATATTCTGCCAATCCCAAAAACCCTCTAAAAGCAGAGGTATTCATAGGTTGCGGCCAATCGGCAATAAATTAAATTTTCTCCGAATCAACTGTGACCCCATCATGGGAAATAATATGGCCGAGATAGCCACATGTGATGTCACAAATGAGCATTTCTATTTCTTTATATATAATTGATGGGCATGTAACAATTGAAATACCAATCTTAAATGCTCTAAATGTTGATGCCCGAACTGGCTGTAAATGAGTATGTCATCAAAGAAAACAAGTACAAATTTGCAAAGATAGTTGCAAAATACCTCATTAACGCCTAGAATGTGGATGGGGCGTTGGATAACCCAAATGGCATGACCACAAATTCAAAGTAGACATGATGAGTGTGAAAGGACATTTTCTCGATGTCGTCTAGATGCATACGAACCTGATGATATCCAAAGCGCAAGTCCAATTAGGTGAATATATATGACCCGTGCAATTCATCTAAAAGCTCCTCCACCATAAGAATAGGGAACTTATCTTTCACATTTTGGGCATTCAAATCCCAATAATCGACACAAAATCGCCATGTACCATCATGTTTCTTAACGAGGAGGACTAGTGACAAAAATGGTGAACGACTGCTACAAATAAGGCCTTGTTGTAGCATGGTTTGGCATTGTCTTTAAATTTCATCTTTTTGTAGGTATGGGTACCGATAAGGTCAAACAATCACCATTTTTGAGCCCTATTTTAAACATATCCAATGGTCACAATGCCTCAAGGGAGGCACCCTAGAGGGCTCTTGTAACAAGTCCGAGAACTCATCCAGGAGATGTTCTATATTATTGTCCGCATTGTCCTGTGTGTGAATCGTATGAATGTGATGTGGCTTGTCCACGTGACTGCCCTATAATAGTACTTGTTGTCCGCCCGTTTCAAAACTCATAGTAAAATCCCATAAAATAGGGCCTAATTTGTGCAGCCATTTAATACCCAATACCATATCATACCCAGATAGAAGTATGACAAAAAAAATTGAATGAAAGAAAGTCGTACCGATTGAGAATTTTACTTTTTTACTGATGTCGTAGCTAGGAACTTTTTCTCCGTTGGCAACCGAAATTGTTGTTGTTGAGTGTGGAAGTATTTTTAGTTGAAGGTGTTGGGCAGCGGTCCAATGGAAAAAATTATGTGTACTTCCCGAATCCAGAAGGTTGACAAGGTCTTGGTCCATCACCCGAGTGCGGACTTGCATAGTTTTGGTGGATTTCTGTCCTATAATGGCATGCAAAGAGATTTCTGGTGGATCCTCCTCAGTAGAATCATCAAGCTATTGTGGTTTTGTGATTTCATCAACCTCTAACCATAACAAACATTTATATTGATGGCCTGCCCTGTATGTTTCATCACAGTTGTAACATAAGTTCTTTGCCCTGCGCTTAGCCATCTCCACACTCGTTAATTTTTTAATATACTGGGCGGGCGGGTTGCTAGGCCTTGTATCTGCTACAGGAGTAATACTGGGATGATTTCTGACCTGTTGCCCTGCTGGAGAAGCTATCTGAGGGTTAGTGTTTCACCTCCCTTGCCAGTTATTGGAAGGGTTCCGGTCCCTTTGCCAAGCTGGTCTCTTGTTTTGAACTTTTTGTCGAAGTTCCAGTGCACGAGCTAGATTCATTGCTCGAGCTAAGTCAGCAGGTGCGTGGAGCTCCACCTCTAACCTTAATGACTCAGTAAGGCCTGGTGTAAATAAATTGACTTGCTGGTATACGCGAACCATCTGAATGGCTCATGCCAATTTTTCTTGGAATTGTTTTTGATATAGCTCCACTGGGCCAGTTTGTTGTAATAGCACTAGATCCCCCAAGGTGTTACTGTGGGCTGGAGGACGTAACCGGATAGTGCATAACTCCTTAAACTCTTCCCAATCCAGCACCAATATATTCAACTCTACTTGATGAAACCAGAGTTGTGCTTCATCAAACATGTGGAAGTCGGACAGTCCCACCTTATCAATTTCTAATGTTCTCTGATGGGTAAAAAACTTTTTGCAGCTATGCAACCAAATCAAGGGGTCATCTGACCCATTAAAAGTATGGAAGTCAAGTTTTGTATACCTTGGTACGGTGCCTCCTCCTTGGCTGAAATTTCCCATCTGGCTGGGAAAGGCAGTGTGCCCTATAAATTGGTCTCTCCCTGTGTTTAATGAGTTGTCCTCTCCTCTTTGCTCCGGGGTTGAATTTCTTCCCACTATAATATTTCTCAACATTCCAGACAGTCTATCAATCTGGAGATTAATATTTGGAATTTTTTGTAACTTCTCCATGATTATGGCAAACTTTCATTCATTCTCTACTTATTTTTCTTCCTGTGTCTGTTGCTCTCTGATCATCAACTCTTTTAACTCACCATTGTTGGGCTCCCCCGTGTTACCCTACTCTGATACCAAGTTTTTATGGTCCCTAGCCATAGATCGAGTAACTCGGTGTGGGATTTATGAATCCAGCATTGTAATAAAACTGTTGGTCTCGGTAAGGATGAAAAGGAGGCTCTTTTCTTTGGCTGTTCTCGATAAGACTGAAAAGAAGTTTCCTTTCTTTGTTTTTCTTAGTAAGGGTTGAGAACCCTTGCTGCCCGTGCTCACTACTGAGAGGGTAAGGACCCTCTTGGCCAGGTACTGATGTTCACGTATGAGGGATTAGGTGTTCCTAATCCTGCCTTGCTCGTGTATAGGCTAAAGCACCTCTTTAGAGGTTGCTCTCGGGTTGGGGATTGGGAAAACCCCTACCCTTGCTCGGAATGAAGGGGGGAATGCCCCTCTTGCTGTTGTTGATGAAGGGGAGGCTACAGCAGCTGAGTGAACTCAGAAACAGCAACAATCCTTTCCTCTTTGATTTGGTAAAATTAATGCCAACAGAATTTAAAAAGGAAGAGAATAAACCAAAATCTAGAGAGAAACTATACCTGGAGCTTGTCAAGGAGACCTCAAAAACCCTAGAGCTCGTCAAGGAGAACTCCAAACCCTGTTTAACCTAATTCAATGCTTGTCCTTCTTCTATTTCTCTACCCTCTAAATAGGGTTATATGTCATTAAAGTTTTAGGGCTTAAATTGACAATTTTGCCCCTACGACCTGGATCCTTGCATACTTAATGAAAAAATATACTTACACAATATAAAATATGAAATTTAAAATTAATTAACTCAATGAGTGATTGCCTCCTCTTTTGGGTGACTCAGTGAGCTATTGAGTCATCAACATTACAAAACCTTGTTTCTGGTACCATAAATGTGTTAAAATTTCCAGATATGAACCAAGGTGGAGACATCCATTTGTCAAAGTAAAAAGGCTTGCTATTAGATTTTTTGTATCAAACAGATTTATGTTTAAAACAACAATCTAGCCAATTGATGGGCCAACCAACTAGGGGTTTCATGGGTCAAACTGTTGGAAGTGGGTGTATAGTTTGGTTTTGGCCTCTCATGTGGTTTCAGATTTTTGAGAAGGGTGCAAATGCCTGTTTGAATGAACAAACCTATTGTAACCAACTTGATTTATTCAATTGACAGCAATGATTTACGTTGCTCGATCTATTAATAGAGTTTTGACTCTAAACTATGGGACACCTAGGTCTTTTGGTAAACTTCATCTTATTTGAAGACTTTAGATGGAAAAAATAACTGGTCAATGGTGATTAAATAGAGTCAATGTTGCTAGCTTTTTCCCATCCTTGTATTTTCTTGAGTATATATTGATGTGTGTTAGAAAAAGGATGTATAGTCAATTTTTTTCCTAGTAAATAGGTCAATTTTTTTTCTATTTTAGCCATTTGATTTAGATTGAAAAGTAAATTTCATTTTTCCTCTTTTAATATTTTTTACATTTCTGATGTCTTCATGCTTGACATTCAGTTCTCTATGGATTATACAGTCTCATTTTTCAAGCTTGTCAAAGTATCATAATATGTAGTGCTCAGTGTGGTTTCTCTTTCTCTTTTTATTTTTTATTGTTTCTAAATAAGTTACTCTAGTTTTGCTTAAAGGATGTAAGTTGTTACAATGTGGGACCCACCATGAGGATGTGGGACACCAAGAAGAGTCCTCTCCCAAGCAAGCACGAGTTAAGGAATTAAAAATCACAAGCTGAATTGGGTTAGAAGACTTGAGGATCAAATGGGGCACACAAATATCTCACGAGCTAGCAAACTTATCAAGATGAGCTGGTAGATAGTGAGGGACCCACAAGGATAAGGCCATGAGCTTGCCTCCTCCCTTATATTTACGCGAATGAAGAAAGAGTTCTAGTTCAACTCATATTAGTCTTCTAGTAGATTGGTTTGAATAGACTTATTTTAGAGAGTTAGAATTGGAATGTAATTAGGATTGAAAGGCTAATTGTATAAGGACTTTACCTCTTCCTCTACTATAAATAGAGGTGTCGTAATTCGGTATTAATCAAGTTATACATCTCATTCTTGAGTTAATCTCTCTCTCTCTCTTTGCTTGGCACCACCTCTCTTTTCTATTTTATTTTTTCTTCTCTCTACTCTGGAGCTGTTCTTCCCTTTTCTTCTTTTTTTTATTTCTTCTTTATCTTGCTCGGAATTATGAAAAAGGGATCCTAAATTCAACATGGTATCAAAGCATTATATTTAGGATCCCTCGTCAAAGGAATGCTCTAAAGAAATGATGATCAACACCACTCAAAGAAGGCTCTTTTATGAAGGAAGAACACAAGCCGAGAGATAAGTGTTCAATTTTTTCATTTCATGTTACTCGTTTCTGAATTTAGAAGATGATTTAAGGATGAGTTTGTAAATTCTATCATCTTATTATATTATGGATATGCATGCCTCTCTATATAGAAGGAGCTATCAAAACAATTTTGTCGGTTTGGAAATTCTGTATACCGAGACCAGTCCATGATCAGATTGTTGGAATTTTTTTTCCATGGGATAAGAGTTCCCTGATATAGAAGATTGTTATTGAGTCTCTTATGAGTGGTATTAGAGAAAAAAATCAGAATAATAATTTGGCATCAATGCTAAAATTTCCCATACATCGAGTTGTTTGAAGTGTACTACTTGGTGTTATTATTAGATTTTTTGAAGAAGAAAAAGGGCCTATCATGGCTGAAGAAAATATGAATATCAAAGGTGATATACTGAGAATTACCACCATACCCTTATGTGGGGTATCCAATTTTATGAGTTGGTCCACATCGGTTCGGAGGTTCCTTATAACTAAAGACCTACTTGGTCACCTCACCACCCAAGGACCACCTATTGATGAAGATGATATTTTTTATAACAAATGGTTGAAAAATGATACTTTGGTGATTAGTTGGCTAATCAATAGCATGGAAGAACATGTCTCGAACAATGTTATTTATCTTGACACTGCTAAACAAATTTGGGAGACATGTGCTAAATTGTACTCTTGCCCGGATACTCTTCTCCAAAAAATGTTGAATACTAAACAAGAAGAAAATATCCCTGAGTACTTGGCTTACTTTAGAGATTTTCTTCAAGAGTGGAAGTTATCTCAGCCTTCAACCACATATATTTCTATACAAGACAAACAGAAGGAAGCCTTAATTACTGCTATTTGTCTTGCAAATGTTAAACCCCAACTTGAGATTGCCAATAGTCAACTTTTGAGTGCTTCTGCTGTCCCCAAGTTAGATGATGTATGCACAACACTACTTCGTATTCTAGACACTTCTTCCTCCACTACTGACGTATCATCTGCTATGTATTCCGATCATAGAGTATCATCATCTGACTGCGGCCGAGGCTGAGGTAGAGGTTATAGAGGAGGCAAAGGAAGAGGTGGAAGGATAGGTGCTGGCAGAGCAGAGGGGAAAGAATGTACTCATTGTAAAAAATTGGCCACACTATAGATCATTGCTATTACAGGGCATGCACATACTGTGGACAATATGGCCATTATAAAGAAATATGCTATAAAGCCAATGTATAGTCAGAATTAACAAGGGCTAATCAAGCCTTTATAAGTGATACAAAAGAAGAACAACCCACAAAATCAACAACACAGAAATTTTTTACTGATGAAGAGTATGAGCTAATTCAGAAAATGAAGACAATGCTGGGTTCATCTCCTAGTTCCTCCACAACTACTGCTGCCACTACCGCTTCAGGTATGCTATCTGCCTCATCTTCATCCTGGATAATTGACTCAGGAACCTCTGAGCATCTTACAGTTAACAAAAATTTATTACATTCTCTATTTCTGAGTCTTTCACAAAAGTTTGTTACCATAGCTGAATGTTCTCAAACCAAGTCCAAGGGAAAGGTTCCACTTCTGTCACACCATCACTTCTACTCACTGATATTCTTTTCGTTCCTACTTTCCCTTTGAATCTATTATCTGTTAGTCAACTGACAAAATATTTTAATTGCTCTATTACCTTCTCACCCACTTCATGTGTCTTTCAGGATCTTATAAAGAAGCAGGTGATTGATGGAGGCCACGAACAAGGGGGGCTTTACTACTTGGATATGTTGAAAATAAATATGGTTTCTACTACTGAAAATGAGACACGGTTATGGCACAATCGGTTGGGACATCCATATGCACAGTCTCTTCATTATATGTCTTCATATGAATGGGTTACAATACCTTAACATTCTTTCCCAAATCCATAGCCCAATCTCTTTCTTCTCCTTTGTTAACTGTCATTTAGCAAAGTAGTAAATTTTAGCTATGAAAAATTAATTGAATTTGTTTTCAGTTTCTATGTGAAGTTAGAAGAACAAAAGCGATGCCACCCTCATCAAGTGCATCTCTTTTACAAAATTTAGGAAAAAAACACAGTTTTCCCCTCCCCTTCTTTCTAATCTTATTGATAGGTTGATAGTTTTTAATAAATATTTTAATTTTAAAATTTTTTCTATATTATTCAAGGAGGCGATGTAATTTTTAAAATCCAACCTGCAAAGCATGCCTGCATCAATGGTAACCATGTGAATGAGTTCCACACCAACTCCCTTACATGATTCATGGGGACTAAAAACCTATACAACCTGCAAATTCAAACTAGAATATTCCAATTTGGTCCAATTTCCATTCTCTCTAGAAGTTAAATCTTAAAACCAACTTTCACATGCTCTTTGTTTGTCACTGATGTAATCGGTATTAATACTTAATAAGCATAGGGAAAATGCCATACAAAAGTAGCTTTTTGATTGACCATCTCTCCCATCTCATGCGGCATCAACTCATCTTTTTGCTTCCATAGATCCTCGGTTTCCCAGGTGGAGCTGTCATCATCTCTGCCTCCAGGGGAAACAGGACCAAATCAGTGCTAGTACGATTGTTCAGCAATTTCTCTCTTTCACGTACTGTTGTATCACCATGAAGCTGCAGATTTGTCAGTTGTGTTGCCCTCGAGTAAGTCCCAACGTCCAGCCTGGCCAATGGTGTTGGTGCATCATAGCTTTGAGAATAGGATCTGAATGCTGGTTGGGGAAACCTGTCAGTCTGCAATGAAGACAGGTTTCTGACATCTCCAATTCTCAGATTACGTGGATGAATGGTTTGTGAGGATCCATATTGCCCGTCACTGACGGGGTAAGTAGAAAGACGGCTGCTTTTGTTCTGTAACCTATCGCTTCTTCCCTTTGAGTCTTCTTCATCGTTGCTTAAGTTTATGATCAGAGAGGCCTTGGGGAGTGGGTTCTGTCTTTCCCTGAATAACCCCCACAAATAGCACTTGCCGAAGATCCCTGAATGTCATTTAAATATTAGTGCAGAAACGGTAAGAACTGGGAGCTGGTAGTGATATGGCGTCTGCCAATGTAGAAAGAGTGCTTACTCCAGTAGCTCTGGGGCAGTTCAAGGGAAGTGAAAATGAGAAGCTCAGTGCGGCCAACTGATGCTCTCAACACCAATTCTCTGGACATAGTTTCATCGAGCAGGTCATTGTACAGATTCTCATCCCTAGCACGGAAAGTGGGAATCCCAGATTCAAGGAAAGAACTAGCAAAGAAATACTGTGTGCCCTTCAATGAACACAAGCAATGGAAGTACCTTTCAGTTTCTGGAAAGAAATACAGTGAAATGTTGTCATCAGTGGGGGGTGAGATTGCAAAGTTTCTTGGCCATGCGGCAGCTTTTGGTAGCTTTTCAAAGTGAAGAAATGGCTTTAGAGTAGTGGCCTCTTGAAGTATCCTCGGGCATGCTTTATCTGATAGATGTGCTGCAATTCTGCCATAGATATCGCCGCTTATTTTGAAACATCCCCTGCAGCGACGACGAATTACAACAAGATTACAGTTCATATACAAGATCTATATGCAGTATGTATAACAGGAAACCGTAAGAAAAAAGTATAAACGAAAAATGTTTTATGTTTGTGTCAAGATCACAGTTCAAGTACAAGATCTATTTCTTGAAGAGAGATTTTGGGTGAACAATTGGAGATTGCACTGGTTGGGCACAACGGAACCGTGAATCCTTTCATGATTACTATGAGGATTAATGAATTTTTCAAGTTAGAGTTCTTGAGGGGTGACTATCACTAGGGGAACATCAATAAATCTTTATGTTATGGTTTTTTTGTTTTATTTTTTACATTTACATTTCTTAATTACATTAACACTTAAATTTTCAATAAGCACTAAATTCACCCCCACCCCCCATCTTGAGACGCCACCTCTGCCAACAACTGTAACTCGACCTACCATTTCATATGTTGTTACCTGGTGAGAAGATTCATGAAAAATCCTGGGAAAATTCATTTGGATATGCAAATCACATGATAATTAGATATTTGAAGGAAAGAGAAAGAAAGAGGTTCTTGTACATCTGAGGAAGGAAATCTAGTGACTTGAAAAAGTAAGAAACAAAATATAGTAGTAAGATCCAGTGAAGATGTTGAATATAGACCAAGGGTGCACAGAACTTGTGAGTTGATTTGGGTGACCTCCATTCTTTTCGAGTTTAATGTGGTGATAAAAGTCATATTTTTCATACTATAGTCATGCAAGGGGAGCTAGGGGAATCAAAATTAGATATTTAGAGACTTGGGTGCCAAGCAAGATCAAGGAAGGGAGGAGCCTGCCCAGGGATATTTGTGGTATTTAGTGAAAAAAAGTCAAAAAAATTAGTCAGCTAAAAAGATGTCTTAGTTTCCTCTTAGGAGTTTTAATTTTCTATTTGATATAATCTCTTAGTTAAAGTTTTAGTTAAAGTAGGAGTTTCCTATTTGATGTAATGGATAAATTATAAACAGAGGAAGCTTGGTTAGGGGCAAATCAGCCTTAACTCTTTATTCCTTTTCCTCTTTGTTCCACTCTTCCCTCTCACTCTACTAGTGCCCTATCTCTCTGTCCCTTCTCTATCCTCCTCTCTCCAAACTTTTCCCTCTTCTCTTCTTCTTGCACGAACACTCTCATTCTCTCTTTCTCTCTCCTTCCTTCTTCCCTTCTCTTCCCTTTCCTTCTTCTCTAGATCTACTTTTACCCTTTTCCGAAGCCTCTCAATTTTTCCTTGCACTTTCCTGAAAAGATAGAACCTTTCCAACGACGGTTCTATCAAAGTGTTATTAAAGTAATCCTTTGTAATCTTCTTCAATCATGGTGAAACACGAGATACATGGAACTAAAATAGCAAGAGGAAGCTGCCGCTCACGAGTTCAATTCAGAAAATTGGACAAATCTCTCCACACAAGTGGAGAAAATTTGAAATTTGAGAAACAAGATGGATCACTTGACATGTCTAGTGCAATCTCTCATGGAAGAGAGGCTTTCAAGACTTTCTTCCCTTTCAATGAATGTTGGACACGGAAGCCTTGTCCAAATCTATTTTTGAAATGGTATCCTCCCCATCACCACCGTTATTGCCTACACCAACCATTCCCAACTTATCTCCTTACCAAAATGTTTCTTCGATTCCTAACCTCACACATCCTCCTTAACCAAGACACTCCCTCTCCACAAATCTACCTCCATTCTCTCAGTCATCACACCCTAATTCCTATCATCTTGACATGTCGCATACCATATCAAGGTTGCCCAAACAATTCCACATTTTTCACCTCAAATCTCCCATTTGATTCCATTCCATATAGCCTCGTATGGCCATGTTGGATTTTCCTAGGTGCAACGCTAAAGTGATCCAGACAAATAGGCCTATATGGCTGAGGAATTGTTTGCCTACCACCAAACCGAGGAAGATCAATGGATTTTATTAGTCTCATTTCATCATGAATATGATGGTAGAAGGTGGTTCCAATGGCATGAAAAGGACTACTCCTCTCTTGGCAAGTGCTTTTTCAAGCTCTGTATGTTTGTTTTGAACCCACTCAGTATCAAGACTTCGATTCTCTCTTGACCAAGCTCAAGTAGATAGGCTGTCTAGAATATCAAGCTATGTTTGAAAGAATTGCAAATAGAGCTCAATAGTCAGAACACATCCGGGTGGGAAGTTTCATTGGAGGACATAAGCCTGATTTGGCGGCGGAAGTGGGAGTATTTCATCCTAAAACTCTTATTCATGTAATTTACCATGCCACACTTCAGGAAGAAAAACTGTCACTCTAATAGCCTCAACCCAAGGAACCTCCTTTTCTGCCATTCCAGTCCCCAACTCCAATAACAACCAACAAAGCTTACCCTCATTCCCCATGGAGTCCATTATAAAAGCAAGGGTTTGTGCTTTAATTTTTGCGAGAAATTTGTTCTAGGTCATAGATACAAAACATTTCAAATGTACCTTTTTGAGGAGGAGGAGGAGGAGGAAGATCATCACCTCAAATTGTTGTTACAGAAGACCACATACTAAACCCTGAAGTATCCTTCCATGCCCTTTCTAGGACACTCCAATTTCTAACCATGCAACTCAACAATGAGATCCAAGGTCATATGGTACATATTGTTAGAAGATGGGGCTCCAGCCCACATGTCAAAGGAAGAATGCCCAGACGTCCAAGAGGTGACATCTTGGTAAATAAGAAGACTTTTCATAAATATGGCATGAAAGCGTAATTAGTTAAAGAGATATGTCTTTTATTTTGTAATAAGGCATGCAATGGTTGGACACTTTAGGAGAGGCTGTATGGGACTTTAGTAAGATGACAATGGAATTTTTCTGTTGATGCAGCACCATATAAGTGGTAGGTTGTTTCAAATGGTGAGCCTCACTCTTTAAGGCAGGATATTTTGCATACGTGGGTACCCTTAGAAGCCAGTCTTCTTCCAAATAGTGGCACCAATAGGAGCACAAGGTGAACAAAATATTCCCCCTCGAATGAAGAATTTATTAACTATTTTCCATGATATTGTCTCAGCACCAATGGCTTACCACCAAAGAGATATCAAGACCATTGAGTTCAACCAACAAACTGCCTCCCTACCAGCACATAGCCTTACAAGTACTCTCATGTGTTGAAAACTGAGAAAGATTAGTCAAAGAGATGCTTCAAGAAGGGATAATTAATCCGACCAACAGTCCATACACTTCCCTTATTTTAATAGTTAAGAAAAATTATGGATCTCATAGGTTTAGTGTGGACAACCAGGCCCTCAACAACGTCACTTCCAAAGACAAGTATCCCTTTCCCATTATTGATGAATTACTTGATGAATTATGTGGTGCAGAGATTTTCTTCTAAGCTTGACCTTTCCTCGGGCTACAATCAAATTTGAGTAGCTAATAATGATGATTAGAAAACCGCATTTAGAACACATGATGGACAACATGAGTTTCTTGTGATGCGTTTTGAACTGATTAATGCACTGACTTCCTTTCAATACTTGATGAATGACGTTTTCTGGCCCTACTTGAGGAAATGTGTACTTATCTTCTTTGATGATATACTAGTCTACAAGAAGAGTTTTGAGGATCATCTAGGTCATTTGCATGAAGGGTTAAGATTCTCCAAGTCAAGTCATCAAAGTGTATTTTTTCCTCAGCTAAAGTTCACTATTTAGAGCACGTGGGCTCCAAAGAAGGGGTGTCAACTGAACATGACAAAATTCAAGCCATGCAAGAGACTTCAACCTACCATCCCAAAACAATTGAGAGCCTTCATGGGATTAACAAGGTATTATAGGAGATTTTTGCAAAACTATGCTACTATTACTAGGTCTTTAAATTTGCTACTTAAAAATATCCATTCTTATGTCCTCAAATAACTGAATATGAACTTCCTCCCCTTTGAAATCTCTGCCTAATTTTCTAAAAAATTAATTATTGAGTGTGATGCTTTTGGATTGGGAATTGAGGTTGTTTTGATGCAAGAAGAGCAATTTATTTCCCACTTTAGCTGACCTCTCAAGGGGAGAATGCTCTCTTGGTCCACCTATGGTAAGGAAATCTCTACCTTGGTACAGTTCAACTTTAGAGATCTTACTACATTTGGAAAAAAATTACTTTCTGAACCGACCATTGCTTACATTAAATTTTGCTTCCAAAGAGAATTAGTACACCATGAGGCAAAGGTGGTTAGTTAAATTGATGAGATATGGCTTTGATATTATATACAAAAAACTGAATGGGAATGGTACAGTTGATAGTCTGCCAAGGAAACATGACCATACACTTCTTATTCTATGTGCTTCTCTTGTTCCTTTGGTTTTACAAGATATCAAAACTACGTATAGCACTGATCCACTACTTCTAGAACAACTTATTAAGGATTGGGAAGACTGTACATTGGCCCCCAACTACAAAAGAGTCAATTCCTTACTCTTCCTCTATAATCGGGTAGTGGTTCTGTGTACAACAAAGAAATGGTACATGCAATTTTGAGAGAGATGCACAACTTCTCCACAACCAATCATGCAGGTTTCCTAAAAACCTTCCATAGGGTGAGAAACACTATTTCTTAACTGGGGCTCAAAGCTAATGTTAAAAACTAAATAGTAGCGTGTGATAAATAATCAAATATGACACAACTACTCCGACGGGTCTCTTGCAGTATTTGCCCCGTCCAGAAAGAATATGGAAGATGTTTCCATAGATTTTATTGAGGGACTACCACCATCTACGGGAAAGACAAATAGTCTAGTACTAATGGATACATTGAGCAAGTATGCTCACTTTTTGTGTCAAGCAGCATCCACACACTATCAAAACAATTGTTGAAGTATATGTTATACATGTGGCAAAATCCATGGCATGACATAAACTATATTCTTGGATAAGGACTAAATTTTATAAGCTCCTTTTTAGAGAATATTTGTTTTGAAAGGTACCACCTTGAAGATGACCACAACTCACCACCATCAGACGATGACCAAACAAAGGTGGTTGTGAGGGTTTGTCAATAAGAAACCCATTACATGGACTTTTTATCTGCCAAGGGCAATTGAATATTCCTAAAATACCTCCTATCACACTTCTTCAAGATGTCTCCTTTTGAGGTTGTCTATTGCAGGCCTCTCCCCACTTTTCTTCCTGTAGGTGAGCACTACAAAGGTCGTTGCTCTAGAAGAAGCCTTTTAAGACTGAGATTAGTCATTAAAGGTCAACAAGCACCAGCTCACCTTAGCCAAACAAAAAATTAGCATGACAAGAGGCACTAAGAGGTGGAGTTTGTGGTTGATGACTTCGTAGTTCAAGCTTCAACCCTATAGGTAATAGTTTCTTGCGGCTAGGAGGAATCAAAAGTTGTCTCCATGATTTTTTGGACCTTACAAAATACTTCAAAGAATTGGGAAGGTGGCCTATAAGTTGGGGTTGTTAGTAAAAGCTTCTATTTGTCCAGTCTTCCATATTTCCTAGTTAAGAAACACATTGTCTCAACCACACTTCTAACCATTGAAGCTGATGCTGCTGCCATTCTTTATTCATTCTCAAAATGCAACATGTTCAACATGGAACAAGATTACACACACAGCTATTAGTTCAATGGGCTCATGCCCAAAAGATATTTTACAACAATTCCCCACTTTTCAACCTTGAAGTCAAGCTTGGTCTTCCGGGGGGTGAAATGATAGAATTCATAATTTTTATACTATACTTACATGGGCTATGGAAGGAGGATCTAAGGGAATCAAATTAGAAAGTTTGGAGAAGACTTGGACACCAAGCAAGAAGAAGGGGGTCTCCAACTTAGGTGAATGTTTGGTATTTTGTCAAAAAAGTCAAAAAATTTAGCCAACAAAGGAGTCTTGTGTATCTTAGTTTCCTATTAGGAAGTCTAATTTGCTACTTGATGTAATATCTAGAGTAAGAGTTTTAGTTAAAGATGAAGTTTCCTATTTGATGTAATGTTGGGTTTTAATTTGGAAGAAGTTTGGCTATGGCAAATCAGCCTAAGCCTTTATTCTTTTTCCTCTTTGTTCTTCTCTTCCTCTCTTTATCTACTCGTGCATTATCTCTTTCTCTCCTATCACTCTCTTCCGTCTTTTCTTCTCCTCCCATGAGCTCTCTGTCTCTCTCTCTCTATCTCTCTCTCTCTCTCTTTCTCTCACCTTCCTTCTTCCCTTCTCTTCCCATGTTTTTTTTCACTTTGTTAATTTTTCAAAGAGGAAGCATGAAAGAATGAGAGAAAAGGAGAAAAAGTAAGAAAGATATGAGAAAAGAGAGTGAACAAGGAGGAGCACATGTATTGATATGAAGAGAAAATTTGAGTGTTGTATCCCTTGCTCTTTTATAATAAAAATACAATGGTTTATGCTAAAAATAAAATTTTCTAAAGTTTTTAATTATATCTAATAATATCTCAATAAATCTAATCACAATAATTGGTAAAAAACGAAATTAAAACTAAGAAAATAAGGAGAAAAACTTCCTTGCACATGTTCTCCATTTAGATTATTTTTCTCCTCTTATTCTTGGACTTTGTTTCAACTGTGAAAACTCAACATAGATTCCTTGGTAATAGCTTCTTTTACACTCCCCCTAAAATTAGGATTTGTAACTTCAACTTGCAAACAATCTTCATCATGACACACGTTTAGCTAAAAAATAAATTCTAATCTTTTGTCACTTGGAAAAGAAATTGTGATTGCAAAAGAAATTCTAATTTTCTTGGTTTATCTTGCTTGTAGTCTTTATCTTGTTCTCCCTCTTACTTGGATATTTTGGTTACATAAAATTTGATTACTACAAATTATAGAATCCTTCATTATCTGTTACCTCGTACTTGTACTTCTTCTTTTACTTCTCCTCCTCAAGTTGAGGATAGTTTTAGCTCTTTACCAAGTGACCCAATATTCAAAAGTAATGGTGAGAGAAGAAAAATCACCCCTAGACCTGTTGAATTTATGGAAAAGTGAAATACTGCATTGACATTAATAACTTGTTGTAATCAGAGTACATGAACCTCTATTTATAATAGAGGAAGGTAGTAGTGTCCAATTACAATAAAATTACCCTTGTCCCAATTACACCCAAACTCTAACACATAAGGTAAGTCCTAACATAATTAGGTAACTCAATATTGATAAAAGACAAATATAACTTAAACTAAAACTCTTCTTGGTCATGACCCTAAGATAAAGATACTTTTGTGAGTCCTTCTTGATTTTCCAACTAATGTGATAAGGATGTCAGCTCTTTGTAATCATTATGGGTCCTACTTCTTATGGGCTTGGGCCCATCTTGTGGGCCTTCCTTGGTCATGTGGCCCATCTTATAATAATCTTACATATGTGGGCCTTCCTTGGTCGTGTTGGCTTGATCTTAGCTTCCAACACTCCCCCTCAAGTTAGGAGTGAGAGAATAACATGAACTCTCAACTTGCTGCAAATGATGTATAAAATATTTTTTTATAAAACGGCACATCTTCCAATATGCCTTCATCTTCCAACATTCCCCCTCATGATGTTGTGTCCTTCCTTGAGGCCCTGCGGCATTATAAGTGAGAGTAAAAATCACTCCTAGCCGGTAAGCCATTGCTTCATACTCCAGTCTAAATTCTGGATGTAGGGCACACTCCTTTGCTATCGGTAGTGTGTCTATCGGCATTGCTCTGAAGTGTCCACCACCGTGTCCCTCCACAGGACAATGACTCTCAAGTGGTAGGAGACATAAAAGCCATTACGGGGGGGGATAACATGGACGTACTCATAAGTACTCATAAGTTCCTCCGTCATGGACTTCCAACCACAAATAATTTTCATCTTTTGGACTGGGATGAAGTTCCTCTGTCGTGGACTCCCAACCAAAAATAATTTTCATCTTTTTGACGGGGATGAAGTTCCTCCGTCATGGACTTCCAACCACAAATAATTTTCATCTTTTTGATGGGGATGAAGTTCCTCCATCGTGGACTTCCAACCACGAATAATTTTCATCTTTTTGATGAGGATGAAGTTCATCCATTGTGGACTCCCAACCACAAATAATTTTGATCTTTTTGACGGGGTAAAATAAATGATGACATGAGGCCACCTCTTATTCTATAATAATGTCCCCAAAGAGACATAATAGTTCAGCTGAATAGTCCAACACATATAACAAGAACCAAATAGTAAACTTTGTCAAAGAACCCATGAAATAATATGATATAAAAATTTCTTCTTTGATGCACAAGCTTCATCTTTTGTGCTCTCCCTTTCTTGAATATTTTGGTCACATAAAATTATCCACAACATAAGGAATAAAATATCTCTTTCTTGTTCTTCTTCTACTTCTACCCCTCAAGCTGGGAGGTAATGGCAGTGATCCCAGCTTGAACCAAATATCATAGAAGTAACAATAATCCCAAATAATAGAGATTTGTAAATAAACCCTCAAACCAGGGAGAAGTGAGATATTTTCCTGATATATCAACTCAAACAGTGATACAAAACAATCGGCATAAATTTGGATTTTTTAATACAACAGAATACCAGCATGACCTTTGATTCTTCCAATTCGAATATATCTCTCAATATAGATCAGATTGAGATGAAATTTTTCCTTATGAAAGTAGAATTAAATAAATTTCATCCAATTATAACATCTCTTCATAAAATATAATTATCATAAGATAAATAATCTGATAGGTTTCGGTCTCCATCATTTGGCCGAAATAAGTTCAGTTTCTCCTGTTTTTCCATAACAACCATTGACTCTTCCAAGATCAATATCTCCTTATAAAAATATCATATCGAGAATTGGTTGAATAGGTCAGAAAATAGAATTACATAAATTTATCTTGATATATAATTATCCATATAAAGTCTCTTTCTTGATAGCTTAAAATACTTCAGAAGTTGAGGCTTTCCGCTGTCGCTCGAACCTTTTTTTCAATTTGACCTTTGCTGCTTCAAATATCGATTTCTCTTTGTACATAACTCAGATAAAAAATTGGTTTGAATAGGTAAAATAATAGACTTACATATATCTAGTTTGATATATATTTCTCCATATAAAGTCTAGTTCTTGATAGCAAAAATTACCTCAAAATCGGAAGATTGCTGCTGCTGCTCGAACCTTTTTGCAATCTGACCTTCGCTCATTCAAATATCGATATCTCTCTGTAGATAACTTCGATTGGAACAAATTGTTCTTATTTGGAAATTAGACTCAAATATATTTCTGTAAATATATAACTTGTAATATTAAAAACTATGTATAAAGGTAAAAATCGCAACGAAAACTACAGGAGTAGGCACTAAAAAAACATAACTACGAACCAAGACCTAGGGTTTAGGGTTTAGAGAAAAGGATCACATTACCTCTGTGAGTTGACTAAGTCAACTCACAAAACCTACTCTGATACCATGTTGAATTTATGGAAAAGTGAAATACTTCATTGACATCAATAAATTGTTGTAATAAGGGTACATGAAGCTCTATTTATAATAGAAGAAGGTAGTAGAGTCCAATTACAATAAAACTACCCTTGTCCCAATTACACCCAAACTCTAACACTTAAGGTAAGTCCTAACATAATTAGGTAACTCAATATTGATAAAATAAAAATATAACTTAAACTAAAACTCTTCTTGGTCGTGACCCTAAGATAAAGATACTTTTGTGAGTCCTTCTTGATTTTCCAACTGATGTGATAAGGATGCCAGCTCTTGGTAATCATTTTGTGTCCTTCTTCTTATGAGCTTGGGCCCATCTTGTGGGCCTTCCTTGGTCATGTGGCCCATCTTATAATAATCTTACATATGTGGGCCTTCCTTGGTCATTTGGGCTTGATCTTATCTTCCAACAAGACCAATGACAAAACTCTAACTCCAATCTAAAATGATTGTTCAAATTTAAGGCAGCCTGTCTTATTTTAGGGCAATAAAAAGAATCTATTCACTTTTAAGGGTGTCTCAAAAATACCACTTGGGTAAAAATTAAAATAATTGAAAGTTATATGTTGGGTGCAAATCTGTTCTTTGCAAGTAGTGGGTTTGAAGGCTTTAATGTAAAGTGATTTTAATTAAAAATAAATTAAATAAATTACTTTGAGGAATAGATAGAAGCTCTCATACTAGCATTGCTCTTCATAGTTCTAAATAAAAAGGAGTCACGTTTAGACCAATAGATGGGATGAAAAAAAACCAAGTTTAACACTAAAGGGAGATAAAAAAAAACCAATAAATAATTTTTTTTAGTTAGAACATAATAATAGAAACTATCTAAAATAGAATTCTCATTTAAGATAATTTCTTTTCAAAACAACTTGCCAATCAGGAAAAACCTTTTCAACAAAGAAATTCTAGAATAAGGGAGGTTTAAGAAAAATATATTTTGAGTTTAAATTGAGGAGAAAATATTTTATAATATAGAAATTTCAGACTTTATTAAGAAAGCAAATTAAACTCATGTAAGTAGAAGAATGGGAAACTCGTGTTATGTGAGATACAAAAATAGAAACTCTTACGGAATGATGCTCAAGTTGGGAAACACTTAATTAAAATTTGAAAACAACTAGAAAACTTAGTCAAACTAATATTATCATCTCAAAAAGGAAAAAATTGGCATAAAATTCGGAGTTCCACATGCAACAAGCTACCAGCATGACCTTCGATTTTTCCAATGTTGATATCTCTCTTTGGAAGCATCCAATTGAGAAACGGTTTGTTGGATTAGAAAATAGACTCACATACCTTTTTTTACATCAAATTTTATTTGCTACTTCAGATATTGATTTCTCTTTGTAGAAAACTCCGATTGACAAAATCCTTTTTGAGTTGAAAACTAGACTAAAATATACTTCCATAAATTTTTAATTTTAAAAATTAAATATTGTTTATGATAATGTAAACTCCAAAGACAAAAATGGGTGCTAGGTAAAAAGGAAGACTCTATCCGCTTTTGCTTCTCCATCTCAAAACCTTGCCACTTTGATACCATGTTAACTTACAAAGAAGAAGTATGGAAGAGAGAGACATGAGAAAAAGTAAGAAAGAGAGGAGACACAAGAGGGAACCAAGGAGGAGCATGTGTATTGATATGAAGAGGAAAATTTGAGAATGGTGCATCCTTTGATCCCTTACATGGTTTTTAAAAAATGATACAATGACTCGTGCTAAAAATAAACTTTCCCAAACTTCCAAATTACACCCAATAATATCTCACTAAACCTAATCACGATAATTTATAATAAGGAAAAGAAATCTTCCCCACCCACCCACACCCCCACCCCCCCCCCCCCCCCCCCCCCCCCCCCCCCCCCCCCTCCCCACCCTACATACATACTCCATTTAGGGTCTTCTTTTCTTCTTCTTCTTTGACTTTTCTTTAATTATTAAACCTCCTTTGCTTGAGACACAACTTAGATTCTTTTATTATAAAATTCTTCAACACCATCCCCCCAAGCTATACTTTGTAACTTCAATAAGCAAACAATCTTTGTCATAAAATTTATGTGGCTGAAAAAGAAATTTTTGATCTTGTGTAGATTGAACAAGAAATTATGATTCCAAAAGAAGTTCTAATTGTCTTGATTCATCTTGTTCTTGTCTATATCTTGTTTTAATCTCATCTTGTTGTCCCCCTAAGATATTCTGGTTGCACAAAATTTGATTACCACTTGTAGAATTTGTTGTTGCCTATTACCTCATACTTACACTTCTTATTCGACACTCCTCAAGCTAGGAATCTCTTTTTTATTTTCCAAGAAACCCTAGCTTCCACAAAATAATGGTGAGAACAGAAAAAACACCCTAGCCTAATGATCAAACTCCAACTCCTATCTGAAATATCCATTTAAATTTAAAGGCGGTTCAATCCGTTTAGGGCAATGGAAAGAGTCTACTCACTTTTTAAGGGTAGGTTAAAATTTCTACTTGAAAAACTAAAATAATAGATTTAAGATATGTTGGGTGCACTCCTTTTTTTTTTGCAAGTAATGGGTCTATAGGCATTACTCTTAAGTCATGTTAGAAAAAAAAATTGAAGCAGTTTGAGGAATTTAGGGTGTGAATAAAAAGATAGCAGTGCTTATATTTCAAATGGAAGGAGGCACACAATGTAGCACTTCATAATTCCAATAAAGGATGAAGCTTTAGACTAATAGATGTATGAAAAATGACCAGATTTGACTCACAAGGGAAATAAAAAGTAATTCCTCTATGAACATTTATGATGAGTAGTTACACCAATGGTAAAATCATGTTGGCCTCCATTATTTTATGATAATAAAATGGGTAGCTAAAAAGTGTGCTACTAATAGAGTTATTAATGTATTTTAGACATTTTAAAGAAAAAAATTGAAATAGTTTGAAGAATTAATGGTGTGAATAAAAAGATAGCAGTACTTATATTTTAAATGGAAGGAGGCACACATTGTAGCAATTCATAATTCCAATTAAGGATGAAGCTTTAGACTAATAGATGGATGAAAAATGACCAGATTTGACTCAAAAGGGAAATAGAAAAAGTAATTCCTCTATGAACATTTATGATTGAGGAGCTACACCAATGGTAAAATCATGTTGGCCTCTATTACTTTATGATAATAAAATGGGTAGTTTGAAAGTATTCTACTAACAAAGTTATCATTGTATTTTAGACACATGCCTTCCTACACAAGTACTATGTGGTCTACGACAAAATCTAAAAACAAAAGAAATATCAATCAAGTTTCCAAGTTAAGACCCAAAACCAAAAATCATTGAAGATTGTAGCTTGGAAGAAGAACTTACACAAAATAAGCTTGAAAACTTGAAGACCTAGAGTAAAAATAAAAATTAAAAATCTCAAAAACTCTAGTTACGTAAATAGATAACCAACCCTCCTACCTCTCCCTCCTTGTTGGGGAGGATTAGCTGAGTATTTCTTCGCTATTCAAAGCATTCCAAGGCTTTTTTAATTGAAACTATCAATAAACCTTCTTGAGAGAAAAAAAGTAGTTTTATCTCAAAATAACTTCATTCTCTTTCAAATCACTCAACATTCCTAGCTATCTCAAGCTCCTCTACATAATCTCTCATTTTTGAAGATTTGGAAGTTTTGATTGCATAGGAGAGGGTATCTCTCCAACAAAATGTTGTAAGTTTTATTTTACTCTTTTATATTTTAGTTTTTTTAATAGAAGTTCTCTAGTACCTTTAAGAGAGAAGAATTGGCATTCTAGAGTATGGAATCAAGAAAGGGAATGCTTGATCCGAGGAGCATCTTGAGTTGCAGCCCAAGCGGTTAGAGAGAAACACCTGTAAGTGTGCGATTTCTCTTGTAAATTATTTCTTCATAGTGGATTACTACAGCGGCGGAAGACAGGATGTAGTCTTAGCTTGAGGTAAACTTGTATAAATCTTGTTGTGTTTTTTCCATGGTTTCTTTTCCCTTCTTTCACAATGTGGTGTCAAAGAAAACTACAACAGGGATGATGAAAATTTTGTTCGACATGTATGAGAAGCCGTTTGCAAATAATAAGGTATATCTCATAAAAAACTCTTCAATTTAATGATGACATAAAATACACTAGTGGCATCACATTTGAATGAGTTTAGCATGATTGTCAATCATTTGATGTCGGTTTAGATTAAATCTAACTATGAGGTTTGTGCTTTAGTTCTTTTGGCATCTCTGTCAAATTGTTGGGAGCCTATGAGGGCTGCAGTCAACATCTCTGTAGGCAACGGGAAATTGATTTTTAATGATATTCGGGATACCATTCTTGTGGAGGAAGTTCGTAGAAAAGACTCTAGAGAATCGTCGACATCTAGTTCTGCCCTAAGTGTTGATACTAGGGGCAGGAACTTCGAGAGGAATTCCAACTAGGGTAATGGTAGAGAGAAGTCAAAGAATGGAAGAAGCAAGTCCAAATTTGGAAGGAATGTCGAGTTCCGGAATTGTGGGAAGTCTGGTCACATAAAGAAGATCTACAGAGCACCGAAGAAGGATGAAAAGAAAGGTGATGTTGTAAATGCGATGACTGAAGAAGTTAAGATGCTTTACTCTTGTCGGTTGATAGCCCTATTGATTCTTTGGTGTTAGATTGAAGAATTAACAATCCATGAAGAGAATTGTCAACCACTATAAATCCGTCGGTCAGCCTGAAGTGATGCAACACAGACTCAACCTTATGTTTTAGAAAGTCAGACATGGGATTAAAGGGTTATGTAGATGCTGACATGGTTGGACACATTGATGGCAGGAAGTGTACTACTAGATATGTATACACATTGGGTGGTATAGTAGTGAGTTGGGTCTATAAGTTTTAAAAGATAGTTGCTCTTTTCCCATTGAGGCAAAATATGTCACCGTGACCGAAGCTAGCAAAGAGATGGTACGGCTCCAATCTTTTTGGAAAAAATTTCATCTCAAACATGGGAAGAATCTGTTGTATTGTGACAGTCAAAGTTCTATTCATTCAGAAAAGAATCTTGTTTATCATGCCAGTGCAATACACTTCATCAGATCAGCTATAGAGGATGAAGTCTTAGTGTCACAATGCGGGACCCACCATTGTTGCACGAGCTAGTGGGAACCACCATAAGAACATGAGATACCAAGAGGAGTCATCACACGAGCTGGCATGAGTTGGAAGATAACAAGCACGAGTTGGAATGAGTTAAAATATTTGAGCATCAAGTGGGACCCACAAAGATACCATGAGTTGGTGTCCTTATCACATGAGTTGGAAGAACAAGTGGAACCCACAAAGATAACCACGAGTTGGCATATTTAGCCTATGGTCACATCCTCATAGAAGAATTTTAGTTTGAGTTATATTAGTCTTCTAATTATGTTGAGTTATTTTATTATAATAAACTTATCTTTAAGTGTTATAGTTTGAATGTAATTAGGAGAATGGTAGTTTAATTGTACTTGGACTCTACTACTTTCCTCTAATATAAAGAGAGGTGCTTGTACTCGAACTTAAATCATCAAAGTGAAGTAGTTCTCAACTTCTCTCTCGTGAAGATTTCTTCTCTTGCCTAAACTCTTTTCTTTCCTTTTTTTTCTCTTCTCTCCTCTCTACCCAAGAACCCTCTTTCTCCTTCTTTTATTTTCTCCCTCTCTCACCTTGCTTGAGATTTCAGTAAAGGGATCCTAAATTCAACACTTAGCACTTGAGAAGATCCGAGGGAATCAGAATCCAACTGATATGTTGATGAAAATTTTTATGATCGAGAAACTGAAGTCGTGTGCAACTTCACTTGGACTTCTTTCTGAGGATTGAGAAGTTGTTGCCGCTGTAGAGGAGATATTGATGATAGATTAATCTCCAAGTGGGAGATTGTTAAGTTGTGGAGCCTAATTAACGCCTTACGTTGAGTTGGTCGCGGATATATTAACTGTTGTTTCATTAAGGGTAGTTTTGGAATTTTACTCTTGTAATGTGGTTGCCCTAACTTTTTGTGCTTGTTTTTCCCTTCTTCCGCGTTTATTGTTATTGCTCTCATTAGTTTGGAATTAGGGTGTCTAATTCTGGACATCAAATACCTGAGAATCCACCTCAAGTGACTCGTTGGTTTTGCATCATTCATGTTGAACTTGCTCAACACCTCTTCACATATTCTGCTTGTGACAGTTTCAAAACATCAATATCCCTACTAACCCTCATCCCAAGGAGTTGTTTTTCAGCACCCAAATCCTTGATTGCAAACTTCTTGGACAACTCCATTTTCAACTTATCTATTTCCCTTTTGCAAGAACCTATAATCAACATGTCATCAACATATAGCATTAGAATGATGTAGGAGTTATCAAGGTTCTTTATGCAACAACAATGATCCGCTAAAACCTTAAGAAACCAATACCACTGATGATGATGTCAAACTTCTTATACCACTGTCTTGGAGCTTGTTTAAGACCATACAAGCACTTTCAAAGTTTTCACACCATTTTCTAAGTGCGAGTCTTCATTTGTCACTAGTTCAAACACTATTCTAATAGTAGTCAATTTCACTACTAGAGAGAAAATCTCAGTGTAGTCAATGTCTTCTTTTTGTTGAAAACCTTTTACAACCAATCTTGCCTTGTACCGCTTGCTGCCATCATATTCGTCTTTCATTCAGTACACCTATTTATTCTACAAAGACTTCTTCCCTTTTGGTAACTTTGTAAATTGCCAAGTCTGATTGGATAACAGTGAATCCATCTCATCCCTCATGGCCAACTCCCACTTGGGTGATTCATCAACTTGCATGACTTTCTCATAACTCTCTGGTTCACCTTTATCAATTAACAAAATATAATTCAATGCAAGGGAGTATCTCTATGGTGGTCTTCTAGTTCTGGTAGATCTTATGAGTTCAGTCACATAAATGTTCTGATTTACTTTTGGGGCTATGTTTTCCTGGTCTTGAGAAATATTCGCCATCACAATAATTGGAAGATCTCTCAACTGAATCACTTCAAATTTTTTAGCTTCATTACTTGTGCTCTCAGAATCTGTCCTCTACATGTCTTTATAAAGGGTACCTTCTTTGAAGATCACATCTTTGCTCCAGATAACCTTAAGACTTTGGTCATCCCAAAATGTTATCCAAGCTCGGTACCACCATAGCCAATAAAGAAACATATCTTGGATTTGGCATCAAGTTTACATCTAATAGCAGAATCAATGTGAATATATGAAACACAACCAAACACTTTCAAGAAAGAAAGGTTTACTTATTTTCCGCTCCAAACCTCTTATAGTATTTTGCAATCCAATGGTGTTGAAGGACCTTTTTTTTTATCAAATAGACAGTAGTGCTAATAGCCTCAGACTAGAAGATCATTGGAAATCCCACATGTAATCTCATTCTCCTAGCATGCTCGTTCAAAGTCCCATTCATCCTCTTAGCCACACCATTCTATTGATGTTTTTCAGGAATGGTCTTCTTCATCTTGATTCCATTATCAACATAATTCACTTGAAATCATCATCTATGTATTCTCCCTCATTATCTTACTACAAGCACTCCACCTTCAAATCTGTCTCATTCTCAACCATTGCTATCCATCTCTTGAATGTATGAAAAACATCATATTTATTTTTTAGGAAATAAAATCAAATTGTTCTGCTTGCTTCATCAATAAATGTCATTTAGTAATTAGAACCACCAAGGGAGGTAATATTTTAAGATCCCCACACATCTATATGAATGAACACCAATTTTGTTATCTTTTGCTACTTTCCAGCCTTAGAAAAGCTAACCCTTTTCTGTTTGCCAAAAATATAGCCTTCTGAGCCTATAATGCCACAAATCAGAATTAATAACAGCAACCGCAACTGCACCCGTGTTTCTACAACTAGAAGTGATATAAAGAGTTCCAGCTTTAACTTCTCATGGAACAACCATGGCTCCCTTAGTGAATTTCCATGTGACATCATTAAAAGTCTCATTATGACCTTCACTATCAAGATGCCCTACTAAGATTAGATTACGCATCGATTTTTGCACATGTCTCTCTTTGTCAATTTTTCACCCTAACCCCTTTGACATCCTCAAACTGACATCACCAATACTGACAATATCAATGGTTCTCCATCAATAAGATACACCTTCTCGTGATTTTCATCAACATAATTCTCCATGATCTTGTGATGCAGAGTGGTGTGAAAGGAAGCTCCTAAATCTAATAGCCAAGAGTCAATAGGGCTATCAATTTACATTTACAAGAGTAAAGTATCATGTACTTCTTAAGTCACTGCATTTGCAACATCTTTTTTCTTTCATCCTTCTTTGGTGCTCTGCAGTTCTTCTTTATATGACCAGACTTGCCACAATTCCACCATTCCACATTCCTTCCAAATTTGGACTTGCTTCTTCATTCCTTGCCATCTATTGTTGCCCTTGTTGGAATTACACTCAAATTTCTTTCCCCTAGTATCGACATTTAGGGCAGAATTAGATGTCAATGATTCTCTAGAGTCCTTTCTACAAACTTTCTCAGCAACAATAGTAACCAGAACATCATTAAAGTTCAACTTCCCATTACATAAAGAATTGTTGACCGCAACCCTCATAGGCTCCCAACTATTTGGCAGAGATGCCAAAAGAATTAAGGCACGAACCTTATTATCAAATTAATCTAAAAGGAGGTCAATTGATTGACAATCGTACAAAACGCATTCAAATGTGTTGCCATTGGTGTATTTTCTGTCATTTTTAAATTGAACAGTTTTTTCATGAGAGGTACCTTATTATTTGTAGAAGGCTTCTCATACATATTAGACATACGAATTAGATGCCCTAATTCCAAACTAACGAGAGAAATAGTAATAATCGCGGAACCAAGGAAAAGCAAGCACGATAACAAACAAGATTTATACAAGTTCGCGTCAAGGTGAGACTACATCCTGTCTTTCATCGTTGTTGTAATCCACTATAAAGATGAAATTATTTACAAGAGAAATTACACACACTTACATGTGGTTTTTCTCTAACCTCTTTTTATCACAACTGATGCACATTGGATGATAAAATCCTAATAACAACACCCCAAATATAAAGAGGAAACAAGGGCAATAGCGATACAAGAGTTAAATTATCAAACTACCCTTAAGGAAATAGTAGTTAATATATCATGGATTGGGAGGGGGGCTTCCTGCCCCCCTTCCAACCCCCGCGACGATCTTACTGCTAAGTCAATCCGCATACCGACTCAACATAGGGCATTGATAACAATCTTCATCATTCTCGTTGTGATTTTATCCAATGCCACGTTATGAGCAGCATTCTTCGACAGTGTCAACTGGATCACTCCCAAATCCTATCATCGTTCATGCCTTCTGGTTTCATATCTAAAAGTGGTGAGTACATCTTTTTACTATACAGATAATGTTCAATCTGCATTGTCTAGAATGCAAAATTCATACCAACAAACTTGTTGATTCCATGTGTTGATCCTTCTCCGCTAGTCATTGCTCTCAATCCCAAACAAAGCTCTTATACCACTTGTTAGGAATTAGACGCCCTAGTTCAATACTAACGACAACAATAATAATCGTAGAAGAAGAAATAATCAAGCATGAAAAACTCAAGATTTATACAGGTTCACCTCAAGGTGAGACCACCTCCTATCTTTTGCCGCTGCAACACTTCACTATGATGATAAAACAGTTTACAAGAGAAATCGCACCCACACACACAAGATCTATCCACATACTAACTTTTCTTAAGGCGTTATTTAAACTCCACAATTTAACACTACCATGTTAACTTTCAAATAGTAAGCATGGTAGACAAAGAGAAGAGGAGAAAACATAAGAGAGAGGAGAAAAGAGAGGAAATCGAAGAGTGAATGAATCGATATGAAAAGGAAATTGTGAGTGGTGTATTTATTGCTCTTTTACATGGTCCTTTTTATAATAGAATACTGACTTATGCTAAAAATAAACTTTTTTAAAGTTCCTAATTACGCCCAATAATCTCTCACTAAATCTAATCACAATACTTTGCAATAAGAAAACTATAACTAAGAGAATAAGGAGGAAATCTTCCTCTCACATATGATCGACTTAGATTCTTCTTCTTCTCTTCCTCTTTGACTTTATTTTATTAGTGAGACCTCCTTTTCATGAGACTCACCTTGGATTATTTGGTAATAGCTTTCTTCAACACTTTATATCTACCTTCACCCTCTTCCAAACCTTTTAATCACCCTATCTCAATCTTCCATTGTGCTTGACTACAAGGGTAGGACCTTTCCAATGAGGGTTCTATCATACAGAAGTTAAGCTTCCTATGGTGATGAAATGTGATAATCAAGCAACTATATTAATAGAATAATCTAGTATTTTATGAAAGAACTAAACACATGGAAGTGGATTATCACTATATTAGAGACCAAGTTATGAATGGAAAGATAATTACATATCATGTGAGAAATGAAGATCAAGTAGACCTCTCCAACAAGGCTTTCCAAAGAGCTCAATTTACTAAATTGGCTTCCAAGCCAGGAATGTTTGATTTTTATTATCCAACTTGAGGGGAGTGTTAAAATATAAGGAGATAGTTTGTAAACTTTAGTATTTAAATAAGGGTAGAAGAGTGTAATTTAAATAACTTTTTTTTTAAATATCTATTGTATAGCTCATTGGGTATTATTAATAATTTTCAGTGTTCCTCTTATATAACTTGATGGAGAACTTTAGTGAGCTTAATCTTTTGGGGCAAGCCTTTGAACAATTCAATTTCTCTCTTTCCTTCTTTCCTACTTCTTTTTCAAAATCTTATGTAATTAATCTCAGATTAAGCTCACACTTAATCACACTTTCCTTGTCTAAATTTGATAAAAAAAAATTGATAACCTATATTTGTCGAGTCCAAACTGGAGTCGGCTCGTTGATAGACAAAAACATGGTTTTCTTTCTTTTCCTTGGAAATCATAGTAATAACTACCATAAAAATCTTATTATCTTTCAAAATAATTTCAAATAAGAAAATAATGAGATTTTAAATTAGAGATTTCTAGAAAACCTGTAATCATGAAAAACTTTGTAGGAAATGCTTTCCCTGGGATTCTCATGATTTTCAACCAGGGCAGTGACATGGCCTAAGAATTGTACTAACTAAAAAGAAAATCATATGTTGTACAAGACATAGAAGTGTGCTCTTTTAACCTCCATCCTATTTACTTTTTACAACCATTCTTTACGTGGTACAATTAGTAGTATCACTTCTGCAACAACTTTTAAGATGGATTGGCCAAGAATATTGGTAATGTTGATTTTAAGATAGGAATTTAATGTATTTGTTGAAGAGAGTAAGACTTACCTCCAAATGGGATCCTCAATTGGCTGAGAATAGACACTAATCATCTTATCTTCATTTCTCTTTTTCACAAAGCCTAAACAGATCTCCGTGGGGTCTTTCTGAGGTGCAGTCTCTTGACGTCTTTTTTTTCTCTGATTCACGAGGAGCTGAACTTGTTTCTCCATCCAAACGTTTCCTTGGGCTGCTAGTCCCCCGCTTCCTTTGGGCAGGAGTCAAGTTGAGATCAAACTTAACAAGTCTTGAGCTCATTCCGATTCACTTCTATGCAAGAATTACTGCAAGACCAAACGATTGCAGAGCTCAAACAAAACGGGTGCAGTAAAAGAAGAAGAATCGGCAATCATGAAACTAGTTTTGTTTCAACAGTTTGCATCTGACAACTGTATTATGATACGATATAGAGCGCAAGTGAATCTAAGTACTTTGATTATTTATGATTTTTGAAAGAGCATTAGCAACTTGTAACAGAGGACTGTATATTAGCGCAAGTGTAACAGAGCAAGAATAGTTGTTTGGCTATGACCGTACGGCTTGAGAAAAACTAATGCCATTTTGATAATGAACTTTTTTACTTATAGTGCTGAAATTTGTGTTACACTTTTGACTTCTTTCATCCTTTGTAGATTTTCTTTGGTGTAGGGAATGGAACGATGCATGAGACTCATTGACTAAGGAGAGCAGTTCCTATTCACTCCAATGGATCTAACCCCATGCTAAAATGGGCTAGCATATCTAAACTCAATTTTTTATATCTTTTGTAAGACAGAAATGCACATCCACACATAACAAAGTTTAAAAGAAAAAAGAAAAACACATAGATATGATAATATATCAACTCACTTCTACTCTATTGTCTCTTCTTTGATTGTGTTTCGTTTGTTTGTTGTTTCAAGACAGATGCAATTTTTCACTATTTAATAGGAAACATACCCTAAAATTCGGATTCTCAATATGTTGGCTCTTACAACTTTCCCCCAATTAATCAGCAATGGAATCTAAAAAGAGTAAAAACCTTGGATGAAAGATTTTCAGGATCTTCAATCGTCTCTCATCAACAAACGATACTCTCCAAACTTACATTTATATAATGTGGAAATCACAAAATTAAAAAAAAAACATCAAATGGGTGATTCCTTTGTAGCTGATTTATGTTTCATATTTTTCCAAAAATAATATTATCTCCACAGGTCACCAAATTGAAAAATACTACAATGAATTCTACCCATATAAAAAGTAATGAAATTAATATTTTAACATCTTACCACTAATGTTTTTTTTTTTTTGTAAAATCTGAACAAGTTATTGCCATGTTTAAAAAAATTATAAATAACATTTAAACATAGTTTTGTGTGTCTTAAGTGTTTTTTGTCTGCCAAAGTAGTAAAACAAAAGGTTCAAAAAAATTCTAAATTGTAAACTACTAAAATAATTCTTATTACATTCAAAAGACAAGGAGGTTGGACTTGTGTTCTCCCAAGTTTAGTTACATGCATCCTTTTCCCATGCTTGTAAAACTCATAATATCGACTTCTAAATTGTAAACTACTAAAATAATTCTTATTACATTCAAAAGACAAGGAGGTTGGACTTGTGTTCTCCCAAGTTTAGTTACATGCATCCTTTTCCCATGCTTGTAAAACTCATAATATCGACTGGGTTGCCGACTACCACATTTCATCTACAAAGGTTTTTTATCTTTTATCCTTCAATAACATAAACTTTTAATTAATATTAGAAATATTTTTAAAAAATTTTATAATAAAAAAACTTAAACGTCATCAACTATGAATAATTTAAAAAAGATATTTCATTGAAATCCAACAACTAATTAAATATGGAATAGCAAATGACTACTCGGATTAAATCCATGTTCTTGATTTCTTCATATAAAATGACTCTTATTATTTTATACCTATAAATTTTCTCTTATTGGAAATTTCATTTATAATCATTTATACATATATATCTCTAGGCACACTCATGATGTGCAAGGGCGATAAAGAAAATAATTGTATATCTTCAACTAACCATACAAAATTAAATTGTTAAATCTAAGAAACATTTTATTAATTTTATTAACACATGAATAATTTCATCTAATAAATTTTTTGTTTTAATATATATATATATATTAGTAAAATATCTATTTGCAATGGGTTAATTTGGTAATCGTTTCAAAAAGCCCAAACATAGGTCTTGCTTCTCGGTTCTTATTGAATTGTAGCCTAGCTTGAGGGTAATAAAAGCCTCAAATTAAATCATAGCACTAAGAAACCACAATGTAATCAATCTATTTCTCATGTGGAGTGAGATAGACTTCATGTGGTATGAAAAAAAATACGGTAAAAATGGACAAGGACTTTAGACCAATAAAACCTACAAAACACAATTTAGAGAGGTGAAGATTTCAGGATGAAAAATATAGAGTAATATTCTTAAAAAAAGAAGAAGAAGAATAAGAAGAAGAAGAAGAAGAAGAATACAACCATACATAAACATTAAGGATCTAAAACAGAAATACTCTTACTTGGAAGACAGGAAGTGCGAAATTTCAAATCTGGCTCAAGCAATCTTTTTGTGCTTCCGTAGCAATGCGCCGCGTAATATGACTGCTTGAAAGATATGTAGAAGGAAGAAAAAGAATTCCTAGGGTTTTGATTTATATACTTTAAATTTCTTAACCTTAATTAATACCCCCCTAAATATTTATAGTAAAAAATCGTAAAGATGTATAAAAAACAATTGCATGCTAATAGGACTATTCATTATGGGGTACATACATCTAAAATCCATTCAGAACTGAGTTAGCTTAGAACTTGGCTTAGATTTTCAGATCCAAACTCAACCTTAAGTTAAAATCCTAAACCAACAATAGAAGTTCTTCAGATGCCTTTACCTAGTACTTACCCTTATAATAGATTACATCTCCTAGAAAATGTTAAGACAAATGATGATAAGCTCGGGGTGACAACAAGGTGGGTTAACAAGATATAATGTCATAGTACAATGGCCATTTATCATCACAAGACAAGGATGAGGCCAACTGGTTTAGTTTGAGGTTAGAATGTGTTCCTTTGCCCCTAATTACCTTTTCGAATTTTAAAGAAATGTGAAGGATAAGTAGAATAAAGAATAATTATAACCTATTTTTTAAATGATAAAAAAATTCAGATGCAAAAAACCCTCAATTGATTGCCAAGAGAGAAACCATTGATGGCTTGATTTTGATGACCTCTTTAAAAAATAAATATTTGTTATAAGAAGATATCTCCATCTGATTCTCTTCTTTGTAAAAAATCAACATGAGGTTTGCTTTGGGTTCTCAATTTATGGTTTTTGTTTTGAAATTTTTGGTTTTCTTTGTCGGTCAAAATTAGATTTGCTTTCTTATTTGTTTGATTCAAATCATTCGACATTTTCCATTCCTACCTAACCATAAGTTTACTTTTTTTTTTCCACTAATACCCAACTCTATATTGATTTCACCCATGAATGTTGCTTGTTTTCTTCAAGTATTGCATTTTCTCCAAATTGATAACACTTGATTTCTCTTAAATGGGGCCTTTATTGAGTTTTCACATTTTTTGTGAAAAGTTTTTGAGGTAGGTACGACAATGCAAGACAATTAGGTAGGGCGGCAGGGCTTGAAAAGGGAAATAGTTAAATGAGGTCAGAACAAGGTTGAGAATTCAACCCACAATAAGATTAGAAGCCTGCTATGAATAAATTTTTATGTGACCAGTAATAAAGAATTCAAAGAGTTGTGTCAAAAGTATCCAATTAAGGGGAAGGATATGAGACAAAACCCATGTATTAAAGAAAGAAGAATTGAATATTAAAGACCAAAGAAATTTTCGTAGTTGCTAATAATTTCTATTTTTAAGGTGAAGTTACCAACTCCAACTTGAGGGGGACTGTTCAAGAAGCTACATCAAAGAGTCTAAGATGATTTTCATGCACAACATTTCTCACAAGGGAGTCTAAGAAGAATCTCATGCAAGACAAGTCTCACAAGAGAAGCAAGCTCAAAAGAAAAAACTCAAGTAAAAGAAGACGTTTTCTAGTTTTTATTTTTTATTTCTTCCATGTTTAATTTAGCAAGTTATAGTTTGAGTGTCATTGGATATCTTGGGCAGTACAGTTAGTTTGTAACTAGGAAATGTTTTTTTATTTATTAATAAGAGTGCTAAAGAGGAAGGGAGACTAAGCATGTTAATCTCCTCTCCTAGTTTATTTTCCCTTAATGTGCCTTTACCTCTCATGTCTCTTCTTCCCCTCTCATGTTTTCCTCTCAAGCATGCCCATTTTATGAAATGAAACACTAACCTTCATGTGAACAACCCTTCTACCTCCCCTAGCTAAGCTAAATATTTTAGCCACAAACATGTTAAATTTTTTGTCTTCCAATAACCACAATATTCAATGTAACTATCTTTTAGATTTTCTTGTTATTTATTTATGGTTGTCATAAAAAAATCCTGATTGCATTTGTTTATTATTTGTTTATGGTTGTGATAAAAAAAATCCCAATAGCATAAATTGGGGTAAGGATGCTAACCAAGAACCCACCTTGTCAAGGGTGATGAGCCTAATTAATAATAAAAAATATAGGCTCATATAATAGGTTGGAGTTTTTATATGAATAGGAAGAAAGGAGTATGGACCTAAGTCTATATAAACTAAGGTCAATTTTCAATTTAATCATAAAATTTTAATTGAATAAATAAAAAATAATTTCTTCGTATTTGGCATGTATTTGTTTGTTCCATTAAAAAACAAATGTAGAGTGAGAGTGAATAGATTTTTAGCTTATCCCTTAAGTATTTTAAAAGTTTCTAGAATTTAATTGTGCAATGTAAAAATTAAAATCAGAGTTCAACCACAAAAATTCATACAATCACATGATGATCATATGATGATCTATATTGGTTCACATCTTAACATATTCTAGAGTTTCCAATCCACTTACAAGTTGTTTTCACCTTAAGTTAATTCACTATGTTTTGGGTTGTCTAATTGTACGTACAATAAATAGTCTCTAAGACAATTATATTGTTGTCCACACAAGGATTTACACTTATCAATTAAATACAGTAGCTGGCATACAAAACTTCAGCCTCATAAAGGAATACAATAACAATTACATTATCCAACCTAGACCCACAAAGGAATATTCCAGCAACTTGCTAGTCAATCTGGCCTAGACCCACAATGGAATTTTGCAACAACAGCTCAATAGGCACACTAGGCCTAAACCCACCAAAGGATTTTCAGTACCGCTTGCTTTCACAATGATTTATGGTTCACAACAGTGTCTAAGGCCTAATGGTTCTTTCCTATTCAACCAAACTGGACTCTCTTAATACAGATGAGGTGAGTAAGGTCTTGCCTTAACAAGGCTTAAGTCAACTCATAAAGACGAGTTCTTGATGTTCAAAAATAGAGTCATAAAACATAGAAAGGGACACCTTGTCCTTTTTAAAATCACAATAGAATCTCAAATATATCTCTCAAGAAAAACATAAAATTCTTGAAATAACGTGCTTCTAATATAGATAGGTTATTTACATATTTTGAAGACCTATCTTTCTTAGATTGAAGCTTCATTCTTAATTTGTAAATTTTTTGGAATGGGTTGTTTAAATGATTGTGGATCAGTCGAATGATCTTCACTAGATTCTTGCTCTTCTTCCTCAAAGAGTTGGTTTCTTTGTGTTGGATTTAGGATCCCATGATAAGGTCCTCGACCAAGAGGTTATAAGAGAGAGGAGATAAGGAAGAAGAGGAGAAGAAAATGAGAGGAAAAATGAAAAAAGAACAAAGGGGGAGGGGGGAAAGAGAGAGAGACTTTGAGAGAAAAGTCTGTGGACGAATTTGAGAGAGAAGAGGGGAGACTTAATGATCTAACCCTTGCCTTGATCCTCTATTTATAGTTTATGAAGGAAGGTTACAATGACTACAATGGCCTTAGGGATACAATCTCTCAAAAGGAAAAGATATAAGTTGCATATATCATCTTCATTAATTACAACCTTGTGCCCCCTAATCATTAAATTACACATTGTGCCACCTCCTTGATGTGGGGAAGGTATTTACCGTAGGCACTTTGAGGTGTCTTCCAACACTCCCCCTCAAGCTAGTGGAGAGAAAACATCATTGATATCCAATTTGCCACATATAGTGGTTGAGATCTTGAGTGTGACTGATTTCGTAAGAATGTTTGCCACCTGCCCTTGTGATGGAACATGTCTGAGATATAAGATTCCAGCCTGAAATGTTTCCTGAATAAAGTGGCAGTCTACCTCAATGTGGTTTATCCTCTCCTGGAAGATAGGATTTGAAGTGATATGAATGACTACCAAGTTGTCGCAATATAATTCCATAGAAGCTCCTTTATAGAATCAGGATTTAGTTAGAAGAAATTTGATCCATAGAAGCTCTGTTTGGGCCTTACTTATTTACTCTGCTTCTGCACTAGAGCTTGCAACAACATTTTACTTTTTGCTTCTCTATGTAACCAGGTTAGCTCCAACTAAGGTACAATACCCTGAAGTGGATTTCTTGTCATTAGGTGATCCAGCTCAATCTATAGATGAGAAACCTTCTATGTTGAAATGGCCATGATTCTTATAGAGAAGCCCTTTTTCTTGGAGCTCCTTTGAAATATCTTTGTATCCTCTCCAAGGCTTGACAATGGGTAAGTTGTGGTTTATCCGTATATTGACTCACCACACTTACTGCATATGATATAACTGGTCTGGTCACTATGAGGTAAATAAACTTTCCCACAAGCCTCTGATATTTACCTATATCAACATCTTCGCTAGAGCTTGCACATAGTTTTGCTTTAGCATCCATTGGAGTGTCAATAGGTCGACTCCCCATCCATGTGTCCTCTAGTAGGTCCATGATATACTTTCTCTGAGATAATATGATCCCATGCTTTGATTGGTACACCTCTATTCCTAGAAAATATTTTAGAAGTCCAAGATCCTTTGTTTAAAATTCTTGGTAAATACTTTCTTTGACATCTTTGATGTTGTCCTCATCACTACCAGTTAAGATGATATCATCCACATAAACTACTAGTAATACTTTTCCATTTGAGGTATTTTTGATAAAAGCAAAATGATCTATTGAGCACCGGTTGAATCCATACCATAACATTGCTTGGCTAAAATTTTGCAAACCAAGCCTGAGGAGACTATTTAAGGCCACTGAAAGACTTTCTCAATTTGTATACCGACTCTACCTCAACCACAAAACCAAATGGGTGGTGCATATACATCTCTTCTTTTATGTCCCCATTCAAATTTGTTTTTTTTGACATCTGAAATATTGCCCAAGTGGAATTAGTAACCAGAGATTATAAGATGTGTATTGAGCTTAATTTAGGAACTAGAGAAATTTTTTTCCCATAAACCACTCCATAACATTGAGCGTATGTCTTGGAAATGAGTCGGTCTTTGAGGCGTGTTGAATTTATGGAAAGAGAAATACTTTATTGACTTATTATAATCAAAGTACATGAAGGAAGTAAAGTCCATTTACAATTAAACTACATTTATCCCAATTACACCCAAACTCTAACACTTAAAGATAAGTCCTAGAATAATTAAATAACACAATATTAAAAAAAACTAACATGACTAAAAAATCTTTAAATTGAAACTCTTGTGTGAGACCTACTTCCATAATAATTCTAGGTTTGTAAGACTTCTTATTGTGTAAGACTTCTTATGCCACCTCACATGATCACGGTGGGTCTCACCAGCTTGTGTGATCATGGTGGGTCCATATCTTATGGGTTTTGGCCCATCTTCCAAAACTTCCCCTCAAGGTGGGGGTGAGAGAACATCATGAACTCCCAGCTTGCTACAAATTATGTATAAGATCGTCTTGTAAAAATGGCAGTCCTCCATATCTTCCAATGCTCCCCCTCATGCTAGTGGTCTCTTCCATGAAGCTGAGCTGGCATAAGATAAGTGAGATTAAAATCACTCCAAGCCGTTTGACATTGTCTATACGCAATGCTCAGAAGTGTAATAAAACTCCTGCATCACCGTTTCCCTCAACAGGACAACGACACTCAAGTGGTAGGATTAATAAATGCCAATAAAGGGGGATAACATATATGTAGTAATAAACTCCTCCATCATAGTGTCCCAACCCGGGCACCAACTCTCATAGGTAGAAATGGATGACAAATACTTGTCATTCACAAGACGTCTATAAAAGGTGTGATACATGATAAATGACTGTCATTCACAAGATAGCAATAAAAGACGTCATAAGTGGGTAATGTTTGTCATTCACAAGGCAAAAATAAAAGACCCATGGGTGTATATATATATATATATATATATATATATAAAGTCTCAATGGTCATAAAACACCCAACCATGATGGACTTAACTCCCAACTAAAGCAACACGTGGGAGATTGACCCATAGAGGTATGTCAAAGTCAAATAACAGCTGGTAGGAGAAAGGCTGCCAAATAACCAATGGGTAATGGGTAAAGAGGAAGATAGGATGCTGAGGTCATCACTTCTTCAATAATAACGTCTCATCCAAAGAGACACAATAGTTGCAGCTGAAATAGGCTGGGCCAATATAACACAAACCAAAATAATAAAAATCATTGTAAAATAACCCATTAAATAATCCAATGCGAGTAGTTGCACCGAATATATGTTGTCAATACTTCAAAATAATAATCCAGCTGGAGAAAAAGAATCGAGTCGAGCCAATTAAGATATCACCAATAATTAATACAATTATTATTGCAAGTTAGGATTCTTGGTGTTCAATGTTTTTTTGTGCTCTCCCTTTCTTGAATATTTTGATCACATAATACTTATCACAACATATGGAATAAAATACCTCTTTCTTGTACTTCTACTTCTCCCCCTCAAGCTGGGAGGTAATGACAGTGATCCCAGCTTGAACCAAATAACATAGATGTAGTATGGTAGTGATATGGTTGCTCAATAATAGAAACTCAAAAATTGATGCAAAACATTCGGCTTAAACTCGGATTTTTCAATGCAACAGGATATCGGCATGACCTTTGATTCTTCCAATGAGAATATATCTTTAAATATAGATCAGATTGGCATGAAAATTTCTCCTTATGAAACTAGACTTAAATAAATTTCATCCAAGTATAATTTTTCTTCATAAAATATACTTATATTGATATATATAATCTGATAGATTTGGGTCTTTGTAATTTGGCTGAACTAAGTATTCTTTCCCCTTTTTCCAACATGACCATTGAATCTTCCAAGATCAATGTCTCTGTATAAAAAACTCAGATAAAGAATGGGTTTAATAGTTAAGAAAATAGATTTAGAGATATTTCTTCTGATATGTAATTATCCATATAAAGTTTCATTCTTAATAGCATTAAATTGCTTAGAAGTTGAAGCTTTTTGCTACTGCTCGAACCTCTTTTGTAACCCGACCTTGGATGCTTCAAATATCAATTTCTATTTGTAGATAACTCTGGTTGGAAAAAATAACTTTTCCTTGGAAATTAGACTCGAATATCTTTCTGTCCATATATAATATGCAATCTTAAAAGCTTAGTATAAAGGTAAAAATTCAAAGGAAACAAATGGTATAGGGATTGAAAAGAGACAAAAAAAGATAAATACGAACCTAAATAGCTAGAGATAATAGATCAGAAAAGGATCTCATTATCTTTGTGGGTTGATTGAGTCAATACCATGTTGAATTTATGGAAAAGAGAAATACTTCATTGACTTATTATAATCAGAGTACATGAAACTCTATTTATGATAGAGGAAGGTAATAGAGTCCAATTACAATTAAACTACCTTTGTCCCAATTACACCCAAACTCTAACACTTAAAGATAAAGATAAGCCCTAGCATAATTAAATAACTCAATATAAATAGAAGACTAACATAACTAAAAAACCTTTAAACTGAAACTCTTCTATGAGATCTACTTCCATAATAATTTTGGGTATGTAAGACTTCTTATGCCACCTCAAGTGATCATGGTGAGTCAATATCTTATGGGCTTGGGCCCATCTTCCAACAAACTTGGATATGTCGGCCTTCCTTGTTCATGTGGACTTGGGCCCATCTTTCAATAGAACAAGCAACATAACCATCTAGAATGTGTTTGATAGTAAAAACCCATTTATAGCCCACTAGTTTCTTTCCAAGAGGAAGGGGAAAAAGGACCCAAGTTTGATTTTCATACAAGGCATGCATTTCTTATTCCATGGCTACCTTCCATCCTAGATGTCTCAAAGCCTCCTGATAGGACTATGGAACAGAGATGAAGAAATAGATGCAAGAAACTAATAGCATGAAGAAAACAATTGATGGTGAGAAAATTTTTTTGATATAGGATGAGAAGTGGATGTTAGAAATTAGACGCCCTAATTCCAAACTATCGTGAGCAACAATAATAATCAAAGAATAAAAATAAACAAGCAAAAAAATACGACAAGATTTACACAGGTTCGCCTCAAGGTGAGACTATGTCTTGTCTTTCGCCACTGTAGTAATTCACTATCAAGATGAAATTGTTTACAAGAGAAATTGCACACACTCATAGGTGTTTTTATCTAACCTCTCTCAGGCCACCACATATGATTCTCCAAAATGATGATAAAACCCTAATAGTGGTGCCATCAAATATAAAAGAAAAATTAGGGCCACCGCAATACAAGAGGGAAAGATTAGTGGGCCACGTACCGACTCAGTGTAAGGCATTGATTAAGCTCCACAACTTAACAGTGGAGGGCCTGCTGCAAGTCTGAGGCTCCTTCCGCAAAGCTATGGGCCAAATATCAAATTGTGGGCCAAATACAATAGGAGAAGGCTGACTTACCTCAGACGGATCTATAAACTTCATGAGTGTGGTGTTGGCTGAGTCTTCAGGGGGCTGAAGTAGATCTGCATCAAGTGCCACAACGGGCTTCAAAGTTTCCTGTACTAATGAAAGACCCGGAGGTGCATCTTTTGAGATATAAAAAGATGTGTCCTCGAAAAAGGTGAACTTATTAGAGACAATTAACTTCTAAAGATAAGGATTATAATAGACATAACCTTTTTTGGGTACGAGAGTAGCCCAAAAAGATACACTTTAGAGACTTAGGCTCAAGCTAACTCTTTGGAGAGGATGTGATATGGACAAAGCATGTGCAACCAAAGACCTTCAAACAAAGTGAGTATGGGTCTTCATCTGAAAAAAAATAACGAGTATAGGGATTTATGGCTAAGAACTAAAGAAGGTAGCCTATTAATAAAGAAGTAGATTGTAAGAATGGCATGAGGCTAGTAATAGTATAGAACCTTCATAGAGTAGAGTAAGCCACCGGCTACCTCAAGAAGTTTTCAGTTTTTTCTTTCAGTTACACCATTTTTTTGAGGGGCTTAGGCACAAAGTTTGATGAATAATACCACTATCATGACAAAAAGGATTGAAATTCGCTAGATAGGTACTTTTGGCATTATTCAATCGAAAAAATTGTATTTGTTTTCCAAATTGTGAAGACACCATAACATGAAAGGAGTTAAATATGGAAAAAAATTCAGATCGTTCTTTAAACAAAAATTGCCATGTTACTCTAGTGAAGTCATCAACAAAGGTGATAAAATATTTAACTTGAGATATGTTCGAGACATTTAAGGGCCCCCATATATTTGAATGAATTAATGAAAAGGGAGCAACACCTTTAAGTTTATTTCGAGGAGAATATGTTGTCCTCTGGTGTTTGCTCAATTGATAGACTTAACAATTGAAATTTGATAAAGTTTTTAAAGATGAAAATAACTGCTGAAGCGATGCTACTGATGGATGACCAAACCGGTTGTGTCACAACCTTGCCTTTGTCCAAGAAGTGGCAATCATAGTGAGTGGAAGAGAGTTTAAGTAATAAATGCTCCTTTGTTCATGGCCGCCACCATCATGTGATTAGTTGTGAGATCCTGGAAAACACATGAAGAAGGTGAGAAGGTTATGGAGCAATTAAAAACATTTTGTTTACTGGCTAACAAATAAAAAAATTTAAGGGAAATTGAGGGACAAATAGGACATAAGTAAGCGGAAGGGATGGTGTAACAGAGGAGGATCCCTTCCCAAGAACTTTGGTTATGGATCCATTAACCATGGTAAAAAAATTATTTGGTAGACATGGCTATAGGAAATTTAATAGACTCTTACTACCTATAAGATGCTCGGAGGCCCTGAGTCGATGATCCAAGATAAAGAGGATGAATTGGGAGAGATTATACCCAAAGCAGTGGCAGTAGTAGTAGTTGAAGATGCAAAAAAAGATGGAGGGGATACCATCAAAGTTTTTATCCTTTATAAGATATCATAATCATCATCGGTGATAGTCTTCTTTCCTCTTTGTGACTTAGATTGGGTAGAACTATTCTCATTTTGAACCGAGGCTTGGTTGGCAATGACCTAGTCCGGTTTGCCATGAAGCTTCCAATAGGTATCCTCCAGATGGTTACTCCACCATAGTGAGTGCAGACACATTTGTCTAACCTTGAAGGACCTGAGCCACTTCTACCACCTCTTGCTTGGCCTCCTCTATAATTTCTACCGTGCCATCGGGTGGTAGAAGATTTACCCCTATTTCTTGAGTACATAGTAGATGATACGTTAGTTAGAGATGTGGAGGAAGGATCTCGTATTTGAAGTAATATTTCACTTATGTCATCAAAAGATGAAAATGTGGAGGAGCTAAGGAGTTGGGATTTTTCCACTTCAAGAAATGGCTTGATATTTGACAAATAAATAGCGACTGCTAAGGCCTCCCATTACTTTTCTTGAACCGATATATCAATGGACTAGGTTTGAGAAAATTTCCCACTCATTAATCAGCCCTCTAAACCTAGCCAAGAACTCAAGCAAGTTTTCTTCTTATTTAGTAATAAACATGTTATTAAACACATCATATAGTTTTCTCCTTGTTGTCAATTAGCCAACTAATGACAATTGTGTCATTCTTGAGCCATTTAATATAGAAATTATCAACTTCATCTATGGGTGGAGAGGGTTTAGCCAAATGTCCTAAGAGATCTCTAGTGATAAGAAATCTCTTAACCGACTGATCTCAACTTAAGTAATTTGAGAAACTGTTACAGTCCCGAGTCATGGATCTTGTAACATGGTACTGGAAAGGGTAATCCAGAGTTTTGGGGATGAGTTCTGCACTGTTAAGGTCACTATTGGTTTTGGAAAATGGAAAAGAGAAAGAAGAAAAGTGAAGAAAATCAGATTCGTAAGGGAATCTAGACCTTTGGGTTAGATGAGGAGAACTCCAACCCTAGAGCTCATTGAGGAGAACTCCAACCCTAGAGCTCATTGAGGAGAACTCCAAATCCCAATTTAGGCTAAAATCAGACTTGTCTTTTCCCATTCCTCTTTCCCCCCTAAGTAGGTTTTGTGCCAACAAGAGTTCAAGAAAAATAATTACAATAATGCCCCTACAACATACTAATTCATCAATTGAAATAAAAATGAAGTAAAAACAAATTGAAAGAAAAGCAATTAACTGAATAACTAAATGGCTTAGCCGTGGCGCTTTTGAATGACTCGGCCTACTATTGAGTCCATAACATTACTCCCCTTGGAGAAAGAACTTGTCCTCAAGCTCAAAGGTAAGGTAGGCTTGGCGGAATGTCTCCAGATCTTCCCATGTTGCAGATGCTTCATATGTGTTAGCCCACTGGATGAGAACCTCCCACCTATTATGAATTTGTCAGGCTTGCAAAATTGTGGCTGGAGAGAGGATAACATGCCCCTCTATCATTGGAGGTAAGAACGGAGGTGGAGGTGGAGTTGTACACTTGAATGGTTTGAGGAGTGACACATGAAAGGCATTATGAAGTTGAGAGTGTGGTGGAAGCTGAAGCTGGTAAGCCACCTGGCCGATGCCTTGGATAACCGAGAGGGGCCCAAAAAATTTGGGTGATAGCTTGTGGTGGGGGCCAACAATGGAATGTTGATGGTAGGGTTGGAGGTGGAGCCACACATAATCACCTGGGTTGTAAGCAACATCTTTGTGCCCCTTGTCATAGTATTCCTTCATCCAAGTCTAAGCTTTCTTGAGATGTTGGGTAGCATCTTGGAGTACTTGATCATGGTCCAGCAATGCCTGGTCAAGAGATTCAACTCTGGTGGAGCCAATATATGAAAATAATCGTAGAAGATCCCTGCCATAGAGAACCTTGAAATGGGTAGCTTGCAAAGTTGTATGAAAAAATGTATTGTAGCAATATTTTGCCCAGGGAAGCCATTCGAACCATCGTTTAGGGCGGTCACCCACAAAGCACAGTAAATATATTTCCACCGTACGGTTAACAACCTCAGTCTGGCCATTGGATTGAGGATGAAAAGAAGATGAAAAGTTGAGTTTGGTACCGCATAATTGGAAAAGCCCTCTCCAAAAGTGGCAGGTAAAGACTGCATCATGATCACTCATGATGGACTCTGGAATGCTTGCAAAATAACAATATTTTCTAAAAACACTTGAGCTACTCTGGAAGCCCTATAAGGATGAGCCAATGGAATAAAGTGAGAGTACTTTGAAAAATTTTCAACTACCACAAATAGGACGGATTTCCCATAAGTTTTGGGGAGGCCATCAATGAAGTCCATGGAAAGATCAACCCAAACCTGTGTGGGAAGGATTAGTGGTTGAAGGATGCCAATTGGTGATAAATGTTTGGCCTTGTCACATTGGCATACATGACACGAGGTCACGAAATCTGCAAGAAAAAATTGGCCCTAATCCGATGCAACGTCGTTTGAACACCCTCACGAGTGTTATCATGATAAGTGGATAAAATTACTACAATCAAGGAAAAGGAGTGTTGTAAATAGATATGATTGTCATACATTATAATGTTGTTCCGGATAGCCCACTTGGAGTCCGTTGTCCTTGCCGTAATCTTGTGAGACAACTCTTGGAGTGCTAGAGTAGTCTAATGGTTCTCTTTAATGGAGTCTAAAAGGAGAGACTTTGGCTGACTAATTGCATATAATTTGTGTTGTTCGTCCAGACGTCGGGATAAGGCGTCAACCACCTTATTCTATTTGCCCGACTTATATTTCATCATAAAGTCAAATCCCATTAATTTTCTATTCTAATGCCGTTGTAGAGAAGTAGAGATGCATTGCTCCAGTAAAAATTTTGAGGCTGTAATGATCAGTGCGGATGAGGAAGGTGCGTCCCCGCAAGTATGGCCACCAATGTTGAACAGCTTTGGCCAAACCAATTAACTTCTGGTGATGTGCCACTAATTTGGGGCCAAATATGCAATGGGATGCTGAGTTTGTTGTAGAACCACCCCAATACCTCCCCCGGAAGCATCACACTCAACCAAAAATAAGGCCTCAAAGTCTTGCGATTGCAGGATTGGGGTGCTCAAGCCTATTTGAGTGCATTGAAAGAGTCTATAGCCGCATCGCTCCAATTGAAGGCATTACGTTTGAGAAGACTGGTCAAGGGAATGGCCAACGTTCCATAACTTTTTTATGAACTTCCGATAATATCCCACTAACCCCTAAAATCCTCTTAAGGCTGAAATGTTGTACGGTTGTGGGCAATTGGTGACTACTATAATTTTTTCTAGGTCCACTATTACACCCTTTACTGAGATTATGTGGCCAAGAACTGGGGGTTCCCCAAATGAATATTTAGAGCATTTCAAGTAGAGGTGATGTGTTCGGAGAAGTTGGAAAACAAGTTGTAAGTCTTCCAAATGCTTGTCCCTTGATATGTTGTAAATCAAAATATTTCCAAAGAAGACTAACACAAACTTTTGGTGAAAGCCATGGAATACCTCATTCATCAAAGCTTGAAATGTGGAAGGTGCATCCGAGTGGCATCACCACAAACTCGAAATGTCCATGGTGAGTACGGAATGATGTTTTCTCAATATCGGAAGTGTAGAATTTAGGATCTCATGAAAGGAACTTTAGATCGACAAGAAAGAAGAAGAAGAAGAAGAGAGAAGGAGAAGAGAAGAAGAAGAACGTGGAAGGAGAGAGTTTGGATTAAGGGAGAAGAGGGTTGCGTCAAAAAGAAAAATGAGGGTTGGACGAATTTGTGGAAAGAGAGGAGAGTGCTTCAATGTCCTACCTCTTAGCCAATACCTTTATTTATAGTTTTACAATGCCCTTAGGGCTACAACTTGATAAAACAAAAGACATAAAAGGAACACATATTTACACTTCTATGCCATCATTATGGAAAGTATCATATTTTACACATATGCCACTCCTTTGACGTGTGTCTTGAGCTCGTGGGCTTGAGCCCATCTTCCAACACTCCCACTCAAGCTGGAGGAGAAAAAACATCATAAATACCCAGCTTGCCACATATAAACGATAGGATTTTAGATGTAACGGGTTTAGTGAGAATATCAGCTACTTGCTCTTGAGATGACACATGTTTGAGAGAGATTATTCCTGCTTGAAACTTCTCCCGTATAAAATGACAATCCACCTCAATATGTTTAGTTCTTTCATGAAAAACTAGATTTGAACTGATATGAATGGCTATTTGATTATCACAATGCAGATTCATGGATCCCTTTTTATAAAAACCTAGTTCAGTAAGAAGGGTCCTGATCCATAAAAATTCACTAACGGTATGGGCCATAGCTCTGTATTCTACTTCGGTGCTAGATCTTGCAACCATATTTTGCTTCTTACTTTTCCATGTAACCAAGTTTCCCCCAACCAGATTACAATATCCTGATGTAGATTTTCTATCATCATGAGATCTAGCCCAATCTGCATTTGGGAAGCCTTCTATGTTGAAGTGCCCATGTTTTTTATACAACAATCCTCTTCCTGGAGCTCCTTTTAGATAACATAATATTATCTCTAAAGCCTGCCAGTGAGATAAATCATTTTTCCCCCAAGTCTTTGATATTTGCCAATATCAATATTTTCTTCATTTGTGGCACGTAATTTTACATTTGTATCCATAGGTGTGTCAACTGGTCTACAACCCTTCAATCTTGTTTCTTCAAGGACATCCAAGACATATTTCCTTTGAGACAATATTATCCCATGTTTGGATTGAAGAACTTCTATACTTAAAAAAGATTTAAGCATACCGAGGTCTTTAGTCTTGAATTCCTGACATATCATCTGCTTCACCTCTTGTATGCTCAAAGCATCATCACCGGTTAAGATAATATCATCCATGTATACGGCCAATAATATTTTCCCTTTGATCGTATCTTTATAATATACGGAATTATCAACTGAGCACCGATGAAAATCAAACCGTAGGAGTGTTTGACTAAATTTATCAAACCAAGCCCAAGGGGACTGCTTAAGCCCCATATAAAGACTTTTTTAAACTACATACTGACTCCCCCTCAACCACATAACCAGGTGGTTGAACCATATAAATTTTCTCACTAATATCACCATTTAAAAAAGCATTTTTAACATCCAACTGATAGACGGGCCATGAGGAGTTAGCAGCAATAGATAAGATGATGCTTACAGAATTCAATTTTGCAACAGGAGAGAAGGTCTCCTCATAATCTATCCCATAGCATATAGCCCTTAGCAACCAGTCGAGCTTTAAGATGAGCAACTGATCCTTCCGGATTATGTTTCACCAAAAAAAACCCATCGACAACCAACCAGTCTTTTACCTTTTGGGAGTGATGTTAAGTACCAGGTTTGGTTTTCGTATAAGATGTGCATTTCTTCATCCATAGCCACCTTCCATCCTGGATGTCTCAGGGCCTCCTGATACGACTACGAAATGGAAGTAGAAGAAAGGGACGCAAGAAACTGAAAACACTTGGAAGACAAGCGATGGTGAGACATAAAATTTGAGATAGGATACAAAGTAGTACAAGAGCGATGTTATTTTCTTAAAGCAATAGACCGAGTATAAAATTCAGGCCCATACATAGGAGGAGATGGACTTACCTCGGGTGGATCCAAAAACTCCACAGGTGAAGGTATGGCCGGTGCATCAGGGGATGGATCCACTCCAAGATTGAACGGCACAAGCGGACAAGGAGTAGTAGAAGGACAAGTCCATCATGGAGGAGCATCATGGGAGGAGTAGAAGGGAGTGTTCTCAAATAAAGTCACATCCCTAGAGATAAACATCCTCCGAAGAGTAGGATTGTAACAGACATAACCTTTCAGGGTGCAAGAGTATCCCAAAAAAATGCTCTTCATAGATCGAGGATCTAGTTTGTTTTTATATGGAGATGTAACATGAACAAAACACGTACATCCAAACACTTTCAAAGGAAGAGAAAAAGGATTTTCACCATTAAATAACACAGAGTAAGGAGTTTTACGATGAAGGACTGATGAAGGTAACCTATTAATGAGAAAGCATGTTGTAAGTATAGTATGAGGCCAATAGAAATAGGGTACCTTCATGGAGCAGAGGAGGCCCCGAGCAACGTCAAGAAGATGATGATTCTTCCTTTCAGCAACACGATTTTGTTGAGGAGTATAGGCACATGATGTTTGATGAATAAGCCCATTACTCTCACAAAATAATTTGAAGTCATGAGACATGTATTCCTTCGCATTATCAGATCTAAGGGTTTGAATTTTCTTCCCAAATTGTGTCAAGACCATAGCATGAAAATTTTTAAACAAAGGAGGAATTTTGGAACGCTCTTTAAATAGATATAACCAAGTCACTCGAGTAAAATCATCAACAAAAATAACAAAATATTTAACTTGGGAAATATTTGAGACACATAAAGGGCCCCATACATCAAAATGTATTAGCTCAAATGGAGCAGTACTTGTAGTTGTAAGATGAGGAGAATATGTATTCCTGACATGTTTACTTAATTGACAAACCTCACAACTGAAATTAGAAAGTTCTTTTAAAGATGAAACCAAAGAACGAAGTGAAGGGGTAGACGGATGACCAAGTCGGTTGTGCCAAAGTTGGGCCTCAGATGTAGTGGACGATAATGCAACTAATGGTGGAAGAGTGAAGTAGTAAAAAAACCCCTTTTCATGGCCACCACCAATCACCCGCTTCGTAGTGAGATCTTGAAAGACACAAGAAGATGGTGAGAAGGTGATAGAGCAATTTAATTGTTTGGTCAATTGGCTAACCTAGAGAAAATTTAAAGGAAATTAAGGAACAAACAAAACATCTCGAAGGGGAATAGATGAAGTAAGAGAGGAGGAACCTTTGCCAAGGACCTTGGTTTGGGTACCATCAACAATAGTAACGAATTTATGAGGATAACAAGGAGATTAGGACTGCAACAAGTGTTTGTTACCTGATAGATGTTCGGAGGCCCCGAAGTCGATGATCCAAGAGGAAGAGGAAGAAGAGGAAGAGAGCATACCTGAGGCAATAGTAGTGGCATCAGTAGATGATGAGGGAATAGAGGATTCCTTCAAGGACTTCATTTTCTGAAATGCAGCATAGTCCTCAGCCGTAAGAGTCACATTTTCGGATGATGATTCAGCCTTATCTTCATTTTTCTCAACGTTAACCGAGACTGGGTTAGCTATAGCCCAATCAGGCTTGCCATGAAGTTTCCAGCATGATGCCACAAGGTGGTTCTGATGGCCACAATAAGTGCAAAGTTGAGCCTCAGTACGGAAAAAATTCTGACCCAAAATGACTAGCCACTTAGGAAACATCTTCTGCCAACTAATAAATGCCAGATCTTTATACTCACTAATGTATGTGGGACTATCCTTTTGAAATCTCCCCCTCACGTGTAGGCACATGGATATTTTGGGTAGAGGCCCTCATGTGGGGCACGTGGATAATTTGGGTGGATGCCCACATATGAGAACCTTGCTCTGATACCATGTTAAATTGGATCGAAGGCCCTATCCCAAAATGATTAACCACTTAGGAAACCTCTTCTGTCAACTAATAAATGCAAGATCTTTATACTCACTAATGTATGTGGGACTATCCTTTTTAAAACTAACCGAGTCATCCAAAGGAGGCTCATTGAGTCACTGAGTTAATTGCTTTATTTCCATATTGTTTTAAATTCGTTTTTATGCATTATTTAAGTTAAATTGCCATAGGGGCAGAATTTTAAAATTAAACCCTAAAACTATGTTGCCTTGAACCCTACTTAGAGGGGAAGGAGAATCAGAAAAGGCAAGTCTTGAATTAGGTTAAACAGGGTTCAGAGTTCTCCTTGATGAGCTCTAGAATCAAGTTCCCTCTTGAATATGAATTTCTTTCTTCTCTCTTTGATTTTTTGTTTTACCTTCCTCTTCACCAAAAACAAGGAGAGATTTCTTCCTCTTTTCCGAGCTCAACAAGAGGTCTTTAGCCTCTAATCAGTGCACAAAAGCAAGAGAGGATCTCTCTCCCTCTCTCTTTTTGAGCCAAGATAGAGGTTTTCCAGCCACTATACCGAGAGCAGCAAAGGCTAGAGGTTCTTCAACCATTAAACTAGAGAGCAGCAAGGTTAGGGACTCTTAACCTCTCATCCGTGGACTGCCCAAGTTAGAGTCTTTTCAGCCCCTAACCCGGACAGCAGCTGGAAGGGTCCTAACCCTCTCAGTCGTGAGCAGCAAGGGGCCATTCCCCTCCTGTCCGAGAGCAGCAAGGGCTTCCCAACCTCTTACCAAGAACAGCAGCATAGCTGAAAAAAGGAAGCTCTTTTCCTTCCAATCGAGAGCAGCAACTCTCTTACAACTCTGGATTCATCAATCCCACACCGAGTTACCAAAGCAAGGGACCATAACAACTTTGTATTAGAGATATACCGTTGTTGCAAGTTCCAATCCCAAAGGGGGCGACCTAGATGCCAGATTAAAATTACTGGTAGGCTCAAAAAGTGGGTCAGACCAGTGTTGCTAGAGTGGGCCACTGAGGATGTTGGCTCATAATGGTAGGAGTATTGTTATGATCCTGGGGTTAAGTACTTGCCTTTCTGCTACCAAATAGATCGGTCTTTTGGTAAGTATTGGCTAGGTGCTTAACATTTGATATCAGAGCGGGAACACAATGAGTGATTCTTCATCCCGAGAAAAATGTCTAGCCATACTCAATCTATTGGGAGAAATAAGTGCAAGGTTTTTAGCATTGGTAGAAATACGCACAGAAATTTTAGCATGCTGTGATGGAAGGCGTGAATCTGTTAGGTTCTTCCCTTGCCATGGATCAAGTGATTTATCATGCATAACGGGTAATATTTCTATAAGGAATGACTTATGGATTGGGAGTCAACACTTGGATAAAAATCCCCCGCCTCCCCCATTTCCCAACGATTACAAAACCTGATATATAAAAACTAAAAAAGAGTTTACAATCCCTAATAATTACATACACTTTTTGAACTCATCACTCTCTACATTTTGGCATTCTGCATTTCCATTTTAGATTTGAACTTTTTTTCTTAAATCAAAACCTGAATTTTATCTTTCCTTTCATCACGTAAACAAAAAAAGAAATAAAGGGCAAATAGATCACAACAAAATGAAAAATTTAGAGTTTATGTATGCAAAAAATTTAAAGCAATAACATATGTAAGTAAAGAAAATTTATTCACACACCACAAATGAACACAAAAGTTTTGTTATCCAAATTTGGGAAATTCCACTTGTTCAACCCTAATAGCTTGGACTTTTATAAGAAAGAGATTTTTCTACACATGTTTTAAAAAATGGAAATGCATGCTTGAAACATGTTAAAGATGCAAATGACATATGGATCCCAACCTTTTAAAGAAAATAACATTAAATTCTCAAGTGAACGTGCGGTGGGATATTTATCTGAGTTGAACTAGCCATTATTTTGCCGATTTACAAAAAGCTGCCTAACGATCATAGATGATTGTAAAGTGATTTATCTTGCGCAACGAGCTATATTTTTGTAAGGAATGTCTTATCGATTGGGATTCAACACTCGGTTAAAAATCCCCCGCCTCCCCCTTTTTCCGACGATTTCAAAACCAAATATATAAAAACTAAGAAAGAGTATACAATCCCTAAAAATTACAGGCACTTTTTGGAATTATCACTCTCTACATTTGTGCATTTCGCATTTCCATTTTAGATGTGTACTTTTTTTCTTAAATCAAAACTTGAATTTTCACTTTCCCTTCATCTCGTAAACAAAAAAAGAGATAAAAGGCAAATAGATTACAACAAAATAAAAAATTTCGAGTTTATGTTTGGAAAAATTTTAAAGCAATAAAATATGTAAGTAAAGAAAATTTCTTCACACTCCACAAATGAGCACAAAAGTTTTCTTATCCAAATTTGGGAAATTCCAGTAGTTCAACCCTAATTGCTTAGAATTTTATAAGAAAGAGATTTTTCTACACATGTTTTCAAAAATGGAAATGCATGCTTGAAACATGTTAAAGATGCAAATGACCTATGGATCCAAACCTTTTAAAGAGAATAACATTAAATTCTCATGTAAACATGCGATGAGATATTTACTCGAGTCGAACAAGCCAATAATTTGCCCAATGAAAAAAAGCTGACCTGATGATCATAGATGATTGTAAAGTGATTTATCATGTGTAACGGTCTATATTTTTGTAAGGAATGACTCATGGATTGAGAATAAACACTCGGTTAACAATTCACCGCCTCCTCCTTTTCCTGACGATTGCAAAACCAGATATATAAAAAATAAAAAGAGTTTACTATCCCAAAAAATTATAGACACTTTTTGGAATTATCACTCTCTAGATTTGTGCATTGTGCATTTCCATTTAAGATGTGTAATTTTTTTCCTAAATAAAAACTTGAGTGTTCACTTTCCCTTTATCTCGTAAACAAACCAAGAGATAAAAGGCAAACAGATCACAACAAAATGAAAATTTTAGAGTTTATGTATGGAAAACATTTAAATCAATAATAAATGTTAGTAAAGAAAATTTATTCACACACCACAAACTAACACAAAAGTTTTGTTATCCTAGTTTGGGAAATTCCACTAGTTCAACCCTAATAGCTTGGAATTTTATAAGAAAGAGATTTTTCTACACGAATTTTAAAAATTCGAAATGCATGCTTGAAACATGTTAAAGATGCAAATGACCTATGGATCCAAACCTTTTAAAGAGAATAACATTAAATTCTCAAGTGAACGTGCGGTGGGATATTTACCCAAGTCAAACTAGCCATTATTTTGCCCATTTACAAAAAGCTGACCTAACGATCATAGATGATTGTAAAGTGATTTATCATGCGTAACGGGCTATATTTTTGTGAGGAATAACTTGTGGATTGGGAGTCAACACTTGGTTAAAAATTCCCCGCCTTCCCCTTTTCCCGACGATTGTAAAACCTCATATATAAAAACTAAAAAGAGTTTACAATCCCTAAAAATTATAGACACTTTTTGGAATTATCACTCTCTACATTTGTGTATTGTGAATTTCCATTGTAGATGTGTACTTTTTTTTCTTTAATCAGAACTTGAGTTTTCACTTTCCCTTCATCTCGTAAACAGAAAAAAAGAGATAAAAGGTAAATTGATCACAACAAAAAGAAAATTTTAGAGTTTAGGTATGGAAAAAATTTCAATCAATAGAAAAATAAGTAATTTTTTTTTTCACACACCTCTAATGAACACCAAAGCTTTGTTATCCAAGTTAGGAAAATTCCTCTAGTTCAACCCTAATAACTTGGAATTTTATAAGAAAGAGATTTTTCTACACATGTTTTAAAAAATGGATAGGCATGTTTGAAACTTTTTAAAGATGCAAATGACCTATGGATCCAAACTTTTTATAGAGAATACCATTAAATGCTTAAGTGAACATGCGGTGGGATATTTACTCGAGTCAAACAAGCCATTATTTTGCCCATTTACAAAATGCTGACCTAACGATCATAGATGATAGTAAAGTGATTTCTCATGTGCAACGACCTATATTTTTTTGAGGAATGAGTTATGGATTGGGAGTCAACACTCGGTTAAAAATCCCATGCTTGCCCCTTTTCCCGACGATTGCAAAACATGATATATAAAAACTAAAAAAGAGTTTACAATCCATAAAAATTACAGATACTTTTTGGAATTATCACTCTCTACATTTGTGCATTGTCCACTTCCATTTTAGATGTGTACTTTTTTTTTTAACTCAAAGCTTGAATTTTCACTTTCCCTTCATCTCATAAAAAAAAAAAGACAAAAGGCAAATAGATCACAACAAAATGAAAATTTTAGACTTTATGTATGAAAAAAATTTAAAGCAATAACATATGTAGTTAAAGAAAATTTATTCAAATACCACAAATGAACACAAAAGTTTTATTATCCAAAATTTTGAAATTCCACTAGTTCAACCCTAATAGCTTGGAATTTTATAAGAAAGAGATTTTTCTACACATGTTTTAAAAAACGAAAATGCATGCTTGAAACATGTTAAAGATGCAAATGACCTATGGATCCAAACTTTTTAAAGAGAATAACATTAAATTCTCAAGTGAACGCGCGGTGGGATATTTACCCACCTCAAACAAGCCATTATTTTGCCTATTTACAAAAAATTTACCAAACGATCATAGATGATTATAAAGTGATTTATCAAGCATAACGGGCTATATTTTTGTTAGGAATGACTTATGGATTGGGAGTCAACACTCGGTTAAAATTCCCCCTCCTCCCCCTTTTCCCTTCGATTGCAAAACCTGATATATAAAAACTAAAAAGAGTTTACAATCCCTAAAAATTACAGACACTTCTTGGAATTATCACTCTCTACATTTGTGCATTGTGCATTTCCATTTTAGATGTGTACTTTTTTTCTTAAACTAGAGTTTTCACTTTCCTTCATTTCGTAAAAAAAAAGCGATAAAAGGCAAATAGATCACAACACAGAAAAATTTAGTGTTTAGGTATGGAAAAAATTAAACCAATAACAAATGTAAATAATGAAAATTTATTCACACACCACAAATGAACACAAATTTTTTGTTATCCAAGTTTGGGAAATTCGACTAGTTCAACCTTAATAGCTTCGAATTTTATCAGAAAAAGATTTTTCTACACTTGTTTTAAAAAATGGAAATGCATGCTTGAAACAGGTTAAAGATGCAAATGACCTTTCGATCCAAACCTTTTAAAGTGAATAACATTAAATTCTCAAGTGAACGTGCGGTCGGATATTTACCCGAGTCAAACAAGCCCTTATTTTGCCCATTTACAAAAAGCTGACCAAACGATCATAGGTGATTGTAAAGTGATTTATCAAGCATATCGGGCTATATTTTTGTATGGATTGACTTATGGATTGGAAGTCAACACTCGGTTGAAAATCCCCCGCCTCTCCATTTTCCCGACGATTCCAAAACCAGATATATAAAAAAAAAAAGAGTTTACAATCCTTAAAAATTACGGACACTTTTTGGAATTATCACTTTCCACATTTGTGCATAGTGCATTTCCATTTAAGATGTGTACTTTTTTTCTTAAATCCAAACTTGAGTGTTCACTTTCCCTTTATCTCGTAAACAAAAAATGAGATAAAAGGCAAACAAATCAGAACAAAATGAAAATTTTAGAGTTTATGTATGGGAAAAATTTAAAGCAACAACGAATGTAAGTAAAGAAAATTTATTCACACACCACAAATGAACACAAAACTTTTGTTATCCAAGTTTTGGATATTCCACTAGTTCAACCCTAATAGCTTCGAATTTTATAAGAAATATATTTTTCCACACATGTTTTAAAAATTGGAAATGCATGCTTGACTCATGTTAAAGATGAAATGACCTATGGATCCAAACCTTTTAAAGAGAATAACATTAAATTCTCAGGTGACGTATAGTGGGATATTTACCCGAGTCAAATTAGCCATTATTTTGCCCATTTACAAAAAGCTGACCAAACGATCATAGATGATTGTAAAGTGATTTATCATGTGTAACGGGCTATATTTTTGTAAGGAATGACTTATGGATTGGGAGTCAACACTCGGTTAAAAATTCCCCACCTCCCCCTTTTCCCGACTATTACAAAACCTGATATATTAAAACAAAAATAAGTTTACAATCCCTAAAAATTACAGTCACTTTTTGGAATTATCACTCTCTACAATTGTGCATTGTGAATTTCCGTTTTAGATGTGAACTTTTTTTTTCTTAAATAAAAACTTGAGTTTTCACTTTCCCTTCATCTCGTTAACAAAAAAAAAAAAAAAGGGAAAAAGGTAAATAGATCAAAACAAAAAGAAAATTTTTGATTTTAGGAAAGAAAAAATTTAAAGCAATAAAAAATGTAGGTAAAGAAAATTTATTAACACACCACTAATGTACCCAAAATTTTGTTATCCAATTTTGGGAAATTCCTCTAGTTACACCCTAATAGCTTGGAATTTTATAAGAAAGATATTTTTCTACACATGTTTTAAAAAATGGATATGCATGCTTGAAACATGTTAAAAATGCAAATGACCTATGGATCTAAACCTTTTAAAAATAATAACATTAAATTAACAAGTGAACGTGCGGTGGGATATTTACCCGAGTCAAACAAACCATTATTTTGTATATTTACAAAAAGTTGACCTAACATTCATAGATGATTGTAAAGTGATTTATCATGCGTCATGGGCTTTATTTTGATAAGGAATGACTTATGGATTGCGAGTCAACACTCGGTTAAAAGTCCCCCACCTCCCCCTTTTCCCGACGATTGCAAAACCCGATACAGGAACTAAAAAGAGTTTACAATCCCTAAAAATTACTGACACTTTTTTGAATTATCACTCTCTACATTTGTGTGTTGTGTATTTCCATTATAGTTAGGTACTTTTATTTTCTTAAATCAAAAATTAAGTTTTCACTTTCCCTTTATCTCGTAAACAAAAACAAAAGATAAAAAACAAATAGATCACAACAAGATGAATATTTTAGAGTTTATGTATGGAATAAATTTAAAGCAATAACAAATGTAAGTAAAAAATTTTTATTGATGCACCACAAATGAACACAAAAGTTTTGTTATCATAGTTTTGGAAATTCCACTAGTTCAACCCTAATAGCTTGGAATTTTATAAGAAAGAGATTTTTCTACACATGTTTTAAAAATTGGAAATGCATGCTAGAAACATGTTAAAGATGGAAATGACCTATGGATCCTAACCATTTAGAGAGAATAATATTAAATTCTCAAGTGAACATGCGGTGGGATAATTACCCGAGTCAAACAAGATATTATTTTGCCCATTTACAAAAGGCTGACCTAACGATCATATATGATTGTAAAGTGATTTATCGTGTTTAATAGGCTATAATTTTTTAAGGAATGACCTATGGATTGGGAGTCAACACTCGGTTAAAAATCCCCCGCCTCCCCTTTTCCCAACGATTGCAAAACTGGATAGATAAAAACTAAAAAGAGTTTACAATCCCTAAAAATTACAGACACTTTTTTGGAATAATCAATCTCTACATTTGTGTGTTCTGCATTTCCATTTTAGATGAGTATTTTGTTTACTTAAATCAAAACTTGAGTTATTACGTTTCCTTCATCATGTAAACAAAAAAAAGGGATAAAAGGCAAATAGATCAGAACAAAATGAAAATTTTAGAGTTTATGTATGGAAAAAATTTAATCCAATAACAAATGTAAGTAAAGAAAATTTATTCACACACCACAAATGAACACAAAAGTTTTCTTATCCAAGTTTGAGAAATTCCACCAGTTCAGCCCTTATAGCATGGATTTTTTTAAGAAAGAGACTTTTCTACACATGTTTTGAAAAAGGCATATGCATGCTTGAAACATGTTAAAGATGCAAATGACCTATGGATCAAAACCTTTTAAAAACAATAACATTAAATTGTCAAGTGAACGTTTGGTGGGATATTTACCCGAGTCAAACAAGCCTTTATTTTTCCCATTTTCTAAAAGCTGACCTAACGATCATAGATGATTGTAAAATGATTTATCATGCGTAACGGGGTCTATTTTTTGTAAGAAATGATTTATGCATTGGGAGTCAACACTTCTTTAAAAATCCCCCGCCTCCCCCTTTTCCCGACGATTGAAAAACCTCATACATAAATAGTAAAAAGCGTTTACAATCCCTAAAAATTACAGACACTTTTTGGAATTATCACTCTCTACATTTGTGCATTGTGCATTACCATTTTAGATGTGTACTTTTTTTCTTAAATCAAAACATGAGTTTTCACTTTCCCTTCATCTCGTAAACAAAAAAAAAAAAGAGATAAAAGGCAAATAGATCACGACGAAAAAAATTTTTATAAAATTTATTCACACACCACAAATGAACACAAAAGTTTTGTTATCAAAATTTTGGAAATTCCACTAGTTCAACCCTAATAGCTTGGAATTTTATAAGAAAGAGATTTTTATGCACTTGTCTTAGAAAATAAAAATGATTTCTTGAAACATGTTAAAGATGCAAATGACATTTGGATCCAAACATTTTAAAGAGAATAACATTTAATTCTCAAGTGAACGTGCGTTGGGATATTTACCTGAGTCAAACAAGCCATTATTTTTCCCATTTACAAAAAGCTGACCAAAAGATCATGGATGATTGTAATGTTATTTATCATGTGTAACGGGCTATATTTTTTTAAGGAATGACTTATGGATGGGGTGTCAACACTCGGTTAAAAATCCCCCGCCTCCCCCTTTTCCCAACGATTCCAAAACCTCATATATAAAAACTAAAAAGAGTTTACAATCCCTAAAAATTACATACACTTTTTGGAATTATCACTCTCTACATTTGTGCGTTGTGCATTTCCCTTTTAGACGAGTACTTTTTTTTCTTAAATAGAAACTTGAGTTTTCACTTTCCCTTCATCTCGTAAATAAACAAAGAGATAAAAGGCTTGGAAAAAATTAAACCAATAATAAAAGTAAGTAAAGAAAATTTATTCACACACTACAAATGAACACAAAAGATTTGTTTTCCAAGTTTGGGATATTCCAGAAGTTACACCCTAATAGCTTTGAATTTTGTAAGAAATTTTTTTCGATACATGTTTTAAAAAATGGATATGCATGCTAAAAACATGTTAAAGATGAAAATGACCTATGAATCCAAACCTTTTGAAGAGAATAACATTAAATTCTCAAGTGAACGTACAACAGGATATTTACCCGAGTCAAACAAGCCTTTATTTTGCCCATTTACAAAAAGCTGACCTAATGATCATAGATGACTGTAAATTTATTTATCATGCGCAACGGGCTATATTTTTATAAGGAATGACTTATGGATTGGGAGTCAACACTCGGTTAAAAATCCCCCACCTCCCCCTTTTTCCTACGATTGCAGAACCTAATATTTAAAAACTAAAAAGAGTTCACAATACCTAAAAATTACAGACACTTTTGGAATTATCACTCTCAATATTTGTGCATTGTACATTTCCATTTTAGATGTGTACTTTTTTTTCTTAAATCAAAACTTGAGTTTTCACTTTCCCTTCATCTCAAAAACAAAACAGAGATAAAAGGCAAATAGATTGCAAAAAAATAAAAATTTTAGAGTTTATGTATGGAAAAATTTTAAAACAATAACAAATGTAAGTAAATAAAATTTATTCATACACCACAAATGATTAAAAAAGTTTTTTTATCCAAGTTTGTGAAATTCCACTAGTTCATCCCTAATAACTTTAAATTTTATATGAAAGAGACTTTTCTACACATGTTTTAAAAAATGGATATGCAAGCTTGAAACTTGTTCAAGATGGAAATGACCTATGGATCAAAACCTTTTAAAGAGAATATCATTAAATTATCAAGTGAACGTGCGGTTGGATATTTACCCGAGTCAAACAAGCCATTTTTTTGCCCATTTAGAAAAAGCAGACCTAACGATCATAGATGATTATAAAGTGATTTATCAAGCATAACGGGCTATATTTTTGTTAGGAATGACTTATGGATTGGGAGTCAACACTCGGTTAAAAATCCCCCTCCTCCCCCTTTTCCCTTCAATTGCAAAATCTGATATCTAAAAACTAAAAAGAGTTTACAATCCTTAAAAATTACTGACACTTTTTGGAATTATCATTCTTTACATTTGTGCATCGTGTATTTCCATTTTAGATGTGTACTTTTTTCTTAAATCAAAACTAGATTTTTCACTTTCCCTTCATCTCATAAAAAAAAAAGAGGTAAAAGGCAAATAGATCACAACACAAAGAAAATTTTAGTGTTTAGGAATGGAAAAAATTTAAACCAATAACAAATATAAGTAATGAAAATTTATTCACACACCACAAATGAACACAAATTTTTTGTTATCCTAGTTTGGGAAAGCGATTTTTCTATACATGTTTTAAAAAATGGAAATGCATGCTTGAAACTTGTTAAAGATGCAAATGACCTTTCGATCCAAACCTTTTAAAGTGAATAACATTAAATTCTCAAGTGAATGTGCGGTCGAATATTTACCCGAGTAAAAAAAGCCATTATTTTTCCAATTTACAAAAAGCTGACCTTACGATCATAGATGATTGTAAAGAGATTTATCTTGCAAAATGTGCTACATTTTTTTATGGAATGACTTATGGATTGGGAGTCAACAGTCTGTTAAAAATCCCCTGCCTCCCCCTTTTCCCTACGATTGCAAAAATCTATATATAAGAACTAAAAAGTTTTAAAATCCCTAATAATTACAGACACTTTTTTGAATTATCACTCTCTACATTTGGGCGTTGTGCATTTCCATTTTAGATGTATACTTTTTTTTCTTATATCAAAACTTGGGTTTTCACTTTCCCTTCATCTCATAAAAAAAAAGGAGATAAAAGGTAAATAGATCTCAACAAAATGAAAATTTTCAAGTTTATGTATGGAAAAAATTTCAACCAATAACAAATATAAGTAAAGAAAATTTATTGACACACTACAAATCAACACAAGAGTTTTGTTATCATAGTTTGGGAAATTCCACTAGTTCAACCCTAATAACTTGGAATTTTATAAGAAAGAGATTTTTCTAGACATGTTTTAAAAAATTGAAATGCAGGCTGGAAATATGTTAAAGATGCAAATGACCTATGGATCCAAACCATATAAAGAGAATAACATTAAATTCTCAAGTGAACGTGCGGTGGGATATTTACCATAGTCAAACAAGCCATTATTTTTCCCTTTAAAAAAGGCTGACCTTACGATCATAGATGATTGTAAAGTGATTTATCATGTGTAACGGGCTATATTTTTATAAGAAATGTCCTATGGATTGGGAGTCAACACTCGGTTAAAAATCCCCCGCCTCTCCCTTTTCCCGATGATTGCAAAACCTGATATATTAAAACTAAAAGGAGTTTACAATCCCTAAAAATTATAGAATTTTTTTGGAATTATCACTCTCGACATTTTTGCATTGTGCATTTCCATTTTAGAAGACTACTTTTTTTCTTGTATCAAAACTTGAGTTTTCACTTTCACTTCATCTCGTAAAAAAAAAAAAGAGATAAAAGGGAAATAGATCACAAAAAAATGAAAATTTTAGACTTTATGTATGGAAAAAATTTAAAGCAATAACAAATGTTAGTAAAGAAAATTTATTCAAACACCACAAATGAACACAAAAGTTTTGTTATCCAAGTTTGGGAAATTCCACTAGTTCAACCCTAATAGCTTGGAATTTTATAAGAAATATATTTTTCTACACATGTTTTAAAAAATGGATATGCATGCTTGAAACATGTTAAAGATGCAAATGACCTATGGATCCAAAACTTTTAACTAGAATAACATTAAATTCTCAAGTGAACGTGCGGTGGGATATTTACCCGAGTCAAACAAGCCATTATTTTGCCTATTTACAAAAAGCTGACCTAACGATCATAGATGATTGTAAAGAGATTTATCATGTGTGAAGACCTACATTTTTTTAAGGAATGAATTATGGATTGGGAGTCAGTAGTCAATTAAAAATCTCTCGCCTCCCCTTTTTCCCGACGATTGCAAAATCTGATTTGTAAGAACTAAAAAGAGTTTACATTACCTAAAAATTATAGACACTTTTTTGAATTATCACTCTCTATATTTGTGCGTTGTGCACTTCCATTTTAGATGTGTACTTTTTTTTCTTAGATATAAACTTGACTTTTCACTTTCCCTTCATCTCGTAAACAAAAAAAGAGATAAAAGGCAAATAGATGACAACAAAATGAAAATTTTAGAGTTTATGTATGGAAAAAATTTAAAGCAATAAAAAATGTAAGTAAAGAAAATTTATTGACACACTACAAATGACCACAAAATTTTTGTTATCCTAGTTTGGGAAATTCCACTAGTTCAAGTGATTTATCATGCGTAACGAGCTATATTTTTGTAAGGAATGACTTATGGATTGGAAGTCAACTCTCAGTAAAAAATCCCCCGCCTCCCCCTTTTCCCAACGATTGCAAAACCTAATATATAAAAACAAAAAAGAGTTTACAATCCCTACAAAATACAGACACTTTTTTGGAATTATCACTCCCTACATTTGTACGTTGTGCATTTCCATTTTAGATGTTTACTTTTTTTCCTTAAATGAAAACTTGAGTTTTCACTTTCCCTTCATCTCATAAAAAAAAAAAGATATAAAAGGCAAATATATCACAGCAAAATGAAAATTTTAGAGTTTATGTATGGAACAAATTTAAAGCAATAACGAATGTAAGTTAAGAAAATTTATTCACACACCACAAATGATTACAAAAGTTTTAATATCCAAGTTTGGGAAATTCCACTAGTTCAACCCTAATAGCTTTGAATTTATAAGAAAAAGACTTTTTTGCACATGTTTTAAAAAATGGATATGCAAACTTGACACATGTTAAAGATGCAAATGACCAATGGATCCAAACCTTTTAAAGAGAATAACATTAAATTCTCAAGAGAACGTGCAGTGGGATTTTTCCAGAATCAAACAAGCCATTATTTTTTCCATTTACAAAAGGTTGACCTAACGATCATAGATTATTCTAAAGTGATTTACCATGTGTAATGGTCTATATTTTCGTAAGGAATGACCAATGGTTTGGGAGTCAATAGTCGGTTAAAAATCCCCCGCCACCCCCTTTTCCCGACAATTGCAAAACCTGATATATAAAAACTAAAAATAGTTTACAATCCATAAAAAATACAGACACTTTTTGGAATTATCACTCTCTAAATTTGTGCATTGTGTATTTGCATTTTTGATGAGTACTTTTTTTCTTAAATATGAACTTGAGTTTTCACTTTCCATTCATCTCGTAAACAAAAAAAGAGATAAAAGGCAAAAAGATCACAACAAAATGAAAATTTTAGAGTTCATGTATGGAAAAAATTTAAATTAATAAAAAATGTAAATAAATAAAATTTATTCACAGACCAAAAATGAACACAAAAGTTTTGTTATCCAAGTTTGGGAAATTCCACTAGTTCAACCCTAATAGCTTGGGATTTTATAAGAAAAAGATTTTTCTACACATGTTTAAAAAAATGGATATGCATGCATGAAACATGTAAAAGACGAAAATGACCTATGGATCCAAACCTTTTAAAGAGAATAACTTTAAATTCTAAAGAGAACGTGTGATATTTATTCAAGTCAAACAAGCCATTATTTTGCCTATTTGCAAAAAGCTGAACTAACGATCATAGATGATTATAAAGTGATTTATCATGCGTAAAGGGCTATATTTTTGTAAGGAATGACTTATGGATTGGGAGTCAACACTCGGTTAAAAATCCCCTGCCTCCCCTTCTTCCTGATGATTGCAAAACCTAATATTTTAAAACTAAAAAGAGTTTACAATCCCTGAAAATTACAGACACTTTTTGGAATTATCACTCCCTACATTTGTGCGTTTTGCATTTCCATTTTAGATTTGTACTTTTTTTTCTTAAATCAAAACTTGAGTTTTCACGTTCCCTTCATCTCATAAACAAAAAAAGAGATAAAAGGCAAATAGATCACAACAAAATGAAAATTTTAGAGTTTATGTATGGAAAATATTTAAAGCAATAACAAATGTAAGTAAAGAAAATTTATTGACACACCACAAATGAACACTAAAGTTTTTTTATCATATTTTTGGAAATTTCACTAGTTCAACTCTAATAGCTTTGAATTTTATAAGAAAAAGATTTTTCTACACATGTTTTAAAAAATGGAAATGCATGCTTGAAACATGTTAAAGATGCAAATGACCTATGGATCCAAGCCATTTAAAGAGAATAACATTAAATTCTTAAGTGAACATGTGGTGGGATATTTACCATAATCAAACAAGCCATTATTTTACCCCTTTACAAAAGACTGACCTAACGATCATAGATGATTGTAAAGTGATTTATCATGTGTAACGGGCTATATTTTTGTAAAGAGTGACCTATGGATTGGGAGTCAACACTCAGTTAAAAATCCCCTGCCTCCCCCTTTTCCTGATGATTGCAAAAACTGATATATAAACACTAAAAAGAGTTTACAATCCCTCAAAATTACAGACACTTTTTGGAATTATCACTCTCTAGATTTGTGCATCGTGCATTTCCATTTTAGATGTGTACTTTTTTTTCTTAAATCAAAACTTGAGTTTTCACTTTCCCTTCATCTTGTCAACAAAAAAAGAGATAAAACGCAAATAGATCACAACAAAATGAAAATTTTAGAGTTTATGTATGGAAAAAATTTAAAGAAATAAAAAATGTAAGTAAAGAAAATTTATTGACACATCACAAATGAACACAAAAGTTTTGTTATCCAAGTTTGGGAAATTCCACTAGTTCAACCCTAATAGCTTGGGATTTTATAAGAAAAAGATTTTTCTACACATGTTTAAAAAAATGGATATGCATGCATGAAACATGTAAAAGACGAAAATGACCTATGGATCCAAACCTTTTAAAGAGAATAACTTTAAATTCTAAAGAGAACGTGTGATATTTATTCAAGTCAAACAAGCCATTATTTTGCCTATTTGCAAAAAGCTGAACTAACGATCATAGATGATTATAAAGTGATTTATCATGCGTAAAGGGCTATATTTTTGTAAGGAATGACTTATGGATTGGGAGTCAACACTCGGTTAAAAATCCCCTGCCTCCCCTTCTTCCTGATGATTGCAAAACCTAATATTTTAAAACTAAAAAGAGTTTACAATCCCTGAAAATTACAGACACTTTTTGGAATTATCACTCCCTACATTTGTGCGTTTTGCATTTCCATTTTAGATTTGTACTTTTTTTTCTTAAATCAAAACTTGAGTTTTCACGTTCCCTTCATCTCATAAACAAAAAAAGAGATAAAAGGCAAATAGATCACAACAAAATGAAAATTTTAGAGTTTATGTATGGAAAATATTTAAAGCAATAACAAATGTAAGTAAAGAAAATTTATTGACACACCACAAATGAACACTAAAGTTTTTTTATCATATTTTTGGAAATTTCACTAGTTCAACTCTAATAGCTTTGAATTTTATAAGAAAAAGATTTTTCTACACATGTTTTAAAAAATGGAAATGCATGCTTGAAACATGTTAAAGATGCAAATGACCTATGGATCCAAGCCATTTAAAGAGAATAACATTAAATTCTTAAGTGAACATGTGGTGGGATATTTACCATAGTCAAACAAGCCATTATTTTACCCCTTTACAAAAGACTGACCTAACGATCATAGATGATTGTAAAGTGATTTATCATGTGTAACGGGCTATATTTTTGTAAAGAGTGACCTATGGATTGGGAGTCAACACTCGGTTAAAAATCCCCTGCCTCCCCCTTTTCCTGATGATTGCAAAAACTGATATATAAACACTAAAAAGAGTTTACAATCCCTCAAAATTACAGACACTTTTTGGAATTATCACTCTCTAGATTTGTGCATCGTGCATTTCCATTTTAGATGTGTACTTTTTTTTCTTAAATCAAAACTTGAGTTTTCACTTTCCCTTCATCTTGTCAACAAAAAAAGAGATAAAACGCAAATAGATCACAACAAAATGAAAAATTTAGAGTTTATGTATGGAAAAAATTTAAAGAAATAAAAAATGTAAGTAAAGAAAATTTATTGACACATCACAAATGAACACAAAAGTTTTGTTATCCAAGTTTGGGAAATTCCACTAGTTCAACCCTAATAGCTTGGGATTTTATAAGAAAAAGATTTTTCTACACATGTTTAAAAAAATGGATATGCATGCATGAAACATGTAAAAGACGAAAATGACCTATGGATCCAAACCTTTTAAAGAGAATAACTTTAAATTCTAAAGAGAACGTGTGATATTTATTCAAGTCAAACAAGCCATTATTTTGCCTATTTGCAAAAAGCTGAACTAACGATCATAGATGATTATAAAGTGATTTATCATGCGTAAAGGGCTATATTTTTGTAAGGAATGACTTATGGATTGGGAGTCAACACTCGGTTAAAAATCCCCTGCCTCCCCTTCTTCCTGATGATTGCAAAACCTAATATTTTAAAACTAAAAAGAGTTTACAATCCCTGAAAATTACAGACACTTTTTGGAATTATCACTCCCTACATTTGTGCGTTTTGCATTTCCATTTTAGATTTGTACTTTTTTTTCTTAAATCAAAACTTGAGTTTTCACGTTCCCTTCATCTCATAAACAAAAAAAGAGATAAAAGGCAAATAGATCACAACAAAATGAAAATTTTAGAGTTTATGTATGGAAAATATTTAAAGCAATAACAAATGTAAGTAAAGAAAATTTATTGACACACCACAAATGAACACTAAAGTTTTTTTATCATATTTTTGGAAATTTCACTAGTTCAACTCTAATAGCTTTGAATTTTATAAGAAAAAGATTTTTCTACACATGTTTTAAAAAATGGAAATGCATGCTTGAAACATGTTAAAGATGCAAATGACCTATGGATCCAAGCCATTTAAAGAGAATAACATTAAATTCTTAAGTGAACATGTGGTGGGATATTTACCATAGTCAAACAAGCCATTATTTTACCCCTTTACAAAAGACTGACCTAACGATCATAGATGATTGTAAAGTGATTTATCATGTGTAACGGGCTATATTTTTGTAAAGAGTGACCTATGGATTGGGAGTCAACACTCGGTTAAAAATCCCCTGCCTCCCCCTTTTCCTGATGATTGCAAAAACTGATATATAAACACTAAAAAGAGTTTACAATCCCTCAAAATTACAGACACTTTTTGGAATTATCACTCTCTAGATTTGTGCATCGTGCATTTCCATTTTAGATGTGTACTTTTTTTTCTTAAATCAAAACTTGAGTTTTCACTTTCCCTTCATCTTGTCAACAAAAAAAGAGATAAAACGCAAATAGATCACAACAAAATGAAAATTTTAGAGTTTATGTATGGAAAAAATTTAAAGAAATAAAAAATGTAAGTAAAGAAAATTTATTGACACATCACAAATGAACACAAAAGTTTTGTTATCCTAGTTTGGGAAATTCCACTAGTTCAACCCTAACAGTTTGAAATTTCTTAAGAAAGAAACTTTTCTACACATGTTTTAAAAAATGGAAATGCATGCTTGAAACATGTTAAAGATGCAAATGACCAATGGATCCAAACCTTTTAAACAGACTAACATTAAATTCTCAACTGAATGTGCGGTCGGATATTTACCCGAGTCAAACAAGCGATTAATTTGCCCATTTACAAAAAGTGACCTAACGATCATAGATTATTATAAAGTGATTTATCATGCGTAACCGGATATATTTTATGAAGAACGACTTATGGATAGGGAGTCAACACTCGGTTAAAAATCCCCCGCCTCACCCTTTTCCCTTTGAATGCAAAAGCTGACATATAAAACCTAAAAAGAGTTTACAATCCCTAAAAATTACAGACTTGATTTTGGAATTATCACTCTCTACATTTGTCCATCGTGCATTTCCATTTTGGATGTAAACTTTTTTCTTAAATCAGAACTTGAGTTTTCAGTTTCCCTTCATCTTGTAAACAAAAAAAAACAGATAAAAGGCAAATAGATCACAACAAAAAGAAAATTTTAGAGTTTAGGTATGGAAAAAATTTAAACCAATAAAAAATGTAAGTAATGAAAATTTATCTTTCTTATAAAATTCCAACCCATTAGGGTTGAACTAGTGGAATATGCCAAACATGGATAACAAAACTTTTGTGTTCATGTGCGGTGTGTGAATAAATTTTCTTTACTTACATTTGTTATTACTTTAAATTCTTTCCATACATAAACTCTAAAATTGTCATTTTGTTATGATCTATTTGCCTTTTATCTCTTTTTTTTGTTTACAAGAAGAAGCGAAATTGAATACTAAAATTTTGATTTAAGAAAATAGTACACATATAAAATGGAAATACACTATGCACAAATGTAGAAAGAGTTAATTCAAAAAGTGTCTGTAATTTTGAGGGATTGTAAACTCTGTTTAGTTTTTATTTATCATGATTTACAATAGTCGGGAAAAAGGGGAGGTTGTGGATATTTAACTGAGTGTTGACTCCCAATCCATAAGTCTTTCCTTACAAAAATACAGCCAGTTACACATGATAAATCACTTTAAGATCATCTATGATCGTTAGATGAGCTTTTTGTAAGTGGGCAAAATATTTGCTTGTTTGACTCGGGTAAATATCCCACCGCATGTTCACTGGAGAATTTAATGTTATTCTCTTTAAAAGGTTTAGATCCGTAGGTGATTTAAATCTTTAACATGTTTGAAGCATGCATATTCATTTTTTAAAACTTGTGTAGAAAAATATCTTTCTTATAAATTCCAAGCTATTAGGGTAGAACTAGTGGAATTTCCCAAACTTGGATAACAAAACTTTTGTGTTCATTTGTGGTGTGTGAATAAATTTTCATTACTTAAATTTGTTATTGCTTTAAAATCTTTCAATATATAAACTCTAAATTTTTTATTTTGTTGTGATCTATTTGCCTTTTATCTCTTTTTTTGTTTACGAGATGAAGGGAAATTGAAAACTCAAGTTTCGATTTAAGAAAAAAGTGTAGATCTAAAAATGAAAGCACAATGCACAAATATATAGTGAGAGAATTCAAAAAAGTTTCTATAATTTCTATGGATTGCAAACTCTTTTTAGTTTTTTTATTTCAGGTTTTGCAATCGTCGGGGAAAGGGCTAGGCGGGAGATTTTTAACAGAGTGTTGACTCCCAATCATTAAGTCATTCCTTAAAAAAAATAGCCCGTTACACAAGATAAATCACTTTACAATCATCTATGATCATTAGATCAACTTTTTTTAAATGGGAATAGTGGCTTGTTTGACTTGGGTAAATATCGCACCGTACGTTCACTTGATAATTTAATGTTATTCTTGGATCCATAGGTCATTTGAATCTTAAACAAGTTTCAAACACGTATATCATTTTTTAAAACATGTGTGGAAAAATCTCTTTCTCATAAAATTCCAAGCCATTTTGGTTGAACTAGTGGAATTTCCCAAACTTGGATAACAAAACTTTTGTATTCATTTGTGGTGTGTGAATAAATTTTCTTTATTTACATTTGTTATTGATTGAAATTCTTTCCATACATAAACTCTAAAATATTCATTTTTTCATGATCTATTTGCCTTTTATCTCTTTTTTTGTTTACGAGATGAAGGGAAAGTGAGAACTCAAGTTTTCATTTAAGAAAAATGTATATATCTAAAATGGAAATGAACAATGCACAAATGTAGAGAGAGATAATTACAAAAAGGGGGAAGGAGGGGATTCTTAACTGAGTGTTGACTCTTAATCCATAAGTCATTCATTACAAAAATATTGCCTGTTACGCATGATAAATCACTTTAAAATCATCTATGATCGTTAGGTCAACTTTATGTAAATGGGCAAAATAATGGTTTTTTTTACTCGTGTAAATATCCCAACGCACATTCACTTGGGAATTTATTGTTATTCACTTTAAAAGGTTTGGATCCATAGGTCATTTGCATCTTTAACATGTTTAGAGCATGCATATCCATTTTTTAAAACATGTGTAGAAAAATGTCTTTCTTATAAAATTCCAAGCTTTTAGGGTTTAACTAGTGGAATTTCCACAACTTGGATAACAAAACTTTAGTTCTCATTTGTGGTGTGTGAATAATTTTTTTTACTCACATTTGTTATCGCTTTAAATTATTCCCATACATAAACTCTAAAATTTTCATTTTGTTGTGATCTATATGCCTTTTATATCTTTTTTTTGTTTACGAGATGAAGGGAAATTGAAAACTCAAGTTCAGATTTAATAAAAAATTATATATCAGAAAAGGAAATGCACAATACACAAATGTAGAGAGAGATAATTCAAAAAAGTGTCTATAATGTTTTGGGTTTGTAAAATCTTTTTAGTTTTTATATATCACGTGTTGCAATCATCGGGAAAAAGGGGGGAGGCGGGGGATTTTTAACTGAGTGATGACTCCCAATCCGTAAGTCATTCCTTACTAAATAATAGTCTGTTACGCATGATAAATCACTTTACAATCATCTATGATCGTAAGGTCAGCTTTTTGTAAATAGGAAAAATAATGGCTTGTTTGACTCGGGTAAATATCCCACCGCAGGTTCACTTGAGAATTTATTGTTATTCACTTTAAAAGGTTTGGATCCATAGCTCATTTGCATCTTTAACATGTTTCAAGCATGCCTTTCCTTTTTTTAAAACAAGTGTAGAAAAATGTCTTTCTTATAAAATTTCAAATTTTTAGGGTTGAACTAGTGGTATTTCCACAACTTGGATAACAAAACTTTTGTGTTCATTTGTGGTGAGTGAATAAATTTTTTAACTCACATTTGTTATCACTTTAAATTATTTCCATACATAAACTGTGAAATTTTTATTTTGTTGTGATCTAATTTTGCCCTTTTGTATCTTTTTTTGTTTACGAGAAGAAGGGAAAGTGAGAACTCAAGTTTTCATTTAAGAAAAAGTATATATCTAAAATGGAAATGAACAATGCACAAATGTAAAGAGAGATAATTCCAATAAGTGTTTATAATTTTTTGGGATTGTAAACTCTTTTTAGTTTTTACATATCTGGTTCTGCAATCGTCGGGAAATGGGGGAGGTGGAGCATTTTTAACTGAGTGTTGACTCCCAATCCAAAAGTCATTCCCGACAAAAATATAGCCCGTTACTCATGATAAATCACTTTAAAATCATCTATGATCGTTAGGTCAACTATTTGTAAATGGGCAAAATAATATCTTGTTTGACTCGGGTAAATATCCCACTGCACGTCACTAGGGAATTTAATGTTATTCTCTTTAAAATGTTTGGATCCATAGGTCATTTGCATGTTTAACATGTTTCAAGCGTGTATTTCCATTTTTTAAAACATGTGTAGAAAAATGTCTTTCTTATAAAATTCCCAGCTTTTAGGGTTGAACTAGTGGAATTTTCACAACTTGGATAACAAAACTTTTGTGTTCATTTGTGGTGTGTGAATAAAATTTTTTTACTCACACTTCTTATTGCTTTAAATTATTTCCCTACATAAACTGTAAAATTTTCATTTTGTTGCAATCTATTTTTGCCTTTTATATCTTTTTTGTTTTTGAGAAGAAGGGAAAGTGAGAACTCAAGTTTTCATTTAAGAAAAAAGTATATATCTAAAACTGAAATGAACAATGCACAAATGTAGTGGGTGATAATTCCAAAAAGTGCCTGTAATTTTTAGGGATTGTAAACTCTTTTTAGTTTTTACATAACGGGTTCTGCAATCATCGGGAAAAGGGGGAGGCAGGGGATTTTTAATTCAGTGTTGACTCCCAATCAAAAAGTCATTCCTGACAAAAATATAGCCCGTTACGCATGATAAATCACTTTACAATCATCTATGATTATTAGGTCAACTATTTTTAAATGGGAAAAATAATAGCTTGTTTGACTCGGGTAAATATCCCACTGCACGTTCACTTCGAAATTTAATGTTATTCTCTTTAAAAGGTTTGGATCCATAGGTCATTTGCATGTTTTACATGTTTCAAGCATGCATATCCATTTTTTAAATTGAAAAATCTCTTTCTTATAAAATTCTGAGCTATTAAGGTTGAACTAGTGGAATTTCCCAAACATGGATAACAAAATTTGTTCATTTGTGGTGAGTGAATAAATTTTCTTCACTTACATATGTTATCGCTTTAAATTTTTTCCATACACGAACTCAAAACTTTTCATTTCTTTGTGATTTATTTGCGTTTTATATCTTTTTATTTTACAGGATAAAGGGAAAGTGAAAACCCAAATTTTGATTTAAGAAAAAAGCATAGATCTAAAATAGAAATGCACAATATGTAGAGAGATATAATTCCAAAAAGTGTCTGTAATTTTTAGGAATTGTAAAGTCTTTTTAGTTTTTATATATTAGGTTCTGCAATCGTCGTGAAAAGAGGGAGGCATGGGATTTTTAACTGAGTGTTGACTCCCAATCCAGAAGTCATTCCTTACATAAATATATCCCATTACGCATGATTATTCACTTTAAATCCATCTATAATTTTTAGGTCAGCTTTTTGTAAATGGGCAAAATAATGGCTTTTTCTACTGGTGTAAATATTCCAATGCACGTTCACTTGGGAATTTAATGTCATTCACTTTAAAAGGTTTGGATCCATAGGTCATTTGCATCTTTAACATGTTTGAAGAATGCGTATCCATTTTTTAAAACATGTCTAGAAAAATATCTTTCTTATAGAATTCCAAGCTTTTAGGGTTTAACTAGTGGAATTTCCACAACTTGGATAACAAAAATTTTGTGTTCATTTGTGGTGTGTGAATAAATTTTTTTACTCACATTTGTTATCGCTTTAAGTTATTCCCATACATAAACTCTAAATTTTTTATTTTGTTGTGATCTATATGCCTTTTATCTCTTTTTTTGTTTACGAGATGAAGGGAAATTGAAAACTCAAGTTCAGATTTAAGAAAACATTATATATCTAAAAAGGAAATGCACAATGCACAAATGTAGAGAGATAATTCCAGATAGTGTCTGTAATTTTTTTGGGATTGTAAAATCTTTTTAGTTTTTACATATGAAGTTTTGCAATCGTCGGGAAACGGGGGAGGTGGGGTATTTTTAACTAAGTGTTGACTCCCAATCCATAAGTCATTTCTTACAAAATAATAGCCTGTTATGCATGATAAATCACTTTACAATCATCTATGATCATAAGGTCAGCTTTTTGTAAATGGGAAAAATAATGGCTAGTTTAACTCGCGTAAATATCCCACCGCACTTTCACTTGAAAATTTATTGTTATTCACTTTAAAAGGTTTGGATCCCTAGGTCATTTGCATCTTTAACATGTTTCAAGCGTGTATTTCCATTTTTTAAAACATGTGTAGAAAAATGTCTTTCTTATAAAATTTCAAGCTTTTAGGGTTGAACTAGTGGAATTTCCACAACTTGGATAACAAAATTTTTGTCTTCATTTGTGATGTGTGATAAATGTTTTTTACTCACATTTGTTATCACTTTAAATTATTTCCATACATAAACTGTAAAATTTTCATTTTGTTGTGATCTATTTTTGCCTTTTTGTATCTTCTTTTTTTTACGAGAAGAAGGGAAAGTGAGAACTCAAGTTTTCATTTAAGAAAAAAGTATATATCTAAAATGGAAATGGACAATGCACAAATGTAGAGAGAGATAATTCCAAAAAGTGTTTGTAATTTTTAGGGATTGTAAACTCTTTTTAGTTTTTACATATCTGGATCTGCAATCGTCGGGAAAAGGGGGAGGCGGGGGATTTTTAACTGAGTGTTGACTCCCAATCCAAAAGTCATTCCTTAAAAAAATATAGCCCATTATGCATGATCAATCACTTTACAATCATCTAATATTGTTAGGTCAACTATTTGTAAATGGGCAAAATAATAGCTTGTTTGACTCGGGTAAATATCCCACTGCACGTTCACTTGGGAATTTAATGTTATTCTCTTTAAAAGGTTTGGATCCATAGGTCATTTGCATGTTTAACATGTTTCAAACATGCATGTCCATTTTTAAAAACATGTGTAGAAAAATCTCTTTCTTATAAAATTCCGAGCTATTAGGGTTGAACTAGTGGAATTTCCCAAACACGGATAACAAAATTTGTTCATTTGTGGTGAGTGAAAAAAATTTCTTCACCTACATTTGTGATCACTTTAAATTCTTTCCATACATGAACTCAAAAATTTTCATTTTGTTGTGATCTATTTGCCTTTTATATCTTTTTTTGTTTACAAGACGAAGGGAAAGTGAAAACTCAAATTTTGATTTAAGAAAAAAGTATAGATCTAAAATAGAAATGCACAATGCCCAAATGTAGAGATATATAATTCCAAGAAGTGTTTGTAATTTTTAGGGATTGTAAACTCTTTTTAATTTTTATATATCAGGTTCTGCAATCATCGTAAAAAGGGGGAGGTAGGGGATTTTTAACTGAGTGTTGACTACCAATCCAAAAGTCATTCCTTAAAAAAATATAGTCTGTTACGCATGATAAATCACTTTAAAATCACCTATGATCGTTAGGTTAGATTTTTGTAAATGGGCAAAATAATGGTTTTTTTTACTCGTGTAAATATCCCAACGCACGTTCACTTGGGAATTTAACGTTATTCACTTTAAAAGGTTTTCATCCATAGGTCATTTGCATCTTTAACATGTTTCAAGTATGCGTATCCATTTTTTAAAACATGTGTTGAAAAACCTCTTCCTTAAAAAATTTCAAGCATTTAGGGTCGAACTAGTGGAATTTCCTAAGCTTGAGTAACAAAACTTTGGTGTTAATTTGTGTTGTGGGAATAAATTTTCTTTACTTATATATGTTATTTCTTTAAATTAGTTCCATACATAAACTCTAAAATTTTAATTTTTGTTGTGATCTACATGCCTTTTATCTCTTTTTTTGTTTACGAGATGAAGGGAAACTAAAAACTAAAGTTTTGATTTAAGAAAAAAGTATACATCTAAAATGAAAATGCATAATGCACAAATGTAGAGAGAGATAATTCCTAAAAGTACCTGTAATTTTTAAGATTGTAAACCCTTTTTAGTTTTTATATATCAGGTTATGCAATTGTTAGGAAAATGGGGGAGGCAGGGGATTTTTAATTGAGTGTTGACACCTAATCCGTAAGTCATTCCTTACAAAAATATAGCCCGTTACGCATGATAAATCACTTTACAATCATTTATGATCGAAATGTTAGCTTTTTGTAAATGAGCAAAATAATGGCTTGTTTGACTTTGGTAAATATCCCACCGCACGTTCACTTGGGGATTTAATGTTATTCTCTTCAAAAGGTTTGGATCCATAGGTCATTTGCATATTTAAGATGTTTCAAGCATGTAGATCCATTTTTTAAAACATGTCTAGAAAAATCTTGTTCTGAGAAAATTCTGAGCTATTAGGGTTGAACTAGTGGAATTTCAAAAACTTGGATAACAAAAACTTTTGTGTTCATTTCTGGTGCGTGAATAAATTTTCTTTACTTACATTTGTTATTGCTTTAAATTCTTTCCATACATAAACTCTAAAATTTTCTTTTTGTTGTGATCTGTTTGCCTTTTATCTCTTTTTTTTCTTTATGAGATGAAGGGAAAGTGAAAACTCAGGTTTGCTTTAATAAAAAATATTACACCTAAAATGGAAATGCACAATGCACAAATGTAGAGAGTGATCATTCCAAAAATTGTCTATAATTTTTTGGTATTGTAAGCTCTTTTTAGTTTATATATATCAGGTTCTGCAATCGTCGTGAAAAGAGGGAGACAGGGGATTTTTAACTGAGTGTTGACTACCAATCCATAAGTCATTCCACTAGTTCAACCCTAATAGCTCATAATTTTAAAAGGAAGAGATTTTTGTACACATGTTTTAAAAAATGGATATGCATGCCTGAAACATGTTAAAGATGCAAATGACCTATGGATCCAAACCATTTAAAGAGAATAACATTAACTTCCAAAGTGAACGTGCGGTGGGATATTTACCCGAGTCAAACAAGCCATTATTCCCCCATTTAAAAAAAGCTGACTTAACGATCATAGATGATTTTTAAGTGATTTATCGTGCGTACCAGGATTTTTTTTTTATGAAATGACTTATGGATTGGGAGTTAACACTAAGTTAAAAATCCCCCAGCTCCCCCTTTTCTCGGCAATTGTAGAACCTGATACATAAAAACTAAAAAATGATTACAATCCCTAAAAATTTATAGACACATTTTGAAATTATATCTCTCTACATTTGAGCATTGTGCATTTCAATTTTGGATGGATACTTTTTTCTTAAACCAAAACTTGAGTTTTCACTTTCCCTTCATCTCGTAAACAAAAAAAGAGATAAAAGGCAAATAGAACACAACAAAATGAAAATTTTAGAGTTTATGTATGGAAAGAATTTAAAGAAATAACAAATGTAAGTAAAGGAAATTTATTCACATACCACAAATGTGCACAAAAGTTTTGTTATCTAAGTTTGAGAAAATTCCACGAGTTGAACCCTAATAGCTCAGAATTTTATAAGAAAGAGATTTTTCTACACATGTTTTAAAAAATGGATATGCATGCTTAAAACATGTTAAAGATTCAAATGACCTCTATATCCAATCCTTTTAAAGAAAATAACATTAAATTCCCAATTGAACGTGTGGTGGGATATTTACCCAAGTCAAACATGCCATTATTTTGCCCATTTACAAAAATCATACCTAACGATCATAGAAGATTGTAAAGTGATATATATAACGGGCTATATTTTTGTAAGGAGTGACTTAATTTTTGGAGTCAATACTCAGTTAAAAATCCCCCGCCTCCCCCTTTTCCCGACAATTGCAGAACCTGATATATAAAAACTAAAAAGAGTTTAGAATCGCTAAAAATTATAGACACTTTTTGGAATTATTTCTCTCTAAATTTGTGAATTGTGCATTTCCATTTTAGTTCTATACTTTTTTCTTCAATCAAAACTTGAGTTTTCACTTTCCCTATAACGTAAACAAAAAAAAAGTGATAAAAGCGAAATAGATCAGAACAAAAAGTAAAATTTAGAGTTTATGTATGGAAATTTTTTAAAATAAATAACAAATGTAAGTAAAGAAAATTTAAATGAACACAAAAGTTTTGTTATCCAAGTTTGGGAAATTCCACTTCTTCAACCCTTATAGCTCGGAATTTTATAAGAAAGAGATTTTTCCACACATGTTTTAAAAAATGGATATGCATGCTTGAAACTTGTTAAAGATGCAAATGACCTATGGATCCAAACCTTTTAAAGATAATAACATTAAATTCCCCAGTGAACGTGGGGTGGGATATTTACCCGAGTCAAACAAGCCATTATTTTGCCCATTTACAAAAAGCTGACCTAACGATCATAGATAATTGTAAAGGGATTTATCATGCATAAAGGGCTACAATTTTGTAAGGAATGACTTATGGATTGGGAGTCAACACTCACTTAAAAATCCCCCGCCTCCCCCTTTTCCCGATGATCGTAGAACTTGATATATAAAAACTAAAAAGAGTTTACAATCACTAAAAATTACAGACACTTTTTGGAGTTATCTCTCTCTAAATTTGTGCACTGTGTAATTGCATTTTAGATGCATACTTTTTTCTTAAATAAAAACTTGAGTTTTTACTTTCCCTTCATCTCGTAAAGAAAAAAAGAAATAAAAGGCAAATCAATCGCAACAAAATGAAAATTTTAGAGTTTATGTATGGAAAGAATTTCAAGCAATAACAAATGTAAGTAAAGAAAATTTATTCATACACCAAAAATGTACACAAAAGTTTTGTTATCTTAGTTTTGGAAACTTCCACTAGTTCAACCCTAATAGCTCGAAATTTTATATGAAAGAGAATTTCCTACACATGTTTTAAATAATGGATATACATGCTTGAAACATGTTAAAGATGCAAATGACCTATGGATCCAAACCTTTTAAAGAGAATAACATTAAATTCCCAAGTAAACGTGCGGTGGGATATTTACCCGAGTCAAACAAGCCACTATTTTGCCCATTCACAGAAAGCTAACCTAACGATCATAGATGATTGTATCGTGATTTATCATTCTTAAGGGGCTATATTTTTGTATGGAATGACTTATGGATTAGGAGTCAACACTCAGTTAAAAATCCCCCGCCTCCCCCTTTTCCCAATGATTGCACAACCTGATATATAAAAACTAAAAAGAGTTTACAATCCCTAAAAGTTACAGACACTTTTTGGAATTATCTCTCTCTACATTAGTGCATTGTGCATTTCCTTTTTAGATGTATTCTTTTTTCATAAATCAAAAAATTGAGTTTTCACTTCCCCTTCATCTCGTAGACCAAAAAAGAAATAAAAGGAAAATCAATCGCAACAAAATGAAAATTTTAGAGTTTATGTATGGAAAGAATTTAATGCAATAACAAATGTAAGTAAAGAAAATTTATTCACACACCAAAAATGTATACAAAAGTTTTGTTATCTTAGTTTTTCAAAATTCCACTAGTTCAACCCTAATAGCTTTAAATTTTATAAGAAAGAGATTTTCCTACACATGTTTTAAATAATGCATATGCATTCTTGAAACATGTTAAAGATGCAAATGACCTAAGGATCCAAACCTTTTAAAGAGAATAGCATTAAATTCCCAAGTAAACAGTTTTCTCGTAAACAAAAAGATAAGCCAAATATAGATGACACCAAAATGAAAATTTTAGAGTTTATGTATGCAAAAGAATTTGAAAACTATAATAAATGTGAATGATGAAAATTATTTTAGCGCACTTAAAATGAACACCAAATTTTAGTTATCCACGATGGGGAAATTCCACTAGTACAACCCAAGATAGCTTGGGGAATTTTATAAGAAAGAGATTTCTAATTGATCCTAACATGTTTTAAATGTAGTGGATGGGCATGCCAGAAAAATGTTGAAGATGCAAATGACCTAATGATCCAAAAAATTCTAGGAGTAAAAAAAATTAAAATTCTCAAGTTAACGTGCGGTGGGATATTTACCTGTGCCAAACAACCCACTTTTTGGCTATTTTACAAAAAGCGGACCTAAAAAATCACAGACACTTTTTGGAATTATCTCTCTCAGCATTTGATTAATTTCCATTTTGGATGTTCAATTTTTTTTTTCAAACTTGAGTTTTTCACTGTCCTAGTTTTCTCGTAAACAAAAAGATAAGGAAAGTATCGATCACAACAAGATGAAGAGTGAATGAAGAAAATTATTTTCATGGAATAAAAATGAACAACAAAGTTTTGTTATCCACGTTGGGAAAATTCCACTAGTACAACCCGAGATACTTGATGAAATTTTATTAGAAATAGATTTCTAATTCATCCAAACAAGTTTTAAATGTGGTGGATATGCATGCCAGAAACATGTTGAAGATGCAAATGACCTAATGATCAAAAAATTTCAAAGAGTAGAAAAAATTAAATTTCACAAGTTAACGTGCGGTGGGATATTTACCAGAGCCAAACAACCCACTTTTTGCCTATTTTACAAAAATCGGACCTAAAAAATCACAGATACTTTTTGGAATTATCTCTCTCAGCATTTGTGCATTTCCATTTTGGATGTTCAATTTTTTTTTTCAAAATTGAGTTTTTCTCTCTCCCTGTTTTCACGTAAACAAAAAGAACGGCAAATATAGATCACAACATAATGAAAATTTTAGAGTTTATGTATGCAAAAGAATTTGCATACTATAACAAATGTGGAAGAAGAAAATTATTTTCACGCACTAAAAATGAACACCAAAGTTTTGTTATGTACTTTGGGTAAATTCCACTAGTACAACCCCAGATAGCTTGGTGGAATTTTATAAGAAAGAGATTTCAAATTACTCCTAACATGTTTTAAATTTGGTGGATATGCATGCCAGAAACATGTTGAACATGCAAATGACCTAATGATCCAAAAATTTAGGGGAGTAGAAAAAATTAAAATTCACAGGTTAACGAGTGGTGGGATATTTACCAGAGCCAAACAACCCACTTTTTGCCTATTTTAAAAATACTGGACCAAAAAAATCGCGGATCCAAAAATTTCAAGGAGTAGAAAGTATTAAAATTCTCAAGTTAGTTTGCGGTGGGATATTTACCAGAGCAAAACAACCCTCGTTTTCCCTATTTTACAAAAACCCGACCTAAAAAATCACAAATACGTTTTGGAATTATGTCTCTCAGCATTTGTGCATTTAAATTTTTGATGTTCAATTTTTTTTTCTAACTTGAGTTTTTTCACTCTCCCAGTTTTCTCGTAAACAAAAAGAAAAGGCAAATATAGATCACTACAAAATGGAAATTTAAGAGTTTATGTAAGCAAAAGAATTTGAAAACTATAATAAATGGGAGTTAAGAAAGTTATTTTCACGCACTTAAAATGAACCCGAAAGTTTTGTTATTCACGTTGGGGAAATTCAACTATTACTACCCCAGATAGCTTGGTGGAATTTTATAAGAAAGAGATTCCCAATTGATCCTAGCTTATTTTAAATGTGGAGGATATACGTGCCAGAAACATCATAAAGATGCAGATGACCTAAAGATCCAAAAATTTTGAGTAGAAAGAATTAAAACTCTCAAGTTAACGTGCGGTGGGATATTTACCAGAGCCGAACAACCTACTTTTTCCCTATTTTACAAAAAGCGGACATAAAAAATCCCAGATACTTTTTGGAAATATCTCTCTCAGCATTTGTGCACTCCATTTAGGAATTTCAATTTTTTTTTTCAAACTTGAGTTTTTTCTCTCTCCCAGTTTTCTCGTAAACAAAAAGATTAGGCAAATATAGATCACAACAAAATGGAAATTTTAGAGTTTATTTATGCAACAGAATTTGAAAACTATAATAAATGTGAGTGAAGAAAGTTATTTTCATGCACTAAAAATGAACACCAAAGTTTTGTTATCCACGTTGGGGAAATTCAACTATTTCTACCACAGAAAGCTTGGTGGAATTTTATTAGAAAGAGATTCCGAATTGATCCTAACTTATTTTAAATGTGGAGGATATGAGTGCCAGAAACATGTTGAAGATGCAGATGACCTAAAGATAAAAAAATTTCAAGGAGTACTAAGAATTATAATTCTCAAGTTAACGTGCGGTGGGATATTTACCAGAGCCATACAACCCACTTTTTGCCTATTTTAGAAAAAGCGGACCCAAAAAATCACATATACTTTTTGGAGTTATTTCTCTCAGCATCTGTGCATTTCCATTTTGGATGTTCAATTTTTTTTTTCAAACTTGAGTTTTTTCACTCTCCTAGTTTTCTTGTAAACAAAAAGATAAGGCAAATATAGATCACAACAAAATGGAAATTTTAGAGTTTATGTATGCAAAATAATATGAAAACAATAAGAAATGTGCGTAAAGAAAATATTTTCACGCACTAAAAATGAACACCAAAGTTTTGTTATCCACGTTGGGGAAATTCCACTTGTACAAACCGAGATAGCTTGGTGGAATTTTATAAGAAAGAGATTCCTAATTGATCCTAACTTATTTTAAATGTGGAGGATATGCACGACAGAAACATGTTGAAGACGCAGATGACCTAAAGATCCAAAAATTTCAAGGAGTAGAAAGAATTAAAATTCTCAAGTTAACGTGCGGTGGGATATTTACTAGAGCCAAACAACCCACTTTTTTGGCAATTTTACAAAAAGCGGACCAAAAAAATCCCAAATATTTTTTGCAATTATCTCACTCAGCATTTGTGCATTTCCATTTTGCATGTTCAATTTTTTTTTTCAAACTTGAGTTTTTTCTCTCTCCCAGTTTTCTCATAAACCAAAAGATAAGGCAAATATAGATCACAACAAAATGGAAATTTTAGAGTTAATGAATGCACAACAAATTTGAAAAAATAATAAATGTGAATGAAGAAAGTTATTTTCATGCAATAAAAATGAACACCAAAGTTTGGTATCCACGTTGGGGAAATTCCACTAGCACAACAACAGAAAGCTTGGTGGAATTTTATTAGAAAGAGATTCCTAATTGATCCTAACATGTTTTAAATGTGGGGGATATGCACACCAGAAACATGTTGAAGATGCAGATGACCTAATGATCCAAAAATTTCAAAGAGTAGAAAGAATTAAAATTCTCCTGTTAATGTCCGGTGGGATATTTACAAGAGCCAAACAACCCTCTTTTTGCCTATTTTACAAAAAAACAGACCTAAAAAATCACAGATACGTTTTGGAATTATCGCTCTCAGTATTTATGCATTCCAATTTTTGATGTTCAATTTTTTTTTCAAACTTGAATTTTTTACTCTCCTTATCTAAGATAAAGAATTCGAAAACAATAATAAATGGGAGTGAAGAAGTTATTTTCACGCACTAAAACTGAACACCAAATTTTTGTTATCCACGTTGGGGAAATGTAGGGGAAATGCAAGCCAGAAACATGTTAAAGATGCAGATGACCTAATGATCCAAAAATTTCAAGGAGTAGAAAGAATTTAAATTCTCATGTTAACATGCGGTGGGATATTTACCAGAGCCAAACAACCAACTTTTTGCCTATTTTACAAAAAGCGGACCTTAAAAATCACAGATACTTTTTGGAATTATCACTCTCAGCATTTGTGCAATTTCATTTTGGATGTTCAATTTTTTTATGAAACTTGAGTTTTTTCACTCTCCCAGTTTTCTTGTAAACAAAAAGATAAGGAAAATATAGATCACAACAAAATGGAAATTTTTGAGTTTATGTATGGAAAAGAATTTGAATACTATAATAAATGTGAGTGAAGAAAGTTATTTTCATGCACTAAAAATGAACACCAAAGTTTTGTTATCCATTTTGGGGAAATTCCACTAGAACAACTCCAGATAGCTTGGTGGAATTTTATAAGAAAGAGATTCCTAATTGATCCTAACATGTTTTAAATGTGGTGGATATGCATGCCAGAAACATGTTGAAGATGCAGATGACCTAATGATCCAAAAATTTCAAGGAGTAGAAAGAATTAGAATTCTCAAGTTAACATGCGGTGGGATATTTACTAGAGCCAAACAACCCACTTTTTGCCTATTTTACAAAAAACGGACCTAAAAAATCTTAGATACATTTTAGAATTATCTCTCTCACAGCATTTGGGCATTTCCATTTCTGATGTTCAATTTGTTTTTTCAAAATTGAGTTTTTTCTCTCTCCCAGTTTTCTTGTAAACAAAAAGATAAGGCAAATATAGATCACAACAAAATGGAAATTTTAGAGTTTATGTATGCAAAATAATTTGAAAACTATAATAAATGTGAGTGAAGAAAGTTAATTTTCACACACTAAAAATGAACACCAATGTTTTTTTATCCACATTGGGGAAATTCCACTATTACTACCACTGATAGCTTGGTGGAATTTTATAAGAAAGAGATTCCTAATTGATCCTAACTTATTTTAAATGTGGAGGATATGCGTGCCAGAAACATGTTGAAGATGCAAATGACCTAAACATCAAAAAATTTCAAGTAGTAGAAAGAATTAAAATTCTCAAGTTAACGTGCGGTGGGATATTTACCAAAGCCAAACAACCCACTTGTTGCCTATTTTACAAAATGCGGACCAAAAAAATCCCAGATACTTTTGGAATTATCTCTCTTAGCATTTGTGCATTTCAATTTTGGATATTCAATTTTGTTTTTCAAACTTGAGTTTTTTCTCTCTCCCAGTTTTCTTGTAAACAAAAAGATAAGGCAAATATAGATCACAACAAAATGGAAATTTTAGAGTTTATGTATGCAAAAGAATTCAAAAACTATAATAAATGTGAGTGAAGAAAGTTATTTTCACGCACTAAAAATGAACACCAAAGTTTTGTTATCCACGTTGGGGAAATTCCACTTGTACAACCCGAGATAGCTTGGTGGAATTTTATAAGAAAGAGGTTCCTAATTGATCCTAACATGTTTTAAATGTGGTGGATATGCATGCCAGAAACATGTTGAAGATGCAGATGACCAAATGATCCAAAAATTTGAAGGAGTAGAAACAATTAAAATTCTCAAGTTAACGTGCGGTGGGATATTTACCAGAGCAAAACAATCCACTTTTTGCCTATTTTACAAAAACCAGACCTAAAAAATCACAAATACGTTTTGGAATTATCTCTCTGAGCATTTGAGCATTTCAATTTTTGATGTTTAATTTTTTTTTTTCAAACTTGAGTTTTTTCACTCTCCCAGTTTTCTCGTAAACAAAAAGAAAAGGATAATATAGGTCACTACAAAATGGAAATTTAAGAGTTTATGTATGCAAAAGAATTTGAAAACTATAATAAATGTGAGTGAAGAAAGTTATTTTTACGCAATAAAAATGAACCCCAAAGTTTTGTTATTCATGTTGGGGAAATTCATCTATTACTACCTCAGATAGCTTGGTGAAATTTTATAAGAAAGAGATTCCCAATTGATCCTAACTTATTTTAAATGTGGAGGATATGCGTGCCAGAAACATGTTGAACATGCAGATGACCTAAAGATCCAAAAATTTCAAGTAGAAAGAATTAAAATTCTCAAGTTAACGTGCGGTGGGATATTTACGAGAGCCAAACAACCCACTTTTTGCCTATTTAACAAAAAGCAAACAAAAAAATCCCAGATACTTTTTGGAATTATCTCTCTTGCCAATTGTGCATTTCCATTTTGGATGTTCAATTATTTTTTTCGAACTTGAGTTTTCTCTCTCTCCTAGTTTTATCGTAAACAAAAAGTAAGGCAAATATAGATCACAAAAAAATGGAAATTTTAGAGTTTATGGAGGCAAAAAAAATTTTAAAAAATGAAAATGTGAATGAAGAAAGTTATTTGCATGCAATAAAAATAAACACCAAAGTTTTGTTATCCACGTTGGGGAAATTCCACTAGTACAACCACAAAAAGCTTGGTGGAATTTTATTAGAAAGAGATTCCTAATTGATCCTAACATGTTTTAAATGTGGGGGATATGCATACCAGAAACATGTTGAACATGCAGATGACCTAATGATCCAAAAATTTCAAGGAGTAGAAACAATTAAAATACTCATGTTAACGTGTGGTGGGATATTTACCAGTGCCAAACAACCCTCTTTTTACCTATTTTACAAAAAGCAAACCTAAAAAATCACAGATACGTTTTGGAATTATCTCTCTCAGTATTCGTGCATTTCCATTTTGGATGTTCAATTTTTTTTTTCAAACTAGAGTTTTTTCACTTTCCCAGTTTTCTCGTAAACAAAAAGATAAGGCAAACATAGATCACAACAAAATTGAAATTTTAGAGTTTATGTATGTAAAATAATTTGAAAACTATAATAAATGTGAGTAAAGAAAATATTTTCATGCACCAAAAATGAACACCAAAGTTTTGTTATCCACGTTGGGCAAATTTAACTTGTACTACCCCAGATATCTTAGTGGAATTTTATAAGAAAGTGATTCCTAATTGATCCTAACATGTTTTAAATGTTGTGGATATGCATGCTAGAAACATGTTGAAGATGCAGCTGACCTAATGATCCAAAAATTTCAAGGAGTAGAAAGAATTAAAATTCACAAGTTAATGTGCGGTGGGATATTTACCAGAGCAAAACAACCTACTTTTTGCCTATTTTACAAAAAGTGGACCTAAAAAATCACAGATAGTTTTTAGAATTATCTCTCCCAGTATTTGTACATTTCCATTTTAGATGTTTATGTTTTTTTTTCAAAATTAAGTTTTTTCTCTGTCCTAGTTTTCTTGTAAACAAAAAGATAAGGAATATATAGATCACAACAAAAAAGAAATTTTAGAGTTTACGTACCCAAAAGAATTTGAAAACTATAATAAATGTGAGTGAAGAAAGTTATTTTCACGCACTAAAAATGAACACCAAAGTTTTGTTATCCACGTTGGGGAAATTCCACTATTACTACCCCAGATAGCTTGGTGGAATTTTATAAGAAAGAGATTCCTAATTGATCCTAACCTATTTTAAATATGTAGGATACTCGTGCCAGAAACATGTTGAAGATGCAGATGACCTAAAGATCAAAAAACTTCAAGGAGTAGAAAGAATTAAAATTCTCAAGTTAACGTGCGGTGGGATATTTAACAGTGCCAAACAACCCACTTTTTGCCTATTTTACAAAAAGCGGACAAAAAAAATCCCAGATACTTTTTGGAATTATCTCTCTCAGCATTTGTGCATTTCCATTTTGGATGTTCAATTTGTTTTTTCAAACTTGAGTTTTTTCTGTTTCCCAGTTTTCTCGTAAACAAAAAGATAAGGCAAATATAGATCACAAAAATATGGAAAAGTTAGAGTTTATGTATGCAAATCAAATTTGAAAACTATAATAAATGTGAGTGAAGAAAGTTATTTTCACGCACAAAAAATGAACTCCAAAGTTTTGTTATCCACGTTGGGGAAATGCCACTAGTACAACCACAGATAGCTTGGTGGAATTTTATTAGAAAGAGTTTCCTAATTAATCCTAACATGTTTTAAATGTGGGGGATATCCATACCAGAAACATGTTGAAGTTGCAGATGACTTAATGATTCAAAAATTTCCAGGAGTAGAAAGAAATAAAATTCTCATGTTAACGTCGGTGGGATATTTACCCGAGCCAAACAACCTTCTTTTTGCCTATTTTACAAAAAGTGGACCTAAAAAATCACAGATACGTTTTGGAATTATCTCTCTCTGCTTTTGTGCATTTCCATTTTCGATGTTCAATTTTTGTTTTCAAACTTGAGTTTTTTCACTCTCCCTATTTTCTCATAAACAAAAAGACAAGGGAAATATAGATCACTACAAAATGGAAATTTAAGCGTTTATTTATGCAAAAGAATTTGAAAACTATAATAAATGTGAGTTAAGAAAGTTATTTTCACGCTCTAAAACTGAACACCATAGTTTTGTTATCCACATTGGAGAAATTCCACTAGTACAACCCCAGATAGCTTGGTGGAATTTTATAAGACAGAGATTCGTAATTGAACGTAACATGTTTTAAATGTGGTGGATATGCATACCAGAAACATGTTGAAGATTCAGATGACCTAATGATCCAAAAATTTCATGGAGTAGAAAGAATTAAAATTCTCAAGTTAACGTGGTATGGGATATTTATCAGAGCCAGACAACCCACTTTTTCCCTATTTTACAAAAAGCGGACCTAAAAAATCACTGACACTTTTTGGAATTATCTCCCTCAGCATTTGTGCACTTCCATTTTGGATGTTCAATTTTTTTTTTTCAAACTTGAGTTTTTTCACCCTCTCGATTTTCTCGTAAACAAAAAGAAAAGGCAAATATAGATCACAAAAAAATGGAAATTTTAGAGTTTATGTATGCAATAGAATTTGAAAACTATAATAAATGTGAGTGAAGAAAGTTATTTTCACGCACTAAAAATGAACACCAAAGTTTTGTTATCCATGTTGGGGAAATTCAACTACTACAACCACAAATAGCTTGGTGGAATTTTATAAGAAAGAGATATCTAATTAATCCTAACATGTTTTTAATGTGGTGGATATGCATGCCAGAAACATGTTGAAGATGCAGATGACCTAATGATTCAAAAATTTCAAGGAGTAGAAAGAATTAAAATTCTCAAGTTAATGTGGGGTGGGATATTTACCAGAACCAAACAACCCACTTTTTGCCTATTTTACAAAAAACGGACATAAAAAATCATAGATACTTTTTGGAATTATTTGTCTCAGCATTTGTGCATTTCCATTTTGGATGTTCAATTTTTTTTTTTCAAACTTGAGATTTTTCACTCTCCCAGTTTTCTTGTAAACAAAAAGATAATGCAAATATAGATCACAAGAAAACTGAAATTTTAGAGTTTATGTATGCCAAAAGAATTTAAAAACTATAATAAATGTGAGTGTAGAAAGTTATTTTCAGCACTAAAATGAACACCAAAGTTTTGTTCTCCACGTTGGGGAAATTCCACTAGTGCAACTCCAGATAGCATGGTGGAATTTTATAAGAAAGAGATTCCTAATTGATCCTAACATGTTTTAAATGTGGTGGATATGCATGTTATGCACGCAAGAACATTATTATTTTAGTAGTTTTATTTAATTTACTTTATTTTATTTTAGTTTTAGGCCATCGGGGTATTTTTGGAATTATTTATTAATAGGGATATTTTTTTAATATTTTATTCATTGGGATATTTCTGTAATATTTTATTAAACCCTAACAGGGTGAACCCTATTTAAGTGGTAAGAGTAATGAGAAAAGAAAAGCATTGAAGTATTAAGAATTAGGTTAAATCTAGCGTAAAGTGGCTTAGAGTTCTCCTCAACGAGCTCTAGGGTTTTCAAGCTTCCTTTTGGCTTGATCGTTCATTTTCATTCTCCATGTCTTCCTACTATCCCTACGGTAATGCCTGGAAGACCCGCAACCCGTGGCAGACTCCGGATCTTCCCAAAGAATCCTTGTGTCAAATCCGGGACCGTAACAACTGGTATCTAAGCAGGAACACAATGGGTTATTCTATATCTCAAGAAAGATGGATGGGTATGGGTAAGGAATTGGAAGAAATACGAGCACGGTTAGATGCTTCCATTGAACGCTATGCAAGGGAGGAACTCGTTACTGCTGCAAAACAAGTCACACGACCTCAAATCTCCGACCAACATGAAATACCAGAAGCTATCTCGGATGGGGCAACAAGCCAAGGGCTAGAAAAATAAAAAATTTCATCATCGTTACCGAAAAAATCCAGGTAGAAGAGGCAGACGCTTTTTTTTTTTTTTAACAAAAAGGGGCGTCGATTTCGACCTCAACATTTTCGAAATCGCACCTACGAAATCACAGCCGATTTTGGCTTCCACATTCCCGCAATCTCCAGGCGGGACCTCAATTTTTAGGATCTCGAAAGGGTATTATGCCTCGCTCGCATCGGTAATCAAGGGTGGGGGTTCCACCTCCAAAAACCCCTCCCCACGGCCAGCCCAGTGTCTTCTGACGATTCTTCCGACAGGGGTGTGTTTCTGAGAGCCCTCAATCTCGGAAAATTACCAAGCGGTGACGCCCAAAACGGTTGTTCTTCACCACCGGACATGAAGGCGACTCCAAATGTTATGCACGCAATATTATTATTAGTTTAGTTGTTTTATTTAATTTACTTTATTTTATTTCAGTTTTAGGCCATAGGGGTATTTTTGGAATTATTTATTAATAGGGATATTTCTGTAATATTTTATTAAACCCTAACAGGGTGAACCCTATTTAAGGGGTAAGAGTAATGAGAAAAGAAAAGCATTAAAGTATTAAGAATTAGGTTAAATCTAGCGTAAAGAGGCTTAGAGTTCTCCTCAACGAGCTCTAGGGTTTTCAAGCTTCCCTTTGGCTTGATCATTCGTTTTCATTCCCCATGTCTTCCTACTATCCCTACGGTAATGCCTGAAAGACCCGTTCCCCGTGGCAGACCCCAGATCCTCCCAAAGAATCCTTGTGTCAGATCCAAGACCGTAACAATGCATGCCAGAAACATGTTGAAGATGCAGATGATCTAATGATCCAAAAATTTCAAAGAGTAGAAAGAATTAGAATTCTCAAGTTAACGTGTGGTGCGATATTTACCAGAGCCAAACAACCCACTTATTGCCAATTGTAAAAAAAGCGAACCTAAAAAATCACAGATACTTTTTGGAATTCTCTCTCTCAGCATTTGTGCATTTCCATTTTGGATGTTCAAGTTTTTTTTTCAAAATTGAGTTTTTTCTCTCTCCCAGTTTTCTTGTAAACAAAAAGATAAGGTAAAATAGATCACAACAAAATGGAAATTTTAGAGTTTATGTATGCAAAAGAATTAGAAAACTGTAATAAATGTGAGTGAAGAAAGTTATTTTCACGCACTAAAAATGAACACCAAAGTTTTGTTATCCACGTTGGGGAAATTCCACTAGTACAACTCCAGATAGCTTGGTGGAATTTTATAAGAAAGAAATTCCTTATTGATCCTAACATGTTTGAAATGTGGTGGATATGCATGCAAGAAACATGTGGAAGATTCAAATGACCTAATGATCCAAAAATTTCACTCTCCCAGTTTTCTCTTAAACAAAAAGATAAGGAAAATATAGATCACATCGAAATGGAAATTTTAGAGTTTATGGATGGGAAAGAATTTGAACACTATAATAAATGTGAGTGAAGAAAATTATTTTCACCCACTAAAATTGAACACCAAAGTTTTGTTATCCAAATTGGGGAAATTCCACTAGTACAACCCCAGATAGCTTGGTGGAATTTTATAAGAAGGAGATTCCTAATTGATCCTGACATCTTCTAAATGTGGTGGATATGCATACTTGAAACATGTTGAAGATGCAAATGACTTAATTATCAAAAAACTTCAAGGAGTAGAAAAAATTAAAATTCTCAAGTTAACGTGTGGTGGGATATTTACTCGAGCCAAACAACCCACTTTTTGCCTATTTTACAAAAAGTGGACCTAAAAAATCACAAATACTTTTTGGAATTATCTCTCTCAGCATTTGTGCATTTCCATTTTGGATGTTCAATTGTTTTTAAAAAATTGAGTTTTTCACTCTCCCAGTTTTCTCGTAAACAAAAAGAAAAGGCAAATAAAGATTACAAATAAATGAAAATTTTAGAGTTTATGTATGAAAAATAATTTGAAAACTATGAAAAATGTGAGCGAAGAAAGTATTTTCAGGCACTAAAAATGAACACCAAAGTTTTGTAATCCACGTTGTGAAAATTCCACTAGTACAAGCCCAGATAGCTTGGTGGAATTTTATAAGAAAGAGATTCCTATTTGATCCTAACATGTTTTAAATGTAAAGGATATGCATGCCAGAAAAATGTTAAAGATGCAAATGATCAAATGATCCAAAAATTTCAAGGTGTTGAAAAAATTAAAATTCTCAAGTTAACGTGTGGTGGGATATTTACCAGAGCCAAACAACCCACTTTTTGCCTTTTTTACAAAAAGCGGGCCTAAAACATCACATATACTTTTTGGAATTATCTCTCTCAGCATTTGTGCATTTCCATTTTGGATGTTCAATTTTTCTTTTCAAACTTGAGTTCTTCGCTCTCCTGGTTTTCTCTTAAACAAAAAGATAAGGCAAATATAGATCACAACAAAATGGAAATTTTTGAGTTTACATATGCAAAAGAATTTGAAAACTATAATAAATGTGAGTGAAGAAAGTTATTTTCACGCGCTAAAAATGAACACCAAAGTTTTGTTATCAACGTTGGGGAAATTCCACAAGTACAACCCCAAATAGCTTGGTGGAATTTTACAAGAAAGAGATTCCTAATTGATCATAACATGTTTTAAATGTGGTGGATATGCATGCTATATACATGTTGAAGATGCGAATGACCTAATGATACAAAAATTTCAAAGAGAAGAAAAAAAAATTATCAAGTTAATGTGCGGTGGGATATTTACAGAGCCAAACAACCCACTTTTTTTCTATTTTACTGAAAGCGGACCTGAAAAATCACAGATAATTTTTGGAATTATCTCTCTCAGCATTTGCGCATTTCCATTTTGAATGTTCAATTTTTTTTTTCAAACTTAAGTTTTTCACTCTCCCATATTTCTCGTAAACAAAAAGATAAGGCCAATATAGATCACAACAAAATCGAAATTTTAGAGTTTATGTATGTGAAAAAATTTGAAAACTATAATAAATGTGAGTGAAGAATGTTATTTTCACCACCGAAAATGAACACCAAAGTATTGTTTTCCACGTTGGGGAAATTCCACTAGTACATCCCCAGATAGCTTGGTGGAATTTTATATGAAAGAGATTCCTAATTGATCCTAACATGTTTTAAATGTGGTGGATATGCATGCCAGAAACATGTTGAAGATACAAATTACCTAATGATCCAAAAATTTCAAGGAGTAGAAAAAATTAAAATTCTCAAGTTAACGTGCGGTGGGATATTTACCAGAGCCAAACAACCCGCTTTTTGCCTATTTTACAAAAAGCGGACCTAAAAAATCACCGATACTTTTTGGAATTATCTCTCTCAGCATTTGTGCATTTCCATTTTGGATGTTCAATTTTTTTTTTCAAACTTGAGTTTTTCTCTCTCCCAGTTTTCTCGTAAACAAAAAGATAAGGAAAATATAGATGACAACAAAATGGAAATTTGAGGGTTTATGTATGTGAAAGAATTTGAAAACTACAATAAATGTGAGTGAAGAAAGTCATTTTCACGCTCTGAAAATGAACACCAAAGTTTTGTTATCCATGTGTGGGAAATTCCAGTTGTACAACCCCAGATAGCTTGGTGGAATATTATAAGAAAGAGATTCCTAATTGATCCTAACATGTTTTAAATGTGGTGGATATGCATGCCAGAAACATGTTGAAGATGCAAACGACTTAATGATCAAAAAATTTCAAGGAGTAGAAAAAAATAAAATTCTCAAGTTAATGTGCGGTGGGATATTTGCCAGAGCCAAACAACCCACTTTTTTGCCTATTTTACAAAAAGCGGACCTAAAAAATCACATATACTTTTTGTAATTATCACTCTCAGCATTTGTACATTTCCATTTTGGATGTTCAATTTTTTTTTCAAACTTGACTTTTTCGCTCTCCCAGTTTTCTCGTAAACAAAAAGATAAGGCAAATATAGATCACAACAAAATGGAAATTTTAGAGTTTATGTATGCAAAAGAATTTGAAAAATATAATAAATGTGAGTGAAGAAAGTTAATTCACGCACTAAAAATGAACACCAAAGTTTTGTAATCCACGTTGGGGAAATTCCACTAGTACAACCCAAGATAGCTTGGTGGAATTTTATAAGAAACAGATTCCTAATTGATCCTAACTTGTCTCAATGTGGTGGATATTCATGCCAAAAACATGTTGAAGATGCAAATAACCAAATTATCCAAAAATTTCAAAGAGTAGAAAAAATTAAAATTCACAAGTTAACGTGCGGTGTGATATTTACCAGAGCCAAACAACCCACTTTTTACCTAATTTACCAAAAGCGGACCTTAAAAATGACTGATTCTTTTTGGAATTATCTCTCTCAGTATTTGCGCATTTCCATTTTGGATGTTCAATTTTTTTTTTCAAACTTGAGTTTTTCACTCTCCTAGTTTTCTCGTAAACAAAAAGATAAGGCAAATATAGATCACAACAAAATGGAAATTTTAGAGTTTATGTATGCATAAGAATTTGAAAACTATAATAAATGTGAGTGAAGAAAGTTATTTTCACTCACTAAAAATGAACACCAAAGTTTTGTTATCGACGTTGGGGAAATTCCACTAGTATAACCCTAGATAGCTTGGTGAAATTTTATAAGAAAGAGATTCCTAATTGATCCTAACATGTTTTAAATGTGGTGGATATGGATGCCATAAACATATTGAAGATGCAAATGACCTAATGATCGAAAAATTTCGAGTAGAAAAAATTAAAATTCCCAAGTTAACGCGCGGTGGGATATTTACCAGAGCCAAACAACCTACTTTTTGCCTATTTTACAAAAAGCGGACCTAAAAAATCACAGATACTTTTTTGAATTATCACTCTCAGCATTTGTGCATTTTCATTTTGGATGTTCAATTTTTTTTTTCAAACTAAAGTTTTTCACTCTCCAAGTTTTATCGTAAACAAAAAGATAAGGCAAATATAGATCACAACCAAATGGAAATATTAGAGTTTATGTATGCAAAAGAATTTGAAAACTATAATAAATGTGAGTGAAGAAAATTATTTTCACACAATAAAATGAACACCAAGGTTTTGTTATCCACGTTGGGGAAATTCCACTAGTACAACCTCAGATAGCTTGGTCGAATTTTATAAGAAAGAGATTCCTAATTGATCCTAACATATTTTAAATGTGGTAGATAAGCATGCCAAAAACATGTTGAAGATGCAAATGTCCTAATGATCCAAAAATTTCAAGGAGTAGAAAAAAATAAAATTCTCAAGTTAACGTGTGGTGGGATTTGTATTAGAGCCAAACAACCCACTTTTTGCCTATTTTACTAAAAGCAGACAAAAAAAATCTCAGATACTTTTTGGAATTATCTCTCTCAGCATTTGCGTATTTCCATTTTGGATGTTCAATTTTTTTTTTCAAACTAGAGTTTTCCACTCTCCCAGTTTTCTCTTAAACAAAAGGATAAGGCAAATATAGATCACAACAAAACGGAAATTTTAGAGTTTATGTATGTGAAAGAATTTGAAATCTATAATAAATGTTAGTGAAGAAAGTTATTTTCACGCACTAAAAATGAACACCAAAGTTTTGTTATCCACGTTTGGGAAATTCCACTAGTACAAACCCAGATAGCTTGGTGGAATTTTATAAGACAGAGATTCCTAATTGATCCTAACATGTTTTAAATGTGGTGGATATGCATGCCAGAAAAAATCTTTAAGATGCTAATAACCTAATGATCCAAAAATTTCAAGGAGTAGATAAAATTAAAATTCTCAAGTAAACGTGCGGTGGGATATTTACTAGATCCAAATAACCTATTTTTTGACTATTTTACTAAAAGCGGACCTAAAAAATCACAGATACTTTTTGGAATTATCTCTCTCAGCATTTGTGCATTTCCATTTATGATGTTCAATTTTGTTTTTCAAACATGAGCTTTTCACTCTCCCAATTTTCTCGTAAACAAAAAGATACAGCAAATATAGATCACAACAAAATGGAAATTTTATAGTTTATGTATGTGAAAGAAGTTGAAGACTATAATAAATGTAAGTGAAGAAAGTTATTTTCACGCACTAAAAATGAACACCAATGTTTTGTTACCCACGTTGGGGAAATTCCACTTGTACAACCCCAGATAGCTTTGTGGAATTTTATAAGAAAGAGATTCCTAATTGATTGTAACATGTTTTAAATGTGGTGGATATGCATGCCAGAAACATGTTGAAGACGCAAATGACTTAATGTTCCAAAAATTTAAAGGAGTTGAAAAAATTAAAATTCTCAAGTTAACATGCGGTGGGATATTTACCAAAGCCAATTAACCCACTTTTTGCCTATTTTACTAAAAGCGGACCTAAAAAATCACAGATACTTTTTGGAATTATCTCTCTCAGCATTTGTTCATTTCCATTTTTTGAAGTTCAATGTTTTTTTTCAAACTTGAGTTTTTCACTCTCCCAGTTTACTTGTAAACAAAAAGATAAGGGAAATATAGATCACAAAAAAATGGAAATTTTAGAGTTTATGTATGTGCAAGAATTTGAAAACTATAATAAATGTGAGTGAAGAAAGTTATTTTCACGCACTACAAATGAACACCAAAGTTTTCTTATCCACGTTGGGGAAATTCCACTAGTACAACCCCAGATAGCATGGTGGAATTTTATAAGAAAGAGATTCCTAATTGATCCTACAATGTTTTAAATGTCATGGATATGCATGCCTGAAACATGTTGAAGATGCAAATGACCTAATGATCCCAAAATTTCAAGGAGTAGAAAAAGTGAAAATTCTCAAGTTAACGTGCGGTGGGATATTTACCACAGCGAAACAACCCACTTTTTGCCAATTTTACAAAAAGGGGACCTAAAAAATCACAGATACTTTTTGCAATTATCTCTCTCTGCATTTGTGCATTTCCATTTTGGATGTTCAATTTTTTTTTTCAAACTTGAGTTTTTTTCTCTCCTAGTTTTCTCGTAAATAAAAAGATAAGGAAAATATATATCACAAGAAAATGGAAATTTTAGAGTTTATAAATGCATAAGAACTTGAAAACTAGAATAAATGTGAGTGAAGAAAGGTATTTTAATGCACTAAAAAGGTACAACAAATTTTGTTATCCTTGTTGGGGAAATTCCACTAGTGCAACACAAGATAGCTTGGTGGAATTTTATAAGAAAGAGATTCCTAAATGATCCTAACATGTTTTAAATCTGGTGGATATGCATGCCAGATACATGTTGGAGAAGCAAATGACCTAATGATCCAAAAATTTCAAGGAGTTGAAAAAATTAAAATTCTCAAGTTAACGTGAGCTGAGATATTTACCAGAGCCAAACAACCCACTTTTTTCAAATTTTACTAAAAGCGGACCTAAAAAATCACAGATACTTTTTGGAATTATCTCTCTCAACATTTGTGCATTTCCAATTTGAATGTTCAATTTTTTTTTTTCAAACTTGAGTTTTTCTCTCTCCCAATTTTCTCGTTAACAAAAAGATAAGGCAAATATAGATCACAACAAAATGGAAATTTTAGAGTATATGTATGCAAAAGAATTTGAAAACTATAATAAATGTGAGTGAAAAAAGTTATTTTCACGCACTAAAAATGAACACGAAAGTTTTGTTATCCATGTTGGGGAAATTCCACTTGTACAACCCCTGATAGCTTGGTGGAATTTTATAAGAAAGAGATTCCTAATTGATCCTAACAAGTTTTAAATGTGGTGGATATGCATGCCAGAAACATGTTGAAGATGCAAATGACCTAATGATCCAAAAATTTCAAGGAGTAGAAAAAATTAAAATTCTCAAGTTAACGTGCGGAGGGATATTTACTATAGCCAAACAACCCACTTTTTGCCTATTTTACAAAAAGCGGACCTAAAAAATCACAAATACTTTTATGAATTATCTCTCTCAGCTATTGTGCATTTCCATTTTGGATGTTCAATTTTTTTTTTTCAAACTTGAGTTTTTCACTCTCCCAGTTTTCTTGTAAACAAAAAGATAAGGCGAATATGGATCACAACAAAGTAGAAATTTTAGAGTTTATGTATGTGAAAGAATTTGAAAACTATAATAAATGGGAGTGAAGAAAGTTATTTTCACGCACTACAAATGAACACCAAAGTTTTCTTATCCACATTGGGAAAATTCCACTTGTACAACCTTAGATAGCTTGGTGGAATTTTATAAGAAACAGATTCCTAATTGATCCTAACATGTTTTAAATGTGGTGGATATGCATGCCAGAAACATGTTGAAGATGCAAATTACCTAATGATGCAAAAATTTCAAGGAGTAGAAAAAATTAAAATTCTCTAGTTGACGTGTGGTGGGATATTTACCACTGCCAAACAATCCACTTTTTGCATATTTTACAAAAAGCGGACCTAAAAAATCACTAGTACTTTTTGGAATTATCTCTCTCAACATTTGTGCATTTTCATTTTGGATGTTAAAGTTTTTTATTCAAACTTGAGTTTTTCACTCTCCTAGTTTTCTCGTAAACAAAAAGATAAGGCAAAGATGGATCACAACAAAATGGAAATTTTAGAGTTTATGGATGCAAAATAATTTGAAAACTATAACAAATTTGAGTGAAGAAAATTATTTTCACGCACTAAAAATGAACACCAAAGTTTTGTTATCCACGTTGGGGAAATTCCACTAGTACAACCCCAGATAGCTTGGTGAAATTTTATAAGAAAGAGATTCCTAATTGACCGTAACATGTTTTGAATGTGGTGGATATGCATGCGAGAAACATATTGAAGATGAAAATGACCTAATGATCCAAAAATTTTACGGAGTAGAAAAAATTAAAATTCTTTTCTTAACGTGCGGTGGAATATTTACCTGAGCCAAACAACAACCCACTTTTTGCCAATTTTAAAAAAGGTGGACCTATAAAATCACATATACTTTTTGGAATTATATCTCTCAGTATTTGTGCATTTCCATTTTGGAACTTCAATGTTTTTTTTCAACCTTGACTTTTTCTCTCTCCCAGTTTTCTCGTAAACGAAAAGATAAGGCAAATATAGATCAAAACAAAATGGAAATTTTAGAGTTTATGTATGAAAAATAATTTGAAAACTATAATAAATGTGACAAATGAAGAAAGTTCCTTTCACGCTCTAAAAATGAACACCAATGTTTTTTTTATCCATGTTGGTGAAATTCCACTAGTACAACCCAAGATAGCTTGGTGGAATTTTATAAGAAAGAGTTTCCTAATTGATCCTAACAATGTTTGAATGTGGTGGATATGCATGCCAGAAACATGTTGAAGATGCAAATGACCTAATGATCCAAAAATTTCAAGGAGTAGAAAAAATTAAAATTCTCAAGTTAACGTGCGGTGGGATATTTTCCAGAGCCAAACAACCCACTTTTTGCCTATTTTACAAAAAGTGGACCTAAAAAATCACAGATACTTTTATGAATTCTCTCTCTCAGCATTTGTGCATTTCCATTTTGGATCTTAAATTTTTTTTTTTCAAACTTGAGTTTTTCACTCTCCCAGTTTTCTCGTAAACAAAAAGATAAGGCAAATATAGATCACAACAAAATGGAAATTTTAGAGTTTATGTATGCAAAAGAATTTTAAAACTATAATAAATGTGAGTGAAGAAAGTTATTTTCATGCACTAAAAATGAACACCTAAGTTTTGTTATCCATGTTGGGGAAATTCCACTAGTAAAACCCTGATAGCTTGGTGGAATTTTATAAGAAAGAGATTCCTAATTGATCCTAACATGTTTTAAATATGGTAGATATGTATGCGAGAAACATGTTGCAGATTCAAATGACCTAATGATCCAAAAATTTCAAGGAGTTGAAAAAATTAAAATTCTCAAGTTAACGTGCGGTGGGTTATTTACCTGAGCCAAACAACCCACTTTTTGCCTATTTTACTAAAAGCGGAACTAAAAAATCACAGATAATTTTTAGAATTATCTCTCTCAGAATTTGTTCATTTCCATTTTGGATGTTCAATGTTTTTTTTCAAACTTGAGTTTTTCACTCTCCCAGTTTTCTCGTAAACTAAAAGATAAGGAAAATATAGATCACAACAAAATAGAAATTTTAGAGTTTACGTATGAGAAAGAATTTGAAAACAATAATAAATGTGAGAGAAGAAAGTTATTTTCAAGCACTAAAAATGAACACTAAAGTTTCTTTATCCATATTGGGGAAATTCCACTTGTACAACCCCAGATAGTTTGGTGGAATTTTATAAGAAATAGATTCCTAATTGTTCCTAACATGTTTTAAATATGGTGCATATGCATCCCAAAAACATGTTGAAGATGCAAATGACCTCATGATCCAAAAATTTCAAGGAATAGAAAAATTTTAAATTCTCAAGTTAACATGCGGTGGGATATTTACCAGAGCCAAACAACCAACTTTTTGCCTATTTTACAAAAAGCAGACCTAAAAAATCATAGATACTTTTTGGAATTATCTCTCTCAGCATTTGTGCATTTCCATTTTGGATGTTCAATTGTTTTTTTCAAACTTGAGTTTTTCATTCTCCCAGTTTTCTCGTAAACAAAAAGATAAGGCAAATATAGATCACAGAAAAATAGAAATTTTAGAGTTTATGTATGTGAAAGAATTTGAAAACTATAATAAATGTGAGTGAAGAAAGTTATTTTCACGCATTACAAATGACCACCAAAGTTTTGTTATCCACGTTGGGGAAATTCCACTTGTACAACCCCAGATTGCTTGGTGAAATTATATAAGAAAGAGATTCCTAATTTATCCTAACATGTTTTAAATTTGGTGGATATGCATGCCAGAAACATGTTGAAGATGCAAATGACCTAATGATGCAAATATTTCAAGGAGTAGAAAAAATTAAAATTCTCTAGTTGACGTGCGGTGGGATATTTACCACAGCTAAACAATCCACTTTTTGTCTATTTTAAAAAAAGTGGACCTAAAAAATCATAGGTACTTTTTGGAATTATCTCTCTCAACATTTGTGACTTTCCATTTTGGAGGTTAATTTTTTTTTCCAACATGAGTTTTTCACTCTTCCAGTTTTCTCGCAAACAAAAAGATAAAGCAAATATAGATCACAACAAAATGGAAATTTTAGAGTTTATGTATGCAAAAGAATTTGAAAACTATAATAAATTTGAGTGAAGAAAATTATTTTCACGTACTAAAAATGAATACCAAATTTTTGTTATCCACGTTGGGGAAATTCCACTAGTACAACCCCAGATAGCTTGGTGAAATTTTATAAGATAGAGATTCCTAATTGATCCTAACATGTTTTAAATGTGATGGATATGCATGCCAGAAACATATTGAAGATGCAAATGACCTAATGATCCAAAAATTTCACGGAGTAGAAAAAATTAAAATTCTCATGTTAACGTGCGGTGGAATATTTACCAGAGCCAAACAACTCAATTTTTGCCTATTTTACAAAAATTAGACCTATACAATCACAGATACTTTTTAGAATTATATCTCTCAGTATTGTGCATTTTCATTTAGCTTGTTCAATTTTTTTTTCAAACTTGAGTTTTTCTCTCTACCAGTTTTATCGTAAACAAAAGGATAAGGCAAATAAAGATCACAACAAAATGGAAATTTTAGAGTTTATGAATGCAAAAAAATTTGAAAATTATAATAAATTTGAGTGAAGAAATTTATTTTCACGCACTAAAAATGAACACCAAATTTTTGTTATCCATGTTGGGGAAATTCCACAAGTTTAACCCCAAATAGCTTGGTGGAGTTTTATAAGAAAGAGATTCCTAATTGATCCTAACATGTTTTAAATGTGGTGGATATGCATCCCAGAAACATGTTGAATATGCAAATGACCTAATGATCCAAAAATTTCAAGGAGTAGAAAAAATTAAAATTCTCAAGTTAACGTGCGGTGGGATATTTACCAGAGCGAAACAACCCACTTTTTGCCTATTTTACAAAAAGCGGACCTAAAAAATCACAGATACTTTTATGAATTATCTCTCTCAGAATTTTTGCATTTCCATTTTGGATGTTCAATTTTTTTTTTCAAACTTGACTTTTTCACTCTCCTAGTTTTCTCGTAAAAAAAAAAGATAAGGCAAATAAAGATCACAACAAAATGGAAATTTTAGAGTTTATGTACGCAAAAGAATTTGAAAACTATAATAAATGTGAGTGAAGAAAGTTTTTTTCATGCACTAAAAATGAACCCCAAAGTTTTGTTATCAACGTTGGGGAAATTCCACTAGTACAACCCCTGATAGCTTGGTGGAATTTTATAAGAAAGAGATTCCTAATTGATCCTAACATGTTTCAAATGTCGAGGATATGCATGCTAGAAACATGTTAGAGATGAAATTGACCTAATGATCCAAAATTATCATGGAGTTGAAAAAATAAAAATTCTCAAGTTAATGTGCGGTGGGATATTTACCAGAGCCAAACAACCCACTTTTTGCCTATTTTACAAAAAGCCGACCCAAAAAATCACAGATACTTTTTGGAATTATCTCTCTCAGCATTTGTGCATTTCCATTTTGGATGTTCAAATTTTATTTTTCAAACTTGAGTTTTTTCACTCTTCTAGTTTTCTTGTAAACAAAAAGATATGGCAAATAAAGATCACAACAAAATGGAAATTTTAGAGTTTATGTATGCAAAAGAATTTGAAAACTATAATAAATGTAAGTGAAGAAAGCTATTTTCACGCACTAAAAATGAACACCAAAGTTTTGTTATAAACGTTGGGGAAATTCCACTAGTACAACCCTAGATAGCTTGGTGAAATTTTATAAGATAGAAATTCCTCATTGATCCTAACATGTTTTAAATGTGGTGGATATGCATGCCAGAAACATATTGAAGATGCAAATGACCTAATGATCCAAAAATTTCACGGAGTAGAAAAAATTAAAATTCTCATGTTAACGTGCGGTGGAATATTTACCAGAGCCAAACAACTCAATTTTTACCTATTTTACAAAAAGCAGACCTATAAAATCACAGATACTTTTTAGAATTATATCTCTCAGTATTTGTGCATTTTCATTTAGCATGTTCAATTTTTTTTTCAAACTTGAGTTTTTCTATCTACCAGTTTTATCGTAAACAAAAGGATAAGGCAAATAAAGATCACAACCAAATGGAAATTTTAGAGTTTATGAATGCAAAAAACTTTGAAAACTATAATAAATTTGTGTGAAGAAAGTTATTTTCACGCACTAAAAATGAACACCAAAGTTTTGTTATCCATGTTGGGGAAATTCCACAAGTTTAACCCCAAATAGCTTGGTGGAGTTTTATAAAAAAGTGATTCCTAATTGATCCTAACATGTTTTAAATGTGGTGGATATACATCCCAGAAACATGTTGAATATGCAAATGACCTAATGATCCAAAAATTTCAAGGAGTAGAAAAAATTAAAATTCTCAAGTTAATGTGCGGTGGGATATTTACCTGTGCCAAACAACCCACTTTTTGGCTATTTTACAAAAAGCGGACCTAAAAAATCACAGACACTTTTTGGAATTATCTCTCTCAGCATTTGATTAATTTCCATTTTGGATGTTCAATTTTTTTTTTCAAACTTGAGTTTTTCACTGTCCTAGTTTTCTCGTAAAAAAAAGATAAGGGAAATAAAGATCACAACAAAATGGAAATTTTAGAGTTTATGTATGCAAAAGAATTTGAAAACTATAATAAATGTGAGTGAAGAAAGTTATTTTCACGCACTAAAAATGAACCCCAAAATTTTGTTATCAACATTGGGGAAATTCCACTAGTACAACCCCAGATAGCTTGGTGGAATTTTATAAGAAAGAGATTCCTAATTGATCCTAACATGTTTCAAATGTCGAGGATATGCATGCTAGAAACATGTTAGAGATGAAATTGACCTAATGATCCAAAATTTTCATGGAGTTGAAAAAATAAAAATTCTCAAGTTAATGTGCGGTGGGATATTTACCAGAGCCAAACAACCCACTTTTTGCCTATTTTACAAAAAGCCGACCCAAAAAATCACAGATACTTTTTGGAATTATCTCTCTCAGCATTTGTGCATTTCCATTTTGGATGTTCAATTTTTTTTTTCAAACTTGAGTTTTTTCAGTCTTCTAGTTTTCTTGTAAACAAAAAGATAAGGTAAATAAAGATCACAACAAAATGGAAATTTTAGAGTTTATGTATGCAAAAGAATTTGAAAACTATAGTAAATGTAAGTGAAGAAAGTTATTTTCACGCACTAAAAATGAACACCAAAGTTTTGTTATCAACGTTGGGGAAATTCCACTAGTACAACCCCAGATAGCTTGGTGGAATTTTATAAGAAAGAGATTCCTAATTGATCCTAACTTATTTTAAATGTGGAGGATATGCGTGCCTGAAACATGTTGAAGATGCAAATGACCTAAAGATCAAAAAATTTCAAGGAGTACAAAGAATTAGAATTTTCAAGTTAACGTGCAGAGGGATAATTACCAGAGCCAAACAACCCACTTTTTGCCCATTTTAGAAAAAGCGGACCCAAAAAATAAAAAATACTTTTATGAATATCTCTCTCAGCATTTGTGCATTTCCATTTTGGACGTTCAATTGTTTTTTCAAACTTGAGTTTTTTCACTCTCCTAGTTTTCTTGTAAACAAAAATATAAGACAAATATAGATCACGACAAAATGGAAATTTTAGAGTTTATGTATGGAAAAGAATTTGAAAACTATAAGAAATGTGAGTGAAGAAAATATTTTCACGCTTTAAAAATGAACGCCAAAGTTTTGTTATCCACGTTGGGGAAATTCTACTTGTATAACCCCAGATAGCTTGGTGGAATTTTATAAGAAAGAGATTCCTAATTGATCCTAACATGTTTTAAATGTGGTGGATATGGATGCCAGAAACATATTGAAGATGCAGATGACCTAATGATCCAAAAATTTCAAGGAGTAGAAAGAATTAAAATTCTCAAGTTAACGTGCGGGGGGATATTTACCCGAGCAAAACAACCTACTTTTTGCCTATTTTACAAAAAGCGGACCTAAAAAATCAACGATAATTTTTGGAATTATCTCTCTCAGTATTTGTGCATTTCCATTTTGGATGTTCAAGTTTTTTTTTCAAAATAGAGTTTTTTCTCTGTCCCAGTTTTCTTGTAAACAAAAAGATAGGGCAAATGTAGATCAGAACAAAATGGAAATTTTAGAGTTTATGTACGCAAAAGATTTTTAAAACTTTAATAAATGTGAGTGAAGAACGTTATTTTCGCGCACTAAAAATGAAGACCAAAGTTTTGTTACCCACGTTGGGGAAATTTCACTATTTCTACCCCAGATAGCTTGGTGGAATTTTATAAGAAAGAGATTCCTAATTGATCCTAACCTATTTTAAATGTGGAGGATATGCGTGCCAGAAATATGTTGAAGATGCAGATGACCAAATGATCCAAAAATTTCAAGGAGTAGAAAGAATTAAAATTCTAATGTTAACGTGCAGTAGGATATTTACAAGAGCCGAACAACCCACTTTTTGCCTATTTGAAAGAAAGCGGACCTAAAAAATCACAGATACATTTTGGAATTATCTCTCTCAGCATTTATGCATTTCCATTTTGGATGTTCAATTTTTTTTTTCAAACTTAAGTTTTTTCACTCTCCCAGTTTTCTCGTAAATAAAAAGATAAGGCAAATATAGATCACAACTAAATGGAAACTTAAGTGTTTATGTATGCAAAAGAATTTCAAAACTAAAAGGAAGAAAGTTATTTTCACGCAATAAAAATGAACACCAATGTTTTGTTATCCACGTTGGGGAAATTCCACTTGTACAACCTCTGATAGCTTGGTGGAATTTTATTAGAAAGAGATTCCTAATTGATCCTAACATGCTTTAAATGTGGGGGATATGCATACCAGAAACATGTTGAAGATGCAGATGACCTAATGATCCAAAAATTTAAAGGAGTAGGAAGAATTAAAATTCTCATGTTAACGTGCGGTGGGATATTTACCAGAGCCAAACAACCCTCTTTTTGCCTATTTTAGAAAAAGCGGACATAAAAAATCAGAGATATGAATTAGAATTATCTCTTTCAGCATTTGTGCATTTCCATTTTGGATATTAAATTTTTTTTTCAAACTTGAGTTTTTTCACTCTCCCAGTTTTTTCGTAAACAAAAAGATAAGGCAAATATAGATCACTACAAAATGGAAATTTAAGAGTTTATGTATGCAAAAGAATTTGAAAAATACAATAAATGTGTGTGAAGAAATTGATTTTCACGCAATAAAACTGAACACCAAAGTTTTGTTATCCACGATTGGGAAATTCCACTATTACTACCCCAGATAGCTTGGTGGAATTTTATAAGAAAGAGATTCCTAATTGATCCTAACAAGTTTTAAATGTGGTGGATATACATGCCAGAAATATGTTGAAGATGCAGAAGACATAATGATCCAAAAATTTCAAGGAGTAGAAAGAATTAAATATCTGAAGTTAAAGTGCGGTGGGATATTTACCAGAACCAAACCCCTTTTGCCTATTTTACAAAAAGCCGACCTAAAAAATCACAGATACTTTTTGGAATTATCTCTCTCAGCATTTGTGCATTTCCATTTTGGATGTTCAATTTTTTTTTCAAACTTGAGTTTTTTCACTCTCCCAGTTTTGCTGTAAACAAAAAGATTAGGCAAATAAAGATCACAACAAAATGGAAATTTTAGAGTTTATGTATGCAAAAGAATCTGAAAACTATAGCAAATGTGAGTGAAGAAAGTTATTTTCAAGCACTAAAAATGAAGACCAAAGTTTTGTTATCCACGTTGGGGAAATTCTACTTGTAGAACCCCAGATAGCTGGGTGGAATTTTATAAGAAAGAGATTCCAAATTGATCCTAACATGTTTTAAATGAGGTGGATATGCATGCCAGAAACATGTTGAAGATGCAGATGACCTAATGATCCAAAAATTTCAAAGAGTAGAAAGAATTAAAATTCTCAAGTTAACATGCGGGGGGACATTTACGAGAGCAAAAGAACCTACTTTTTGCCTATTTTACCAAAAGCGGACCTAAAAAATCATAGATAATTTTTGGAATTTTCTCTCTCAATATTTGTACATTTCCGTTTTGGATGTTCAATTTTTTTTTTCAAAATAGACTTTTTTCTCTCTCCCAGTTTTCTAGTAAACAAAAAGATAAGGCAAATATAGATAACAACAAAATGGAAATTTTAGAGTTTATGAATGCAAAACAAATTTGAAAACTATAATAAATGTGAGTGAATAAAGTTATTTGTACGCACAAAAAATGAACACCAAAGTTTTGTTATCTACGTTGGGGAAATTTCACTAGTACACCCACAGATAGCTTGGTGGAATTTTATTAGAAAGAGATTCCTAATTGATCGTAACATGTTTTAAATGTGGGGGATATGCATACCAGAAACATGTTGAAGATGCAGATGACATAATGAACCAAAAATTTTACGGAGTAGAAAGAATTAAAATTCTCATGTTAACGTGCGGTGGGATATTTACCAGAGCCAAACAGCCCTCTTTTTGCCTATTTTACAAAAAGCGGACCTACAAAATAACAGATATATTTTGGAATAATCACTCTCAGCTTTTGCGCATTTCCATTTTCGATGTTCCATTTTTTTTCTTTCAAACTTGAGTTTTTTCACTCTCCTAGTTTCTCGCAAACAAAAAGAAAAGGCACATATAGATAACAACTAAATGTAAATTTAATCGTCTGTGTATGTAAAAGAAATTGAAAACTATAATAAATGTGAGTGAAGAAAGCTATTTTCACGCAATAAAAATGAACACCAAAGTTTTGTTATCCACGTTGGGGAAATTCCACTAGTACAACCATTGATAGCTTGGTGGAATTTTATTAGGTAGAGATTCCTAATTGATCCTAGCATGTTTTTAAAGTGGGGGATATGCATACCAGAAACATGTTGAAGATGCAGATGACCTAATGATCCAAAAATTTCAAGGAGTAGAAATAATTAAAATTCTCATGTTAACGTGTGGTGGGATATTTACAAGTGCCAAACAACCCACTTTTTGCCTATTTTACAAAAAGCGGACCTAAAAAATCACAGATACTTTTTGGAATTATCTCTTTCAGCATTTGTGCATTTCCATTTTGGATGTTCAATTTTTTTTCAAACTAGAGTTTTTCCACTCTCCTAGTTTTCTCGTAAACAAAAAGATAGGCAAATATAGATCACCAAGAAATGGAAATTTATGAGTTTATGTATGCAAAAGAATTTGAAAAGTTTAATAAATGTGAGTGAAGAAAGTTATTTTTACGCACTAAAACTGAACACCAAAGTTTTGTTATCCACGTTGGGGAAATTCCACTAGTACAACCCTAGATAGCTTGATGGAATGTTATAAGAAAGAGATTCCTAATTGATCCTAACTTATTTTAAATGTGGAGGATATACGTGCCAGAAACATGTTGAAGATGCAGATGACCTAAAGATCCAAAAATTTCAAGGAGTAGAAAGAATTAAAATTCTCAAGTTAATGTGCGATGGGATATTTACCAGAGCCAAACAACCCAATTTTTGCCTATTTTACAAAAAGCGGCAAAAAAAAAACCAGATACTTTTTGGAATTATCTGTCTCAGCATTTGTGCATTTCCGATTTGGATGTTTAATTTTTTTTTCAAACATGAGTTTTTTCTCTCTCCCAGTTTTCTCGTAAACAAAAAGATAAGGGAAATATAGAACACAAAAAAATGGAAATTTTAGAGTTTATGTATGCAAAAAAAAATTTGAAAACTATAATAAATGTGACTGAAGAAAGTTATTTGCACGCACAAAAAATGAACACCAAAGTTTTGTTATCCATGTTAGGCAAATTCCACTAGTACACCCACAAATAGCTTGGTGGAATTTTATTAGAAAGAGATTCCTAATTGAACCTAACATGTTTTAAATGTGGGGGTTATGCATTCCTGAAATATGTTGAAGATGCAGATGACCTAATGATCCAAAAATTTCAAGGAGTAGCAAGAATTAAAATTCTCATGTTAACGTGCGGTGGGATATTTACCAGAGCCAAACAACCCCTTTTTTGCCTATTTTACAAAAAGCGGACCTAAAAAATCATAGATACATTTTGGAATTATCCCTCTCAGCATTTGTGCATTTCCATTTTGGATGTTCCATTTCTTTTTTCAAACTTGAGTTTTTTCACTCTCCCAGTTTTCTTGTAAACAAAAAGATAAGGCAAATATAGATCACAACAAAATGGAAATTTAGAGTTTAAGTATGCAAAAGAATTTGAAAACTATAATAAATGTGAGTGAAGAAAGTTATTTTCACACACAAAAAATGAACACCAAAGTTTTGTTATCCACGTTGAGAAAATTCCACTAGTACAACTCCAGAGAGCTTGGTGGAATGTTATAAGAAAGAGATTCCTAATTGATCCTAACATGTTTTAAATGTTGTGGATATGCATGCCAAAAACATGTTGAAGATGCAGATGACCTAATGATGCAAAAATTTCAAGGAGTAGAAAGAATTTGAATTCTCCTGTTAACGTGCGGTGGGATATTTACCAGAGCCAAACAACCCACTTTTTGCCTATTTTACAAAAAGAGGACTTAACAAATCACATATACTGTTTGGAATTATCTCTCTCACAGTATTTGTGCATTGCCATTTCTGATGTTCAATTTTTTTTTTCAAACTTGAGTTTTTTCACTGTACCAGTTTTCTTGTCAACAAAAAGATAAAGGCAAATAAAGATCACAACAAAATGGAAATTTTAGAGTTTATTTATGCAAAATAATTTGAGAACTCTAATAAATGTGAGTGAAGAAAGTTATTTTCATGGACTAAAAATGAACACCAAAGTTTTGTTCGGGAAATTCTACTAGTACAACCCCAGATAGTTTGGTGGAATTTTATAAGAAAGAGATTCCTAATTGATCCTAACATGTTTTAAATGTGGTGGATAAGCATGTCAGAAACATGTCGAAGATGCAGGTGATCTAATGATCCAAAAATTTCAAGGAGCAGAAAGAATTAAAATTCTCAAGTTAATGTGCAGTGGGATATTTACCAGAGCCAAACAAACCACTATTTGCTTATTTTACAAAAAGCGCACCTAAAAAATCATAGATACTTTTAGGAATTATCTCTCTCAGCATTTGTGCATTACCATTTTGGATGTTCAATTTTTTTTTTCAAACTTGAGTTTTTTCACTCTCCCAGTTTTCTTGTAAACAAAAAGATAAGGCAAATAAAGATCACAACAAAATGGAAATTTTAGAATTTATGTATGCAAAAGAATTTGAAAACTATAATAAATGTGAGTTAAGAAAGTTATTTTCACGCACTAAAAAAGAACACCAAAGTTTTGTTATCCACGGTGGGGAAATTCCATTAGTACAACTCTAGATAGCTTGGTGGAATTTTATAAGAAAGAGATTCTTAATTGATCCTAACATGTTTTAAATGTGGTAGACATGCATGCCAGAAACATGTTGAAGATGCAGATGACCTAATGATCTAAAAATTTCAAGGAGTAGAAAGAATTAGAATTCTCAAGTTCACGTGTGGTGGGATAATTACCAGATCCAAACAACCCACTTTTTGCCTATTTTAAAGAAAACGGACCCAAAAAATAAAAGATACTTTTTGGAATTATCTCTATCAGCATTTGTACATTTCCATTTTGGATGTTCAATTTTTTTTTTTCAAACTTGAATTTTTTCACTCTCCTAGTTATCTTGTAAACAAAAAGATAAGGCAAATATAGATCACAACAAAATGGAAATTTTAGAGTTTATGTGTGCCAAAGAATTTGAAAACTATAATAAATGTGAGTGAAGAAAATATTTTCACACACTAAAAATGAACACCTAAGTTTTGTTATCCACGTTGGGAAATTCCACTTGTACAACCCCTATTAGCTTGGTGGAATTTTATAAGAAAGAGATTCCTAATTGATCCTAACATGTTTTAAATGTGGTGGATCTACATACCAGAAACATGTTGAAGATGCAGATGACCTAATGATCCAAAAATATCATGGAGTAGAAAGAAATAAAATTCTCAAGTTAACGTGCGGGGGGATATTTACCAGAGCAAAACAACCTACTTTTTGCCAATTTTACAAAAAGCGGGCCTAAAAAATCACAGATAATTTTTGGAATTATCTCTCTCAGCATTTGTGCATTTCCATTTTGGATGTTCAAGTTTTTTTTTCAAAATAGAGTTTTTTCTCTGTCCCTTATTTCTTGTAAACAAAATGGAAATTTTAGAGTTTATGTACGCAAAAGAATTTGAAAACTATAATAAATGTGAGTGAAGAAAGTTTTTTTCGCGCACTAAAAATGAAGACCAAAGTTTTGTTATCCACGTTGGAGAAAATTCCACTATTACTACCCCAGATAGCTTGGTGGAATTTTATAAGAAAGAGATTCCTAATTGATCCTAACCTATTTTAAATGTGGAGAATATGCGTGCCAGAAACATGATGAAGATGCAGATGACCTAAAGATCCAAAAATTTCAAGGAGTTGAAAGAATTAAAATTCTCAAGTTAACGTGCGGTGGGAAATTTATCAGAGCCAAACAACCCACTTTTTGCTTATTTTAAAAAAAGCGGACCAAAAAAATCCCAGATACTTTTTGGAATTATCTCTCTCAGTATTTCTGTATTTCCATTTTGGATGTTAAATTTTTTTTTCAAACTTGAGTTTTTTCTCTCTCCCAGTTTTCTCGTAAACAAAAAGATAAGGTAAATATAGATCACAACAAAATTGAAATTTTAGATTTTATATATGCAAAAAAAATTTGAAAACTATGATCAATTTTAGTGAACAAAATTATTTGCACGCACAAAAAATGAACACCAAAGTTTTGTTATCCACGTTGGGGAAATTCCACTAGTACACCCACAGGTAGCTTGGTGGAATTTTATTAGAAAGAGAATCCTAACTGATCCTAACATGTTTTATGTGTGGGGGATATGCATACCAGGAACATGTTGAAGATGCAAATGACCTAATGATCCAAAAATATAAGGGAGTAGAAAGAATTAAAATTCTCATGTTAACGTGCGGTGGGATATTTACCAGAGCCAAACAACCCTCTTTTTGCCTATTTTACAAAAAGAGGACCTAAAAAATCACTAATACATTTTGGAATTATCTCTCTCAGCTTTTGTGCATTTCCATTTTGGATGTTCCATTTTTTTTTTCAAACTTGAGTTTTTTCACTCTCCTAGTTTTCTTATAAACAAAAAGATAAGGCAAATGTAGATCACAACAAAATGGAAATTTTAGAGTTTAAGTATGCAAAAGAATTTGAAAACTATAATAAATGTGAATGAAGAAAGTTATTTTCACGCACTAAAAATGATCACCAATGTTTTGTTATCCACGATGGGGAAATTCTACTAGTACAACTCTAGATAGCTTCGTGGAATGTTATAAGAAAGCGATTCCTAATTGATCCTAACATGTTTTAAATGTGGTGGATATGCATGCCAGAAACATGTTGAAGATGCAGATGACCTAATGATGCAAAAATTTCAAGGAGTAGAAAGAATTTGAATTCTCCAGTTAACGTGCGGTGGGATATTTACCAAAGCCAAACAACCACTTTTTGCCTATTTTACAAAAAGTGGATCTAAAAAATCACAGGTACTTTTTGGAATTATCTCTCTCACAACATTTGTGCATTGCCATTTCTGATGCTCAATTTTTTTTTCAAACTTGAGTTTTTTCACTCTCCCAGTTTTCTTGTCAACAAAAAGATAAGGCGAATATAGATTACAACAAATGGAAATTTACCAGTTTATGTATGCAAAAGAATTTGAAAACTATAATAGATGTGAGTGAAGAAAGTTAGTTTCACGCACTAAAAATGAACACCAAAGTTTTATTATCCACGTTGGGGGAAATTCCACTAGTACAACCCCACATAGCTTGGTGGAATTTTATAAGAAAGAGATTCCAAATTGATCCTAACATGTTTTAAATGTGGTAGATAAGCATGCCAGAAACTTGATGAGGATGCAAATGATCTAATGATCCAAAAATTTCAAGGAGAGAAAGAATTAAAATTCTCAAGTGAACGTGCGGTGGGATATTTGCCAGAGTCAAACAACCCACTATTTGCTTATTTTACCAAAAAAAGGACCTAAAAAATCACAGGTACTTTTGGAATTATCTCTCTTAGCATTTGTGCATTTCCATTTTGGATGTTCAATTTTAGATTCCAATTTTATAAGAAATAGATTCCTAATTGATCCTAACATGTTTTATATGTGGTGGATATGCATGCCAGAAACATGTTGAAGATGCAGATAACCTAATGATCCAAAAATTTTAAGGAGTAGAAAGAAATAAAATTCTCAAGTTAACGTGTGGGGGGATTTTTACCAGAGCAAAACAACCTACTATTTTGTCTATTTTACAAAAAGCGGACCTAAAAAGTCACAGATAATGTTTGGAATTATCTCTCACGGTATTTGTACATTTCCATTTTGGATGTTCAAATTTTTTTTTCTGTCCTAGTTTTCTTGTAAACAAAAAGATAACCCAAATATAGATCACAAGAAAATGGAAATTTTAGAGTTTATGTACGCAAAAGAATTTGAAAACTAAAATAAATGTGAGTGAAGAAAGTTATTTTTGCGCACTAAAAATGAAGACCAAAGTTTTGTTATCCATGTTGGGGAAATTCCACTATTACTACCCTAGATAGCTTGGTGGAATTTTATAAGAAAGAGATTCCTAATTGATCCTAACCTAATTTAAATGTGGAGGATATGTGTGCCAGAAACATGATGAAGATGCATATGACCTAAAGATCCAAAAATTTCAAGGAGTAGAAAGAATTAAAATTCTCAAGTTAACGTGCGGTGGGATATTTACAAGAGCCAAACAACCCACTTTTTGCCTATTTTACAAAAAGCGGACCAAAAAAATCCTAGATACTTTTTGGAATTATCTCTCTCAGCATTTGTGCATTTCCATTTTGGATGTTCAATTTTTTTTTTCAAACTTGAGTTTTTTCTCTCTCCCAATTTTCTCGTAAACAAAAAGAGAAGGCAAATATAGATCACAACATAATGGAAATTTTAGAGTTTATGTATGCAAAACCAATTTAAAAACTATAATAAATTTGAGTGAAGAAAGTTATTTGCACGCACAAAAAATGAACACGAAAGTTTTGTTATCCACGCTGGGGAAATTCTACATGGACACCCTCAGATAGCAAGGTGGAATTTTATTAGAAAGAGATTCCTAATTGATCCTAACATATTTTAAATGTGGGGGATATGCATACTAGATTCAGATGACCTAATGATCCAAAAAATTCATGGAGTAGAAAGAAATAAAATTCTCAAGTTAACGTGCAGTGGGATATTTACCTAAGCAAAACAACCAACTTTTTACCTATTTTACAAAAAGTGGACCTAAAAAATCACATATAATTTTTGGAATTATCTCACTCAGTATTTGTGCATTTCCATATTTGATGTTCAAGTTTTTTTTTCAAAATAAAGTTTTTTCTCTATCCTAGTTTTCTTGTAAACAAAAAGATAAGACAAATATAGATCACAACAAAATGGAAATTTTAGAGTTTATGTACGCAAAAGAATTTGAAAACTATAATAAATGTGAGTGAAGAAAGTTAATTTTCACGCACTAGAAATGAAGACCAAAGGTTTGTTATCCACGTTGGGGAAATTCCACTATTACTACCACTGATAGCTTGGTGGAAATTTATAAGAAAGAGATTCCTAATTGATCCTAACCTATTTTAAATGTGGAGGATATGCGAGCCAGAAACATGATGAAGATGCAGATGACCTAAAGATCCAAAAATTTCAAGGAGTAGAAAGAATTAAAATTCTCAATTTAACATGCGGTGGGAAGTTTACAACAAAGGAGTAGAAAGAATTAAAATTCTCAATTTAACTTGCGGTGGGATGTTTACAACAGCCAAACAACCCACTTTTTTCCTATTTTACAAAAAGCGGACCAAAAAAATCCCAGATACATTTTGGAATTATCTCTCTCAGTATTTGTGCATTTCCATTTTTTATGTTCAATTTTTTTTTTTCAAACATGAGTTTTTTCTCTCTCCCAGTTTTCTCGTAAAGAAAAAGATAAAGCAAATATAGAACACGACAAAATGGAAATTTTAGAGTTTATGTATGCAAAAAAAATTTGAAAACTATAATGAATGTGAGTGAAGAAAGTTATTTGCGCGCACAAAAAATGAACACCAAAGTTTTATTATCCACGTTGGGGAAATTCCACTAGTACACCCACAGATACCTTGGTGGAATTTTATTAGAAAGAGATTCCTTATTGATCCTAACATGTTTTAAATGTGGGGATATGCATACCAGAAACATGTTGAAGATGCAGATGAACTAATGATCCAAAAATTTCAAGGAGTAGAAAGAATTAAAATTCTCATGTTAACGTGCGGTGGGATATTTACCAGACCCAAACAACCCTCTTTTTGCCTATTTGACAAAAAGCGGACCTAAAAAATCACTGATACATTTTGGAATTATCTCTCTCAGCATTTGTGCATTTCCATTTTGGATGTTCCATTTTTTTTTCAAATTTGAGTTTTTTCATTCTCCCAGTTTTTTTGTAAACAAAAAGATAAGGCAAACATAGATCACAACAAAATGGAAATTTTAGAGTTTAAGTATGCAAAAGAATTTGAAAACTATAATAAATGTGAGTGAAGAAAGTTATTTTCACGCACTAAAAATGAACACGAAAGTTTTGTTACCCACGTTGGGGAAATTCCACTAGTACAACTCTAGATAGCTTGGTGGAATGTTATAAGAAAGAGATTCCTAATTGATCCTAACATGTTTTAAATGTGGTGGATATGCATCCAGAAACTTGTTGAAGATGCAGATGACCTAATGATGCAAAAATTTCAAGGAGTAGAAAGAATTTTGAATTCTCCAGTTAACGTGCGATGGGATATTTACCAGAGCCAAACAACCCACTTTTTGCCTATTTTACAAAATGCGGACCTAAAAAATCACAGATTCTTTTTGGAATTATCTCTCTCACAGCATTTGTGCGTTGCCATTTCTAACGCTCAATTTTTTTTTTCAAACTTTAGTTTTTTCACTCTCCCAATTTTCTTGTGAACAAAAAGATAAGGCAAATATAGATTACAACAAAGTGGAAATTTTACAGTTTATGTATGCAAAAGAATTTGAAAACTATAATAAATGTGAGTGAAGAAAGTTATTTTCACGCACTAAAAATGAACACCAAAGTTTTGTTATCCACGTTGGGGAAATTCCACTAGTACAACCCCAGATAGCTTGGTGGAATTTTATAAGAAAGAGATTCCTAATTGATCCTAACATGTTTTAAATGTGGTGGATAAGCATGCCAGAAACATGTTGAAGATGCAGATGATCTAATGATCCAAAAATTTCAAGGAGTAGAAAGAATTAAAATTCTCAAGTGAACGTGCAGTGGGATATTTACAAGAGCCAAACAACCAACTATTTGCTTATTTGACCAAAAGCGGACCTAAAAAATCACAGATACTTTTTGGAATTATCTCTCTTTGTATTTGTGCATTTCCATTTTGGATGTTCAATTTTTTTTTTCAAATTTGAGTTTTTCAAACTCCCAGTTTTCTTGTAAACAAAAAGATAAGGCAAATAAAGATCACAACAAAATGGAAATTTTAGAGTTTATGTATGCAAAAGAATTTGAAAAGTATAATAAATGTGAGTGAAGAAAATTATTTTCACGCACTAAAAATGAACACCAAAGTTTTGTTTTCAACGTTGGGGAAATTCCACTAGTACAACTCCAGATAGCTTGGGGGAATTTTATAAGAAAGAGATTCTTAATTGATCCTAACATGTTTTAAATGTTGTAGACATGCATGCCAAAAACATGTTGAAGATGCAGATGACCTAATGATCCAAAAATTTCAAGGAGTAGAAAGAATTAGAATTCTCAAGTTAACGTGTAGTGGGATAATTACTAGAGCCAAACAACCCACTTTTTGCCTATTTTAGAAAAAATGGACCCAAAAAATAAAAGATACTTTTTGGAATTATCTCTCTCAGCATTTGTACATTTCCATTTTGGATATTCAATTTTTTTTTTTCAAACTTGAGTTTTTTCACTCTCCTAGTTTTCTTGTAAACAAAAAGATAAGGCAAATATAGATCACAACAAAAGGGAAATTTTAGAGTTTATGTATGCAAAAGAATTTGAAAACTATAAGAAATGTGAGTTAGGAAAATATTTTCATGCACTAAAAATGAACACCAAAGTTTTGTTAACCACGTCAGGGAAATTCCACTTGTACAACCCCAGATAGCTTGGTGGAATTTTATAAGAAAGAGATTCGTAATTGATCCTAACATGTTTTATATGTGGGGGATATGCATGCCAGAAACATGTTGAAGATGCAGATGACCTAGTGATCCAAAAATTTCAAGGAGTAGAAAGAAATAAAATTCTCAAGTTAACGTGCGGGGGGATACTTACCAGAGCAAAACAACCTACTTTATTGCCTATTTTAATAAAAGCGGACCTAAAAAGTCACAGGTAATTTTTGCAATTATCTCTCAGGGTATTTGTGCAATTCATTTTTGGATGTTCAAGTTTTTTGTTCAAAATAGGGTTTTTTTTCTGTCCCTGTTTTCTTGTAAACCACAAGATAACCCAAATATAGATCACAACAAAATGGAAATTTTAGAGTTTATGTACGCAAAAGAATTTGAAAACTAAAATAAATGTGAGTGAAGAAAGTTATTTTTCCACCCTAAAAATGAAGACCAAAGTTTTGTTGTCCACGTTGGGGAAATTCCACTATTACTACCCTAGAGAGCTTGGTTGAAATTTATATGAAAGAGATTCCTAATTGATCCTAACCTATTTTAAATGTGGAGGAAATGCATGCCAGAAACATGATGAAGATGCAGATGACCTAAAGATCCAAAAATTTCAAAGGAGTAGAAAGAATTAAAATTCTCAACTTAACGTGCGGTGAGTTATTTAAAAGAGCCAAACAACCCACTTTTTGACTATTTTACAAAAAGAAGACCAAAAAAATCCCAGATACTTTTTGGAATTATCTCTCTCAACATTTGTGCATTTCCATTTTGGATGTTCATTTTTTTTTTCAAACTTGAGTTTTTTCTCTCTCCCAGTTTTCTCGTAAAAAAAAAAGATAAGGCAAATATAGATCACAACAAAATAGAAATTTTAGAGTTTATGTATACAAAAAAAATTTGAAAACTATAATAAATTTGAGTGAAGAAAGTTATTTGCACGAACAAAAAAGGAACACGAAAGTTCTGTTATCCACGTTGGGGAAATTCCACTAGTACACCCACAGATAGCTAGGTGGAATTTTATTAGAAAGAGATTCCTAATTGATCCTAACATGTTTTAAATGTGGGGGATATGCATACCAGAAACTTGTTGAAGATGCAGATGACCTACTGATCCATAAATTTCAAGGAGTAGAAAGAAATAAAATTCTCAAGTTAACGTGCGGTGGGATATTTACCAGAGCAAAACAACCTACTTTTTGCCTATTTTACAAAAAGTGGACCTAAAAAATCACTGATAATTTTTGGAATTATCTCTCTCAGTTGTGCATTTCCATTTTGGATGTTCAAGTTTTATTTTCAAAATAAGGTTTTTTCTCTGTCCCAGTTTTCTTGTAAACAAAAAGATAAGCCAAATATAGATCACAACAAAATGGAAATTTTAGAGTTTATGTACGCAAAAGAATTTGAAAACTATAATAAATGTGAGTGAAGAAAGTTATTTTCGTGCACTAAAAATGAAACCAAAGTTTTGTTATCCACATTGGGGAAATTTTACTATTACTACCCCCGATAGCTTGGTGGAATTTTATAAGAAAGAGATTCCTAATTGATCCTAACCTATTTTAAATGTGGAGGATATGCGTGCCAGAAAAATGATGAAGATGCAGTTGACATAAAGATCTAAAAATTGCATGGAGTAGAAAGTATTAAAATTCTCAAGTTAATATGCGGTGGGATATTTGCAAGAGCCAAACAACCCACTTTTTGCCTATTTTACAAAAAGTGGACCAAAAAAATCCCAGGTACTTTTGGAATTATCTCTATCAGTATTTATGCATTTTCATTTTGGATGTTCAATTTTTTTTTTCGAACTTGAGTTTTTTCTCTCTCCCAGTTTTCTCGCAGACAAAAAGAGAAGGCAAATATAGATCACAACAAAATGGAAATTTTAGAGTTTATGGATGCAAAACAAATTTGAAAACTATAACAAATGTGAGTGAAGAAAGTTATTTGCACGCTCAAAAAATGAACACCAAAGTTTTGTTATCCACGTTGGGGAAATTCCACTAGTACACCCACAGATAGCTTGGTCGAATTTTATTAGAAAGAGATTCCTAATTGATCCTAACATGTTTTAAATGTGGGGGATATGCATACCATAAACATGTTGTAGATGCAGATGACCTAATGATCCAAAAATTTCAAGGAGTAGAAAGAATTAAAATTCTCATGTTAACGTGCTGTGAGATATTTACCAGAGCCAAACAACCCTCTTTTTGCCTAATTTACAAAAAGCGGACCTAAAAAACCACTGATACATTTTGGAATTATCTCTCTCAGCATTTGTGCATTTCCATTTTGGATGTTCCATTTTTTTTTCATACTTGAGTTTTTTCACTCTCCCAATTTTCTTGTAAACAAAAAGATAAGGCAAATATAGATCACAACAAAATGGAAATATTAGAGTTTAAGTATGGAAAAGAATTTGAAAACAATAATAAATGTGAGTGAAGAAAGTTATTTTCACGCTCAAAAAATGAACACCAAAGTTTTATTATCCACGTTTGGGAAATTCCACAAGTACAACTCTAGATAGCTTGGTGGAATGTTATAAGAAAGAGATTCCTAATTGATCCTAACATGTTTTAAATGTGGTGGATATGCATGCCAGAAACATGTTGAAGATGCAGATGACCTAATGATGCAAAAATTTCAAGGAGTAGAAAGAATTTGAATTCTCCAGTTAACGTGCGGTGGGATATTTACTAGAGACAAACAACCCACTTTTTGCGTATTTTACAAAAAGCGGACCTAAAAAATCACATGTACTTTTTGGAATTGTCTCTCTCACAGCATTTGTGCATTGCCATTTCTGATGCTCAATTTTTTTATTCAAACTAGAGTTTTTTCACTCTACCAGTTTTCTTGTCAACAAAAAGATAAGGCAAATATAGAAATTTTACAGTTTATGTATGCAAAAGAATTTGAAAACTATAATAAATGTGGGTGAAGAAAGTTATTTTCACACACTAAAAATGAACACCAAAGTTTTGTTGTCCACGTTGCGGAAATTCCACTAGTACCACCCCAGATAGCTTGGTGGAATTTTATAAGAAAGAGATTCCTAATTGATCCTAACATGTTTTAAATGTGGTGGATAAGCATGCCAGGAGCATGTTGAAGATGCAGATGAACTAATGATCCAAAAAATTCGAGTAGAAAGAATTAAAATTCTCAAGTGAACGTGCAGTGGGATATTTACAAGAGCCAAACAACCCACTATTTGCTTATTTTACCAAAAGCTGTCCTAAAAAATCACAAATACTTTTTGGAATTATCCCTCTCATCATTTGTGCATTTCCATTTTGGATGTTCAATTTTTTTTTCAAACTTGAGTTTTTTCACTCTCCCAGTTTCCTTGTAAACAAAAAGATAAGGCAAATAAAGATCACAACAAAATGGAAATTTTAGAGTTTATGTATGCAAAAGAATTTGAAATCTATAATAAATGTGAGTGAAGAAAGTTATTTTCATGCACTAAAAATGAACACCAAAGTTTTGTTATCCACATTGGGGAAATTCCACTTGTACAACCCCAAATAGCTTGGTGGAATTTTAAAGAAAGAGATTCTTAATTGATCCTAACATGTTTTAAATGTGGTAGACATGCATGCCAGAAACATGTTGAAGATGCAGATAACCTAATGATCATAGAATTTGAAGGAGTAGAAAGAATTAGAATTCTCAAGTTAACGTGCGGTGGGATAATTACCAGAGCCAAACCCCCTTTTTGCCTAGTTTAGAAAAAGCGGACCGAAAAAATAACAGATAGTTTTTGGAATTATCTCTCTCAGCATTTGTACATTTCCATTTTGGATGGTCAATTTTTTTTTTTCAAAATTGAGTTTTTTTCACTCCCCTAGTTTTCTTGTAAACAAAAAGATAAGGCAAATATAGATCACAAAAAAATGGACATTTTAGAGTTTATGTATGCAAAAGAATTTGAAAACTATAAGAAATGTGAGTTAAGAAAATATTTTCACGCACTAAAAATGAACACAAAAGTTTTGTTATCCACGTTGGGGAAATTCCACTTGTTCAACCCCAAATAGCTTGGTGGAATTTTATAAGAAAGAGATTCCTAATTGATCCTAACATGTTTTATGTGTGGTGGATATGCATGCCAGAAACATGTTGAAGATGCAGATGACCTAATGATCCAAAAATTCCGAGTTGAAAGAAATAAAATTTTCAAGTTAACGTGTAGGGGGATATTTACCAGAGCAAAACAACCTACTTTTTTGCCTATTTTACAAAAAGCGGACCTAAAAAGTCACAGATAATTTTTGGCATTATCTCTCACGGTATTTGTGCATTTCCATTTTGGATGTTCAAGTTTTTTTTTTAAAATAGGGTTTTCTTTCTGTCCCAGTTTTCTTATAAACAAAAAGATAACTCAAATATAGATCACAAAAAAAATGGAAATTTTAGAGTTTACGTATGCTAAAGAATTTAAAAACTTCAATAAATGTGAGTGAAAAAAGTTATTTTTGCGCACTAAAAATGGACACCAAAGTTTTGTTATCCACGTTGGGGAAATTTCACTAGTACAAGCCCAGATAGCTTGGTGGAATTTTATAAGAAAGAGATTCCTAATTGATCCTAACATGTTTTAAATGTGGTGGATAAGCATGCCCGAAACATGTTGAAGATGCAGATGATCTAATGATACAAAAATTTCGAGTAGAAAGAATTAAAATTCTCAAGTGAACGTGCAGTGGGATATTTACCAGAGCCAAACAACCCACTATTTGGTTATTTTACAAAAAGCGGACCTGAAAAATCACAGATACTTTTTGGAATTATCTCTCTCAGCATTTGTGCATTTGCATTTTGGATGTTCTATTTTTTTTTTCAAACTTGAGTTTTTTCACTATCCCAGTTTTCTTGTAAACAAAAACATAAGGCAAATAAAGATCACAACAAAATGGAAATTTTAGAGTTTATGTATGCAAAAGAATTTGAAAACTTTAATAAATGTGAGTGAAGAAAATTATTTTCACGCACTAAAAATGAACACCAAAGTTTTGTTACCCACATTGGGGAAATTCCACTAGTATAACTATAGATAACTTGGTGGAATCTTATAAGAAAGAGATTCTTAATTGATCCTAACATGTTTAACATGTGGTAGACATGCATGCCAGAAACATGTTCAAGATGCAGATGACCTAATGATCCAAAAATTTCAAGGAGTAGAAAGAATTAGAATTCTCAATTTAACGTGCGGTGGGATAATTACCAGAGCTTAACAACCCACGTTTTGCCTATTTTAGAAAAAGCGGACCCAACAAATAAAAGATACTTTTTGGAATTATCTCTCTCAGCATTTGTACATTTCCATTTTGGATGTTCAATTTTTTTTTTCAAACTTGAGTTTTTTCACTCTCCTAGTTTTCTTGTAAACAAAAAGATAAGGCAAATATAGATCACAACAAAATGGAAATTTTAGAGTTTATGTATGCAAAAGAATTTGAAAACTATAAGAAATGTGAGTTAGGAAAATATTTTCACGCACTAAAAATAAACACCAAAGTTTTATTATCCACGTTGGGGAAATTCCACTTGTACAACCCAAGATAGCTTTGTGGAATTTTATAAGAAAGAGATTCGTAATTGATCCTAGCATGTTTTATATGTGGTGGATATGCATGCCAGAAACATGTTGAAGATGCAGATGACCTAATGATCCAAAAATTTCAAGGACTAGAAAGAAATAAAATTCTCAAGTTAACGTGCGGGGGGATTTTTACCAGAGCAAAACAACCTACTTTTTGCCTATTTTATAAAAAGCGGACCTAAAAAGTCATAGATAATTTTTGGAATTATCTCTGACGGTATGTGTGCATTTCCATTTTGGATGTTCAGTTTTTTTTTTTCAAAATAGGGTTTTTTTCAGTCCCAGTTTTCTTGTAAACAAAAAGATAACCTAAATATAGATCACAAGAAAAAGGAAATTTTAGAGTTTATGTACGCAAAATAATTTGAAAACTAAAATAAATGTGAGTGAAGAAAGATGTTTTCACGCACTAAAAATGAAGACCAAAATTTTGTTATCCACGTTGGGGAAATTCCACTATTACTACCCCAGATAACTTGGTGGAATTTTATACGAAAGAGATTCCTAATTGATCCTAACATGTTTTAAATGTGGTGGATAAGCATGCCAAAAACATGTTGAAGATGCAGATGATCTAATGATCCGTAAATTTCAAGGAGTAGAAAGAATTAAAATTCTCAAGTGAACGTGCAGTGGGATATTTACCAGAGCCCAACAACCCACTATTTGCTTATTTGACCAAAAGCGGACCTAAAAAATCATAGATACTTTTTGGAATTATCTCTCTCAGCATTTGTGCATTTCCATTTTGGATGTTCAATTTTTTTTTTTCAAATTTGAGTTTTTTCACACTCCCAGTTTTCTTGTAAACAAAAAGATAACGCAAATAAAGATCACAACAAAATGGAACTTTTACAGTTTATGTATGAAAAAGAATTTGAAAACTATTATAAATATGAGTGAAGAAATTTATTTTCATGCACTAAAAATGAACACCAAAGTTTTGTTTTCAACGTTGGGGAAATTCCACTAGTACAACTCCAGATAGCTTGGGGGAATTTTATAAGAAAGAGATTCTAAATTGATCCTAACATGTTTTAAATGTTGTAGGCATGCATGCCAGAAACATGTTCAAGATGCAGATGACCTAATGATCCAAAAATTTGAAGGAGTAGAAAGAATTAGAATTCTCAAGTTAATGTGTGGTGGGAAAATTACTAGAGCCAAGCAACCCACTTTTTGCCTATTTTAGAAAAAGCGCACCCAAAAAATAAAAGATACTTTTTGGAATTATCTCTCTCAGCATTTGTACATTTCCATTTTGGATATTCAATTTTTTTTTTCAAACTTGAGTTTTTTCACTCTCCTAGTTTTCTTGTAAATAAAAAGATAAGGCAAATATAGATCACAACAAAAGGTAAATTTTAGAGTTTATGTATGCAAAATAATTTGAAAACTATAAGAAATGTGAGTTAGGAAAATATTTTCATGCACTAAAAATGAACACCAAAGTTTTGTTATCCACGTTGGGGAAATTCCACTTGTACAACCCCATATAGCTTGGTGGAATTTTATAAGAAAGAGATTCGTAATTGATCCTAACATGTTTTATATGTGGTGGATATGCATGCCAGAAACATGTTGAAGATGCAGATGACCTAAGGATTCAAAAATTTCAAGGAGTAGAAAGAAATAAAATTTTCAAGTTAACGTGCGGGGGGATACTTGCAAGAGCAAAACAACCTACTTTTTTGCCTATTTTACAAAAAGTGGATCTAAAAAGTCACAAATAATTTTTGCAATTATCTCTCACGGTATTTGTGCATTTCCATTTTGGATGTTCAAGTTTTTTTTTCAAAATAGGGTTTTTTTCTGTCCCAGTTTGCTTGTAAACTACAAGATAACCCAAATATAGATCACAAAAAAATGGAAATGTTAGAGTTTATGTACGCAAAAGAATTTGAAAACTAAAATAAATGTGAGTGAAGAAAGTTATTTTTTGCTCACTAAAAATGAAGACCAAAGTTTTGTTATCCACATTGGGGAAATTCCACTATTACTACCCGAGAGAGCTTGGTGTAATTTTATATGAAAGAGATTCCTAATTGATCCTAACCTATTTTAAATGTGGAGGATATGCGTGCCAGAAACATGATGAAGATGCAGATAACCTAAAGATTCAAAAATTTCATGGAGTAGAAAGAATTAAAATTCTCAAGTTAACGTGCGGTGAGTTATTTAAAAGAGCCAATCAACCCACTTTTTGACTATTTTACAAAAAGAAGACCAAAAAAATCCCAGATACTTTTTGGATTTATCTCTCTCAGCATTTGTGCATTTCCATTTTGGATGTTCAATTTTATTTTTCAAACTTGAGTTTTTTCTCTCTCCCAGTTTTCTCGTAAAAAAAAAGATAAGGCAAATATAGATCACAACAAAATAGAAATTTTAGAGTTTATGTATGCAAAAAAAATTTGAAAACTATAATAAATTTGAGTGAAGAAAGTTATTTGCACGAACAAAAAAGGAACACGAAAGTTTTGTTATCCACATTGGGGAAATTCCACTAGTACACCCACAGATAGCTAGGTGGAATTTTATTAGAAAGAGATTCCTAATTGATCCTAACATGTTTTAAATGTGGGGGATATGCATACCAGAAACTTGTTGAAGATGCAGATGACCTACTGATCCATAAATTTCAAGGAGTAGAAAGAAATAAAATTCTCAAGTTAACGTGCGGTGGGATATTTACCAGAGCAAAACAACCTACTTTTTGCCTATTTTACAAAAAGCGGACCTAAAAAATCACTGATAATATTTGGAATTATCTCTCTCAGTTGTGCATTTCCATTTTGGATGTTCAAGTTTTATTTTCAAAATAAAGTCTTTTCTCTGTCCTAGTTTTCTTGTAAACAAAAACATAAGCCAAATATACATCACAACAAAATGGTAATTTTAGAGTTTATGTACGCAAAAGAATTTGAAAACTATAATAAATGTGAGTGAAGAAAGTTATTTTCGCGCACTAAAAATGAAGACCAAAGTTTTGTTATCCACGTTGGGGAAATTGTACTATTACTACCCCCGATAGCTTGGTGGAATTTTATAAGAAAGAGATTCCTAATTGATCCAAACCTATTTTAAATGTGGAGGATATGCGTGCCAGAAAAATGATGAAGATGTAGATGACCTAAAGATCCAAAAATTTCAAGGAGTAGAAAGAATTAAAATTCTCAAGTTAATGTGCGGTGGGATATTTACAAGAGCCAAACAACCCACTTTTTGCCTATATTACAAAAAGCGGACCAAAAAAATCCCAGGTACTTTTGGAATTATCTCTATCAGTATTTGTGCATTTTCATTTTGGATGTTCAATTTTTTTTTTCAAACTTGAGTTTTTTCTCTCTCCCAGTTTTCTCGTAGACAAAAAGAGAAGGCAAATATAGATCACAACAAAATGGAAATTTTAGAGTTTATGTATGCAAAACAAATTTGAAAACTATAATAAATGTGAGTGAAGAAAGTTATTTGCACGCACAAAAAATAAACACCAAAGTTTTGTTATCCACGTTGGGGAAATTCCACTAGTACACCCACAGATAGCTTGGTGGAATTTTATTAGAAAGAGATTCCTAATTGATCTTAACATGTTTTAAATGTGGGGGATATGCATACCAGAAACATGTTGAAGATGCAGATGACCTAATGATCCAAAAATTTCAAGGAGTAGAAAGAATTAAAATTCTCATGTTAACGTGTTGTGAGATATGTACCAGAGCCAAACAACCCTCTTTTTGTCTAATTTACAAAAAGCGGACCTAAAAAACCACTGTTACATTTTGGAATTATCTCTCTCAACATTTGTGCATTTCCATTTTGGATGTTCCATTTTTTTTTTTCATACTTGAGTTTTTTCACTCTCCCAATTTTCTTGTAAACAAAAAGATCAGGCAAATATAGATCACAACAAAATGGAAATTTTAGAGTTTTAGTATGGAAAAGAATTTGAAAACTATAATAAATGTGAGTGAAGAAAGTTATTTTCACGCTCTAAAAATGAACACCAAAGTTTTGTTATCCACGTTTGGGAAATTCCACTAGTACAACTCTAGATAGCTTGGTGGAATGTTATAAGAAAGAGATTCCTAATTGATCCGAACATGTTTTAAATGTGGTGGATATGCATGCCAGAAACATGTTGAAGATGCAGATGACCTAATGATGGAAAAATTTCAAGGAGTCGAAAGAATTTGAATTCTCCAGTTAACGTGCGGTGGGATATTTACCAGAGCCAAACAACCCACTTTTTGCGTATTTTAAAAAAAGCGGACCTAAAAAATCACATATACTTTTTGGAATTGTCTCTCTCACAGCATTTGTGCATTGCCATTTCTGATGCTCAATTTTTTTTTCAAACTTGAGTTTTTTCACTCTCCCTGTTTTCTTGTCAACAAAAAGATAAGGCAAATATAGATTACAACAAAATGGAAATTTTACAGTTTATGTATGAAAAGGAATTTGAAAACTATAATAAATGTGGGTGAAGAAAGTTATTTTCACGCACTAAAAATGAACAACAAAGTTTTGTTATCCACGTTGGGTAAATTCCACTAGTACAACCCCAGATAGCTTGGTGGAATTTTATAAGAAAGAGATTCCTAATTGATCCTAACATGTTTTAAATGTGGTGGATAAGCATGCCAGAAACATGTTGAAGATGCAGATGATCTAATGATCCAAAAATTTCAAGGAGTAGAAAGAATTAAAATTCTCAAGTGAACGTGTAGTAGGATATTTACAAGAGCCTAACAACCCACTATTTGCTTATTTTACCAAAAGCGGACCAAAAAAATCACAGATACTTTTTGGAATTATCCCTCTCATCATTTGTGCATTTCCATTTTGGATGTTCAATTTCTTTTTTTCAAACTTGAGTTTTTTCACTCTCCCAGTTTCCTTGTAAACAAAAAGATAAGGAAAATAAAGATCACAACAAAATGGAAATTTTAGAGTTTATGTATGCAAAAGAATTTGAAATCTATAATAAATGTGAGTGAAGAAAGTTATTTTCACGCACTAAAAATGAACACCAAAGTTTTGTTATCCACGTTGGGGTAATTCCACTAGTACAACTCCAGATAGCTTGGTGGAATTTTATAAGAAAGAGATTCTTAATTGATCCTAACATGTTTTAAATGTGGTAGACATGCATGCCAGAAACATGTTGAAGATGCAAATAACCTAATTATCATAAAATTTCAAGGAGTAGAAAGAATTAGAATTCTGAAGTTAACATGCGGTGGGATAATTACCAGAGCCAAACAACCCCTTTTTGCCTATTTTAGAAAAAGCGGACCCAAAAAATAAAAGTTAGTTTTTGGAATTATCTCTCTCAGCATTTGTACATTTCCATTTTGGATATTCAATTTTTTTTTTTGAAAATTGAGTTTTTTCACTCTCTTAGTTTTCTTGTAAACAAAAAGATAAGGCAAATATAGATCACAACAAAATGGAAAGTTTAGAGTTTATGTATGCAAAAGAATTTGAAAACTATAAGAAATGTGAGTTAAGAAAATATTTTCACGCACTAAAAATGAACACAAAAGTTTTGTTATCCACGTTGGGTAAATTCCACTTGTACAACCCCAGATAGCTTGGTGGAATTTTATAAGAAAGAGATTCCTAATTGATCCTAACATGTTTTATATGTGGTGGATATGCATGCCAGAAACATGTTGAAGATGCAGATGACCTATGATCCAAAAATTCCGAGTAGAAAGAAATAAAATTCTCAAGTTAACGTGCGGGGGGATATTTACCAGAGCAAAACAACCTACTTTTTCGCCTACTTTACAAAAAGCGGACCTAAAAAGTCACAGATAATTTTTGGAATTATCTCTCACGGATTGGTGCATTTCCATTTTGGATGTTCAAGTGTTTTTTTTCAAAATAGGGTTTTTTTTTCTGTCCCAGTTTTCTTATAAACAAAAAGATAACCCAAATATAGATCACAACAAAATGGAAATTTTAGAGTTTATGTACGCTAAAGAATTTAAAAACTTCAATAAATGTGAGTGAAAAAAGTTATTTTCGCAAACTAAAAATGAAGACCAAAGTTTTGTTATCCACGTTGGGGAAATTCCACTATTACTACCCCTGATAACTTGGTGGAATTTTATATGAAAGAGATTCCTAATTGATCCTAACCTATTTTAAATGTGGAGGATATGCATGCCAGAAACATGATGAAGATGCAGATGACCTAAAGATCCAAAAATTTCAAGGAGTAGAAAGAATTAAAATTCTCAAGTTAACGTGCGGTGGGATATTTACAAGAGCCAAACAACCCACTTTTTGCCTATTTTACAAAAAGCGGACCAAAAAAATCCCAGATACTTTTTGGAATTATCTCTCTCAGCATTTGTGCATTTCCATTTTGGATGTTCAATTTTTTTTTCAACCTTGAGTTTTTTCTCTACCCCAGTTTTCTCGTAAACAAAAAGATAAGGCAAATATAGATAACAACAAAATGGAAATTTTAAAGTTTATGTATGCAAAAAAAATTTGAAAAATATAATAAATTTGAGTGAAGAAAGTTATTTGCACGCACAAAAAATGAACACGAAAGTTTTGTTATCCACGTTGGGGAAATTCCACTAGTACACCCACAGATAGCTAGGTGGAATTTTATTAGAAAGAGATTCCTAATTGATCCTAACATGTTTTAAATGTGGGGGATATGCATACCAGAAACATGTTGAAGATGCAGATGACCTACTGAATCAAAAATTTCAAGGAGTAGAAAGAAACAAAATTCTCAAGTTAACGTGCGGTGGGATATTTACCAGAGCAAAACAGTCTACTTTTTGCCTATTTTACAAAAAGCGGACCTAAAAAATCATAGATAATTTTTGGAATTATCTCTCTCAGTATTTGTGCATTTCCATTTTGGATGTTCAAGTTTTTTTTTCAAAATAAAGTTTTTTCTCTGTCCCAGTTTTCTTGTAAACAAAAGGATAAGGCAAATATAGATCACAACAAAATGGAAATTTTAGAGTTTATGTACGCAAAAGAATTTGAACACTATAATAAATGTGAGTGAAGAAGGTTATTTTCGTGCACTAAAAATGAAAACCAAAGTTTTGTTCTCCACGTTGGGGAAATTCCACTATTACTACCCCCGATAAATTGGTGGAATTTTATAAGAAAGAGATTCCTAATTGATCCTAACCTATTTTAAATGTGGAGGATATACGTGCCAGAAACATGAGGAAGATGCAGATCACCTAAAGATCCAAAAATTTCAAGGAGTAGAAAGAATTAAAATTCTCAAGTTAACCTGCGGTGGTAAATTTACAAGAGCCAAACAACCCACTTTTTTCCTATTTTACAAAAAGCGGACCAAAAAAATCACTGATACATTTTGGTATTATCTCTCTCAGTATTTGTGCATTTCCGTTTTTGATGTTCAATGTTTTTATTCAAACTTGAGTTTTTTTTCTCTCCCAGTTTTCTCGTAAACAAAAAGATAAGGCAAATATAGATCACAACAAAATGGAAATTTTAGAGTTCATGTATGCAAAACAAATTTGAAAACTATAATAAATGTGGGTGAAGAAAGTTATTTGCACACACAAAAAATGAACACCAAAGTTTTGTTATCCACGTTGTGGAAATTCCACTAGTACACCAACAGATAGCTTGGTGGATTTTATTAGAAAGAGATTCCTAATTGATCCTAACATGTTTTAAAATTGGGGGATATGCATACCAGAAACTTGTTGAAGATGCAGATGACCTAATGACCCAAAAATTTCAAGCAGTAGAAAGAATTAAATTTCTCAAGTTAACATGTGGTGGGATATTAACAAGAGCCAAACAGCCCACTTTTTGCCTATTTTACAAAAAGCGGACCTAAAAAATCCCAGATACTTTTTGGAATTATCTCTATCAGCATTTGTGCATTTCCATTTTGGATGTTCAATTTTTTTTTCAAACTTGAGTTTTTTCTCTCCCCCAGTTTTCTCGTAAACATAAAGATAAGGCAAATATAAATCACAACAAAATGGAAATTTTAGAGTTTATGTATGCAAAACAAATTTGAAAACTATTATAAATTTGAGTGAAGAATCTTATTTTCACGCACTAAAAATGAACACCAAAGTTTTTTTACCCACATTGGGGAAATTCCACTAGTACAATTATAGATAGCTTGGTGGAATCTTATAAGAAAGAGATTCTTAATTGATCCTAGCATGTTTAAAATGTGGTAGACATGCATGCGAGAAACATGTTCAAGATGCAGATGACCTAATGATCCAAAAATTTCAAGGTGTAGAAAGAATTAGAATTCTCAATTTAACGTGCGGTGGGATAATTACCAGAGCCAAACAACCCACTTTTTGCCAATTTTAGAAAAAGTGGACCCAACAAATAAAAGATACTTTTTGGAATTATCTCTCTCAGCATTTATACATTTCCATTTTGGATGTTCAATTTTTTTTTCAAACTTGAGTTTTTTCACTCTCCTCGTTTTCTTGTAAACAAAAAAATAAGGCAAATATAGATCACAACAAAATGGAAATTTTAGAGTTTATGTATGCAAAAGAATTTGAAAACTATAAGAAATGTGAGTTAAGAAAATATTTTCATGCACTAAAAATGAACACCAAAGTTTTGTTATCCACGTTGGGGAAATTCCACTTGTACAACCCAAGATAGCTTGGTGGAATTTTATAAGAAAGAGATTCCGAATTGATCCTAACATGTTTCATATGTGGTGGATATGCATGCCAGAAACATGTTGAAGTTGCAGATGACCTAATGATCCAAAAATTTCAAGGAGAAGAAAGAAATAAAATTCTCAAGTTAACGTGCGGGGGGATATTTACCAGAGCAAAACAACCTACTATTTTAAAAAATGTGGACCTAAAAAGTCACAGATAATTTTTGGAATTATCTCTCACGGTATGTGTGCATTTCCATTTTGGATGTTCAGGTTTTTTTTTCAAAATAGGGTTTTTTTTCAGTACTAGTTTTCTTGTAGACAAAAAGATAACCTCAATATAGATCACAAGAAAATGGAAATTTTAGAGTTTATGTACGCAAAATAATTTGAAAACTAAAATAAATGTGAGTGAAGAAAGTTGTTTTTGCACACTGAAAATGAAGACCAAAGTTTTGTTATCCATGTTGGGGAAATTCCACTATTACTACACCAGATAGCTTGGTGGAATTTTATATGAAAGAGATTCCTAATTGATCCTAACCTATTTTAAATGTGGAGGATATGCGTGCCAGAAACATGATGAAGATGCAGATGACCAAAATATCCTAAAATTTCTAGGAGTAGAAAGAATTAAAATTCTCAAGTTAACGTGCGGTGGGATATTTACAAGAGCCAAACAACCCACTTTTTGCTTATTTTACAAAAAGCGGACAAAAAAATCCCAGATACTTTTTGGAATTATCTCTCTCAACATTTGTGCATTTCCATTTTGGATGTTCAATTTTTGTTTTCAAAGTTGAGTTTTTTCTCTCTCCCAGTTTTCTCGTAAACAAAAAGATAAGGCAAATATAGATCACAACAAAATGGAAATTTTAGAGTTTATTTATGCAAAAAAAATTTGAAAACTATAATAAATTTGAGTGAAGAAAGTTATTTGCACGCACAAAAAATGAACACGAAAGTTTTGTTATCCATGATTGGGAAATTCCACTTGTACCCCCTCATATAGCAAGGTGGAATTTTATTAGAAAGAGATTCCTAATTGATCCTAACATGTTTTAAATGTGGGGGATATGCATACCTGAAACATGTTGAAGATTCAGATGACCTAATGATCCAAAATTTTCAAGGAGTTGAAAGAAATAATTTCTCAAGTTAACGTGCGGTGGGATATTTACCTGAGCAAAACAACCTAATTTTTGCCTATTTTACAAAAAGCGGATCTAAAAAATCACAGATAATTTTTGGAATTATCTCACTCAGTATTTGTGCATTTCCATTTTGGATGTTCAAATTTTTTTTTTCAAAATAAAGTTTTTTCTCTGTCCCAGTTTTCTTGTAAACAAAAAGATAAGGCAAATATAGATCACAACAAAATGGAAATTTTAGAGTTTATGTACGCAAAAGAATTTGAAAACTATAATAAATGTGAGTGAAGAAAGTTATTTTCGCGCACTAAAAATGAAGACCAAAGTTTTGTTATCCACGTTGGGGAAATTGCACTACTACTACCCCCGATAGCTTGGTGGAATTTTATAAGAAAGAGATTCCTAATTGATCCTAACCTATTTTAAATGTGGTGGATATGTGTGCCAGAAACATGATGAAGATGCAGATGACCTAAAGATCCAAAATTTCAAGGAGTAGAAAGAATTAAAACTCTCAAGTTAACGTGCGGTGGGATATTTACAAGAGCCAAACAACCCACTTTTTGCCTATTTTACAAAAAGCGGACCAAAAATATCCCAGATACTTTTCGGAATTATCTCTCTCAGTATTTATACATTTCCATTTTGGATGTTCAATTTTTTTTTTCAAACTTGAGTTTTTTCTCTCTCCCAGTTTTCTCGTAAGCAAAAAAGATAAGGCAAATATAGATCACAACAAAATGGAAATTTTAGAGTTTATGTATGCAAAACAAATTTGAAAACTATAATAAATGTGAGTGCAGAAAGTTATTTGCACGCAGAAAAAATGAACACCAAAGTTTTTTTATCCACGTTGGGAAAATTCCACTAGTACACCCACAGATAGCTTGGGGGAATTTTATTAGAAAGAGATTCCTAATTGATCCTAACATGTTTTAAATGTGGGGGATATGCATACCAGAAACATGTTGAAGATGCAGATGACCTAATGATCCAAACATTTCAAGGAGTAGAAAGAATTAAAATTCTCATGTTAACGTGCGGTGCGATATTTACCAGAGCCAAATAACCCTCCTTTTGCCTATTTTACAAAAAGATGACCTATAAAATCACTGATAGATTTTGGAATTATCTCTCTTAGCATTTGAGCATTTCCATTTTGGATGTTCCATTTTTTTTTTTCAAACTTGAGTTTTTTCACTCTCCCAGTTTTCTTGTAAACAAAAAGATAAGGCAAATATAGATCACTACAAAATGGAAATTTTAGAGTTTAAGTATGCAAAAGAATTTGAAAAATATAATAAATGTGAGTGAAGAAAGTTATTTTCACGCGCTAAAAATGAACACCAAAGTTTTGTTATCCACATTTGGGAAATTCCACTAGTACAACTCTAGATAGCTTGGGGGAATGTTATAAGAAAGAGATTCCTAATTGATCCTAACATGTTTTAATTGTGGTGGATATACATGCCAGAAACATGTTGAAGATGCAGATGACCTAATGATGCAAAAATTTCAAGGAGTAGAAAGAATTTGAATTCTCCAGTTAACGTGCGGTGGGATATTTACAGAAGCCAAACAACCCACTTTTTGCCTATTTTACAAAAAGTGGACCTAAAAAATCACAAATACTTTTTGGAATTATCTCTCTCACAGCATTTGTGCATTGCCATTTCTGATGCTCACTTTTTTTTTTTCAAATTTGAGTTTTTTCATTCTCCTAGTTTTCTTGTCAACAAAAAGATAAGGCAAATATGGATTACAACAAAATGGAAATTTTACAGTTTATGTATGCAAAAGAATTTGAAAACTATAATAAATGTGAGTGAAGAAAGTTATTTTCACATATTAAAAATGAACACCAAATTTTTGTTATCCACGTTGGGGAAATTCCACTAGTACAACCCCAGATAGCTTGGTGGAATATTTTAAAAAAGAGATTCCTAATTGATCCTAACAAGTTTTAAATGTGGTGGATAAGCATGCCAGAAACATGTTGAAGATGCAAATGATCTAATGATCCAAAAATTTCAAGAAGTAGAAAGAATTAAAATTCTCAAGTGAACGTGCAGTGGGATATTTACAGGAGCCAAACAATCCACTATTTGCTTATTTTACCAAAAGCGGACCTAAAGAATCACATATACTTTTTGGAATTATCTCTCTCAGCATTTGTGCATTTCCATTTTGGATGTTCAATTTTTTTTTTCAAACTTGAGTTTTTTCACTCTCCTAGTTTCCTTGTAAACAAAAAGATAAGGAAAATAAAGATCACAACAAAATGGAAATTTTAGAGTTTATGTATGCAAAAGAATTTGAAAACTATAATAGATGTGAGTGAAGAAAGTTATTTTCACGCACTAAAAATGAAAACCAAAGTTTTGTTATCCACGTTGGGGAAATTCCACTAGTACAACTCCAGATAGCTTGGTGGAATTTTATAAGAAAGAGATTCTTAATTGATCCTAACATGTTTTAAATGTGGTAGACATGCATGCCAGAAACATGTTGAAGATGCAGATGACCTAATCATCATAAAATTTCAAGGAGCAGAAAGAATTAGAATTTTCAAGTTAACGTGCGGTGGGATAGTTACCAGTGCCTAACAACCCACTTTTTGCCTATTTTAGAAAAAGCGGACCCAAAAAATAAAAGATACTTTTTGGAATTATCTCTCTCAGCATTTGTACATTTCCATTTTGGATGTTCAATTTTTTTTTTCAAACTTGAGTTTTTTCACTCTCCTAGTTTTCTTGTAAACAAAAAGATAAGGCAAATATAGATCACAACGAAATGGAAATTTTAGAGTTTATGTATGCAAAAGAAATTGAAAAATATAAGAAATGTGAGTTAAGAAAATATTTTCACACCCTAAAAATGAACACCAAAGTTTTGTTATCCACATTGGGGAAATTCCACTTGTACAACCCAGATAGCTTGGTGGAATTTTATAAGAAAGAGATTCCTAATTGATCCTAACATGTTTTATATGTAGTGGATATGCATGCAAGAAACATGTTGAAGATGCAGATGATCTACTGATCCAAAAATTTCAAGGTGTAGAAAGAAATAAAATTCTCAAGTAAACGTGCGGGGGGATATTTACCAGAGCAAAACAACCTACTTTTTTGTCTATTTTACAAAAAGTGGACCTAAAAAATCACAGATAATTTTTGGAATTATCTCTCACGGTATTTGTGCATTTCCATTTTGGATGTTCAAGTTTTTTTTTTCAGAATGGGGTTTTTTTCTGTCACTGTTTTCTTGTAAATAAAAAGATAACCCAAATATAGATCACAACAAAATGGAAATTTTAGAGTTTATGTACGCAAAATAATTTGAAAACTAAAATAAATGTGAGTGAAGAAAGTTATTTGCACACACAAAAATTGAACACCAAAATTTTGTTATCCACGTTGGGGAAATTCCACTAGTACACCAACAGATAGCTAGGTGGAATTTTATTAGAAAGAGATTCCTAATTTATCCTAAGATGTTTTAAATGTGGAGGATATGCATACCAGAAACATGTTGAAGATGCAGATGACCTATTGATCCAAAAATTTCAAGGAGTAGAAAGAATTAAAATTCTCATGTTAACGTGCGGTGGGATATTTACAAGAGCCTAACAACCCTCTTTTTGCCTATTTTACAAAAAGCGGACCTAAAAAATCACAGATTCATTTTGGAATTATGTCTCTCAACATTTATACATTTCTATTTTGGATGTTCCATTTTTTTTTTAAAACTTGAGTTTTTTCACTCTCCCTGTTTTCTCGTAAACAAAAAGATAAGGCAAATATAGATAACTACAAAATGGAAATTTAAGCGTTTATGTATGCAAAAGAATTTGAAAACTATAATAAATATGAGTGAAGAAAGTTATTTTCACGCACTAAAACTGAACACCAAAGTTTTGTTATCCACGCTGGTGAAATTCCACTAGTACAACCCCAGATAGCTTGGTGGAATTTTATAAGAAAGAGATTCCTAATTGATCCTAACATGTTTTAAATGTGGGGTATATGCATACCAGAAACATGTTGAAGATGCAGATGACCTAATGATCAAAAAATTTCAAGGAGTAGAAAGAATTAAAATTCTCAAGTTAACATGTTGTGGTATATTTAACAGAGTCAAACAACCCACTTTTTCCCAATTTTACAAAAAGCAGACCTAAGAAATCACTGATACTTTTTGGAATTATCTCTCTCCGCATTTGTGCACTTCCATTTTGGATGTTCAAATTTTTTGGCAAACTTGAGTTTTTTCACCCTCTCAGTTTTCTCGTAAACAAAAAGAAAAGGCAAATATAGATCACAACAAAATGGAAATTTTAGAGTTTATGTATGCAAAAGAATTTGAAAACTATAATAAATGTGAGTGAAGAAAGTTATTTTCACGCACTAAAAATGAACACCAAAGTTTTTTTATCCATATTGGGGAAATTCCACTAGTACAACCCCTGATAGCTTGGTGGTATTTTATAAGAATGAGATTCCTAATTGATCCTAACATGTTTTTAATGTGGTAGATATGCATGTCAGAAACATGTTGAAGATGCAGATAACCTACTGATCAAAAAATTTCATTGAGTAGAAAGAATTAAAATTCTCAAGGTAACGTGCGGTGGGATATTTACAGGAGCCAAACAACCCACTTTTTGCTTATTTTACAAAAAACGGACCAAAAAATCACAGATACTTTTTGGAATTATCTCTCTCAGCATTCGTGCATTTCCTTTTTGGATGTTCAATTTTCTTTTTCAAACTTGAGTTTTTTCACTCTCCAATTTTTCTTCTAAACAAAAAGATACAACAAATATAGATCACAAAAAATTGGAAATTTTAGAGTTTATGTATGCAAAAGAATTTGAAAACTATAATAAATGTGAGTGAAGAAAGTTATTTTCACACACTAAAAATGAACACCAAAGTTTTGTTCTCCACATTGGGGAAATTCCACTATTACTACTCCCGATAGCTTGGTGGAATTTTATAAGAAAGAGATTCCTAATTGATCCTAACCTATTTTAAATGTGGAGGATATGTGTGCCAGAAACATGATGAAGATGCAGATGACCTAAACATGTGGTGGGATATTTACAAGAGCCTAACAACCCTCTTTTTGCCTATTTTACAAAAAGCAGACCAAAAAAATCACAGATACATTTTGGAATTATCTCTCTCAGCATTTGTGCATTTCCATTTTGGATGTTCCATTTTTTTTTTCAAACTTGAGTTTTTTCTCTCTCCCAGTTTTCTCGTAAACAAAAAGATAAGGCATATATAAATCACTACAAAATGGAAATTTAAGCGTTTATGTATGCATACGAATTTGAAGACTATAATAAATGTCAGTGAAGAAAGTTATTTTCACGCACTAAAACTGAACACCAAAGTTTTGTTATCCACGTTGGGGAAATTCCACTAGTACAACCCCATATAGCTTGGTGGAATTTTATAAGAAAGAGATTCCTAATTGATCCTAACATGCTTTAAATGCGGAGGATATGCATACCAGAAACATGTTGAAGATGAAGATGACCTAATGATCCAAAAAATGCATGGAGTAGAAAGAATTAAAATTCTCATGTTAACGTGCTGTGGGATATTTACCAGAGCCAAACAACCCACTTTTTCCCAATTTTACAAAAAGCGGACCTAAAAAATCACTGATACTTTTTTGAATTATTTCTCTCAGCATTTGTGCACTTCCATTTTGGATGTTCAATTTTTTTCTTCAAACTTGAGTTTTTTCACCCTCTCATTTTTCTCGTAAACAAAAAGAAAAGGCAAATATAGATCACAACAAAATGGAAATTTTAGAGTTTATGTATGCAAGAGAATTTGAAAACTATAATAAATGTGAGTGAAGAAAGTTATTTTCACGCACTAAAAATGAACACCAAAGTTTTGTTATCCATGTTGGGGAAATTCCACTAGTACAACCCGAGATAGCTTGGTGGAATTTTATAAGAAAGAGATTCCTAATTGATCCTAACATGTTTTAAATGTGATGGATATGCATGCTAGAAACATGTTGAAGATGCAGATGACCTACTGATCCAAAAATATCAAGGAGTAGAAAGAATTAAAATTCTCATGTTATCGTGCGGTGGGATATTTACCAGATCCAAACAACCCACTTTTTGCTTATTTTACAAAAACCGGACCAAAAATTCATAGATACTTTTTGGAATTATCTCTCTCAGCATTTGTGCATTTCCATTTTGGATGTTCAATTTTTTTTTCAAACTTGAGTTTTTTCACTCTCCCATTTTTCTCGTAAACAAAAAGATAAGGCAAATATAGATCACAACAAATTGGAAATTTTAGAGTTCCTGTATGCAAAAGAATTTGAAAATTACAATAAATGTGAGTGACGAAAGTTATTTTCACGCACTAAAAATGAACACCAAAGTTTTGTTCTCCACGTTGGTTAAATTCCACTCGTACAACTCCAGATATCTTGGTGGAATTTTATAAGAAAGAGATTCCTAATTCATCCTAACATGTTTTAAAAGTAATGGATATGCATGCCAGAAAAATATTGAAGATGCAAACGAGCTAATGGACCAAACATTTCAAGGAGTAGAAAAAAATAAAATTCTCAAGTTAACGTGCGGTGGTTTATTTGCCTGAGCCAAACAACCCACTTTTTGCCTATTTAAGAAAAAGAAGACCTATAAAATCACAGATACTTTTTGGAATTATATCTCTCAGCATTTGTGCATTTGCATTCTGGATGTTCAATTTTTTTTTTCAAACTTGAGTTTTTCACTCTCCCTGTTTTCTCGAAAACAAAAAGATAAGGCAAATATAGATCACAACAAAATGGAAATTTTAGAATTTATGTATGCAAAATAATTTGAAAACAATAATAAATGTGAGTGAAGAAAGTTACTTTCACGCACGAAAAATGCACACCAAAGTTTTGTTATCCACGTAGGGGAAATTCCACTAGTACAACCCCAGATAGCTTGGTGGAATTTTATAAGAAAGAGATTCCTAATTGATCCTAACATGTTTTAAATGTGGAGGATATGCATACCAAAAACATGTTGAAGATGCAGATGACCTAATTGTCAAAAAAATTTCATGGAGTAGAAAGAGTTAAAATTCTCAAGTTAACGTTCTGTGGGATATTTACCAGAGCCAAACAACCCACCTTTTCCCAATTTTTCAAAAAGCGGACCTAAAAAATCACTGATACTTTTTCGAATTATCTCTCTCAGCATTTGTGCACTTCCATTTTGGATGTTCAATTTTTTTTTTTCAAACTTGTGTTTTTTCACCCTCTCATTTTTCTCGTAAACAAAAAGAAAAGGCAAATATAGATCACAACAAAATGGAAATTTTAGAGTTTATGTACACAAAAGAATTTGAAAAATATAATAAATGTGAGTGAAGAAAGTTATTTTCACGCACTAAAAATGAACACCAAAGTTTTGTTATCCACGTTGGTGAAATTCCACTAGTACAATCACAGATAGCTTGGTGGAATTTTATTAGAAAGATATTTCTAATTGATCCTAACATGTTTTAAATGTGGTGGATATGCATGCCAGAAACATGTTGAAGATGCAGATGACCTACCGATCCAAAAATTTCAAGGAGTAGAAAGAATTAAAATTCCCAAGTTAACGTGCGGTGGGATATTTACCAGAGTTAAACAACCCACTTTTTGCCTATTTTACAAAAAATGGACCAAAAAATCACAGATACTTTTTGGAATAATCCCCCTCAGCATTTGGGTATTTCCATTTTGGATGTTCAATTTTTTTTCAAACATGAGTTTTTTACTCTCTCAATTTTCTCGTAAACAAAATGATACGGTAAATATGGATCACAACAAAATACAAATTTTAGAGCTTATGTATGCAAAAGAATTTGAAAACTATAATAAATGTGAGTGAAGAAAATTATTTTCAAGCACTAAAAATGAACACCAAAGTTTAGTTATCCAAGTTGGGGAAATTCCACTTGTAAAACCCTAGATAGCTTGGTGGAATTTTATAAGAAAGAGAATCCTAATTGATCCTAACATGTTTTAAATGTGGTGGATATGCATGCGAGAAATATTGAAGCTGCGAATGACGTAATGAGCCAAAAATTTCAAGGCGTAGAAAAAATTAAAATTCTCAAGTAAACCTACGGTGGGATATTTACCAAAGCCAAACAACCCACTTTTTTCCTATTTTACAAAAAGCTGACCTAAAAAATCACAAATACTTTTTGGAATTATCTCTCTCAGCATTTGTGCATTTCCATTTTGGATGTTCAAGTTATTTTTTCATACATGAGTTTTTCACTCTCCCAGTTTTCTTTTAAACAGAAAGATAAGGCAAATATAGATCACAACAAAATGGAAATTTTAGAGATGATGTATACAAAAGAATTTCAATACTATAATAAAAGTGAGTGAAGAAAATTATTTTGACAAGTGAACGTTCGGTGGGATATTTACCTGAGTCCAGCAAGCCATTATTTTGCCCATTTACAAAAAGTTGACCTAACGATCATAGATGATTTTAAAGTGATTTAACATGCACAACGGGCTATATTTTTGTATGGAATGACTTATGGAATGGGAGTCAACACTCAGTTAAAAATCCCCTGCTTCCCTTTTTCCTGACGATTGCAGAACCTGATATATAAAAACTAAAAGAGTTTACAATCCCTAAAAATTACAAACACTTTTTGGAATTATCTCTCTCTACATTTGTGCATTGTGCATTTTCATTTTAGATGTATACTTTTTCCTTAAATCAAAACTTGAGTTTTCATTTTCCCTTCATCTCTTAAACAAAAAAAAGATATAACAGGCAAATAAATCAAAACAAAATGAAAATTTTAGAGTTAACGTATGAAAAGAATTTAAAGCAATAAAAAATGTAAGTAAAGAAAATATATTCACACACAACAAATGAACACAAAAGTTTTTCTATACAAGTTTGGGAAATTCCACTAGTTCAACACTAATAGCTCGGAATTTTATAAGAAATTGATTTTTCTACACATGTTTTAAAAAAGGATGTGCATGCTTGAAACATGTTAAATATGCAAAAGACCTATGGATCCAAACCTTTCAATGAGAATAACATTAAATTCCCAACTGAACGTGCAGTGGGATATTTTCCCGAGTCAAACAAGCCATTATTTTGCCCATTTAAAAAAAGCTGACTAACCATCATAGATGATTGTAAAGTTATTTATCTTGTATAACGGGCTATATTTTTGTCAGGAATGGCATATGAATTGGGAGTCAACACTCAGTTAAAATTCCCCCACCTCCCTCTTTTCCCGACGATTGCATAACCTGATATATAAAAACTAAAATGAATTTAAAATCCACAAAAATTACAAACACTTTTTGGAATCATCTTTCTCTACATTTGTGCATTGTACTTTTTTCTTAAATCAAATTTTTATTTTTCACTTTCCCTTCATCTCGTAAACAAAAAAGAGATAAAAGGAAAATAGATCACAACAAAATGAAAATTTAGAGTTTATGAATAGAAAGAATTTAATGCAATTACAAACCTAAGTAAAGAAAATTTATTCACACACCACAAATGAATACGAAATTTTTGTAATCGAAGTTTGGGAAATTCCATTAGTTCAACACTAATAAGTAGGAATTTTAAAAGAAAGGGATTTTTCTACACATGTTTTAAAACATGGATATGCATGCTTAAAACTTGTTAAAGATGCAAATTACCTATGGATCCAAACCTTTTAAAGAAAATAACATTAAATTCTAAATTGATCATGCGGTGGGATATTTTCTCGAGTGAAACAAGCCATTATTTTGCCCATTAACAAAAACTTGACCCTGCGATCATAGATGATTGTAACGTGATATATCATGCATAACTGTCTATATGTTTGTAAGGAATGACTTATGGATTGGGAGTCAACACTCAATCAAAAATCCCCTGCCTCCCCCTTTTCTCGACGATTGCAGAACCTGACATATAAAAAACTTAAAAGATTTTACAATTCCAAAAAATTATAGACACTTTTTGGAATTATCTCTCTGTAAATTTGTGCATTGTGCATTTCCATGTTAAATGTATACTTTTTTTCTTAAATCAACACTTGAGTTATCACTTTCCCTTCATCATGTACACAAAAAAAGAGATAAGAGGCAAATAGATCACAACAAAATGAAAATTTTATAGTTTATGTATGGAAAGAATTTGAAGCCATAAAAAATGTAAGTAAATAAAATTTATTCACACACCACAAATGAACACAAAAGTTTTGTTATCCAAGTTTGCGAAGTTCCACTAGATAAACCCAAATAGCTTGGAATTTTTTAAGAAAGAGATTTTTCTACACATGTTTTAAAAAATGGATATGCATGCTTGAAACATGTTACAGATGCAAAGGACGTGTGTATCCAAACATTTTAAAGAGAATAACATAAAATTCCCAAGTGAACGTCTGATTGGATATTTACTCGAGTCAAACAAGCCTTTATTTTTCCCATTTATAAAAAGCTGATGAAGCGATCATATATGATTGGAAATTGATTTATCATGCATAACGGGCTTTATTTTTGTATGGAATGACTTATGGATTGGGAGTCAACACTCAGTTAAAAATCCCCCGCCTCCCCCTTTTCCCGATGATTGCAGAACCTGATATATAAAACCTAAAAAGACTTTACAATCCCTAAAAATTACAGACACTTTTTGGAATTATCTCTCTCTACATTTGTGCATTGTACATTTCCATTTTAGATGTATACTTTTTTCTTAAATCAAAACTTGAGTTTTCACTTTTGTTTCATTTGGTAAACAAAAAAAAGAAATAAAAGGCAAATAGATCACAAAAAAATGAAAATTTTAGAGTTTATGTATGGAAAGAATTTAAAGCAATAACAAACGTAACTAAAGAAAAAAAATTTCACGCCACAAATGAATACGAAATTTTTGTTATCGAAGTTTGGAAAATTCCACTAGATCAACCCTAATAGCTCGGAATTTGAAAAGAAAAATATTTTTCTACGCATGTTTTAAAAAATGGATATGCATGTGTGAAACATGTTAAAGTTGCAAATGGCCTATGGATCAAAAATTTTTAAAGAGAATAACAATAAATTCCCAAGTGAACATGCGGTGGGATAATTACCCGAGTCAAACAAGCCATTATTTTGCCCATTTTTGAAAAGCTGACCTTGCGATCATAGATTATTTTAAAGTGATATATCATGCATAACAGGCTATATTTTGGTAAGGAATTACTTATGGATTGGGATTCAACACTCAGTTAATAATCTCCTGCCTCCCTCTTTTCCCGATGATTGTAGAACCTGATATGTAAAAAACTAAAAAAAGTTTACAATCCCTAAAGATTACATACACTTTTTGGAATTATATCTCTCAACATTTGTGCATTGAGCATTTCCATTTTAGATATATACGTTTTTCTCAAATCAAAACTTGAATTTTCACTTTCCCTTCATCTCGTAAACAAAAAAAGATATAAAAGGCAATTAGATCAGAACAAAATGAAAATTTTAGAGTTAATGTGTGGAAATAATTTAAAGCAATAATAAATTTTAAGTAAAGAAAATTTATTCCCACACCACAAATGAACACAAAATTTTTGTTATCCAAGTATGGGAAATTCCACTAGTTCAACCCTAATAGCTCGGAATTTAATAAGAAATAGATTTTTCTAGACATGTTTTAAAAAATGGATATGCATGTTCGAAACATGTTAAAGAAGCAAATGACCTATGATTCCAAACCTTTTAAAGAGAATAACATTAACTTCCTAAGTGAACGTGCGGTGGGATAGTTACCCGTCTCAAACAAGCCATTATTTTGCCCATTTACAAAAAGCTCACCTAACAATCATAAATGATTGTAAAGTAATTGAACATGCGTAACGGGATATATTTTTGTAAGGAATGACGAATGGATTTGGAGTCAACGCTCAGTTAAAAATCCCTCCCCCCCCTCCTCCTTGTGCCGACAATTGCAGAACCTGATATATAATTAAAAAAATAATTACAGACACTTTTTGGAATTATCTTTCTCTACATTTGTGCATTGTGCATTTCCATTTGAGATTTATACTTTTTTCTTAAATCAAAACTTGAGTTTTCACTTTTCCTTCATCTCGTAAACAAAAAATGAGATAAAAGTCAAAAAGATCACAATAAAATGAAAATTTTAGAGTTTATGTATGGAAAGAATTTAAACCAATAACAAACGTAAGTATAGAAAATTTTTTCACACACCACAAAAGAACACGAAATTTTTGTTATTGAAGTTTCGAAAATTTCACTAGTTCAACCTTAATAGCTCAAAATTTTAAAAGAAAGAGATTTTTCTATGCATATTTTAAAAAATAGATATTCATGCTTGAAACATGTTAAAGATGAAAATGACCAATGGATCAAAACCTTTGAAAGAGAATAACATTAAATTCCCAAGTGAATGTGAGGTCGGATAATTACCCGAGTTAAACAAACCATTATTTTGCCCATTTACAAAAAGTTGACCTAATGATCATAGATGATTGTAAAGTGATTTATCATGCAGAACGGGGTATATTTTTGTATGGAATAACTTATGGATTGGGAGTCAATACTCAGTTAAAAATCCCCCAACTCCCCTTTTCCCGACGATTGCTGAACCTCATATATAAAAACTAAATAGAGTTTACAATCCCTAAAATTTATAGACACTTTTTTGAATTATCTCTCACTAAATTTTTTGCATTGTGCATTTCCATTTTATATATATACTTTTTTCATAAATCAAAACTTGAGTTTTCTTTTTCCCTTCACCTCGTACACAAAAAAAGAGATAAAAGGCAAATAGATCATAACAAAATAAAAATTTTAGAGTTTGTATATGGAAAGAATATAAAGCAATAAAAAATGTAAGTAAAGAAAATTTATTCACACACACAAATGAACACAAAAGTTTTGTTATCCAAGTTTGGGAAATTCCACTAGTTCAACCCTAATAGCTCAGAATTTTATAAGAAAGAGATTTTTCTACACATGTTTTAAAAAAAGGATATGCATGCTTGAAACATGTTAAAAAATAAAATAACCTATGGATCCAAACCTTCTAAAGAGAATAACATTAAATTCCCAAGTGAACGAGTGGTGGGATATTTACCCGAGTCAAACAAGCCATTCTTTTGCCCATTTACAAAAAGCTAACCTAACGTTCATAGATGATTGTAATTTGTTTTATCATATGCAACGGGCTATATTTTTGGAAGGAATGACTTAAGGATTGGGAGTCAACACTCAGTTAAAAATCCCCCACCTCCCCCTTTTCTCGACAATTGCAGAACCTAATATATTAACAACTTAAGAGAGTTTACAATGCCTAAAAATTACAAACACTTTTCTGAATTATCTCTCTCTACATTTTTGCATTGTGCATTTCCATTTTAGACGTATACTTTTTTCTTAAATTAATACTTGAGTTTTCACTTTCCCTTCACCTCGTAAACATAAAAAGTGATAAAAGGCAAATAGATCCCAACAAAATGAAAATTTTAGAGTTTATGTATGGAAAGAATTTAAAGCAATAACAAACGTAAGTAAAGAAAATTTATTCACACACCACAAACGAACACAAAAGTTTTGTTATCCAAGTTTGGGAAATTCCACTAGTTCGACCCTAAAAAACTCGGAATTTTAAAAGAAAAAGATTTTTCTACGCATGTTTTAAAAAATGGATATGCATGCTTGAAACATGTTAAAGATGCAAATGACCTATGGATCCTAACCTTTTGAAGAGAATAACATTAAATTCCGAAGTGAATGTGCGGTGGGATATTTACCCGAGTCAAACAAGCTTTTATTTTGCCAATTTATAAAAAGCTGAGCTAATGATCATAGATGATTGGAAAGTGATTTATCATGTGTAATGGGCTATATTTTTGGTAGGAATGACTTATGGATTGGGAGTCAACACTCTGTTAAAAAACCCCCGACTCCCCCTTTTCTCAACGTTCGCTGAACTTGATATATAAAAACTAAAAATACTTTACAATCCCTCAAAGATTACAGGTACTTTTTAGAATTTTCTCTCCCTACATTTGTACATTGTACATTTCCATTTTAGATGTATACTTTTTTCTTAAATCAAAACTTGAGTTTTCACTTTCCCTTTATCACGTAAACAAAAAAAGAGATTAAATGCAAATAAATCACAACAAAATGTCAAATTTAGAGTTAATGTAAGTAAAGAATTTAAAGCAGTAAAAATGTAAGTAAATAAAATTTATTCACACACCACAAATGATCACAAGAGTTTTTTTATCCAAGTTTGGGAAATTCCACTAGTTCAACCCAAATAACTTTGAATTTTATAAGAAAGAGATTTTTCTACACATGTTTTAAAAAATGGATACACATGCTTGAAACATGTTAAAGATGCAAATGACCTATGGATCCAAACCTTTTAAAGAGAATAAAATTAAATTCCGAAGTGAACGTGCGGTGGGATATTTACTCGAGTCAAACAAGCCAATATTTTTCCCATTTACAAAAAGTTGACATTGCGATCATAGATGATTGTAAAGTGATATATCATGCGTAATGGGCTATATTTTGTTAGGACTGACTTATGGATTGGGAGTCAAAACATAGTTAAAAATCCCCCGCCTCCCCATTTTCCCGATGATAGTAGAACTAGATATATAAAAAATAAAAAGAGTTTACAATCCCTAAAAATTACAAACATTGTTTGGAATTATCTCTCTCTACATTTGTGCATTGTGCATTTCTATTTTAGATGTATTCTTTTTTCTTAAATCAAAACTTGAGGTTTCACTTTCCCTTAATCTTGTAAACAAAAAAAGTAGTAAAAGGCAAAAAGATCACGACAAAATAAAAATTTTAGAGTTTATGTATGGAAAGAATTTAAATAAATAAAAAATGTAAGTAAAAAAAATTTATTCACACACCACAAATGAACACAAAATTTTTGTTATCCAAGTTTGGGAAATTCCACTAGTTCAACCCTTATAGCTCGAAATTTTATAAGAAAGGTATTTTTCAACACTTGTTTTAAAAAATGGATATGAATGCTTGAAACATGTTAAAGATTCAAATGACCTATGATTCCAAACCTTTTAAAGAGAATAATATTAAATTCAAAAGTGAACATGCGGTGGGAAATTTACTTGACTCATACAAACCATTATTTTGCCCAATTACAAAAAGCTGACCTAACGATCATAGATGAATGTAAAGTGATTTATCATGCGTAACGGGCTATATTTTTTTAACAAATGACTTATGGATTGGGAGTCAACACTCAGTTAAAAATCCCTGCCTCCCCCTTTTCCCGACGATTGCTGAACCTGATATATAAAAACTTAATAGAGTTTACATTCCCTAAAATTTACAGACACTCTTTGGAATTATCTCTCTCTAAATTTGTGCATTGTGCATTTCCATTTTAGATATATACATTTTTCATAAATCAAAACTTGAGTTTTCACTTGCGCTTCACCTCATACACAAAAAAAAGACATAAAAGGCAAGCATATCATAACAAAATGAAAATTTTAGAGTTTATGTGTGGAAAGAATATAAAGCAATAACAAATGTAAGTAAAGAAAATTTATTCACACACACAAATGAACACAAAAGTTTTGTTATCCAAGTTTGGGAAATTCCACTAGTTCAACCCTAATAGCTCGGAATTTATAGGAAAGAGATTTTTCTACACATGTTTTAAAAAATGGATATGCATGCTTGAAACATGTTAAAGAATAAAATGGCCTATGGATCCAAACCTTTTAAAGAGAATAACATTAAATTCCCAAGTGAACGAGGGAAGGGATATTTACCTGTGTCAAACAAGCCATTATTTTGCCCATTTACAAAAAGCTAACCTAACGTTCATAGATGATTGTAATGTGATTTACCCTGCGTAACGGGCTACATTTTTGGAAGGAATGACTTATGGATTGGGAGTCAACACTCAGTTAAAAATCTCCCAATGATTACAGAACCTAATATATTAAAAACTTAAAAGAGTTTAAAATGCTTAAAAATTATAGACACTTTTCTGAATTATCTTTCTCTACATTTTGGCATTGTGCATTTCCATTTTAGATGTATACTTTTTTTTTAAATGGATTCTTGAGTTTTTACTTTCCCTTCACCTCGTAAACAAAAAAAAGAGATAAAAGGTGAATAGATCCAAACAAAATGAAAATTTTAGAGTTTATGTATGGAAAGAATTTCAAGCAATTACAAACGTAAGTAAAAAAATTTATTCACACACCACAATTGAACACAAAAGTTTTGTTATCCAAGTTTGGGAAATTCCAGTAGTTCGGCCCTAAAAACTCAGAATTTTAAAAGAAATTTTTTTTACTACGCATGTTTTAAAAAATGGATATGCATGCTTTGCAACATGTTAAAGATACAAATGACCTATGGATCCAAACCTTTTAAAGAGAATAACATTAAATTTCCAAGTAAATGTGAGGTGGGATATTTACTTGAGTCAAACAAGCCTTTATTTTGCCAATTTACATAAAGCTGACCTAACAATCATAGATGATTGGAAAGTGATTTATCATGCGTAATGAGCTATATTTTTGGTTGGAGTGAGTTATGGATTGGGAGTCAACACTCTGTTAAAAAACCCCTGCCTCCCCCTTTTCTCGACGATCGCTGAACCTGATATATAAATACTAAAAATAATTTACAATCCCTAAAAATTCCAAAACACTTTTTAGAATTATCTCTCCCTACATTCGTGCATTGAGCATTTCCATTTTAGATGTATACTTTTTTCTTAAATCAAAAATTGAGTTTTCACTTTACCTTCATCACGTAAACAAAAAAAGAGATTAAAGGCAAATAGATCTCAACAAAATGTAAATTTTAGAGTTAATGTATGTAAATAATTTAAAGCAGTAACAAATGTATGAAAAGAAAATTTATTCACATACCCCAAATGAACACAAAAGTTTTGTTATCCAAGTTTAGGAAATTCCATTAGTTCAACCCGAATAGCTCAAAATTTTATAAGAAATAGATTTTTCTACACATGTTCTAAAGTGGATATGCATTCTTGAAACATGTTAAAGATGCAAATGACGTATGGATCCAAACATTTTAAAGAGAATAACATTAAAATCCCAAGTGAACGTGCGGTGGGATATTTACCTGAGTCAAACAATCCATTATTTTGATCATTTACAAAAAACTGACCTTGCGATCATATATGATTGTAAAGTGATATATGATGCGTAATTGGCTATATTTTTGGTAGGAATGATTTATGGATTGGGAGTCAACACACAGTTAAAAATCCCTCACCTCCCCCTTTTCCAGATGATTGTAGAACCTAATATATAAAAACTAAAAGAGTTTACAATCCCCAAAATTTACAGACATTGTTTGGAATTATCTCTCTCTAAATTTGTGCATTGTGCATTTATATTTTAGATGTATACTTTTTCTTAAATCAAAACTTGAGTTTTCGCTTTCCCTTAATCTCGTAAAAAAAAATAATAAAAGGCAAAAAATCACGACAAAATGAAAATTTTAGAGTTTATTTATAGAAAGAATTTATAGACATAAAAAATTTAAGTAAAGAAAATTTATTCACACACCACAAATGAACACAAAATTTTTGCTATCCAAGTTTGGTAAATTCCACTAGTTCACCCTAATAGCCCGGAATTTTATGAGAAAGGTATTTTTCAATACATGTTTTAAAAAATGGATATGAATGCTTGAAACATGTTCAAGATGCAAATGACCTATGATTCCAAACCATTTAAAGAGAATAATATTAAATTCCCAAGTGAACGTGCGGTGGGAAATTTACTCGACTCAAACATACCATTATTTTGCCCATTTACAAAAAGCAGACCTAACGATCATAGATGATTGTAAAGTGATTTATCATGCGTAACGGGCTATATTTTTTGTAAGGAATGACTAATGGATTGGGAGTCAACACTAAGATAAAAATCTCCCCCCCCACCCCCCCCCCCCCCCCCCCCCCCCCCCACGATTGCTGAACCTGATATATAAAAACTAAAAAGAGTTTACAATCCCTAAAAATTACAAACACTATTTGGAATTATCTCCCTCTACATTTGTGCATTGTGCATTTCTATTTTAGATGTCTACTTTTTTCTTAAATAAAAAGTTGAGCTTTCACTTTCCCTTAATCTCGTAAACAAAAAAAGAGATAATAGGCAAATAGATCACAACAAAATGAAAATTGCATAAACTTTTTTGAATGATCTCTCTCTTCATTTTTACATTGAGCATTTCCATTTTTTATGTATACTTTTTCCGTCAATCAAAACTTGAGTTTTCACTTTCCCTTCATCTCGTAAACAAAAAAAGAGATAAAAGGCAAATAGATCACAACAAAATGAAATATTTAGAGTTTATGTATGGAAAGAATTTAAAACAATAACAAATGCAAGTAAAGAAAATTTATTCACACACCACAAATGAAAAGAAAAGTTTTGTTATCCAAGTTTGGGAAATTCCACTAGTTCAACCGTAATTGCTCTGAATTTTATAAGGAAGAGATTTTTCAACACATGTTTTAAAAAATGGGTATGCATGCTTTAAACATGTTAAAGATGCAAATTACCTATGGATCCAAACCTTTTAAAGAGAATAACTTTAAATTTCCAAGTGAACGTGCGGTAGGATATTTACCCGAGTCAAACAAGTCATTATTTTGCCCATTTACAAAAAGCTAACCTAGAGATCATAGATGAGTGTAAAGTGCTTTATCATGTGTAGCGGGCTATATTTTTGTAAGGAATGACTTATGGATTGGGAGCCAACCCTCAGTTAAAAATCCCCCACCTCTCCCTTTTCCCCACGATTGTAGAACCTGTTATATAAAAACTAAAAAGAGTTTACAATCCAAAAAAATTTCATACACTTTGTGGAATTATCTCTCTCTACATTTGTGCATTTTACATTTCCATTTTAGATGTATACTTTTTTCTTAAATCAGAACTTGAGTTTCTACTTTCCCTTCATCTCGAAAACAAAAAAAGAGATAAAGGGAAAATAGATCACAACAAAATAAAAAATTTCCGGTTTATATATGGAAAGAATTTAAAGCAATAACAAATGTAAGTAAAGAAAATTTATTCACACTCCAAAAATGAACACAAAAGTTTTGTTATCCAAGTTTGGGAAATTCCACTAGTTCAACCCTATTAGCTTGGAATTTTATAAGAAAAAGATTTTCCTACACATGTTTTAAAAAATGGATATGCATGTTTGAAACATGTTAAATATGCAAATGACCTATGGATCCAAACCTTTTAAAGAGAATAACATTAAATTCCCAAGTGAACATACGGTGGGATATTTACCTGAGTCAAACAAGCCATTATTTTGCCCATTTGCAAAAAGCTGACCTAACCATCATAGATGATTGCAAAGTTATTTATAATGCGTAATGGGCTATATTTTTGTAAGGAATGACTTATGGATTGGGAGTCAACACTCAGTTAAAAATCCCCTACCTCCCCCTTCTCCTGACGATTGCAAAACCTGATATATAAAAAAACTTAAAAGAGTTTACAATTTCTAAAAATTACACACACTTTTAGGAATTATCTCTCTCTACATTTTTGCATTGTGCATTTCCATTTTAGATGTATACTTTTTACTTAAATCAAAATTTGAGTTTTCACTTTCCCTTCATCTCGAAAACAAAAAAAGAGATAAAAGGCAAATAGCTCACAACAAAATGAAAATTTTAGAGTTTATGTATGGAAAGAATTTAAAGCCGAAACAAATGTAAGTAAAGAAAATTTATTCACACACAAAGAATGAACACAAAAGTTTTGTTATCCAAGTTTGAAAATTTCCACTAGTTCCACTCTGATAGCTCGGAATTTTATAAGAAAGAGTACACATGTTTTAAAAAATGGATATGCATGCTTGAAACATGTTAAAGATGCCACTTTCCTATGGATCCAAACTTTTTAAAGAGAATAACATTAAATTCCCTAGTGTACATGTGGTGGGATATTTACCTGAGTCAAACCAGCCATTATTTTGCCCATTTACAAAACGCAGACACTACGATCATGGAGGTGTGTAAAGTGATTTATCATGCATAGCGGGCTATATTTTTGTAAGGAATGACTTATGGATTGAGAGTCAACACTCAGTCAAAAATCTCCGCCTCCCCCCTTTTCCTTACAATTGCAGAACCTTATATATAACAACTAAAAAGAGTTTACAATCCCTAAAAATTAAAAACATTTTTTGGAATTATCTCTCTCTACATTTGTGCATTATGTGTTTCCATTTTAGATGTATACTTTTTTCTTAAATCAAAACTTGAGTATTCACCTTCCCTCCATCTCGTAAACAAAAAAAAGATATAAATGGCTTAGATCATAACAAAATGTAAATTTTAGAGTTTATGTAAGAAAAGAATTTAAAGAAATAAAAATGTATGTAAAGAAAATTTATTCACACACCACAAATGAACACAAAAGTTTTGTTATCCAAGTTTTGGAAATTCCACTAGTTCAACCCAAATTGCTCGGAATTTTATAAGAAAAAGATTTTTCTACACATGTTTTACAAAATCGATAACAATGCTTGAAACATGTTAAATATGCAAATGACCTATGGATCCAAACTTTTTAAAGAGAATAACATTAAATTCCCAAGTGAACGTGTGGTGGGATATTTACCCGAGTCAAACATTCCATTATTTTGCCCATTTACATAAAGCTGACCAAACGATCATAGATGATTGCAAAGTGATTTATCATGTGTAACGGGCCATATTTTAATAAGGAATAACTTATGGATGGGATCAACACACAGTTTAAAATCCCTCGCGTCCCCTTTTTCCCGTTGATTGCAGAACCTGGTAAATAAAAAATAACTAAAGTTTACAATCCATGAAATTACATACACTTTTTTGAATTATCTCTCTCTACATTTGTGGATTTTGCATTTCCATTTTAGATATATACTTTTTTCTTATATCAAAACTTGAGTTTTTACTTTCCCTTCATCTCGTAAACAAAAAAAAGATAAAAGGCAAATAGATCACAACAAAATGAAAATTTTAGAGTTTATGTGAGGAAAGAATTTAAAGCAATAAAAAATGCATGTAAAGAAAATTAATTCACACACCACAAATGAACACAAAAGTTTTGTGATGCAAATTTGGGAAATTCCACTAGTTCAACCCAAATAGCTCAAAATTTTGTAAAACAAAGATTTTTCTACACAAGTTTTATAAAATGGATATGCCTGCTTGAAACATGTTAAATATGCACATGACCTATATATCCGAACCTTTTAAAGAGAATAACGTAAAATTCCCAAGTGAATGTGTGGTGGAATATTTACCCAAGTCAAAAAAGCCATCATTTTGCCCATTTACAAAAACCTGACCTAATGATCATAGATGAGTGTAAAGTGATTTATCATGCGTAGCGGGCTATATTTTTGTAAGGAATGACTTATGGATTGGGTGTCAACACTCTGTTCAAAATCCCACGCCTCCCCCTTTTCCCGACGATTATAGAACCGGATATATAAAAAAAAAGAGTTTACAACCCCTAAAAATTAGAGACACTTTCTGGAATTATCTCTCTCTACATTTGTGCATTGTGCATTTCCATTTTAGATGTATACTTTTTTCTTAAATCAAAACTTGAGTTTTCACTTCTTCTTCATCTCGTAAACAAAAAAAGATATTAAAGGCAAATAGATCACAACAAACTGAAATTTTTAGAGTTTATGTACGGAAAGAATGAAAAGCAATAAAAAATGTAAGTAAAGCAATTTTTTTCACACACCACAAATGAACACAAAAGTTTTGTTATCCTAGTATTGGAAATTCCTCTAGTTCATCCCTAACAGCTCGGAATTTTATGAGAAAGAGATTTTTCTACACATGTTTTAAAAAATGGATATGCATGCTTGAAACATGTTAAAGTTGCAAATGACCTATGGATCCAAACCTTTTAAAGAGAATAACATTAAATTTCCAAGTGAACATGCGGTGGGATATTTACTCGAGTCAAACAAGCCATTATTTTTCCCATTTACAAAAAGTTGACCTAGCAATCAATCATAGATGATTGTAAAGTGATTTATCATGCGTAACGAGCTATAATTTTGTAAGGAATGACTTATGGATTAGGAGTCAACACTCAATTAAAAATCCCCCGCCTCCCCCTTTTCCCGACGATTGTAGAACCTCATACATAAAAACTAAAAAGACCTTACAATCCGTAAAAAGTACATGCACTTTTTGGAATTATCTCTCTCTACTTTTGTGCATTGGGCATATCCATTTTAGATGTATACTTTTTTCTTAAATCAAAACTTGAGTTTTCACTTTCCTTTCATCTCGTAAACCCAAAAAGAGGTAAAAGGCAAATAGATCCCAACAAAATGAAATTTATTGAGTTTATGTTTGGAAAGAATTTAAAGCAATAACAAACGTAAGTAAATAAAATTTATTCACACACCACAAATGAACACAAAATTTTTGTTATCCAAGTTTGGGAAATTCCACAAGTTCAACCCTAATTGCTCGGAATTGTTAAAGAAAGAGATTTTTCTACGCATGTTTTAAAAAACGGATATGCATGCTTGAAACATGTTAAAGATGCAAATGACCTATGGATCCAAACCTTTTAATAAAAATAACATTAAATTCCCGAGACAAACAAACCATTATTTTGCCCATTTACAAAATGATGACCTAACGATCATAGATGATTGTAAAGTGATTTATATTGCGTAACGGGCTATATTTTGGTAAGGAATGACTTTTGGATTAGGAGTCAACAGTCAGTTAAAAATCCCCACCTCCCCCTTTTCCCAACTATTTCAGAACCAGATAAATAAAAAATAAAAAGAGTTTAACATCCCTCAAAATTACCGACACTTGTTTGAATTATCTTTCTCTACATTTGTGCATTGTGCATTTCCATTTTAGATGTATAATTTTTTCTTAAATCAAAACTTGAGTTTTCATTTTCCTTTCATCACGTAAACACAAAAAGAGATAAAAGGCAAATAGATCACAACAAAATGAAAATTTTTGAGTTTATGTGTGGAAAGAATTTAAAGCAACAAAAAATGTATGTAAAGAAAATTTACAAGTTTTGTAATGCAAGTTTGGGAAATTCCACTAGTTCAACCCTAATAGCTCGGAATTTTATCAAAAAGAGATTTTCCTAGACATGTTTTAAAAATTGGATATGCATGCTTGAAACAAGTTAAAGATGTACATGACTTATGGATCCAAACCTTTTAAATAGAATTACATTAAATTCCCAAGTGAACGTGTGTTGGGATATTTACCCGAGTCAAACAAGCCATTATTTTGCCCATTTACAAAAAGCTAACCTAATGATTATAGATGCGTGTAAAGTGATTTATCATGTGTAGCGGGCTATATTTTTGTAAGTAATGACTTTTGTATTTGGAGTCAACACTCACTTAAAAATTCCTCGATCCACCTTTTCCTATCGATTGCAGAACCTCATATATAAAAACCAAAAAGACTTTACAATTTCTAAAAATTACAGACACTTTTTTGAATTATCTCTCTCTACATTTGTGTATTGTGCTTTTCCATTTTAGATGTATAATTTTTTCTTAAATCAAAACATGACGTTTCACTTTCCCTTCTTCCCGTAAAAAAAAAAGAGATAAAAGGCAAATAGATCCCAACAAAATGAAAATTTTAGAGTTAATGTGTGGAAAGAATTTGAAGAAATAAAAAATGTAAGTAAAGATATTTTATTCACACACCACAAATGAACACAAAATTTTTGTAATCCATGTTTGGGAAATTCCACTAGTTTAACCTTAATAGCTCGGAATTTTCTAATAAGCAGATTTTTCTACACATTTTTTAAAAAATGGATATGCTTGAAACATATTAAAGTTGAAAATGACCTATGGATCCTAACCTTTTAAAAACAATAACATTAAATTCCCAAGTGAACGTGCGGTGGGATATTTACGTGAGTCAATCAAGCCATTATTTTGCCCATTTACAAAAAGCTGACCTACCAATCGTTGATGACTGTAAAATGATTTATAATGCGTAACGGGCTATATTTTTGTCAGGAATGACTTATGGATTTAGAGTCAACACTCAGTTAAAAATTCCCTGCCTCCCCCTTTTCCCGACGATTGCAGAAACTGATATATCAAAACTAAAAACAGTTTACAATCCATAAAAATTACAGAGACTGTTTGAAATTATCTCTCTCTACATTTGTGCACTGTGCATTTCCATTTTAGATGTATACATTTTTTCTTAAATCAAAACTTGCGTTTTAACTTTCCCTTCATCTCGTAAATAGAAAAAGAGATAAAAGGCAAATAGATAACAACACAATGAAAATTATAGAGTTTTGTATGGAAAGAATTTAAAGCAAAAACAAATGTAAGTAAACAAAATTTTTCATATACCAAATGAACACAAAATTTTTTTATCCAAGTTGGGGAAATTCCACTAGTTCAACCCTAATAGCACGGAATTTTATCAGAAAGAGACTTTTCTACACATGTTTTAAAAAGTGGATATGCATGCCTGAAACATGTTAAAGATGCAAATGACCTATGGATCCAAACCTGTTAAAGAGAATAACATTAAATTCCCAAGTGAACATGTGGTGGGATATTTACCCGAGTCAAACAAGCCATTATTTTGCCCAGTTACAAAAAGCTTACTTAACGAGCATAGATGAGTGTAAAGTGATTTATCATGTGTAATGGGCTATATTTTTGTAAGGAATAAATTGATGGATTGGGAGTCAACACTCAATTAAAAATCCCCCACCTCCCCCTTTTCCTGACGATTGCAGAACCAGACATATAAAAACTAAAAACAGTTTACAATCCCTAAAAATTACAGACACTATTTGGAATTATCTCTCTCTACATTTGTGCACTGTGGATTTTCATTTTAGATGTATACTTTTTTCTTAAATCAAAACTTGAGTTTTCACTTTCCCTTCATCTCGTTAACAAAAAAAGAGATAAAAGGGAAATAGATGACAACAAAATGAAATTTTTAGAGTTTATATATGGAAAGAATTTAAAGCAATAACAAATGTAAGTAAGGAAAATTTATTCATACCCCACAAATGAACACAAAATTTTTGTTATCCAAGTTTGGGAAATTCCACTATTTCGACCCTAAAGGCTAGGAATTTTCTAAGAAAGAGATTTTTCCACACGTCTTAAAAAATAGATATGCATGCTTGAAACATGTTAAAGATGAAAATGTCCTATGGATCCAAACCTTTTAAAGAGAATAACATTAAATTCCAAAGTGAATGTGCGGTGGGATATTTACCCGAGTCAAACAAGCCATTACTTTGCACATTTACAAAAAGCTGACCTAACGATCATAGATGATTGTAAAGTGATTTATAAAGCGAACGGGCTATACTTTTGTAAGGAATGACTTAAGGATTGCGAGTCAAAATCCCCACCTCCCCCTTTTCCCGATGATTGCAGAACGTGATATTTAAAAACTAAAAAGAGTTTAAAATCCCTAAAAATTATAGACACTTTTTGGAATTATTTCTCTCTACATTTGTGCATTGTGCAATTACATTTTAGATGTCTTCTTTTTTCTTATCTCAAAACTTGAGTTTTCGCTTTCCCGTCTTCTCGCAAACAAAAAAAGAGATAAAAGGCAAATAGATCACACCAAAATGAAAATTTTAGAGTTTGTGTCCGGAAAGAATTTAAAGAAACAAGGAATGTAAGTAAAGATACATATGACCTATGGGCCAAAACCTTTTAAATAGAATAACATTAAATTCTCAAGTGAACGTGCGGTGGGATATTTACCCGAATAAAACAAGCTATTATTTTGCCTATTTACAAAATGCTAACCTAACGATTATAGATGATTGTAAAGTGATTTATCATGCATAATGGGTTATATTTTTTTTAGGAATGACTAATGGATTCAGAGTCAACACTCAGTTAAAATTCCCCCGCCTCCCCCTTTTTCCAACGATTGCAGAACCTGATATATAAAAACTAAAAAGAGTTTACAATCCCTAAATATTACAGACACTTTTTGGAATTATCTCTCTATACATTTGTGCATTGTGCATTTTCCATTTTAGAAGTATACTTTTTCGTTAAATAAAAACTTTAGTTTTCACTTTTCCTTCATCTCGTAAACAAAAAAAGACATAAAAGGCAAATAGATCACAATGAATGAAAGTTTTAGAGTTTATATATGGAAAGAATTTAAAGAAAAAAAAATGTAAGTAAAGAAAATTTATTCACACACCACAAATGAACACAAAATTTTTTTATCCAAGTTTTGGAAATTCCACTAGTTCAACCCTAATAGCTCGGAATTTAATAAGAAAGAGATATTTCTACACATGTTTTAAAAAATGGATATGCTTTTTTAAAACATGTTAAAGATGCAAATGACCTATGGATCCAAACCTTTTAAGGAGAATAACATTAAATTCTCATGTGAACGTGCGTAGAGATATTTTCCCGAGTCAAACAAGCCATTATTTTTCCCATTTACAAAAAGCTGACCTAACGATCATAGATGATTGTAAAGTGATTTATCATGTGTAATAGGCTCTACTTTTGTAAGCAATGACTTATGGTTTGGGAGTCAACACTCAATTAAAAATCCCCCGCCTACCCCTTTACCCGACGATTGCAGAACCTGATATATAAAAACTAAAAAGTTTTTACAATCCCTAAAAATTACTGAAACTTTTTGGAATTATCTCTCTGTACATTTGTGCATTGTGCATTTCCATTTTAGATGTATAATTTTTTCTTAAATCAAAGCTTGAGTTTTCACTTTCCCTTCATCTCGTAAACAAAAAAAGAGAAAAAAAGCAAATAGATTACAACAAAATGAAAAAATTTCAGTTTATATGTGGAAAAAATTTAAAGCAATAAACAAATGTACGTAAATAAAATTTAATCACACACCACAAATGAACACAAAAGTTTTGTTTTCCAAGTTTGGGAAATTCCACTAGTTGAACCCAAATAGCTCAGAATTTTATAAAAAAGAGATTACTCTACAGAAGTTTAAAAAAATGGATATGCATGCTTGAAACATGTTAAAGATACAAATGACCTATGTATTAAAACCTTGCAAAGAGAATAACAGTAAATTCTAGAGTAAACATGCGGTGCGATATTTACCTAAGTCAAACCAGCCATTATTTTCCCCATTCACAAAAAGCTGACCTAGCTATCATAGATGATTGTAAAGTGATTTATCATGCGTAACGTACTATATTTTTTTAAGGAATGACTTATGGATAGGGAGTCAACACTCAGTCAAAAATCACCCACCTCCCCTTTTTCCCAACGATTGCAGAACCTGATATATAAAAACTAAAAAGGGATTTGAATCCCTAAATATTACAGACACTTTTTGGAATTATCTCTCTCTACATTTGTGCATTGTGCATTTCTATTTTAGATGTATACTTTTTTCGTAAATCAAACCTTGTGTTTTAACTTTCACTTCATCTCGTAAACAATAAAAGAGATAAAAGGCAAATAGATCACAAAAAAATGAAAAATTTAGAGTTTATATATGGAAAGAATATAAAGTAATAAACAAATGTAAGTAAAAAAAATTTATTCACACACCACAAATGAACACAAAATTTTTGTTATCCAAGTTTGGTAAATTCCACAAGTTCAACCTTAATAGCTCTGAATTTTATAAGAAAGAGATTTTTCTACACATATTTGAAAAAATAGATATGGATGCTTGAAACATATTAACGATGCAAATCACCTATGGATCCAAACCTTTTAAAGAGAATAACATTAAATTCTCATGTGAACGTGCGGTAGGATATTTACCTGACACAAACATGTCATTATTTTGCCTATTTACAAAAAGCTAAACTAACGATCATAGTTGATTGTAAAGTGATTTATCATGCATAATGAGGTATAGTTTATTATCAAATGACTTATGGATTGGCAGTCAACACTCAGTTAAAAATCCCTTGCCTCCCCCTTTTTCCGACCATTGCAGAACCTGATTTATAAAAACTAAAAGGAGTTATACAATCCCAAAAAATTACAGACACTTTTTGGAATTATCTCTCTCTACATTTGTGCATTGTGCATTTCAATTTTAGATGTATACTTTTTTTTAAATCAAAGCTTGAGTTTTCACTTTCCCTTCATCTCGTAAACTAAAAAAGAGATAAAAGGCAAATAGATCACAACAAAATGAAAATTTAAGAGTTTATGTATCGAAAGAATTCAAAGCACTAAAAAAATGTAAGTAAAGAAAATTTATTCACACACGACATAAGAACACAAATGTTTTATTATCCAAGTTTTCAAAATTTCACTAGTTCAACCTTATTAGCTTGAAATTTAATAAGAAAGAGATATTTCTACACATGTGTTAAAAAATGATTATGCATGCTTGAAACTAGTTAAAAATGTAAATGACCTACAGATCCAAACCTTTTAAAGAGAATAACATTAAATTCTTATATGAACGTGCGGTGGGATATTTACCCGAGTCCAACAAGCCATTATTTTCCCCATTTACAAAAAGTTGACCTAACGATCATAGATGATTATAATGTGATTTATCATGCGTAACTGGCTATATTTTTGTTAGGAATGACTTATGGATTGGGAGTCAACACTATATTAAAAATCCCACGCCTCCTCCTTTTCCCGACTATTGCAGAACAGGATATAAAAAAACTAAAAAGAGTTTACAATCCCTAAAATTTACAGAAACTTTTTGGAATTATCTCTCTTTACATTTGTGCATTGTACATTTCAATTTTAGATGTATTCTTTTTTTTCTTAAATCAAAGATTGAGTTTTCACTTTCCCTTCATCTCGAAGAGAAAAAAAGAGATAAAAGCCAAATAGATCACAACAAAATGAAAATTTTAGAGTTTATATATAGAAAGAATTTAAAGCAATAAACAAATGTAAGTAAAGAAAATTTATTCACACGCCACAAATGAACACAAAAGTTTTGTTATCCAAGTTTGGAAAATTCAACTAGTTCAACCCTAATAGCTCAGAATTTTATAAGAAAGAGATTATTCTACACAAGTTTTAAAAAATGGATGTGCATGCTTGAAAAGAGATAGAGATTGAAATGACCTATGGATCAAAACCTTTTAAAGAGAATAACATTAAATTCTAGAGTGAACGAGCGGTGGGATATTTAACAGAGTCAAACAAGCCATTTTTTTGCCCATTTACAAAAAGCTGACCTAACGATCATAGATGATTGTAAAGTGATTTATCATGTGTAACGGGCTATATTTTTGTAAGGAATGACTTATGGATTGGGTGTCAACACTCAGTTAAAAATCCCCCACCTCCCCCTTTTCCCAACGATTGAAAAACCTGATATATAAAAACTAAAAAGAGTTTACAATTCCTAAATATAACAAACACTTTTTGGAAGTATCTCTCTAAATTTGCACATTGTGCATTTCCATTTTAGATGTATATTTTTTTCTTAAATCAATACTTCAGTTTTCACATTCCCTTCATCTCGTCAACAAAAAAATGAGATAAAAGGCAAATAGATCACAACAAAATGAAAACTTTAGAGTTTATATATGGAAAGAATTTAAAACAATAAACAAATCTAAGTAAAAACAATTTATCCACACACCACAAATGAACACAAAAGTTTTTTCATTCAAGTTTGGGAAATTCCACTAGTTCAACCCTAATAGCTCGAAATTTTGTAAGAAAGAGATTTTTCTACACATGTTTTAAAAAATGGATATGCATGCTTGAAACATGTTAAAGATGCAAATGACCTAAGGATCCAAACCTTTTAAAGAGAATAACATAAAGTTCTCAAGTGAACGTGACGTGGGATATTTACCCGAGTCACACATGCCATTACTTTGCCCTTTTACAAAAACCTGACCTAGTGATCATAGATGATTGTAAAGTGATTTATCTTGCGTAACGGGTTATATTTTTGTAAGGAATGACTTATGGATTGGGAGTCAACACTCAGTTAAAATCCCCTGCCTCCCCCTTGTAGAACCTAATATACAAAAACTACAAAGAGTTTACAATCCCTAAAAATTACAGACACTTTTTGGAATTATCTCTCTCTACATTTGTGCATTTGAATTTTAGTGGTATACTTTTTTCTTAAATTAAAGCTTGAGTTTTCACTTTCCCTTCATCTCAAAAACAAGAAAAGAGATGAAAGGCAAATAGATCAAAAGAAAATGAAAATTTTGGATTTTATGTATGGAAAGAATTCAAAGCAATAAACAAATGTAAGTAAAGAAAATGTATTCACAGACCACAAATGAACAAAAAAGTTTTGTTATCCAAGTTTGGGAAATTCCACTTGTTCAACTCTAATAGCTCAGAATTTTATAAGAAAATGATTTTTCTACACATGTTTTAAAAAATGGATATGCATGCTCGAAACATGTTAAAAATGCAAATGACCTATGGATGCAACCCTTTTAAAGAGAAAACATTAAATTCTCAAGTGAACGTGCGGTGGGATATTTGCCCGAGTCAAACAAGCCATTATTTTGCCTATTTACAAAAAGCTGACCTACGGATCATAGATGATTGTAAAGTGATTTATCATGCGCAACAGGCAATTTTATTGTAAGGAATGACTTATGGATTGGGAGTCAACACTTAGGTAAAAATCCCCCGCCTCCCCATTTTCTCGACGATTGCAGAACCTGATACATAAAAACTAAAATGAGTTTACAATCCGTAAATATTACAGACACATTTTGGAATTATCTCTCTCTACATTTGTGCATTTTGCATTTCCATTTTAGATGTAAACTTTTTTCTTAAATTAAAGGTTGAGTGTTTACTTTCCCTTCATCTTGTAAACAAAAAAAGAGATAAAAGGCAAATAAATCACAACAAAATGAAAAATTTAGAGTTTATATATGGAAAGAATTTAAAGAAATAAAAAATTGTACATAAAGAAACTTTATTCACACACACAAACATACACAAAAGTTTTGTTATCTAAGTTTGGGAAATTCTACTTGTTAACCTATAATAGCTCGGAATTTTATAAGCAAGAGATTTTTCGACACATGTTTTTAAAAAATGGATATGCATGCTTGAAACATATTACAGATGCAACTGGCCTATGGATCCAAATCTTTTAAAGAGAATAACATTAAATTTTCAAGTGAACATGCGGTGGGAAATTTACTCGAGTCAAACAAGCCATTATTTTTTGCCTATTTACAAAAAGCTGACCTAATGATCATAGATGATTGTAAAATGATTTATCATGCATAATGGGCTATATTTTTTTAAAGAATGAATTATGGATTGGGAGTCAACACTTAGTTAAAAATCCCCCGCCACCCTCTTTTCCCGACGATTACAGAACCTGATATATAAAAATTAAAAGAAGTTCACAATCCCTAAAAATTACAGACCTTTTTTGGAATTATCTCTCTCTACATTTGTGCATTGTGTATTTCCATTTTAGATGTATACTTTTTTCTTAAATCAAAGCTTGAGTTATCACTTTGCCTTCATCGTGTAAACAAAAAAAGAGATAAAAGGCAATAAGATCTCAACAAAATGAAAATTTTAGAGTTTATGTATGGATAGAATTCAAAACAATAAACAAATGTAAGTAAAGAAAATTTATTCCTACACCATAAATTAACACAAAACTTTTGTTATCCAAGTTTGGCAAATTCCACTAGTTCAACCCTAATAGCTTGTACTTTTATAAGAAAGAGATTTTTCTACACATGTTTTAAAAAATGGATATGCAAGCTTGAAACATGTTAAAGATACAAATGACCTATGGATAAAAACTTTTTAAAGAGAATAACATTATATTCTAGAATGAACGTGCAGTTGGATATTTACCTGTGTCAAACAAGCCATTATTTTGCCCATTTACAAAAAGCTGACCTAACGATCATAAATGATCGTAAAGCGATTTATCATGCATAACAGGCTCTATTTGTGTTAGGAATGACTTATGGATTTGGAGTCGACACTCAATTAAAAACCCCCCGCCTCCCCCTTTTTCAACACTAATGCAGAACCTGATATATAAAAACTAAAACGGGTTTACAATCCCTAAAAATTACATACACTTTTTGGAATTATCTCTCTTACATTTTTGCATTGTGCATTTCCATTTTAGATGTATACTATTTTCTTAAATCAAAGCTTGAGTTTTCACTATCCCATCATCTCGTAAACAATAAAAGAGATAAAAGGCAAATAGGTCATAACAAAATGAAAATTATAGAGTTTATGTATGGAAAGAATTCAAAGCAATAAACAAATGTATGTAAAGAAAATTTATTCACACACGACAAATGAACACAAAAGTTTTGTTATCCAAGTTTGGGAAATTCCACTAGTTCAACCCTAATAGATCGGAAATTTATAAGAAAGCGATTTTTCTACACATGTTTTAAAAAATGGATACGCATGCTTGAAACAAGTTAAAGATACAAATTACCTATGGATCAAATCATTTTCACGAGAATAAAAATAAATTCTCAAGAGCGGGATATTTACCCGAGTCAACCAAGCCAATATTTTGCCCATTTACAAAAACTGACCTAACGATCATAGATTATTGTAAAGTGATTTATCATGCATAACGGGCTATATTTTTGTTAGGAATGACTTATCGATTGGGATTCAACACTCAATTAAAAATCCCCCGCCTCCCCCTTTTCCCGATGATTGCATAACCTGATAAATAAAAACTAAAAAGAGTTTATAATCCCTCAATATTATAGACACTTTTAGGAATTATCTCTCTCTACATTTGTGCATTGTGCATTTCCATTTTAGCAGTACACTTTTTTCTTAAATCAAAGCTTGAGTTTTCACTTTCCCTTTTAAAAAATGGCTATGCATGCTTGAAACATGTTAAAGATGCAAATGATCTTTGGATCCAAACCTTTTAAAGAGAATAACATTAAATTCTCAAGTGAAAGTGTGGTGGGATATTTACCCGAGTAAAACAAGCCATTATTTTGTCCATTTGCAAAAAGATCACCTAACGATCATAGATGATTGTAAAGTGATTTATCATGCGTGACGGGCTATATTTTAGTAAAGAATGACTTATGGATTGGGAGTCAATACTCCGTTAAAAATCCCCCGCCTCCCCCTTTTCCCGACGATTGCAGACCTGATAAATAAAAACTGAAAAGAGTTTACAACCATAAATATTACCGACACTTTATGGAATTATCTCTCTGTACATTTGTGCATTGTGCATTTCTCTTTTAGATGTATACTTTTTTCTTAAATCAAAGCTTGAGTTTTCACTTTCCCTTCATCTCGTAAACAAAAAAAGAGATAAAAGGCAAATACATCAGAATGAAATGTAAATTTTAGAGTTTATATTTGGAAAGAATTTAAGTAAAAATAATTTATTAACACACCAGAAATGAACACAAAAGTTTTGTTATCCAAGTTTGGGAAATTCCACTAGTTCAACCATAATCGCTCGGAATTTTATAAGAAAGAGATTTTTATACACATGTTTTAAAAAATGGATATGCATGCTTGAAACAAGTTAAAGATGCAAATGACCTATGGATCCAAACCTGTTTAAAAGAATAACATTAAATTCTCATGTGAACGTGCTGTGGGATATTTACCTGAGTCAAACAAGCTATTATTTTGCCCATTTAAAAAAAGCTGACCTAACTATCATTGATGATTGTAAAGTGCTTTATCATGCGTTACATGCTATATTTTTTTAAGGAATGACTTATGGATGGGAGTCAACACTCAGTTTAAAATCCCCCGCCTCCCCCTTTTCTTGATGATTGCAGAACCTGATATATAAAAACTAAAAAGAGTTTAGAATCCCTAACAATTATAGACACTTTTTGAAATTATCTCTCTCTACATTTTTGCATTGTGCATTTCCATTTTAGATGTATACTTTTTTCTTAAATCAAAACTTGAGTTTTCACTTTCCCATCTTCTCGTAAACAAAAAAAAAGAGATAAAAGGCAAATAGTTCACAACAAAATGAAAATTTTAGAGTTTATGTATGGAAAGAATTCAAAGAAATAAAGAAATGTAAGTAAAGAGAATTTATTCACACACCACTAATGAACACAAAAGTTTTGTTATCCAAGTTTGGGAAATTTCAGTAGTTCAACCCTAATTGCTCGAAATTTTATAAGAAAGAGAATTTTCTACACATATTTTAAAAAATGGATATGTATGCTTGAAACATGTTAAAGATGCAAATGACCTATCGATCCAAATCTTTAAAAGAGAATAACATTAAATTCTCAAGTGAACGTGCGGTGGAATATTTAACCGAGTCAAACAACCATTATTTTGTCCATTTCCAAAAAAGCTGACCCAACGATCATAAATGATTTTCAAGTGATTTATCATGCGTTACGGGCTATATTTTTGTAAGGAATAACTTATAGATAGGGAGTCAAAACTCAGTTAAAAATCCCATGCCTCCCCCTTTTCCCGACGATTGCAGAACTTGATATATAAAAACTAAATAGAGTTTAAAATCCCTAAAAATTATAGACACTTTTTGGAATTATCTCTCTGTACATTTGTTCATTGTTCATTTCCATTTTCGATGTATACTTTTTTCTTAAATCAAAGCTTCCCTTCATCTCGTAAACCAAAAAAAAAGATAAAAGGCAAATAGATAACAACAAAATGAAAATTTTAGAGTTTATGTATGGAAAGAATTTAAAGAAATAAAAGAATGTTATAAAGAAAACTTATTCACACACCACAAATGAACAAAAAAGTTATGTTATCCAAGTTTAGGAAATCCCTCTAGTTCATCCCTAATACCTCAGAATTTTATAAGAAAGAGATTTTTCTACACATGTTTTAAAAAATGGATATACATGCTTGAAACATGTTAAAGATGAAAATGACCAATGGATCCAAACCTTTTCAAGAGAACAACATTAAATTCTCATGTGAACGTGCGGTGGGATATTTACCCGAGTCAAACAAGTCATTATTTTGCCCATTTACAAAAAATTAACCTAACGATCATAGATGATTGTAAAGTGATTTATAATGCTTCACAGGCTTTATTTTTTTAAGAAAAGACTTATGAATTGGGAGTCAACACTCAGTTAAAAATCCCCCGCCTCCCCCTTTTCCCGACGATTGCAGAATCTGATTTATAAAAACTAAAAAGAGTTTACAATCCCTAAAAATTACCAACACTTTTTGGAATTATCTCTCTCTACATTTGTGCAATGTGCATTTCCATTGTAGATGTATACTTTTTTCTTAAATCAAAACTTGAGTTTTCACTTTCCCTTCCCCTTCTTTGCGTAAACAAAAAAGAGATAAAAGGCAAATAGATTACAACAAAATGAAAATTCTTGAGTTTATGTATGGAAAGAATTTAAAGCAATAAACAAATGTCAGTAAAGAAAATTTATTGAAACACCAAAATGAACACAAAAGGTTTGTTATCCAAGTTTGGGAAATTCCACTAGTTCAACCCGAATAGCTCGGAATTTTATAAGAAAGTGATTTTTCTACACATGCTTTAAAAAATGGATATGCATGCTTGAAACATGTTAACTACTCAAATGACCTATGGATCCAAACCTTTTATAGACAATAACATTAAATTCTCATATGAACGTGTGGTGGGATATTTACCCGAGTCGAACAAGCCATTATTTTGCTCATTTACAAAATGCCGACCTAACGATCATAGATGATTGTAAAGTGATTTATCATGCCTAACGGGCTATATTTTTGTAAGGAATGACTTATGGAGTGGGAGTCAACACTCTGTTAAAAATCCCCCGACTCCCACTTTTCCCGATTGTTACAAAACTTGATATAAAAAAACTAAAAAGAGTTTACAATCCCTAAAAATTATAGACACGTTTTGGAATTTTCTTTTTCTACATTTGTGCATTGTTCATTTCCATTTTAGATGTGTATTTTTTTCATCAATCAAATTTTGAATTTTCACTTTCCCTACATCTCGTAAACATAAAAAGAGATAAAAGGCAAATAAAACACAACAAAAGGAAAATTTTAGAGTTTATGTAAGAAAAGAATTCGAAGCAATAAAAAATTGTAAGTGAAAAAAATTTATTCACAACCACATATGAACACAAAAGTTTTGTCATCCATGTTTGGGAAATTCCACTAGTTCAACCCTAATAGCTCAGAATTTTATAAGAAAGAGAGTTTTCTACACATGTTTTTAAAAATGGATATGCATGCTTGAAACACGTTAAAGATGCAAATGACCCATGGGTCCAAACCTTTTATAGATAATAATATTAAATTCTCAAGTGAACATGCGGTGGGATATTTACCCGAGTCAAACAAGCCATTATTTTGCCCATTTACAAAAAGCTGACCAAAGGATCATAGACGATTGTAAAGTGATTTATCATACGTAACGGGCTATATTTTTGTAAGGAATGACTCATAGATTGGGAGTCAACACTCAGTTAATAATCCCCCGCCTCCCCCTTTTCATGACGATTGTAGAACCTGATATATAAAAACTAAAAAGAGTTTACAATCCCTAAAAATTATAGAAACTTTTTGGAATTATCTCTCTCTACATTTCTGCATTGTGCATTTCCATTTTAGATGTATACTTTTTTCTTAAATCAAAGCTTGAGTTTTCACTTTCCCTTCATCTCGTAAACCAAAAAAATAGAAAAAAGGCAAATAGATCACAACAAAATGAAAATTTTAGAGTTTATGAATGGAAAGAATTTAAACCAATAAACAAATGTATGTAAAGAAAATTTATTCACACACCTCAAATGAACACAAAAGTTTTGTTATCCAAGATATGGAAATTCCACTAGTTCAACACTAATAACTCTGAATTTTATAAGAAAGGGATATTTTAACACATGTTTTAAAAATTGGGTATGCATGCTTGAAACAAGTTAAAGTTGCAAATGACCTATGAATCCAAACCTTTTAAAGAGAATAACATTAAATTACCAAGTGAACGTGCGGTGAGATATTTACCAGAGTCAAATAAGCCATTATTTTTCCCATTTACAAAAAGCTGACCTAACGGTCATAGATGAATGTAAATTGATTTATCATGTGTAACTGGCTATATTGTTTTAAGGATTGACTTATGGATTGGGAGTCAACACCTAGTTAAAAATCCTCCGCCTCCCCCTTTTCCTGACGATTGCAGAACCTAATATATAAAAACTGGAAAAAGTTTACAATCCCTAAAAATTACAAAGACTTTTTGGAATTATCTCTCTCTACATTTGTGCATTGTGCATTTCCATTTTTGATGTGTACTTTTTCCTTAAATCAAAACTGTAGTTTTTACTTTCCCTTCGTCTCGTAAACAAAAAAAGAGATAAAAGGCAAATAGATCACTAAAAAATGAAAATTTTAGAGTTTATGAATAGAAAGAATATAAAGCAATAAAAAAATGTAAGTAAAGAAAATTTATGCACACAGCACAAATGAACAAAAAAGTTTTGTCATCCAAGTTTTAGAACTTCCACTAGATCAACCCTAATCGCTTGGAATTTTATAAGAAAGAGATTTTTGTACACATGTTTTAAAAAATGGATATGCATGCTTGAAAGATGTTAAAGATGCCAATGACCTATGGATCAAAAACTTTTAAAAAGAATAACATTAAATTCTAAAGAGAACGTGCGGTGGGATATTTACCTGAGTCAAACAAGACATTATTTTGCCCATTTACCAAAAGCTGACCTAATGATCATAGATTATTGTAAAGTGATTTATCATGCGTAATGGGCTACATTTTTGTAAGCAATGACTTATGGATTGGGAGTCCACACTCAGTTAAAAATCCCATACCTCTCCCTTTTCCCGACAATTGCAGAACCTGATAAATAAAAACTAAATATTACAGAATTTTTTTGGAATTATCTCTCTATATATTTGTGCATATTGCATTTCCATTTTAGATGTATACTCTTTTTCTTAAATCAAAGTTTGAGTTTTCATTTTCCCTTCATCTCGTAAGCAAAAAAGAGATAAAAGGGAAATAGATCTCAACAAAATGAAAATTTTAGAGTTTATGTATGGAAAGAATTCAAAGCAATAAACAAATGTAAGTAAAGAAAATTTATTCACACATCACAAATGAACACAAAAGTTTTTTTATCCAAGTTAAGGAAATTCCACTAGTTCAACCCTAATAGCGCAGAATTTTATAAGAAAGAGAGTTTTCTACACAAGTTTGAAAAAATGGATATGCATGCTAGAAACATGTTAAAGATACAAATGACCTATGGATCAAAACCTTTTAAAGAGAATAATATTAAATTCTCATGTGCATGTGCGATTGGATATTTACTCGAGTCAAACAAGCCATTATTTTGCCCATTTACAAAAAGCTGACCTAACGATCATAGATGATTGTAAAGCGATTTATCATGGGTAACATCCTATTTTTTATTTAGGAATGACTAATGGATTGGGAGTCAACACTGAGTTAAAAATCCCCAGCCTCCCTCTTTTCCCATCGATTGTTGAACCTGATATATTAAAACTAAAAAAAGTTTACAATCCCTAAAAATTACAAACACATTTTGGAATTATCTCTCTCTAGATTTTTGCATTGTGCATTTCCATTTTAGATGTATATTTTTTTCTTAAATCAAAGCTTGAGTTTTCAGTTTCCCTTCGTCTCGTAAACAAAAAAAGAGATAAAAGGTAAATAGATCACAACAAAATGAAAATTTTAGAGTTTATGTTTGGAAATAATTCAAAGAAATAAACAAATGTAAGTAAAGAAAATTAATTCACACACCACAAAGGAACACAAAAGTTAGGTTATCCAAGTTTGGGAAATTCCACCATTTCAACCATAATAACTCTGAATTTTATAAGAAAGATTTTTCTACACATATTTGAAAAAATAGATATGGATGCTTGAAACATATTAACGATGCAAATGACCTATGGATCCAAACCTTTTAAAGAGAATAACATTAAATTATCAAGTGAACGTGCGGTGGGATATTTGCCTGGGTCAAATAAGCCATTATTTTTCCCATTTACAAAAAGCTTACCTACCGGTCGTTGATAGATATGGATGCTTGTAAATTGATTTATCATGTGTAACCGGCTATATTTTTTTAAGGATTGACTTATGGATTGGGAGTCAACACCTAGTTAAAAATCCTCCGCCTCCCACTTTTCCCGAAAATTGCAGAACCTAATAAATAAAAACTAAAAAGAGTTTACAATCCCTAAATAATACAGACACTTTTTGGAATTATCTATCTCTTTATTTGTGCATTGTGCATTTCCATTTTGGATGTGTACTTTTTCCTTAGTTTTTACTTTCCCTTCGTCTCATAAACAAAAAAAGAGATAAAAGGCAAATAGATCACCAAAAAATGAAAATTTTAGAGTTTATGAATAGAAAGAATATAAACCAATAAAAAAAATGTAAGTAAAGACAATTTATGCACACACAGTAAATGAACAAAAAAGTTTTGTCATCCAAGTTTTAGAAATTCCGCAAGTTCAACCCCAAACGCTCGGAATTTTATAAAAAAGAGATTTGTGTACACATGTTTTAAAAAATGGATATGCATGCTTGAAAGATGTTAAATATTCCAATCACCTATGGATCAAAAACTTTTAAAGAGAATAACAATAAATTCTCAAGAGAACGTGCGGTGGGATATTTACCCGAGTCAAAAGAGCCACTATTTTGCCCATTTACTAAAAGCTGACCTAATGATCATTGATTATTGTAAAGTGATTTATCATGCATAACGGGCTACATTTTTTAAGGAATGATTAATGGATTGAGAGTCCACATTCAGTTAAAAATCCCATACCTCTCCCTTTTCCCGACGATTGCAGAACCTGATAAATAAAAACTAAAAAGTGTTTACAATCCCTAAATATTATAGAAAATTTTTTGAATTATCTCTTTGTATATTTGTGCATATTGCATTTCCATTTTAGATGTATACTCTTTTCTTAAATCAAAACTTGAGTTTTCATTTTCCCTTCATCTCGTAAGCAAAAAAAGAGATAAAAGGGAAATAGATCTCAACAAAATGAAAATTTTAGAGTTTATGTATGGAAAGAATTCAAAGAAATAAAAAAATGTAAGTAAAGAAAATTTATTCACACATCACAAATGAACACAAAAGTTTTTTTATCCAAGTTAAGGAAATTCCACTAGTTCAACCCTACTAGCTCAGAATTTTATAAGAAAGAGAGTTTTCAACATATGTTTGAAAAAATGGATATGCATGCTAGGAACATGTTAAAGATACAAATGACCTATGGATAAAAAGCTTTTAAAGAGAATAATATTAAATTCTCATGTGCATGTGCAGTTGGATATTTACCCGAGTCAAACAAGCCATTATTTTGCCCATTTACAAAAAGCTGACCTAACGATCATAGATGATTGTAAAGCGATTTATCATGGGTAACAGGCTATTTTTTATTTAGGAATGACTAATGGATTGGGAGTCAACACTGAGTTAAAAATCACCAGCCTCCCTCTTTTCCCATCGATTGTTGAACCTGATATATTAAAACTAAAAAAAGTTTACAATCCCTAAAAATTACAAACACATTTTGGAATTATCTCTCTCTATATTTGTCATTGTGCATTTCCGTTTTAGATGTATAATTTTTTCTTAAATCAAAGCTTGAGTTTCAGTTTCCCTTCATCTCGTAAACAAAAAAAGAGATAAAAGGTCAATAGATCACAACAAAATGAAAATTTTAGAGTTTATGTATGGAAATAATTCAAAGAAATAAACAAATGTAAGTAAAGACAATTAAATCACACACCACAAAGGAACACAAAAGTTTGGTTATCCAAGTTTGGGAAATTCCACTAGTTCAACCTTAATAGCTCTGAATTTTATAAGAAAGAGATTTTTCTACACATATTTGAAAAAATAGATATGGATGCTTGAAACATATTAACGATGCAAATGACCTATGGATCCAAACCTTTTAAAGAGAATAACATTAAATTATCAAGTGAACGTGTGGTGGGATATTTACCTAAGTCAAACAAGCCATTATTTTGCCCATTTATAAAAAGCTGACCTAACGATCATAGATCATTGTAAAGTGATTTATCATGTATAACGGGCTACATTTTTGCAAGGAATGACTTATGGATTGGGAATCCGCACTCAGTTAAAAATCCACCACCTCCCCCTTTTCCTGAAAATTGCAGAACCTAATAAATAAAAACTAAAAAGAGTTTACAATCCCTAAATATTACAGACACTTTTTGGAATTATCTATCTCTTTATTTGTGCATCGTGCATTTCCATTTTAGATGTATACTTTTTCTTAAATCAAAGCATGAGTTTTCACTTTCCCTTCATTTCTTAAACAAAAGAAGAGATAAAAGGGAAATAGATCACACCAAAATGAAAATTTTAGAGTTTATGTATGGAAAGAATTCAAAGCAATAAACAATTGTTAGTAAAGAAAATTTATTCAAACACCACAAATGATCACAAAAGTTTTGTTATACAAGTTTGGGAAATTCCGCTAGTTCAACCCTAATAGCTCGGACTTTTATAAGAAAAATATTTTTCTACACATGTTTTAAAAATAGATATGCATGCTTGAAACATGTTAAAGATGCAAATGACCTAAGGATCCAAACCTTTTTAAGAGAAAAACATTAAATTCTCAAGTGAACGTGCGGTGGGATATGTACCCGAGTCAAAATGCCATTATTTTGCCCATTTACAAAAAGCTGACCTAATGATCATAGATGATTGTAAAGTGATTAATCATGCGTAACAAGCTATATTTTTTTAAGGAATGACTTATGGATTGGGAGTCAACACTCAGTTAAAAATCCCCCGCCTCCCTCTTTTCCCGACGATTGCAGAACCTGATATATAAAAAGTAAAAAGAGTTTACAATCCCTAAATATTTCAACCACTTTTTGGAACTATCTCTCTCTGTATTTGTGCATTGTGAATTTCCATTTTAGATGTCAAATTTTTTCTTAAACAATACTTCAATTTTCACATTCCCTTCATCTTGTAAACAAAAAAAGAGATAAAAGGCAAATAGATCACAACAAAATGAAAATTTTAGAGTTTATATATGGAAAGAATTTAAACCAATAAAAAAATCTAAGTAAATAAAATTTATTCACACACCAAAAATGAACGCCAAAGTTTTGTTGTCCAAGTCTAGGAAATTCCACTTGTTCAACCCTAATAGCTCGTACTTTTATAAGAAAGAGATTTTTCTACACATGTTTAAAAAAATTATATGCATGCTTGAAACATGTTAAAGATGCAAATGACCTATGGATCCAAACCTTTTAAAGAGAATAATATTAAACTCGCAAGTGAACGTGTTGTGGGATATTTACACGAGTCAAACAAGCCATTATTTTGCCCATTTACAAAAAAGCTGGCCTAACGATCAGAGATGATTGTAAAGTGATTTATCATGTGTAAAGGGCTATATTTTTGTAAGGAATGACTTATGGATAGGGATTCAATACTTAGTTAAAAATCCCCCGCCTCCCCCTTTTCCCGATGATTGAAGAACCTGATTTATCGAAACTAAAAAGAGTTTATAATCGCTAAAAATTACACACACTTTTTGGAATTATCTCTCTCAACATTTATGCATTGTGCATTTCCATTTTAGATGTATAATTTTTTCTTAAATAAATGCTTGAGTTTTCACTTTCTTTTCATCTCGTAAACAAAAAAAGAGATAAAAGTCATATAGATCACAACAAAATGAAAATTTTAGACTTTATGTATCGAAATAATTCAAACCAATAAACAAATGCAAAGTAGTGAAAATTTATTCGCACACCACAAATGAACACAAAAGTTTTGTTATCCAAGTTTGGGAAATTCCACTAGTTCAACCCAAATAGCTCAAAATTTTATAAGAAAGAAATATTTCTACACATGTTTTAAAAAATGGATAGGCATACTTGAAAGATGTTAAAGATGCAAATGACCTATGGATCCAAACCTTTTAAAGAGAATAATATTAAATTCTCTAGAGAATGTGCGGTGCGATATTTACTAGAGTCAAACATGCCACTATTTTGCCCATTTAAAAAAAGCTGACCTAACGATTATAGATGATTGAAAAGTGATTTAGCATGCATAACGGGCTATATTTTTCTAAGGAATGACTTATGGATTGGGAGTCTACACTCAGTAAAAAATGCCCCACCTTCCCCTTTTCCCAACGATTGCAGAATTTGATAAATAAAAAATAAAAAGAGTTTACAATCCCTAAATATTACAGACACTATTTGGAATTATCTCTCTCTATATTTGTGCAATGTGCATTTCCATTTTAGATGTATACTGTTTTTCTTAAATCAAAGCTTGAGTTTTCTTTTTCGCTTCAACTCGTAAACAAAAAAAGAGATAAAAGGGAAACAGATCACAACAAAATGAAAATTTTAGAGTTTATATATAGAAAGAATTTTAAAAAATATACAAATGTAAGTAAAGAAAATTTATCAAGACCCCACAAATTAACACAAGTTTTGTTATCCAATTTTGAGAAATTCCACTAGTTCAACCCTAATAGCTCGGAATTTTATCAGAAAGAAATTTTTCTACACATGTTTTAAAAAATAGATATGCATTCGTGAAACATGTTAAAGATGCAAATGACCTATGGATCTAAACTTTTTAAAGAGAATAACATTAAATTCTCATGTGAACGTGCGGATGGATATTTACCTGAGTCAAACAAGCCATTATTTTGCCCATTTACAAAAATCTAACCAAATGATCATAGATGATTGTAAAGTGATTTATCATGTGTAATGGGCTCTATTTTTTTAAGGAATGACTTATGGATTGGTAGTCAATACTTAGTTAAAAATCCCCCTCCTCCCCCTTTTCTCGACGATTAAAGAACCTGATATATAAAAACTTAAAAGAGTTTACAATCCCTAACAATTATAGACACTTTTTGGAATTATCTCTCTATATTTTTGCACTGTACATTTCCATTTTAGATGTATACTTTTTTCTTTATTCAAAGCTTGAGTTTTCACTTTCCCTTCATCTCGTAAACAAAAAAAAAAGATAAAAGGCAAATAGATCACAAAAAAATGAAAATTTTAGAGTTTATGAATGGAAATAATTCAAAGAAATAAACAAATGTAAGTAAAGAAAATTTATTCACACACCACAAATTAAGACAAAAGTTTTGTTATCCAAGTTTGGGAAATTCCACTAGCTTGATCCAAATAGCTCAGAATTTTATAAGAAAGATATTTTTCTACACATGTTTTAAAAAATGGATATGCATGCTTGAAAGTTGTTAAAGATTCAAATGACCTATGGATCCAAATCTTTTAAAGAGAATAACATTAAACTCAAATGAATGTGCGGTAGGATATTTAACCAAGTCAAACAAGCCATTATTTTGCCCATTTAAAAAACGCTAACCTAAAGATCATAAATTATTGTAAAATGTTTTATCATGTGTAACGGGCTATATTTTTTTAAGTAATGGCTTATAGATTGGGAGTCAACACAAAGTTAAAAATCCCCTGCCTCGCCCTTTTCTCTACAATTGTAGAACCTGATATATAAAAACTAAATGGAGTTTACAACCCTTAAAAATTACAGAAACTTTTTGGAATTATCTCGCATTACATTTGTGCATTGTTCATTTCCATTTTCGATGTATACTTTTTTCTTAAATCAAAACTTGAGTTTTCACTTTACCTTCATCTCGTTAAAAAAAAGAGATAAAAGGCAAATAGATCACAACAAAAATGAAAATTTTAGAGTTTATGTATGGAAATAATTTAATGCAATAAAAAAATGTAAGCATAGAAAATTTATTCACCCATCATAAATGAACACAAAATTTATGTTATCCAAGTTTGGGAAATTCCACGAGTTCGTCCCTAATAGCTCAGAATTTTTTAAGAAAGTGATTTTTTTACACAATTTTTTAAAAATGGAAATGCATGCTTGAAACATGTTAAAGATGCAAATGACCTATGGATCCAAACCTTTTAAAGAGAATAACATTAAATTATCAAGTGAACATGTAGTGGGATATTTACCCGAGTCAAACAAGCCATAATTTTTCCCATTTAAAAAAAGCTGACCTAATGATCATAGAAGATTGTAATGTGGTTTATCATGCGTAACGGTCTACATTTTTGTAAGTAATGACTTATGGATTGGGAGTCACCACCTAGTTAAAAATCCCCCGCCTCCCTCTTTTCCTGACGATTGCAAAACCTGATATATAAAAACTAAAAAGAGTTTACAATCCCTAAAAAGTACAGACACTTTTTGGAATTATCTCTCTCTATATTTGTGCATTGTGCATTTCCATTTTAGATGTATAATTTTTTCTTAAATAAAAACATGAGTTTTCCATTTCCCTTCATCTCGTAAACATAAAAAGAGATAAAAGGCAAATAGATCACTACAAAATGAAAATTTTGGAGTTTATGAATGGAAAGAATTTAAAGCAATAAACAAATGTAAGTAAACAAAATTTATTGACACACCACAAATGAACACAAAATTTTGTTATCCAAGTTTTGGAAATTCCAGTAGTTCAACCCTAATATCTCAGAATTTTATAAGAAAAAGATTTTTCTACACATGTTTTAAAAAATGAATATATAGGCTTGAGACATGTTAAAGATTCAAATGACCTATGGATCCAAACCTTTTAAAGAGAATAACAATAAATTTTCAAGTGAACATACGGTTGGATATTTACCTGAGTCAAAGAAGCCATTATTTTGCCCATTTACAAAAATCTGACCTAACGATTATAGATGATTGTAAAGTGATTTATGATGCGTAACGGGCTATATTTTTTTAGGAATGACTTATGGATTGGGAGTCAACACTTAGTTAAAAATCCCCCGCCTCCCCCTTTTTTCGACGATTACAGAACCTGATATATAAAAACTGAAGAGAGTTTACAATCCCTAAAAATTACAGACACTTTTTGGAATTATCTCTCTCTACATTTGTGCATTGTGCATTTCTATTTTAGATGTATACATTTTTCTTAAATCAACATTTGAGTTTTCACTTTCCCTTCATCTCGTAAACAAAAAAAGAGATAAAAGGCAAATAGATCACTACAAAATGAAAAATTTAGAGTTTATGAATGGAAAAAATTTATAGCAATAAACCAATGTAAGTAAATAAAATTTATTCACACACCACAAATGAACACAAATATTTTGTTACCCAAGTTTGGGAAATTGCACTAGTTCGACCCTTTTAGCTCGGAATTTTATATGAAAGAGATTTTTCTACACATGTTTTAAAAAAAGGATATGCATTCTTTAAACATGTTAAAGATGCAAATGATATATGGATCCTAACCTTTTAAAGAGAACAAAATTAAATTCTCAAGTGAACGTGCGGTGAGATATTTACCCGAGTCAAACAAGACATTATTTGTTGCATATACAAAAAGTTGACCTAACGATCATAGATTATTGTAAAGTGATTTATCATGAGTAACGGGCTATATTTTTGTAAGGAATGCCTCAAACATTGGGAGTCAACACTCATTTAAAAATTCCCCGCCTCTCCCTTTTCTCGACTATTGCTGAACATGATATATAAAAATTGAAAAGAGTTTACTATCCCTAAAAATTACAGACACTTTTTGGAATTATGTCTCTCTACATTTGTGCATTGTGAATTTCCATTTTAGATGTATACTTTTTCATAAATCAAAGCTTGAGTTTTCACTTTCCCTTCATCTCATAAACAAGAAAAGAGATAAAAAGGTAAATAGATCACCACAATATGAAAATTTTAAAGTTTATGTATGGAAAGAATTTAAAGCAATAAAAAATGTAAGTAAAGAAAATTTATTGACACAACACAAATGAACACAAAATTTTTGTAATCCAAGTTTGGGAAATTCCACTAGTTCAACCCTTATATCTCGAAATTTATAAGAAAGAGATTTTTCTACATATATTTTAAAAAATAAATATGCATGCATGAAACATGTTAAAGATGCAAATAACCTAAGGATACAAACCTTTTAAAGGGAATAACATTAAATTCTCAACTGAACGTGCGGTGGGTTATTTACCCGAACCAGACCAGCCATTATTTTGCCCATTTACAAAAGCCTGACCTTACGATCATAGATGATTGTAAAGTGATTTATCATATGTAATGGGCTATATATTTGTAAGGTATTACTTATGGATTGAAAGTCAACACTCAGTCAAAAATCCCTCTCCTCCCCCTTTCCCCGACGATTGCAGAACCTGATATAAACACTAAAAAGCGTTTACAATCCCTAAAAATTATAAACACTTTTTGGAAATATCTCTCTCTACATTTGTGCATTGTGCATTTCCATTTTAGATGTATAATTTTTTCTTAAATCAAGGCTTGAGTTTTCACATTCCCTTCATCTCTCAAAAAAAAAAAAAGAGATAAAAGGCAAATAAATCACAAAAAAATCAAAATTTTAATGTTTATGTATGGAAAGAATCTAAATTAATATACAAATGTAAGTAAAGAAAATTAATTGACTCACCACAAATAAAAAAAAAGTTTTGTTATCAAAGTTTGGGAAATTTCAGTTGTTCAACCCTAATAGCTCGGACTTTTATAAGAAAGAGATTTTTCTACACATGTTTTAAACATTGGATATGCATGCTTGAAACATGTTAAAGATGAAAATGACCTATGGATCCAAACCTTTTAAAGATAATAACATTAAATTCTCAAGTGAACGTGCTGTGGGATATTTACCCGAGTCAAACAAGCCATTATTTTGCCCATTTACGAAAAGTTGTCCTAATGGTCATAGATGATTGTAAAGTGATTTATCATGTGTAACGGGCTATATTTTTGTAAGGAATGACTTATGGATTGGGAGTCAACACTCAGTTAAAAATCCCCCGCCTCCCCCTTTTCCCCACGATCGAAGAACCGGATATATCAAAACTAAAAAGAATTTACAATCCCTAAAAATTACAGACACTTTTGGGAATTATCTCTCTCTACATTTGTGCATTGTGCATTTCCATTTTAGATGTATAATTTTTTCTTAAACCAATGCTTGAGTTTTCAATTTCCCTTCATCTCGTAAAAAAAAAGGGATAAAAGGCAAACAGATCACAACAAAATGAAAATTATAGACTTTATGTATCGAAAGAATTTAAAGAAATAAACAAATGTACGTTAAGAAAATTTATCCACACACCACAAATGAAAACAAAAGTTTCGTTATCCAAGTTAGGGAAATTCCACTAGTTCAACCCTAATAGCTCGGAAATTTACTAGAAAGAGATTTTTCTACGCATGTTTTAAAAAATGGATATGCATGTTGGAAACAAGTTAAAGATATAAATGACCTATGGATCAAAACCTTTTAAAGATAATAACATTAAATTCTCAAGTGAACGTGCGCTGCGATATTTACCTGAGTCAAACAAGCCATTATTTTGCCCATTTACAAAAAACTGATCTAACAATCATAGATCATTGTAAAGTGATTTATCATGCATAATGGGCTATATTTTTGCGAGGAATGACTTATGGATTGGGAGTCCACACTCAGTTAAAAATCCCCCGCCTCCCCCTTTTTCCTGACGATTGCAGTACCTAATACATAAAAACTAAAAAGTGTTTAAAATCCATAAACATTACAGACACTTTTTGGAATTATCTCTCTCTACATTTGTGCATTTTGAATTTCCATTTTAGTTGTATACTTTTTTCTTAAATCAAGGCTTGAGGTTTCACTTTCCCTACATCTCGTAAACAAAAAAGTACAACCGGCAACTAGATCACCACAAAAAGAAAATTTTAGACTTTATGTATGGAAAGAATTCAAAGCAATAAAAAAATGTAAGTAAATAAAATTTATTCACACACCACAAATGAACACAAAAGTTTTGTTATCCAAGTTTGGGAAATTCTACTTGCTCGACCCTAATAGCTCGGAATTTTATAAGACAAATTTTTCTTCACATGTTTTAAAAAATGGATATGCATGCTTGAAACATGTTAAAGATACAAATGACCTATGGATCAAAACCTTTTAAAGAGAAAAACATTAAATTCTGAAGTGAACGTGCGGTGCGATATTTACACGAGTCAAACAAGCCATTATTTCGAACATTTACAAAAACTTGACCTAACGATCATAGATGATACTAAAGTGATTTATAATGCGTAACGGGCTATATTTTTGTTAGGAATGACTTATCGATTGGGAGTCAAAACTCAGTTAAAAATCCATCGCCTCCCCCTTTTCCCAACGATTACAGAACCAGATATATAAAAAATAAAAAGAGTTTACAATCCATAAATGTAACAGACACTTTACGGAATTACCTCACTCTACAATTGTGCATTGTGCTTTTCTATTTTAGATGTATATTTGTTTCTTAAATTAAAGTTGAGTTTTTACTTGTCCTTCATCTCATAAACAAAAAAAGAGATAAAAGGCAAATAGATGACAACAAACTGAAAATTTTAGAGTTGATAGATGGAATGAATTTAAAGCAATAAACAAATGTAAGTATAGAAAATTTATTCATACAACAGATATGAACACAAAAGTTTTGTTATCTAAGTTTGCGAAATTTCACTAGCTCAACACTAATAGCTCGAAATTTTAAAAGAAAGAGATTTTTCTACACATGCTTTAAAAAATGGAATCCATGCTTGAAACTTATTAAAGATGCAAATGACCTATGGATCCAAACCTGTTAAAGAGAATAACAATAAATTCTCATGTGAACGTGTGGTGGGATATTTACCCGAGTCAAACAAGCCATTATTTTGCCCATTTATACAAAGATGACCTAAAGATCATAGATAATTTTAAAGTGATTTATCATGCATAACGGGTTATATTTTTTTTAAAGAATGACTTTTTGATTGGGGTCAACATTCAGTTAAAAATCCCCCGCCTTCGCCTTTTCCCGATGATTGCAGAACATGATATATAAAAACTAAAAAGAGTTTACTATCCCTAACAATTATAGACACTTTTTGGAATTATCTCTCTCCATATTTTTGCATTGTGCATTTCCATTTTAGACTTATACTTTTTTCTTAAATCAAAGCTTGAGTTTTTAATTTCCCTTCATCTCGTAAACAAAAAAAGAGATAAGAGGCAAATAGATCACTATAAAATGAAAATTTTAGAGTTTATGAATGGAAAGAATTTAGAGCAATAACCAAATGGAAGTAAATAAAATTTATTCACACACCACAATTGAACACAAAAGTTTTGTTACCAAAGTTTTGGAAATTCCACTAGTTCAACCCTTTTAGCTCGGAATTTTATCAGAAAGAGATTGTTTTACACGTGTTTTAAAAAAAGGATATGCATGCTTTAAACATGTTAAAGATGCAAATGATCTATGGATCCTAATCTTTTAAAGATAATAACATTAAATTCTCAAGTGAACGTCCGGTGGGATATTTACCCGAGTAAAACAAGCCATTATTTTGCCCATTTACAAAAAGTTGACCTAACGATCATAGATGACTGTAAAGTGATTTATCAAGCATGACGGTCTATATTTTTGTAAGGAATGACTCATAAATTAGGAGGCAACACTCAAATAAAAATTCCCCACCTCTCTCTTTTCTCGACGATTGCAGAACATGATATATAAAAACTAAAAAGAGTTTACTCTCCCTAAAAATTACAGACACTTTTTGGAATTATGTCTCTCTACATTTGTGCATTGTGCATTTCCTTTTTAGATATATACTTTTTTCATAAACCAAATCTTGAGTTTTCACTTTCCCTTCATCTCGTAAACAAGAAAAGAGATAAAAAGGCAAATAGATCACAACAAAATGAAAATTTTAAAGTTTATGTATGGAAAGAATTTAAAGCAATAAACAAATATAAGTAAAGAAAATTTATTGACACAGAACAAATGAACACAAAATTTTTGTTATCAGAGTTTGGGAAATTCCACTAGTTCAACCCTAATATCTCAGAATTTTATAAGAAAGAGATTTTTCTACACATGTTTCAAAATTTGAATATGCATGCTTGAAACTTGTTAAAGATGCAAATGACCTAAGGATCCAAACCTTTTAAATGGAATAACATTAAATTCTCAACAGAACGTGTGGTGGGATATTTACCTGAATCAGACAAGCCATTATTTTGCCCATTTACAAAAACCTGACCTAACGATCATAGATGATTGTAAAGTGATTTATCATATGTAATGGGCTATATTTTTAATAAATGACTTATGGATTAAAAGTCAGCACTCAGTCAAAAATCCCTCTCCTCCTCCTTTTCCTGGCGATTGCAGAACCTGATATATAAAAACTAAATAGAGTTTACAATCCTAAAAATTGCAGACACCTTTTTGAATTATCTCTCTCTACATTTGTGCATTGTTCATTTCCATTTTCGATGTATACTTTTTTCTTAAGTCAAAGCTTGAGTTTTCACTTTCCCTTCATCACGTAAACAAAAAAAGAGATAAAAGGCAAATAGATCACAACAAAATGAAAATTTTAGAGTTTATGTATGGATAGAATTTAAAGCAATAAAAAAAATATAAGAAAAGAAAATTTATTCACACACCACAAATGAACACAAAAGTTATGTTATCCAAGTTTGGGAAATTTCTCTAGTTCATCGCTAATAGCTCAAAATTTTGTAAGAAAGAGTTTTTCCTACACATATTTTAAAAAATGGATATGCATGCTTGAAACATGTTTAAGATACAAATGACCTATGGATCCAAACCTTTTAAAGGAAATAACTTTAAATTCTCATGTGAACGTGGGGTGGGATATTTACCCGAGTCAAACAAGCCATTATTTTTCCCATTTAAAAAAAGTTGAGTTAACGATCATAGATGATTGTAAAGTGATTTATCATGCATAATAGGCTTTATTTTTGTAAGGAATGACTATGGATTGGGAGTCAACACGCAGTTAAAAATCCCCTGCATCCCCCTTTTCTCGACGATTGCAGAATCTGATATATAAAAACTAAAAAGAGTTTACAATCCCTAAAAATTACAGACACTTTGGGAATTATCTCTCTCTACATTTGTGCATTGTGCATTTCCATTTTAGATGTATACCTTTTTCTTAAATCAAAACTTGAGTTTTCACTTTCCCTTCTTCTCGTTAACAAAAAAAGAAATAAAAGGCAAAGAGATCACAATAAAATGAAAATTTTAAAGTTTATGTATGGAAAAAATTTAAAGCAATAAACAAATGTAAGTAAATAAATTTATTGACACACCACAAATGAACACAAAAGTATTGTTATCCAAGTTTGCGAAATTCCACTAGTTATACCGTAATTTCTTGGAATTTTATGAGGAAGTGATTTTTCTACACATTTTTTAAAAAATTGATATGAATGCTTGAAACATGTTAAAGACTCAAATGACCAATGGATCCAAAATTTTTAAAGAGAATAACATTAAATTCTCATGTGAACATGCGGTGGGATATTTACCCGAGTCAAACAAGCCATTATTTTGCTCATTTACAAAAAGCTAACCTAACGATTATAGTTGATTGTAAAGTGATTTATTATGCGTAATGGGCTATATTTTTTTAAGGAATGACTTATGGATTGGGAATCAAAACTCTGTTAAAAATTCCCCCCTCCCCCTTTTTCCGACGATTGCAGAACTTGATATAGAAAAACTAAAAAGAGTTTACAATCCCTAAAAATTATAGACACTTTTTGGAATTATCTTTTTCTACATTTGTGCATTTTTCATTTCCAATTTAGATGCATACTTTTTTCTTAAATAAAAGCTTGACTTTTCACTTTCCCTTCATCTCGTAATCATAAAAAGAGATAAAAGGCAAATAGATCACAACAAAAGGAAAATTTTAGAGTTGATGTAAAGAAAGAATTGATAGAAATCAACAAATGTAAGTAAGGAAAATTTTACATTTTATCTAAAGAAAGAATTGATAGCAATCAATAAATGTAAGTAAATAAAATTTATTCATACACCACATATGAACACAAAAGTTTTGTTATCCAAGATTGGGAAATTCCACTAGCTCAACACCAATAGCTCGAAATTTTAAAAGAAAGAGATTTTTCTACACATGTTTTAAAAAAAGGATATGCATGCTTGAAACTTGTTTAAAATGCAAATGTCCCATGGATCTAAACCTTTTAAAGAGAATAACATTAAATTCTGATGTGAACGTGCGGTGGGATATTTACCCGAGCCAAACTAGCCATTATTTTGCCCTATTAAAAAAAACTGACCTAACGATTAGAGATGATTATAAAGTGATTTATCATGCGTAACGGGCTATATTTTTTAAAAGGAATGACTCATAGATGGGGAGTCAACACTCAGTTAAAAATCCCTCGCCTCCCCCTTTTCACGACGATGGCAGAACCTGATATATAAAAAATAAAAAGAGTTTACAATACCTAAAAATTACAGACACCTTTTGGAATTATCTCTCTCTACATTTGTGCATTGGGCATTTCAATTTTAGATGTATACTTTTTTCTTAAATCAAAGCTTGAGTTTTCACTTTCCCTTCAACTCGTAAACAAAAAAAGAGAAAAAAGGCACAAAGATCACAAAAAAATAAACATTTTAGAGTTTATGTACGAAAATAATTTAAAGCAATAAACAAATGTAAGTAATGCAAATTTATTCACATACCACAAATGAACACAAAAGTTTTGTTATCCAAGTTTTGGAAATTCCACTAGTTCAACTCTAATAGCACGAAATTTTAGAAGAAAGAGATTTTTCTACACATGTTTTAAAAAATGGATATGCATGTTTGAAACATGTTAAAGATGCAAATAACCTATGGATCCAAACGTTTTTAAGAGAATAACATTAAATTTTCAAGTGAACGTGCGGTGGGATATTTACCCGAGTCAAATTAGCCATTATTTTTCTCTTTTACAAAAAGTTAACCTAATAATCATAAATGATTGTAACGTGATTTATCATGTGTAACGGGCTATATTTTTTTAAGGAATGACTTATGGATTGGGAGTCAACACTCAGTAAAAAATCCCTTGCCTCCCCCTTTTCTCGATGGTTACAGAACCTGATTATAAAAACTAAGAGGAGTTTAAAATCCCTAAAAATCACAGACACTTTTTTGAATTATCTCTCTCTACATTTGTGCATTGTGCATTTCCATTTGATATGTATACTTTTTGCTTAAATCAAAACTTCGGTTTTTACTTTTCATTCAGCTCGTAAACAAAGAAAGAGATAAAAGGCAAATAGATCACAAAAAAATGAAAATTTTAGAGTGTATGTATGGAAAGAATTTAAAGAAATATACAAATGTAAGTAAAGAAAATTTATTCACACACCACAAATGAACACAAAAGTTTTGTTATCCAAATTTGGCAAATTCCACTAGTTCAGCCCTAATAGCTCGGAATTTTAAAGAAAGAGATTTTTCTACACATGTTTTAAAAAATGGATATGCATGCTTGAAACATGTTAAAGATGCAAATGAACAATGGATCCAAACCGTTTAAAGATAATAACATTAAATTCTCAAGTGAACGCGCGGTGGGATATTTACCTTTGTCAAACAAGCCATTATTTTGCCCATCTACAGAAAGCTGACCTAACGATCATCGATTATTGTAAAATTATTTATCATGCGTAATGGGCTATACTTATGGATATGGATTCAACACTTAGTTAAAAATCCCTCGCCTCCCCCTTTTCTCAACAATTCCAGAACCTGATATATAAAAACTAAAAAGAGTTAACAATTCCTAAAAATTTTATAAACTTTTTGGAATTATCTCTCTCAAAATTTGTGCATTGAGCATTTCCTTTTTAGATGTATACTTTTTTCTTAAATAAAAACTTGAGTTTTCACTTTCCCTTCTTCTTGTAAAAAAAAAAAGAGATAAAAAGCAAATAGATCACAACAAAATGAAAATTTTAGAGTTTATGTATGGAAAGAATTTAAAGCAATAAACAAATGTAAGTAAAAAAGATTTATTCACACAACTAAAATGAACACAAAAGTTTTGTTATCCAAGTTTGGGAAATTCCACTAGTTCAACCCTAATTGCTCCGAATTTTAAGAAAGACATTTTTCAACACATGTTTTAAAATTGGATATGCATGCTTGAAACATGTTAAAGATGCAAATGAACTATGGATCCAAACCTTTTAAAGAAAACAACATTAAATTCGCAAGTGAACGTATGGTGGGATATTTACCCGAGTTAAATAAGCCATTATTTTGCCCTTTAACAAAAAGTTGACCTAATAATCATAGATGATTGTAAAGAGATTTATCATTCGTAATGGGCTATATTTTTTTAAGGAATGACTTATGGATTGGGAATCAACACTCAATTAAAAATCCTCCGGCTCCCCCTTTCCTCGTAGATTACAGAAGCTGATATACAAAAACTAAAAAGAGTTTATAATCCCTAAAAATTAAAGACACTTTTTTGAATTATCTCTCTCTAAAATTGTGCTTTGTGCATTTCAATTTTAGATGTATACTTTTTTCTTAAATCAAAATTTGAGTTTTCCATTTCCCTTCATCTCGTAAACAAAAAAACAGATAAAAGGCAAACGGAGCACAACAAAATGTAAATTTTAGAGTTCATGTATGGAAAGAATTAAAAGCAATAAAAAAATTCTATGTAAAGAAAATTTATTCACACACCACAAATGAATACAAAAGTTTTGTTATCCCAAGTTTGTGAAATTCCACTAGTTCAACCCTAATAGCTCATAATTTTATAAGAAAGTGATTTTTCTACGCATGTTTTACAAAATCGATATGCATGCTTGAAACATGTTAAAGATGCAAATGACTTATGGATCCAAACATTTTAAAAATAATAACATTAAATTCTCAAGTGAACGTGTGATGGGATATTTACCCGAGTCAAACAAGCTATTCTTTTGCCCATTAACAAAAAGCTGACCTAACGTTCATAGATGATTGTAAAGTGATTGATCATACGTAATGGGCTATATTTTTGTATGGAATGACTTATGGATTGGGAGTCAACACTCTGTTAAAAATCCCTTGCCCCCCCCCCCCCCCCCCCTTTTTCCTGACGATTGCAGAACCTGATATATAAAAACTATAAAGAGTTTACAATCCCTAAAAATTACAGACACTTTTTGGAATTATATCTCTCTACATTTCTGCGTTGTGCATTTCTATTTTATATATATAGTTTTTTCTTAAATCAAAACTTGAGTGTTTACTTTCCCTTCATCTCGTAAACAAAAAAAGAGATAAAAGGCCAATAGATCACAACAAAATTAAAATTTTAGATTTTATATATGGAAACAATTTAAAGCAGTATACAAATTTAAGTAAAGAAAATTTATACACACACCACAAATGACTACAAAAGTTTTGTTATCCAAGTTTTGGAAATTCCACTAGTTCAACCTTAATAGCTCAAAATTTTGATAAGAAAAAGATTTTTCTGCACAAGTTTTAAAAAATGAATATAAATGCTTGAAACATGTTAAAGATGTAAATGACCTATGGATCCAAACCTTTTAAATAGAATAACATTAAATTCTCTAGTGAACGTGCGGTGGGATATTTACCCGAGTCAAACAAGCCATTATTTTGCCCATTTACAAAAAGCTGAGCAAACAATCATAGATGACTGTAAAGTGATTTATCATGCGTAACTAGCTAAATTTTTGTAAGGAATTACTTATGGATTGGGAGTCCACGCTCAGTTAAAAATCACCCTCCTGTCTCTTTTCCCGATGATTGCAGAACCTGATATATAAAAACTCTAAAGAGTTTACAATCCCAAAAAATTACAGACATTTTTTGGAATTATCTCTCTATAAATTTGTGCTTTGTGCATTTCCATTTTAGATGTATACTTTTTTCTTAAATCAAAGCTTGAGTGGTCATTTTCCCTTCAACTCGTCAAAGAAAAAAGAGATAAAAGGCAAATAGATCACAACAAAATTAAAATTTTTGGGTTTATACATGGAAAGAATTAAACGAAATAAAGAAATATAAGTAAATAAAATTTATTCACACACCACAAATGAAAACAAAATTTTTGTTATCCAAGTTTGGGAAATTCCACTAGTTCAGCCCAAATAGCTCGGAATTTTATAAGAAAGAGATTTTTCTACACATGTTTTAAAAATGGATATGCATGCTTGAAACATGTTAAAGTTTCTAATGACCTATGGATCCAAACCTTTTAAAGAGAATAACATTAAATTCTCAAGTGAACGTGCGGTGGGATATTTACCTTAGTTAAGCAAGCCATTATTTTGCCCATTTAAAGAAAGCTGACCCAACGATCATTGATGATGGTAAAGTGATTTATCATGTGTAACGGGCTATATTTTAGTTTGAATGATTTATCTATATGGATTCGACACTCAGTTAAAAATCCTCCACTTGCCCCTTCTCCTGATATATAAAACCTAAAAAGAGTTTACAATCCCTAAAAATTACAGACATTTTTTGGAATTATCTCTCTCTACATTTGTTCATTGTGCATTTCCATTTTAGGTGTATACTTTTTTTTTAAATCATAGTTAGAGTTTTCACTTTCCCTTCATCTCGTAAACAAAAAAAGAAATAAAAGGCAAATAGATCACAACAAAGTGAAAATTTTAGAGTTTATGTCTGGAAATAATTTAAAATAATAAAAAATTGTAAGTAAAGGAAATTTATTCACACACCACAAATGACCACAAAAGTTTTGTTATCCTAGTTTGGGAAATTCCACTAGTTCAACCCTAATTGCTCGAAATTTTATAAGAAAGAGATTTTTCTACACATGTTTCAAAAAATGAATATGCATGCTTGAAACATGTTGATGCAAATGACCTATAGATCCAAACCTTTTAAAGAGAATAACTAGAAATTCTAAAGTGAACGTGCGGTGGGATATTTACTCAAGTCAAACAAGCCATTATTTTGCCCATTTACAAAAAGCTAACCTAACGATCGTAGATTGTAAAGTGATTTATCATGCGTAACGGGCTATATTTTTGTAAGGAATAACCTAAGAATTGGGAGTCAACACTCAGTTAAAAATCCCCTGCCTCTCCCTTTTTTCGACGATTGCAGATCCAGATATATAAAAACTAAAAAGATTTTACAACCTTTAAAAATTACAGAAACTTTTTGGAATTGTCTCTCTCTACATTTGTGCATTGTGCATTTCCATTCTAGATGTATACCTTTTTCTTAAATCAAACCTAGAGTTTTCACTTTTCGTTCATCTCATAAACAAAAAAAGATATAAAAGGCAAATTTATCAGAACAAAATGAAAATGTTAGAGTTTAAGTATGGAAAGAGTTTAAAACATTAAACAAATGTAAGTAAAGAAAATTTATTCACACACAACAAATGAATACAAAAGTTTTGTTATCTATGTTTGCGAAATTCCACTAGTTCAACCTAATAGCTCGGAATTTTATAAGAAAGAGATTTTTCTACACAAGTTTTAAAAATTGATGTGCATGCTTGAAACATGTTAAAGATGCAAATGACCTATAGATCCAAACCATTTAAAGAGAATAACTTTAAATTCTCAAATGAACGTGGGGTGGGTCATTTACCCAAGTCAAACAAGCCATAATTTTGCCCATTTACAAAAAGCTGACCTAACGATCATAGATGATTGTAAAACGATTTCTCATGTGTGATGGGCTATAATTTTTTAAGGAATGACTTGTGGATTGGGAGTCAACACTCAGTTAAAAATCGGCCACTTTCCCCTTCTCCCAACATTTGCAAAACCTGATATATAAAAACTAAAAAGAGTTTACAATACCTAAATATTATAAACACTTTTTGGAATTATCTCTCTCTACATTTTTTCATTGTGCATTTCCATTTTAGATGTATACTTTTTTTTTAAATCATAGTTAGACTTTTCACTTTCCCTTCATCTCCTAAACAAAAAAAGAAATAAAAGGTAAATAAATCACAAAAAAAATGATAATTTTAGAGTTTATGTATGGAAATAATTTAAAATAATAAAAACTTGTTAGTAAAGGAAATTTATTCACACACCACAAATGACCACAAAAGTTTTCTTATCCTAGTTTGGGAAATTCCACAAGTTCAACCCTAATAGCTCGGAATTTTATAAGAAAGAGATTTTTCTACACATGTTTTAAAAAATGGATATGCATGCTTGAAACAATTTAAAAAATCAAATGACCTATGGATCCAAACCTTTTATAAAGAATAACATTAAAATTTCAAGTGAACGGGTGGTGGGATATTTACCCAACTCAAACAAGCCATTATTTTGCCCATTTACAAAAAGGTGACCTAACGATCATAAATGATAGTAAAGTGATTTGTCTTGTGTAATGGGCTATATTTTTTTAAGGAATGACTTATGGATTTGGAGTCAACACTCAGTTAAAAATCCCCCGCCTCCCCCTTTTCCCGACGATTGCAGAACCTGATATATAAAAACTAAAAAGAGTTTACAATCCCTAAAAATTACTGACACTTTTTGGAATTATCTCTCTCTACATTTGTGAAATGTGCATTTCAATTCTTGATGTATACTTTTTTCTAAAATCAAAGCTTGAGTTTTCACTTTCCCTTCATCTAGTGAATAAAAAAAGAAATAAAAGGTAAATAGATCACAACAAAAGGAAAATTTTAGTGTTTGTGTATCAAAAGAACTCAAAGCAATAACAAAAGTGAGGAAAGAAAATTTATTCACACAACACAAATGAACACAAAAACTTTGGGAAATTCTACTGGTTCAACCCTAATTGCTCGGAATTTTATAAGAAAGAGATTTTTCTACACACGTTTTAAAAAATGGATATGCATGCTTGAAACATGTTAAAGATGCAAATGAACTATGGATCCAAACCTTTTAAAGAGAACAACATTAAATTCTCAAGTGAACGTGCTGTGGGATATTTAACCGAGTCAAACAAGGCATTATTTTGCCCTTTAACAAAAAGCTGACGTAACGAGCAAAGATGATTGTAAACTGATTTATCATGCATAATGGGGTGTATTTTTGTAAGAAATGACATATGGATTCGGAGTCAACACTTAGTTAAAAATATCCCACCTCTCCCTTTTCTCGTAGATTGCAGAACTTGATATACAAAAACTAAAAAGAGTTTATAATCCCTAAAAATTAAAGGCACTTTTTTTTTGAATTATCTCTCGCTACATTTGTACATTGTGCATTTCCATTTTAGATGTATAATTGTGTCCTAAATCAAAGCTTGTTTTTCCATTATTGTAAACAAAAAAAGAGATAAAAGGTAAATAGATCACAACAAAATGAAAATTTTAGAGTTGATGTATAAAAAGAATTAAAAGCAATAAACAAAATTTAAGTTAAGAAAATTTATTCACACCCCTAAATGAACACAAAAGTTTTGTTATCCAAGTTTGGGAAATTCCACTAGTTCAACCCTTATAGCTCAGAATTTTACAAGAAAGGGATTTTTCTATACTTGTTTTAAAAAATAGATATGCATCCATGAAACATGTTAAAGATGCAAATCACCTATAGATCCAAACCTTTTAAAGAGAATAACATTAAAGTATCAAGTGAAACTGTAGTAGGATATTTACCTGAGTGAAACAAGCCATTATTTTGTTCATTTACAAAAAGCTAACCTAACGATCATAGATGATTGTAGAGTGATTTATCCTTCGTAACGGGCTATATTTTTGTAAGGAATGACTTATGGATTGGGAGTCAACACTTAGTTAAAAATCGTCTTCCTCCCTCTTTTTCCAATGATTGCAGATACAAATATATAAAAACTAAAAATAGTTTACAATCCTTAGAAATTATGGACACTTTTTGGATTTATCTCTCTCTACATTTTTGTATTGTGCATTTACATTCTAGATGTATATTTTTTTCTTAAATCAAAGCTTGAGTTTTCTCTTTCCCTTCATCTCGTAAACAAAAAAAGAGATAAAAACCAAATTGATCACAACAAAATGAAAATGTTAAAGTTTATGTATCGAAAGAATTTAAAACAATAAACAAATGTAAGTAAAGAAAATGTATTCACACACCACAAATGAACACAAAAGTTTTGTTTTCCAAGTTTGGGTAGTTCCACTAGTTCAACCCTAATAGCTCGGAATTTTATAAGAAAAAGATTTTTCTACACTTGTTTTAAAAAATGGATATGCATGCTAGAAACATGTTAAAGATGACTCTGACCTATGGATCCAAACCTTTTAAAGAGAATAACATTAAATTCTCAAGTGAACGTGCGATGGGATATTTACCCGAGTCAAACAAGCTATTATTTTGCCCAATTACAAAAAAGCTAACCCAACGATCATAGATCATTGTAAAGTGATTGATCATATGTAATGGGCTATATTTTTTTAAGGAATGACTTATGGATTGGGAGTCAACACTCGAGTAAAAATCCCCCGCCTCCGCCTTTTCCCGACGATTGTAGAACATGATATATAAAAACTAAAAAGAGTTTACAATCCCTAAAAATTACAGACACTTTTTGGAATTATCTCTCTCCACATTTGTGCATTGTGCATTTCCATCTTAGATGTATAATTTTTTCTTAAATCAAAGTTTGAGTTTTTACTTTCCCTTCTTCTCCTAAAAAAAAAGTGATAAAAGGCAAATAGATCACAAGAAAATGGAAATTTTAGAGCTTAGGTATGGAAAGACTTTAAAGAAATTAACAAAATGTCAATAAAGAAAATTTATTCACACACCACAAATGAACACAAAAGTTTTGTTATCCATGTTTAGGAAATTCCACTAGTTCAACCCTAATAGCTCGGAATTTTATAAGAAAGAGATTTTTCTACACATGTTTTAAAAAATGGATATGAATGCTTGAAACATGTTAAAGATGTAAATGACCTATGGATCCAATCCTTTGAAAGTGAATAACATTAAATTCTCATGTGAACATGCGGTGGGATATTTACCCGAGTCAAACAAGCCATTATTTTGCCCATTTACAAAAAGCTGCCCTGTCTATCTTAGATGAATCTAAAGTGATTTATCATGCGTAACGAGCTATTTTTTTTTAAGGAATGACTTATGGATTGGGAGTCAACACTCAGTTAAAAATCCCCTATGACCCCCTTTTCCCTACAATTCCACAACCTGATATATAAAAATTAAAAAGAGTTTACGATCCCTAAAAATTACAGACACTTCTTTGAATTATGTCTTTGTACGTTTGTGCATTGTGCATTTCCATTTTAGATGTATACTTTTTTCTTAAATCAAAGTTTGAGTTTTCACTTTCCCTTCATCTCGTAAACAAAAAAAAGAGATTAAAGGCAAATAGATCACAACAAAATGAAATTTTTTGAGTGTATGTTTGGAATGAATTCAAACCAATTACCGATGTAAGGAAAGAAAATTTATGCACACACCAAAAATGAACACAAAAGTTTTGTTGCCCAAGTTTGGGAAATTACACTAGTTCTACCCTAATAGCTCAGAATTTTATAAGAAAGAGATTTTTGAACACATGTTTTAAAAAATGGATATGCATGCTTGAAGCATGTTAAAGATGCAAATGACCTCTGGATCCAAACCTTTTAAAGAGAATAACATTAAATTCTCAAGTGAACGTGCGGTGGGATAATTACCCGAGTCAAACATGCCATTGTTTTGCCCATTTACAAAAAGCTCACCTAACGATCATCGATGATTGTAAAGTGATTGATCTTGTGTAACGGGATATATTTTTGAAAGGAATGACTTATGGATTGGGAGTCAACACTTGGTTAAAAATCCCCCGCCTCCCCCTTTTCCTTACGATTGCAGAACCTGATAGATAAAATCTAAAAATATTTTACAATCCCTAAAAATTACAGACACTTTTTGGAATTATATATCTCTTCTTTTGTGCATTGTGTATTTCCATTTTAGATGTATACTTTTTTATTAAATAAAAATTGAGTTTTCACTTTCCCATCAACTCGTAAACAAAAACAGAGATAAAAGGCAAATAGATCACAACAAAATGAAAATTTTAGAGTTTATGTAAGTAAAGAAAATTTATTCACACACCACAAATGAACACGAAAGTTTTCTTATCCAAGTTTGCGAAATTCCACTAGTTCATCCTTAATAGCTCAAAATTTTGAAAGAAAAGAGATTTTTCTACCCATGTTTTAAAAAATGGATATGCATGTTTGGAACATGTTAGAGATGCGAATGACCTATGGATGCAAACCTTTTAAAGAGCATAAAATTAAATTCTCTAGTGAACGTGCGTCGGGATATTTACCCGAGCCAAAAAAGCCATTATTTTGCCCATTTACAAAAAGCTGACCTAACGATCAAAGATGATTGTAAAGTGATTTTTCATGCGTAGCGGGCTATATTTTTTTAAGGAATAACATAAGGATTGGGAGTCAACACTCAGTTAAAAATTCCCCCTTCCCCCTTTTCCCGACGACTGCAGGACCTGATATATAAAAAGAAAAAAGAGTTTACGATCGCTAAAAATTACAAACACTTTTTGGAATTATCTCTCTCTACATTTGTTCATGGTGCATTTCAATTTTAGATGTATACTTTTTTCTTCTATCAAAGCTAGAGTTTTCACTTTCCCAACATCTTGTAGAAAAAAAAAGAGATAAAAAGCAAATAGATCACAACAAATTGAAAACTTTAGAGTTTATGCATCGAAATAACTCAAAGCAATAGCAAATGTGAGGAAAGAAAATTTATTCACACACCACAAATGAACACAAAATTTTTGTTATCCAAGTTTGAGAAATTCCACAAGTTCAACCCTAATAAGTCGAAATTTTATAAGTAAGAGATTTTTCTTCACATGTTTTAAAAAATGGAAATGCACACTTGAAACATGTTAAAGACACAAATGACCAATGGATCCAAACCTTTTAAAGAGAATAACATTAAATTCTCAACTGAACGTGAGGTGGGTTATTTACCCGAGTCAAACAAGCCTTAATTTCGCCCATTTACAAAAAGCTAACATAACGATCATAGATGATTGTAAAGTGATTTATCAAGTGTAATGGGCTATATTTTTTTAAGGAATGACTTATGGATTGAGAGTCAACACTCAGTTAAAAATCCCCTGCTTGCCCTTTTTCTCGACGATTGCAGAACCTGATATATAAAAACTAAAAAGAGTTTACAATCCCTAAAAATTACAGGCACTTTTTGGAATTATCTCTCTCTACATTTATTCATTGGGCATTTCCAATTTAGATGTATACTTTTTTCTGAAATCAAAGCTAGAGTTTTCACTATCCCTTTATCTAGTAAACAAAAAAAGAGATAAAAGGAAAATAGATCACAACAAAATGAAAATTTTTGAGTTTATGTATCGAAAGAACTCAATGCAATAACAAATGTGCGGAAAGAAAATTTATTCACACACCACAAATGAACACAAAAGTTTTGTTATCCAAGTTTGGGAAATTCCACTAGTTCAACCCTAATAACTCGGAATTTTATAAGTAAGAGATTTTTCTTCACATGTTTTAAAAAATGGATATGCATGCTTGAAACATGTTAAAAATGCAAATGACCAAGGGATCCAAACCTTTCAAATTGAATAACATTAAATTCTCAAGTGAACGTCCGGTTGGATATTTTCACTAATGATCATAGAAGATTGTAAAGTGATTTATCATGTGTAACGGGCTATATTTTTGTAAGGAATGACTTATGGAATTGGAGTCAACACTCAGTTAAAGAGATAAAAGGAAAATAGATCACAACAAAATGAAAATTTTAGAATTTATACATGGAAAGAATTTAAAGCAATAAACAAATGTAAGTAAACAAAATTTATTCACACACCACAAATTAAAACAAAATTTTTTTTATCCAAGTTTGCGAAATTCCTCTTGTTCATCCTTAATAGTTCAAAATTTTGTATGAAAGAGATTTTTCTGCACACGTTTTAAAAAATGGATATGCATGTTTGAAACATGTTAAAGGTGCGAATGACCTATGGACCCAAACCTTTTAAAGAGAATGACATTAAATTCCCAAGTGAACGTGCGGTGGGATATTTACCCGAGCCAAACATGCCAATATTTTGACCAGTTAAAAAAAGCTGACCTAACGATCAAAGATGATTGTAAAGTGATTTTTCATGCGTAACGGGCTATATTTTTTTAAGGAATAACATTTGGATTGGGTGTCAACACTTAGTTAAAAATCCCCTGCCTCCCCCTTTTCCTAACGACTGCAGAACCAGATATATAAAAAGAAAAAAAGTGTTTAAAATCCCTAAACATTAGAGACACTTTTTGGAATTATCTCTCTCTACATTTGTTAATTGTGCATTTCCATTTTAAATGTTTACTTTTTTCTTAAATCAAAGCTGGAGTTTTCACTTTCCCTTCATCTCGTAAACAAAAAAAGAGATAAAAGGAAAATAGAACACAAAAAGAAGAAAATTTTAGAGTTTATGTATGGAAATAATTTAAAGCAATAACAAATGCAAGGAAAGAAAATTTATCCACACACCACAACTGATCACAAAATTTGTGTTATCCATGTTTGGGAAATTCCATTAGTTGAACCCAAATAGCTCGGAATTTTTTAGGAAGAGATTTTTCTACACATGTTTTCGAAAATGGATTTGCATGCTTGAAACATGTTAAATATGAAAATGACATATGGATCCACACCTTTTAAAGATAATAACATTCAATTTACAAGTCAACGTGTGGTGGGGTATTTACCCGAGTCAAACAAGCCATTATTTTGCCCATTTACAAAAAGTTGACCTAACGATCATAAAAGATTTTAAAGTGATTTATCATGCGTAACGAGCTATATTTTTTTAAGGAATGACTTATGAATAGGGAGTCAACACTCATTTAAAAATCCCCCGCCTCCCCCATTTCCAGACAATTGCTGAGCCTGATATATAAAAACAAAAAAGAGTTTATAGTCCCTAAAATATACAGACACATTTTGGGATTATCTCTCTCTACATTTGTGCATTGTGCATGTCCATTTTACATGTATACTTTTTTATTAAATACTTGAGTTTTCACTTTCCCATCAACTCGTAAAAAAAAAAAAGAGATAAAAGGCAAACAGATCACTACAAAATGAAAATTTTAGAGTTTATGTATGGAAAGAATTTAACACAATAAACAAATATAAGTAAAAATTTATTCACACTCCACAAATGAACACAAAAGTTCTGTTATCCAAGTTTGCGAAATTCCAATTGTTCATCCTTAATAGCTCAAAATTTTGTAACAAAGAGATTTTTCTATACATGTTTTAAAAAATGGATATGCATTTTTGAAACATGTTAAAGGTGCGAATGACCTATCGATCCAAACCTTTTAAAGAGAATAACATTAAATTCTCAAGTGAACGTGCGGTGGGATATTGACCCAAGTCAAACAAGCCATTATTTTCCCCATTTTCAAAAAGTTGACCTACCGGTCGAAGATGATTGTAAAGTGATTTATCACGCGGAACGGGCTATATTTTTGTAAGGAATAACTTATGGATTGGGCTTCAAAACATAGTTAACAACCCCCTGCCTGCCCCTTTTACCGACGACTGCAGAACCTTATCTATAAAAATAAAAAAGAGTTTATAATCCAAAAAAATTATAGATAGTTTTTTGAATTATCTCTCTCTACATTTGTGAATTGTGTATTTCCATTTTAGATGTATACTTTTTTCTTAAATCAAAGCTTGAGTTTTCACTTTCCCTTCATCTCGTAAAAAAACAAAAAAGAGATAAAAGGAAAATAGATCACAACAAAAAGAAAATTTTAGATTTTATGTATGGAAATAATTTAAAGCAATAAAAAATGCAAGGAAATAAAATTTATCCACACACCACAAATGATCACAAAAGTTTTGTTATCCAAGTTGTGGAAATTCCACTAGATCAAACCGAATAGCTCGGAATTTTTTAAGGAAAAGATTTTTCTACACATGTTTTAAAAAATTGATTTGCATGCTTGAAACATGTTAAAGATGATAATGACCTATGGATCCACACCTTTTAAATAAAATAACATCTAATTCACAAGTGAACGTGCGGTGGGGTATTTACCCAAGTCAAACAAGCCATTATTTTGCCCATTTACAAAAGCCTGACCTAACGATCACTGATGATTTTAAAGTGATTTATCGTACGTAACGGGCTATATCTTTTTATGGAATCAATTATGTATTGGGAGTAACCACTCAGTTAAAAATCCCTACCCTCCCCCTTTTCACTTAGATTGCAGTACCTGATATACAAAAACTAAAAAGAGTTTACAATCCCTAAAAAATAAAGTCACTTTTTGGAAATAATTCTCTCTACATTTGTGCAATTATAATTTATATTTTAAATGTATACTTTTTTCTTAAATCAAAGCTTGAGTTTTCCATTTCCCTTCATCTCGTTAACAAAAAAAGACATAAAAGGCAAAAATATCACAAAAAAAAGAAAATTTTGGAGTTTATGTTTGGAAATAATTTAAAGCAATAGACAAAATAAAAAAAATTATTCACACACCACAAATGAACACAAAAGTTTTGTTATCCAAGTTTGAGAAATTCCACTAGTTCAACCCTAATAGCTCAGAATTTTATAAGAAAATGATTTTTCTACACATGTTTTAAAAAAATGATATGCATGCTTGAAACATGTGAAAGATGCAAATGACCTATGGGTCCAAACCTTTTTATGAGAATAACGTAAAATTCTCAAGTGAATGTGCAGTGGGATATTTACTAGAGTCAAATAAGCCATTATTTTTCCCATTTAGAAAGAGCTGACATAACGATCATAGATGATTGTAAAGTGATTTATCATGCGTAACGGGCTATATTTTTGTAATGAATGACTTATGGATTGGGATTCAACACTTAGTTAAAAATCCCCCGCCTCCCCCTTTTCCCAATGATTGCAGATCCAGATATATAAAAACTAAAAAGAGTTTACAATCCCAAAAAATTAAAGACATTTTTTTGAATTATCTCTCTCTACATATGTGTATTGAGTATTTCCTTTCTAGATGTATACTTTTTTTAAAACCAAAGCTTGAGTTTTCACTTTCCCTTCCTCTCATAAACAAAAAAAGAAATAAAAGCCAAATAGACAACAACAAAATATAAATTTTAGAGTTCACGTCTGGAAAGAATTTAAAATAATAAACAAAAGTAAGCAAATAAAATTTATTCACACGCCACAAATGAAGACAAATGTTTTGTTATCCAAGTTTGGGAAATTCCACTAGTTCAACCTTAATAGATCGGAATTTTATAAGAAATAAAATTTTCTACACAAGTTTTATAAAATGGATATTCATGCTTGAAAAATTTTAAAGATGCAAATGACCTATGGATCTAAACCTTTTAAAGAGAATAAAATTAAATTCTCAAGTGAACGTGCGATGGGATATTTACCCGAGTCAAACAAGCCACTATTTTGCTCATTTACAAAAATTTGACCTAACGATCATAGATGATTGTAAAGTGATTTATCATGCGTAACGGTCTATATTTTTATAAGGAATAACTTATGGTTTGGGAGCCAACACTCAGTTAAAAATCCCCCGCCTCCCCCTTTTCCCGACAATTCGAGAACCTGATATATAAAAACTAAAAAGAGTTTACAATCCCTAAAAATTACAAACACTTTTTGGAATTATCTCTCTCTACATTTGTGCATTGTGTATTTCTATTTTAGATGATTTATTTTTTCTGAAATCAAAGCTTGAGTTTTCACTTTCTCTTCATCTCGTAAACAAAAAAAGATATTAAAGTGAAACAGATCACAACAAAATGAAAATTTTAGAGTTTATGTATAGAAAGAATTTAAAACAATAAAAAAATGAAAGTCAAGAAAATTTATTCACACACTACAAATGAACATAAAAGTTTTGTTATCCAAGTTTGACAAATTCTACTAGTTCAACCCAAATAGCTCGGAATTTTATGAGAAAGAGATTTTTCTATAAATATTTTAAAAAATAAATATGCATGCTTGAAACATGATAAAGATGCAAATAACCTATGGATCCACAAAACCTTTCATAGAGAATAACAATAATTTCTCAAGTGAACGTGCGTTGGGATATTTACCTGAGTGAAATAACCCATTATTTTGCCCATTTACAAAAAGCTGACCTAACGATCATATATGATCGTAAAGTGATTTATCATGCGTAATGGGCTATATTTTTTGTAAAGAATGACTAATGGATTGGGAGTCAACACTCAGTTAAAAATCCTACCCCTCCTTTTTTTCCCGACGATTGCAGAACCTGATATATAAAAATTAAAAAGAGTTTACAAACCCTAAAACTTACAAACACTTTTTGGAATTATCTATATCTACATTTGTGCATTGTGCATTTCCATTTTAGCTTCATACTTTTTTCTTAAATCAAAGCTTCGATTTTCACTTTCCCTTCATCTCGTAAACAAAAAAAGAGATAAAAGTCAAATAGATCCCAACAAAATTAAAGTTTAAGAGTTTATGTATGGCAAGAATTTAAAGCAATAAAGTAATGTAATTAAAGAAAATTTATTCACACACCACAAATGAACACAAAAGTTTTATTATCCAGATTTGAGAAATTCCACTAGTTCAACCCTAATAGCTCAGAATTTTATAAGAAAGAGATTTCTTTACACAAGTTTTAAAAAATGGATATGCATGCTTGAAACATGTTAAAGATGCAAATGCCTTATGTATCCAAACCTTTAAATAGAATAACAATAAATTCTCAATTGAACATGAGGTGGCTTATTTACCCGAGTCAAATAAACCATTATTTTGCCCATTAACTAAAATTTGACCTAATGATCCTAGATGATTTTAAAGTGATTTATCATGTGTAAAGGGCTATATTCTTTGTTAGGAATGACTTATGGATTGTGAGTCAACACTCAGTTAAAAATCCTACCCCTCCTCTTTTTCCCAACGATTCCAGAACCTACTATATAAAAACTAAAAAAAGTTTACAATCCCTAAAAATTATAGATACTTTTTGGAATTTTCTCTCTCTACATTTTTACATTGTGCATTTCCATTTTTTATGTATGCTTTTTTCTTAAATCAAAGCTTGAGTTTTCACTCTCCCTTAATCTCGTAAACAAAAAAAGAGAGAAAAGGCAAATAGATCACAGCAAAATAAAATTTTTAGAGTTTATGTATGGAAAGAATTTAAAGCAATAAACAAACTGTAAGTAAAGAAAATTTATTCACACACCACAAATGAACATTAAAGTTTAGTTATCCAAGTTTGGGAAATTCCACTAGATCAACCCGAATAGCTCGGAATTTTTTAAGGAAGGGATTTTTCTACACATGTTTTAAAAAATTGATTTGCAGGCTTGAAACATGTTAAAGATGATAATGACCTATGGATCCACACCTTTTAAAGATAATAATATTAAATCCACAAGTGAACGTGCGGTGAGGTATTTACCCGAGTCAAACAAGCCATTATTTTGCCTATTTACAAAAAGTTGACCTAGCGATCATAGATGATTTTAAAGTGATTTATCGTATGTAACAGGCTGTATTTTTGTAAGGAATGACTTATGGATTGGGAGTAACCACTCAGTGGAAAATCCCTACCCTCCCCCTTTTTCTTGTAGAATGCAGTACCTGATATACAAAACCTAAAAAGAGTTTACAATCCCTAAAAAATAAAGACAGTTTTTGGAATTATCTATCTCTACATTTGTGCGTTGAGAATTTCTACTTTTAAATGTATATTTTTTTCTTAAATCAAAGTTTGAGTTTTCCATTTCCCTTCATCTCGTTAACAAAAAAAGACATAAAAGGCAAAAATATCACAAAAAATGAAAATTTTGGAGTTTATGTTTGGAAAGAATTTAAACCAATAGACAAAAAAAAAAAAATTTATTCACGCACCACAAATGAAGACAAAAGTTTTGTTATCCAAGTTTGAACCCTAATAGCTCGAAATTTTATAAGAAAGAGATTTTTCTACACGTGTTTTAAAAAAATGGATATGCTTGCTTGAAATATGTCAATGATGCAAATGACCTATGGGTCCAAACCTTTTTATGAGAATAACCTTAAATTCTCAAGTGAATGTGCGGTGGGATATTTAACAGAATCAAACAAGCCATTATTTTGCCCATTTAGAAAAAGCTGACATAACGATCTTAGATGATTGTAAAGTGATTTATCATGCGTAACGGGCTATATTTTTGTAATGAATGACTTATGGATTGTGGTTCAACACTCAGTTAAAAATCCTCGCCTCCCCCTTTTCCCAATGATTGTAGATCCAAATATATAAAAATTAAAAAGAGTTTACAATCCCAAAAAATTAAAGACACTTTTTTGAATTATCTCTCTCTACATTTGTGCATTGAGTATTTCCTTTCTAGATTTATACTTTTTTTTTTAACCAAAGCTTGAGTTTTCACTTTCCCTTCATCTCGTAAACATAAAAAGAAATAAAAACCAAATAGACAACAACAAAATATAAATTTTAGAGTTCACGTATGGAAAGAATTTAAAATAATAAATAAATGTAAGCAAATAAAATTTATTCACACGCCACAAATGAAGACAAATGTTTTGTTATCCAAGTTTGGGAAATTCCACTAGTTCAACCTTAATAGCTTAGAATTTTATAAGAAAGAAAATTTTCAACACAAGTTTTATAAAATGGATATTCATGCTTGAAAAATTTTAAAGATGCAAATGACCTATGGATCCAAACCTTTTAAAGAGAATAACATTAAATTCTCAAGTGGACGTGCGATGAGATATTTACTCGAGTCAACCAAGCCACTATTTTGCCCATTTAAAAAAAGTTGCCCTAACGATCATAGATGATTGTAAAGTGATTTATCATGCGTAATGGCCTATATTTTTATAAGGAATAACTTATGGATTGGGAGCCAACACTCAGTTAAAAATCCCTCGCCTCCCCCTTTTCCCAACAATTGCAGAACCTGATATATAAAAAGTAAAAAGATTTTACAATCCCTAAAACTAACAAACACTTTTTGGAATTATCTCTCTCTACATTTTTGCATTGTGCATTTCTATTCTAGATGTATACTTTTTTTCTGAAATCAAAGCTTGAGTTTTCACTTTCTCTTCATCCTGTAAAAAAAAAAGATATTAAAGGTAAATAGATCACAACAAAATTAAAATTTTAGAGTTTATGTATCGAAAGAATTTAAAGCAATAAACAAATGAAAGTCAAGAAAATTTATTCACACACCACAAATGAACATAAAAGTTTTGTTATCCAAGTTTGGGAAATTCTACTAGTTCAACCAAAATAGCTTGGAATTTTATGAGAAAGAGATTTTTCTATACATGTTTTAAAAAATAGATATGCATGCTTGAAATATGATAAAGACGCAAATGACCTATGGATCCACCAAACCTTTCACAAAGAATAACAATAAATTCTCAAGTGAACGTGTGTTGGGATATTTACCTGAGTCAAATAACCCATTATTTTGCCCATTTACAAAAAGTTGACCTAACGATCATAGATGATCGTAAAGTGTTTATCATGCTTAATGGGCTATAATTTTTGTATGGAATGACTAATGGATTGGGATTTAACACTCAGTTAAAAATCCTACCTCTCCCCTTTTTCCCGACGATTACAGAACCTGATATATAAAAACTAAAAAGAGTTTACAAATGCTAAAACTTATAGACACTTTTTGGAATTATCTATCTCTACATTTGTGCATTATGCATTTCCATTTTAGATTTATACTTTTTTCTTAAATCAAAGCTTCAATTTTCACTTTCCCTTCATCTCGTAAACAAAAAAAAAAAGATAAAAGTCAAATAGATCCCAACAAAATTAAAGTTTTAGAGATTTATTCACACACCAGAAATGAACACAAAAGTTTTATTATCCAGGTTTGAGAAATTCCACTAGTTCCACCCTAATAGCTCGGAATTTTATAAGAAAGAGATTTCTCTACACAAGTTTTAAAAAATGGATATGCATGCTTGAAACATGTTAAAGATGCAAATGCCTTATGTATCCAAACCTTTTAAATAAAATAACAATAAATTCTCAACTAAACATGAGGTGGCTTATTTACCCGAGTTATATAAACCATTATTTTGCCCATTAACTAAAATCTGACCTAATGATCATAGGTGATTGTAAAGTGATTTATCAAGTGTAAAGGGCTATATTCTTTGATAGGAATGACTTATGGATTGGGAGTCAACACTCAGTTAAAAATCCTACTCCTCTTTTTCCCGACGATTCCAGAACCTAATATATAAAAACTAAAAAGAGTTTACAATCCCTAAAAATTATAGATACTTTTTGGAATTTTCTCTCTCTACATTTGTGCATTGTGAATTTTCATTTTTTATGTATACTTTTTTCTTAAATCAAAGCTTGAGTTTTCACTCTTCCTTAATCTCGTAAACAAATAAAGAGAGAAAAGGCAAATAGATCACAACAAAATATAATTTTTAGAGTTTATGTATGGAAAGAATTTAAAGCAATAATCAAAATGTAAGTAAAGAAAATTTATTCACACACCACAAATGAACACAAAAGTTTTGTTATCCAAGTTTAGGAAATTCCACTAGTTCAACCCTAATAAATCGGAATTTTATACGGAAGAGGCTTTTCTACACATGTTTTAAAAACTAGATATGCATGCTTAAAACATGTTAAAGATGCAAATGACCTATGGATCCAAACCTTTTAAAGAGAATAACATTAAATTCCCAAGTGAACGTGCGGTGGGATATTTACCCGAGTCAAACAAGCCATTATTTTGCCATTTACAAAAAGCTGACCTAACGATCATAGATGATTGTAAAGTGATTAATCATGTGTAACGGCCTATATTTTTGTAAGGAATTACTTATGGATTGGGAGTCAACACTCTATTAAAAGTCCCCCTGCCTTCCCCTTTTCCCGATGACTACAAATCTGGATATATGAGAACTAAAAAGAATTTACAATCCCTAAGAAATACATACACTTTTTTGAATTATCTCTCTCTATATTTGTGCATTGTGCATTTCCATTAAAGATGTATACTTTTTTTTCTAAATCAAAGCTTGATTTTTCACTCTCCCTTCATCTCGTAAACAAGAAAAGAGATTAAAGGTAAATAGATCACAAAAAAATGAAAATTTTAAAGTTTATGTATCGAAAGAATTTAAAATAATAAACAAATGTAAGTATATAAAATTTATTCACACACCTCAAATGAACACAAATGTTTTCTTATCCAAGTTTGGGAAATTCCACTAGTTCAACCCTACTAGCTCGGAATTTTATAAGAAAGAGATTTTTCTACACATGTTAAAGATGCAAATGATCCATGGATCCAAACTTTTTAAAGAGAGTAACATTAAATACTGAAGTGAACGTGCGGTGGGATATTTTCCCAAGTCAAACAAGCCATTATTTTTCCCATTTACAAAAAGCTGACCAAACGATCATAGATGATTGTAAAGTGATTTATCTTGCGGAACGGACTATATTTTTAAAAGGAATGACTTATCGATGGGGAGTCAACACTCAGTTAAAAAACCCCCACCTCCTCCTTTTCCCGACGATTGCAAAACCTGATATATAAAAACTACAAAGAGTTTACAATCCCTAAAAATTACAAACACTTTTTGGAATTATCTCTCTCTACATTCACGCATTGTGCATTTCCATTCTAAATGTATAATTTTTTCTTAAACCAAAGCTTGAGTTTTCACTTTTCCTTCATCTCGTAAATAAAAAAAGAAATAAAAGTCAAATAGATCACAACAAAATAAAAATTTTAGAGTTCATGTATGGAAATAATTTAAAATAATAAACAAATGTATGAAAACAAAATTTATTCACACGCCACAAATGAACACAAAAGTTTTGTTATCCAAGTTTGGGAAATTCCACTAGTGCAACCCTAATAGCTCAAAATTTATAACAAAGATATTTTTCTACACATGTTTTAAAAAATGGATATGCAAGCTTGAAACATGTTAAAGATGCAAATGACCTATGGATCCAAATCTTTCAACATTAAATTCTCAAGTGAACGTGCGATGGGATATTTACCCGAGTCAAACAAGCCATTATTTTGCCTATTTACAAAAAGCAACCCTAATGATCATAGATGATTGTCAAATAATTTATCATGCGTAACGGGCTACATTTTTATGAGGAATGACTTATGGATTGGGGGCCACCACTCAGTTAAAAATCCCCCGCCTCCCCCTGTTCCGGAAAATTGCAGAACCAGATATATACAAAATAAAAAGAGCTTACAATCCCTAAAAATTATAGACACTATTTTGAAATATCTCTCTCTACATTTGTGCATTGTGCATTTCCATTTTTGATGTATACTTTTTCTGAAATCAAAGCTTGAGTTTTCACTTTCTCTTCATCTCGTAACAAAAAAAGATATTAAAGGGAAACAGATCACAACAAAATGTAAATTTTAGAGTTTATGTATGGAAAGAATTTAAAGCAATAAACAAATGTAAGTCATGAAAATTTATTCACACACCACAAAGGAACACAAAAGTTTTGTTATCCAAGTTTGGGAAAATCCAATATTTCAACGCTAATAGCTCAAAATTTTATAAGAAAGAGATTTTTCAACATATGTTTTAAAAAAATGGATATGCAAACTTGATACATGTTAAAGATGCAAATGATCTGTGGATCCAAATCTTTTAAACAGAATTGGATTAAATTCTCAAGTGAACGTGTGGTGGGATATTTACCTGAGTCAAACATGCCATTATTTTGCCCTTTTACAAAAAGCTGACCTAACGATCATAGATGAATGTAAAGTGATTTTTCATGTGTAACGGGCTATATGTTTTTAAGGAATGATTTATGGATTGGGAGTCAACACTCAGTTAAAAATCCCACCTTCCCCCTTTTCCTGACGATTGCATAACCTAATATATAAAAACTGAAAAGAGTTTACGATCCCTAAAAATTAAAAACACTTTTTGGAATTATCACTCTCTACATTTGTTCTTGGTGCATTTCCATTTTAGATATACTTTTTTCTTAAATCAAAGCTAGAGTTTTTTCTTTCCCTACATCTTGTAAACAAAAAAAGACATAAAGGGCAAAAAGATCACAACAAAATGAAAATTTTAAAGTTTATGTATTGAAATAACTCAAAGAAATAAAAAATCTGTGGATATAAAATTTATTCACACACCACAAATGAACACAAAAGTTTTGTTTTCCATGTTTGGGAAATTCCACAAGTTCAACCATAATACACCGGATTTTTATAAGTAAGAGATTTTTCTTCACATGTTTTAAAAAATGGATATGCATGCTTGAAACATGTTAAAGACTCAAATGAACTATGGATCCAAACCTTTTAAAGAGAATAACATTAAATTCTCTAGTGAACGTAGGGTGGGTTATTTACTCGAGTCAAACAAGCCTTAATTTTGCCCATTTACAAAAACCTGACTTAACGACCACAGATGATTGTAAAGTGATTTATCAAGTGTAATGGGCTATATTTTTTTAAGGAATGGCTTATGGATTGAGAGTCAACACTCAGTTAAAAATCGCCTACTTGCCCCTTTTTCCCGACTATTGCAGAACCTGATATATAAAAACTAAAAAGAATTTTCAATCCCTAAAAATTACAGATACTTTTTGGAATTATCTCTCTCTACATTTTTTCATTGTGCATTTCCATTTTAGATTTATACTTTTTTCTTAAATCAAAGCTAGAGTTTTCTCTTTCTCTTCATCTTGTAAACAAAAAAAGAAATGAAAGGAAAATAGATCACAACAAAATGAAAATTTTTTGAGTTTATGTATCGATAAAAAATGTGCAGAAAGAAAATTTATTCACATACCACATATGAACACAAAAGTTTTGTTATCCAAGTTTGGGGAATTCCACTAGTTCAAGCCTGATTGCTCGGAATTTTATAAGTAAAAGATTTTTCTTCACATGTTTTAAAAAATGGATATGCAAGCTTGAAAGATGTTAAAGACAGAAATGACCAATGGGTCCAAACTTTTTAAAGAGAATAACATTAAATTATCAAATGAACGTGGGGTGGGATATTTACCCGAGTCAAACAAGTCATAATTTTGCCCAATTACAAAGAGCTAACCTGACGATCAAAGATGATTGTAAAGTGATTTATCATGTGTGACGGGCTATATTTTTTTAAGGAAAGACTTATGGAGTGGGAGTCAACACTCAATTAAAAATCCCCCACTTCACCCTTTTCCCGACTTTTGCAGAACCTGATATATAAAAACTAAAAAGAGTTTACAATCCCTAAAAATTGCAGACACTTTTTGGAGTTATCTCTCTCTACATTTGTTCATTGTGCATATTCATTTTAGATGTATACATTTTTTTAAAATCAAAGCTAGAGTTTTCACTTTCCATTCATCTCGTAAACAAAAAAAGTGATAATAGGCAAATAGATCACAACAAAATGAAAATTTTAGAGTTTATGTTTCGAAAGAACTCAAAGAAATAACAAATGTGAGGAAAGAAAATTTATTCACACACCACAAATGAACACAAAATTTTTATTATCCAACTTTGGGAAATTCCACTAGTTCAACCCTATTTGCTCGGAATTTTTTAAGGAAGAGATATTTCTATACATGTTTTAAAAAATGGATTTGCATGCTTGAAACATATAAAATATGAAAATTACCCATGGATCCACACCTTTTAAAGATAATAACATTAAATTCACAAGTGAACGTGCGAGGAGGGGGGGGGGGGGGGGGATGTATTTACTAGAGTAAACAAGCCATTATTTTTCCGATTTACAAAAAGCTGACCTAACGATCATAGATGATTGTAAAATGATTTATCTTGAGTAACGGGCTATATTTTTGTAAGGAATGACTTATGGATATGTAGTCAAGACTCAGTTAAAAATCCCTCACCTCCCCCTTTTCTCGTAGATTGCAGAACCTGATATACAAAAACTAAAAAGAGTTTACAATCTCTAAAAATTAAAGACACTTTTTGGAATTATCTCTCTCAACATTTGTGCATTTTAAATTTACATTTTATATGTATACTTTTTTCGAAAATCAAAGCTGGATTTATCCATTTCCCTTCATATCGTAAACAAAGAAAAAGATAAAAGGCAAATAGATCACAACAAAATGAAAATTTTAGATTTTATGTAAGGAAATAATTTAAAGCTAAAAAAAAAATCTATGAAATTAAAATTTATTCAAAAACCTCAAATGAACACAAAAGTTTTGTTATCCAAGTTTGAGAAATTCCTGTTGTTCAACCCTAATAGCTCTGAATTTTATAAGAAAGAGATTTTTATATACATGTTATTAAAAATGGATATGCATCCTTGAAACATGTTGAAGATGCAAAAGACCTATGGATCCAAACATTTTTAAGAGAGTAACATTAAATTCTCAAGTGAACGTGCGATGGAATATTTACCCGAGTCAAACAAGCCATCATTTTGCCTATTTACAAAAAGCTGACCTAACGATCATAGATGATTGTAAAGTGTTTTATCAAGTGTGATGGGCTATATTTTTTCAAGGAATAGATTATGGATTGAGAGTCAACACTCAGTTAAAAATCCTCCACTGGCCCCTTTTCCCGATGATTGCAGAACCTGATATATAAAAACTAAAAAGAGTTTTATAATTCCTAAAAATTACAGAAACTTTTTGGAAATATCTCTCTCTACATTTGTTCATTGTGCATTTCATTTTTAGATCTAGAATTTTTTCTTAAATCGAAGCTAGAGTTTTCACTTTCCCTTGATCTCGTAAACAAAAAGAAAGAGATAAAAGGCAAATAGATTACAACAAAATGAAAACTTTTGAGTTTATGTATTGAAAGAACTCAAAGCAATAACAAATGTGAAGAAAGAAAATTTATTCACCCACCACAACTGAACACAAAAGTTTTGTTATCCAAGTTTTGGAAATTCCACTAGTTCAAGCCTAATGGCACGGAATTTTATAAGTAAGAGATTTTTCTTCACATGATTTAAAAAATGGATATGCATGCTTGAAACAAGTGAAATACGCAAATGACCTATGGATCCAAACCTTTCTAAAGTGAATAAAATTAAATTCTCAAGTGAACGTCCGAATGGATATTTTTCCTAACGATCATAGATAATTGTAAAGTGATTTATCATGTGTAACCGGCTATATTTTTGTAATGAATGACTTATGGATAGGTAGTCAACACTCTGTTAAAAATCCCCCGCCTCCACCCATTTCTAGACGATCGCATAACCTAATACATAAAAACAAAAAAATTTTACAATCCTTAAAATATACAGACACTATTTGGAATTATCTCTCCCTATATTTGTGCATTGTGCATGTCCATTTTAGATGTATACTTTTTTATTAAATCAAAACTTGAGTTTTCATTTTCCCATCATCTCGTAAACAAAAAAAGTGATAAAAGGCAAATACATCACAATTAAATGAAAATTTTAGAGTTTATGAATGGAAAGAATTTAAAGCAATAAACAAATGTAAGTAAAGAAAATTTATTCACACACCACAAATAAACACAAAAGTTTTGTTATCCAAGTTTGAGAAATTCCACTAGTTCATCCTTAATAGCTCAAAATTTTGTAAAAAAGAGATTTTTCTACACATGTTTTAAAAAATGGATATGCATGTTTGAAACATGTTAAAGGTGCGAATGACCTATCGATCCAAACCTTTTAAAGAGAATAACATTAAATTCTCAAGTAAACGTGCAGTGGGATATTTACCCAAGTCAAACAAGCCATTATTTTCCCCATTTACAAAAAGTTGACCTAACGATCATAGATGATTGCAAAGTGATTTCTCACGCATAATGGGCTATATTTTTGTAAGGCATAACTTAAAGATTGTGCGTGAACACTTAATTAAAAACCCCCTCCCTACCCTTTTTCCCGATGACTGTAGAATCTTTTATATAAAAAGAAAAAAAAGTTTACAATCCCTAAAAATTATAGACACTTTTTGGAATTATCTCTCTCTACATTTGTGAATTGTGCATTTCCATTTTAGATGTATACTTTTTTCTTAAATCAAAGCTTGAGTTTTCACTTTCCCTTCGTCTCATAAGCAAAAAAAGAGATGAAAGAAAAATAGATCACAACAAAAAGAAAATTTTAGAGTTTATGTGTGGAAATAATTTAAAGCAACAAAAAATGCAAGGAAAGAAAATTTATCCTCACACCACAAATGATCATAAAATTTTTGTTATCCAAGTTTGGGAAATTCCACTAGTTCAACCCGAATAGCTCGGAATTTTTTAAGGAAGAGATTTTTCTACACATGTTTTAAAAAATCGATTTGCATGCTTGAAAAATGCTAAAGATGAAAATGACCTATGGATCCACACATTTTAAATATAATAACATTAAATTCACAAGTGCACGTGCGGTGGGGTATTTACCCGAGTCAAACAAGCCATTATTTTGCCCATTTACAAAAAACTGACCTAAAGATCATAGATGATTGTAAAGTGATTTATCATACGTAATGGGCTATATTTTTGTAAGGAAAGACTTATGGATTGGGAGTAACCACTCAGTTAAAAATCCATCCCCTCCCCCTTTTCTCGTAGATTGTAGAACCTGATATACAAAAACTAAAAAGAGTTTACAATCCCTAAAAAATAAAGACACTTTTTGGAATTATCTCTGTCTACATTTGTGCATTGATAATTTCTATTTTAGATGTGTACTTTTTTCTTAAATCAAAGCATGAGTTTTTCATTTCCCTTCATCTCGTAAACAAAAATAGAGATAAAAGGCAAAAATATCACAAAAAAATGAAAATTTTAGAGTTTATGTTTGGAAAGAATTTAAAGCAATAAAAAAATGTATAAAAAAAAAATTTCACACACCTCAAATGAACACAAAATTTTTGTTATCCAAGTGTGAGAAATTCCACTAGTTCAACCCGAATAGCTCCGAATTTTATTCCACTAGTTCTACACATGTTTTAAAAAAATGGATATGCATGCTTGAAACATATTAAAGATGCAAATGACCTATGGGTCACCTTTTTAAGAGAATAACATTAAATTCTCAAGTGAACGTATGGTGGGATAATTACCAGAGTCAAACAAGCCATTACTTTACCCAGTTACAAAAAGCGGACATAACTATTGTAGATGATTGTAATGTGATTTATCATGCAGAACAGGCTATATTTTTTAAGGAATGACTTATGGATTGGGAGTCAACACTCAGTTAAAAATCCCCAACCTCCCCCTTTTCCCGACGATGCCAGTACCTGATATATAAAAAATTACAAACACTATTTGGAATTATCTCTCTCTGCATTCATGTATTGTGCATTTCCATTCTTGATGTATAATTTTTTTCTTAAATCAAAGCTTGAGTTTTCCCTTCATCTCGTAAAAAAAAAAGAAATAAAAGCTAAATAGATCACAACAAAATAAAATTTTTAGAGTTCATGTATGGAAAGAATTTAAAATAATAAACAAATGTAAGCAAATAAAATTTATTCACACGCCACAAATGAACACAAAAGTTTTGTTATCCAAGTTTGGGAAATTCCACTAGTTCAACACTAATAGCTCAGAATTTAATAAGAAAGAAATTTTTCTACACATGTTTTATAAAATTGATATTCATGCTTGAAAAATTTTAAAGATCCAAATCACTTATGGATCCAAACCTTTAAAAGAGAATGACATTAAATTCACAAGTGAACGTGCGATGGCATATTTACCCGAGTCAAACAAGCCATTATTTTTCCCATTTACAAAAAGTTGCCCTAACGATCATAGATGATTGTAAAGTGATTTATCATCCGTAATGGGCTATATTTTTATAAGGAATGGGTTATAGATTGCGAGCCAACACTCAGTTAAAAATCCCCCGCCTCCCCCTTTTCCCGACAATTGCAGAACCTGATATAAAAACTAAAAAAAGTTTACAATCCCTAAAAATTATAGACACTTTTTGGAATTATCTCTCTCTACATTTGTGCATTGTGCATTTCCATTTAAGATGTGTATTTTTTTCTGAAATTAAAGTTTGAGTTTTCACTTTCTCTTCATCTCGTAAACAAAAAAAGATATTAAAGGGAAATAGATCACAACAAAATGAAAATTTTAGAGTTTATGTATGGAAAGAATCTAAAGAAATAAACAAATGAAAGTCAAGATAATTTATTCACACACCACAAATGAACACAAAAGTTTTGTTATCCAAGTTTGGGAAATTCTACAAGTTCAACCCCAATAGCTTGGAATTTTATGAGAAAGAGATTTTTCTACACTTGTTTTAAAAAACAGATATGCATGCTTGAAACATGTTAAAGATGCAAATGACCTATGGATCCACCAAACCTTTCAAAGAGAATAACAATAAATTCTCAAGTGAAGGTGCGTTGGGATATTTACTCGAGTCAAATAAGCCATTATTTTGCACATTTACAAAAAGCTTACCTAACGATCATAGATGATCGTAAAGTGATTTATCATGTGTAATGGGCGATAATTTTTGTAAGGAATGACTAATGGATTTTGAGTCAACACTCAGTTAAAAATCCTACCCCTCCTCTTTTTCCCGTTGATTGCAAAACCTGATATATAAAAAGTAAAAAAAGTTTTCAAACCCTAAAACTTACAAACACTTTTTGGAATTATCTATCTTTACATTTGTGCATTGTGCATTTCCATTTTAGTTGTATACTTTTTCTTAAATCAAAGCATCAATTTTCACATTCCCTTCATCTCATAAACAAAAAAAGAGATAAAAGTCAAATAGATCCCAAAAAAATGAAAATTTTAGAGTTTATATATGGCAAGAATTTAAAGCAATAAACTAATGTAAATAAATAAAATTTATTCACGCACCACAAATGAACACAAAATTTTTATTATCCAGGTTAGAGAAATTCCACTAGTTCAACCCTAATAGCTCGGAATTTTATAACAAAGAGATTTCTCTAAAAAAGTTTTAAAAAATGTATATGCATGCTTGAAACATGTTAAAGATGCAAATGCCTTCAGGATCCAAAACATTTAAAGAGAATAACAATAAATTCTCAAGTGAACATGAGGTGGCTTATTTACCCGAGTCAAATAAGCTATTATTTTGCCCATTAACTAAATCTGATCTAATGATCGTAGATGATAGTAAAATGATTTATCATGTGTAACAAGCTATATTCTTTGTTAGGAATGACTTATGGATTGGAAGTCAACACTCAGTTAAAAATCCCACCCCTCAAAATTTCCCGACGATTGCAGAACCTGCTATATAAAACCTAAAAAGAGTTTACAATCCCTAAAAATTATAGATACTTTTTGGAATTATCTCTCTCTAAATTTGTGCATTGTTCATTTCCATTTTTGATGTATAATTTTTTCTTAAATCAAAGCTTGAGTTTTCACTCTCCTTTCATCTCGTAAACAAAAAAAGAGAGAAAAGGCAAATAGATAACAACAAAATAAATTTTTTAGAGTTTATGTATGGAAAGAAATTAAAGCAATAAACAAAATGTAAGTAAAGAAAATTTATTCACACACCACAAATGAACACAAAAGTTTTGTTATCTAAGTTTTGGAAATTCCACTAGTTTAACCCTAATAGCTCAAAATTTTATAAGAAAGAGGCTTTTCTACACATGTTTTAAAAAGGGGATATGCATGCTTCAATCATGTTAAAGATGCAAATGACCTTTGGATCCAAACCTTTTAATCATAATAACATTAAATTCCCATGTGAACGTGCGGTGGGATATTTACCCGAGTCAAACAAGCCATTATTTTGCCCATTTACAAAAAGCTGACCTAACGATCATAGATGATTGTAAAGTGATTAATCATGCGTAACAGCCTACATTTTTGTAAGGAATGACTTATGGATTGGGAGTCAACACTCTGTTAAAAATTCCCCGCCTCCCCCTTTTCCCGATGATTGCAGATCCGGATATATAAAAACTAAAAAGAATTTACAATCCCTAAAAATTACAAACTCTTTTTTGAATTATCTCTCTCTATATTTGTGCATTGTGCATTTCCATTCTAGATGTATACTTTTTTTTTTAAATCAAAGTTTTAGTTTTCACTTTCCCTTCATCTTGTAAACAAAAAAAGAGATAAAAAGGTAAGTAGATCACAAAAAAATGAAAATTTTAAAGTTTATGTATGGAAAGAATTTAAAATAATAAAAAAATGTAAGTATATCAAATTTATCCAAGTTGGGGAAATTCCACTAGTTCAACCCTAATAGCTTGGAATTTTATAAGAAATATTTTTTTTACACATGTTAAAGATGAAAATGACCCATGGATCCAAAACTTTTAAAGAGAATAACATTAAATACTGAAGTGAACGTGCGGTGAGATATTTTCCCAAGTCAAACAAGCCATTATTTTTCCCATTTACAAAAAGATAACCTAACAATCATAGATGATTGTAAACTGATTTATCGTACGTAATAGGCTATATTTTTTTAAGGAATGACTTATGGATTGGGAGTCAACAATCAGTTAAAAATCCCCCGCCTCCCCCATTTCCCGACGATTGCAAAACCTGATATATAAAATCTAAAAAGAGTTTACAATCCCTAAAAATTATAGACACTTTTTGGAATTATCACACTCTAAATTTTTGCATTGTGCATTTCCATTGTAGATGTGTACTTTTTTTTCTTAAATCAAATCTTGAATTTTCACTTTCGCTTCATCTCGTCAACAAAAAAAGAGATAAAAGTCAAATAGATCACAACAAAATGAAAATTTTAGAGTTTATGTATGGAAAAAATTTAAAGCAATAAAAAATGTAAGTAAAGAAAATTTATTCACACACCACAAATGAACACAAAAGTTTTGTTATCCGAGTTTGGGAAATTCCACTAGTTCAACCCTAATAGTTTGGAATTTTATTAGAAAGAGATTTTTCTACACATGTTTTAAAAAATGGATATGCATGATTGAAGCAAGTTAAAGATACAAATGACCTATGGATCCAAACCTTTTAAAGAGAATAACACTAAATTCTCAAGTGAATGAGCGGTGGGATATTTACCCGAGTCAAACATACCATTGTTTTGCCCATTTACAAAAAGCTGACCTAACGGTCATAGATGATTGTAAAGTCATTTATCATGCATATCCGACAATATTTTTTTTAGGAATGACTTATGGATAGGGATTTAACTCTCAGTTAAAAATCCCTCGCCTCCCCTTTTCCCGACAATTGCAGAACCTGATATATAAAAACTAAAAAGTGTTTACAATCCCTAAAAATGACAGACACTTTTTGGAATTATCTGTCTCTAAATTTGTGCATTGTGCATTTACATTTTAGATCTATACTTTTTTCTTCAATCAAAGCTTGAGTTTTCATTTTCCCTTAATCTCGTAAACAAAAAAAGAAATAAAAGGCAAATAGATCACAAAAAAATAAAAATTTTAGAGTTTATGTATGGAAAGAATTCAAAGCAATAAAAAATGTAAGGAAAGAAAATTTATTCACACACCACAAATGAACACAAAAGTTTTGTTATCCAAGTTTGGGAAATTCCACTAGTTTAACCCTTATAGCACGGAATTTTATAAGAAAGAGATTTTTCTACGCATGTTTCAAAAAATGGATATGCATGCGTGAAACATGTTAAAGATGCAAATGACCTATGGATCCAAACCTTTTAAAGAGAATAACATTAAATTCCTTAGTGAACATGCGCTAGGATATTTACTCGAGTCAAACATGCCATTATTTTGCCAATTTACAAAATGCTGACCTAACGGTCAAAGATGATTTTAAAGTGATTTATCATGCGTAATGGGCTGTATTTTTTTTATGGAATGACTTATGGATTGGGAGTCAACAATCAGTTAAAAATCCCCCGCCTCCCCCATTTCCCGACGATTGCAAAACCTGATATATAAAATCTAAAAAGAGTTTACAATCCCTAAAAATTATAGACACTTTTTGGAATTATCACACTCTAAATTTTTGCATTGTGCATTTCCATTGTAGATGTGTACTTTTTTTTCTTAAATCAAATCTTGAATTTTCACTTTCGCTTCATCTCGTCAACAAAAAAAGAGATAAAAGTCAAATAGATCACAACAAAATGAAAATTTTAGAGTTTATGTATGGAAAAAATTTAAAGCAATAAAAAATGTAAGTAAAGAAAATTTATTCACACACCACAAATGAACACAAAAGTTTTGTTATCCGAGTTTGGGAAATTCCACTAGTTCAACCCTAATAGTTTGGAATTTTATTAGAAAGAGATTTTTCTACACATGTTTTAAAAAATGGATATGCATGATTGAAGCAAGTTAAAGATACAAATGACCTATGGATCCAAACCTTTTAAAGAGAATAACACTAAATTCTCAAGTGAATGAGCGGTGGGATATTTACCCGAGTCAAACATACCATTGTTTTGCCCATTTACAAAAAGCTGACCTAACGGTCATAGATGATTGTAAAGTCATTTATCATGCATATCCGACAATATTTTTTTTAGGAATGACTTATGGATAGGGATTTAACTCTCAGTTAAAAATCCCTCGCCTCCCCTTTTCCCGACAATTGCAGAACCTGATATATAAAAACTAAAAAGTGTTTACAATCCCTAAAAATGACAGACACTTTTTGGAATTATCTGTCTCTAAATTTGTGCATTGTGCATTTACATTTTAGATCTATACTTTTTTCTTCAATCAAAGCTTGAGTTTTCATTTTCCCTTAATCTCGTAAACAAAAAAAGAAATAAAAGGCAAATAGATCACAAAAAAATAAAAATTTTAGAGTTTATGTATGGAAAGAATTCAAAGCAATAAAAAATGTAAGGAAAGAAAATTTATTCACACACCACAAATGAACACAAAAGTTTTGTTATCCAAGTTTGGGAAATTCCACTAGTTTAACCCTTATAGCACGGAATTTTATAAGAAAGAGATTTTTCTACGCATGTTTCAAAAAATGGATATGCATGCGTGAAACATGTTAAAGATGCAAATGACCTATGGATCCAAACCTTTTAAAGAGAATAACATTAAATTCCTTAGTGAACATGCGCTAGGATATTTACTCGAGTCAAACATGCCATTATTTTGCCAATTTACAAAATGCTGACCTAACGGTCAAAGATGATTTTAAAGTGATTTATCATGCGTAATGGGCTGTATTTTTTTTATGGAATGACTTATGGATTGGGAGTCAACACTCACTTAATAATCCCCCCCCCCCCCCCCCCCCCCCCCCCTTCCCCTTTTCCCGATGATTGTAGATCCTGATATATAAAAACTAAAAAGAGTTTGCAATCCCTAAAAATTACAGACACTTTTTTCGAATTATCTATCTCTACATTTGTGCATTGTGCACATTTTAGATGTATACTTTTTTCTTAAATCAAAACTTGAGTTTTCACTTTCCCTTCATCTCGTAAACAAAAAAAGAGATAAAAGGAAAATAGATCACAAAAAAAAGAAAATTTTAGAGTTTATGTATAGAATGAATTTAAAGCAATAAACAAATGTAAGTAAAGAAAATTTATTCACACACCACAAATGAACACAATAGTTTGTTAGCCAATTTTGGAAAATTCCACTAGTTCAACCCTATAAGCTCGAAATTTTATAAGAAAGAGATTTTTCTACACATGTTTTAAAGAATGGATATGCTTCCTAGAAACATGTTAAAGATGCAAAACACCTATGGATCCAAACCTTTTAAGTAGAGTAACATTAAACTTTCAAGTGAACGTGCGGTTGGATATTAACCCTAGTCAAACAAGCTATTATTTTTCCCATTTACAAAAATCTGACCTAACGATCATAGATGATTGTAAAGAAATTTATCTTGCGTAACAGGCTTTATTTTTGTAAGGAATGACTTATGGATTGGGAGTCAACACTCAGTTAAAAATCCCTCGCCTCCCCTTTTCCTGACGATTGTAGAACCTGATATATAAAAACTTAATAGAGTTTACAATCCCTAAAAACTATAGACACTTTTTGGAATTATCTCTCTCTAAATTTGTGCATTGCGCATTTCCATTTTAGATGTGTACTTTTTTTTCTTAAATCAAATCTTTAGTTTTCACTTTCGCTCCATCTCGTAAACAAAAAAAAAGAGAAAAAAGTCAAATAGATCAAAACAAAATGAAAATTTTAGAGTTTATGTATAGAAAAAATTTAAAGCAATAACAAATGTAAGTAAATAAAATTTATTCATACACCACAAATGAACACAAAAGTTTTTTTATCCGAGTTTGGTAAATTTCACTAGTTCAACTGTAATAGTTTGGAATTTTATAAGAGAGAGATTTTTCTACACATGTTTTAAAAAATGGATATGCACGCTTGAAGCAAGTTAAAGATACAAATGACCTATCGATTCAAACCTTTTAAAGAGAATAACACTAAATTCTCAAGTGAACGAGCGGTGGGATATTTACCAGAGTCAAACATACCATTATTTTGCCCATTTAAAAAAAGATGACCTAACGATCATAAATGATTGTAAAGTGATTTATCATGCGTATCTGGCTAAATTTTTTTTAGTAATGACTTATGGATTGGGAGAGTCAACACTCAGTTAAAAATCCCCCGCCTCCCCTTTTCACGACGATTGCAGAACCTAATATATAAAAAATAAAAAGTGTTTACATTCCCTAAAAATGACAGACACTTTTCAGAATTATCTCTCTCTACATTTGTGCATTGTGCATTTGCATTTTAGATCTATACTTTTTTCTTAAATCAAGCTTGAGTTTTCACTTTCCCTTAATCTCGTAAACAAAAAAAGAGATAAAAGGCAAATAGATCACAAAAAATGAAAATTTTGAAGTTTATGTATGGAAAGCATTCAAAGCAATAAAAAATGTAAGGAAATAAAATTTATTCACACACCACAGATGAACACAAAAGTTTTGTCATCCAAGTTTGGGAAATTCCACTAGTTCAACCCTTATAGCTCGGAATTTTATAAGAAAGAGTTTTTTCTGCCCATGTTTTAAAAAATAGATATGCATGCTTGAAACATGATAAAGATGTAAATAAGCTAAGGATCCAAACCTTTTAAAGAGAATAACATTAAATTCTCAAGTGAACGTGCAATGGGATATTTACCCAAGTCAAACAAGCCTTTATTTTGCCCATTTAAAAAAAGCTTACCTAAGGATGATTGGTGATTGTAAAGTGATTTATCATGCGTAACTGGTGATATTTTTTGTAAGGAATGACTTATGGATTGCGTGTCCAACTCAGTTAAAAATCACACGCCTCCCCCTTTCCCTACGATTGCTGAACCTGATATATAAAAACTAAAAAAAGTTTACTATCCCTAAAAATTACAGACACTTTTTTGAATTATCTCTCTCTATATTTGAGCATTGTGCTTTTCCTTTTTAGATGTATACTTTTTTCTTAAATCAAAGCTTGAGTTTTGACTTTCCCTTCATCTCGTCAACAAAAAGAGAGAAAGAAGGCAAATAGATCACGAAAAAATGAAACTTTTAGAGTTTACGTAAGGAAATAATTGAAAGCAATAAAAAATTTAAGGGAAGAAAATTTATTCACACACCACAAATTAACAAAAAGTTTTGTTATCCAAGTTTGGGAAATTCCACTACTTCAACCCTTATAGCTCGGAAATTTATATGAAATAGTTTTTTCTATAGATTTGTTAAAAAATGGATATGCATGCTTCAAACATGTTGAAGAAGCAAATGACCTATGGATCCAAACCTTTGAAAGAGAATAACATTAAATTCTCAAGTGAACGTGTGGTGGGATGTTTACCCGAGTCAAACATGCCATTATTTTACCCATTTACAAAACGCTGACCTAATGATCGTAGATGATTGTAAAGTGATTTGTAATGCTTAATGGGCTATAGTTTTTAAAGGAATGACTTATGGATCTTGAGTCAACACACAGTTAAAAATCCCCCTCCTCTCTCCCTTTTCCTGATGATTGCAGAACTTGATATATAAAAACTAAAGAGAGTTTACAATCCCTAAAAATTACACACACTTTTTGGAAGTATCTCTCTCGACATTAGTTCATTTTTCATTTTCATTTTAAATGTATACTTTTTTCTTAAATCAAAACTTTAGTTTTCACTTTCCCTTCTTCTCCTAAACAAAAAAAAGAGAAAAAGGGCAAATTAATCACAACAAAATGACAATTTTATAGTTTATGTATGGAAAGAATTTAAAGCAATAAATAAATGTAACGGAAGAAAATTTATTCACACACCACAAATGAACACATAAGTTTTGTTATCCAAGTTTGGGAAATTCCACTAGTTCAACCCTCATAGCTTGGAATTTTATAAGAAAGATATTTTTCTACACATGTTTTAAAAAATGGATATGCATGCTTGAAAAATGTTAAAGATGTAAATGACTTATGTTTCCAAACCTTTAAAGGAGAATAACTTTAAATTCTCAAATGAATGTGTGGTGGGACATTTACCCGAGTCAAACAACCCATTATTTTACCAACTAACAAAAAGCTCACCAAACGATCATAGATGATTGTAAAGTGATTTATTATGTGTAACTGGCAATATTTTTGTGAGGAATGACATATGGATTGGGAATCAACTCTCAGTTCAACTTCCCCCGCTTCCCCTTTTTCCCGACGATTGCAGAACCGGATATATAAAAACTAAAAAGAGATTACAATCCCTAAAAAGTATAGAAACTTTTTGGAATTATCTCTCTCTACATTTGTGCATTGTGCATTTCCATTCTAGATGTATACTTTTTTCTTAAATCGAAGCTTGAGTTTTCACTTTCCCTTCATCTCGTAAACAAAAAAAAGACATAAAAGGACAATAGATTACAAAACAATGAAAATTTTAGATTTTATGTATGGAAAGAATTTAAATCAATAAAAAAATATAAGTAAAGAAAATTTATTCACACACCACAAATGAACACAAAAGTTTTGTTATCTATGTTTGGGAAATTCCACTAGTTCAACCCTAACAACTCGGAATTTTATAAGAAAGAAAATTTTCAACACATATTTTAAAACATGGATATGCATGCTTGAAACATGTTAAAGATGCAAATGACCTGTGGATCCAAACTTCTTAAAGAGAATAACATTAAATTGTCCATTGAACATACGGTGGGATATTTACCCGAGTCAAACAAGCTATTATTTTTCCCACTTACAAATAGGTAACCTAATGATCATATATAACTGTAAAGTGATTTATCTTGTGTAACGGGCTATATTTTTCTAAGGAATGACTTGTGGATTGGGAGACAACTCTTAGTTAAAAATCCTCCACTTCCCTCTTTTCCTGACGATTGCAGAACCTGATATATAAAAACTAAAAAGAGTTTAAAATAAATAAAAATTAGAGACACTTTTTGGAATTATCTCTCTCTACATTTGTGAATTGTGCATTTCCATTATAGATGTATCCTTTTTTCTTAAATCAAAACTTGAGTTTACACTTTCCCATCATCTCGTAAACAGAAAAAAGAGACAAAAGGCAAATAGATCACAACAAAAGGAAAATTTTAGAGTTTATGTATGGAAATAAATTAAAGAAATAATCAAATTTATGTAAGGAAAATTTATTTACACACCACAAATGAATACAAAAGTTTTGTTATCCAAGTTTTGGAAACTCCACTAGTTCAACCCTTATAACTCGAAATTTTATAAGAAAGAGATTTTTCTACTCATGTTTTCAAAAATGGATATGCATGCTTGAAACATGTTAAAGATGCAAATGACGTACGGACCCACATCACTTAAAGAGAATAACATTAAATTCTCAAGTGAACTTGCGGTGGGATATTTACCCAAGTCAAACAAGCTATTATTTTGCCCACTTACAAAAAGTTGATCTAACGATCATAGATGATTGTAAAGTGATTTATCATGTGTAACGGGCTATATTTTTTTGTAAGGAATGACCTATGGATTGGGAGTCAACTCTCAGTTAAAAATCCCCCGCTTCCCCCTTTTCCTGACTATTGCAGAACCTGATATATAAAAACTAAAAAGAGTTTACAATCCCTTAAAATTACAGACAGTTTTTTGGAATTATTTCTCACTACATTTGTGCATTGTGAATTTCCATTATAGATGTATTCTTTTTTCTTAAATCAAAATTTGATTTTTCACTTTCCCTCATCTCGTAAACAAAATAAAAGATATTAAAGGCAAATAGTTCACAACAAAATAAAATTTTAGAGTTTATGTATTGAAAGAATTTAAAGCAATAAACAAATGAAAGTAAAGAAAATTTATTCACACACCACAAATGAACACAAAAGTTTTGTTATCAAAGTTTGGAAAATTCCACAAGTTGAACCCTAGTAGCTCGAAATTTTATAAGAAAGTGATTTTTTTACACATGTTTTAAAAAATTGATATGCATGCTTGAAACATTTAAAAAATGCAAATGACCTATGGAGGCAAACCTCTTCAAGAAAATAGCATTAAATTCTCAAGTGAACGTGCGATGGGATATAAATGCAAGTCAAACAAGCTATTATTTTGCTCACTTACAAAAAGCTCACCTAACTATCATAGATGATTGTAAAATGATTTATCTTGTGTAACAGGCTATATTTTTGTAAGGAATGACTTATGGATTGGAAGTCAACTCTCAACTAAAAATCCCCTGCTTCCCACTTCTCTCGACAATTGCAGAAACTGATATATAAAAACTAAAAAGAGTTTACAATCCTTTAAAATTAAAGACACTTTTTGGAATTATCTCTCTCTACATTTGTGCAATGTGCATTTCCATTTTAGATGTATCATTTTTTCTTAAATCAAAACTTGAGTTTTCATTCCCTTCATCTCGTAAAGAAAAAAAAGATATAAAAGTAAAATAGATCACAACAAAATGAAAATTTTAGAGTTTATGTATGGAAAGAATTTAAAGCAATAAATAAATGTAAGTAAAGAAAATTTATTCCCACACCACAAATGAACACAAAAGTTTTGTTATCCAAGTTTGGGAATTTCCACTAGTTCAACCCTAATAGCTCGGAATTTTATAAGAAAGAGATTTTTCTACAAATATTTTAAAAAGTGGATATCCATGCTCGAAAAAAGTTAAAGATGCAAAAGACCTATGGATCCATACCTTTTAAATAGAGTAACATTAAACTCTCAAGTGAATGTGCGGTTGGTTATTTACCCGAGTCAAACAAGCCATTATTTTGCCCATTTACAAAAGGCTGACCTAACGATCATAGATGATTGTAAAGTGATTTAACTTTCGTAATGGGCTTTATTTTTTTAAGGAATGACTTATGGATTGGGAGTCAACACTCAGTTAAAAATCCCCCGCCACCCCCTTTTCCGGAAGATTGTATAACCTGATATATAAAAACTAAATAAAGTTTATAATCCCTAAAAACTACAGACACTTTTTGGAATTATCTCTCTTTACATTTGTGCATTGTGTATTTCCATTTTAGATGTATACTTTTTTCTTAAATCAAAGCTTGAGTTTTCACTTTCCCTTCATCTCGTAAAAAAAAAAGAAGAGTTTAGATCACAACAAAAATGAAAATTTTAGAGTTTATGTATGGAAAGAATTTAAAGCAATAAAAAATTTAAGGAAATAAAATTTATCCACACACCACAAATAATCACAAAATTTTTGGTATCCAAGTTATGGAAATTCCACAAATTCAACCCTAATAGCTTGGAATTTTATAAGAAAGAGATTTTTTTACACAAGTTTTAAAAAATGGATATGCATCCTTGAAACATGTTAAAGATGCAAATGACCTATGGATCCAAACCATTTAAAGAGAATAACATTAAATTCTCAAGTGAACGTGCGGTGGGATATTTACCCAAGTCAAACAAGACATTATTTTGCCCATTTACAAAAAGTTGACGTAAGGATCATAGATGATTGTAAAGTGATTAACCATGCATAACTGGTGATATTTTTTGTAAGGAATGACTTATGGATTGGGTGTCCAACTCAATTAAAAATCCCACTCCTCGCCTTTTTCCCGACGATTGCAGAACTTGATACATAAAAACTAAAAAGAGTTTACAATCCCTAAAAATTACTGACACGTTTTGGAATTATCTCTCTGTATTTGAGCATTGTTTTTTTCCTTTTTAGATGTATACTTTTTTCTAAAATTAAAGCTTGAGTTTTGACTTTCCCTTCATCTCGTCAACAAAAAAACAGATAGAAGGCAAACAAATCACAAAAAAATGAAAATTTTAGAGCTTATGTAAGAAAAGAATTCAAAGCAATAACAAATGTAAGGAAAGAAAATTTATTCACACACCACAAATGAACACAAAAGTTTTGTTATCCAAGTTTGGGAAGTTCCACTAGTTCAACCCTAATAGCTCGGAATTTATAAGAAAGATATTTTTCTACACATGTTTTAAAAAATGGACATGCATGCTTGAAACATGTTAAATATTTAAATCACATATGGATCCAAACCTTTTGAAGAGAAAAACATTAAATTCTCAAGTGAACGTGCGGTGGAATATTTACACGAGTCAAACAAGCCATTTTTAGCTCACTTACAAAAAACTGACCTAACGATCATAGATGATTTTAAAGTGATTTATTATGCGTAACGGGCAATATTTTTGTAAGGAATGAATTATGGATTGGGAGTCAACTTTAAGTTAAAAATCCCCCGCCTCCTCCTTTTTCAGACGATTGCAGAATCGGATATATAACAACTAAAAAGAGTTTACCATCCCTAAAAATTATAGACACTTTTTGGAATTATCTCTCTCTACATTTGAGCATTGTGCATTTCCATTGTTGATGTATACTTTTTTCTTAAATCAAAACTTGAGTTTTCACTTTCCCTTTATCTTGTAAACAAAAAAAAAAAAGATAAAAGATATAGATCACAACAAAATGAAAATTTTAGAGTTTATGTATGAAAATAATTTAAAGCAATAAACAAATATAAATAAAGAAAATTTATTTACACACCACAAATGAACAAAAAAGTTTTGTTATCCAAGTTTGGGAAGCTCCACTAGTTCAACCCTAATAGTTCGAAATTTTATAAGAAAGAGATTTTTCTACACTTGTTTTAAAAAATGGACATGCATGCTTGAAACATGTTAAAGATTTAAATCACCTATGGATCCAAACGTTTTGAAGAGAATAACATTAAATTCTCAAGTGAACTTGCGGTGGGATATTTACCCGAGTCAAACAAACAATTTTTTTGCCCACTTACAAAAAGTTGACCTAACGATCATAGATGATTTTAAAGTGATTTATTATGCATAACAAGCAATATTTTTTTAAGGAATGAATTATGGATTGGGAGTCAACTCTCAGTTAAAAATCCCCCGCCTCCCCCTTTTCCAGACGATTATAGAACCAGATATATAAAAACTAAAAATAGTTTACAATCCCTAAATGTTACAAACACTTTTTGTAATTAACTCTCTCTACATTTGTGCATTGTGCATTTCCATTGTAGATGTATACCTTTTTCTCAAATCAAAACTTGAGTTTTTAGTTTCCCTTTATCTCGTAAACAAAAAAAAAAAAAGATAAAAGGTATAGATCATAACAAAATAAAAAATTTGGAGTTTATGTATTTAAATAATTTAAAGCAGTAAAAAATTTATTTAAAGAGTATTTATTCACACACCTCAAAGGAACACAAACGTTTTTTATCCAAGTTTTGGAAATTCCACTAGTTCAACCCTCATAGCTCGGAATTTTATAACAAAGAGATTTTTCTACACATGTTTTAAGAAATGGACATGCATGCTTGAAACATGTTAAAGATTTAAATCACCTATGGATCCAAACCTTTTGAAGAGAATAACATTAAATTCTCAAGTGATCGTGCAGTGGGATTTTTACTGGAGTCAAACAAGCCATTTTTAGCCCACTTACAAAAAGCTGACCTAATGATCATAGATGATTGTAAAGTAATTTATTATGCGTAACGGGCAATATTTTTGTAAGGAATGAATTATGGATTGGGAGCCACCTCTCAGTTAAACTTCCCCGACGAATCGGATATATAAAAACTAAAAAGAGTTTACAATTTGTAAAAAGTACAGAATGTTTTTGGAATTACCTCTCTCTAAATTTGTGCATAGTGCATTTCCATTCTAGTTGTATACTTTTTTCTTAAATCAAAGCTTGAGTTTTCACTTTCCCTTCATCTCGAAAACAAAAAAAAGACATAAAAGGCAAATAGATTACAAAAAAATGAAAATTTTAGAGTTTATGTATGGAAAGAATTTAAAGCAATAAAAAAATGTAAGTAAAGAAAATTTATTCACACACCACAAATGAACACGAAAGTTGTGTTATCCAAGTTTGGGAAATTCTACTAGTTCAACCCTAATAACTCGGAATTTTATAAGAAATAAATTTTTCTACACATGTTTTAAAACATGGATATGCAAGCTTGAAACATGTTAAAGATGCAAATGACCTATGGATCCAAACTTCTTAAAGAGAATAACAATAAATTCTCTAGTTCAACCCTAATAACTCGGAATTTTATAAGAAATAAAATTTTCTACACATGTTTTAAAACATGGATATGAAAGCTTGAAACATGTTAAAGATGCAAATGACCTATGGATCCAAATTTCTTAAAGAGAATAACATTAAATTCTCAAGTGAACCTGCGGTGGGATATTTACTGGAGTAAAAAAAGCTATTATTTTTTCCACATACAAATAGCTAACTAACGATCATATATGATTGTAAAGTGATTTATCATGTGTAACGGGCTATATTTTTGTAAGGAATGACTTATGGATTGGGAGACAACTCTCAGTCAAAAATCCCCCACTTCCCCCTTTTCCATATGATTCCAGAACCTGATATATAAAAACTAAAAAGAGTTTAAAATCCCTAAAAATTATAGAAAATTTTTGGAATTATTTCTCTGTACATTTGTGCACTGTGCATTTCCATTATAGATGTATCCTTTTTTTTAAATCAAAAATTGAGATTTCACTTTCCCATCATCTCGTAAACCAAAAAAAGAGACAAAAGGCAAATTGATCACAACAAAATGAAAATTTTAGAGTTTATGCATGGAAAGAATTTAAATCAATAAACAAATGTAAGTAAAGAAAATTTATGCACACGCCAGAAATGAACACAAAAGTTTAATTATCCTAGGTTTGGAATTTCTACTAGTTCAGCCCTAATAGCTCAGAATTTTATAAGAAAAAGGTTTTTCTAAACATGTTTTAAAAAATGGATATGCATGCTTGAAATATGTTAATGATGCAAATGACCTTTAGATCCAAACCATTTAAAGAGAATAATATTAAATAATCAAGTGAACGTGCGGTGGGATATTTACCCGAGTCCAACAAGCCATTATTTTGCCCGCTAACAACAAGCTGACCTAACGATCATAGGTGATTGTAAAGTGATTTATCATGCCTAACGTGCTATATTTTTTTAAGGAATAACTTATGGATTGGGAGTCAACACTCAGTTAAAAATCCCCCGCCTCCCCCTTTTCCCGATGATTGCAAAACCTGATATAAAAATTCTAAAACTAGTTTACAATCCCTAAAAATTACAGACACTTTTTGGAATTATCTCTCTCTAAATTTGTACATTGTGCATTTCCATTGTAGATGTATACTTTTTCTTAAATCAAAACTTGAGTTTTCACTTTCGCTTCAACTCATATTTTAAAAAATAAGAGATAAAAGGTAAAAAGACTTCAACAAAATGAAAATTTTAGTGTTTATGTATGGAAATAATTTAAAGAAATAAAAAAATGTAAGTAAATAAAATTTCTTCACACACCACAAATGACCACAAAAGTTTTGTGATCCAAGTTTGGGAAATTCCACTAGTTCAACCCTAATAACTCTGGAATTTTATAAGAAACAGAATTTTCTACAAATGTTTTAAAATGTGGATATGCATGATTGAAACATGTTAAAGATGCAAATGACCTATGGATCCAAACCTTGTAAAGAAAATAACATTACACTCTCAAGTGAACGTGCGGTGGGGATATTTACCCAAGTCAAAGAAGCTATTATTTTGCCAACTTACAAAAAGTAGACCTAACGATCATAGATGATTGTAAAGTGATGACTTATGGATTGGGTATTATACTCAGTTAAAAATCCCCCGACTGCCTTTTTTCCCACAATTGCAGAATCTGATCTATTAAAACTAAAAAGATTTTACAATCCCTAAACATTACAGACACTTTTTGGAATTATCTCTCTCAACATTTGTTTCAATGATGTATACATTTTTATAAAATAAAAACATGAGTTTTCACTTTCCCTTCATCTCGTAAACAAAAAAAAAAAAGAGAAAAATGGCAAATACATCAGAACAAAATAAAAGTTTTAGAGTTTTGGTATGGAAAGAATTTAAAGCAATAAAAAAATGTAAATAAAAAATATATATTCACACACCACAAACGAACACAAAAGTTTTGTTATCCAAGTTTGGGAAATTCGACTAGTTCAACACTCATAGCTCGGAATTTGTTAAGAAAAAGATTTTTCTAAACATGTTTTAAAAAATTGATATGCATGCTTGAAACATGTTAAAGATGTAAATCACCTATGGATCCAAACCTTTTAAAGAGAATAACATTAAATTCTCAAGTGAACGTGCGGTGGGATACTTTGCCGAGTCAAACAAGCCATTATTTTGCCCAATTAAAAAAACCTGACCTAACAATCATAGATTATTGTAAAGTAATTTATTAAGCGTAATGGGCAATATTTTTGTAAGGAATGACTTATGGATTGGGAGTCAACTCTCAGTTAAAAATTTTACGCCTCCCCCTTTAAACGATGAATGCAGAAACTAATATATAAAAACTAAAAGGAGTTTAGAATCCCTAAAAATTACACACTTTATGGAATTATCTCTCTCTACATTTGTGCATTGTGCATTTCCATTGCAGATGTATACTTTTTTCTTAAATCAAAACTTGAGTTTTCACTTTCCCTTCTGCTCGTAAACAAAAAAAAGAGATAAAAGGCAAATAGATCACAACAAAATGAATATTTTATAGTTGATGTTTGGAAAAAATTTAATGCAATAAAAAAATGTAAGTAAATAAAATTTATTCACACACCACAAATGAGCACAAAAGTTTTGTTATCCTAGTTTGGAAAATACCACTAGTTCAACCCTAATAGCTCGGAATTTTGTAAGAAAGAGATTTTTCTACACATGTTTTAAAAAATGGATATGGATGCTTTGAAACATGTTAAAGATGCAAATGACCTATGGATCGAAACCTTTTAAAGAGCATAACATTAAATTCACAAGTGAACGTGCGGTGGAATATTTACCAGAGGCAAAGAAGCCATTGTTTTGCTCATTTACAAAAAGCTGACCTAACGATCATAGATGATTGTAATGTGATTTATCATGAATAATGGGAATATATTTTTATGGAATATCTTATGGATTGGGTGTCAACAGTCAGTTAAAAATCCCCTGCCTCCCCTTTTTCCTGACGATTGCAGAACCTAATATATAAAAACCATAAAGAGTTTACAATCCCAAAAAATTACAGACACTTTTTGGAATTATCTCTCTCTACATTTTTGCATTGTGAATTTCCATTATAGATGTATACTTTTTTATGAAATAAAAACATGACTTTTCACTTTCCCTTCATCTCGTAAACAAAAAAAAGAAATGAAAGACAAATAGATCATGACAAAATGAAAATTTTAGAGTTTATCTATGGCAAGAATTTAAAGCAATAAACAAATTTAAGTAAGTGAAGAAAATTTATTCACACACCCCAAATGAACACAAAAGTTTTGTTATCCAAGTTTGGGAATTTCCACTAGTTCAGCTCTTATAAGTCGGAATTTTATAAGAAAAAGACTTTTCTACATATGTTTTAAAAAATGGATATGGATGCTTGAAACATGTTAAAGATGCAAATGACCTACGGATTCAAACCTTTTAAAGAGTATAGCATTAAATTCTCTAGTGAACGTGCGGTGGAATATTTACCAGAGGCAAAGAAGCCATTGTTTTGCCCATTTACAAAAAGCTGACCTAACGATCATAGATGATTGTAGTGTGATTTATCATGCGTAATGGACAATATGTTTTTAAGGAATGACTTATGGATTGGGAGTCAACACTCAGTTAAAAATCCCCCGCCTCCCCCTTTTCTCGACGATTGGAGAACCTGATATATAGAAACTAAAAAGAGTTTACAATCACTAAAAATTATAGACACATTTTGGAATTATCTCTCTCTACATTTTTGCATTGTCAATTTCCATTTTAGATGTATACTTTTTTTGCATAGTCAATTTCCCTTCATCACGTAAAAAAAAAAGACAAATAGATCACAACAAAATAAAAATGTTAGATTTTATGTATGGAAAGAATTTAAAACAATAAAAAAATGTAAATAAATAAAATTTATGCACACACCACAAATGAACATAATAGTTTTGTTATCCAAGTTTGGGAAATTCCACTAGTTCAACCCTAATAGCTCAGAATTTGATAAGAAAGAGATTTTGCTACACATGTTTTAAAATAGCTGACCTAACGATCATAGATGATTGTAAAGCTATTTATTATGCGTAACTGGGAATATTTTTGTAACGAATGACTTATGGATTGGGAGTCAACTCTCAGTTAAAAATCCTCCACTTCCCCCTTTTCTTGACGAATGCAGAACCTGATATATAAAAACTAAAAATAGTTTACAATCCTTAAAAATTATAGACACTTTTTGGAATTATCTCTCTCTACATTTTTTCATTGTGCATTTCCATTATAGATTTTTTCTTAAAACAAAACTTGAGTATTCACTTTCCCTTCACCTCATTAAGAAAAAAAGAGATAAAATGCAAATAGATCACACCAAAATGAAAATTTTAGAGTTTATGTATAGAAATAATTTAAAGTAGTAAAAAAATGGTAAGTAAAGAAAATTTATTCACAGACCACAAATGAACACAAAAGTTTTGTTATCCAAGTTAGGGAAATTTCACTAGTTCAACCCTAATAACTCAGAATTTTAAAAGAAAGAGGATTTTCTATTCATGTTTTAAAAAATGGATATGCATGCTTGATACTGATTAAAGATGCAAATGACCTATGGATCCAAACCTCTTCAAGAGAATATCATTAAATTCTCAAGTGAACGTGTGGTAGGATATTTACCCGAGTCAAACAAGCTATTATTTTGCCAACTTACAAAAAGCTGACCTATTGATCATAGATGATTGTAAAGTGATATATAATGTGTAATGGGCTATATTTTTGTAAGGAATGACTTACGGATTGGGAGTCAACTCTCAGTTATAAATCCTTAGCTTCCCTCTTTTCCCGACCATTGCAAAACCTGATATATAAAAGCTAAAAAGAGTTTACAATCCCTAAAAATTACAGGCACTTTTTTGGAATTATCTCTCTCTACATTTGTTCATTGAGGATTTCCATTATATATGTATCCTTTTTTCTTAAATCAAAACTTGAGTTTTCACTTTCCCTTCATCTCGTAAACAAAAAAAGAGATAAGAGGCAAATAGATCATAACAAAATGAAAATTTTAGAGTTTATTTATGGAAATAATTTAAAGCAATAAACAAATGTAAAAAAAAATTATTCACACACGACAAATGAACACAAAAATTTTGTTATCCAAGTTTGGGAATTTCCACTAGTTCAACCCTAAAAGCTCTGAATTTTATCAGAAAATGATTTTTCTACATAGTTTTAAAAAATGGATATGCATGCTTGAAACTTGTTAAAGATGAAATTGACCTATGGATCCAAAATTTTTAAAGAGTATAACATTTAATTCTCAAGTGAACATGCGGTGGAATATTTACCCGAGTAAATCATGCCATTATTTTGCCCATTTACAAAAAGCTGACCTAACGATCATAGATTATTGTAATGTGATTTATCATGCGTAACATGCTATATTTTTTTAAGGAATGACATATAGATTTGGAATCAACACTCAGTTCAAAACCACCCGGCTCCCCCTTTTCCTGACAGTTACAAAACCTGATATATAAAAAATAAAAAGAGTTTATAATCCTTAAATATTACAAAAAAATTTTGGAATTATCTCTCTCAATATTTTTACATTGTGAATTTCTATTATAGATGTATACTTTTTTTCCTAAATAAAAACATGAGTTTTCACTTTCCCTACATCTCGTAAACAAAAAAATGAGAAAAAAGGCAAATAGATCACAAAAAAATGAAAATTTCAGATTTTATGTATGGAAAGAATTTAAAGCAATAAACAAATGTAAATAAAGAAAATGTATTCACACACTACAAATGAACACAAAAGTTTAGTTATCCATGTTTGGAAAATTCTAGTAGTTCAACCCTAATAGCTCAAAATTTTATAAGAACGACATTTTTCTACACATGTTTTAGAAAATGGATATGCATGCTTGAAAAATATTAAAGATGTAAATCACCAATGGATCCAAACCTTTTAAAGAGAATAACATAAAAATGTCAAGTGAACGTGCGGTGGGATATTTACCCGAGTCAAACAAGCCATTATTTTGCCCTCTTATAAAAAGCTGACCTAACGATCATAGATGATTGTAAAGTGATTTATTATGTGTAACGGGAAATAATTTTGAGAGGAACTACTTATGTATTGGGAGTCAACTCTCAGTTAAAAATCCCCCACCTCTCCCTTTTCCAGATGATTGCAGAACCTAATATATAAAAACTAAAAAGAGTTTACAATCCCTAAAAATTACAGAAACTTTTTGTAATTATCTCTCTCAAAATTTTTTCATTTTGCATTTCCATTATAGATTTATACCTTTTCTTAAATCAAAACTTGAGTTTCACTTTCCCTTCAGCTCGTAAACAAAAAAAAAAAATAGGTAAAAGGAAAATAGTTGACAACAAAATGAAAATTATATAGTTTATGTATGGAAAGAATTTAAAGCAAAAGACAAATGTTGGTAATGATAATTTATTCACACACCAAAAGTGAACTCAAAAGTTTTGTTATCCAAGTTTGGGAAATTCCACTTGTTACTCCCTAATAGCTCGGAATTTTATAAGAAAGAGATTTTTCTACACATGTTTTAAAAAATGGATATGCATGCTTAAAACATGTTAAAGATGCAAATGACCTAGGGATCCAAACCTTTTAAAGAGAAAGATATTAAATTCTCAAATGAACGTGCGGTGGGAAGTTTTACCCGAGTCAAACAACCCATTATTTTGCCCACGTACAAAAAGTTGACCTAACTATCATAGATGATTGTAAAGTGATTTATTATGCGTCACAGGAAATATTTTTGTAAGGAATAACTTATGGATTGGGAATCAACTCTCAGTTAAAAATCCCCTGCCTCCTCCTTTTCCTGACGATTGCAAAACCTGATTTATAAAAACTAAAAAGAGTTTACAATTTCTTAAAAATACATACACTTTTTTGAATTATCTCTCTACATTTGTGCATTTTGCATTTCCATTATAGATGTATACTTTTTTCTTAAATCAAAACTTAAGTGTTCTCTTTCCCTTCATCTCATAAACAAAAAAAAGAGATAAAAGGCAAATAGATCACACCAAAATGAAAATTTTATAGTTTATGTATGGAAAGAATTTAAAATAATAAACAAATGTAAGTAAAGAAAATTTATTCACCCACCACAAATGAACACAAAAGTTTTTTTATCGAAGTTTGGGAAATTCCACTAGTTAAACCCTAATAGCTCAGAATTTATAAGAAAGAGATTTTTCTACACATGTTTTAAAAAATGGATATGCATGCTTGAAACATGTTAAAGATGCAAATGACCTACGATCCAAACCTTTTGAAAAGAATAACATTAAATTCTCAACTGAAAGTGCGGTGGGATATTTACCCAACTCAAACAAGCTATCATTTTGCCCACTTACGAAAAGCTGACCTAACCATAATAGATGATTGTAAAGTGATTTATCATGTGTAACGGGCTATATTTTTGTAAGGAACGACTTATGGATTGGGAGTCAACTCTGAGTTAAAAATCCCCCATTTCCTCCTTTTCCCGACGACTGTAGAACTTGATATATAAAAATTAAAAACAATTTACAATCCCTAAAAATTACAGAAACTTTTTGGAATTATCTCTCTCTACATTTGTGCATTGTGCATTTCCATTATACATGTACCCATTTTTCTTAAATCAAAACTTGAGTTTTCACTTGCCCTTCTGCTAGTAAACAAAAAAGATATAAAAGGCAAATAGATCACAACAAAATGAAAATTTTACAGTTTACGTATGGAAAAAATTTAAAGCAATAAGCAAATTTAATTAAAGAAAATTTATTTACACACCACAAAAGAACACAAAAGTTTTGTTATCCAAGTTTCGGAAATTCCACTAGTTAAACCGTAATAGCTCGGAATTTTATAAGATAGAGATTTTTCTACACATGTTTTAAAAAATAGATATGCATGCTTGAAGTGTTAAAGATGCAAATGACCTATGGACCCAAACCACTTAACGAGAATAACTTTAAATTCTCAAGTGAACGTGAGGTGGGACATTTACTCGAGTCAAACAAGCTATTATTTTTCCCACTTACAAAAAGCTGACTTAACGATCATAGATGATTGTAAAGTGATTTATCATGTGTAATGGGCTATATTTTTTTAAGAAATGAATTATGGATTGGGAGTCAACTCTCAGTTAAAAATACCCCGTTTCCCCCTTTTCCCGACGATTGATGAACCTGATATATAAAAACTAAAAAGAGTTTACAATCTCTAAAAATTACAGACACTTTTCAGAATTATCTCTCTCTACATTTGTGCATTGTGCATTTCCATTATAGATGTATCCTTTTTTCTTAAATTGAAACTTGAGTTTTCACTTTCCCTTCAGCTTGAAAACAAAAAAAAGAGATAAAAGGCAAATAAATCACAACAAAATAAAATTTTTACATTTTATGTATGGAATGAATTTAAAGCAATAAATAAAAGTAATTAAAGAAAATTTATTCACACACCACAAATGAACACAGAAGTTTTGTTATCTAAGTTTTGGAAATTCCACTAGTTAAACCCAAATAGCTAGGAATTTTATAAGAAAGAGATTTTTCTACACATCTTTTAAAAAATGGATAAGTATGCTTGATACATGTTAAAAATTAAAATGACCTATGGATCCAACCTACTTAAAGAGAATAACATTAAATTCAAAATTGAACGTGCTGTGGGATATTTATTAAAAAACAAGATATTATTTTGCCCACTTACAAAAAGATGACCTAATGATCGTAGATAATTGTAAAGTGATTTATCATGTATAACGGGATATATTTTTTTAAGGAATGACTTATTGATTGGGAGTCAACTCTCAATTAAAAATCCCTCGTTTCCCCCTTTTCCCAATGATTGCAGAACCCTAAATATAAAAACTAAAAAGAGTTTAAAATTCCTAAACATTACAGACACTTTTTAGAATTATCTCCCTCTACATTTGTGCATTGTGCATTTCCATTATAGATGTATCCTTTTTTCTTAAATCAAAACTTGACTTTTCATTTTCTCTTAAGCCTATAAACAAAAAAAAAAGATAAAAGGCAAATAGATCACAACAAAATGAAATTTTTACAGTTTATGTATGGAAAGAATTTAAAGCAATAAAAAAATGTAAGTAAAGAAAATTTATTGACACACCACAAATGAACACAAAAGTTTTGTTATCCAAGTTTTGGAAATTACTCTGGTTCAACCCTAATTGCTCGGAATTTTATAAGAAAGAGATTTTTCTACACATGTTTTAAAAAATGTATATGCATGCTTGGAACATCTTAAAGATGCAAATGACCAATGGATCCAAACCTTTTAACGGGAATAACATTAAATTCTCAAGTGAACCTGAAGTGGGATATTTACCCGAGTCAAACAAGCTATTATTTTGCCCACTTACAAAAAGCTGACCTAACGATCATAGATGATTGGAAAGTGATTTATCATGTGTAATGGGATATATTTTTGTAAGGAATGACTTATGGATGGGAGTCAACTCTCAATTCAAAATCCCCCGTTTCCCCCTTTTCCCAATGATTGCAGATTCTTATATGTAAAAACTAAAAAGAGTTTACAATCCCTAAAAATTACAGACAATTTTTAGAATTATCTCTCTCTACATTTGTGCATTGTGCATTTCCATTATATATTTATCCTTTTTTCTTAAATCAAAACTTGCCTTTTCACTTTCCCTTCTGCTCGTAAATGAAAAAAGAGATAAAAGGCAAATAATCACAACAAAATAAAAGTTTTACAATTTATGTATGGAAATAATTTAAAGCAATAAACAAGTGAAAGTAAAGAAAATTTATTTACAGACCTCAAATGAACACAAAAGTTTTGTTATCCTAGTTTGGGAAATTCCTCTAGTTCAACCCTAATAGCTCGGAATTTATAAGAAAAATATTTTTCTACTCATATTTTAAAAAATGGACATGCATGTTTGAAACATGTTAAAGAAGAAAATGACCTATGGATCCAAAACTTTTAAAGAGAATAACATTAAGTTCTCAAGTGAACTTGCTCTGAGATATTTACCCGAGGGAAACAAGTCATTATTTTTCCCATTTACAAAAAGCTTACCTAACAATCATAGATGATTGTAAAGTGATTTATCATGTGTAACGGGCTATATTTTTTTAAGGAATGACTTATGGATGGGGAGTCAATTCTCAGTTACAAATCCCCCGTTTTCCCCTTTTCCCGGTGATTATAGAACCTGATATATAAAAACTAAAAAGAGTTTACAATTTCTAAGAATTACAGACACTTTTTGAAATTATCTCTCTCTACATTTGTGCATTGTGCATTTCCATTTTAGATGTAAACTTTCTTCTTAAATCAAAGCTTGTGTTTTCACTTTCCCTTCATCTCGTAAACAAAAATAAAATTTTTAGAGTTTATGTATGGAAAGAATTTAAAGCAATAAACAAATGTAAGTAAAGAAAATTTATTCACACACCACAAATGAAGACAAAGGTTTTGTTATCCACGTTTAGGAATTTCCACAAGTTCAGCCCTAATAGCTCGAAATTTTATAAGATAGAGATTTTTCAACACATGTTTTCATAAAATGGATATGCATCTTTTAAACATGTTAAATATGCAAAGAACCTATGTATACAAACCTTTTAAAGACAATAACAATAAATTCTCAAGTGAACGTGCGATGGAATATTTGCCCGAGTCAAACAAGCCATTATTTTGCCCATTTACTACAAGCTAACCTAACGATCATAGATGATTGTAATTTTATTTATCATGAGTAAGAGGCTATATTATTTTAAGGAATGACTTATGGATTGGGAGTCAACAATCAGTTGAAAATCCCCGCCTCCCCCTTTTCCCTACGATTATAGAACCTGCTATATAAAAACTAAAAAGAGTTTACAATCCCTAAAAATTACATACACTTTTTGGAATTATCTTTCTCTACATTTTTGTATTGTGAATTTCCACTATAGATGTATACTTTTTTCTTAAGTCAAAACATGAGTTTTTACTTTCCCTTCATCTCGTAAACAAAAAAAATGAAAAAAGATATATAGATCACAACAAATTGAAAATTTTAGAGTTTATGTATGGAAAAATTTAAAGCAATAAATAAATGTAAATGCATAAAATTTATTCACATACCACAAATGAACACAAAAGTTTTGTTATCCAAGTTTAGGAAATTTTACAAGTTCAACCCTAATAGCTCGGAATTTTATAAGAAAGATATTTTTCTACATTTGTTTTAAAATATGGATATGCATACTTGAAACATGTTAAAGATGTAAATCACCTCTGGATCCAAAAATTTTTCAAAGAATAACATTAAATTCTCAAGTGAATGTGTGGAGGGATATTTACTCGAGTCAAATATGCCATTATTTTGCCCACTTACAAAAAGCTGACCTAACGATCATAGTTGATTGTAAAGTGATTTTCATGCGTAACGGGCTATTTTTGTTAAGGAATGATTTATGGATTGGGAGTCAACTCTAAGTTAAAAATCCCCCACCTCCCCATTTTCCCTACGATTCTAGAACAAGATATATAAAAACTAAAAAGAGTTTACAATCCATAAAAATTACAGACACTTTTTCGAATTATCTCTCTCTACATTTGTGCATTGTGCATTTCAATTTTTTATGTATACTTTTTTCTTAAATCAAAACTTGTGATTTCACTTTCCCTTCATCTCGTAAACAAAAAAAAGCGATAAAAGGCAAATAGATCAGAACAAAATAAAAATTTTGGAGTTTACGTATGCAAATAATTTAAAGCAATTAACAAATGTATGTAAAGAAAATTTATTCACACACCACAAATGAACACAAAAGTTTTGTTATCCAAGTTTGGGAATTTCCACTAGTTCGGCCCTAATAGCTCCGAATTTTATAAGAAAAAGATTTTTCTACACATGTTTTAAAAAATGGATATACATGCTTTAAACATGTTAAAGATTCAAATGACCTATGGATACAAACCTTTTAAAGAGTATAACATTAAATTCTCTATTGAACGTGCGGTGGAATATTTACCCGAGTCAAACAAGCCATTATTTTACCCCTTTACAAAAAGCTGACCTAACGATTATAGATGATTGTAATGTGATTTATCATGCATAACGGGCTATATTTTGTTAAGGAATGACTTATGGATTGGGAGTCAACAATCAGTTAAAAATCCCCCGCGTCCCCCTTTCCCCAACGATTGCAGAACCTGATATATAAAAACTAAAAAGACTTTACAATCCTTAAAGATTACATACACTTTTTGGAATTATCTCTCTCTACATTTGTTCATTGTGCATTTCTATTTTAGATATATACTTTTTTCTAAAATCAAAACATGATTTTTCACTTTCCCTTCATCTCGTAAACAAAAAAAGGAGAATAAAGGCATATAGACCACAACAAAATGAAAATTTTAGAGTTTATGTATGGAAAAAATTTAAAGCTATCAATAAATGTACATGAAGAAAATATTTTCACACACCACAAATGAACACAAACGTTTTGTTATCCAAGTTTACGAAAATCTACTTGTTCAACCCTAATAGATCGGAATTTTATAAGAATGAGATTTTTCAACATTTGTTTTAAAACATGGATATGCATGCTTGAAACATGTTAAAGATGTAAATCACCTATGGATTCAAACCTTTTAAAGAGAATAACATTAAATTCTCAAGTGCACGTGCGGTGGGATATATTTACCCGAGTCAAACAAACCATTATTTTGCCTATTTACAAAAAGTTGACCTAACGATCATAGATGATTGTAAAGTGATTTATTATGCCTAACTGGCTATATTTTTGTAAGGAATGACTTAAGGATTGGGAGTCAACTCCAAGTTAAAAATCTCCCGCTTCCCCTTTTACCCAATGATTACAGCTCCTCATATATAAAAACTAAAAAGAGTTTAAAATACCTAAAAATTACAGTCACTTTTTGGAATTATCTCTATTTACATTTGTGCATTGTGCATTTCCATTATAGTTTTATACTTTTTTCTTAAGTGAAAACTAGAGTTTTTACTTTCCCTTCAGCTCGTAAATGAAAAAATAGGATAAAACGCAAATAGATCACAACAAAATGAAAATTTTAGAGTTTATGTGTGGAAAGAATTTAAAGCAATTAACAAATGTAAATAAAGAAAATTCCACAACTTCAACCCTAATAGCTCAGAATTTTATAGGAAAGAGATTTTTCTACATATGTTTTAAAAAATTGATATGCATTCTTGGAACATGTTAAAGATGCAAATGACCTATGCATCCAAACCTCTTAAAGAAAATAATATTAAATTCTCAAGTGAACGTGCAGTGGGATATTTACTCGAGTCAAACACGCTATTATTTTGCCCACTTACAAAAAGCTGACCTAACGATCATAGATGATTGTAAAGTGATTTATCATGTGTAACGGACTATATTTTTGTAAGGAAGGACTTATGGATTGGGAGTCAACTCTTAGTTAAAAATCTCTCGCTTCCCCCTTCTCTCCACGATTGCAGAACCTAATATATAAAAACTAAAAAGAGTTTAAAATCCCTAAAAATTACCAACACTTTTTGGAATTATCTCTCTCTAAATTTGTGCATTGTGCATTTCCTTTATAGATGTATCTTTTTTTCTTAAACTAAAACTTGAGTTTTCAGTTTTCCTTCATCTCGTAAACATAAAAAAGAGATAAAAAGCAAATAGATAACAACAAAATGAAAATTTTAGAGTTTATGTATGGAAAGAATTAAAAGAAATAAACAAATGTACATTAAGAATATTTTTTGACGCACCATAAATGAACCCAAAAATTTTGTTATCCAAGTTTGGGAAATTCCACTAGTTCAACCCTAGTAGTTCGGAATTTTATGAGACGGAGATTTTTCTACACATGTTTAAAAAAATGGATATGCATGCTTGAAACATGTTAAAGATGCAAATGACCTATGGATCCAAACCTTTTAAAGAGAATAACATTAAATTCTCAAGTGAATATGCGATGGGATATTTATCCGAGTCAAACAAGCCATTATTTTGCCCACTTACAAAAAGTTGACCAAACGATCATAGATGATTCTAAAGTAATTTATCTTGCATAACGGGCTATATTTTTGTATGGATTGACTTATGGATTGGGAGTCAACTCTAAGTTAAAAATATCCCGCCTCCCCCTTTTCTCGACGATTATAGAACCTGATATAAAAACTAAAAAGAGTTTAACTTCCCTTAAAATTAAAGACGCTTTTTGGAATTATCTCTCTCTACATTTGTGCATTGTGCATTTCCATTTTAGATTTTTACTTTTTTCTTAAATAAAAACTTTAGTTTTCACTTTCCCTTCATCTCGTAAACAAAAAAAAGAGATAAAACGCAAACAGATCACAACAAAATGAAAAATTTAGAGTTTACATATGGAAAGAATTTAAAGCTATAAATAAATGTTAGTAAAGAAAATTATTCACACACCTCAAATGAACACAAAAGTTTTGTTATTCAAGTTTGGAAAATTCCACTAGTTCAACCCTAATAGCTCAAAATTTTAAAAGAAAGAGATTTTTCTACACATGTTTTTAAATATGGATATGAATGCTTGAAACATGTTAAAGATGCAAATGACCTATGGATCCAAACCTTTTCAAGGGAATAACATTAAATTATCAAGTGAACATGTGATGGGATAATTACACGAGTCAAACAAGCCATTATTTTGCCCACTTCCAAAAAGCTGACCTAACGATCATATATGATTGTAGAGTGATTTATCAGGCGTAATGGGCTATATTTTTTTAAGGAATGACTTATGGATTGGGAGTCAACTCTAAGTTAAAAATTCCCCGTGTCCCCCTTATCCCGATGATTGTAGAACCGGATATATAAAAACTAAAAAGAGGTAACAATCCCTAAGACACTTTCGGGAATTATCTCTATCTACATTTGTACATTGTACATTTCCATTTTTTATATATACCTTTTTCTTAAATAAAAACTTGAGTTTTCACTTTCCCTTCATCTCGTAACCAAAAAAAAAAGATATAAAAGGCAAATAGATCACAACAAAAAGGAAAATTTCAGAGTTTATGTATGGAAGGAATTTAAAGCAATAAACAAATGTAAGTAAAGAAAATTTATTCACAGTCTACAAATGAACACAAAATTTTTCGTATCCAAGTTCTGGAAATTCCACTAGTTCAACCTTAATAGGTCAAAATTTTATAAGAAAGTGATTTTTCGATACATGTTTTAGAAAATGGATATGCATGCTTGAAACATGTTAAAGATTCAAATGACCTATGGATCCAAACCTTTTAAAGAGAATAAAATTAAATTCTCAAGTGAACGTGCGGTGGGAACCAGACTCAAACAAGCCATTATTTTGCCCATTTAATAAAAGCTGACCAAACGATCATAGATGATTGTAATGTGATTTATCATACGTAATGGGCTATATTTTTTAAGGAATAACTTATGGATTGGGAGTCAACACTCAGTTCAAAATCCCCCGTCTCGACGATTGCAGAATCAGATATATATAAACTAAAAAGAGTTTACAATCCCTAAAGATTACAGACACTTTTTTGAATTATCTCTCTCTACATTTGTGCATTGTGCATTTCAATTTCAGATGTATATTTAAAAAAAAAAAAAATCAAAGCTTGAGTTTTCACTTTACCTTCATCTCGTAAACAAAAAAAAAAGAAAGATAAAAGGCAAATAGATCACAACAAAATGAAAATTTTAGAGTTTATGTATGGAAATAATTTAAAGCAATAAACAATTGTAAATAAATAAAATTTATTCAAACACCACAAATGAACACAAAAGTCTTGTTATTCATGTTTGGGAAATTCCACTCGTTCAAATCTCATAGCTCGGAATTTTATAAGAGATTTTTCTACACATGTTTTAAAAAAAGGAAATGCATACTTGAAACATGTTAAAGATGCAAATGAACTATGGATCCAAACCTTTTAAAGAGAATAACATTAAATTTTCAAGTGAACATGTGGTGGAATATTTACATGAGTCAAACAAGCCATTATTTTGCCCACTTCCAAAAAGCAGACCTCACGATCATAGATGATTGTAATGTGATTTATCATGCGTAACGACCAATATTTTTTTAAAGAATGACTTATGGATTGGGAGTCAACTCTAAGTTAAAAATCCCCCGCCTCCCCCTTTTCTCGACGATTGTAGAACCTGATAAATAAAAACTAAAAAGAGTTTACAATCCCTAAAAATTGGAAACATTTTTTGGAATTATCTCTCTCTACATTTGTTCACTATGTATTTCTAGTATGGATGTATACTTTTTTCTTAAATAAAAACTTGAGTTTCACTTGCCCTTCATCTCGTAAACAAAAAAAAGAGATAAAAGGAAAATAGATCACAACAAAATGAAAATTTAAGAGTTTATGTATGGAAAGAATTTAAAGCAATAAACAAATGTAAGTAACAAAAATTTATTCACAGACCATAATGAACACAAAATTTTTGTTATCCAAGTTTTGGAAATTCTACTAGTTCAACCCTAATAGCTATGAATTTTAGAACAAAATGATTTTCTAGACATGTTTTAAAAAATGCATATGCATGCTTGAAACATGTTAAAGATACAAATGACCTAAGGATACAAACCTTTTAAAGAAAATAAAAAACAATTTCTCAAGTGAACTTGCGGTGAGATATTTACCTGAGTGAAACAAGCCATTATTTTTCCCATTTACAAAAAGCTGACCTAATGATTTATCATGCATAACGGGCTATATTTTGTAAGGAATGACTTACTGATTGAGAGTCAACACTCAGTTAAAAATCCTCCGCCTCCCCCTTTTCTCGACGATTGCAGCACCTCGTATATAAAAACTAAAAATTTTTTACAATCCATAAAAATTACAATACTTTTTGGAACTATCTCTCTCTACATTTGTGCATTGTGCATTTCCTTTTTAGATGTATAATTTTTTCTTAGATGAAAAATTGATTTTTCACTTTCCCTTCATCTCGTAAACATTAAAAAGAGATAAAAGGCAAATAGATCACAACAAAATGAAAATTTTAGAGTTGATGTATGGAAATAATTTAAAGCAATAAAAAAATGTAAGTAATGAAAATTTATTCACACACCACAAATGAGCAAAAAAGTTTTGTTATCCTAGTTTGGAAAATTCCAATAGTTCAACCCTAATAGCTCGGAATTTTATAAGAAAGAGATTTTTCTACACATGTTTTAAAAAATGGATATGCATGCTTCAAACATGTTAAAGATACAAATGCCTTGTGGATCCAAACCTTTTAAAGAGAATAACAATAAATTCTCAAGTGAACGTGGGGTGGGTTATTTACCCGACTCAAATAAGCCATTATTTTGCCCATTTACAAAAAGATGACGTAACGATCATAGATGCTTGTAATGTGATTTATCTTGCGTAATGGATTATATTTTTTAAGGAATGACATATGGATTGGGAGTCAACACTCAGTTAAAAATCACCCACCTCCCCCTTTTCCCGACGATTGCAGAACCTGATATATAAAAACAAAAAAGAGTTTATAATCCCTTAAAATTACATAAAATTTTTGGAATTATCTCTCTCTACTATTTTGCATTGTGGATTTCTATTGTAGATGTATACTTTTTTCCTAAATCAAAACAAGAGTTTTCACTTTCCCTTCATCTTGTAAACAAAAAAAAAGAGAAAAAAAGTAAATAGATCACAACAAAAATAAAATTTTAGAGTTTATGTTTGAAAATAATTTAAAGCACTAAACAAATTTAAATAAAGGAAATTTATTCACACACACAAATGAATACGAAAGTTTTGTTATCCAAGTTTGGGAAATTCTAGTAGTTCAAACCTAATAGCTCGGAAATTTATAAGATCGAGAGATTTTTCTACACAAGTTTTAAAAAATTCATATGCGTGCTTGCAACATGTTAAACATGTTAATCACCTATGGATCCAAACCTTTTAAAGAGAATAACATTAAATTCTAAAGTGAATGTGCAGTGGGATATTTACCCGAGTCAAACAAGCCATTATTTTTTTCACTTAAAAAAAGCTGACCTAACGGTCATAGATGATTTTAAAGTGATTTATTACGCGTAACGGGCAATATTTTTGTGAGGTATGACTATGGATTGGGAATCAACTCTCAGTTAAAAATCCCCGAGCTCCCCCTTTTTTAGACGATTGCAGAACCTGATATATAAAAACTAAAAAGAGTTTACAATCCCTAAAAATTACATACACTTTTTGGAATTATATCTCTCTACATTTGTTCATTGTGCATTTCCATTATAGATGTATACTTTTTTCTTAAATCAAAACTTGATCTTTCACTTTCCCTTCAACTCGTATACAAAAAAAAAAAAAAAGAGATAAAAGGCAAATAGATCACAACAAAATGAAAATTTTAGAGTTTATGTTTGGAAAGAATTTAAAGCAATAACAAATGTTAGTAAAGAAAAGTTATTCACACACCACAAATGAACATAAAAGTTTTGTTATCCAAGTTTGGGAAATTCCACTAGTTCAGCCCTAATAGCTTGGAATTTTATAAGAAAGAGTTTTTTTATTTTAAAAAATGGGTATGCATGCTTGAAACATGTTAAAGATGAAAATGACCTATGGATCCAAACCTTTTAAAGAGAATAACATCAAATTCTCAAGTGAACGTGCGGTGTGATATTTACACGAGTCAAACAAGCCATTTTATTTCCCATTTACAAATAGCTGACATAACGATCATAGATGATTGTAAAGTGATTTAACATGCGCAACAAGCTATATTTTTGTAAGGAATGACTTATGGTTTGGGAGTCAACACTCAGTTAAAAATCCCCCGCCTCACCCTTTTCCAGATGATTTCAGAATCGGATATATAAAAAATAAAAAGGGTTTAAAATCCCTAAAAATTACAAACACTTTTTGGAATTATCTCTCTCTACATTTGACCATTGTGAATTTCTATTTTACAAGTATACTTTTTACTTAAATCAAAACTTGAGTTTTCACTTTCCCTTCATCTCGTAACCAAAAAAAGAGATAAAGGCAAATAGATCACAACCAAATGAAAATTTTAGAGTTTATGTATAGAAAAAATTTAAAGCAGTAAACATATGGAAGTAAAGAAAATTTATTCGAACACCACAAATAAACACAAAAATTTTGTTTTTTGGAAATTGCTCTCGTTCAACCCTAATAGCTCGGAATTTTTTTGGAAATAGATTTTACTACACATATTTTAAAAAATGGATATGCATGCTTGAAACATGTTCAAGATACAAATGAACTATGGATCCAAACATTTTAAAGAGAATAACATTAACTTCTCAAGTGAATGTGCCGTGTGATATTTACCCAAGTCAAACAAGCCATTATTTTACCCATTTACAAAAAGTTGTCCTAACGATCATAGATGATTGTAAAGTGATTTATCATGCATAACGGGCTATATTTTTTTAAGGAATGACTTATGGATTGGGAGTCAACACTCAATTAAAAATCCCCCGCCTCCCCCTTTCCCGATAATTACAGAACCTGATATATAAAAACTGAAAAGAGTTTACAATCCCTAAAAATTACAGAAAATTTTTGGAATTATCTCTCTCTACATTTGTGAATTGTGCATTTCCATTTTAGATGTATACTTTATTCTTAAATCAAAACTTGAGCTTTCATTTTCCCATCATCTCGTAAACAAAAAAAGAGATAAAAGGCAAAGAGACTAGAACAAATGAAATTTTTAGAGTTTATGTATGGAAAGAATTTAAAGCAATAAACATACGAAGTAAAGAAATTCCACTAGATCAACCCCAATAGCTCGGTATTTTATATGATAGAGAGTTTTCAACACATGTTTAATAAATGGATATGCATGGTTGAAACATGTTAAAGATGCAAATGACGTATGGATCCAAACCTTTTAAAGAGAATAACATTAAATTCTCAAGTTAACGTGCGGTGGGATATTTACCCGAGGTAAACGAACCATTTTTTTATCCATTTACAAAAAGCTGACCTAACGATCATAGATGATTTTAAAGTGATTTATCATGTGTAACAGGCTATATTTTTGTAAGGAATGACTTATGGATGGGGAGTCAACACTCAGTTAAAAATCCCCTACCTCCCCCTTTTCTCGACGATTGTCGAACCTGATGTATAAAAACTAAAAAGAGTTTACAATCCCTAGAACTTACAGACACTTTTTGGTATTATCTCTCTCTACATTTGTGCATTCTTCATTTGAATTTTAGAAGTATACTTTTTTCTTAAATCAAAACTTGAGTTTCACTTTCCCTTCTTCTCGTAAACAAAAAAAGATACAAAAGGCAAATAGATCACAACAAAATAAAAATTTTAGAGTTTAAGGAAAGAATTTAAAGCAGTAAACAAATGTAAGTAAAGAAAATTTATTGACATACCACAAATGAACTTAAAAGTTTTGTTATCCTAGTATGGGAAATTCCACTAGTTCAACCCTAACAGCTCGGAAATTTATAAGAAATAGATTTTTCTTCACATGTTTTAAAAAATGAATATGCATGCTTGAAACATGTTAAAGATGAAAATGACCTATGGATCCAAACCTTTTAAAGAGAATAACATTAAATTCTTAAGTGAACGTGAGGTGTTATATTTAACCAAGTTAAACAAGCCATTATTTTGCCCATTTGCTGACCTAACAATCATAGATGATTGTAAAGTAATTTAACATGTGCAACGAACTATATTTTTTTAAGGAATGACTTATGGATTGGGAGTCAACACTCAGTTAAAAATCCTCGCGTCCCCTTTTCCCGAGGATTGGAGAACCAGATATATAAAAACCAAAAAAAGTTTACAATCCTTAAAAATTACAGACACTTTTTGGAAATTTCTCTCTCCACATTTTTGCATTGTGCATTTTCATTTTAGATGTATACGTTTTTCTTTAATCCAAACTTGACTTTTCACTTTCCATTTATCTCGAAAACCAAAAAGAGAGATAAAAGGAAAATAGATCACAACAAAATGAAAATTTTAGAGTTTAAGTATGGAAAGAGTTTAAAGAAAAAAAATGTAGGCAAAGAAAATTTTATCACACACCATAAATGAACCCAAAATTTTTGTTATCCAAGTTTGGGAAATTCCACGAGTTCAACCCTAATAGCTCGGAATTTTATAATAAAGATATTTTTATACACATGTTTTAAAAAATGTTTATGCATGCTTGAAACATGTTAAAGATGAAAATGAGGTATGGACCGAAACCTTTTAAAGTGAATAACATCAAATTATCAAGTGAACGTGCGGTGTGATATTTACCTGAGTCAAACAAGCCATTATTTTTCCCATTTACAAAAAGCTGACCTAACAATCATAGATGATTATAATGTTATTTCACATGCACAACGAGCTTTATTTTTTTGAGGAATGACTTATGGATTGGGAGTCAACACTCAGTTAAAAATCCCCCGCCTCCCCCTTTTCCCAACGATTGTAGAACCTGATATATAAAAACTAAAAAGAGTTTACAATCCCTAAAAATTACATAAACTTTTTGGAATTATCTCTCTCTACATTTTTCCATTATGAATTTTCATTTTAGAAGTATACTTTTTTCTTAAATAAAAACTTGAGTTCACTTTCCCTTCATCTCGTAAATCAAAAAAGAGATAAAAGGCAAATACATCACAACAAAATGAAAATTTTAATGTTTATGTATAGAAAGAATTTAAAGCAGTAAAAAAATGTAAGTAAAGAAAATTTATTCACATACCACAAATGAACACAAAACTTTTATTTTTGGGAAATTCCTCTACTTCAACCCTAATAGCTCGAAATTTTATTAAAAAGAGATTTTTCTACACATGTTTTAAAAATGGATATGCATGCTTGAAACATGTTAAAGATACAAATGAGCTATGGATCCAAACTTTTTAAAGAGAATAACATTAAATTCTCAAGTGAACATGCGGTGGGATATTTAACCGAGTCAAACAAGCCATTATTTTGCCCATTTACAAAAAGTTGACCTAACGATCATAGATGATTATAAAGTGATTTATCATTCATAACGGGCTATATTTTTTTATAGGAATGCTTATTGATTGGGAGTCAACACTCAGTTAAATATCCCCCGCCTCCCCCTTTTCCCGACGATTGCCGAACCTGATATATAAAAATTGAAAAGTGTTTACAATCCCTAAAAATTACTGACACTTTTTGGAATTATCTCTCTCTACATTTTTGAATTGTGCATTTCCATTTTAAATGTATAGTTTTTTCTTAAATCAAAACTTGAGTTTTCACTTTCCCTTCATCTCGTAAACAAAAAAAAGAGATAAAAGGCAAAGAGATCACAACAATATGAAAATTATAGAGTTTATGTATGGAAAAATTTTAAAGAAATAAACAAATGAAGTAAAGAAAATTTATTCACACACCACAAATGAACACAAAAGTTTTTTATCCAAGTTTGGGGCGGCTAGATCAACCCCAATAGCTCGGTATTTTATAAGAAAGAGATTTTTCTACACATGTTTTAATAAATGGATATGCATGCTTGAAACATGTTAAAGATGCAAATGACCTATGGATCCAAACCTTTTAAAGAGAATAACATCAAATTCTCAAGTGAACGTGCGGTGGGATATTTACCCGTGTCAAACAAGCCATTATTTTACCCATTTACAAAAAGCTGACCTAACGATCATAGATAATTTTAAAGTGATTTATCATGCATAACGGGTTATATTTTTGTAAGGATTGACTTATGGATTGGGAGTTAACACTTAGTTAAAAATTCCCTGCCTCCCCCTTTTCTCGACGATTGTCAAACCTGAGATATAAAAACTAAAAAGAGTTTACAATCCCTAAAAATTGCAGACACTTTTTGGAATTATCTCTCTACCTTTTTAGATGTATACTTTTTTCTTAAATCAAATCTTGAGTTTTCACTTTCCCTTCATCTCGTAAACAAAAACTAAGATAAAAGGAGATCACAACAAAATGAAAATTTTAGAGTTCATGTATGGAAGGAATTTAAAGGAATAAACAAATGTAAGTAAAGAAAATTTATTCACACACCACAAATGAACATAAAAGTTTTTTTATCCAAGTTTCGACACTAATAGCTCGGAATTTTATAATAAAGAGATTTTTCTACACAAGTTTTAAAAAATTGATATGCATGCTTGTTAAAGATGAAAATGACCTATGGATCCAAAACTTTTAAAGAGAACAACATTAAATTCTCAAGTGAACGTGCGGTGTGATATTTACCCGAGTTCAACAAGCTATTATTTTTCCCATTTACAAAAGATGACCTAATGATCATAGATGATTGTAAAGTGATTTAACATGCGCAACGAGCTGTATTTTTGTAAGGAATGACATATGGATTGGGAGTCAACACTTAGTTAAAAATCCCCGCCTCCCCCTTTTCTTGATGATAGCAGAACCTGATATATAAAAACTAAAAAGAGTTTAAAATCCCTATAAATTACTGACACTTTTTGGTATGATCTCTCTCTACATTTGTTCATTGTGCATTTCCATTTTAGATGTATACTTTTTTCTTAAATCAAAATTTGAGTTTTCACTTTCCCTTTATCTCGTAAACAAAAAAAAGTGAAAATTTTAGAGTTGATGTATAGAAAGAATTTAAAACAATAAATAAATGTAAGTAAATAAATTTATTCGCACACCACAAATGAACACAAGTTTCGTTATCCAAGTTTGTGAAATTCCACTAGATCAACCCTAATAGTTTGGAATTTTATAAGAAATAGATTTTTCCATACATGTTTTAAAAAATGGATATGCATGCTTAAAACATGATAAAGATACAAATGGCCTATCGATCCAAACCTTTTAAAGAGAATAACATTAAATTCTCAAGTGAACGTGCGGAGGGATATTTACCCGAGTCAAACTAGCCATTATTTTGCCCATTTACAAAAATATTACCTAACGATCATAGATGATTTTAAAGTGATTTATCATGCGTAACGGGCTATATTTTTTGTAAGGAATGACTTATGGATTGGGAGTCAACTCTCAGTTAAAAATACCCCGCCTCCCCTTTTCCAGATGATTGTATAACCTGATATATAAAAATTAAATAGAGTTTACAATCCCTAAATATTATAGACACTTTTTGGAATTATCTCTCTCCACATTTGTGCATTGTGCATTTCCATTATAGATTTATACTTTTTTCTTAAGTCAAAACTTGAGTTTTCTCTTTCCTTTCATCTCGTAAACAAAAAAAAAGAGATAAAAGGCAAATAGATCACTACCAAATGAAAATTTTAGAGTTTATGTATGGAATGAATTTAAAGCAATAAACAAAAGTATAAAAATAAAATTTATTCAGACACCACAAATCAAGTTTGAAAAATTCCACTAGTTCATCCCTAATAGCTCGAAATTTTATAAGAAAGAGATTTTTCTACACTTGTTTTAAAAAATCGATATGCAAGTTTGAAACATGTTAAATATCCAAATGACCTATGGATCCAAGCTTTTTAAAGAGAATAACATTAAATTCTCAAGTGAACGTGCGGTGGGATATTTACCCTAGTCAAATAAGCCATTATTTTGCCCACTTACAAAAAGCTAACCTACTGATCATGGATGATTGTAAACTGATTTATTATGCATAACGGGCACTATTTTTTTAAGGAATGACTTATGGATTGGAAGTCAACTCTCAGATTATAATCACCCGCTTCCTCGTTTTCCCGACGATTGTAGAACCTGATATATAAAAACTAAAAGGAGTTTGCAATCCCTAAAAACTAAAAACACTTTTTGGATTTATCTCTCTCAAAATTTGTGCATTGTGCATTTCCATTATAGATGTATACTTTTTTCTTAAATCAAAACTTGAGTTTTCACTTTCCCTTCAGCTCGGAAACAAAAAAAGAGATAAAAGGCAAATAGATCACAACAAAATGAAAATTTTAGTGCTTATGTATGGAAAGAATTTAAAGCAATAAAAAAAATAAAGTAAGGAACATTTATTCACACACCACATATGAACACAAGTTTTGTTATCCAAGTTTGGGAAAATCCAATATTTCAACCCAAATAGCTCGGAATTTTATAATAAATAGATTTTCCTACATATGTTTTAAAAAAATGGATATGCAAATTGGTACATGTTAAAGATGCAAATGACATGTGGATCCAAACCTTTTAAAGAGAATAGGATTAAATTCTCAAGTGAACGTGCAGTGGGATATTTACCAGAGTCAAACAAGCGATTATTTTGCCCATTTACAAAAATTTGTACTAACGATCTTAGATGGTTGTAAAGTGATTTATCATGTGTCATAGGCTATATTTTTGTAAGGAATAAATTTTGGATTGGGAGTCAACATTCAGTTAAAAATCCCCCGCTTCCCCCATTTCCCGATGATTGCAGATCCTGATATATAAAAACTTAAAAGAGTTTACAATCTCTAAAAATTACAGACACTTTTTGGAATTATCTCTCTCTAAATTTGAGCAATGTTCATTTCCATATTAGATGAATATTTTTTTCTTAAATCAAAACATGAGTTTTCACTTTCCCTTCATCTCATAAATGAAAAAAAAAATAGATAAAGGGCAAATAGATCATAAAAAAATGAAAATTGTAGAGATTAATTATGGAAATAATTTAAAGCAATAAAAAAATGTAACTAAAGAAAATTTATTCACACACCACAAATGAACACAAAAGTTTTTTTTATCCAAGTTTGGGAAATTCCACTTGTTCAACCCTAATTGCATAGAATTTCATAAGAAAGAGATTTTTCACAACATGTTTTAAAAAATGGATAAGAATGCTTGAAACATGTCAAAGATGCAAATGACCTATGGATCCAAACCTTTTAAAGAGAACAACATTAAATTCTCGAGTGAACGTGAAGTGGGATATTTACCCGTGTCAAACAAGCCATTATTTTGCCTACTTACGAAAAGTTGACCTAACGATTATTGATGATTGTAATGTAGTTTATCATGTGAGACTGGCTATATTTTTGTAAGGAATGACTTATGGATTGGGAGTCAACTCTCAATTAAAAATCCTCCACCTCCTCCTTTTCCCGACGATTGTAGAACCAGGATATATAAAAACTAAAAAGAGTTTACAATCCCTAAAAATTGCACACACTTTTTGGAATTATCTCTCTCTACATTTGTGCATTGCGCATTTCCATTATAGATGTATCATTTTTCTTAAATAAAAACTAGAGTTTTCACTTTCCCTTCATCTTGTAAACTAAAAAAAGAGATAAAAACCAAATAGATCACAATGAAATGAAAATTTTAGAGTTTATGCATGGAAAGATTTTAAAGCAATAAATAAATGTAAGTAAAGAAAATTTATTCACAAACCACAAATGAACACAAAATGTTTGTTATCCAAGTTTTGGAAATTCGACTAGTTCAACCCTAATAGCTAGGAATTTTATATGAAAGAGATTTTTCTACACAAGTTTTAAAAAATGGATATGCATGATTGAAACATGTTAAAGATGAAAATGACCTATGGATCCAAACAATTTATAGAGAATTACATTAAATTCTAAAGTGAACGTGTGGTGGGATATTTACCCGAGTCAAACAAGCCATTATTTTGCCCATTTAAATAAAGTTGACCTAACGATCATAGATGATTGTAAAGTGATTTATCATGTGTAATGGGCTTTATTTTTGTAAGGAATGATTTATGGATAGTGAGTCAACACTCAGTTAAAAATCCCCCGCCTCCCCATTTTTTCGAAGATTGCAGAACCTGATATATATGAACTAAAAAGAGTTTACAATCCCTAAGAATTACAGAGACTTTTTGGAATTATCTCTCTCCACATTTTTGCATTGTGCATTTCCATTATATATGTATACATTTTTCTTAAGTCAAAACGAGAGTTTTCACTTTCCCTTCATCTCGTAAACAAAATGAAAATTTTAGAGTTCATGTATCGAAGTAATTTAAAGAAATAAACAAATGTAAGTAAAGAAAATTGATTTACACACCACAAATGAACACAAAAGTTTTGTTATCCAAGTTTGGGAACTTCCACTAGTTCCACCCTAATAGCTCAAAATTTTATATGAAAGAGATTTTTCTACACAAGTTTTTAAAAGTGGATATGCATGCATTGAAACATGTTAAAGATGCAAATGACCTATAAATCCAAAGCTTTTAAAGAGAATAACATTAAATTCTCAAGTAAACGTGTGATGGGATATTTACCCGAGTCAAACAAGCCATTATTTTGCCCATATACAAAAAGCTGACCTCACGATCGTAGATGATTCTAAAGTGATTTATCATGCATAATGGGCTATGTTTTTGTAAGGAATGACTTATGGATTGGGAGTCAAGACTCAGTTAAAAATCTGTTACGGTCAAGGATTCTTTGGGAGAATCTGGGGTCTGCCACGGGTTACGGGTCTTCCAGTCATTACCGTAGGGGTAGTAGGAAGACATGGGGAAGATGAAAACGAAAGATCAAGCCTAAGGGAAGCTTGATAACCCTAGAGCTCGTTGAGGAGAACTCTAAGCCTCTCTACGCTAGATTTAACCTAATTCTTAATACTTCAATGCTTCTCTTCTCTCATTACTCTTACCACTTAAATAGGGTTCACCCTTTTAGGGTTTAATAAACTATTACAAAAATATCCCTATGAATAAAATATTCCAAGAATATCCCTATTAATAAATAATTCCAAAAATACCCCTATGACATAAAACTGAAATAAAATAAAGTAAATTAAAGAAAACACTAAAATAATAATGTTATTGCGTGCGTAACATTACACCCCCTTAGAAAACGAGCTTGTCCTCAAGCTCGAAAGTAGTGTCTGTATGTCGACGTCTTCACAGGTACTGAAGTAGCATCCGTGATAGCTATGATGCCCCCTCTGTTTGCCCACTTTTTTTTTTGGGGGGCCGGTCCGAGTTAACCTAGGTTGACTCAGTTCAGGAACCCAGTCCGGCGTGCGACTCAGCGGACCGGGCCGATTAAATTTTCCTAAGTTAGGAAAATTTAATCGGGAGTCGTCTTCTTCCTTCGGCACTCCCGAGCTGCGGCCGGTGGATCCTTTCCTCACGACATCGACGAAGTCCGGCAACGGACGTCTCCTTCCTCTCTCCTGGCACCGACGGAATTGCCTGATTTTTTGGTGATGAAGAGCAGCCCGTTGGGGCTTCGCTTCGCCAATGGGAGAGTTACCGAGACAGAGAACTCTCAAAATATCGCCGATGGTTCTATTGGAATGTCGCCGACGGGTCTTCTACAGAATTGTCGCCGATAGTCCTCTGCGGAAATGTCACCGACGATCTTCTGCTAGAATGTCGATGGTTCTGCTATTGGAATGTCGCCGAACAGGGCGGAATTGTCGCCGACGGAGTCTCGTGCTGCTCCTGCGGTGACTAGCAGCCCTTGGAGGCTTCGTCGATTGGAATTTTGCCGAGATAGACTCTCGGAAATATTTCCCGATTGGAATGGCCAGGAAATATTTCACCTCCCATGAGGAACAGAAATTTTTCCCCTCCCGTGCGAAACAGAAATTTTTCCCCTGCCGCGAGGAACGGACTATGGCTGCGTGCATAACATTGGCTTGCCGTGAGCAGGGGAGGACTGATTTTTGTTGCTTTTCTGCATCCGCCTCTCGAGACGAAATTTTTAATTTTTTCGGCCATGGGCCGTTCTGCCCATCCGAGATAGAGATTTGAGGTCGTATGACCTGTTTTGCTGCAACAACAAGATTCTCCCATCCATAACGTTCAATGGAAGCATCTAACCGTGCTGGTATTTCCTCTAATTCCTTACCCATAGCAATCCATCTTTCTTGGGATATAGAATAACCCATTGTGTTCCCGCTCTGATACCAGTTATTACGGTTCCGGATCTAACACAAGGATTCTTTGGGAGAATCTGGGGACTGCCCCGGGTTACGGGTCTTCCAGGCATTACCGTAGGGGTAGTAGGAAGATATGGGGAAGATGAAAACGAAAGATCAAGCCTAAGGGAAGCTTGATAACCCTAGAGCACGTTGAGGAGAACTCTAAGCCTCTCTACGCTAGATTTAACCTAATTCTTAATACTTCAATGCTTCTCTTTTCTCATTACTCTTACCCCTTAAATAGGGTTCACCCTGTTAGGGTTTAATAAAATATTACAAAAATATCCCTATGAATAAAATATTCCAAGAATATCCCTATTAATAAATAATTCCAAAAATACCCCTGTGACCTAAAACTGAAATAAAATAAAGTAAATTAAAGAAAACACTAAAATAATAGTGTTATTGTGTGCATAACAAAATCCCCCCTCCCCCTTTTCCCGACGATTGTAGAACCAAATATATAAAAATTAAAAAGAGTTTTCAATCCCTTAGAATTACAGACACTTTTTGGAATTATCTCTTTCTATATTTGTGCATTGTGCATTTCCATTTTAGATGTATACTTTTTTCACAACAAAATGAAAATTTTAGAGTTTATGTATGAAAATAATTTAAAGCAATAAAAAATGTATGTAAATAAAATTTATTCACACACCACAAATGAACCCAAAATTTTTGTTATCCAAGTTTGGGAAATTCCACTAGTTCAACCCTAATAGCTGGGAATTTTATAGGAAAGAGATTTTTCTACACATGTTTTAAAAAATGGATATACATGCTTGAAACATGTTAAAGATGCAGATGACCTACAAATCCAAACCTTTTAAAGAGAATAACATTAAATTCTCAAGTGAACGTGCGGTGGGATATTTACCTGAGTCTAACCAGTTATTATTTTGCCCATTTAATAAAAGCTGACCTAACGATCATAGATGATTGTAATGTGATTTATCATGCGTAACAGCTGTAAGGAACAACGTAGGGATTGGGAATCAACACTCAGTTAAAAAGCCCCACCACCCCCTTTTCCCAACGATTGCAGAACCTGAGATAGAAAAACTAAAAAGAGTTTACAATCCCTAAAAATTGTAGGCAGTTTTTGGAATTATCTCTCTCTACATTTGTGCATTGTGAATTTCCATTATAGATGTATACTTTTTTTTAAATCAAAACATGAATTTTCACTTTCCCTTCATCTCGTAAAGAAAAAAAGAGAAAAGGCAAATAGATGACAACAAAATGAAAATTTTAGAGTTTATGTATGGAAAAAATTTTAAGCAATAAATAAATGTAAAAAATAAAATTTATTCACACACCACAAATGAACACAAAAGTTTTGTTATCCTAGTTTTGGAAATTCCACTATTTCAACCCTAATAGCTTGAAATTTTATTAGGAAAAGATTTTTCTTCACATGTTTTAAAAAATAGATATGGAAGTTTGAAACAAGTTAAAGATGCAAATGCCCTATGGATCCAAACCTTTGAAAGAGAATAACATTAAATTTTGAAGTGAACGTGCGGTGGGATATTTATCAGAGTTAAAGAAGCCATTATTTTGCCTACTTACAAAAAGCTGACCTAATGATCATAGATGATTGTAAAGTGATTTATCGTGCGTAATGGGCTATATTTTTGTATGGAATGACTTATGGTTTGTGGCTCAACACTCAATTAAAAATCCCCCGCCTCCCCCTTTTTCTGACGATTGCAGAACATGATATATAAAAACTAAAAAGAGTTTAGAATCCCTAAAAATTACTGACACTTTTTGGAATTATCTCTTTCTACATTTGTGCATTGTGCATTTTCATTTTAGATGTTAACTTTTTTCTTAAATCAAAATTTGAGTTTTCACTTTCCCTTCATCTCGTTAACATAAAAAAGAGACAAAAGGCCAATAGATCATAACAAATGAAAATTTTATAGTTTATGTATGGAAAGAATTTAAAGAAATAAAATATTGTAAGTAAAGATAATTTATTCACACACCACAAATGAACACTAAAGTTTTGATATCCATGTTTGGAAAATTCCACTAGGTCAACCCTTCTAGCTCGGAATTTTAAAAGAAAGAGATTTTTCTACACATGTTTTAAAAATAGATATGCGTGATTGAAACATGTTAAAGATGCAAATGACGTTTGGAACCAAACCTTTTAAAGAGAATAACATTAAATTTACAAGTGAACGTGCGGTGAGATATTTACCCGAGTCAAGCAAGCCAATCATTTGCGATTTACAAAAATCTGACCTAACAATCATAGATGATTGTAAAGTGATTTATGATGCGAAACGGGCTATATTTTTGTAAATAATGACTTATGGATCGGGAGTCAACACTCAGTTAAAAATCCTCCGACTCTCCCTTTTCCTGACGATTGTAGAACCTAATATATAAAAACGAAAAAGAGTTTACTATCCCTAAGAATTACAGACACTTTTTGGAATTATCTCTCTCTAGATTTATGCATTGTGCATTTCCATTTTAGATGTATACTTTTTTCTTAAATCAAAACTTGAGTTTTCACCTTCCCTTCATCTCGTAAACGAAAAAAAGAGATAAAAGGCAAACAGATCACAACAAAATGAAAATTTTAGAGTTTATGTATGGAAAGAATTTAAAGCAATAAACAAATGTAAATAAAGAAACCATAAATGATCACAAAAGTTTTGTTATTCAAGCTTGGGAAATTCCACTAGTTCAACCATAATAGTTCAGAATTTTATAAGAAAGAGATTTTTCTACTTGTTTTAATAAAGGGATATGCATGCTTGAAACAAGTTAAAGATGCAAATGACCTATGGATTCCAAATTTTTAAAGAGAATAACATTAAATTTTCAAGTGAACGTGTGGTTGGATATTTACCCGAGTCAAACAAGCCATTATTTTGCCCACTTACAAAAAGTTGACCTAACAATCATAGATGATTGGAAAGTGATTTATCATGTGTAACGGGCTATATTTTTGTAAGGAATGACTTATGGATTGGGAGTTAACTCTAAGTTAAAAATCCCCTGCCTCCCCTTTTCCAGCCGATTATTGAACCTGATATATAAAAAATTAAAAGTGTTTACAATCCCTAAAAATTACCGATTGCTTTTTTAATTATCTCTCTCTACATTTGTCCATTGTGCATTTCAATTTTAGAAGTATACTTTTTTCTTAAATCAGAAGTTGAGTTTTAACTTTCTCTTCATCTCGTAAACAAAAAAAAAAGAGATAAAAGGCAAATAGAACACAACAAAATGAAAATTTCAGAGTTTATGTATGGAGAAAATTTAAAGAAATAAAAAAATGTAAGAAAATAAAATTTATTCACAAACCACAAATGAACACAAAAGTTTTGTTATCCAAGTTTTGGAAATTCCACTAGTCCAACCCTAGTAGCTCAGAATTTTATAAGAAAGAGAATTTTCTAGACAAGTTTTTAAAAAAGGATATGCATGCTTGAAACATGTTAAAGATGCAAATCACCTATGGAACCAAACCTTTTAAAGAGAATAACATTAAATTCTCAAGTGAACGTGCGGTGAGATATTTACCAAAGTCAAACAAGCCATTATTTTGCCTATTTACAAAAAGCTGACCTAACTATCATAGATGATTGTAAAGTGATTTAACTTGCACAACAGGTTATATTTTTGTAAGGAATGACTTATGGATTGGGAGTCAGCACTCAGTTAAAAATCCTTTGCCTCCTCTTTTCCTGACGATTGCAGAACCTGATATATAAAACCAAAAAGGAGATTACAATCCCTAAAAATTAGAGACACTTTTTGGGATTATCTCTCTCTACATTTGTGCATTGTGCATTTCCATTTTATATGTATACTTTTTTCTTAAATCAAAACTTGAGTTTTCCCTTTCCGTTCATCTTGTAAACAAAAAAAAAGAGATAAAAGGCAAATAGATCACAACAAAATGAAAATTTTAAAGTTGATGCATGGAAATAATTTAAAGCAATAAACAAAAAAAATTAAAGAAAATTTATTCACACACCTTAAATGGCCACAAAATATTTTTTATCCAAGTTTGGGAAATTCCATTAATTCAACCCTTATAGCTCAGAATTTTATAACGAAGAGATTTTTCTACACATGTTTTAAAAAATGGATATGATGCTTGAAGCATGTTAAAGATGAAAATGACCTATGGATCCAAACCTTTTAAAGAGAATAACATTAACTTCTCAAGTGAATGTTCAGTGGGATATTTACTCGAGTCAAACAAGCCATTATTTTGCCCATTTACAAAAAGTTGGGCTAACGATCATAGATGATTGTAGAGTGATTTATAATGTGTAACGGGCTATATTTTTGTAAGGAATGACTTATGGGGTGAGTGTCAACACTCAGTTAAAAATCCCCCACCTCCCCCTTTTCCCGACTATTGCAGAACCGGATATACAAACACTAAAAAGAATTTACAATCCCTAAAAATTACAGACACTTTTTGGAATTATCTCTATGTACATTAGTGCATTGTGCATTTCCATTTTAGATGTATATTTTTTTCCTAAATCAAAACTTGAGTTCTCACTTTCCCTTTATCTCGTAAACAAAAAAAGAGATAAAAGGCAAATAGATCACAACAAAATGAAAATTTTAGAATTGATGTATGGAAAGAATTCAAAGTAATAAAAAAATGTAAGAAAATAAAATTTATTCACACACCACAATTGAACAAAAAAGTTTTGTTATCCAAGTTTGGTAAATTCCACTAGTTCATCCCTAATAGCTCAGAATTTTATAAGACAAAGATTTTTTTACACATGTTTTAAAAAATGGATATGCATACTTGAAACAGCTTAAAGTTGCAAATGACCTATGGATCAAAACCTTTTAAAGAGAATAACATGATATTTTCAAGTGAACGTGCAGTGGGATATTTACCCAAGAAAAACTAGCCATTATTTTACCCATTTAAAAAAATATGGCCTAACGATCATAGATGATTGTAAAGTGATTGAATTTATGCAACGGGTTTATTTTTGTAAGGAATGACTTATGGATTGGGAGTCAGCTCTCAGTTAAAAATCCTCTGCCTCCCCTTTTCCCGATGATTGCAAAACCTGATAGATAAAACCTAAAAAGAGTTTACAATCGCTAAAAATTAGAGACAATTTTTGGAATTATCTCTCTCTACATTTGTGCATTGTTCATTTCCATTTTTGATGTATTCTTTTTTCTTAAATCAAAACTTGAGTTTTCCCCTTCCGTTCAACTCGTAAACAAAAACAAGAGATAAACGACAAATAGATCATAGCAAAATGAAAATTTTAGAGTTGTTGTATGGAAATAATTTAAATCAATAAACAAAAGTAATTAAAGAAAATTTATTCACACATCACAAATGAACACAAAAGATTTGTTATCCAAGTTTGGAAAATTCCATTAGTACAACCCCTATAGCTCGGAATTTTATACGAAAGAGATTTTTCTACACATGTTTTAAAAAATGGATATGCATGCTTGAAACATGTTAAAGATGAAAATGACATATCGATCTAAACCTTTTTAAGAGAATAACAATAACTTCTCAAGTGAACATGCGGTGGGATATTTACCCGAGTCAAACAAACCATTATTTTCCCATTTACAAAAAGCTGACCTAACGATCATAGGTGACTGTAAAGTGATTTCATGTGCGTCACAAGCTATATTTTTGTAAGGAATGACTTCTGGATTGGGTGTCAACACTTAGTTAAAAATCCCTTGCCTCCCCCTTTTCCCGACTATTGTAGAACCTGATATATAAACACTAAACATAGTTTACAATGCCTAAAAATTATAAACACTTTTTTGAATTATCTCTCTCTACATTTGTGCATTGTGCATTTCCATTTTAGTAGTATATTTTTTTCTTAAAGCAAAACTTGAGTTTTCACATTCTGTTCATCTCATAAACAAAAAAAAAAAAAAAGAAGTAAAAGTCAAATAGATCACAACAGAATGAAAATATTAGAGTTTATGTATGGAAAGAACTTAAAAAAATAAACAAATGTAATTAAATAAAATTTATTCACACACGACAAATGAACACAAAAGTTTGGTTATCCAAGTTTAGAAAATTACACTAGTTCAACCTTAATAACTCGGAATTTTATAAGAAAGAGATTTTTCAGCACTTGTTTTAAAAAATGGAAATGCATGCTTGAAACATGTTAAAGATGCAAATGACTTATGGATCCAAACCTTTTAAAGAGAATAACATTAAATTCTCAAGTGAACGTGCGGTGAGACATTTACCCGAGTAAAAAAAGCCAATATTTTGCCCATTTACAAAATGATGACCTAAAGATCATAGATTACTATAAAGTGATTTATAATGTGTAACGAGCTTTATTTTGGCAAGCAATTACTTTTGAATTGGGAGTTTGCAAGCCTTGAAAATTACAGACACTTTTTTCACTTACCTCTCTCTACATTTGATTATTGTGCATTCCATTCGAGATGTATACTTTTTCCTTAAAACAAAACTTGAGTTTTCATTTTCCTTTCATCTCGTAAACAAAAAAAAAAGATATAAAAAGGCAAATAGATCCCAAAAAATGAAAATTTTGGAGTTTATGTACGGAAAGAATTTAAAGCAATAAACAAATGTATGTAAAGAAAATTTATTTTCACACCACAAATGAACACAAAAGTTTTGTTATCCAAGTTTTGGAAATTCTACTTGTTCAACCCTAATAGCTCGAAATTTTGTAAGAAAGAGATTTTTCTACACATGTTTTAAAAAATTATGTTGCGTGCTTGAAACATGTTAAAGATGCAAATGACCTATGGATCCAAACCTTTTAAAGAGAATAACATTAAATTCTCAAGTGAACATGCGGTGGGATATTTAGTCGAGTCAAACAAGCCATTATTTTCCTAATTTACAAAAAGCTGACCTAACGATCAAAGATGATTGTAAAGTGATTTATCATGCATAAAAGGATATATTTTTGTATGGAATAGCTTATGGATCGGGAGTCAACACTCAGTTAAAAATCCCCCGCCTCCCCCTTTTCCGACGATTGCAGAACCTAATATACAAAAACTAAAAAGAGTTTACAATCCCTAAAAATTACAGACACTTTTTGGAATTATCTCAATCTACATTTGTGCATTGTGCATTTATATTTTAGATGTATACTTTTTTCTTAAATCAAAACTTGAGTTTACACTTTCCCTTCATCTCGTAAACAAAAAAAAGAGATAAAAGGTAAATACATCACAACAAAATGAAAATTTTAGAATTGATGTATGGAAAGAACTTAAAGAAATAAAAAAATGTAAGTAAATAAAATTTATTCACACACAAATGAACATTAAAGTTTGTTATCCAAGTTGAGCAAATTCCATTAGTTCAACCCTAATAGCTCGGAATTGTATAAGAAAGAGATTTTTCTACACATATTTTAAAAAATGGATATGCAAGCTTGAAACATGTTAAAGATGCAAATGACCTATGGATCCAAACCTTTTAAAGGGAATAACATTAAATTCTCAAGTGAAGGTGCGGAGGGATTTACCCGAGTCAAACAAGCCATTATTTTGCCCATTTACAAAAATCTGACTGAACGATCAAAGATGATTGCAAAGAAATTTATCATGTGTAACGGGTTATATTTTTGTATGGAATGACTAATGGATTGGGAGTCAACACTCAGTTAAAAATCCCAGCCTCCCCCTTTTCCTGACGATTGCAAAACCTGATATATAAAAAATAAAAAGGGTTTACAATCCCTAAAAATTATAGACACCTTTGGGAATTATCTCTCTCTACATTTGTGCATTGTGCATTTCAATTTTAGATGTATACGTTTTTCTTAAATAAAAACTTGAGTTTTCACTTTCCCTTAATCTCGTAAACAAAAAAAAAAGAGATAAAAGGCAAATAGATCACATCAAAATGAAAATTTTAGAGTTGATGTATTGAAAGAATTTAAAGAAATAAAGAAATGTAAGTAATGAAAATTTATTCACACACCACAAATGAACACAAAAGTTTTGTTATCCAAGTTTGGGAAATTCTACTTGTTCAACCCTAATAGCTCGAAATTTTATATGAAAGCGATTTTTTACACATACTTTAAAAAATTGATATGCATGCTTGAAACATGTTAAATATGCAAATGACCTATGGATCCAATCCTTTTAAAGAGAATAACATTAAATTCTCAAGTGTTGGTGCGGTGAGATATTTACTTGAGTTAAACAAGCCATTATTTTACCCATTTACAAAAAGCTGACCTAACGATTATAGATGACTGTAAAGTGATTTATCATGCGTAACGGGCTATATTTTTGTAAAGAATGTCTATAGATTGGGAGTCAGCACTCAGTTAAAAATCCCCTGCCTCCCCCTTTTCCCAATGATTGCAGGAAACTGTTATATAAAAGCTAAAAAGAGTTTACAATCCCTAAAAATTACAGACACTTTTTGGAATTATATCTCTCCACATTTGTGCATTGTGCATTTCCATTTTAGATGTATACTATTTTCTTTAATATAAACTTGAGTTTTCAGTTTCCCATCATCTTGTAAACAAAAAAAAAGAGATAAAAGGAAAATATATCACAACAAAATGAAAATTTTAGAGTTTATGTATGGAAAGAATATAGAACAATAAACAAATGTAATTAAAGAAAATTTATTCACACACCATAAATGAACACAAAAGTTTTGTTATCCAAGTTAGAGAAATTCCACTAGTTCAACCCTAATAGCTCAGATTTTATAAGAAAGAGATTTTTCTACACATGTTTTAAAAAATGTATATGCATGTTTGAAACATGTTAAAGATGCAAATGACCAATGGATCCAAACCTTATAAAGAGAATAACATTAAATTCTCAACTCAACGGGTGGTGGGATATTTACCCGAGTCAAACAAGTCATTATTTTGCCAATATACAAAAAGTTGACCTAACGATCATAGATTATTGCAAAGTGATTTTTCATGCGTAACGGGTAATATTTTTTTTTAGGAATGACTAAAGGATTGGGAGTCACACTCTGTTAAAAATCCCCCGCCACCCCGTTTTCCTAACGATTGCAGAACATTATATATAAAAACTAAAAAGAGTTTACAAACCCTAAAAATTACTGACACTTTTTGTAATTATCTCTCTCTACATTTGTACATTGTGCATTTCCATTTTAGATGTTTACTTTTTTCTTAAATAAAAACATGAGTTTTCACTTTCCCTTCATCTCATAAACAAAAAAAAAGAGATAAAAGGAAAATAGATCACAACAAAACAAAATTTTTAGAGTTGATGTATTGAAAGAATTTAAAGCAATAAACACATGTAAGTAAAGAAAATTTATTCACACACCACAAATGAACCCTAAAGTTTTGTTATCCAAGTTTGGGAAATTCCACTATTTTCAACCTAATAGCTCAGAATTTTATAAGAAAGAGATTTTTCTGCACATGTTTTAAAAAAATTATATGCATGTTTGAAACATGTTAATGATGCAAATGACCTTTGGATCAAAACCTTTTAAAGAGAATAACATTAAATTCTCAAGTAAACGTGCGGGGGGATATTTACCCGATTCAAACAAGCCATTATTTTTGCCCATTTATAAAAAGCTGACTTGACGATCATAGATGATTGCAAAGTGATTTATCATGCGTAACGGGCTATATTTTTTGTAAGGAATGACTAACGGATTGGGAGACAACACCGAATTAAAAGTCCCCCGCCTCCCCCTTTTCCCTACGAGTGTAGAACCTGATATATAAAAACTAAAAAGAGTTTACAATCCTTAAAAATTACAGACATTTTTTGGAATTATCTCTCTCAACACTTGTGCATTGTGCATTTCCATTTTTTATGTATTCTTTTTTCTTAAATCAAAACTTGAGTTTTCACGTTCCCTTCATCTCGTAAGCATAAAAAAGGAGATAAAAGGCAAATAGATCACAACAAAATGAAAATTTAAGATTTTATGTGTAGAAACAATATAAAGCAATAAAAAATGTAAGGAAAGAACATTTATTCACACAAGACAAATGAACCCTAAAGTTTTGTTATCCAAGTTTGGGAAATTCTACTTCTTCAACCCTAATAGCTCGGAATTTTATAAGAAAGAGATTTTTCTACACATGTTTTCAAAAAATGATATGCATGCTTGAAACATGTTAAAGATGCAAATGACCTTTGGATCCAAAACTTTTAAAGAGAATAACATTAAATTCTCAAATGAACGTGCGGTGGGATATTTACCCGAATCAAACAAGCCATTATTTTTCCCATTTACAAAAAGTTGACCAGACGATCATAAATGATTGCAATGTGATTTATCATGTGTAACGGGCTATATTTTTTTAAGGAATGACTAATGGATTGGGAAACAACACTGAGTTAAAAATCCCCCGCCTCCCCCTTTTCCCTTTGAGTGCAGAACTTGATATAAAAAATAAAAAGAGTTTACAATCCCTAAAAATTACAGACATTTTTTGGAATTATCCTTCTCTTCATTTGGGCATTGTGCATATCCATTTTAGATGTATACTTTTCACTTAAAACAAAACTTGAGTTTTCACTTTCTGTTCATCTCGTAAACAAAAAAAAAAGAGATAAAAGGCAAATAGATCATATCAAAATGAAAATTTTGGAGTTGATGTATGGATATAATTAAAGCAATAAAAAAATATAAGTAAAGAAAATTTATTCACACTCAGCTAAGGAACACAAAAGTTTTGTTATCCAAGTTTGGGAAATTCTACTTGTTCAACCCTAATAGCTCGGAATTTCATAAGAAAGAGATTTTTCTACACATGTTTTAAAAAATTTATATGCATGCTTGAAACATGTTAAAGATGAAAATCTCCTATGGATCTGAACCTTTTAAAGAGAATAACATTAAATTCTCAAGTGAACGTGCGGTGGGATCTTTACTCGAGTCAAACAAACCATTATTTTCCCCATTTATAAAAAAGCTGACCTAATGATCATAGATCATTGTAAAGTGATTTATCATGCGTAATGGGCTATATTTTTGCAAGGAATGACTTATGGATTGGGAGTCAACACTCAGCTAAAAATCCCCCGCCTCCCCCATTTCCCAACGATTGTAGAACCTGATATATAAAAACTAAAAAGAGTTTACAATCCCTAAAAATTACAGACACTTTTTATTATTATCTCTCTCTACATTTGTGCATTGTGCATTTCCACATTAGATGCATACTTTTTTCTAAAATCAAAACTTGAGTTTTCACATTCCCTTCATCTTGTAAACAAAAAAAAGAGATAAAAGGCTAATAGATCACAACAAAATGAAAATTTTAGAGTTGATGAATAGAAAGAATTTAAAGCAATAAAAAAATTTTAAAAAATAAAATTTATTCACACACCACAAATGAACACAAAAGTTTTGTTATCCAAGTTTAGGAAATTCCACTATTTTAACCCTAATTGCTCGGAATTTTACAAGAAAGAGATTTTTCTACACAGGTTTTAAAAAACAGATGTGCATGCTTGAAATATGTTAAAGATTCAAATGACCGATGGATCCAAACCTTTTAAAGAGAATAACATTAAATTCTCAAGTAAACGTGTGGTGAGATATTTACCCGAGTCAAACAAGCCATTATTTCGCCCATTTACAAAAAGCTGGCGTAATGATCATAGATAATAGTAAAGTAATTTATCATATGTAACAGGCTATATTTTTTTAAGGAATGACTTATAGATTGGGTGTCAACACTCAGTTAAAAATCCCCCGCCTTCCCTTTTTCCTGACGATTGTAGAACCTCATATATAAAAACTAAAAAGAGTTTAAAATCCCTAAAAATTACAGGAACTTTTTGGAATTATCTCTATCTGCATTTGTGCACTGTGCGTTTTCATTTAGATGTATACTTTTTTCTTAAACCAAAACTTGAGTTTTCACTTTTCCTTTATCTCGTAAACAAAAAATGAGATAAAAGGCAAATTGATCACAACAAAATGAAATTTATGGAGTTGATGTATGGAAAGAATTCAAAGGCAAAAAAAAAATGTAAGAAAATAAATTTTATTCACACACCACAAATGAACACAAAAGTTTTGTTATTCAAGTTTGGTAACTTCCACTAGTTCATCCCTAATAGCTCAGAATTTTATAAGAAAGAGATTTTTCTACACATGTTTTAAAAAATGGATATGCATGCTAGAAACATGTTAAAGATGCTAATGACCTTTGGATCAACACCTTTTAAAGAGAATAACTTGAAATTCTCAAGTGAACGTTCGGTGGGATATTTACCCGAGACATAGAAGCCATTATTTTGCCCATTTACAAATAAATGACCTAAAGATCATAGATGATTGTAAAGTGATTTTACTTGCGCAACGGGTCATATTTTTTTAGGGAATGACTTATGGATTGGGAGTTAACACTCAGTTAAAAATCCCCCGCCTCGCCTTTTCCCGATGCATGCAGAACTTGTTATATAAAACCTAAAAAGAGTTTACAATCCCTTAAAATTATAGACACTTGTTGGAATTATCTCTCTCTACATTTTTGCATGATGCATTTCTATTTTAGTTGTATACTTTTTTCTTAAATCAAAACTTGAGTTTTCCCTTTCCGTTCATCTCAAAAACATAAAAAAGTAATAAAAGGCAAATAGATCACAACAAAATGAAAATTTTAGAGTTGATGTATGAAAAGAAATTAATGCAATAAACAAATGTAACCAAATAAAATTTATTCACACACCCCAAGTGAACACAAAAGATTTGTTATCCAAGTTTGGGAAATTCCATTACTTCAACCCTAATAGCTCAGAATTTTATAAGAAAGATATTTTTCTACACATGTTTTAAAAAATGGATATGCATGCTTGAAACATGTTAAAGATGTACATGACCTATGGAACCAAACCTTTTAAAGAGAATAAAATTAAATTCTCAAGTGAACGTGCGGTGGGATATTTATCCAACTGAAACAAGCCAATATTTTGCCTATTTACAAAAAACTGACCTAACGATCATAGATTACTGTAAAGTGATTTCACGTGCATAATTGGCTTTATTTTTCTAAGGAATGACTTATGGATTGGGAGTCAACACTAAAAGGAGTTTAGAATCCCTAAAAATAGCAAACACTTTTTGGAATTATCTCTCTCTAAATTTGTGCATTGTGCATTTCCATTTTATATGTATAATTTTTTCTTAAATAAAAACTTGAGTTTTCACTTTCAGTTCATCTCGTAAAAAAAAAAGGAGATAAAAGGCAAAGAGATCATAACAGAATGAAAATTTTAGAGTTTATGTATGGAAAGAATTTGAAGAAATAAACAAATGTAAGTAAAGAAAATTGATTCACACACAAAAAATGAACACAAAAGTTTGTTTATCCTAGTTTAGGAAATTCCACTAGTTCAACCCTTACAGCTCAGAATTTTATATGAAAGAGATTTTTCTAGACATGTTTTAAAAAATGGATATGCATGCTTGAAACATGTTAAAGATGCAAATGACCTATGGATCCAAACCTATTAAAGAGAATAACATTAAATTCTCAAGTGAATGTGCAATGGGATATTTTCCTGAGTCGAAGAAGCCATTATTTAGCCCATTTAAAAAAAGCTGACCTAACGATCACAGATGATTGTAAATTGATTTATCATGCGTCACGGGCTATATTTTGGCAAGGAATGACTATTGGATTTGGAGTCAACAGTTAGTTAAAAATCCCATGCCTCCCCCTTTTCTCGACAATTGCAGTACCTAATATATAAAAACTAAAGAGAGTTTACAATCCCTGAAAATTATAGACAATTTTTTGAATTACTTCTCTTTACATTTGTGCATTGTGCATTTCCATTTTAGATTTATACTTTTTTCTTAAATCCAAACTTGAGTTTCACTTTCCCTTCATCTCTAAACAAAAAAAAGAGATAAAAGGCAAATAAATCATAACAAAATGAAAATTTTGGAGTTTATGTATGGAAATAATTTAAAGCAATAAAAAATGTAAGTAAAGAAAATTTATTCACACACCACAAATGAGCACAAAAGTTTTGTTATCCAAGTTTGGGAAATTCAACTTGTTCAACCCTAATAGCTCGGAATTTTAGAAGAAAGAGATTTTTCTACACATGTTTTAAAAAATTGATATGCATGCTTGAAACATGTTAAAGATGCAAATGATATAAGGATCCAAACCTTTTAAAGAGAATAACATTAAATTCTCTAGTGAACGTGCGGTGGGATATTTACTCGAGTCAAACAAGCCATTATTTTCCCTATTTACAAAAAGCTAACCTAACGTTCATAGATGATTGTAAAGTTATTTATCATGTGTAACGGGCTATATTTTTCTAAGGAATGACTTATGGATTGGGTGTCAACACTCAGTTAAAAATCCCCCGCCTCCCCCTTTTCCCGATGTTTCCAGAACCTGATATATAAAAACTAAAAAGAGTTTACAATCCCTAAAAATTACAGACACTTTTTTGGAATTATTTGTCCCTACATTTGTGCATTGCGCATTTATATTTTAGTTGTATACTTTTTTCTAAACAAAAACATGAGTTTTCACTTTCCCTTCGTCTCGTATACACAAAAAAAGAGATAAAAGGTATATAGATCAGAACAAAATGAAAATTTTAGAGTTTATGAATAGAAAGAATTTAAAACAATAAAACAATGTAAGCAAATAAAATTTATTCACACACCACAAATGGACACAAAAGTTTTGTTATCCAAGTTTAGGAAATTCCACTTGTTTAACCCTAATAGCTCGGATTTTTATAAGAAAGAGATTTTTCTACACATGTTTTAAAAAAATAGATATGCGTGCTTGAAATAAGTTAAAGATTCAAATGACCGATGGATCCAAACCTTTTAAAGAGAGTAACATTAACTTCTCTAGTGAACATGTCGTGGGGTATTTACTCGAGTCAAACAAGCAATTATTTTGCCCATTTACAAAAAGCTGACCTAACGATCATAGATGACTATAAAGTGATTTGACATGCGTAACTGGCTATATTTTTTGTAAGAAATGAGTTATGGATTGGGAGTCAGCATTCTATTAAATATCCCCCGCATCTCCATTTTCCCGTCTATTACAGAACCTGATATATAAACACTAAAAAGAGTTTAAAATCCCTAAAAATTATAGACACTTTTTACAATTATCTCTCTCTACATTTTTGCATTGTGCAATTCCATTTTATTTGTATATTTTTTTCCTAAATCAAAACTTGAGTTTTCACGTTTTGTTCATCTCGTAAATAAAAAAAAGAGATAAAAAGGAAAATAGATCATAACAAAATGAAAATTTTAGAGTTTATAAATGGAATGAATTTAAAGCAATAAAAAAATGTATGTAAATAAAATTTATTCACACACCTCAAATGAACACAAAAGTTTGGTTATCTAAGTTTAGGAAATTCCATTAGAACAACCCTTATACCTCGGAATTTTATAAGAAAGAGATTTTTCTACACATGTTCTAAAAAATGGATATGCATTCTTGAAACATGTAAAAGATGCAAATGCCCTACGGATCAAAACCTTTTAAAGTGAATAACATTAAATTCTCAAGTGAAAGTGCGGTGGGATATTTTCCCAAGTTAAACTAGCCATTATTTTGCCCATTTACAAAAAGTTGACCTAACGATCATAGATGATTGTGAAGTGTTTTATCATGTGTAACAGGCTATATTTTTGTAAGGAATGACTAATGGATTGGGAGTCAACACTCAGTTAAAAATCTCCCGCCTCCCCCTTTTCCCGACTATTACAAAACCTGATATATAAACACTAAAAAGAGTTTACAATCCTTAAAAATTACAGACTCTTTTTGTGAATTATCTCTCTCTACATTTATGCATTGTGTATTTCCATTTTCTATGTATATTTTTTCTTATATCAAAACTTGAGTTTTCACTTTCTATTCATCTCGTCAACAAAAAAAAAGAGATAAAAGGTAAATAGATCACAACAAAAGGAAAATTTTAGAGTTTAAGTATGCAAAGAATTTAAAGCAATAAACAAATCTAAGTAAAGAAAATTTTTCACACACCACAAATGAACACAAAAGTTTTGTTATCCAAGTTTTGGAAATTCCAGTAGTTCAACACTAATAGCTCGGAATTTTATAAGAAAGAGATTTTTCTACACTTTTTTAAAAAAAATTGATATGCATGCTTGAAACATGTTAAAGATGCAAATGACCTATGGATCCAAACCTTTTAAAGAGAATAACATTAAATTCTCAAGTGAACTTGCAGTGGGATATTTACTCGAGTCAAACAAGCCATTATTTTCCCCATTCACAAAAAGCTGACCTAACGATCATAGATGATTGTAAAGTGATTTATCATGCATAATGGGCTATATTTTTGAAAGGAATGACTTATGGATTTGGAGTCAACACTCAGTTGAAAGTCCCGTCCCTCCCACATTTCCCGACGATTGCAGCACCTGATATATAAAAACTAAAAAGAGTTTATAATCCCTAAAAATTATAGACACTTTTTGGAATTATCTCTCTCTATATTTTTGCATTGTACATTTCCATTTTAGATGTATAATTTTTTCTAAAATTAAAACTTGAGTTTTCCCTTTCCCTTCATCTCGTAAACCAAAAAAAGAGATAAAAGGCAAATAGATCACAACAAAATGTAAGTTTTAGAGTTGATGAATGGAAAGAATTTAAAGCTATAAACAAGTGTCAGAAAATTAAATTTATTCACACACCACAAATGAACACAAAAGTTTTGTTATCCAAGTTTAGGAAATTCCACTAGTTCAACCCTAATAGCTCGGAATTTTATAAGAAAGAGATTTTTCTACACATGTTTTTAAAAATAGATATGGATGCTTGAAATATGTTAAAGGTGAAAATGACCTCTGGATCAAAACCTTTTGAAGAGAATAACATTAAATTCTCAAGTGAATGTGCGATGGCATGCATACTTACCCGAGTCAAACTTGCCATTATTTTGCCCATTAACAAAAAGCTAGCCTAACGATCATAGATGATTGTAGAGTGATTTATTATGTGTAACGGGCTTTATTTATGTAAGTAATGACTTATGGATTGGGTGTCAACACTCAGTTAAAAATACCCCCCATCCCCCTTTTCCCGACGATTGTTGAACCTAATATATAAAAACTAAAAAGAGTTTACAATCCCTTAAAATTACAGACACTTTTTTGAATTATCTCTCTGTCCATTTGTGCAATGTGCATTTGCATTTTAGATGTATACTTTTTTCTTAAATCAAAACTTGATTTTTCACTTCCCATCATCTCGTAAACAAAAAAAAAAAGAGATAAAAGGCAAATAGATCACAACAAAGTGAAAATTTTAGAGTTTATGTATGGAAAGAATTTAAAGAAATAAACAAATGGAAGTAAAGAAAATTTATTCAGACACCACAAATGGACTCAAAAGTTTTGTTATCCATGTTTGGGAAATTCCACTTGTTCAACTCTAATAGCTCAGAATTTTATACGAAATAGATTTTTCTACACATGTTTAAAAAAATGGAAATGCATGCTCCAAACATGTTCAAGATTCAAATGACCTATGGATCCAAACCTTTTAAAGAGAATAACATTAAATTCTCAAGTGAAGGTGCAAAGGGATTTACCCGAGTCAAAGAAGCCTTTATTTTACTCATTTACAAAAGCTAACGTAACTATCATAGATGATTGGAAAGTGATTTATCATGTGTAACGGGCTATATTTCTGTAAGGAATGACTTATGGATTGGAAGTCAACACTCAGTTAAAAATCCCCCACCTCCCACGTTTCCCGATGATGGCAGAACCTGATATATAAAAACTAAAAAGAGTTTACAATCCCTAAAAATTACAGACACTTTTTGGAATTATCTCTCTCTACATTTGTGCATTGCGCATTTCCATTTTAGATTTATACTTTTTTCTAAAATCAAAGCTTGAGTTTTCACTTTGCCTTCATTTCGTAAATAAAAAAATAGTTAAAAGGCAAATAGATGACAACAAAATGAAAATTTTCGAGTTGATGAATGGAAATAATTTAAAGCTATAAACAAAAGTAAGAAAATAAAATTTATTCATACATCACAAATGAACACAAAAGTTGTGTTATCCAAGTTTAGGAAATTCCACTAGTTCAACCCTAATAACTCGGAATTTTATAAGAAAGAGATTTTTCTACACTTGTTTTTAAAAATAGATATGCATGCTTCAAATATGTTAAAGATACAAATAACCTATGAATCCAAACCTTTTAAAGATAATAACATTAAATTCTCAGTGAACGTGCGGTGGGATATTTACCCAACTCAAACAAGCCATTATTTTGCCCATTTACAAAAAGTTGGCCTAACGATCATAGATGATTGTAGAGTGATTTATCATGTGTAACGGGCTATATGTTTTTAAGGAATGACTTATGGATTGGGTGTCAACAATCAGTTTAAAATCCCCGCTGCCCCCATTCTCCTACGATTGTTGAACCTGATATATAAAAAATAAAAAGATTTTAAAATCCCTAAAACTTACAAAGACTTTTTGGAATTATCTCTCTCTACATTTGTGCATTGTGCATTTGCATTTTAGATGTAAACTTTTTTCTTAAATCAAAACTTGATTTTTCACTTTCCCTTCATCTCGTAAAAAAAAATAAAAGAGATAAAAGGCAAATACATCACAACAAAATGAAAATTTTAGAGTTTATGTATGGAAAGAATTTAAAGCAATAAAATAATGTAACTAAAGAAAATTTATTCACACACCACAAATGAGCATAAAAGTTTTGTTATCCATGTTTGGGAAATTCCACTTGTTCAACCCTAATAGCTCTGAATTTTATACGAAAAAGATTTTTCTATGCATGTTTTAAAAAATGGATATGCAAGCTTCAAACATGTTAAAGATGCAAATGACCTATGGATCCAAACCTTTTAAAAAGAATAACATTAAATTCTAAAGTGAAGGTGCGGAGGGATTTACCCGTGTCAAAGAAGCCTTTATTTTACTCATTTACTAAAGTTGATGTAACAATCATAGATGATTGGAAAGTGTTTTATCATGCGTAACGGGATATATTTTTGTAAGGAATGACTAATGGATTGGGAGTCAACACTCAGTCAAAAATCCCCCGCCTCCCCATTTTCCCAACGATTGCAAAACCTGATATATAAAAACTAAAACGTGTTTACAATCCCTAAAAATTACAAACACTTTTCTGAATTATCTCTATCTACATTTTTGCATTGTGCATTTTCATTTGAGATGTATACTTTTTTTTTAAATCAAAACTTGAGTTTTCACTTTTCCTTTATCTCGTAAACAAAAAAAGAGGTAAAAGGCAAATAGATCACAACAAAATGAAAATTTTAGAGTTGTTGTATGGAAAACTTCAAAGCAATAAAAAATGTAAGAAAATAAAATTTATTCACGCACCAAAAATGAACACAAAATGTTTGTTATTCAAGTTTGGTAAATTCCACTAGTTCATCCCTAATAGCTCGGAATTTTATAAGAAAGAGATTTTTCTACAAATGTTTTAAAAAATGGATATGCATGCTTGAAAAATGTTAAAGATGCAAATAATCTATAGATCAAAACCTATTGAAGAGAATAACATGAAATTCTCAAGTGAACGTGCGGTGGGATATTTACCCGAGACAAAAAGGCCATTATTTTGTCCATTTACAAATATCTGACATAACGATCATAGATGATTGTAAAGTTATTTAACTTGCTCAACTGGTTATATTTTTTTAAGGAATGACTTATTGATTGGGAGTCAACACTTAGTTAAAAATCCCCCGCCTCCCCTTATCCCGACGATTGCAAAACCTGATATATAAAACCTAAAAAGAGTTTACAATCCCTAAAAATTACAGACACTTTTTGTAATTATTTCTCTCTACATTTTTTCATTGTTCATTTCCATTTTAGATGTATATTTTTTTCATAAATCAAAACATGAGTTTTCCCTTTGCGTTTATCTCATAAGCAAAAAAAAGAGATAAAAGGCAAATAGATCACAACAAAATGAAAGTTTTAAATTTGATGAATGAAAAGAATTTAAAGTAATAAACAAATGTAAATAAAGAAAATTTATTCACACACCACAAGTGAACGCAAAAGATTTTTTATCCAAGTCTCGGATATTCCATTACTTCAACCCTAACTGGTCGGAATTTTATAAGATAGAGATTCTTCTACACATGTTTTAAAATTGGATATGCATGCTTGAAACATGTTAAAGATTCAAATGACCTATGAATCAAAACCTTTTAAAGAGAATAACATTAAATTCTCAAGTGAACATGCGGTAGGATATTTAGCCGAGTGAAACAAGCCATTATTTTGCCCATTTACAAAAAGTTGACCTACCGATCATAGATGACTGTAAAGTGATTTCAAGTGCATAACTAGCTATATTTTTGTAAGGACTGACTTATGGATTGGGAGTTAGCACTCAGTTAAAATTCCCCCGCCTCCCCTTTTTCCCGACTATTGCAGAACCTGATATATAAACACTAAAAAGAGTTTACAATCCATGAAAATTAAAGACACTTTTTGGAATAATCACTCTCAAAATTTGTGCATTTTGCATTTCCTTTTTATGTCTATATTTTTTACTTAAATCAAAACTTGAGTTTTCACTTTCTGTTCATCTCGTAAACAAAAAAAAAGAGATAAAAGTCAAATAGAACACAATAGAATGAAAATTTTAGAATTTAAGTTTGGAATGAATTTAAAGCAATAAACAAATGTAAGGAAAGAAAATTTATTCGCACACCAGAAATGAACACAAAAGTTTGGTTATCAGGAAATTCCCCTAGTTCAACCTTTATAGCTCGGAATTTTATAAGAAAGAGATTTTTCTACACATTGTTTAAAAAATGCGTACGCATGCTTGAAATAAGTTAAAGATGCAAATGACCTATGGATCCAAACCTTTTAAAGAGAATAACATTAAATTCTTAAGTGAACGTGCTGTGGGATATTTTCCTGAGTCAAACAAGCCATTATTTTGCCCATTTACAAAAAGCAGTCCTAACGATCATAGAAGATTGTAAAGTGATTTATCATGCGTAACGGGCTATATTTTGGTAAAGAATGACTTTTGGATTGGGAGTCAGCACTTAGTTAAAAATCACCCGCCTCCCCCTAATCCCGATGATTGCAGTACTTGATATAAACAAACTAAAAAGAGTTTACAATCCCTAAAAATTGCAGACAGTTTTTGGAATTATCTCTCTCTACATTTGTGCATTGTGCATTTCCATTTTATATGTATAAATTTTTCTTAAAACAAAACTTGAGTTTTCACTTTTCCTTTATCTCGTAAACAAAAAAAGAGGGAAAAGGCAAATAGATCACAACAAAATAAAAATTTTAGAGTTGTTGTATGGAAAACTTCAAAGGAATAAAAAATGTAAGAAAATAAACTTTATTCACGCACCAAAAATGAACACAAAATGTTTGTTATTCAAGTTTGGTAAATTCCACTAGTTCATCCCTAATAGCTCGGAATTTTATAAGAAAGAGATTTTTCTACAAATGTTTTAAAAAATGGATATGCATACTTGAAAAATGTTAAAGATGCAAATAACCTATGGATCAAAACCTTTTGAAGAGAATAACATGAAATTCTCAAGTGAACGTGCGGTGGGATATTTACCCGAGACAAACAAGCCATTATTTTGTCCATTTACAAATATCTGACATAACGATCATAGATGATTGTAAAGTTATTTAACTTGCGCAACTGGCTATATTTTTTTAAGGAATGACTTATTGATTGGGAGTCAACACTTAGATAAAAATCCCCCGCCTTCCCTTATCCCGACCATTGTAAAACCTGATATATAAAACCTAAAAAGAGTTTACAATCCCTAAAAATTATAGACACTTTTTGTAATTATTTCTCTCTACATTTGTGCATTGTTCATTTCCATTATAGATGTATACTTTTTTCATAAATCAAAACATGAGTTTTCCCTTTGCGTTCATCTCATAAGCAAAAAAAAGAGATAAAAGGCAAATAGATCACAACAAAATGAAAGTTTTAGATTTGATGAATGAAAAGAATTTAAACCAATAAACAAATGTAAATAAAGAAAATTTATTCACACACCACAAGTGAACGCAAAAGATTTTTTATCCAAGTCTGGGATATTCCATTACTTCAACCCTAACTGGTCGGAATTTTATAAGATAGAGATTCTTCTATACATATTTTAAAAAATGGATATGCATGCTTGAAACATGTTAAAGATTCAAATGACCTATGAATCAAAACCTTTTAAAGAGAATAACATTAAATTCTCAAGTGAACATGCGGTAGGATATTTAGCCGAGTGAAACAAGCCATTATTTTGCCCATTTACAAAAAGTTGACCTACCGATCATAGATGACTGTAAAGTGATTTCAAGTGCATAACTAGCTATATTTTTGTAAGGACTGACTTATGGATTGGGAGTTAGCACTCAGTTAAAATTCCCCCGCCTCCCCTTTTTCCCGACTATTGCAGAACCTGATATATAAACACTAAAAAGAGTTTACAATCCATGAAAATTAAAGACACTTTTTGGAATAATCACTCTCAAAATTTGTGCATTTTGCATTTCCTTTTTATGTCTATATTTTTTACTTAAATCAAAACTTGAGTTTTCACTTTCTGTTCATCTCGTAAACAAAAAAAAAGAGATAAAAGTCAAATAGAACACAATAGAATGAAAATTTTAGAATTTAAGTTTGGAATGAATTTAAAGCAATAAACAAATGTAAGGAAAGAAAATTTATTCGCACACCAGAAATGAACACAAAAGTTTGGTTATCAGGAAATTCCCCTAGTTCAACCTTTATAGCTCGGAATTTTATAAGAAAGAGATTTTTCTACACATTGTTTAAAAAATGCGTACGCATGCTTGAAATAAGTTAAAGATGCAAATGACCTATGGATCCAAACCTTTTAAAGAGAATAACATTAAATTCTTAAGTGAACGTGCTGTGGGATATTTTCCCGAGTCAAACAAGCCATTATTTTGCCCATTTACAAAAAGCAGTCCTAACGATCATAGAAGATTGTAAAGTGATTTATCATGCGTAACGGGCTATATTTTGGTAAAGAATGACTTTTGGATTGGGAGTCAGCACTTAGTTAAAAATCACCCGCCTCCCCCTAATCCCGATGATTGCAGTACTTGATATAAACAAACTAAAAAGAGTTTACAATCCCTAAAAATTGCAGACAGTTTTTGGAATTATCTCTCTCTACATTTGTGCATTGTGCATTTCCATTTTATATGTATAAATTTTTCTTAAAACAAAACTTGAGTTTTCACTTTTCCTTTATCTCGTAAACAAAAAAAGAGGGAAAAGGCAAATAGATCACAACAAAATAAAAATTTTAGAGTTGTTGTATGGAAAACTTCAAAGGAATAAAAAATGTAAGAAAATAAACTTTATTCACGCACCAAAAATGAACACAAAATGTTTGTTATTCAAGTTTGGTAAATTCCACTAGTTCATCCCTAATAGCTCGGAATTTTATAAGAAAGAGATTTTTCTACAAATGTTTTAAAAAATGGATATGCATACTTGAAAAATGTTAAAGATGCAAATAACCTATGGATCAAAACCTTTTGAAGAGAATAACATGAAATTCTCAAGTGAACGTGCGGTGGGATATTTACCCGAGACAAACAAGCCATTATTTTGTCCATTTACAAATATCTGACATAACGATCATAGATGATTGTAAAGTTATTTAACTTGCGCAACTGGCTATATTTTTTTAAGGAATGACTTATTGATTGGGAGTCAACACTTAGATAAAAATCCCCCGCCTTCCCTTATCCCGACCATTGTAAAACCTGATATATAAAACCTAAAAAGAGTTTACAATCCCTAAAAATTATAGACACTTTTTGTAATTATTTCTCTCTACATTTGTGCATTGTTCATTTCCATTATAGATGTATACTTTTTTCATAAATCAAAACATGAGTTTTCCCTTTGCGTTCATCTCATAAGCAAAAAAAAGAGATAAAAGGCAAATAGATCACAACAAAATGAAAGTTTTAGATTTGATGAATGAAAAGAATTTAAACCAATAAACAAATGTAAATAAAGAAAATTTATTCACACACCACAAGTGAACGCAAAAGATTTTTTATCCAAGTCTGGGATATTCCATTACTTCAACCCTAACTGGTCGGAATTTTATAAGATAGAGATTCTTCTATACATATTTTAAAAAATGGATATGCATGCTTGAAACATGTTAAAGATTCAAATGACCTATGAATCAAAACCTTTTAAAGAGAATAACATTAAATTCTCAAGTGAACATGCGGTAGGATATTTAGCCGAGTGAAACAAGCCATTATTTTGCCCATTTACAAAAAGCTGACCTATCGATCATAGATTACTGTAAAGTGATTTCAAGTGCATAACTAGCTATATTTTTGTAAGGACTGACTTATGGATTGGGAGTTAGCACTCAGTTAAAATTCCCCCGCCTCCCCTTTTTCCCGACTATTGCAGAACCTGATATATAAACACTAAAAAGAGTTTACAATCCCTGAAAATTAAAGACACTTTTTGGAATTATCACTCTCAAAATTTGTGCATTTTGCATTTCCTTTTTATGTCTATATTTTTTTCTTAAATCAAAACTTGAGTTTTCACTTTCTGTTCATCTCGTAAACAAAAAAAAAAAGAGATAAAAGGCAAATAGAACACAATAGAATGAAAATTTTAGAGTTTAAGTTTGGAATGAATTTAAAGCAATAAAAAAATGTAAGGAAAGAAAATTTATTCGCACACCAGAAAGAAACACAAAAGTTTGGTTATCAGGAAATTCCTCTAGTTCAACCTTTATAGCTCGGAATTTTATAAGAAAGAGATTTTTCTACACATTGTTTAAAAAATACGTACGCATGCTTGAAATATGTTAAAGATGCAAATGACCTATGGATCCAAACCATTTAAAGAGAATAACATTAAATTCTTAAGTGAACGTGTGGTGGGATATTTTCCCGAGTCAAACAAGCCATTATTTTGCCCATTTACAAAAAGCAGTCCTAACGATCATAGAAGATTGTAAAGTGATTTATCATGCGTAACGGGCTATATTTTGGTAAAGAATGACTTTTGGATTGGGAGTCAGCACTTAGTTAAAAATCACCCGCCTCCCCCTAATCCCGATGATTGCAGTACTTGTTATAAAAAAACTAAAAAGAGTTTACAATCCCTAAAAATTGCAGACAGTTTTTGGAATTATCTCTCTCTACATTTGTGCATTGTGCATTTCCATTTTATATGTATAAATTTTTCTTAAATCAAAACTTGAGTTTTTACTTTCTGTTCATCTTGTAAACAAAACAAAAAGAGATAAAAGGAAAATAGATCACAACAGAATGAAAATTTTAGAGTTTATGTTTGGAAATAATATAAAGCAATAAAAAAATGTAAATAAAGAAAATTTATTCGTACACCACAAATGAACACAAAAGTTTGGTTATCCAAGTTTAGGAAATTCCACTAGTTCAACCCTTATAGCTCGGAATTTTTTAAGAAAGAGATTTTTCTAAACATGTTTTAAAAAATGGATATGCATGCTTGAAACATGTTAAAGATGGAAATGACCTATGCATCCAAACCTTTTAAATAGAATAACATTAAATTCTCAAGTAAACGTGCGGTGAGATATTTACTTGATTCAAACAAGCCATTATTTTTCCCATGTACAAAAAGCTAACCTAACGATCATAGATGATTGTAAACTGATTTATCATGCATAACAAGCTATATTTTTTTAAGGAATGACTTATGGATTGGAAGTCAACACTCAGTTAAAAATCCCCCATCCCTCCCCTTTTTCCCTATGATTGCAGAACTTGATATATAAAAATTAAAAAGAGTTCACAATCCCTAAAAATTACAGACACTTTTTGGAATTATATCTCTCTACATTTGTGCATTGCGCATTTCCATTTTAGATGTATACTTTTTTCTAAACTCAAAACTTGAGTTTTCACTTTCCCTTCATCTCGTAAACAAAAAAAAGAGATAAAATGAAAATAGATCACAACAAAAGGAAAATTTTAAAGTTTATGAATGGAAAGACTTTAACACAATAAACAAATGTAAGCAAATAAAATTTATTCACACACCACAAATGAACACAAAAGTTTTGTTATCCAAGTTTAGGAAATCCCACTAGTTCAACCCTAATAGCTCGGAAATTTATAAGAAAGAAACTTTTGTACACATGTTTTAAAAAATAGATATATATTCTTGAAATATGTTAAAGATTTAAATGAGCTATGGATCCAAACCTTTTAAAGAGAACAACATTAAATTCTCAAGTGAACGTGTGGTGGGATATTTACCCGACACAAAGAAGCCATTATTTTGGCCATTTACAAATATCTGACCTAACGATCATAGATGACTTTAAAGTGATTTAACTTGTGCAATGGGTTATATTTTTTTTAAGAAATGACTTATGGATTGGGAGTCAACACTTGGTTAAAAATCCCCCGCCTCCCCTTTTCTCGACGATTGTAGAATCTAATATATAAAAGCTAAAAAGAATTTACAATCCCTAAAAACTATAGACACTTTTTGGAATTATCTCTCTCTACATTTTTGCATTGTGCATTTCCATTTTAGATGTATAATTTTTTCTTAAATAAAAACTTGAGTTCTCCCTTTCCATTCATCTCGTAAAAAAAAAAGAGATAAAAGACCAATAGATCAGAACAAAATGAAAATTTCAGAGTTGCTGTATGAAAAGAATTTAAAGCAAAAAAAAAAAAATGTAAGTAAAGAAAATTTATTCACACTCCAAAAGTGAACACAAAAGATTTGTTATCCAAGTTTGGGAAATTCCATTAGTTCAACAGCTCAGAATTTTATAAGAAAGAGATTTTTCTACACATGTTTTAAAAAATGGATATGCATGCTTGAAACATGCTAACGATGCAAATGACCTATAGATCAAAACCTTTTAAAGAGAATAACATTAAATTCTCAAGTGAACATCGGTGGAATATTTACCCAAGTGAAAGAAGCCATTATTTTGCCCATTTACAAAAAGCTGACCTAACGATCATAGATGACTGTAAAGTGATTTCACGTGAGTAACTGGCTATATTTTTGTATGGAATGACTGATGGATTGGGAGGCAACACTCAGTTAAAATTCCCCCGCCTCACCCTTTTCCAGACTACTACAGAACCTGATATATAAACACTAAAAAGAGTTTACAATCCCTAAAAATTACAGACACTTTTTGGAATTATCTCTCTCTATACTTTTCCATTGTACATTTCCATTTTATATGTATATTTTTTCTTGAATCAAAACTTGAGTTTTCACTTTCTGTTCATCTCGTAATTAAAAAAAAAAAAAGAGATAAAAGGCAAATAGATCACAACAGAAAGAAAATTTTAGAGTTTATGTTTGGAAATAATTTAAAGCAATTAATAAATGTAAGTAAAGAAAATTTATTCACACACCACAAATGAACACAAAAGTTTGGTTATCCAAGTTTAGGAAATTCCACTAGTTCAACCCTTACAGGTCGAAATTTTGTAAGAAAGAGATTTTTCAACACATGTTTTAAAAAATGGATACGCAAGTTTGAAACATGTTAAATAGGTAAATGACCTATGGATCCAAATCTTTTAAAGAGAATAACATCAAATTCTCAAGTGAACGTGCAGTGGGATATTTTCCTGAGTCAAACAAGCCATTACTTTGCCCATTTACAAAAAGCTGACCTAACGCTCATAGATGATTGTAACATGATTTATCATGCGTAACAGGCTATATTTTGGCAAGGAATGACTTTTGGATTGGGAGTCAACACTTAGTTAAAAATCCCCCGCTTCCCCCTTTTCCCGATGAATGATGGACCTGATATATAAAAACTAAAAAGAGTTTACAATCCCTAAATATTAGAGACACTCTTTGGAATTATCTTTCTCTACATTTGTACATTGTGCATTTCCATTTTAGATGTATGCTTTTTTCTTAAATAAAAACTTGAGTTTTCACTTTCCCTTCGTATCGTAAACATTAGAAAGAGATAAAAGGCAAATTGATCACAATAGAATGAAAATTTTAGAGTTTATGTTTGGAAAGAATTTAAAGAAATAAAAAAATGTAAGTAAAAAAAATTTATTCACACACCACAAATGAACACAAAAGTTTGGTTATCCAAGTTTCGGAAATTCCACTAGTTCAACCCTTATAGCTCAGAATTTTATAAGAAAGAGATTTTTCTACACATGTTTTAAAAAATGGATATGCATGCTTGAAACATGTTAAAGATGCAAATGACCTATGGATCGAATCCTTTTAAAGAGAATAACATTAAATTCTGAAGTGAACGTGCAGTGGGATATTTTCCCGAGTCACACAAGCCTTTAATTTGCCCTTTAACAAAAAGCTGACCTAACGATCATAGATGATTGTAAAGTGATTTATCATGCATAACGGGCTACATTTTGGAAAGTAATGACTTCCGGATTGGGTGTCAACACTTAGTTAAAAATCGCCGCCTCCCCCTTTTTCCCGACGATTGCAGTACCTGATTTATAAAAACTAAAAAGAGTTTACAATCCCTGAAAATTACAGACACTTTTTGGAATTACCTCTCTTTACATTTCTACATTGTGAATTTCCATTTTAGATGTATATTTTTTTCTTAAATCAAAACTTGAGTTTTCAGTTTCCCTTCATCTTTTAAACAAAAATAAGGGATAAATGGCAAATAGATCACAACAAAATGAAAATTTTGGAGTTTATGTAAGGAAATAATTTAAATAAATAAAAAAATGTAAGTAAATGAAATTTATTCACACACCACAAATAAACACAAAAGTTTTGTTATCCAAGTTTGGGAAATTATAATTGTTCAACACTAATAGCTCGGAATTTCATAAGAAATAGATTTTTCTAGACATGTTTTAAAAAATATATTTGCTTGCTTGAAACTTGTTAAAGATGCAAATGACCTATGGAACCAAAACTTTTAAAGAGAATAACATTAAATTCTCAAGGGAACGTGCGGTGGGATATTTACTCGAGTCAAACAAGCCATTATTTTCCCCATTTACAAAAAGTGGACCTAATGATCATAGATGATTGTAAAGTGATCTATCATGCATAACGGGCTATTTTTTTTAAGGAATGACTTATATATTTGGAGTCAACACTCAGTTAAAAATCCCCTGTGTCCGCCTTTTCCCGACGATTGTAGAACCTGATAAATAAAAACTAAAAAGAGTTTACTATCCCTAAATATTACAGACACTTTTTGGAATTATCTCTCTCTACATTTGTGCATTGTGCATTTCCATTTTCGATGTATACTTTTTTTCTAAAATCAAAACTTGAGTTTTTACTTTCCCTTCATCTCATAAAAAAAAAGATATAAAAGGCAAATAGATTTCAACAAAATGAAAATTTTAGAGTTTAACTGTGAAAAGAATTTAATACAATAAAAAAATGTAAGTCAAGAAAATTTATTCACACACCACAAATGAATACAAAAGTTTTGTTATCAAAGTTTGGGAAATTCCACTAGTTCAAACCTAATAGCATGGAATTTTACAAGAAAGAGATTTTTCTACACAAGTTTAAAAAAATGTATATGCATGCTTGAAACATGTTAATGATGCAAATGACCAATGGATCCAAGCCTTTTAAAGAGAATAACATTAAATTCTCAAGTGAACGGGCGGTGGGATATTTACCCAAGTCAAACAAGCCATTATTTTGCCCATTTACAAAAAGCTGACCTAACGATCATAGATGATTGAAAAGTGATTTATCATGCGTAACGGGCTATATTTTTTTAAGGAATGACTAATGGATTGGGAGTCAACACTCAGTTAAAAATCACCGCCTCCCCCTTTTCCCTACTATTGTAGAATCTGATATATAAACACTAAAAAGAGTTTACAGTCCCTAAAAATTAAAAACACTTTTTGGAATTATCTTTGTCTACATTTATGCATTGTGCATTTCCATTTTAGATGTATAATTTTTTAATAAATAAAAACTAGAGTTTTCACTTTCCCTTTATCTCGTAAACAAAAAAAAAGAGATAAACGGCAAATAGATCACAACAAAATGAAAATTTTAGAGTTGATGTATTGAAAGAATTTAAAGCAATAAACAAATGTAAGTAAACAAAATTTATTCATACACCACAAAGGAACACAAAAGTTTTGTTATCCAAGTTTGGGAAATTTAACTTGTTCTACCCTAATAGCTCATAATTTTATACGAAAGGGATTTTTCTACACATGTTTTAAAAAATGGATATGCATTCTTGAAACATGTTAAAGATGCAAATGCCCTACGGATCCAAACCTTTTAAAGAAAATAACACTAAATTCTCAAGTGAACGTGCGGTGGGATATTTTCCTGAGCTAAACAAGCCATTATTTTGCCCATTTACAAAAAGCTGACCTAACGATCATAGATGATTGTGTAGTGTTTTATCATGCGTAATGGGCTATATTTTTGTAAGGAATGACTAATGGATTGGGAGTAAACACTCAGTTAAAAATCCCCTGCATCCTCCTTTTCCCAACTATTACAAAACCTGATATATAAACACTTAAAAGAGTTTACAATCCCTAAAAATTACAGACACTTTTTGGAAATACTCTCTCTACATTTGTGCATTATGCATTTCCATTTTAGCTGTATACTTTTTCGTTAAATAAAAACTTGAGTTTTCACTTTCCCTTCATCTGGTAAACAAAAAAATGAGTTGATGTATGGAAAGAATTTTTTGCAATAAACATATCTAAGTAAAGAAAATTTATTCACATACCAAAAATGAACAGAAAAGTTTTGTTATCCAAGTTTGGGAAATTCCACTAGTTCAACCCTAATAGCTCGGAATTTTATAAGAATGAGATTTTTCTACACACATTTTAAAAAATGGATATGCATGTTTGAAATATGTTAAAGATGCAAATGACCTATGGATTCAAACCATTTAAAGGGAATAACAATAAATTCTCAAGTGAACGTGCGGTGGGATATTTACCCGAGTCAAACAAGCCATTATTTTGGCCATTTACAAAAAGCTGACCTAACGATCATAGATGATTGTAAAGTGATTTATCATGCGTAACGGGCTATATTTTTGAAAGGAATAACTTATGGATTGGGTGTCAACACTGAGTTAAAAATCCCCTGCCTCCCTCTTTTCTCGACGATTGAAGAACCTGATCTATAAAAACTAAAAAGAGTTTACAATCCCGTAAAATTACAAACATGTTTTGGAATTATCTCTTTCTGCATTTTTGCATCGTGCATTTTCATTTTGGACGTATATTTTTTCTTAAATCACAACTTGATTTTCACTTTCCCTTCATCTCTTGAACCAAAAAAAAAAAGATAAAAGGCAAATAGATCACAAAAAAAATAAACTTTTAGAGTATATGTATGGAAATAATTTAAAGGAATAAACAAATGTAAGTAAAGAAAATTTATTCACACTCCACAAATGAATAGAAAATTTTTGTTATCCAAGTTTGGGAAATTCCACTAGTTCAACCCTAATAGCTCGGAATTTTATAAGAAAGAGATTTTTCTACATGTGTTTTAAAAAATTGATATGCATGCCTGAAACATGTTAAAGATGCAAATGACCTATGGATCCAAACCTTTTAAAGAGAATAACATTAAACTCTCAAGTGAACATGTGGTGAGATATTTACCTGAATCAAACAAGCTATTATATTGCCCATTTACAAAAAGCTGGCCTAATGACCATGGATGATTGCTAAGTGATTGATCATGCGTAACGGGCTATATTTTTGTAAGGAATGGCTAATGGATTCCGAGTCAACACTCAGTTAAAAATCCCCCGCCACCCCCTTTTCCCAACGAGTGCGGAACCTGATATATAAAAACTAAACAGAGTTTACAATCCCTAAATATTACAGACACTTTTTGGAATTATCTCTCTCTACATTTGTGCACTGGGCATTTCCATTTAAAATGGATAGTTTTTTCTTAAATAAAAAATATAGTTTTCACTTTCCCTTCATCTCGTAAACAAAACAATGAGATAAAAGGCAAATAGATCACAACAAAATGAAAATTTTAGAGTTGTTGTATTGAAAGAATTTAAAACAATAAAAAAATATAAATAAACAAAATTTATTCACACACCAAAAATGAACACAAAAGTTTTGTTATCCAAGTTTTAAAAAATCCACTAGTTCAACCCTAATAGCTCGGTATTTTATAAGAAAGAGATTTTTCTACACATGTTTTAAAAAATCGATATGCATGCATGAAACATGTTAAAGATGCAAAGGACCTATGGATCCATACCTTTTAAGGAGAATAACCTTAAATTCTCAAGTGAACGTATGGTGGGATATTTACCTGAGTCAAAGAAGCCATTATTTTGCCCATTTACAAAAAGTTTACCTAACGATCATAGATCATTGTAAGGTGATTTATCATGTGTAACAGGCTATATTTTTTTAAGGAATGACTTATGTATTCGGAGTCTACTCTCAGTTAAAAATCCCCCCCCCCCCCCCCCCCCCCCCCCCCTCCCCCTTTTCCAGACGATTGCAGAACCTGATATATAAATACTAAAAAGAGTTTACAATCCCTAAAAATTACAGATAATTTTAGGAATTATCTCTCTCTACATTTGTGCATTGTGCATTTCCATTTTATATGTACACTTTTTTCTTGAATCAAAACTTGAGTTTTCACTTTACCTTCATCTCGTAAACAAAAAAAAAAAAAAAAAGGCAAATAGGTCTCAATAAAATGAAAATTTTATAGTTTCTATATGGCAAGAATTTAAAGCAATAAAAAAATATAAGTAAAGAAAATTTATTCAAATGCCTCAAATAAACACAAAAGTATTGTTATCCAAGTTTGGGTAATTCCACTAGTTCAACCCTAATAGCTTGGAATTTTCTAAGAAAGAGATTTTTCAACAAATATTTTAAAAAATGGTTACGCATGCTTGACAAAAGTTAAAGATGCAAATGACCTATGGATCCAAACCTTTTAAATAGAATAACTTTAAATTCTCAAGTGAACGAGAGGTGGGATATTTACTCGAGTGAAACATGGCATTATCTTGCCCATTTACATAAAGCTAACCTAACGATCATAGATGATTGTAAAGTGATTTATCATGCATAATGTACTATATTTTTTTAAGGAATAACTTATGGATTGGGAGTCAACACACAGTTAAAACTTCCCCGCCTCCCCCTTTTCCCAACGATTGCAGAACCTAATAAATAAAAATTAAAAAGAGTTTACAATCCCTAAAAATTACCGACACTTTTTGGAATTATCTCTCTCTACATTTGTGCATTGTGCATTTCCATTTGATATGTATGCTTTTTTCTTAAATCAAAACTTGAGTTTTCACTTTTCCATCATCACAAAAACAACAACAAAAGAGATAAAAGGAAAATATATCACAACAAAATGAAAAATTTTCAGTTTATGTATGGAAAGAATTTAAAGCAAAAAACAAATAAGTAAAGAAAATTTCTTCACACACCACAAATTAACACAAAAGTTTTGTTATCCAAGTTTGCGAAATTCCACTTGTTCAACCCTAATAGCTATGCATGCTTAAAACATGTTAAAGATGCATGCTTGAAACTTGTTAAAGATGCAAATGACCTATGGATCCAATCTTTTTAGAGAGAATAACATTAAATTCTCAAGTGAACATGCGGTGGGATATTTACCCGAGTCAAACAAAAAGCCACTATTTTGCCCATTTAAAAAAAGCTGACCTAACAATCATAGATGATTGTAAAGTGATTTATCAGGCGTAACGGGCTATATTTTTGTAAGGAATGACTTATGGATTGGGAGTCAATACTCAGTTAAAAATACCCCGCCTCCCCCTTTTCCCGACGATTGAAGAACCTGATATATAAAAACTAAAAGAGTTTACAATCCCTAAAAATTAGAAAAACTTTTTGGAATTATCTCTCTCTAAATTTGTGTATTGTGCATTTCCAGTTTAAGTGTATACATTTTTCTTAAATAGAAACATGAGTTTTCACTTTCCCTTCAACTCGGAAACAAAAAAAGAGATAAAAGGCAAATAGATCACAAAAAAATGAAAATTTTATAGTTTATGTATGGAAGGAATTTAAAGCAATAAACAAAATATAAGTAAAGAAAGTTTATTCACAAACCACAAAATGAACACAAAAGTTTTGTTATCCAAGTTTGGAAAATTGCACTAGTTCAGCCCTAATAGCTCGGAATTTTATAAGGAAGAGATTTTTCTACACATGTTTTAAAAAATGGATATGCATGCTTGAAACATGTTAAAGATGCAAATGACCTATGGATCCAAACCTTTTTAAGAGAATAACATTAAAATCTCAATTGAGTGTGCGGTGGGATACTTACCTGAGTCAAATAAGCCATTATTTCGCCCATTTACAAAATGCTGCCCGACCGATCATAGATGATTGTAAAGTGATTTATCATGCATAACGGGCAAATTTTTTGTAAGTCATGACTTATGGATTGGGAGTCAACACTCAGTTAATAATCCCCCGCCTCCCCCTTTCGTGATGATTGCAGAACCTGATAAATAAAAAAAAAAGAGTTTACAATCTCCAAAAATTACAAACACTTTTAAGAATTATCTCTCTCTACATTTGTGCATTGTGCATTTCCAATTTAGATGTATGCTTTTTTCTTAATTCAAAACTTGAGTTTTCACTTTCCCTTCATCTCGTCAACAAAAAAATGAGATTAAGGGCAAACCGATCACAACAAAATGAAAATTTTAGAGTTGATGTATGGAAATAATTTAAAGCAATAAAAAAATAAAAGTAGAGAAAATTAATTCACACACCACAATTGAACACAAAAGTTTTGTTATCCAAGTTTATAAAATTCCACTAGTTCAACCCTAATAGTTCGGAATTTTATAAGAAAGAGATTTCTCTACACTTGTTTTAAAAAATGGATGTGCATGCTTGAAACATTTTAAAGATGCAAATGACCTATGGATCCAAACCTTTTAAAGAGATTAACATTAAATTCACGAGTGAACATGCGGCGGGATAATTACCCAAGTTAAACAAGCCATTATTTTGGACATTTACAAAAACCTAACTTAACGATCATAGATGATTGTAAAGTGATTTATCATGCATAACGGACGGACTATATTTTTGTCAGGAATGACATATGGATTGGGAGCCAACACTTAGTTAAAAATCCTCCACCTCCCCATTTTCCCGACGATTGCAGAACTTGATATATAAAAACTAAAAAGAGTTTACAGTCCCAAAAAATTACATAAACTTTTTGGAATTATCTCTCTCTAAATTTGTGCATGGTGCATTTCTATTTTAGATGTATACTTTTTTCTTAAGTCAAAACTTGAGGTTTCACTTTCCCATCATCTCGTAAACAAACAAAAGAGATAAAAGTCAAATAGATCACAAAAAAATGAAAATTTTAGAGTTGATGTATGGAAAGAATTAATTGCAATATACAAATGTAAGTATAGAAAATTTATTCACACACCAAAAATTAACACAAAAGTTTTGTTATCCAAGTTTGCGAAATTCCACTTGTTCAACATTAATAACTCGGAATTTTATAAGAATGAGATTTTACTCCACATGTTTTAAAAAATGGATATGCATGTTTGAAACATGTTAAAGATTCAAATGACCTATGGATCCAAACTTTATAGAGAGAATAACATTAAATTCAGAAGTGAACGTGTTGTGGGATATTTACCCAAGTCCAACAAAAAGTCACTATTTTGCCCATTTACAAAAAGATGACCAAACGATCATAGATGATTGTAAAGTGATTTATCATGGGTAACGGGCTATATTTTGGTAAGGAATGACTTATGAATTGTTAGTCTACAATTAGATAAAAATCCCCCACCCTCTCCCTTTTCCCGACGATTGCAAAACCTAATATATAAAAACTAAAAAGATTTTACAATCCCTAAAAATTACTAACACTTTTTGGAATTATATCTCTCTACATTTGTGCATTGTGCATTTCCATTTTAGATGTATACTTTTTTCTTAAATCAAAACTTGAGTTTTCACTTTCGTTTCATCTTGTAAACAAAAAAAAGAGTAAAAAGGAAAATAGATCACGACAAAATGAAAATTTTAGAGTTTATGTATGGAAAGAATTTAAAGAAGTAAACAAATGTAAGTAAAGAAAATTTATTCACACACCACAAATGAACACAAAAGTTTTGTTATCCAAGTTTGGGAAATTCTACTAGTTCATCCCCAATTGTTCGAAATTTTATAAGATAGAGATTTTTCTACACATCTTTTAAAAAATGGATATACATGCTTGAAACATATTAAAAATGCAAATGACCATGGATCCAAACCTTTTAAAGAGAATAAAATTAAATTTTTAGGTGAATGTGCGGTGGGATATTTATCCGAGTCAAACAACCCATTACTTCGCCCATTTTCAAAAAGCTTACCTAACGATCATAGAAGAATGCAAAGTAATTTATCATGCGTAACTGGCTATATTTTCAGAAGAAATGACTTATGGATAAGGAGTCAACATTCAATTAAAAATCCCCCGCCTCCCCCTTTTCTTGTCGATTGTAAACCTGATCAATAAACTCTAAAAAGAGTTTACCATCCCTAAAAATTACAGATACTTTTTGGAATTATCTCTCTCTTCATTTGTGCATTGTGCATTTCCATTGTAGATGTATACTTTTTTCTATAATCAAAACTTGAGTTTTCACTTTCCCTTCATCTCTTAAACAAATAAAAGAGATAAAAGGCAAATAGATCACAACAAAATGAAAATTCTAGAGTTGATGTATGGAAAGAATTTAAAGCAATAAACAAATGTAAGTAAAGAAAATTTATTCACACACCAAAAATGATCACAAAAGTTTTGTTATCCAATTTTGGGAAATTCCACTAGTTCAAGCCTAATAGCTCAAAATTTTATAAGAAAGAGATTTTTCTACATATGTTTTAAAAAATGGATATGCATGCTTGAAACATGTTAAAAATGAAAATGGCCTATGGGTCCAAACCTTTTAGAGAGAATAACATTAAATTCTCATGTGAACGTACGGTGGGATATTTACCAGAGTCACACAAGCTATTATTTCGCCCATTTACAAAAAGTTGACCTCACGATCATAGATGATTTTAAAGTGATTTATCATGCATAACGGGCTATATTTTTGTAAGGAATTACATATGTATAGGGAGTCAACATTCAGTTACAAATCCCACACCTCCCCCTTTTCCAGACGATTGGAGAGCCTGATATATAAAAACTAAAAAGAGTTTACAATCCCTAAAAATTACAAACACTTTTTGGAATTATCTCTCTCTAAATTTGTACAATGTGCATTTCCATTTTAGATGAATACTTTTTTCTTAAGTCAAAACTTGAGTTTTCACTTTCCCTTCATCTCATAAACAAAAAAAAGAGATAAAGAGGCAAATAGATCACAACAAAATGAAAATTTTAGAGTTTATGTATGGAAAGAATTTTAAAAAATAAACACATGTAAGTAAAGAAAATTTATTCACACACCACAAATGAACACAACAGTTTTGTTATCCAAGCTTGGGAAATTCCACTAGTTCATCCCAAATTGCTCTAAAGTTTATAAGAAAGTCATTTTTCTACAAATGTTTTAAAAAATGGATATGCATGCTTGAAACATGTTAAAGATGCAAATGATCTAAGAATCCAAACCTTTTAAAGTGTATAACATTAAATTCTCAAGTGAACATGCAGTGGGATATTTACCGGAGTCAAACAAGCCATTATTTTGCCCATTTACAAAAAGCTGACCAAACGATCATAGATGATTGCAAAGTGATTTATCATGCGTAATATGCAATTCTTTTTTAAGGAATGACTAATGGATTGGGATTCAACACCTAGTTAAATAACCCCCGCCTCCCCTTTTTCCCGATGATATCTGAACCTAATATATAAAAACTAAAAAGAGTTTACAATCCCTAAAAATTTCAGACACTTTTTGGAATTATCTCTCTCTATATTTGTGCATTGTGCAATTCCATTTTAGATGAATACTTTTTTATTAAATCAAAACATGAGTTTTCACTTTCCCTTCATCTCGTAAACAAAAAAAAAGCGATAAAAGGCAAATAGATCACAACAAAATGAAAATTTTAGTGTTTATGTATGGAAAGAATTTAAAGAAAAAACAAAAGTAAGTAGAGAAAAATTATTCAAAAACCACAAATTAACACAAAAGTTTTGTTATCCAAGTTTGGGAAATTTCACTAGTTGAACCCTAATAGCTCGATATTTTATAAGAAATAGATTTTTCTACACATGTTTTAAAAAAGGGATATGCGTGCTTGAAACATGTTAAAGATGAAAATACCTATGGATCCAAACCTTTTAAAGAGAATAACATTAAATTATCAAGTGAACGTGTGGTGGGATATTTCCTTGAGTAAAACTAGCAATTATTTTGTCCATTTACAAAAAGCAGACCTAACGATCATAGATGATTGCAAAGTGATATATCGTGCGTAATGAGATCTATTTTTTTTAACTAATGACTAATGGATTAAGAGTCAACACATAGTTAAAAAACCCCCGCCTCCCCCTTTTCCCCACGATTGCAGAACCTGATATATGAAAACTAAAAAGAGGTTACAATCCCTAAAAATTACAGAGACTTTTTGGAATTATCTCTCACTAAATTTATGCATTGTGCATTTCCATTTTAGATGTATACTTTTTTATTAAATCAAAACTTGTGGTTTAAAACACTCAGTTAAAATTACCTCGCCTCCCCCTTTTCCCAACTAGTGAAGAAGCTGATAAATAAAAACAAAAAAGAGTTAACAATCCCTAAAAATTATAGACACATTTTGGAATTATCTCTCTCTACATTTGTGCATTTCCAGTTTTGATGTATGCTTTTTTATTAAATCAAAACTTGAGTTTTCACTTTCCCTCATCTCGTAAACAAACAAAAGAGATAAAAGGCAAAAAGATCATAACAAAATGAAAATTTTAGAGTTGATGTATGGAAATAATTTGAAGCAATAAACAAATTTAAGTAAATAAAATTTATTCACACACCACAAATGAACACAAAAGTTTCTTTATCCTAGTTTGGGAAATTCTACTACTTCAACCCTAATAGCTCGGAATTTTATAAGAAAGAGATTTTTCTACCCATGTTTTACAAAATAGATATGCATTCTTGAAACAAGTTAAAGATGCAAATGACCTATGGATACAAACCTTTTAAATAAAATAACATTAAATTCTCAAGTGAACATGCGGTGGGATATTTACCCAAGTCAAACAAGCCATTATTTTGGCAATTTACAAAAAGCTGACCCAACGATCATAGATGATTATAAAGTGATTTATCATGTGTAACGGGCTATATTTTGGTAAAGAATGGCATATGGATTGGGAGTCAATACTGAGTTAAACATCCTCCACATTTTCCCCATAATTGCAAAACCTGATAAATAAAAACTAAAAAGATTTTATAATCCCTAAAAATTATAGAGACTTTTTGGAATTATCTCTCTCTAAATTTGTGCATTGTGCATTTCCTTTTTAGATGTAAGCTTTTTTCATAAATCAAAACTTGAGTTTTCACTTTCCCCTCATCTCGTAAAAAAAAAAAAAAAAAGAGATAAAAGACAAATAGATCACAACAAAATGAAAATTTTAGAGTTGATGAATGGAAAGAATTTAAAGCAATAAACAAATGTATGTAAAGAAAATTTATTGACACACCACAAATGAACACAAAAGTTTTGTTATCCAAGTTTGGGAAATTCCACTAGTTCAACCCTAATAGCTTGGAATTTTATAAGAAAGAGATTTTTCTACACATGTTTTAAAAAATGGATATGCATGCCTGACACATGTTAAAGTTGGAAAGAACCTATGGATCCAAACGTTTTAAAGAGAATAACATTCATTCTCAAGTGAACGTGCTATGGGATATTTACCCAAGTCAAACAAGCCATTATTTCGCCCATTTACAAAAAGCTGACCTAATGATCATAGATGATTGTAATGTGATTTAACATGCATAACGGACTATTTTTTGGAGTCAACACTCAGTTAAAAATCCACTGCCTCCCCCTTTTTCCGACGATTGCCGAACCTGATAAATAAAAACTAAAAAAAGTTTAAAATCTCTAAAAATTAGAGACACTTTTTGGAATTATCTCTCTCCACATTTGTCCATTGGGGGTATTCCATTTTAGATGTATGCTTTTTTTCTTAAATCAAAATTTGAGATTTCAATTTCTGTTCATCGTAAACAAAAAAAAGAGATAAAATGCAAATAGTTCACAACAAATTGAAAATTTTATAGTTGATGTATGGAAATAATTTAAAGCAATAAAAAAATGTAAGTAATAAAAATGTATTCACACACCACAAATGAACACAAAAGTTTTGTTATCCAATTTTGGGAAATTCCACTAGTTCAACCCTGATAGCTCGGTATTTTATAAGAAAGAGATTTCCCGAGACATGTTTTAAAAAAAGGATATGCGAGCTTGACACATGTCAAAGATGTAAATGACCTATGGATCCAAACTTTTTAAAGAGAATAACAGTAAGTTCTCAATTGAACGTGTGGTGGGATATTTACTAGAGAAACAAGCCATTATTTGGCCCATTTATAAAAAGCTGGCCTAACGATCATAGATGATTGTAAAGTGATTTATCATGCATCACGGGCGATATTTTTGTAAGGAATGACTAATGGAATGGGAGTCAACACTTAGTTAAAAATCCCCCCGCCTCCCCCTTTTCCCGACGATTGCAGGACTTGATATTTAAAAACTAAAAAGAGTTTACAATCCCTAAAAAGTAGAGAACCTTTTTGGAATTATCTCTCTCTACCTTTGAACACTGTGCATTTATATTTTAGATGTTTACTTTTTTCTCAAATTAAAACTTAGTTTTCACTTTCCCTTCATCTCGTAAACAAAAAAAAGAGAAAAAGGTAAATAGATCACAACAAAAGGAAAATTTTAGAGTTTCTATATGGAAAGAATTTTAAACAATAAACAAATGTGATTAAAAATAATTTATTCACACACCATAAATGAACCCAAAATTTTTGTTATCCAAGTTTGGGAAATTCCATTAGTTCAACCCTAATAGCTCATTATTTTAAAAGAAAGAGATTTTTCTACACAAGTTTTAAAAAATGGATATGCATGCTTTAAACATGTTAAAGATGCAAATGACCTATGGATCCAAACCTTTAAAAGAGAAGAACGTTAAACTCTCAAGTGAATGTGCGGTGGGATATTTACCCGAGTCAAACAAGCCAATATTTTGTCCAATTACAAAAAGCTGACCTAACGATCGTAGATGATTCCAAAGTGATTTATCATGCGTAACGGGCTATATTTTTGTAAGGAATGACTAATGGATATGGATTCAACACTCAGTTAAAAATCGCCCACCTCCCCCTTTTCCCGAGGATTGGAGAACATGATATATAAAAACTAGAAAGAGTTTACAATCCCAAAAAAATTACAGACACTTTTTGGAATTATCTCTCCATACATTTGTGCATTGTGTATTTTAATTTTAGATGAATAATTTTTTTTTAAATCAAAATTTGAGTTTTCACTTTACCTTCATCTCGTAAACAAAAAAAAGAGATAAAAGGCAAATAGAACACAACAAAATGAAAATTTTAGAGTTTATGCATGGAAATAATTTAAAGCAATAAACAAATGTAAGTAAAGAAAATTTATTCACACACCACAAATGAACACAAAAGTTTTGTTATCCAAGTTTTGGAAATTCCACTAGTTCAACCGTAATAGCTTGAAATTTTATAAGAAAGAGATTTTTCTACACATGTTTTAAGAAATGAATATGCTTGCTTGAAACATGTTAAAGATGCAAATGACCTATATATCCAAACCTTTTAAAGAGAATAACATTAAATTCTCAAGTAAACATGCAGTGGGATATTTACCCGAGTCAAATAAGCCATTATTTTGCCCATTTAAAAAAAGCTAACCTAAAGTTCATAGTTGATTGCAAAGTGATTTATCATGCATAACGAGCTATATTTTTGTAAGCAATGACTAATGGATTGGGAGTCAACATTCAACTAAAAATTCCCCACCTCCCCCTTTTCCTGACGATTGTAGAACCTGATATATAAAAACTAAAAAGATTTTACAATCCCTATAAATTACAGATAGTTTTTGGAATTTTCTCTCTCTACATTTGTGCATTGTGCATTTCCATTTTAGATGTAATCAAAACTTGATTTTTCACTTTCCATTCATATCGTCAACAAAAAAACAGAGATAAAAGGCAAAATGACCACAAAAAAATGAAAATTTTAGATTTGATGTATGGAAAGAATTTAAAGCAATAAACGAATGTAAGTAAATAAAATTTATTCACACACCAAAAATGAACACAAAAGTTTTGTTATCCAAGTTTGGGAAATTCCACTAGTTCAACCCTAATAGCTCAGAATTTTATAAGAAAGTGATTTTTCTACCCTTGTTTTAAAAAAATGGATATGCATTCTTGAAACAAATTAAAGATGCAAATGACCTATGGATCCAAACCTTCTAAAGAGAATAACATTAAATTCTCAAGTGAACATGCGGTGGGATACTTACCCGAGTCAAACAAGCCATTATTTTGGCCATTTACAAAAAGCTGACCTAACGATCATAGATGGTTATAAAGTGATTTATCATGTGTAATGGGCTATATTTTTTTAAGGAATGGCATATGGATTGGGAGTCAATACTGAGTTAAACATCCTCCTCCTCCCCATTTTCCCCATGATTGCAGAACTTGATAAATATAAACTAAAAAGATTTTACAATCCCTAAAAATTATAGAGACTTTTTGGAATTATCTCTCTCTAAATTTGTGCATTGTACATTTCCATTTTAGATGTAAGCTTTTTTCTTAAATCAAAACTTGAGTTTTCACTTTCCCCTCATCTCGTAAACAAAAGAAAGAGATAAAAGACAAATAGATCAAAACAAAATGAAAATTTTAGAGTTGATGTATGGAAAGAATTTAAAGTAGTAAACAAATGTAAGTAAAGAAAATTTATTGACACACCACAAATGAACACAAAAGTTTTCTTATCCAAATTTGGGAAATTCTACTAGTTTAACCCTAATAGCTTGGAATTTTATAAGAAAGAGATTTTTCTACACATGTTTTAAAAAATGGATATGCATGCTTGAAACATGTTAAAGATGAATTTGACCTATGGATCCAAACCTTTTAAAGAGAATAACATTAAATTCTCAAGAGAGCGTGGGGTGGATGTTTACCAAAGTCAAACAAGTCATTATTTTTCCCATATACAAAAAGCAGACGTAACAATCATAGATGATTACAAAGTGATTTATCATGCGTAATGGGCTATATTTTTGTAGGGAATGACTATTGGATATGGAGTCAACACTCAGTTAAAAATCCCCCGCCTCCCGTTTTTCCCGACGATTGCAGAACCTGATATATAAAAACTAAAAAGAGTTTACAATTCCAAAAAATTACTGACACTTTTTGGAATTATCTCTCTCTACATTGGTGCATTGTGAATTTCCATTTTAGATAAATAATTTTTTATTAAATCAAAACTTGAGTTTTCACTTCCCTTTCCTCTCGTAAACAAAGAAAAGAGGTAAAAGGCAAATAGATAACAAAAAAATGAAAATTTTAGAGTTGATGTATGGAAAGAATTTAAATCAATAAACAAATATAATTAAAGAAAATTATTCACACACCACAAATGAACTCAAAAATTTTGTTATCCAAGTTTGGAAAATTTCACTAGTTCAACCCTAATAGCTCAGAATTTTATAAGAAAGAGATTTTTCTACAAATGTTTTAAAAAATGGATATGCAAGCTTGAAACATGTTAAAGATGCAAATGACCTATGCATGCAAACCTTTTAAAGTGAATAACATTAAATTCTCAAGTGAACGTGCGGTGGGATATTTACCCGAATCAAACAAGCCATTATTTTGCCCATTTTCAAAAAGCTGACCTAACGATCAGAGATGATTCGAAAGTGATTTATCATGTGTAATGGCCTATATTTTTATAAGGAATGACTAATTGATTTGGAGTCAACACTCAGTTATAAACCCCCCACCTCCCCCTTTTCCCGACAATATCAAAACCTGATATATAAAAACTAAAAAGAGTTTACAATCCCTAAAAATTACAAACACTTTTTGGAATTATCTTTCTCTTCATTTGCGCACTATGTATTTGAATTTTAGATGAATACTTTTTTATTAAATCAAAACTTGAGTTTTCACTTTCCCTTCTTCTCGTAAACAAAAAAATGAGATAAAAGGCAAATAGATCACAACAAAATGAAAATTTTAGAGTTGATGTAGGGAAATAATTTAAAGCAATAAACAAATGTAAGTAAAGAAAATTTATTCACAAACCACAAATGAACACAAAATTTTTGTTATCCAAGTTTGGGAAATTCCACTAGTTCAACGTAATATCTCCATAGTTTATAAGAAAGAGATTTTTCTACCCTTGTTTTAAAAATGGATATGCATGCCTGAAACATGTTCAAGATGCAAATGACCGATGGATCCTAACCTTTTAAAGAGAATAGCATTAACTTCGAAAGTGAACATGCGGTGGAATATTTACCCGAGTCACACAAGCCATTATTTTGGCCATTTACAAAAAGCTAACCTAACGATCATTGACGATTGGAAAGTGATTTATCATGCATAACGGGCTATATTTTTTTAAGGAATGGCATATGGATTGGGAGTCAACACTTAGTCAAAAATCCTCCCCCTCCCCATTTTCCCGATGATTGAAGAACTTGATATATAAAAAATAAAAAGAGTTTACAATCCCTAAAAATTATAGACGCTTTTTGGAATTATCTCTCTCCAAATTTGTGCATTGTGCATTTTAATTTTAAATGTATACTTTTTTCTTAAATCAAAACTTGACGTTTCACGTTCCCTTCATCTAGTAAACAAACAAAAGAGATAAAAGCCAAATAGATCATGACAAAATGAAAATATTAGAGTTGATATATGGAAAGAATTAAAAGCAATAAACAAATGTAAGTAAAGAAAATTTATTCACACCCCACAAATTAACACAAAAGTTTTGTTATCCAAGTTTGGGAAATTCCACTTGTTCAACCCTAAAAGCTCAGAATTTTATAAGAAAGAGATTTTTCTCCACATGTTTTAAAAAATGGATATGCATTCTTGAAACATGTTAAAGATGCAAATGACCAATGGATCCAAACCTTTTTGAGAGAATAACAATAAATTCTCAAGTGAACGAGCGATGGCAAATTTATCCGAGTCAAACAAGCCAATATTTTGCCCATTTACAAAAAGCTGACCTAACGATCATAGATGATTGTAAGTGATTTATCATGTGTTACGGGCTATATTTTTGTAAGGAATGGCTTATTTATTTGGAGTCTACACTCATATAAAAATTCCCCGCCTCTCCCATTTCTCGACGATTGTAGAACCTGATATATAAAAGCTTAAAAGAGTTTACAATCCCTAAAAATTATAAACACTTTTTGGAATTATCGCTCTCTACATTTGTGCATTGTGCATTTCCATTTTAGATATAAAATTTTTTCTTAAATCAAAACTTGAGTTTTCACTTTCCGTTCATCTCGTAAACAAAAAAAAAAAAAAGAGATTAAATGCAAATAGATCAAAAAAAAAAAAAGTGTTTATGTATGGAAAAAATTTAAAGCAATAAATAATTGGAAGTACAAAAAATCAATTAACACACCATAAATGAACACAAAAGTTTTGTTATCCAAGTTTGGGAAATTCCACTAGTTCAACCCTTATAGCTCGGAATTTTAATAGAAAGAGATTTTTCTACACATGTTTTAAAAAATGGATATGCATGCTAAAAACAAGTTGAAGATGCAAATGACATATGGATTCAAACCTTTTAAAGAGAGTAACAATAAAATCACAAGTGAACGTCCGGTGGTATATTTACCTGAGTCAAACAAGCCATTATTTTCCCCATATACAAAAAGCTGACCTAACGACCATAGTTGATTGTAAAGTGATTTATCATGTGTAACGGGATATATTTTTTTAAGGAATGACTTATGGATTGGGAGTCAACACTCAGTAAAACATCCCCCGCCACCCCCTTTTCCCGACCATTGCAGAACCTGATATATAAAAACTAAAGAGAGTTTACATTCCCTAAAAGTTACAGACACTTTTTGGAATTATTGCTGTCTACATTTTTTCATTGTGCATTTCCATTTTAGATGTATACTTTTTTCTTAAATCAAAACATGAGTTTTCACTTTAGCATCATCTCGTAAACAAAAAAAAAGAGATAAAAGGCAAATAGATCACAACAAAATGAAAATTTTAGAGTTTATGTATGGAAAAAATTTAAAGCAATAAAAAAATGTAAGTAAAGAATACTTATTCACACACCACAAATGCACACAAAATTTTTGTTATCCAAGTTTGGGAAATTCCACTAGTGCAACCCTAATAGCTTTAAATTTTATAAGAAAGAGATTTTTCTACGCATGTTTTAAAAAATGGATATACATGCTTGAAACATGTTTAAGATGCAAATGACCTATGGATCCAAACCTTTTAAAGAAAATAATATTAAATTTTTAAGTGAACGTGTGGTGGGATATTTACCCGAGTCAAACAAGCCATTATTTTGCCCATTTACAAAAAGTTGACCTAACGATCTTAGAAGATTTTAAAGTGATTTATGACGCGTAACTGGATATATTTTTGTGAGGAATGACTTATGGATTCGGAGTCAACACTTAGTTAAAAATCCCTCGCCTCCCTCTTTTCCCGACTATTGTAAACCAGATCAAGGAAAACTAAAAAGAGTTTACAATCCGTAAAAATTATAGACACTTTTTTGAATTATCACTCTCTACTTTTGTGCTTTGTTTATTTCCATTTTAGATAGAGACTTTTTTCTTAAATAAAAACTTGAGATTTGACTTTCCCTTCATCTCGTAAACCAAAAAAAGAGATAAAACACAAATAGATCACAACAAAATGAAATTTTTAGAGTTTATGTATGGAAAGAATTTAAAGCAATAAAAAAATGTATGTAAAAAATTTATTCACACACCACAAATGAAAACAAAAGTTTTGTTATCCAAGTTTGGGAAATTCCATTAGTTCAACTCTAATAGCTCAGAATTTTATAAGAAAGAAATTTTTCTACACATGTTATAAAAAATGGATATGCTTGCTTGAAACATGTTAAAGATGAAAATGACCTATGGATCCAAGCCTTCTAAAGAGAATAGCATTAAATTCTCAAGTGAACATCCGGTGGGATATTTACCCGTAAAAAAAGCCATTATTTCGCCCATTTACAAAAAGCTGAGCTAACGATCATAGATGATTGTGATGTGATTTATCATTCGTAACGGGCTTTATTTTTTTATGGAATGACTTATGGATTGGAAATGAACACTCAGTTAAAAATCCCCCGCATCCCCCTTTTCCATACGATGAGCAAACTTGATAAATAAAAACAAAAAAGTCCCTAAAAATTATAGACACTTTTTATATTTATCCCTCTCTACATTTTTCCATTGTGCATTTCCATTTTAGATGTGTGCTTTTTTCTAGAATCAAAACTTAAGTTTTCACTTTCCCTTCATCTCGTAAACCAAAAAAAAGAGATAAAAGGCAAATAGATCACAACAAAATGAAAATTTTAGAGTTGATGTATGGAAAAAATTTAAAGCAATAAACAAATGTAAGTAAAGAAAATTTATCGACACACCACAAATGAACACAAAAGTTTTATTATCTAGGTTTAGGAAATATCACTTGTCCAACCCTAAAAGTTCAAAATTTTATAAGAAAGAGATTTTTCTACACATGTTTTAAAAAATGGATATGCATGCTTGAAACATGTTAAAGATGCAAATGACCTATGGATTCAAACCTTTAAAAGAGAATAACATTAAATTCTCAAGTGAATATGAGGTGGGATATTTACCCGAGTCAAACAAGCCATTATTTCACCCAGTTACAAAAAGCTGACCTAACGATCATGGATAATTGTAAAGTGATTTATCATGCGTAACGGGCTATATTTTTGTAAGGAATGACTTATGGATTGGGAGTCAAAAGTTAGTTAAAATCCAACGCCTTCCCCTTTTCCCGACAATTACAGAAACTCATATATAAAAACTAAAAAGAGTTTACAATCCTTAAAAATTACAGACACTTTTTGGAATTATAACTCTCTACAATTGTGCATTGTGCATTTCCATTTTAGATGAATACTTTTTTCTTAAATCACAACTTGAGTTTTCACTTTCCCTTCATCTCGTGAAACAAAAAAAGAGATAAAAAGGCAAATAGATCACAACAAAATGAAAATTTTAGAGTTTATGTATGGAAAGAATTTAAAGCAATTAAAAAATGTAAATAAAGAAAATTAATTCACACACCATAAATGAACTCAAAAGTTTTGTTATCCAAGTTTGGGAAATTCCACTAGTTCAACCCTAATAGCTCGGAATTTTATAAGAAAGAGATTTTTCTACACATGTTTTAAAAAATGGATATGCATGCTTGAAACATTTTAAAGATGCAAATGACCTATGGATCCAAACCTTTTAAAGAGAATAACATTGAATTCTCAAGTGATCGTGTGGTGGGTTATTTACCCCAGTCAAACAAGCCATTATTTTGCCCATTTACAAAAAGCTGACTTAACGATCATAAATGATTGTAAAGTGATTTATCATGCATAACGGGCTATATTTTCATAAGGAATGACTTATGGATTGGGAGTCAACACTCAGTTAAAAATCCCCTACCTCCCCCTTTTCCCGATGATTGCAGAACTTGTTAAATATAAAATAAAAAGAGTTTACAATCCCTAAAAATTGGAGACACTTTTTGGAATTATCTCTCTCTACATTTGTACATTGTGCATTTCCATTTTAGATGTATGCTTTTTTCTTAAATAAAAACATGAGTTTTCACTTTCCCTTCATATCCTAAACATTAGAAAGAGATAAAAGGCAAATAGATCACAACAAAATGAAAATTTTAGAGTTTATGGATGGAAATAATGTAAATTAATAAACAAATATTAGCAAGAAAATTTATAGACACACCACAAATGAACACAAAAGTTTGTGTTATACAAGTTTGGAAAATTCCACTAGTTCAACCCTAATAGCTCGAAATTTATAGGAAAGAGATTTTTCTACAAATGTTTTAAAAAATTGATATGTATGCTTGAAACAACTTAAAGATGCAAATGACCTATGAATCCAAACTTTTTAAAGAGAATCAAATTAAATTCTCTAGTGAACGTGCAGTGGGATATTTACCCGAGTCTAACAAGCCATTATGTTGCCCATTTAGTAAAGCCTGACCTAAAGATCATAGATGATTGTAAAGTGATTTATCATGCATAACCTGCTATATTTTATGTAAGGAATGACGGATGGATTGGAAGTCAACACTCAGTTAAATATCCCCCGCCTCCCCCTTTTCCCGACGATTGAAGAACCTGATATTTAAAAACTAAAAAGAGTTTACAATCCCTAAAAATTACAGACACTTTTTTGAATTATCTCTCTCTACATCTGTGCATTGTGCATTTCCATTTTAGATGTATACTTTTTTCTTGAATCAAAACTTGAGTTTTCACTTTCCCTTCATCTTGTAAACAAAAAAAAGCGATAAAAGGCAAATAGACCACAACAAAATGAAAATTTTAGAGTTTATGTATGGAAAGAATTTAAAGCAATAAAAAAATGTAAATAAATAAAATTTATTCACACACCACAAATGAAGAAAAAAAATTTTTATCCAAGTTCGGAAAATTCTATTAGTTCAACCTTAGTAGCTCAGAATTTATAAGAATGAGATTTTTCTTCACATGTTTTAAAAAATCGATATGCATTCTTGAAAAATGATAAAGATGCAAATGACCTATGGATCCAAACCTTTTAAAGAGAATAAAATTAAATTCTGAAGTGAACGTTCAGTGAGATATTTACCAGAGTAAAACAAGCAAATATTTTGCCCATTTACACAAAGCTAACCTAAAGATCTTAGACGATTTCAAAGTGATTTATCATGGGTAACGGGCTATATTTTTGTAAGGAATGACTAATGGAATTGGAGTCAACATTCAGTTAAAATCCCCAGCCTCCCTCTTTTCTCGTCGATTGCATAACCTGATATATAAAAACTAAAAAGAGTTTACAATCCCTAAAAATTACAGACACTTTTTGGAATTATCTCTCTCTACATTTGTACATTGTGCATTTCCATTTTAGATCTATTATTTTTTCTTAAATCAAAACTTGACTTTTCACATTCCCTTCATCTCATAAACATTAAAAAGATATAAAAGGCAAATAGATGACAACAAAATGAAAATTTTAGAGTTGATGTATGGAAAGAATTTAAATCAATAAATAAATGTAAGTAATGACAATTTATTCACACACTACAAATGAACAAAAAAGTTTTGTTATCCAAGTTTGGGAAATTCAACTAGTTCAACCATAATAGCTCGGAATTTTATAGGAAAGAGACCTTTCTACACATGTTTTAAAAAATGGATATGGATTCTTGAAACATGTTAAAGATAAAAATGACCTATGGATCCAAACCTTTGAAAAAGAATAACATTCAATTTTCAAGTGAACGTGCGGTGGGATATTTACCCGAGTCAAACAAGCCGTTACTTTGGCCATTTACAAAAAGCTGACCTAACGATCATAGATGATTGTAAAGTGATTTATCATGTGTAACGGGCTATATTTTTTTAAGGAATGACTTAAGGAGTGGGAGTCAACACTCAGTATCCTCCGCCTCCCCCTTTTCCCAACGATTGCAAAACCTGATATATATAAAAACTAAAACGAGTTTACAATCCCTAAAAATTACAGACACTTTTTGGAATTAACTCTCTACATTTGTGCATTTTGCATTTCCATTTTAGATGTAAACTTTTTTCTTAAATCAAAACTTGATTTTTCACTTTCCGTTCATCACGTAAACAAAAAAAAGAGATAAAAGGTAAATAGATCACAAAAAAATGAAAATTTTAGTGTTTATGTATGGAAATAATTTCAAGAAATAAAAAAATGTAAGTGAAGAAGATTAATTAACACACCACAAATGAACACAAAAAATTTGTTATCCAAGTTCGGAAAATTCCACTAGTTCAACCCTTATAGGTCGGAATTTTAAAAGGAAGATTTTTGTACACATGTTTTAAAAAATAGATAAGCATGCTTTAAACATGTTAAAGATGCAAATGACATATGCATCCAAACCTTTTAAAGAGAATAACATTAAATTCTCAAGTGAACGTGCGGTGGGAAATTTACCCGAGTCAAACAAGCCATTATTTTTGCCATTTTTAAAAAGTTGACCCAACGATCATAGATGATTGTAAAGTGATTTAACATGCGTAACGGGCTATATTTTTTAAGGAATGAGTTATGGATTGGGAATCAACACTTAGTTAAAAATCCATCGCCTCCCCCTTTTCCCAGCGATTGCAGAACCTAATATATAAAAACTAAAAAGTGTTCACAATCCCTAAAAATAAAAACACTTTTTCGTATTATCTCTCTCTAAATTTGTGCATTGTGCATTTCCATTTTAGATGTATACTTTTTTCTCAATTTAAAACTTCAGGTTTCACTTTATCTTCATCTTGTAAACAAAAAAAGAGATAAAAGGCAAAATAGATCACAACAAAATGAAAATTTTAGAGTTGATGCATGGAAATAATTTAAACTAATAAACAAATATAAATAAATAAAATTTATTCACACACGACAAATGAACAAAAAAATTTGTTATCCAAGTTTGGGAATTTCCACTAGTTCAACCCTAATAGCTCTGAATTTTGTAAGAAAGAGATTTTTCTACACATGTTTTAAAAAATGGAAATGCGTGCTTGAACCATGTTAAAGATGCAAATGACCTATTGATCGAAACCTTTTAAAGAGAATAACATTAAATTCTCAAATGAATGTGCGGTGGGATATTTACCCAAGTCAAACAGGCCATTATTTTGCCCATTTTCAAAAAGGTGACCTAACAATCATAGATTATTGTTAAGTGATTTATTATGCGTAACGGGCTATATTTTTGTAAGGAATGACTTATGGATTGGGAGTCAACACTCAGTTAAAAATCCCCCGCGTCCCCCTTTTCCCGACGATTCGAGAAGCTGATAAATAAAAACTAAAAAGAGTTTACAATCCCTAAAAATTACCGAAACTATTTGGAATTATCTCTCTCTATGTTTGTGCATTGTGCATTTCCATTTTAGATGTATGCTTTTTTCTTACATCAAAGCTTGATGTTTCACTTTCCCTTCATCTCGTAAACAAAAAAAAGAGATAAAAGGCAAATAGATCACAACAAAATGAAAATTTTAGAGTTGATTTATGGAAATAATTTAAAGCAATAAACAAATGTAAGTAAAAAAAATTTATTCACACACCACAAATGAACACAAAATCTTTGTTATCCAAGTTTGGGAAATTCCACTAGTTCAACCCCATTAGTGTGAAATTATAAGGAAGAGATTTTTCTACACAAGTTTTAAAAAAATGGATATGCATACTTTAAACATGTTAAAGATGTAAATGACCTATGGATCCAACCCTTTTAAAGAGAATAACATTAAATTCTCAAGTGAACGTGCGTTGGGATATTTCCCCGAGTCAAACAAGCCATTATTTCAGCCATTTACAAAAAGCTGACCTAACGATCATAGATGATTGTAAAGTGATTTATAATGTGTAACTTGCTATATTTTTTTAAGGAATGATTTATGGATTGGGAGTCAACACTCAGTTAAAAATCCCCCACCTCCCCCTTTTACCGACGATTGTAGAACCTGATAAATAAAAACTAAAAAGAGTTTAAAATCTCTAAAAATTACTAAAACTTTTTTGAATTATCTCTCTCTACATTTGTGCATTGTGCATTTCCATTTTAGATGTATGCTTTTTTCTTAAATCAAAAATTGAGTTTTCACTTTCCCATCATCTTGTAAATAAAAAAAAGAGACTGAAGGCAAATAGATCACAACAAAATGAAAATTTCAGAGTTGATGTATGGAAAGAATTTAAAACAATAAACAAATGTCAGTAAAGAAAATTTATTCACACACCACAAATGAACACAAAAGTTTTGTTATCCAAGTTTGGGAAATTCCATTAGTGATCTATGGATCCAAACCTTTTGAAGAGAATAGCATTAAATTCTCAAGTGAACGTGCGATGGGATATTTACCCGAGTCAAACAAGCCATTATTTCGCCCTTTTACAAAAAGCTGACCTAACGATCACTGATGATTGTAAAGTGATATATCTTTCGTAACGGGCTTAATTTTTGTCAGGAATGACTTATGGATTGGGAGTTAACACTCAGTTAAAAATCCCTTGCCTCCCCCTTTTCCCAACGATTGTAGAACGTGATAAATAAAAACTAAAAAGATTTTACAATCCCTAAAAATTATGGACACTTTTTAAAATTATCTCTCTCTACATTTGTACACTGTGCATTTCCATTTTAGATGTATGCTTTTTTCTTAAATACAAACATGAGTTTTCACTTTCCTTTCATCTCTTAAACCAAAAAAAGAGGTAAAAGGCAAATAGATCACAAAAAAATGAAAATTTTAGAGTTGATGTATGGAAAAAATTTAAAGCAATCAACAAATGTAAGTAAATAAAATTTATTCACACACCACAAATGAACACAAAAGTTTTGTTATCCAAGAATGGGAAATCCACTAGTTCAACCCTAATAACTCTGAATTTTATTAGAAAGAGATTTTTCTACACATGTTTTGAAAAATGGATAAGCTTGCTTGAAACATGTTAAAATATGCAAATGACCTATGGATCGAAACCTTTCTAAGAGAATTCTCAAGTGAACGAGCAGTGAGATATTTACCCGAGTTAAAGAAGCCATTATTTTGCCCATTTACAAAAAGCTGACCTAACGATCATAGATGATTGTAAAGTGATTTATCTTGCGTAACGGGCTTTATTTTTGTAAGGAATGACTTATTGATTGAGAGTCAACACTTAGTTAAAAATCCCCAGCCTCCCCCTTTTCCCGACGATTGCAGAACCTGATAAATAAAAACTAAAAAGAGTTTACGATCCCTAAAAATTATAGATACTTTTGAGAATTATGAATTATATCTCTCTACATTTGTGCATTGTGCATTTCCGTTTTAGATGTATGTTTTTTTTTTAAATAAAAACTTGAGTTTTCACTTTCCCTATATCTCGTAAACAAAAAACAAAGAGGTAAAAGGCAAATAGATCACAACAAAATGAAAATTTTAGAGTTGATGTATGGAAATAATTTAAATAAATCAACAAATTTAAGTAAAGAAAATTTATTCACACACCACAAATGAACACAAATTTTTTGTTATCCAAGTATGGGAAATCCACTAGTTCAACCCTAATAACTCTGAATTTTATTACCAAGAGATTTTTCTATACATGTTTTGAAAAATGGATAAGCATTCTTGAAAAATGTTAAAAGATTCAAATGACCTATGGATTGAAACCTTTTCAAGAGAATAACATTAAATTCTCAAGTGAACATGCAGTGGGAAATTTACCCGAGTCAAACAAGGCAATATTTCGTCCATTTACAAAATGCTGACCTAATGATCATAGATGATTGTAAAGTGATTTATCTTGCCTAACGGGCTTTATTTTTTTAAGGAATGACTTACGAATTGGGAGTCAATACTCAGTTAAAAATCCCCCGCTCCCCCTTTTTCCCGACGATTGCAGAACCTGATAAATAAAAACTAAAAAGAGTTTAAAATCCCTAAAAATTATAGAAACTTTTTAAAATTATCTCTCTACATTTGTGCATTGTGAATTTCCATTTTTGAAATATTTTTTTCTTAAATATAAACTTGAATTTTAACTTTCCCTACATCTCGTAAACAAAAAAAAGAGGTAAAAGGCAAATAGATCACAACAAAATGAAAATTTTAGAGTTGATGAATGGAAATAATTTAAAGCAATAAACAAATGTAAGTAAAGAAAATTTATTCACACACCACAAATGAACACAAAAGTTTTGTTTTCCAAGTTTTGGAAATTCCACTAGTTCAACCTTAATAACCCTGAATTTTATATGAAAGAGATTTTTCGACACATGTTTTAAAAAATGGATAAACATGCTTGAAACATGTTAAAGTTTCAAATGACCTATGGATCCAAATCTTTTAAAGAGAATAGCATTAAATTCTCAAGTGAACGTGCGGTGGGATATTTACCTGAGTTAAAGAAGCCATTATTTCTCCCATTAACAAAAAGTTGATCGTTATGATTGTAAAGTGATTTATCATGCGTAATGGGCTTTATTTCTCTAAGGAATGACTTATGGATTGGGAGTCAACTCTCTATTAAAAATCTCCCGCCTCCCCCTTTTCCTGACGATTGCAGAACCTGATAAATAAAATCTTAGAAGAGTTTAAAATCCCTAAAAATCACAGAGACTTTTTGGAATTATCTCTACATTTGTATATTGTGCATTTCCATTTTAGATGTATGGCTTTTTCTTAAATCAAAACTTGAGTCTTCACTTTCCCTTCATCTCGTAAATAAAAAAAAAAGATAGAAGACAAATAGATCTCAACAAAATGAAAATTTTAGAGTTTATGTATGGAAATAATTTAAAGCAATAAATAAATGTAAGTAAAGAAAATTTATTTTCACACCACAAATGAACACGCAAGTTTTGTTATCCTAGTTTGGGAAGTTCCACTAGTTTAACCCCAATAGCTCGGAGTTTTATTAGAAAGAGAATTTTCTACACTTGTTTTAAAAAATGGATAGGAATGCTTGAAACATGTTAAAGATACAAATGACCTATGGATCCAAACCTTTTAAAGTGAATAACATTAAATTCCAAAGTGAACGTGCGGTGGGATATTTACCAGAATCAGACAAGCCATTATTTTGCCCAATTACAAAAAGTTGACGTAACGATCATAGATGATTGTAAAGTGATTTATCATGCGTAACAGGCTATTTGATCGTAAGGAATGACTTATGGATAGGGAGTCAACCCTCAGTTAAAAATCCCTCGACTCCTCCTTTTCTCGACAATTGCAGAACCTCATATATAAAAACTAAAAAGAGTTTACTATCAATAAAAATTACAGAGACTTTTTGGAATTATCTCTCTCTACATTTTTGCATTGTGCATTTCCATTTTCGATGTATGCTTTTTTCTTAAATCAAAACTTGAGTTTTCACTGTCCCTTCATCTCGTAAACAAAAAAAAGAGGTAAAAGCCAAATAGATCACAACAAAATGAAAATTTTAGAGTTTATGTATGGAAAGAATTTAAATCAATAAACAAATGGAAATAGGAAAATTTATAGACACACCACAAATGAACACAAAAGTTTTGTGATCCAAGTTTGGGAAATTCCACTAGTTCAACTCTAATAGCTCGGAATTTTATAAGAAAAAGATTTTTCTACAAATGTTTTAAAAAATGGATATGCATGCTTGAAACATGTTAAAGATACAAATGACCTAACGATCATAGATGATTGTAACGTGATTTATCAATTTAAACGGGCTATATTTTTGTAAGGAATGACTTATAGATTGGTAGTCAACACTTTGTTAAAAATCCCCCGCCTCCCCCTTTTCCCGACAATTGAAGAACAAGATATTTAAAAACTAAAGAGAGTTTACATTCCCTAAAAATTACAGACACATTTTGAAATTATCTCTCTCTACATTTGTCCATTGTCCATTTCCATTTTAGATGTATGCTTTTTTCTTAAATCAAAACATGAGTTTTCACTTTCCCTTCATCTCATCAATAAAAATTTGAGATACAAGGAAAATAGATCACAACAAAATGAAAATTTTAAGAAATTTAAAAGCAATAAACAAAATTTAAGTAAAGAAAATTTATTCACACACGACAAATGAACACAAAAGTTTTGTCATCCACTAGTTTGGGAAATTCCACTAGTTTTTCTATACATGTTTTAAAAAATAGATATACATGCTTGAAACAAGTTAAAGATACAAATGACCTATGGATTCAAACCTTTTAAAGAAAATAACATTAAATTCTCCAGACAACGTGCGGTGAGATATTTACCCGAGTCAAACAAGCCATTATGTCGCCCATTTACAAAAAGCTGACCTAACGATCATAGATGAGTGTAAAGTGATTTATCTTGCATAATGGGCTTTATTTTCGTAAGGAATGACTTATGGATTGGGAGTCAACACAGTTAAAAATCCCCCGCCTCCCCCTTTTCACGACTATTGCAGAACCTGATAAATAAAAACAAAAAAGAGTTTACAATCCCTAAAAATTATAGATACTTTTTGAAATTATCTCTCTCTACATCTGTGCATTGTGCATTTCCATTTTAGATGTAAGTTTTTTTCTTAAATAAAAACTTGAGTTTTCACTTGCCCTTCATCTCGTAAAATAAAAAAAGAGGTAAAAGGCAAGTAGACCACAACGAAATGAAAATTTAGAGTTGATATATGGAGAGAATTTAAAGCAATAAACAAATGTAAGTAAAGAAAATTTATTCACACACCACAAATGAATACAAAAGTTTTGTTATCCAAGTTTGGGGAATACCACTAGTTCAACCCTAATAACTTTGAATTTTATACGAAAGAGATTTTTCTACATATGTTTTAAAAAATGGATAAGCATGTTTGAAACATATTAAAGATGCAAATGACTTAAGGATCCAAACCTTTCAAAGAGAATAGCATTAAGTTCTCAAGTGAACGTGCAGTGCGATATTTATCCGAGTTAAGAAGCCATTATTTCCCACATTTACAAAAAGCTGACCTAACGATCATAGATTATTGTAAAGTGATTTATAATACGTAACGAGCTTTATTTTTGTAAGGAATGACATATGGATTGGGAGTCAACACTCTGTTAAATATCTCCTGCCTCCCCCTTTTCCAAATGATTGCAGAATCTTAAAAATGAAATCTAAAAAGAGTTTAAAATCCCTAAAAATTACAGAGACTTTTTGGAATTATCTCACTCTAAATTTGTGCATTGTGTATTTCATTTTAATTGTTTGCTTTTTTCTTCAATCAAAACTTGAGTTTTCACTTTCCCTTCATCTCGTAAACAAAAAAAAAAGAGATAAAAGGCAAATAGATCACAACAAAATGAAAATTTTAGAGTTGATGTAGGGAAAGAATTTAAAGCAATAAACTAATGTAAGTAAAGAAAATTTATTCACACACCACAAATGAACACAAAAGTTTTGTTATCCAAGTTTCGGAAATTCACCTAGTTCAACCCTAATAGCTCGGAATTTCATAAGAAAGAGATTTTTCTTCATATGTTTTAAAAAATGGATATGCAGGTTTGAAACAAGTTCAAGCTGGAAATGAACTGTGGATCCAAACCTTTTAATGAGAATAACATTAAATTCCAAAGTAAACGTGCAGTGGGATATTTACCAGAGTCAGACAAGCCATTATTTTGCCCAATTACAAAAAGCTGAACTAACGACCATAGATGATTGTAAAGTGATTTATCATGCGTAACAGGTTATATTTTCGTAACGAATGACATATGGATTGGGAGTCAACATTCAGTTAAAAATCCCCCACCTCCCCTTTTCCCAACAATTGCAGAACCTCGTATATAAAAACTAAAAAGATTTTAAAATCCCTAAAAATTACAGAGACTTTTTGGAATTATCTCTCTCTACATTTGTGCATTGTGCATTTCCATTTTTGATGTATGCTTTTTCCTTAAATCAAAACTTCAGTTCTCACTTTCCCTTCGTATTGTAAACAAACAAAAAAACGTGGTAAAAGGCAAATAGATCACAACAAAATGAAAATTTTAAAGTTTATCCATGGGAAGAATTTAAATCAATGAACAAATGTAAGTAAGAAAATTTATAGACACACCACAAATGAACAAAAACGTTTTTTTAGCCAAGTTTGAGAAATTCCACTAGTTCAACCCTAATAGCTCAAAAATTTATAAGAAAGAGATTTTTCTGCACATGTTTTAAAAAATGGATATACAAGCTTGAAACAAGTTAAAGATGCAAATGACCTATGGATCCGAACCTTTTATAGAAAATAATATTAAATTTTCAAGTCAACGTACGGTGGGATATTTACCCGTTTCAAACAAGCCATTATGTTGCCCATTTAGAAAAAAGCTGACATACCGATCATAGCATATTGAAAAGTGATTTATCATGTGTAACTGGCTATATTTTTATGAGGAATGACTTATAGATTAGGAGTCAACCCTCAGTTAAAAATCCCCTGCCTCCCCTTTTTCCCGACGATTGTAAACCAGATCAATCAAAACTAAAAAGAGTTTACAATCCCTAAAAATTACAGACACTTTTTAAAAATATCTCGCTCTACTTTTGTGCATTGTGCATTTTCATATTAGATGTACACTTTTTTCTTAAATAAAAACTTGAGTTTTCACTTTCCCTTCATCTTGATAACAAAAGAAAGAGATAAAACGCAAATAGACCACAACAAAATGAAAATTATAGAGTTTATGTATAGAAAGAATTTAAAGCAATAAAAAAATATAAGTAAAGGAAATTTATTTACACACCACAAATGAACACAAAATTTTTGTTATCCAAGTTTGGGAAATTCCACTAGTTCAACCCTAATAACTCTGAATTTTATAAAAAAAATGATATTTCTGCACATGTTTTAAAAAATGGATATACATGCTTGAAACAATGTAAAATTTGCAAATGACCTATGGATCCAAACCTTTTTAAGAGAATAGCAGTAAATTCTCAAGTGAAAGTGCGGAGGGATATTTACCCAAGTCAAACAAGCTATTATTTCGCCCATTTACAAAAACTTGACCTAACGATCACAGATGATTGTAAAGTGATTTATCTTGTGTAATAGGCTTTATTTTTTTAAGGAATGATTTATGGATTGGGAGTCAACACTCAATTAAAAATCCCCCGCCTCCCCCTTTTCCCAACGATTGCAGAACCTGATAAATAAAAACTAAAAAGAGTTTACAATCCCTAAAAATTACAGACACTTTTTAAAAGTATCTCTCCCTACATTTGTGCGATGTGCATTTCCATTTTAGTTGTATATTTTTTTCTTGAACAAAAACTTGAGTTTTCACTTTCCCTTCATCTCGTAAACAAAAAAAAGAGGTAAAAGGCAAATAGATCACAACAATATGAAAATTTTAGAGTTGATGAATGGAAATAATTTAAAGCAATCAACAATTGTAAGTAAATAAAATTTATTCACACACCACAAATGAACACAAAAGTTTTGTTATCCGAGTATGGGAAATCCACTAGTTCAACCCTAATAACTTTGAATTTTATAAGAAAGAGATTTTTCTACACATGTTATGAAAAATGGATAAGCATGCTTGCAACATGTTAAAAGATCCAAATTACCTATGGATCGAAACCTTTTCAATAGAATAACATTAAATTCTCAAATGAACGTGCGGTGGATATTTGCCTGAGTCAAACAAGCATTTATTTCGCCCATTTACAAAAAGCTGACCTAACGATCATACATGATTGTAAAGTGATTTATCTTGCGTAACGGGCTTTATTTTTGTAAGGAATGACTAATGGATTGGGAGTCAACAATCAGTTACAAATCCCCCGCCACCACCATTTCCCGACGATTGAAGAACTTGATAAATAAAAACTAAAAAGAGTTTAGAATCCCTAAAAATTGCAGACACTTTTTAAAATTATCTCTCTCTACATTTGTACACTATGCATTTCCATTTTAGATGTATGGCTTTTTCTTAAATCAAAATTGGAGTTTTCACTTTCCCTTCATCTCTTAAACAAAAAAAAAGATAAAAGGCAAATAGATCTCAACAAAATGAAAATTTTAGAGTTTATGTACGGAAAGAATTTAAAGCAATAAATAAATATAAGTAAGGAAAATTTATTTTCATACCACAAATGAACACGAAAGTTTTCTTATCCATGTTTGGGAAATTCCACTAGTTCAACCCTAATAGCTCAGAGTTTTATAAGAAAGAGATTTTTCTACACATGTTTTAAAAAATGGATATGCATGCTTGAAACATGTTAAAGATGCAAATGACCTATGGATCCAAACCTTTTAAAGAGAATAACATTAAATTCCAAAGTGAACGTGTGGTGAGATATGTACCAGAATCAAACAAGCCATTATTTTGCCAATTACAAAAAGTAGACCTAACGATCATAGATGATTGTAAAGTGATTTATCATGCGTAACGGGCTATATTTTTGTAAGGAATGATTTATGGATTGGGAGTCAACACTCAGTTAAAAATCCCCTGCCTCCCCCTTTTGCTGAAGATTGCACAACCTCATAAATAAAAACTTAAAAGAGTTTACAATCTCTAAAAATTACTGATACTTTTTTGAATTATCTCTCTCGACATTTGTGCATTGTCCATTTACATTCTAGATTTATGCTATTTTCTTAAATCAAAACATGAGTTTTCACTTTCCCTTTATCTCGTAAATAAAAAAAAAACACAAGGAAAATAGATCACAAGAAAATGAAAATTTTAGAGTTGATGTATGGAAAGAATTTAATGCAATAAACAAAATTTAAGTAAAGAAAATTTATTCACACACGACAAATGAACACAAAAGTTTTGTTATCCAAGTTGGGGAAATTCCACTAGTTCAACCCTAATAGCTCGAAATTTAATAAGAAAGAGATTTTTCTACACATGTTTTAAAAAATGGATATACATGCTTGAAACAAGTTAAAGAACCAAATGACCTATGGATCCAAACCTTTTAAAGAAAATAACATTAAATTCTCAAGAGAACGTGCGGTGGGATATTTACTCGAGTCAAACAAGCCATTATTTCACCCATTTACAAAAATTTGGCCTAACGATCGTAGATGATTGTAAAGTGATTTATCTTCCATACCGGGCTTTATTTTCTAAAGGAATGACTTATGGATTAGGAGTCAACACTAAATGAAAAATCCCTCGCCTCCCCCTTTTCACGACGATTGCAGAACCTGATAAATAAAACTAAAAAGAGTTTACAATCCCGAAAAATTACAGACACTTTTTGAAATTATCTCTCTCTACATTTGTGCTTTGGGCATTTCCATTTTAGATGTAAGTTTTTTTCTTAAATAAAAACTTGAGTTTTCACTTTCCGTTCATCTCGTAAAATAAAAAAAGAGGTAAAAGGCAAATAGATCACAACGAAATGAAAATTTTAGAGTTGATATATGGAAAGAATTTAAAGCTATAAACAAATGTAAGTAAAGAAAATTTATTCACACACCGTAAATGAATACAAAAGTTTTGTTATCTAAGCTTTGGAAATACCACTAGTTAAACCCTAGTAACTCTGAATTTTATATGAAAGAGACCTTTCTACACATGTTTTAAAAAATGGATAAGCATGTTTGAAACATGTTAAAGATGCAAATGACTTATGGATCCAAACTTTTGAAAGAGAATAGTATTAAATTCTCAAGTGAACGTGCGGTGGGATATTTACCCGAGTCAAAGAAGCAAATATTTCGTCCATTTACAAAAAGCTGACCTAACGATCATAGATTATTGTAAAGTAATTTATAATGCGTAACGACCTTTATTTTTGTAAGGAATGACTTAAGGGGTCAACACTCTGTTAAAAATCTCCTGCCTCCCCCTTATCCCGACGATAGCAGAGCCTTAAAAATGAAATCTAAAAAGAGTTTACAATCCCTAAAAATTATAGAGACTTTTGGAATTTTCTCTCTCTAAATTTTTGCATTGTGCATTTCCATTTTAGATGTATGCTTTTTTCTTAAATCAAAACATGAGTTTTCACTTTCCCTTCATCTCCTAAACAAAAAAAAGAGATAAAAGGCAAATAGATCACAACAAAATGAAAATTTTAGAGTTGATGTATGGAAAGAATTTAAAGCAATAAACTAATGTATGTAAAGAAAATTTATTCACACACCACAAATGAAAACAAAAGTTTTGTTATCCAAGTTTGGGAAATTCCCTTAGTTCAACCCTAATAGCTCGGAATTTTATAAGAAAGAGATTTTTCATTACATGTTTTAAAAAATGGATATGCATGCTTGAAACATGTTAAAGCTGAAAATGACCTACAGATCCAAACATTTTAATGAGAATAACATTAAATTCGAAGGTGAACGTGCGGTGGGATATTTACCAGAGTCAGAGAACCCATTATTTTGCCCAATAACAAAAAGTTGAACTAACGATCATACAAAATTTTACATGCATAACGGGCTTTATTTTCGTAAGGAATGACTTATGGATTGGAAGTCAACACTGAGTTAAAAATCCCCCGCCTCCCCTTTTCCCAACAATTGCAGTACCTCGTATATAAAAACTAAAAAGAGTTTACAATCCCTAAAAATTATAGAGACTTTTTGGAATTATCTCTCTCTACATTTGTGCATTGTGCATTTCCATTTTCGATGTATGCTTTTTTCTTAAATAAAAACTTCAGTTTTCATTTTCCCTTCATCTTGTAAACCAAAAAAAAGAGATAAAAGGCAAATAAACAACAACAAAATAAAAATTTTAGAGTTTATGTATGGAAAGAATTTAAAACAATAAATAAATCTAAGTAAATAAAATTTATTCACACACCACAAATGAACACAACAATTTTGTTATCCAAGTTTGGGAAATTCCTCTAGTTCAACCCCAATAACTCTGAATTTTATTAGAAAATGATTTTTCTACAAATATTTTAAAAAATGGATAAGAATGCTTGAAACATGTTAAAAGATGCAAATGACCTATGGATCAAAGCCATTTAAAGAGAATAGCAATAAATTCTCAAGTGAACGTGCGGTGGGATATTTACCCGAGTCAACCAAGCCATTTCACCCATTTACAAAAAGCTGACCTAATGATAATAGATGATTGTAAAGTGATTTATCTTTTGCAACGGGCTTTATTTTTTTTAAGGAAAAAATTTTAGAGTTGATGTATGGAAATAATTTAAAGCAATAAACAAATGTAAGCAAAGAAAATTTATTCACACACCTCAAATGAACACAAAAGCTTTGTTATCCAAGTTTGGGAAATTCCACAAGTTCAACCCTAGTAGTTCGGAATTTTTTAAGGAAGAGATTTTTCTACACTAGTTATAAAAAATGGATATGCATACTTTAAACATGTTAAAGATGTAAATGACCTATGGATCCAAACCTTTTAAAGACATTAACATTAAATTCTCAAGTGAGCGCGTGATGGGATATTTACCCAAGTCAAATAACCCATTATTTCACCCATTTAGAAAAAGCAGACCTAACGATCATAGAGGATTGTAAAGTGATTTATAAGGTATAACGAGCTATATTTTTGTAAGGAATTGTTTATGGATTGGGAGTCAACACTCAGTTAAAAATCCTTCGCCTCCACCTTTTCCATTTTAGATGTATGCTTTTTTCTTAAATCAAGACATGAGTTTTCACTTTCCCTTCATCACGTAAATAAAAAAATGAGATACAAGGAAAATAGATCAAAACAAAATGAAAATTTTAGAGATGATGTATGGAAAGAATTTAAAGCAATAAACAAAATGTAAGTAAAGCAAATTTATTCACACACGACAAATGAACACGAAAGTTTTGTCATCCAAGTTTGGGAAATTCCACTACTTCAACCCTAATAGCTCGAAATTTAATAAGAAAGAGATTTTTCTACACATGTTTTAAAAAATAGATATACATGCTTGAAACAAGTTAAAGATACAAATGACCTATGGATCCAAACCTTTTCAAGAAAATAACATTAAATTCTCAAGAGAACGTGCGGTGGAATATTTACCCGAGTTAAACAAGCCATTATGTCGCCCATTTACAAAAAGCTGACCTAACGATCATAAATGATTCTAAAGTGATTTATCTTGCGTAACGGGCTTTATTTTTGTAAGGAATGACTTATGGATTGGGAGTCAACACTCAGTTAAAAATCCCCCGCCGCCCCCTTTACACGACTATTACAGAACCTGATAAATAAAAACCAAAAAGAGTTTATAGACACTTTTTGAAATTATCTCTCTCTACATTTGTGCATTGTGCATTTCAATTTTAGATGTAAGTTTTTTTCTTAAATAAAAACTTGAGTTTTCACTTGCCCTTCATCTCATAAAATAAAAAAAGAGGTAAAAGGCAAATAGATCACAACGAAATGAAAACTTTAGAGTTGATATATGGAAAGAATTTTTAGCAATAAACAAATGTAAGTAAGAAAAATTATAGACACACCACAAATGAACACAAAAGTTTTTTTAGCCAAGTTTGGGAAATTCCACTAGTTCAACCCTAATAGCTCAAAATTTTATAAGAAAGAGATTTTTCTACACGTGTTTTTAAAAATGGATATACAAGCTTGAAACAAGTTAAAGATGCAAATGTCATATGGATCCGAACCTTTTATAGAAAATATCATTAAATTTTCAAGTGAACGTACGATGGGATATTTACTCGTGTCAAACAACCATTATTTTGCCCATTTAGAAAAAGCTGACATACATATCATAGCAGATGGAAAAGTGATTTATCATGTGTAGCAGGCTATATTTTTATGAGGAATGACTTATAGATTAGGAGTCAACACTCAGTTAAAAATCCCCCGCCTCCCCCTTTTCCCGACGATTGTAAACCAGATCAATCAAAACTAAAAAGTATTTACAATCTCTAACAATTACAGACACTTTTTCAAAATATCTCTCTCTACTTTTGTGCATTGTGCATTTCCATTTTAGATGTACACTTATTTCTTAAATAAAAACTTGAGTTTTCACTTTCCCTTCATCTTGTAAACAAAAAAAAGAGATAAAAGGCAAATAGACCACAACAAAATGAAAATTTTAGAGTTCATGCATGGAAAGAATTTAAAGCAATAAAAAATGTAAGTAAAGGAAATTTATTCACACACTACAAATGAACACAAAAGTTTTGTTATCCAAGTTTTGGAAATTCCACTAGTTCAACCCTAATAACTTTGAATTTTATAAAAAAAAGATTTTTCTACACATGTTTTAAAAAATGGATATACATGCTTGAAAAAATGTAAAAGATGCAAATAATCTATGGATCCAAACCTTTTTAAGAGAATAGCAGTGAATTCTCAAGTGAAAGTTCGGAAGGATATTTACCCAAGTCAAACAAGCCATTATTTTGCTCATTTACAAAAAGCTGACCTAACGATCACAGATGATTTTAAAGTGATTTATCTTGTGTAATGGGATTTATTTTTTTAAGGAATGATTTATGGATTGGGATTCAACACTCAGTTAAAATTCCCCCGCCTCCCCCTTTTCCCAACGATTGCAAAACCTGATAAATAAAAACTAAAAAGAGTTTACAATCCCTAAAAATTATAGACACTTTTTAAATTATCTCTCTCTACATTTGTGCGATGTGCATTTCCATTTTAGTTGCATATTTGTTTCTTAAATAAAAACTTGAGTTTTCACTTTCTCTTCATCTCGTAAACAAAAAAAAGAGGTAAAAGGCAAATAGATCACAACAATATGAAAATTTTAGAGTTGATGAATGGAAATAATTTTAAAGCAATCAATAATTGTAAGTAAATAAAATTTATTCACAAACCACAAAGGAACACAAAATTTTTGTTATCCGAGTATGGGAAATCCATTAGTTCAACCCTAATAACTCTGAATTTTATAAGAAAGAGATTTTTCTACACATGTTATGAAAAATGGACAAGCATGCTTGAAACATGTTAAAATATGCAAATGACCTATGGATCAAAACCTTTTCAAGAAAATAACCTTAAATTCTCAAGTGAATGTGCGGTGGGATATTTACCCGAGTCAAACAAGCAATTATTTCGCCCATTTAAAAAAAGCTGACCTAACGATCATAGATGATTGTAAAGTGATTTACCTTGCATAATGGGCTTTATTTTTTTCAGGAATGACTAATGGATTGGGAGTCAACACTCAGTTAAAAATTCCCCGCCTCCCCCTTTTCCCGACGATTGCAGAACTTGATCAATAAAAACTAAAAAGAGTTTACAATCCCTAAAAATTGCAGACACTTTTTAAAATTATCTCTCTCTACATTTGTGCATTGTGCATTTCCATTTTTTATGTAAGTTTTTTACTTAAATAAAAAATTGAGTTTTCACTTTCCCTACATTTCGTAAAAAAAAAAAAAGATGTAAAAGGCAAATAGATCACAACAAAATAGAAATTTTAGAGTTGATGTATGGAAATAATTTAAAGCAATAAAAAAATGTAATTAAATAAAATTTATTCACACACCACAAATGAACACAAAAAATTTTTTATCCAAGTTTGGGAAATTCCACTAGTTGAACCCTAATAACTCTGAATTTTATATGAAAGAGATTTTTCAACACATGCTTTAAAAAATGGAAAACCATGCTTGAAGTATGTTAAAGTTTAAAATGACCTATGGATCCAAACCTTTTAAAGAGAATAGCATTAAATTCTCAAGTGAACGTGCGGTGGGATAATTACCCGAGTTAAAGAAGCCATTATTTTGCCTATTTACAAAAAGCTAACCTAACGATCATAGATGATTGTAAAATGATTTATCATGCGTAACGGGCTTTATTTTTCTAAGGAATGACTTATGGATTTGGAGTCAACTCTCTGTTAAAAATCTCCTGCCTCCCCCTTTTCCCAATAATTGCAGAACCAGAAAAATAAAATCATAAAAGAGTTTATAATCCCTAAAAATCATATAGAATTTTTGGAATTATCTCTCTCTACATTTGTACAATGTGCATTTCCATTCTAGATGTATGGATTTTTTTAAAATAAAAATTTGAGTTTTCACTTTCCCTTCATCTCGGAAACAAAAAACAAAAGATAAAAGGCAAATAGATCTCAACAAAATGAAAATTTTAGAGTTTATGTACGAAAAGAATTTAAACAAATAAATAAATATAAGTAAAGAAAATTTATTTTCACACCACAAATGAACACGAAAGTTTTGTTATCCATGTTTGGGAAAATCCACTTGTTCAACCCTAATAGCTTGAAGTTTTATAAGAAAGAGATTTTTCTACACATGTTTTAAAAAATGGATATGCATGCTTGAAACATGTTAAAGATGCAAATGACCTATGGATCCAAACCTTTTAAAGAGAATAACATTAAATTCCAAAGTGAACGTGCGGTGAGATATGTACCAGAATCAGACAAGCCATTATTTTGCCAATTACAAAAAGTAGACCTAACGATCATAGATGATTGTAAAGTGATTTATCATGCATAACGGGCTATATTTTTGTAAGGAAAGACTTATGGATTGGGAGTCTACCCTCAGTTAAAAATCCCTTGCTTCCCCCTTTTCCTGAGAATTGCCGAACCATATATACAAAAACTAAAAAGAGTTTACAATCTCTAAAAATTACAGAGACTATTTGGAATTATCGCTCTCTACATTTTTGCATTGTGCATTTCCATAAAAAATGTAAGTGAGAAAAAATGACCTATGGATCCAAACATTTTAATGAGAATAACATTAAATTTGAAAGCGAACGTGCGGTGGGATATTTACCAGAGTCAGAGAACCCATTATTTTGCCCAGTTACAAAAAGTTAAACTAACGATCATAGATGATTGTAAAGAGATTTATCATGCGTAACGGGTTATATTTTTGTAAGGAATGACTTATGGATTGGGAGTCAACACTCAGTTAAAAATCCCCCACCTCCCCTTTTTCCCAACAATTGCAGAACCTCGTATATAAAAACTAAAAAGAGTTTACAATCCCTTAAAATTACAGAGATTTTTTGGAATTATCTCTCTCTACATTTGTGCATTGTGCATTTCCATTTTAGATGTATGTTTTTTTCTTAAATCAAAACTTCAGTTTTCATTTTCCCTTCATCTCGTAAACAAAAAAAAGAGGTAAAACACAAATAGACCACAACAAAAGTAAAATTTTAGAGTTTATGTATGGAAATAATTTAAATAAATGAACAAATGTAAGTAAGAAAATTTATAGACACACCACAAATGAACACAAAAGTTTTTTTACCCAAGTTTGGGAAATTCCACTAGTTCAACCCTAAAAGCTCGGAATTTTATAAGAAAGAGATTTTTCTATAAATGTTTTAAAAAATGGATATGCATGCTTGAAACTTGTTAAAAATGCAAATGACGTATGGATCCAAACCTTTTAAAGAGAATAACATTAAATTCTCAAGTGAACGTGGGGTGGGATATTTACCCGAGTCAAACAAGACATTATTTTTGCCATTTAAAAAAAGTGACCTAACAATCGTAGATGATTTTAAAGTGATTTATCATGCGTAAAGGGCTATATTTTTTTAAGGAATGACTTATGGATTGGGAGTCAACACTCTGTTATAAATCCCCCGCCTCCCCCTTTTCCAGATGATTGAAGAAATTGATATTTAAAAGCTAAAAAGAGTTGACAATCCCTAAAAATTACAAACACTTTTTTGGAATTATATCTCTCTACATTTTTGCATTGTGCATTTCCATTTTAAATGTATACTTTTTTCTTATATCAAAACTTGATTTTTCACTTTCCTTCTTCTTGTAAACAAAATAAAGAGATAAAAGGCAAAGAAACAACAACAAAATGAAAATTTTAGAGTTTTATATGGAAAGAATTTAAAGCAATAAATAAATGTAAGTAAAGAAAATTTATTCACGCACCACAAATAAACACAAAAGTTTTTTTATCCAAGTTTAGGAAATTCCACTAGTTCAACCCTAATAACTCTGAATTTTATTAGAGAAAGATTTTTCCACAAATGTTTTAAAAAATGGATAAGAATGCTTGAAACATGTCAAAATATATGCAAATGCCCTATGGATCAAAACCATTAAAAGAGAATAGCATTAAATTCTCAAGTGTACGTGCGGTGGGATATTTACCCGAGTCAAACAAGCCATTATTTCGCCCATTTAAAAAAAAGTTGACCTAACGATCATAGATGATTGTGAAGTGATTTATCTTGCGCAACTGGCTTTATTTTTTTTAAGGAATGACTTATGGATTGGGAGTCAACACCCAATTAAAAATCCCCCGCCTCCCCTTTTCACGACGATTGCAGAACCTATAAATAAAAACTAAAAAGAGTTTACAATCCCTAAAAATTACAGACACTTTTTATAACTATCTCTCTCTACATTTGTGCATTGTGGATTTCCATTTTATATGTATTTTTTTTCTAAATAAAAACATGAGTTTTCACTTTCCCTTCATCTCATAAACAAAAAAAAGAGGTTAAAGGCAAATAGATCACCACAAAATGAAAATTTTAGAGTTGATGTATGGAAATAATTTAAAGCAATAAACATATGTAAGCAAATAAAATGGATATGCATGCTTTAAACATGTTAAAGATGTAAAGGACCTATGGATCCAAACCTTTTAAAGAGAATAACATCAAATTCTCAAGTGAGCGTGCGATGGGATATCTACCCGAGTCAAACAACCCATTATTTCACACATTTATAAAAAGCTGACCTAACGATCATAGAGGATTGTAAAGTGATTTATAAGGCATAACGGGCTATATTTTTGTAAGGAATTATTTATGGATTGGGAGTCAACACTCAGTTAAAAATCCCCTGCCTCCCCCTTTTGCCGAAGATTGCAGAATCACATAAATGAAAACTAAAAAGAGTTTACAATTTCTAAAAAATAGTGACATTTTTTTGAATTATCTCTCTCTACATTTGTGCATTGTCCATTTCCATTTTAGATGTATGCTTTTTACTTAAATCAAAACATGAGTTTTCACTTTCCCTTCATCTCGTAAATAAAAAAATGAGATACAAGGAAAATAGATCACAACAAAATGAAAATTTCAGAGTTGATGTATGGAAAGAATTTAAAGAAATAAACAAAATTTAAGTAAAGAAAATTTATTCACACACGACAAATGAACACAAAAGTTTTGTCATCCAAGTTTGGAAAATTCCACTCGTTCAACCGTAATAGCTCAAAATTTAATAAGAAAGAGATTTTTCTACACATGTTTTAAAAAATAGATATACATGCTTGAAACAAGTTAAAGATACAAATGACCTATGGATCCAAACCTTTTCAAGAAAATAACATTAAATTCTCAAGAGAACGTGCGGTGGGATATTTACCCGAGACAAACAAGCCATTATGTCGCCCATGACAAAAAGCTGACCAAATGATCATAAATGATTGTAAAGTGATTTATTTTGCGTAACGGGCTTTATTTTTATAAGGAATGACTTATGGATTGGGAGTCAACACTCAGCTAAAAATCCCCCGCCTCCCCCTTTTCACGACTATTACAGAACCTGATAAATAAAAACCAAAAAGACTTTGCAATCCCTAAAAATTATAGACACTTTTTGAAATTATCTCTCTCTACATTTGTGCATTGTGCATTTCCATTTTAGATGTAAGTTTTTTTCTTAAAAAAAAAACTTGAGTTTTCACTTGCTCTTCATCTCGTAAAATAAAAAAAGAGGTAAAAGGCAAATAGATCACAACGAAATGAAAATTTTAGATTTGATATATGGAAAGAATTTAAAGCAATAAACAAATGTAAGTAAAAAAAATTTATTCTCACACCACAAATGAATACAAAAGTTTTGTTATCCATGTTTGGGAAATACCACTAGTTCAACCCTAATAACTCTGAATTTTATATGAAAGAGATTTTTCTACACATGTTTTAAAAAATGGATAAGCATGTTTGAAACATGTTAAAGATGCAAATGACTTATGGATACAAACCTTTCAAAGAGAATAGCATTAAATTCTCAAGTGAACGTGTGGTGGGATATTTACCCGAGTTAAGAAGCCATTATTTCTCCCATTTACAAAAATATGACTTAACGATCATAGATTAAAGTAAAGTCATTTATAATACGTAACGGCCTTTATTTTTGTAAGGAATGACATATGGATTGGGAGTCAACACTCTGTTAAATATCTGCTGCCTCCCCCTTTTCCAGACGATTGCAGAATCTTAAAAATGAAATCTACAAAGAGTTTACAATCCCTAAATTTTACAGTGACTTTTTGGAATTATCTCTATCTAAATTTTTGCACTATGCATTTCATTTTAGATGTATGATTTTTTCTTAAATCGAAACTTGAGTTTTCACTTTCCCTTCATCTCGTAAACAAAAAAAAAGAGATAAAAGGCAAATAGATCACAACAAAATGAAAATTTTAGAGTTGATGTATGGAAAGAATTTAAAGCAATAAACTAATGTAAGTAAAGAAAATTTATTCACAAACCACAAATGAACACAACAGTTTTGTTATCCAAGTTTGGGAAATTCCACTTGTTCAACCCTAATAACTCTGAATTTTATTAGAAAAAGATTTTTCTACAAATGTTTTAAAAAAGGATAAGAATGCTTGAAACATGTAAAAAGATGCAAATGACCTATGGATCAAAACCATTTAAAGAGAATAGCATTAAATTCTCAAGTGAACGTGGAGTGGGATATTTACCCGAGTCAAACAAGCCATTATTTCGCCCATTTACCAAAAGCTGACCTAACGATCATAGATGATTTTAAAGTGATTTATCTTGCACAACGGGCTTTATTTTTTTAAGGAATGACTTATGGATTTGGTGTCAACACTCAGTTAAAATTCCCCTGCCTCCCCCTTTTACCGACGATTGCAGAACCTATAAATAAAAACTAAAAAGAGTTTACAATCCCTAAAAATTATAGACACTTTTTAAAATTATCTCTCTCTACATTTGTGCATTGTGGATTTTCATTTTAGATGTATGTTTTTTTCTAAATAAAAAGATGAGTTTTCACTTTCCCTTCATCTCGTAAACAAAAAAAAGAGGTAAAAGGCAAATAGATCACCACAAAATGAAAATTTTAGAGTTGATGTATGGAAATAATTTAAAGCAATAAACAAATGTAAGAAAAGAAAATTTATTCACACACCTCAAATGAACACAAAAGCTTTGTTATCCAAGTTTGGGAAATTCCACAAGTTCAACCCTAATAGTTCAGAATTTTTTAAGGAAGAGATTTTTGTACACTAGTTATAAAAAATAGATATACATGCTTGAAAAAAGTTAAAGATACAAATGACCTATGGTTCCAAACCTTTTAAAGAAAATAACATTAAATTCTCAAGAGAACGTGCAGTGGAATATTTACTCGAGTCAAACAAGCCATTATGTCGCTCATTTACAAAAAGCTGACCTAATTATCACAAAGGATTGTAAAGTGCTTTATCTTGCGTAACAGGCTTTATTTTTTTAAGAAATGACTTATGGATTGGGAGTCAACACTCAATTAAAAATCCCCCGCCTCCCCCTTTTCACGACTATTGCAGAACCTGATAAATAAAAACTAAAAAGAGTTTATAATCCCTAAAAATTACAGACACTTTTTGAAATTATCTCTCTCTACATTTGTGCATTTGTGCATTTCCATTTTAGATGTAAGTTTTTTTCTTAAATAAAAACTTCAGCTTTCACTTGCCCTTCATCTCGTAAAATAAAAAAAGAGGTAAAAGGCAAATAGATCACAACGAAATGAAAATTTTAGATTTGATATATAGAAAGAATTTAAAGCAATAAACAAATGTAAGTAAAGAAAATTTATTCACACACCACAAATGAATACAAAAGTTTTGTTATCCAAGTTTGGGGAAAACCACTAGTTCAACCCTAATAACTCTGAATTTTATATGAAAGAGATTTTTTTACACATGTTTTAAAAAATGGATAAGCATGTTTGAAACATGTTAAAGATGCAAATGACTTATGGATCCAAACCTTTCAAAGAGAATAGCATTAAATTCTCAAGTGAACGTGTGGTGGGATATTTACCCGAGTTAAGAAGCCATTATTTTGCCCATTTACAAAAAGCTGACCTAACGATCATAGATTAAAGTAAAGTGAGTTATAATACGTAACGGCCTTTATTTATGTAAGGAATGACCTATGGATTGGGAGTCAACACTCTGTTAAATATATGCTGCCTCTCCCTTTTCCAGACGATTGCAAAATCTTAAAAATGAAATCTAAAAAGAGTTTACAATCCCTAAAAATTACAGAGACTTTTTGGAATTATCTCTCCCTAAATTTGTGCACTGTGCATTTCATTTTAGATGTATGCTTTTTTCTTAAATCAAAACTTGAGTTTTCACTTGCCCTTCATCTCGTAAACAAAAAAAAAAGAGATAAAAGGCAAACAGATCACAACAAAATAAAAATTTTAGAGTTGATGTATGGAAAGAATTTAAAGCAATAAACTAATGTAAGTAAAGAAAATTTATTCACACACCATAAATGAACACACAATTTTGTTATTCAAGTTTGGGAAATTCCACTAGTTCAACCCTAATAACTCTGAATTTTATTAGAAAAATATTTTTCTACAAATGTTTTAAAAAATGGATAAGAATGTTTGAAACATGTTAAAAGTTGCAAATGACCTATGGATCAAAACCATTTATAGAGAATAGCTTTAAATTCTCAAGTGAACGTGCGGTGGAATACTTACCCAAGTCAAACAAGTCATTATTTCGCCCATTTACCAAAAGCTGACCTAACGATCATAGATGATTGTAAAGTGATTTATCTTGCACAACGGGCTTTATTATTTTTAAGGAATGACTTATGGATTGGGTGTCAACACTCAGTTAAAAATCCCCCGCCTCCCCCTTTTCTCGACGATTGCAGAACCTATAAATAAAAACTAAAAGGAGTTTACAGTCCCTAAAAATTATAGACACTTTTTAAAATTATCTCTCTCTACATTTGTGCATTGTGGATTTCCATTTTAGATGTATGTTTTTTTCTAAATAAAAAGATGAGTTTTCACTTTCCCTTCATCTCGTAAACAAAAAAAAGAGGTAAAAGGCAAATAGATCGCCACAAAATGAAAATTTTAGAGTTGATGTATGGAAATAATTTAAAGAAATAAACAAATGTAATCAAATAAAATTTATTCACACACCTCAAATGAACACAAAAGCTTTATTATCCAAGTTTTGGAAATTCCACAAGTTCAACCCTAATAGTTCGGAATTTTTTAAGGAAAAGATTTTTCTACACTAGTTACAAAAAATGGATATGCATGCTTTAAACATGTTAAAGATGTAAATGACCTATGGATCCAAACCTTTTAAAGAGAATAACATTAAATTCTCAAGTGAGCGTGCGATGGGATATTTACCCGAGTCAAACAAACCATTATTTCGCCCATTTACAAAAACCTGACCTAACGATCATAGATTATTGTAAAGTGATTTATAATACGTAACGTCCTTTATTTTTGTAAGGAATGACATATGGATTGGGAGTTAACACTCTGTTAAATATCTCCTGCCTCCCCCTTTTCCAGACCATTGCAGAATCTTAAAAATGAAATCTAAAAAGAGTTTACAATCCCAAAAAATTACAGAGACTTTTTGGAATTATCTCTCTCTAAATTTGTGCATTGTGCATTTCATTTTAGATGTATGCTTTTTTCTTAAATCAAAACTTGAGTTTTCACTTTCCCTTCATCTCATAAACAAAAAAAAAAAGAGATAAAAGGCAAATAGATCACAACAAAATGAAAATTTTAGAGTTGATGTATAGAAAGAATTTAAAGCAATAAACTAATGTAAGTAAAGAAAATTTATTCACACACCACAAATGAACACATAAGTTTTGTTATCCCAGTTTGGGAAATTCCCCTAGTTCAACCCTTATAGCTCGGAATTTAATAAGAAAGAGATTTTTCTTCATTTTTTTTAAAAAATGGATATGCAGGCTTGAAACATGTTAAAGCTGGAAATGAGCTATGGATCCAAACCTTTTAATGAGAATAACATTAAATTCCAAAGTGAACGTGCGGCGGGATATTTACCACAGTCAGACAAGCCATTATTTTGCCCAATTAAAAAAAGCTGAACTAACGATTATAGGTGATTGTAAAGTGATTTATCATGCGTAACGGGTAATATTTTCGTAAAGAATGACATATGGATTGGGAGTCAACATTCAGTTAAAAATCCCCCGCCTCCCCTTTTCCCAACAATTGCAGAACCACGTATATAAAAACTAAAAAGAGTTTAAAATCCCTAAAAATTACAGAGACTTTTTGGAATTATCTTTCTCTACATTTGTGCATTGTGCATTTCCATTTTCTATGTATGCTTTTTTTTTAAATAAAAACTTCAGTTCTCACTTTCCCTTCATCTCGTAAACAAAAAAAAGAGGTAAAAGGCTAATAAATCACAACAAAATGAAAATTTTAAAGTTTATGTATGGAAAGAATTTAAATCAATGAACAAATGTAAGTAAGAAAATTTATAGACACACTACAAATGAACATAAAAGTTTTTTTAGCCAAGTTTGGGAAATTCCACTAGTTCAACCCTAATAGCATAAAATTTTATAAGAAAGAGATTTTTCTACACATTTTTTAAAAAATGGATATACAAGCTTGAAACAAGTTAAAGATGCAAATGACCTATGGATCCGAACCTTTTATAGAAAATAACATTAAATTTTCAAGTGAACGTACGGTGGGATATTTTCCCGTGTCAAACAAGCCATTATTTTGGCCATTTAGAAAAAGTTGACATACCAATCATAGCTGATTGAAAAGTGTTTATCATGTGTAACTGGCTATATTTTTATGAGGAATGACTTATAGATTAGGAGTCAACACTCAGTTAAAAATCGCCCACCTCCCCCTTTTCCCGACGATTGTAAACCAGATCAATCAAAACTAAAAAGTGTTTACAATCCCTAACAATTACAGACACTTTTTCAAAATATCTCTCTCTACTTTTGTGCATTGTGCATTTCCATTTAGATGTTCACTTATTTCTTAAATAAAAACTTGAGTTTTTACTTTCCCTTCATCTTGTAAACAAAAAAAAGAGATAAAAGGCAAATAGACCACAACAAAATGAAAATTTTATAGTTTATGCATGGAAAAAATTTAAAGCAATAAACAAATGTAAGTAAAGGAAATTTATTCACACACCATAAATGAACACAAAAGTTTTGTTATCCAAGTTTGGGAAATTCTACTAGTTCAACCCTAATAACTCTAAATTTTATTAAAAAAAGATTTTTCTACATATGTTTTAAAAAATGGATATACATGCATGAAACAATGTAAAAGATGCAAATGACCTATGGATCCAAACCTTTTTAAGAGAATAGCAGTAAATTCTCAAGTGAAAATGCGGAGGGAATTTACCCAAGTCAAACAAGCCATTATTTCGCCCATTTACAAAAAGCTGACCTAACGATCACAAATGATTGTAAAGTGATTTATCTTTTGTAACGGGATTTATTTTTTTAAGGAATGACTTATGGATTGGGAGTCAACACTCAGTTAAAAATCCCCCGCCTCCCCCTTTTCCCAACAATTGTAGAACCTGATAAATAAAAACTAAAAAGAGTTTACAATCCCTAAAAATTACAGACACTTTTTAAAATTATCTCTCTCTACATTTGTGCGATGTGCATTTCCATTTTAGTTGTATTTTTTTCTTAAATAAAAACACGAGTTTTCACTTTCCCTTCATCTTGTAAACAAAAAAAAGAGGTAAAAGGCAAATAGATCACAAAAAAATGAAAATTTTAGAGTTGATGAATGGAAATAATTTAAAGCAATCAACAATTGTAAGTAAATAAAATTTATTCACACACCACAAATGAACACAAAAGTTTTGTTGTCCGAGTATGGGAAATCCACCAGTTCAACCCTAATAACTCTGAATTTTATAAGAAAGAGATTTTTCTACACATGTTATGAAAAATGGATAAGCACGCTTGAAACATGTTAAAATATGCAAATGACCTATGGATTGAAAGAATTTCAAGAGAATAACAATAAATTCTCAAGTAAACGTGCGGTGGGATATTTACCCGAGTCAAACAAGCAATTATTTTGCCCATTTACAAAAAGCTGACCTAACGATCATAGATGATTTCAAAGTGATTTATGTTGCGTAACGGGCTTTATTTGTTTAAGAAATGACTAATGGATTGGGAGTCAACACTCGGTTAAAAATCCCCCGCCTTCCCCTTTTCCCGACGATTACAGAACTTGATAAATAAAAATGAAAAAGAGTTTACAATCCCTAAAAATTGCAGAAACTTTTTAAAATTATCACTCTCTACATTTGTGAATTGTGCATTTCCATTTTAGATGTAAGTTTTTTTCTTAAATAAAAAATTGAGTCTACACTCAGTTAAAAATCCCCCGCCTCCCCCTTTTCCCGACAATTGCAGAACTTGATAAATGAAAATGAAAAAGAGTTTACAATCCCTAAAAATTGCAGAAACTTTTTAAAATTATTGCTCTCTACATTTGTGCATTGTGCGTTTCCATTTTAGATGTAATTTTTTTTCTTAAATAAAAAATTGAGTTTTCACTTTCCCTACATTTCGTAAACAAAAAAAAGTGGTAAAAGGCAAATAGATCGCAAGAAAATGGAAATTTTAGATTTGATGTATGGAAATAATTTAAAGCAATAAAAAAATTTAAGTAAAGAAAATTTATTCACACACCATAAATGAACACAAAAGTTTTTTTATCCAAGTTTGGGAAATTCCACTAGTTGAACCCCAATAACTCTGAATTGTATAAGAAAGAGATTTTTCTACAAATCTTTTAAAAAATATATATGCATGCTTGAAACATGTTAAAGATGCAAATGACCTATGGATCCAAACCTTTTAAAGAGAATAACATTAAATTCTCAAGTGAATGTGGGGTGGGATATTTTCCCTAGTCAAACAAGACATTATTTTGGCAATTTACCAAAAGTTGACCTAACGATCATAGATGATTGTAAAGTGATTTATCATGTGTAAAGGGCTATATTTTTTTAAGGAATGACTTATGGATTGGGAGTCAACACTTTGTTAAGAATCCCCCGCCTGCCCCTTTTCCTGACAATTGAAAAACCAGATATTTAAAAACTAAAAAGATATAACATTCAATAAAAATTATAGACACTTTTTGGAATTATCTCTCTGTACATTTGTGCATTGTGCATTTCCAATTTAAATATATACTTTTTTCTTAAATCAAAACTATACTTTTCACATTCCTTCATCTCGTAAACAAAAAAAAAAGAGATAAAAGGCAAATAGCTCATAACAAAATAAAATTTTTAGAGTTGATGTATGGAAATAATTTAAAGGAATAAACAAATGTAAGCAAAGAAAATTTATTCACACACCACAAATGAACACAAAAGCTTTGTTATCCAAGTTTTCTACACAAGTTGTAAAAAATGGATGTGCAGGCTTTAAACATGTTAAAGATGTAAATGACCTATGTATCCAAACCTTTTAAAGAGAATAACATTAAATTCTCAAGTGAACGTGCGGGTGGATATTTTCCCAAGTCAAAAAAGCCATTATTTTGCCCATTTACAAAAAGCTGACCTAACGATCATAGATGATTGTAAAATGATTTATAAGGTGTAACGGGCTTTATTTTTTTAAGGAATGATTTTTGGATTGGGAGTCAACACTCAGTTAAAAATCCCCTGCCTCCCCCTTTTGCCGAAGATTGCAGAACCTCATAAATGTAAACTTAAAAGAGTTTACAATCTCTAAAAATTACTGACACTTTTTTGAATTATCTCTCTCGACATTTGTGCATTGTCCATTTACATTCTAGATGTATGCTATTTTCTTAAATCAAAACACGAGTTTTCTTTTTCCCTTGATCTCTTAAATAAAAAAAAAGAGATAGAAGGAAAATAGATCACAACAAAATGAAAATTTTAGAGTTGATGTATGGAAAGAATTTAATGCAATAAACAAAATTAAAGAAAAGAAAATTTATTCACATACGACAAATGAACACAAAAGTTTTGTTATCCAAGTTCGGGAAATTCCACTAGTTCAACCCTAATAGCTCGAAATTTAATAAGAAAGAGATTTTTCTACACATGTTTTAAAAAATGGATATACATGCTTGAAACAAGTTAAAGATGTAAATGACCTGTGGATCCAAACCTTTTAAAGAAAATAACATTAAATTATCAAGAGAACGTTCGGTGGGATATTTGCTTGAGTCAAACAAGCCATTATTTCGCCCATTTACAAAAAGCTGACCTAACGATCATAAATGATTGTAAAGTGATTTATCTTCCGTACCGGGCTTTATTTTCTTAAGGAATGACTTACGGATTGGGAGTCAACACTGAGTTAAAAATCCCTCGCCTCCCCCTTTTCACGACGATTGCAGAACCTGATGAATAAAAACTAAAAAGAGTTTACAATCCCTAAAAATTACAGACTGAAATTATCTCTCTCTACATTTGTGCATTGTGCATTTCCATTTTAGATGTAAGTTTTTTTCTTAAATAAAAACTTGAGTTTTCATTTTCCCTTCATCTCGTAAAATAAAAAAAGAGGAAAAAGACAAATAGATCACAACGAAATGAAAATTTTAGAGTTGATATATGGAAAGAATTTAAAGCTATAAACAAATGTAAGTAAAGAAAATTTATTCACACACCACAAATGAATACAAAAGTTTTGTTATACAAGTTTGGGAAATACCACTAGTTCAACCCTAATACCTCTGAATTTTATATGAAAGAGACTTTTCTACACATGTTTTAAAAAATGGATAAGCATATTTGAAACATATTAAAGATGCAAATGACTTATGGATCCAAACCTTTGAAAGAGAATAGCATTAAATTCACAAGTGAACGTACGGTGGGATATTTACCCGAGTCAAAGAAGCAAATATTTCGTCCATTTACAAAAAGCTGACCTAACAATCATAGATTATTGTAAAGTAATTTATAATGAGCAACGACCTTTATTTTTGTAAGGAATGACTTAAGGGTCAACACTCTATTAAAAATCTCCTGCCTCCCCCTTATCCCGACGATTGCAGAGCCTTAAAAATGAAATCTAAAAAGAGTTTACAATCCCTAAAAATTACAGAGACTTTTGGAATTATCTCTCTCTAAATTTTTGCATTGTGGATTTCCATTTTAGATGTATGCTTTTTTCTAAAATCAAAACTTGAGTTTTAACTTTCCCTTCATCTCCTAAACAAGAAAAAAAGAGATGAAAGGCAAATAGATCACAACAAAATAAAAATTTTAGAGTTGATGTATGGAAAGAATTTAAAGCAATAAACTAATGTAAGTAAAGAAAATTTATTCACACACAACAAATGAGCACAAAAGTTTTGTTATCCAAGTTTGGGAAATTCCCCTAGTTCAATCCTAATAGCTCAGAATTTTATAAGAAAGAGATTTTTCTGCACAAATTTTAAAAAATGGATATGCATGCTTTAAACATGTTAAAGATTTAAATGACCAATGTATCCAAACCTTTTAAAGAGAGTAACATTAAATTCTCAAGTGAACGTGCGGGTGGATATTTACCCGAGTCAAACTATTATGCATGCAATGACATTATTATTTTAGTTGTTTTATTTAATTTACTTTATTTTATTTCAGTTTTAGGCCATAAGGGTATTTTTGGAATATTTTATTCATAGGGATATTTCTGTAATATTTTATTAAACCCTAACAGGGTGAACCCTATTTAAGGGGTAAGAGTAATGAGAAAAGGAAGCATTTGAAGTATTAAGAATTAGGATAAATTTAGTGTAAAGAGGCTTAGAGTTCTCCTCAACGAGCTCTAGGGTTTTCAAGCTTCCCTTTGGCTTGATCTTTCGTTTTCGTTCTCCATGTCTTCCTAATATCCCTACGGTAATGCCTGGAAGACCCGTAACCCGTGGCAGACCCCAGATCCTCCCAAAGAATCCTTGTGTCAGATCCGGGACCATAACAACTGGTATCAGAGTGGGAACACAATGAATTATTCTATATCTCAACAAGGAACACAAGCTTGCATGGAGAAGGTATACAATTCCACGGACAAACTATGCAAAGAATTTGGAGAAGCACGAGTATTATATGAAATTTTCAGGGAATGCTGGACAATGGAGCCACGCATTTCCGTAAAACAGGTCACACGACTTGAATTCGCCGAGCACGACAGCCGCACAGAAGATGCAGAAGCTCCCTTGGACGAACAGAAGACTGTCTCGATAAAGCTCTCCAAAAATCCAAAATCCGACGGCAGATACACCAGAATTTCAAAAATAGAAGAGGCTCACCCTTTCCCAATGGATGTCGTGCGTATCTCCACACCGAAGCTGCAGCGGGGAGGTGATTTCCTAATAGAGGAAATCCCGAAATCGTCGGCACCAGAGGATTTTGGGATGACCGAAAATCTGAAATCGGAGAGGAATAAAAAATCCGTCGGCGCCATAGGCGAAATTTCTGAAGGAATTTCTGCTGGGCTCTGTTCCGGGGGGCTGAGAAATAGAGGTTCTCTGTCTCGGCAATGCTCCCAGGGGCGAAGCCCCAACGGGCTTCTCATCGCCACCGCCGAAGCAGGATAGTTCGTCGGCATCATAAGCAACTTTTCCGCAAGGGATCTCGATTCCGGGAGGCTGAGTAACGACAATTCACGATTTTCCGAGATCCCTCTGTCTCGGAAACTATCCAGGCGGCGAAACCCCGACGGGCTGCAATTCGCCACCAGAACATTAGGCGATTCCGTCGGTGCCAGGAGAGAGGAAGGAGACGCCCGTCGCTGGACTTCATCGGTGCCGTGAGAAATGGAACCGCCGGCCGCAGAGTTCGGGAGCCGAAGGAAGAAGACGACTCCCGATTAAATTTTCCTAACATAGGAAAATTTAATCGGCCCGGTCCACTAAGTCGCACGCCGGACCGGGTTCATGAACCGATTGAACATAGGTTAACTCGAACCAGTCCAAAAAAAAAAAATTGGCGTCCAGAAGAGGGTTGTGCGCCGGACCGGGTTCCGGAATCGAGTCAACCTAGGTTAACACGGACCGGCCCAAAAAAAATAAAAAAAAATGGCGTCTTGAAGGGTGTCATAGCTATCGCAGATGCTACTTCGGCACTGATGGAGAGTCGGCATACCGACACTACTTCCGAGCTTGGGGACAAGCTTGTCTTCCAAGGGGGTGTAATGTTATGCACGCAATAACATTATTATTTTAGATATTTTATTTAATTTACTTTATTTTATTTCAGTTTTAGGCCATAAGGGTATTTTTGGAATATTTTATTCATAGGGATATTTCTGTTATATTTTATTAAACCCTAATCGGGTGAACCCTATTTAAGGGGTAAGAGTAATGAGAAAAGGAAGCATTTGAAGTATTAAGAATTAGGTTAAATTTAGTGTAAAGAGGCTTAAAGTTCTCCTCAACGAGCTCTAGGGTTTTCAAGCTTCCCTTTGGCTTGATCTTTCGTTTTCGTTCTCCATGTCTTCCTACTATCCCTACAGTAATGCCTGGAAGACCCGTAACCCGTGGCAGACCCCAGATCCTCCCAAAGAATCCTTGTGTCAGATCCGGGACCGTAACAACTGGTATCAGAGCGGGAACACAATGAATTATTCTATATCTCAAGAAGGAACACAAGCTTGCATGGAGAAGGTATACAATTCTGCGGACAAACTATGCAAAGAATTTGGAGAAGCACGAGTATTATATGAAATTTTCAGGGAATGCTGGACAATGGAGCCACGCGTTGCTGCAAAATAGGTCACACGACCTGAATTCGCCGAGCATGACAGCCGCACAGAAGACGCAAAAGCTCGCTCGGACGAATAGAAGACTGTCTCGAGAAAGCTCTCCAAAAATCCAAAATCCGACGGCAGATACACCAGAATTTCAAAAATAGAAGAGGCTCACCCTTTCCTAATGGACATCATGCGTATCTTCACACCGAATCTGCAGCAGGGAGGTGATTTCCTAACAGAGGAAATCCCGAAATCGTCGGCACCGGAGGATTTTGGGATGACCGAAAATCTGAAATCGGAGGGGAATAGAAAATACGTCGGCACCGTAGGCAAAATTTTTGACGAAATTTCTGCTGGGCTCTGTTCCGGGGGGCTGAGAAATAGAGGTTCTATGTCTCGGCAATGCTCCCAGCGGCGAAACCCCAACGGGCTTCTCGTCGCAACCGCCAGAGTAGGATAGTTCATCGGCATCGTAAGCAACTTTTCCGCAAGGGATCTCGATTCCGGGAGGCTGAGCAACGACGATTCACGAGTTTCCGAGATCCCTCTGTCTTGGAAACTATCCAGGCGGCGAAGCCCCGACGGGCTGCGATTCGCCACCAGAACATTAGGCGATTCCGTCGGTGCCAGGAGAGAGGAAGGAGACGCCTGTCGCCGGACTTCGTCGGTGCCGTGAGGAACGGAACCGCCGGCCGCAGAGTTCGGGAGCCGAAGGAAGAAGACGACTCCCGATTAAATTTTCCTAACTTAGGAAAATTTAATCGGCCCGGTCCACTGAGTCGCACGCCGAACCGGGTTCATGAACTTATTGAACCCAAGTTAACTCATACCAGTCCAAAAAAATTAAAAAAAAAAATTGGCGTCCAGAAGAGGGTCGTGCGTCGGACCGGGTTCCGGAACCGAGTCAACCCAGGTTAACTCGGACCGGCCCAAAAAAAAATGGCATTTTGAAGGGGGTCATAGCTATCGCAGATGCTACTTCGGCACTGGTGGAGAGTCGGCATACCGACACTACTTCCGAGCTTGGGGACAAGCTCGTCTTCCAAGGGGGGTGTAATGTTATGAACGCAATAACATTATTATTTTAGTTTTTTTATTTAATTTACTTTATTTAATTTCAGTTTTAGGCCATAAGGGTATTTTTGGAATATTTTATTCATAGGGATATTTCTGTAATATTTTATTAAACCCTAACAGGGTGAACCCTATTTAAGGGGTAAGAGTAATGAGAGAAGGAAGCATTTGAAGTATTAAGAATTAGGTTAAATTTAGCGTAAAGAGGCTTAGAGTTCTCCTCAACGAGCTCTAGGGTTTTCAAGCTTCCCTTCGGCTTGATCTTTCGTTTTCGTTCTCCATGTCTTCCTACTATCCCTACGGTATAGCCTGGAAGACCCGTAACCCGTGGCAGACCCCTGATCCTCCCAAAGAATCCTTGTGTCAGATCCGGGACCGTAACAACTGGTATCAGAGCGGGAACACAATGAATTATTCTATATCTCAAGAAGGAACACAAGCTTGCATGGAGAAGGTATACAATTCCGCGGACAAACTATGCAAAGAATTTGGAGAAGCACGAGTATTATATGAAATTTTCAGGGAATGCTGGACAATGGAGCCACGCGTTGCCGCAAAACAGGTCACACGACCTGAATTCGCCGAGCACGACAGCCGAACAGAAGACGCAGAAGCTCCCTCGGACGAACAGAAGACTGTGTCGAGAAAGCTCTCCAGAAATCCAAAATCCGACGGCAGATACACCAGAATTTCAAAAACAGAAGAGGCTCACCCTTTCCCAATGGATGTCGTGCGTATCTCCACACCGAAGCTGCAGCGGGGAGGTGATTTCCTAACAGAGGAAATCCCGAAATCGTCGGCACCGGAGGATTTTGGGATGACCGAAAATCTGAAATCGGAGGGGAATAGAAAATCCGTCGGCGTCGTAGGCGAAATTTCTGACAGAATTTCTGCTGGGCTCTGTTCCGGGGGGCTGAGAAACAGAGGTTCTCTATCTCGGCAATGCTCCCAGCGGCGAAGCCCGAACGGGCTTCTTGTCGCCACCGTCGAAGCTGGATAGTTCGTCGGCATCGTAAGCAACTTTTCCGCAAGGGATCTTGATTCCGGGAGGCTGAGCAACGACGATTCACGAGTTTCCGAGATCCCTCTATCTCGAAAACTATCCAGGAGGCGAAGCCCCGACGGGCTACGATTCGCCACCAGAACATTAGGCGATTCCGTCGGTGCCAGGAGAGAGGAAGGAGACGCCCGTCGCCGGACTTTGTCGGTGCCATGAGGAACGGAACTGCCGGCCGCAGAGTTCGGGAGCCAAAGGAAGGAGACGATTCCCAATTAAATTTTCCTAACTTAGGAAAATTTAATCGGCCCGGTCCACTGAGTCGCACACCGGACCCGGTTCATGAACCGATTGAACCCAGGTTAACTCGGACCGGTCCAAAAAAAAATAATTGGCGTCCAGAAGAGGGTCGTGCACCGGACCGGGTTCTGGAACCGAGTCAACCCAGGTTAACTCGGACTGGCCCAAAAAGAAAAAAAAATGGCGTCTTGAAGGGTGTCATAGCTATCGCGGATGCTACTTCGGCACTGGTGGAGAGTCGGCATACCGACACTACTTCCGAGCTTGGGGACAAGCTCGTCTTCCAAGGGGGGTGTAATATTATGGACGCAATAATATTATTATTTTAGTTGTTTTATTTAATTTACTTTATTTTATTTCAGTTTTAGGCCATAAGGTTATTTTTGGAATATTTTATTCATAGGAATATTTCTGTAATATTTTATTAAACCCTAACAGGGTGAACCCTATTTAAGGGGTAAGAGTAATGAGAAAAGGAAGCATTTGAAGTATTAAGAATTAGGTTAAATTTAGCATAAAGAGGCTTAGAGTTCTCCTCAACGAGCTCTAGGGTTTTCAAGCTTCCCTTTGGCTTGATCTTTCGTTTTCGTTCTCCATGTCTTCTTACTATCCCTACGGTAATGCCTGGAAGACCCATAACTAGTGGCAGACCCCAGATCCTCCCAAAGAATCCTTGTGTAAGATCCGGGACTGTAACACAAAGAAGCCATTATTTTGCCCATTTACAAAAAGCTGACCTAACGATCATAGATGATTGTAGAATGATTTATAAGGCGTAACGGGCTTTATTTTTTTAAGGAATGATTTATGGATTGGGAGTCAACACTCAGTTAAAAATCCCCCGCCTCCCCTTTTCCCAACAATTGCAGAACCTCATATATAAAAACTAAAAAGAGTTTTTAATCCCAAAAAATTACAGAGACTTTTTGGAATTATCTCTCTCTACATTTGTGCGTTGTGCATTTCCATTTTCGATGTATGCTTTTTTCTTAAATCAAAACTTCAGTTTTCATTTTTCCTTCATCTCGTAAACAAAATAAAGAGGTAAAAGGCAAATAGACCACAACAAAAGTAAAATTTTAGAGTTTATGTGTGGAAAGAATTTAAATAAATGAACAAATGTAAGTAAGAAAATTTATAGACACACAACAAATGAACACAAAAGTTTTTTTACCCAAGTTTGGGAAATTCCACTAGTTCAACCCTAATAGCTCGGAATTTTATAAGAAAGAGATTTTTCTAAAAATGTTTTAAAAAATGGATATACATGCTTGAAACATATTAAAAATTCAAATGACCTATGGATCCAAACCTTTTAAAGAGAATAACAATAAATTCTCAAGTGAACGTGGGGTGGGATATTTACTCGAGTCAAACAAGACATTATTTTTGCCATTTACAAAAAGCTGACCTAACGATCGTAGATGATTTTAAAGTGATTTATCATGCGTAAAGGGCTATATTTTTTTAAGGAATGACTTATGGATTGGGAGTCAACACTGTTATAAATCCCCCGCCTCCCCCTTTTCCTGACGATTGAAGAACTTGATATTTAAAAAATAAAAAGAGTTTACAATACCTAAAAATTACAGACACTTTTTTGGAATTATATCTCTCTACATTTGTGCATTGTGCATTTCCATTTTAATGTATACTTTTTTCTTCTATCAAAACTTGAGATTTCACTTTCCTTCTTCTTATAAACAAAAGAAAGAGATAAAAGGCAAATAAACAACAACAAAATGAAAATTTTAGAGTTTATGTTTGGAAAGAATTTAAAGAAATAAATAAGTGTAAGGAAAATTTATTCACACACAACAAATGGACAGAAAAGTTTTGATATCCAAGTTTGGGAAATTCCACTAGTTCAACCCTAATAACTCTGAATTTTATTAGAAAAAGATTTATCTACATATATTTTAAAAAATGGATAATAATGCTTGAAACATGTTAAAAGATGTGAATGACCTATGGATCAAAACCATTTAAAGAGAATACCATTAAATTCTCAAGTGAACGTGCGGTGGGTTATTTACCCGAGTCAAACAAGCCATTATTTCACCCATTTACAAAAAGCTGACCTAACGATCATAGATGATTGTAAAGTGATTTATCTTGCGCAACGGGCTTTATTTTTTTTAAGGAAAGACTTATGGATTGGGAGTCAACACTCAGTTAAAAATCCCCCCCCCCCCCCCCCCCCTCCTTTTCCTGACGATTGCAGAACCTATAAATAAAAACTAAAAAAAATTTACAATCCCTAAAAATTACAGACACTTTTTAAAATTATCTCTCTCTACATTTGTGCATTTTCGATTTCCATTTTAGATGTATGTTTTTTTCTAAATAAAAAGATGAGTTTTCACTTTCCCTTCATGTCGTAAACAAAAACAAAGAGGTAAAAGGCAAATAGATCGCCACAAAATGAAAATTTTAGAGTTGAGGTATGGAAATAATTTAAAGCAATAAACAAATGTAAGTAAAGAAAATTTATTCACACACCACAAATGAACACAAAGGTTTTGTTATCCAAGTTTGGGAAATTCCACTAGTTCAACCATAATAACTCTGAATTTTATATGAAAGAGATTTTTCTACACATGTTTTAAAAAATGGATAACCATGCTTGAAACATGTTAAAGTTGCAAATGACCTATGGATCCAAACCTTTTCAAGAGAATAACATTAAATTCTCAAGTGAACGTGCGGTGGGATATTTACCCGAGTCAAACAAGCCATTATTTCGCCCATTTACAAAAAGCTGACCTATCAATCATTGAGGATTGTAAAGTGATTTATCAAGCGTAACGGGCTTTATTTTTGTAAGGAATGACTTATGGAATAGGAGTCAACACTCTCTTAAAAATCTCCTGCCTCCCCCTTTTCCTGTCAATTGCAGAACCTAATAAATAAAATCTAAAAAGAGTGTACAATCCCTAAAAATTACAGAGACTTTTTGGAATTATCTCTCTCTACATTTGTGCATTGTGCATTTCCATTTTAGATGTATGTTTTTTTCTAAATGAAAAGATGAGTTTTCATTTTCCCTTCATCTCGTAAACAAAAAAAAGAGATAAAAGGCAAATAGATCACAACAAAATAAAAATTTTAGAGTTGATGAACGGAAAGAATTTAAATCAATAAACAAATGTAAGAAAAGAGAATTTATTCACACACCACAAATGAACAAAAAAGTTTTGTTATCCAAGTTTGGAAAATTCCACTAGTTCAACCCCTATAGCTCGGAGTTTTATAAGAAAGAGATTTTTCTACGCATGTTTTAAAAAATGGATATGCATGCATGAAACATGATTAAGATGCAAATGACTTATGGATCCATACCTTTTAAAGAGAATAACATTAAATTCCAAAGTGGACGTGTGGTGGGATATTTACCAATGTTAGACAAGCCATTATTTTACCCAGTTACAAAAAGCTGACCTAACGGTCATAGATGATTCTAAAGTGATTTATCATGCGTAACGGGCAATATTTTCGTAATGAATGACTTATGGATTGGGAGTCAACACTCAGTTAAAAATCCCCTGCCTCCCCCTTTTCCCGACAATTGCAGAACCTCATATATAAAAACTAAAAAGAGTTTACAATCCCCAAAAATTACAGAGACTCTTTGGAATTATCTCTCTCTACATTTTTGCATTGTGCATTTCCATTTTCTATGTATGCTTTTTTCTTAAATCAAAACTTGAATTTTCAATTTCCCTTCATCTCGTAAATAAAAAAAAGAGGTAAAAGGCAAATAGATCACAACAAAATGAAAATTTTAGAGTTTATGTATGGAAAGAATATAAATCAATAAACAAATGTATGTAAAAAAATTTATAGATACAGCACAAATGAACACAAAAGTTTTGTTATCCAAGTTTGGGAAATTCAACTAGTTCAACCCTTATAGATCAGAATTGTATAAGAAAGAGATTTTTCTACACATGTTTAAACAAATTGATATGCATGCTTGAAACATGTTAAAGATGAAAATGACCTATGGATCCAAACCTTTTAAAGAGAATAACATTAAATTCTCAAGTGAACGTGAGGTGGGATATTTACCCGAGTCAAACAAGACATTATTTTGGCCATTTAAACAAAGCTGACCTAACGAACATAGATGATTGTAAAGTGATTTATCATGCGTAAAGGGCTATATTTTGGTAAGGAATGACTGATGGATTGGGAGTCAACACTCTATTAAAAATCCCCCGCCTCCCCCTTTTCCCAACTATTGAAGAACCAGAAATTTAAAAACTAAAAAGACTTTACAATCCCTAAAAATTACAGACACTTTTTGGAATTATCTCTCTCTACATTTGTGCAATGTGAATTTCCATTTTAAATGTATACTTTTTTCTTAAATCAAAACTGTAGTTTTCACTTTCACTTCATCTCGTAAGCAAAACAAAAAGAGATAAAAGGCAAATAGATCACAACAAAATGAAATTTTAGAGTTGATGTATGGAAATAACTTAAAGCAATAAACAAATGTAAGTAAATAGAATTTATTCACACACTACAAATGAGCACAAAAGCTTTGTTATGCAAGTTTGGGAAATTCCACTAGTTCAACCCTAATAGTTTGGAATTTTATAAGGAAGCGATTTTTCTACACAAGTTTTAAAAAATGGATATGCATGCTTTAAAAATGTTAAATATTTAAATTACCTATGGATCCAAACCTTTTAAAGAGAATAACATTAAATTCTCCAGTGAACGTGCGGTGGGATATTTACCCAAGTCAAACAAGCCATTATTTCGCCCATTTACAAAAAGTTGATGTAACGATCATAGATTATTGTAAAGTGATTTATAAAGCGTAACGGGCTATATTTTTATAAGGTAGATTTATGGATTGGGAGTCAACACTCTGTTAAAAATTTCCCACCTCCCCCTTTTACCGACAATTGCAGAACCAGATATATAAAAACTAAAAAGAGTTTACAATCCCCAAAAATTACTAACACTTTTTTGAATAATATCTCTCTACATTAGTGCTCGTCCATTTCCATTTTAGATGTATGCTTTTTTCTTAAATCAAAACTTGAGTTTTCACTTTCCCTTCAACTCGTAAATACAAAAAAAAATACAAGGCAAATAGATCACAACAAAATTAAAATTTTAGAGTTATTGTACACAAAGAATTTAAAAAAATAAACAAAATTTAAGTAAAGAAAATTTATTCACTGAACACAAAAGTTTTGTTATCCATGTTTGGGAAATTCCACTAGTTCAACCCTAATAGCTCGAAATTTTATAAGAAAGAGATTTTTCTACACATGTCTTAAAAAATGGATATACATGCTTGAAACAAGTTAAAGATGCAAATGACCTATGGATCCAAGCCTTTTAAAAAAAATAACATTAAATTTTCAAGTCAACGTACAGTGAGATTTTTACCTGAGTCAAACAAGCCATTATTTTGCCCATTTAGAAAAAGCTGACATAACGATCATAGCAGATTGTAAAGTAATTTATCAATGTGTAACTGGCTATATTTTTATGAGGAATGACTTATGGATTAGGAGTCAACACTTAGTTGAAATTCCCCCGCCTCCCCCTTTTCCCGACGATTGTAAACCAAATCAATAAAAACTACAAAGATTTTACAATCCCTAATAATTACAAACACTTTTTAAAATTATCTCTCTCTACTTTTGTGCATTGTGCATTTCTATTTTAGATGTACACTTTTTTCTTAAATCAAAACTTGAGTTTTCACTTTCCCTTCATCTTGTAAACAAAAAAAAAAAAAAAAGATAAAAGGCAAATAGACCACAATAAAATGAAAATTTTAGAGTTTATGTATGGAAAGATTTTAAAGCAAAAAACAAATGTAAGTTGAGAAAATTTATTCACACACCACAAATGGACACAAAATTTTTGTTATCCAAGTTTGGAAAAATTCCACTAGTTCAACCCTAATAACTCTTAATTTTGTAAGAAAGAGATTTTTCTGCACATGTTTTAAAAAATGTATCAGCATGCTTGAAATATGTTAAAAGACGCAAATTACCTATGGATCCAAACATTTTCAAGAGAATAGCATTAAATTCTCAAGTGAACGTGCGATGGGATATTTACCTGAGCCAAACAAGCCATTATTTCTTCCATTTTAAAAAAATCTAACCTAACGATCATAGATGATTGTAAAGTGATTTATCATGTGTAACGGGCTTTATTTTTGTAAGGAATGACTTATAGATTGGGAGTCAACACTCAGTTAAAAATCCCCCACCTCCCGCTTTTCCCAACGATTGCAGAACATGACAAAATAAAAACTAAAAAGAGTTTACAATCTCTAAAAATTACAGACACCTTTTAAAATTATCTCTCTCTACATTTGTGCATTGTGCATTTCCATTTTTGTTGTATGTTTTTTTTTAAATAAAAGCTTGAGTTTTCTCTTTCCTTTCATCTCGTAAAAAAAAAAAAAAAAGAGGTGAAAGGCAAATAGATCACAACAAAATGAAAATTATAGAGTTGATGTTTGGAAAGAATTTAAAGCAATAAACAAATGTAAGTATAGAAAATTTATTCACTCACTACAAATGAACGCAAAATTTTTGTTATCCAAGTTTGGGAAATTCCACTTGTTCAACCCTAATAACTCTGAATTTTATATGAAAGAGATTTTTCTACAAATGTTTTAAAAAATGGATATACATGATTGAAACATGTTTAAGATTCAAAAGACCTATGAATCCAAACCTTTTAAAGAGAATAGCATTAAATTCTCTAGTGAACGTGCGGTGGGATATTTACCCCAGTCAAACAAGCCATTATTTCACCCCTTTACAAAAAGCAAACCTATCGATCTTAGATGATTGTAAGGTGATTTATAATGCATAACGGGCTTTGTTTTTGTAAGGAATGACTTATGGATTGAGAGTCAACACTGTTAAAAATCTCCCGCCTCCCCCTTTTCCCAACGATTGCAGAACCTGATAATTAAAAACTAAAAAGAGTTTACAATCCCTAAAAATTACAGACCCTTTGTGGAACTATCTCTCTCTACATTTTTGCATTGTGCATTTCCTTTTTAAATGTATACTTTTTTCTTAAATCAAAACTTGAGGTTTCATTTTCCCTTCAACTCGTCAACAAAAAACAAGAGATACAAGGCAAATAGATCACAGCAAAATGAAAATTTTAGAGTTTATATATGGAAAGATTTTAATTTTATAAACAAATGTAAGTAAGAAAATTTATAGCCACACCACAAATGAACACAAAAGTGTATTTATCCAAGTTTGGGAAATTCCGCTAGTTCAACCCTAATAGCTCGGAATTTTATTAGATAGAGATTTTTCTACAAATGTTTTAAAAAATTGATATGCATGCTTGAAACATGTTAAAGATGCAAATGACCTATGGATCCAAACCTTTTCAAGAGAATAATATTAAATTCTCAAGTGAACGTGGGGTGGGATAATTACTCGAGTCAAACAAGACATTATTTTGGCCATTTACAAAAAGTTGACCTAACGATCATAGATGATTGTAAAGTGATTTATCATGCGTAAAGGGCTATATTTTTTTAAGGAATAACTTATGGATTGGGAGTCAACACTCACTTAAAAATCCCCTGCCTCCCCCTTTTCCCGACGATTGAACAACCTGATATTTCAAAACTAAAAAGAGATTACAATCCTTAAAAAATTCAAACACTTTTTGAAAATTATCTCTCTTTACATTTTTGCATTGTGCATTTCCATTTTAAATGTATACTTTTTTCTTAAATCAAAACTTGAGTTTTCACTTTCCCTTCATCTCGTAAACAAAAAAAGAGATAAAAGGCAAATAGATCATAAAAAATGAAAATTTTACAGTTTATGTATGGAAATAATTTTAAGCAATAAAAAAAGTAATTAAAGGAAATTTATTCACACACCATAATGAACACAAAAACTTTGTTATCGAAGTTTGGGAAATTCAACTAGTTCAACCCAATTAGTTAGGAATTTTATATGGAAGAGGTTTTTCTATACAAGTTTTAAAAAAAGGATATGCATGTTTTAAACATGTTAATGATGTGAATGTCCTAAAGATCCAAACCTTTTAAAGAGAATAACATTAAATTCTCAAGTGAACGTACGGTGGGATATTTACCCGAGTCAAACAAGCCATTATTTCGCCCATTTACAAAAAGCTGACCTAACGATCATAGAGTAAAGTGATTTATAATGCATAACGGGCTATATTTTTGTAAGGAATGACTTATGGATTGGGAGTCAACACTCTGTCAAAAATCGCCCGCCTCCCCCTTTTTTTGACGATTGGAGAACCTGACAAATAAAAACTAAAAAGAGTTTAAAATCTCTAAAAATTACTGAAACTTTTTAGAATTATCTCTCTCTACATTTGTGCATTGTGCATTTCCATTTTAGATGTATGTTTTTTTCTTAAATCAAAACTTGAGTTTTCACTTTCCCTTCATCTCATATATAAAAAAAGAGATACATGGCAAATAGATCACAACAAAATGAAAATTTTAGAGTTGATGTATGGAAAGAATTTAATGCAATGAACAAAATGTAAGTAAAGAAAATTTATTCATACACCACAAATGAACACAAATTTTTTTTTCTCCAAGTTTATGGAAATTCAACTAAGTCAACCCTAATAGCTCGGAATTTTATAAGAAAGTGATTTTTCTACACATGTTTTAAAAAATGAATATTCATGCTTGAAACAATTTGAAGATGCAAAAGACCTAAGGATCCAAACCTTTTAAAGAAAATAACATTAAATTTTCAAGTGAACGTGCGGTGGGATATTTACCCGTGTCAAACAAGCCATTATTATGCCCATTAAGAAAAAGCTGCCCTAACGATCATAGAAGATTGGAAAGTGATTTATCATGTGTTACTGGCTTAATTTTTGTGAGAAATGACTTATGGATTAGGAGTCAGCACTCAGTTAAAAATCCCCTACCTCCCCCTTTTCCCGACGATTGCAAACCTGATCAATAAAAACTAAAAAGAGCTTACAATCTCTAAAAATTACAGACACTTCTTAAAATTCTCTCTCTCTACATTTGTGCATTGTCCATTTCCATTTTAGAAGTATGTTTTTTTCATAAATAAAAACTTGAGTTTTCGCTTTCCATTCATCACGTAAATAAAAAAAGAGATAAAAGGCAAATAGATCACAACAAAATGAAAATTTTAGAGTTTATGTATGGTAAGAATTTAAAGCAATAAACAAATGTAAGTAAAGCAAATTTATTCACACACCACAAATGAACACAAAACTAAAAGGCAAATAGATCACAACAAAATGAAAATTTTAGAGTTTATGTATGGTAAGAATTTAAAGCAATAAGGAAATAATTTAAAGCAATAAACAAATATAAGTAAAGAAATTTTATTCACACACCACAAATGAACACAAAAGTTATGTTACTCAAGTTTTGGAAATTCCACTAGTTCAACCCTAATAGCTCGGAATTTTAAAAGAAAGAGATTTTTCTACACATGTATTAAAAAATGGATCTACATGCTTGAAACTGGTTAAAGAAGCAAATGACCTATAGATCCAAACATTTTAAAAAGAATAACATAAACTTCTCAAGTGATCGTGGGGAGGGATCTTTACCTGAGTCAAACAAGCCATTATTTTGCCCATTAACAAAAAGTTGACCTAACGATCATAGATGATTGTAAAGTGATTTATCATGTGTAACGGGCTATATTTTTGTAAGGATTGACACATGGATTGGGAGTCAACACTCAGTTAAAAATCCCCACCTCCCCCTTTTCCCGATGATTGCAGAACCTGATATATAAAAACTAAAAACAGTTTACAATCCCTAAAAGTTACAGAAACGTTTTGGAATTATCCCTTTGTACATTTGTGCATTGTGCATATCCATTTTAGTTGTAAACTTTTGTCTTAAATAAAAACTTGAGTTTTCACTTTCCCTTGATCTCGTACACAAAAAAAGTGATCAAAGGCAAATATATCACAACAAAATGAAAATTTTAGAGTTTATATATGGATAAAATTTAAGGCACTAAACAAATGTAAGTAAAGAAAATTTATTCACACAACACAAATGAACACAAAAGTTTTGTTATCCAAGTTTGGGTAATTCCACTTGGTCAACCCTAATAGCTCGGAATTTTATAAGAAAGAAATTTTTGTACACATCTTTTAAGAAATGGATATGCAAACTTGAAACATGTTAAAGTTTCAAATCACTTATGGATCAAATCCTTTTAAAGAGAATAACATTAAATTCTCAAGTGAACATGCGGTGGGATATTTACCCGAGTCAAACAAGCCATTATTTTACCCATTTACAAAAATCTAACCTTACGATCATAGATAATTGTAAAGTGATTTATCATGTGTAACGGGCTATATTTTAGTAAGGAAGGACTTATGGATTGGTAGTCAACACTCAGTTAAAAATCCCCCACCTCCCCCTTTTCCCGACGATTCTAGAACCTTGATATATAAAAACTAAAAAGATTTTACAATCGCTAAAAATTACTGACACTTTTTTGAATTATCACTCTCTACATTTGTGCGTTGTGAATTTCCATTTTAGCTGTATACTTTTTTCTTAAATACAAACTTGAGTTTTCACTTTCCCTTCATCTCTTAAACAAAACAAAAAAAAAAAAAACGGATAAAAGGCAAAAAGATCACAACAATATGAAAATTTTAGAGTTTATTTATGGAAAGAATTTAAAGAAATAAACAAATGGAAATAAATAAAATTTATTCACTCACCACTAATGAACAAAAAACTTTTGTTATCCAAGTTTGGGAAATTCAACTAGTTCAACCCCAATAACTCGGAATTTGATAAGAAAGAGATTTTACTACACATGTTTTAAAAAATGGATATTCATGCTTGAAACATGTTAAAGATTCAAATGACCTATGGATCCAAACCTTTTAAAGAGAATAACATTAAATTCTCGTGTGAATGCGTAGTGGGATATTTACCCGAGTCAAACAAGCCAATATTTTGCCCATTTACAAAAGCTGACCTAACAATCATATAAGATTGTAAAGTGATTTATTATGCGTAACGTGCAATATTTTTTTAAGGAATGACTTATGGATTGGGAGTCAACACTAAGTTAAAAATCCCCTGCCTCCCCCTTTTCTCGACGATTGCAGAACTTGATATGTAAAAACTAAAAAGAGTTTACATTCTCTAAAAATTAAAAACACATTTTAGGATTATCACTCTCTACATTTGTTCAATTTGAACTTTCATTTTATATGTATACATTTACTTAAATCAAAACTTGAGTTTTCACTTTCCCTTCATCTCGCAAACAAAAAATTACTTACACTTTTTAAAACTTTATCTCTCTAAATTTGCGCATTGTGCATTTCCATTTTATATGTATGTTTCTTTCTTAAATAAAAAACTTGAGTTTTCACTTTCCCTTCATCACGTAAACAAAAAAAAGAGAAAAAAGGCAAATTGATAACAACAAAATGAAAATTATAGAGTTGATTTGTGGAAAAAATTTAAAGCAATAAGAAAATATAAGTAAAGAAATTTTTTTCACACACCACAAATGAACACTAAAGTTTTGTTATCCAAGGTTGGGAAATTCCACTAGTTCAACCCTAATAAGTCTGAATTTCATATGAAAGAAATTTTTCTACACATGTTTTAAAAAATGGACAAGAATGCTTGAAACATGTTAAAGATTCAAATGATCTTTGTATCCAAACCTTTTAAAGACAATAGCATTAAATTCTCAAGTGAACGGGCGGTGGGATATTTACCCGACTCAAACAAGCCATTATTTTGCACATTTACAAAAAGTTGACCTAACGATCATAGATTATTGTAAAGTTATTCATCATGCGTAATGGGATTTATTTTTGTAAGGGATGACAGATGGATTGGGAGTCAACACTCTGTTAAAAATCTCCTGCCTCCCCTTTTTCTTGACGATTGCAAAACCTGATAAATAAAAACTAAAAAGAGTTTACAATCCCTAAAAATTACAGAAACTTTTTGGAATTATCTCTCTCTACATTTGTGCATCATGCATTTCCATTTTAGATCTATTTTTTTTCATTAATCAAAACTTGAGTTTTCACTTTCCCTTCATCTCGTAAAAAAAAAAAAGAGGTAAAAGGCAAATAGATCACAACAAAAAGAAAATTTTAGAGTTGATGTATGGAAAGAATTTAAACCAATAAATGAATGTTAGTAAAGAAAATTTAATCACACACCACAAATGATCACAAAAGTTTTGTTATCCAAGTTTGGGAATTCCACTAGTTCAACCCCAATAGCTCAGAATTTTATAAGAAAAAGATTTTTCTACACATGTTTTAGAAAATGGACTTGCATGCTTCAAAACATTTTAAAGATGCAAATGACCAATGGATCCAAACCTTTTAAAGAGAATAACATTAAATTCCAAATTGAACGTGCGGTGGGATATTTACCAGAGTTAGACAAGCCATTATTTCGCCCAATTACTAAAAGATGACCTAACGATCGTAGATGATTGTAAAGTGATTCATCATTCGTAACGGGCTTTATTATTGTAAGGAATGACTTATGGATTGGGAGTCAACACTCTGTTAAAAATCTCCCCCCCTTTTCTCGACAATTGCAAAACCTAGTAATTAAAAACTAAAAAGAGTTTACAATCCCTAAAAATTACAGAGACTTTTTGGAATTATAACTCTCTACATTTGTGCATTGTGCATTTCCATTTTAGATGGATGCTTTTTTCATAAATCAAAACTTGAGTTTTCTCTTTCCCTTCATCTCATAAATAAAAAAAAAAAAGAGATACAAGGCAATTAGATCACAACAAAATGAAAAATTTACAGTTGATGTATGGAAAGACTATAAATCAATAAAAAAATGTAAGTGAAGACAATTTATTCATGCACCACAAATGAACACAAAAGTTTTGTTATCCAAGTTTGGGAAATTCCTCTAGTTCAAGTCTAATAGCTCGGACATTTATAAGAAAGAGATTTTTCTACACATGTTTTAAAAAATGGATATAGATGTTTGAAACATGTTAAAGATGCAAATGACCTATGGATCCAACCCTTTTAAAGAAAATAACATTAAATTTCATGTGAACGTGTGGTGGGATATTTACCCAAGTCAAGCAAGCCATTATTTTGCCCATTTTTAAAAAGCTGACTAAACGATCATAGAAGATTTTAAAGTGATTTATCATCGGTAACTAGCTATATTTTTGTGAGGAATGACATATGGATTAGGACTCAACACTCAGTTAAAATACTCCGCCTCCCCCTTTTCCCGACGATTGTAAACCTGATCAATAAAAACTAAAAAGAGTTTACAATCTCTAAAAATTATAGACACTTTTTAAAAATCTCTCTCTCTACATTTGTGCATTGTGCATTTCCATTTTAGATGTATGTTTTTTTCTGAAATAAAAACTTGAGTTTTCACTTTCCATTCATCACGTAAACAAAAAATAAAAGATAAAAGGCAAATAGATCACAACAAAATGAAAATTTTAAAGTTTATGGATGGTAAGAATTTAAAGCAATAAATTAATGTAAGTAAAGAAAATTTATTCTCACACCACAAACGAACACAAAGGTTTAGTTATCCAAGTTTGGGAAATTCTCCTAGTTCAACCCTAATAGCTCTGGATTTTATAAGAAAGAGATTTTTCTACACATATTTTAAAAAATGGAGATGCATGTTTGAAACAAGTTAAAGTTGCAAATGACCTACGGATCCAAACCTTTTAAAGACAATAACTTTAAATTCTCAAGTGAACGTGCAGTGGGTATTTACCTGAGTCAAACAAGCCATTAATTTTTCCAAATACAAAATGCCAACCTATAGGATGTAGATGATTGCAAAGTGATTTATCATGTGTAACAGGCTATATTTTTGTAAGGAATGACTATTGGATTGGGAGCAAACACTCAGTTAAAAATCCCCCGCCTCCCCCTTTTCCCGACAATTGCAGAACCAGATATATAAATACTAAAAAGAGTTTACAATCCCTAAAAATTACAGTCACTTTTTGGAATTAGCTCTCTCTACATGTGTGCATTGTGCATTTCTGTTTTAGATGTAGACTTTTTTCTTAAATCAAAACTTGAGTTTTCACTTTCCCTTCATCTCGTAAACATTAAAAAGAGATAAAAGGCAAATAGATCACAACAAAATAAAAATTTTAGAGTTGATGTATGGAAAGAATTCAAAGCAATAAACAAATTTAAGTAAATAAAATTTATTCACACACCACAAATGAACACAAAATGTTTGCTTTCCAAGTTTGGGAAATTCCACTAGTTCAACCCTAATAGCTCGGAATTTAATAAGAAAGAGATTTTTCTAAAAATGTTTTAAAAAATGGATATGCATGCTTGAAACATGTTAAATATTGAAATGACCTATGGATCCACACCTTTTAAAGAGAATAACATTAAATTCTCAAGTGAACGTGTGGTGGGTTATTTACCCGAGTCAAACAAGCCATTATTTTGGCCATTTACGAAAAGCTAACCTAACGGTCATAGATGATTATAATGATATCTATCATGCGTAATGGGCTATATTTTTTTAAGTAATGACTTATGTATTGGGAGTCAAAACTCAGTTAAAAATCCTAAGCCTCCCCCTTTTGCCGACGATTGTAGAACCTAATATATAAAAACTAAAAAGAGTTCACAATCCCTAAAAATTACAGACACTTTTTGGAATTATGTCTCTCTAAATTTTTACATTGTACATTTCCATTTTAAAAGTATACATTTTTCTTAAATCAAAACTTGTGGTTTCACTTTCTCTTCATCTCATAAACAAAAAAAAAAAAGTGATAAGAGGCAAATAGATCAAAACAAAATGAAAATTTTGGAGTTGATGTATGGAAAGTATTTAAAGCAATAAACAAATGTAAGTAAAGAAAAATTATTCACACACCACAAATGAACACAAAAGCTTTGTTATCCAAGTTTGGGAATTTCCACTAGTTCAAACCAATTAGTTCAGAATTTTATAAGAAAGAGGTCTTTCTACACATGTTTTAAAAAATGAATTTCTATGCTTTAAACAGGTTAAAAGTTTAAATGACCTATGTATCCAAACCTTTTAAAGAGAATAACATTAAATTCTCAAGTGAACGTGCGGTGCGATATTTACCCGAGTCAAACAAACCATTATTTTGCCCATTTAAAAAATGCTAACCTAACGATCACAGATTAGTGTAAAGTGATTTATAATGTGTAACGGCCTATATTTTTGTAAGGAATGATTTATGGATTGCCAGTCAACACTCAGTTAAAAATCCCCCGCCTCCCCCTTTTACCGACGATTGCAGAACTTGATAAATAAAAACCAAAAAGAGTTTACAATCTCTAAAAATTACTGACACTTTTTTGAATTATTTCTCTCTACATTTGTTCATTATGAATTTCCATTTTAGATGTATGTTTTTTTATAAAATAAAATCTTGAGTTTTCACTTTCCCTTCATCACGTAAACAAACAAAATAGATGAAAGGCAAATAGATCACAACAAAATGAAAATTTTAAGAGTTTATGTATGGAAAGAATTTAAAGTAATAAACAAATGTAAGTGAAGAAAACTTATTCACACACCACAATTGAACACAAAAGTTTTGTTATCCAAGTTTGGGAAATTCCACTAGTCCAACCCTAATAGGTTGGAATTTTATAAGAAAGAGATTTTTCTACACATATTTTTAAAAACGGATATGCTTCCTTGAAACATGTTAAAGATTCAAATGACCTATGGATCCAAACCTTTTAAAAAGAATAACTTTAAATTCTCAAGTGAACGAGCAGTGGGATATCTACCTGAGTCAAACAAGTCATTATTTTTCCCATTTAAAAAAAGCTGACCTAAAGATCATAGATGATTGCAAAGTGATTTATCAAGCGTAACGGGCTATATTTTTGTGAGGAATGACTGTTGGATTGGGTGTCAATAGTCAGTTAAAAATCCCCCGCCTCCCCCTTTTCCCGACAATTGCAGAACCTCAGATATAAAAACTAAAACGAGTTTACAATCCCTAAACATTACAGACACTTTTTGGAATTACCACTCTCTACATTTGTCCATTTTGCATTTCCATTTTAGATATATGCTTTTTTCTTAAATCAAAACTTGAGTTTCAACTTTTCCTTCATCTCGTAAATAAAAAAAAAAAGAGATACAAGGCAAATAGATCACAACAAAATGAAAAGTTTAGAGTTGATGTATGGAAATAATTTAAAGCAATAAACAAATGTAAGTAAAGTAAATTTATTCACACACCAAAAATACACAAAAAAGTTTTGTTATCCAAGTTTGGGAAATTCCACTAATACAACCCTAATAACTCGAAAATTTATAAGAAAGAGATTTTTCTACACATGTTTTAAAAAATTGATGTACATGTTTGAAACATGTTAAATATTCAAATAACCTATGGATCGAAACCTTTTAAAGAAAATAACATTAAATTTTCAAGTGAACGTGTAGTGGGATATTTACCCGAGTCAAACACACTATTATTTTGCCCATTTAGAAAAAACTGACCTAACGATCATAGAAGATTGTAAAGTGATTTATCATGCATAACTAGCTATATTTATCTGAAGAATGACTTATGGATTACGAGTGAACACTCAGTTAAAAATCCCCCGCCTCCCCCATTTCCCGACGATTGTAAACCTGATCAATAAAAACTAAAAAGAATTTACAATCCCTAAAAATTATAGACACTTTTTTGAATTATCTCTCTCTACTTTTGTGCATTGTGCATTTATATTTTAGATATATACTTTTTTGTTAAAACAAAACTTGAGTTTTCACTTTCCCTTTATCTTGTAAACAAAAAAAAGAGATAAAAGGCAAATAAATCACAACATAATGAAAATTTTAGACTTTATGTATGGAAAGAATTTAAAGTAATAAACAAATTTAAGTAAAGAAAATTTATTCACACAGCACAAATGAACACAAAAGTTTTGTTATACAAGTTTGGGAAATTCCACTAGTTCTACCCGAATAGCTCGGAATTTTAAAAGAAAGAGATTTTTCTACACATATTTTAAAAGATGGATATGCATGCTTGAAACATGTTCAAGGTGCAAATAACCAATGAATCCAAACCTTTTAATGAGAATAACTTTAAATTCTCAAGTGAACATGCAATGGGATATTTACATCAGTCAAACAAGCCATTATTTTTCCCATTTACAAAAAGCTGACCTAAAGAACTTAGATGATTGCAAAGTGATTTATCATGCGTAATGGACTATATTTTTGTAAGGAATGACTTTTCGATTGGGAGTCAACACTCAGTTAAAAATCCCCCACCTCCCCCTTTCCCGACGATTGGAGAACCTGATATATAAAAACTAAAAAGAGTTTACAATCCCTAAAAATTACAGACACTTTTTGGAATTATCTCTCTCTAAATTTGTGCATTGTGCATTTCCATTTTAGATGTATACTTTTTTCTTAAATCAAAACTTGAGTTTTCACTTTCCCTTCATCTCGTAAACATTAAAAAGAGATAAAATTCAAATAGATCACAACAAAATGAAAGTTTTAGAGTTGATGTATGGAAAGAATATAAAGCAATAAACAAATGTATGTAAAGAAAATTTATTCACACACCACAAATGAACACAAAATTTTTTTTATCCAAGTTTTGGAAATTCCACTAGTTCAACCCGAATAACTTGGAATTTTATAAGAAAGTGATTTTTCTACAAATGTTTTAAAAAATGGATATGCATGCTTGAAACATGTTAAAGATGCAAATGACCTATGGATCCAAACCTTTTAAAGAGAATAACATTAAATTCTCAAGTGAACGAGCAGTGGGATATTTATACAAGTCAAACAAGCCATTATTTTGGCCATTTACAAAAAGTGACCTAACGATCATAGATGATTGCAAAGTGATTTATCATTTGTAATGGGCTATATTTTTGTAAGGAATGACTAGTGGATATGGAGTCAACACTCAGTTAAAAATCCCCAGCCTCCCCCTTTCCCCGACGATTGTAAAACCTCATATATAAAAACTAAAATGAGTTTACAATCCCAAAATATTACAGACAGTTTTTGGAATGATCTCTCTCTACATTTTGTGCATTGTGCATTTCCATCTTAGATGAATACTTTTTTCTTAAATCAAAACTTGAGGTTTCACTTTCTCTTCATCTAGTAAACAAAAAAAAGAGATAAAAGGCAAATAGATCACAACAAAATGAAAAGTTTACAGTTGATGTATGGAATGAATTTAAAGCAATAAACAAATGTAATTAAAGAAAATTTATTCACACACCACAAATGAACACAAAAGCTTTGTTTTCCAAGTTTGGGAAATTCCACTAGTTCAACCCTAATAGTTCGGAATTTTATAAGGAAGAGATTTTTCTACACAAGTTTTAAAAAATGGATATGCATGCTTTAAACAAGTCAAAAAAAATTAAAACACCTATGTATCCAAACCTTTTAATGAGAATAACATTAAATTATCAAGTGAACGTGCGGTGGGATATTTACCCGAGTCAAACAAGCCATTATTTCGCCCATTTACAAAAAGTTGACCTAACGATCATAGATGATTTTAAAGTGATTTATAATTTGTAACAGCCTATATTTTTGTAAGGAATGATTTATGGATTGGGAGTCAACACTCAATTAAAAATCCCCTGCCTCCCCCTTTTACTGACGATTGCAAAAGCTGATAAATAAAAACTAAAAAAAATTTACAATCTCTAAAAGTTATTGACACTTTTTTGAATTATATATCGCTACATTTGTGCATTGTGCATTTCCATTTTAGATGTATGCTTTTTTCTTATATTAAAACTTGAGTCTTCACTTTTCGTTCATCTCGTAAACAAAAAAAGAGATAAAAGGAAAATAGATCACAACAAAATGAAAATTTTAGAGTTGATGTATGGAAAGAATTTAAAGCAAAAAAAAATGTAAATAAATAAAATTTATTCACAAACCACAAATGCACACAAAAGTTTTGTTATCCAAGTTTGGGAAATTCCACTAGTTCAACCCTAATAGCTCAGAATTTTATAAGAAAGAGATTTTTTTACACATGTTTTAAAAAATGGATATGCATGCTTGAAACATGTTAAAGATACAAATCACCTATGGATCCAAACCTTTTAAAGAGAATAACATTAAATTCTCAAGTAAACGTGGCGTGGGATATTTACCTGAGTCAAACAAGCAATTATTTCGCCCATTTACAAAAATCTAACCTAACGATCATAGATGATTGGTAAGTGATTTATCATGTGTAACGGGTTATATTTTTTTAAGGAATAACTTATGGATTGGGAGCCAACACTTAGTTAAAAGTCCCCCGCCTCCCCCTTTTCCCGACGATTGTAGAACCTGATAAATAAAAACTAAAAAGAGTTTAGAATCCCTAAAAATTACAGTGACTTTTTGAAATTATCTCTCTCTACATTTGTGCATTGTACATTTCCATTTTAGATGTATATTTTTTTTAAAATCCAAACTTGAGGTATCACTTTCCCTTCATTTCGTAAAGAATAGAGAAAGAGATATAAGGCAAGGATATCACAACAAAATGAAAATTTTAGAGTTTATGTATGGAAATAATTTAAAGAAATAAACAAATGTGAGTAAAAAAATTTATAGACACACCACAAATGAACACAAAAGTTTAGTTATTTGTGTTTGGGAAATTCCACTAGTTCAACCCTAATAGCACGGAATTTTATAAGAAATAGATTTTTCTACAAATGTTTTTAAAAAAGGATATGCATGCTTGAAACATGTTAAAGATGCAAATGACCTATGGATCCAAACCTATTAAAGAGAATAACACTAAATTCTCAAGGGAACGTGGGGTGGGATATTTACCCGAGTCAAACAATCCATTATTTTGGCTATTTACAAAAAGCTTACCTAACGATCATAGATGACTATAAAGTGATTTATCATGCGTAATAGGCAATATTTTTGTAAGGAATGACTTATGGATTGGGAGTCAACACTCAGTTGAAAATCCCCTGCCTCCCCCTTTTCCCGACGATTGAAGAACCTAATATATAAAAACTAAAAAGTGTTTACAATCCATAAAAGTTATAGATACTTTTTGGAATTATCTATCTCTAAATTTGTGCAATGAGCATATCCATTTTATATGTAGGCTTTTTTCACTTACCCTTCATCTCGTAAACAAATAAAAGAGATAAAAGGCAAATAGATCACAAAAAAATGAAAATTTTAGAATTGATGTATGGAAAGAATTTAAAGCAATAAAAAAATGTAAGTAAAGAAAATTTATTTACACAACACAAATGAACACAAAAGTTTTGTTATCCAAGTTTGGGAAATTCCACTAGTTCAACCCCAATAGCTCAGAATTTTACAAGAAAGAGATTTTTCTACACATGTTTTAAAAAATGGATATGCATGCTTGAAACAAGTTAATGATGCTAATGACCTAGGCATCCAAACCTTTTAAAGAGAATAACATTAAATTCCAAAGTGAATGTGCGGTGGGATATTTACCAGAGTCAGACAAGCCATTATTTCACCCAAATACAGAAAGCTGGCCTAACAATCATAGATGATTATAAAGTGATTTATCATGTGTAACAGACTATATTTTTGTAAGGAATGACTTATGGATTGGGAGTCAACACTCCGTTAAAAATGCCCCGCCTCCCCTTTTCCCGACAATTGCAGAACCTGATAAATAAAAACTAAAAAGAGTTTACAATCCCTAAAAATTACAGAGAATTTTTGGAATTATCTCCCTCTACATTTGTGCATTGTGCATTTCCATTTTAGATGTATGCTTTTTTGTTACATCAAAACATGAGTTTTCACTTTCCCTTCATCTCGTAAACAAAAAAAAGAGATAAAAGACAAATAAATCACAAAAAAATGAAAATTTTATAGTTGATGTATGGAAAAAATTTAAAGCAATCAACAAATATAAGTAAAGAAAATTTATTGACACACCACAAATGAACACAAAAGTTTTGTTATCCAAGTTTGGGAAATTCCACTAGTTCAACCTTAATAGATCGAAATTTTATAAGAAAGAGATTTTTCTACACATGTTTTAAGAAATGGATATGCATGATTGAAGCATGTTAAAGATGCAAATGCCCTATGGACCTAAACCTTTTAAAGAAAATAACATTAAATTCTCAAGTCAACGTGCGGTGGGATATTTATCGAAGTCAAACAAGCCATTTTTTTGCCCATTTACAAAAAAACTGACCTAACGATCATAGATTGCAAATTGATTTATCATTTTAACGGGCTATATTTTTGTATGGAATGACTAATGGATATTGAGTCAATACTCAGTTAAAAATCCCACGCCTCCCCCTTTTCCCGACGATTGCAGAACCTAATATATAAAAACTAAAAAGAGTTTACAATCCCTAAAAATTACAGACACTTTTTGGAATTATCTCTCTCTACATTTTTTGCATTGTGCATTTCCATATTAGATGAAGACTTTTTTCTTAAATCAAAACTTGAGTTTTCACTTTCCATTAATCTCGTAAACAAAAAAAAAGATACAAGGCAAAGAGAACACAACAAAATGAAAATTTTAGAGTTGATGTAGGGAAAGAATTTAAAGCAATAAACAAATGTAAGTAAAGAAAATTTATTCACACACCACAAATGAACACAAAAGTTTCTTTATCCAAGGTTGGGAAATTCCACTAGTTCAACCCTAATAGGTCAAAATTTTATGAGAAAGATATTTCTCTACACATGTTTTAAAAAAAAAGATATGCATGCTTGAAACATGTTAAAGATGAAAATGACCTATGGATCCAAACCTTTTCATGAGAATAACATTAAATTCTCAAGTGAACGTGCGATGGGATATTTACCAGAGTCAAACAAGCCATTATTTTTCCTATTTACAAAAAGCTGACCAAACCATCATAGATGATTGCAAAGTGATTTACCACGTGTAACGGGCTATATTTTTTTAAGGAATGACTAATAGATTGGAAGTCAACACTCAGTTCAAAATCCCCCTGCATCCACCTTTTCCCAACGATTGCAGAACATGATATATAAAAACTAAAAAGAGTTTACAGTCCCTAAAAATTATTGACACTTTTTGGAATTATCTCTCTCAACATTTGTGCATTGTGCATTTTGATTTTAGATGAATACTATTTTCTTTAATCAAAACTTGAGTTTTCACTTTCCCTTCATCTCGTCAACAAAAAAAAGAGATAAAAGACAAATAGATCACAACAAAATGAAAATTTTAGAGTATATGTATGGAAAGAATTTAAAGCAATAACCAAATGTAAGTAAAGAAAATTTATTCACACACCACAAATGAACACAAAAGTTTTGTGATCCAAGTTTCAGAAATTCGACTAGTTCAACAACCCTAATAGCTCCGAATTTTATAAGAAAGAGTTTTTTCTACACATGTTTTAAAAAATGGATGTGCATTCTTGAAACATGTTCAAGATGCAAATGATCTATGGATCAAAACCTTTTAATGCGAATAACATTAAATTCTCAAGTGAACTTGCGGTGGGATATATAGCTGACTCAAAGAAGCCATTATTTCGCCCATTTACAAAATGCAGACCTATCTATCATAGATGATTGCAAAGTGATTTATCACGCATAATGGGCTATATTTTTTTAAGGATTGATTAATTGATTGGGAGTCTACACTTAGTTAAAAATCCCCCGCCTCCCCCTTTTCCCGACGATTGCAGAACCTCATCTATAAAAACTAAAAAGAGTTTACAATCTGTAAAAAGTACAGACACTTTTTGGAATTTTCTCTCTCTACATTTGTGCATTGCGCATTTCCATTTTAAATGTATACTTTTTTCTTAAATCAAAACTTGAGTTTTCACTTTGCCTTCACCTTGTAAACAGAAAAAAGAGGTAAAAGGCAAATTGATCGCAACAAGATGAAAATTTTTGAGTTGATGTATGGAAAGAATTTAAAGCAATAAAAAATGTAAGTAAAGAAAATTTATTCACACACCCCAAATGAACACAAATTTTTTGTTATCCAAGTTTGGGAAATTCCACTAGTTCAACCCTAATAGCTCGGAATTTTATAAGAAAGAGATTTCTCTACACATGTTTTAAAAAATGGATATGCATGCATGAAACATGTTAAAGATTGAAATGACCTATGGATCCAAACTTTTTAAAGAGAATAACATTAAATTCTCAAGTGAACGTGCGGTGGGATATTTAGCCGAGTCAAACAAGTCATTATTTCTCCCATTCACAAAAAGCTGACCAAACTATCATAGATGATTGTAAAGTGATTTATCATGTGTAACTGGCTATATTTTTTTAAGGAATGACTTATGGATTGCGAGTCAACACTCAGTATTAAAACCCCTACCTCCCCTTCTCCCGTCGATTGCAGAACCTGATAAATAAAAACTAAAGAGAGTTTACAATCTCTAAAAATTACCGACACTTTTTTGAATTATCTCTCTCTACATTTGTGCATTGTGCATTTCCATTTTTTTTGTATGTTTTTTTCCTAAATCAAAACTGTGTATTCACTTTCCTTTCATCTCGCAAACAAAAAAAAAAAAAAGATAAAAAGCAAATAGATCACAATAAAATGAAAATTTTGGAGTTTATGTAAGGAAAGAATTTAAAGCAATAAAAAATGAAAGTTAATAAAGTTTATTCACACACGACAAATGAAGTCAAAGTTTTGCTATCCAAGTTTGGAAAATTCCACTAGTTCAACTCTAATAGCTCGGAATTTTAAAAAGAAAGTGATTTTTCTACACATGTTTTAAAAAATCAATATGCATGCGAGAAACATGTTAAAGATGTAAATGACATATGGATCCAAACCTTTTATTGTGATTAACATTAAATTTTGAAGTGAACGTGCAGTGGGATATTTACCCGAGTCAAACAAGCTATTATTTTGCCCATTTACAAAAAGTTGACCTAAAGATTATGGATGATTGGAAAGTGAATTATCATGCATCAGGCGCAAAATTTTTGTAAGGAATGACTAACTAATGGATTCAGAGAACACTCAGTTAAAAACACCCAGCCTCCCCCTTTTCCCGACAATTGAAGAACTTGATTTATAAAAACCAAAAAGAGTTTACAATCCCTAAAGATTACAGACACTTTTTGGAATTATCTCACTCAACATTTGTTCATTGTGCATTTCCATTTTAGATATATACTTTTTTCTTAAATCAAAACTTGAGTTTTCACTTTCCCTGCATCTCGAAAACATTAAAAAGAGATAAAAGGCAATTAGATCTCAAAAAAATTAAAATTTAAGTGTTGATGTATATAAGAATTTAAATCAATAAAATAATGTAAATAAAGAAAATTTATTCACTCACCAAAAATGAACACAAAAGTTTTGTTATACAAGTTGGGAAATTCCACTAGTTCAAACCTAATAGCTCGGAATTTTATAAGAAAGAGATTTTTCTACCCATGTTTTAAAAAATGGATACGCATGCTTGAAACATGTTAAAGATGCAAATGACCTATGGATCCAAACCTTATAAAGAGAATAACAATAAATTCTCAACTAAACATGCAGTGGGATATTTACCTGAGTCAAACAAGCCATTATTTTTCCCATTTACAAAAAGCTGAACAAAAGATCATAGATGATTGCAAAGTGAATTATCATGTGTAACGGGCTATATTTTTTTAAGGAATGACTAATGGATTGGGAGTCAACACTCAGTAAAAAATCCCCCGCCTCCCCCTTTTCCCGATGATTGCAGAACCTGATATATAAAAACAAAGAAGACTTTACAATCCCTAAAAATTACTGAAGTTTTTTTTTATTATCTCGCTCTAAATTTGTGCATTTTTCATTTCCTTTATAAATTTATATTTTTTTCTTAAATCAAAACTTGAGTTTTCACTTTCCCTTCATCTCATAAACAAAAAAAAGACATAAAAGGCAAATAGATCACAACAAAATGAAAATTTTATAGTTTATGTATGGAAAAAATTTAAAGCAATAAACAGTTGTAAGTAAAGAAAATTTATTCAATCACCACAAATGAACACAAAACTTTTGTTATCCAAGTTTGGGTAATTCAACTAGTGCAACCCTAATTGCTCAGAATTTTATAAGGAAGAGATTTTTTTACACATGTTTTAAAATATGGATATGAATGCTTGAAACATGTTAAAGATGCAAATGACCTATGGATTCATACCTTTTAAAGAGAATAACATTAAATTCTCAAGTGAACGTGCGGTGGGATATTTACCCGAGTCAGACAAGCCACTACTTCGCCCATTTACAAAAACCCGACCAAACTATCATAGATTATTGTAAAGTAATTTATCATGTGGAACGGGCTATATTTTTGTAAGGAATGACTTTTGGATTGGGAGTATACACTAACTTAAAAAACCCCTGCTTCCCCCTTTTCCTGACGATTGCAAACCCTGATACATAAAAACTAAAAATAGTTTCAATCTCTAAAAATTACTGACACTTTTTGGAATTATCTCTCTCTACATTTGTGCATTGTGCAGTTCCATTTTAGATGTACGCTTTTTTCTTAAATCAAAACTTGAGTTTTTACTTTCCCTTCATCTCATAAACAAAAAAAAGAGATAAAAGACAAATAGATCACAACAAAAAAATATTTTGGAGTTTATTTAAGGAAAAAATTTAAACCAATAAAGAAATGTAAGTAAAGGAAATTTATTCACACACGACAAATGAAGACAAAAGTTTTGGTGTCCAAGTTTGGGAAATTCCACTAGTTCAAGCTTTAGCTCGGAATTTTATAACAAAGTGATTTTTCCAGTCATGTTTTAAAAAATCCATATTCATGCGAGAAACATGTTAAAGATGTAAATGAAATATGAATCAAAACCTTTTATAGTGAATAACATTAAATTCTAAAGTGAACGTGTGGTGGGATATTTACCTGAGTCAAACAAGCCATTATTTTGCCCATTTACAAAAAGCTGACCTAACGATCTTAGATGATTGCACAATGATTTACCTTGTGTAACAGGCTATATTTTTGTAAGGAATGACTAATGGATTGGGAGTCAACACTCAGTTAAAAATCCCCAGCCTCCCCCATTTCTCGACGATTGCAGAACCTGATATATAAAAAGTAAAAAGAGTTTACATTCCCTAAAAATTATAGACACTTTTTGGAATTATCTCTCTCTACATTTGTGCATTGTGCATTTCCAATTTAGATCAATACTTTTTTCTTAAATCAAAACTTTAATTTTCACTTTCCCTTCATCTGGTAAACAGGAAAAAAGATAAAAGGCAAATAAATCACAACAAAATCAAAATTCTAGAGTATAAGTATGGAAAGAATTTAAAGCAATTAGAAAATGTAAGCAAAGAACATTTATTGACACACCACATATGAACACAAAATTTTTGTTATCCACATTTGGGAAATTCCACTAGTTCAGCCCTAATAGCTCGGAATTTTACAAGAAAGAGACTTATCTACACATGTTTTAAAAAATAGAAATGCATGCTTGAAACACGTAAAAGATGCAAATGACCTATGGATCCAAACCTTTTAAAGAGAATAACATTAAATTCTCTAGCGAACGTGCGGTGGGATATTTACCTGGGTCAAACAAGCCATTATTTTGCCCGTTTACAAAAAGTTGACCTAACGATCCTAGATGATTGCAAAGTGATTTATCAAGTGTAACGGGCTATATTTTTTAAAGGAATGACTAATGGATTAGGAGTCAACACTCAGTTAAAACCCCCCGCCTCCCCTTTTTCCCTACGATTGAAGAACTTTATATATAAAATCTAAAAAGAGTTTACAATCCTTAAAAATTACAGACACTTTTCTGAATTATCTCTCTCTACATTTGTCCATTGTGCATTTCCAATTTAGACGTATACTTTTTTCTTAAATCAAAACTTGAGTTTACACTTTCCCTTCATCTCGTAAACAAAAAAAGAGATAAAAAGCAAATAGATAACAAAAAAATGAAAATTGTAGAGTATAAGTATGGCAAGAATTTAAAGCAATAAACAATTGTAAGTAAAAAAAATATTCACACACCACAAATGAACAGAAAAATTTTGTTATCCAAGTTTTGGAAATTCCAGTAGTTCAACCCTAATAGCTCGAAATTTTATTTGAAAGATATTTTTTTACACATGTTTTAAAAAATGGATATGCATGATTGAAACATGTTAAAGATGCAAATGACCTATGGATCCAAACCTTTTAAAGAGAATAACATTAAATTCTCAAGTAAACGTACAGTGGGAAATTTTCTCGAGTCAAACAAGCCATTATTTCGCCCATTTACAGAAAGCAGACCTAACTATCATACATGATTGTAAAGTGATTTATCATCCGTAACGGGCTATATTTTTGTAAGGAATTACTTATGGATTGGGAGTCAACTCTAAGTAAAAAAACCCCTCGCTTCCCCCTTTTCCCAACGATTGAAGAACTAGATATACAAAAACTAATAATAGTTTACAATCCCTAAAAATTACAGACACTTTTTTGAATTATCTTTCTCTACATTTTTGCATTGTGCATTTCCAATTTAAATGCATACTTTTTTCTTAAATCAAAACTTAAGTTTTCGCTTTCCCTTCATCTCGTAAAGACAAAAAAAAAGTTAAAAGGCAAATAGATCACAACAAAAAGAAAAATTTATAGTTTATATATGGAAAGAATTTAAAGCAATAAAAAAATGTAAGTAAAGAAAATATATATTGACACATCACAAATTAACACAAATTTTTTTTAATCCAAGTTTGGGAAATTCAACAAGTTCAACCCTAATAGCTTAGAATTTTATACGGAAGAGATTTTTCTACACATGTTTTAAAAAAATAGATATGCATGTTTGAAACCTAATAAATAAAAACTAAAAAAGATTTTACAATCCCTAAATATTAGAGACACTTTTTGGAATTATCTCTCTCTACATTTGTGCATTGTGCATTTCCATTTTATATCTATGCTTTTTTCTAAAATAAAAAATTGAGTTTTCACTTTCCCTTCATCTCGTAAAAATAAAAATAAAAAGATAAAAGGCAAATAGATCACAACCAAATGAAAATTTTAGAGTATATGTATGGAAAGAATTTCAAGCAATAAAAAAATATAAGCAAAGAAAATTTATTCACACACCACAAATGAACACTAAATTTTTGTTATCAAAGTTTGGGAAATTCCACTAGTTCAATCCCAATAGCTCGGAATTTTAATTGCAAGAGATTTTTCTACACATGTTTTAATAAATGGATATGCATTCTTGAAATTGACCTATGTATCCAAACCTTTTAAAGAGAATAATATTAAATTCCCAAGTGAACGTGCGGTGGGATATTTTCCCGAGTCAAACAAGCCATTATTTTGCCCATTTACAAAATACTTACCTAACGATCATAGATGATTGCAAAGTGATTTATCATGTGTAACCGGCTATATTTTTTTAAAGGAATGACTAATGGATGAGGAGTCGACACTCAGTAAAAAACCCCCCGCCTCCCCCTTTTCCCGACGATTGAAAAATTTTATATAAAAACTAAAAAGAGTTTACAATCCCTAAAAATTAGAGGCACTTTTCTGAATTATATCTCTCTACATTTGTCCATTGTGCATTTCCAAATTAGATGTATACTTTTTTCTTAAATCAAAACTTGAGTTTTCACTTTCCCTTCATCTCGTAAACAAAATAAGAGATGAAAGGCAAATAGATCACACCAAAATGAAGATTTTAGAGTATAAGTATGAAAATAATTTAAAGCAATAAACAAGTGTAAGTAAAGAAAACTTATTCACACACCACAAATGAACACAAAAGTTGTTATCCAAGTTTTGAAAATTGCACTTGTTCAACCCTAATAACTTGGAATTTTATACGAAAAAGATTTTTCTGCACATGTTTTAAAAATGGATTAGCGTGCTTAAAACATGTTAAAGATACAAATGACCTATGGATCCAAGCCTTTTAAAGAGAATAACATTAAATTCTCAAGTGAACGTGCGGTGGGATATTTACCCGAGTCAAAATAGCCATTATTTTGCCCATTTAAAAAAAGCAAACCTAACTATCATAGATGATTGTAAACTGATTTATCATGCGTAACGGGCTATTTTTTTTTTTGCTAGGAATGAATTACGGATTGGGAGTCAACAATCAGTTAAAAATATGCCGCCTCCCCCTTCACCCGACAATTGCTGAACTTGATATATAGGAACTAAAAAGAGTTTACAATCCCCAAAAATTACAAGCATTTTTTGGAATGATCTCTCCTTACATTTGTGCATTGTGCATTTCCATTTTAGATGTATACTTTTTTCTTAAATCAAAACTTGAGTTTTCACTTTCTCTTCATCTCGCAAACAAAAAAAAGAGATAAAAGAAAAATAGATCACAACAAAATGAAAATTTTAGAATTTATGATTGGAAAGAATTTAAAGCAATCAACAAATATAAGTAAAGAATATTCATTTACACATCACAAATGAACACAAAGGTTTTGTTATCCAAGTTTGGGAAATTCCACTAGTTCAACCCTAATAGCTTGGAATTTTATAAGAAAGAGATTTTACAACACATGTTTTAAAAAATGAATATGCGTACTTGAAACATGTTAAAGATTTAAATGACCAATGGATCCAAACCTATTAAAGAGAATAACATTAAATTCTCGAGTGAACGTGCGGTAGGATATTTACCCAAGTCAAACAAACCATTATTTTGCCCATTTACAAAAAGCTGACCTAACGATCATAGATGATTGTAAAGTGATTTACCATGCGTAACAGACTATATTTTTGTAAGGAATGACTTAAGGAATAGGAGTGAACACTCAGTTAAACATCCCCCACCTCCCCCTTTTCCCGACGATTGCAAACCTGATATATAAAAACTAAAAGGAGTTTACAATCCCTAAAAATTATAGACACTTTTTAATATTATCTCTCTCTACATTTGTACATTGTGCATTTCCATTTTAGATGTATACTTTTTTCTTAAAACAAAACTTGAGTTTTCACTTTCCCTTTACCTCGTAACCAAAAAAAGAGACAAAAAGCAAATGGATCACAACACAAGGAAAATTTTAGAGTTTATGTATGGAAAGAATTTAAAGCAATAGAAAATGTAAGTTAAGAAAATTTATTCACACACCACAAATGAACAAAAAAGTTTTGTTATCCAAGTTTGGGAAAATTCCACTAGTTCAACCCTAATAGCTTGGAATTTAATAAGAAATAGATTTTTCCACATGTTTTAAAAAATTGTATATGCAAGCTAGAAACATGTTAAAGATGCAAATGACCTATGGATCAAAACCTTTCAAAGCGAATAACATTAAATTCTCAAGTGAATGTGCATTAGGATATTTAACCGAGTCAAACAAGCCATTATTTTACCTATTTACAAAAAGCTGACCTGAAGATCATAGATGATTGTAAACTGATTTATCATGCGTAAAGGGCCATATTTTTTTAAGGAATGACTTATGGATTCCGATTCAAAACTTAGATAAAAATCCCCCGCCTCCCCCTTTTCCCGACGATTGCAGAACCTGATCCATTACTAAAAAGAGTTTACAATCACTAAAAATTACTTACACATTTTGGAATTATTTCTCTCAACATTTGTGCATTGTTAATTTCCCTTTTAGATGTATACTTTTTTCTTAAATAAAAACTTGAGTTTGCACTTTCCCTTCATCGCGTAAACAAAAAAAAGAGATAAAGGACAAATAGATAACAAAAAAATGAAAATTGTAGAGTATAAGTATGGAAAGAATTTAAAGCAATAAACAATTGTAAGTAAAAAAAATATTCACACACCACAAATGAACACAAAAGTTTTGTTATCCAAGTTTTGGAAATTCCACTAGTTCAACCCTAATAGCTCGAAATTTTATTTGAAAGAGATTTTTTTACACATGTTTTAAAAAATAGATATGCATGATTGAAACATGTTAAAAATGCAAATGACCTATGGATCCAAACCTTTTAAAGAGAATAACATTAAATTCTCAGGTGAACGTACGGTGGGAAATTTTCCCGAGTCAAACAAGCCATTATTTCGCCATTTACAAAAAGCAGACCTAACTATCATACATGATTGTAAAGTGATTTATCATCCGTAATGGGCTATATTTTTTTAAGGAATTACTTATGGATTGGGAGTCAACTCTCAGTAGAAAACCCCCCGCCTCCCCCTTTTCCCGACAATTGAAGAACTAGATATACAAAAACTAAAAATAGTTTACAATCCCTAAAAATTATAGACACTTTTTTGAATTATCTTTCTCTACATTTTTGCATTGTGCATTTCCAATTTAAATGTATACTTTTTTCTTAAATCAAAACTTGAGTTTTCGCTTTCCCTTCATCTCGTAAAGACAAAAAAAAAGTTAAAAGGCAAATAGATCACAACAAAAAGAAAAATTTATAGTTTATGTATGGAAAGAATTTAAAGCAATAAAAAAATCTAATTAATGGAAATATATATTGACACACCACAAATTAACACAAAATTTTTGTTATCCAAGTTTCGGAAATTCAACAAGTTCAACCCTAATATCTTAGAATTTTATACGGAAGAGATTTTTCTACACATGTTTTAAAAAATAGATATGCATGTTTCAAAACCTAATAAATAAAAACTAAAAAAGAGTTTACAATCCCTAAATATTAGAGACACTTTTTGGAATTATCTCTCTCTACATTTGTGCATTGTGCATTTCCATTTTATATCTATGCTTTTTTCTTAAATCAAAAATTGACTTTTCACTTTCCCTTCATCTCGTAAACAAAAAAAAGAAGATAAAAGGCAAATAGATCCCAACCAAATGAAAATTTTAGAGTATAAGTATGGATACAATTTCAAGCAATAAAAAAATATAAGCAAAGAAAATTTATCCACACACCACAAATGAACACAAAATTTTTGTTATCAAAATTGGGAAATTCCACTAGTTCAACCCTAATAGCTCGGAATTTTATTAGAAAGAGATTTTTCTACACATGTTTTAATAAATGGATATGCATTCTTGAAACATGTAAAATATGAAATTGACCTATGGATCCAAACCTTTTAAAGAGAATAACATTAAATTCCCAAGTGAACGTGCAGTGGGATATTTTCCCGAGTCAAACAAGCCATTATTTTGCCCATTTACAAAAATTTTACCTAACGATCATAGATGATTGCAAAGTGATTTATCATGTGTAACGGGCTATATTTTTGTAAGGAATGACTAATGGATGAGGAGTCAACACTCAGTTAAAAACCCCATGCCTCCCCCTTTTCCCGACGATTGAAAATTTTTATATAAAAACTAAAAAGTGTGTAAATTCCCTAAAAATTATAGACACTTTTCTGAATTATATATCTCTACATTTGTCCATTGTGCATTTCCAATTTAGATGTACACTTTTTTATTAAATCAAAACTTGAGTTTTCACTTTCCCTTCATCTCGTAAACAAAAAAAGAGATAAAAGGCAAATAGATCACACCAAAATGAAAATTTTAGAGTATAAGTATGGAAAGAATTTAAAGCAATAAACAAGTGTAAGTAAAGAAAATTTATTCACACACCACAAATGAACACAAAAGTTGTTATCCAAGTTTTGGAAATTGCACTTGTTCAACCCTAATAGCTTTAAATTTTATATGGATGAGATTTTTCTGCACATGTTTTAAAAAATGGATATGCAATGTTAAATCATGTTAAAGATACAAATGACCTATGGATCCAAACCTTTTAAAGAGAATAACATTAAATTCTGAAGTGAACGTGCGGTGGGATATTTACCCGAGTCAAACTAGCCATTATTTTGGCCATTTACAAAAAGCAGACCTAGCTATCGTAGATGATTGTAAATTGATTTATCATGCGTAATGGGCTATTTTGTTTTGCTAGGAATGACTTACGGATTGGGAGTCAACAATCAGGTAAAAATATGCCGACTCCCCCCCTTTACCCGACGATTGCTGAACATGATATATAGAAACTAGAAAGAGTTTACAATCCCTAAAAATTACAAGCATTTTTTGGAATTATCTCTCTTTACATTTGTGCATTGTGCATTTCCATTTTAGATGTATACTTTTTTCTTAAATCAAAACTTGAGTTTTCACTTTCTCTTGATATCGCAAACTAAAAAAAGAGATAAAAGGCAAATAGATCACAACAAAATGAAAATTTGTGAATTTATGTATGGAAATAATTTAAAGCAATCAACAAATATAAGTAAAGAATAATCATTTACACACCACAAATGAACACAAAATTTTTGTTATCCAAGTTTGGGAAATTCCACTAGTTCAACCCTAATAGCTCGGAATTTTATAAGAAAGAGATTTTTCAACACATGTTTTAAAAAATGAATATGCGTGCTTGAAACATGTTAAATATTTAAATGACCAATGGATCCAAACCTTTTAAATACAATAACATTAAATTCTCAAGTGAGCGTGCGGTAGGATATTTACCCAAGTCAAACAAACCATTATTTTGCCCATTTACAAAAAGCTGACCTAACGATCATAGATGATTGTAAAGTGATTTACCATGTGTAACGGACTATATTTTTGTAAGGAATGACTTAAGGAATAGGAGTGAACACTTAGTTAAACATCCCCCGCCTCCCCCTTTTCCCGACGATTGTAAACCTGATATATAAAAACTAAAAGGAGTTTACAATCCCTAAAAATTACCGACACTTTTTAGAATTATCTCTCTCTACATTTGTACATTGTGCAATTCATTTTTAGATGTATACTTTTTTCTTAAGACAAAACTTGAGTTTTCACTTTCCCTTTACCTCGTAAACAAAAAAAGAGACAAAAAGCAAATAGATCACAACAAAAGGAAAAGTTTAGAGTTTATGTATGGAAAGAATTTAAAGCAATAGCAAATGTAAGTTAAGAAAATTTATTCACACACCACAAATGAACAAAAAAGTTTTGTTATCCAAGTTTGGGAAAATTCCACTAGTTCAACCCTAATAGCTTGGAATTTAATAAGAAATAGATTTTTCCACATGTTTTAAAAAATTGTATATGCAAGCTAGAAACATGTTAAAGATGCAAATGACCTATGGATCTAAACCTTTTGAAGTGAATAACATTAATTGAACCCTAATAGCTTGGAATTTAATAAGAAATAGATTTTTCCACATGTTTAAAAAAATTGTATATGCAAGCTAGAAACATGTTAAAGATGCAAATGACCTATGGATCTAAACCTTTTGAAGCAAATAACATTAAATTCTCAAGTGAATGTGCATTAGGATATTTAACCGAGTCAAGCAAGTCATTATTTTGCCTATTTACAAAAAGCTGACCTGACGATCATAGATGATTGTTAAATGATTTATCATGCGTAAAGGGCCATAATTTTGTAAGGAATGACTTATGGATTCCGATTCAAAACTTAGAGAAAAATCCCCCGCCTCCCCCTTTTCCCGACGATTGCAGAACCTGATCCATTACTAAAAAGAGTTTACAATCGCTAAAAATTACTTACACATTTTGGAATTATTTCTCTCAACATTTGTGCATTGTTAATTTCCCTTTTAGATGTATACTTTTTTCTTAAATCAAAACTTGAGTTTGCATTTTCCCTTCATCTCGTAAACAAAAAAAAGAGATAAAAGGCAAATAGATAACAAAAAAATGAAAATTGTAGAGTATAAGTATGAAAAGAATTTAAAGCAATAAATAATTGTAAGTAAAAAAAATATTCACACAGCACAAATGAACACAAAAGTTTTGTTATCCAAGTTTTGGAAATTCCACTAGTTCAACCCTAATAACTCGGAATTTTATTTGAAAGAGATTTTTTTACACATGTTTTAAAAAAAGGATATGCATGATTGAAACATGTTAAAGATTCAAATGACCTATGGATCCAAACCTTTTAAAGAGATTAAAATTAAATTCTCAAGTGAACGTACGGTGGGAAATTTTCCTGAGTCAAACAAGCCATTATTTTGCCCATTTACAAAAAACTGACCTAAGTATCATACATGATTTTAAAGTGATTTATCATCCGTAATGGGCTATATTTTTTAAGGGATTACTTATGGATTGGGAGTCAACTCTCAGTAAAAAACCCCCCGCCTCCCCCTTTTCCCGACGATTGAATAACTAGATATACAAAAACTAAAAATAGTTTACAATCCCTAAAAATTATAGACACTTTTTTGAATTATCTTTCTCTACATTTTTGCATTGTGCATTTCCAATTTAAATATATACTTTTTTCTTAAATCAAAACTTGAGTTTTCGCTTTCCCTTCATCTCGTAAAGACAAAAAAAAAAATTAAAAGGCAAATAGATCACAACAAAAAGAAAAATTTATAGTTTATGTACGGAAAAATTTAAAGCAACAAAAAAATGTAAGTAAAGGAAATATATATTGACACACCACAAATTAACACAAAATTTTTGTTATCCAAGTTTCGGAAATTCAACAAGTTCAACCCTAATAGATTAGAATTTTATATGAAGAGATTTTTCTACACATGTTTTAAAAAATAGATATGCATGTTTGAAACCTAATAAATAAAAAGTAAAAAAGAGTTTACAATCCCTAAATATTAGAGACACTTTTTGGAATTATCTCTCTCTACATTTGTGCATTGTGCATTTCCATTTTATATCTATGCTTTTTTCTTAAATAGAAAATTGACTTTTCACTTTCCCTTCATCTCGTAAACAAAAAAAAAAAAAAAAGATAAAAGGCAAATAGATCACAACCAAATGAAAATTTTAGAGAATAAGTATGGATAAAATTTCAAGCAATAAAAAAATATAAGCAAAGAAAATTTATTCACACACCACAAATGAACACAAAATGTTTTTTATCAAAGTTTAGGAAATTCCACTAGTTCAACCCTAATAGCTCAGAATTTTATTAGAAAGAGATTTTTCTACACATGTTTTAATAAATGGATATACATTCTTGAAACATGTAAAATATGCAATTGACCTATGTATCCAAACCTTTTAAAGAGAATAACATTAAATTCCCAAGTGAACGTGCAGTGGGATATTTTCCCGAGTCAAACAAGCCATTATTTTGCCCATTTACAAAAATCTTACCTTACGATCATTGATGATTGCAAAGTGATTCATCATGTGTAATGGGCTATATTTTTGTAAGGAACGACTAATGGATGAGGAGTTAACACTCAGTTAAAAACCCCCCGCCTCCCCCTTTTCCTGACGATTGAAAAATTTTATATAAAAACTAAAAAGAGTTTACAATCGCTAAAAATTATAGACACTTTTCTGAATTATATCTCTCTACATTTGTCCATTGTGCATTTCCAATTTAGATGTATACTTTTTTCTTAAATAAAAACTTGAGTTTTCACTTTCCCTTCATCTCGTAAACAAAAAAAGAGATAAAAGGCAAATAGATCACACCAAAATGAAAATTTTAGAGTATAAGTATCGAAAGAATTTAAAGCAATAAACAAGTGTACGTAAAGAAAATTTATTCACTCACCACAAATGAACGCAAAAGTTGTTATCCAAGTTTTAGAAATTGTACTTGTTCAACCCTAATAGCTTTGAATTTTATATGAAAGCGATTTTTCTGCACATATTTTAAAAAAATGGATAACCATGCTTAAAACATGTTAAAGATACAAATGACCTATGGATCCAAACCTTTTAAAGAGAATAACATTAAATTCTCAAGTGAACGTGCGGTAGGATATTTACCCGAGTCAAACTAGCCATTATTTTGCCCATTTACAAAAAGCAGACCTAGCTATCATAGATGATTGTAAACTGATTTATCTTGTGTAACGGGCTATTTTTTTCTAGGAATGACTTACGGATTGGGAGTCAACAATCAGTTAAAAATATGCCTCCTCCCCCTTTACCCGACGATTGCTGAACCTGATATATAGAAACTAAAAAGAGTTTACAATCCCTAAAAATTACAAGCATTTTTTGGAATTATCTCTCTTTACATTTTTGCATTGTGCATTTCCATTTTAGATGTATACTTTTTTCTTAAATCAAAACTTGAGTTTTCACTTTCTCTTCATCTCGCAAACAAAAAAAAGAGATAAAAGGCAAATAGATCACAACAAAATGAAAATTTTAGAATTTATGTATGGAAAAAATTTAAAGCAATCAACAAATATAAGTAAAGAATATTCATTTACACACCAGAAATGAACACAAAATTTTTTTTATCCAAGTTTGGGAAATTCCACTAGTTCAACCCTAATAGCTCGGAATTTTATAAGAAAGAGATTTTTCAACACATGTTTAAAAAAATGAATATGCGTGCTTGAAACATGTTAAAGATTTAAATGACCAATGGATCCAAACCTTTTAAAGAGAATAACATTAAATTCTCAAGTGAACGTGCGGTAGGATATTTACCCAACTCAAACAAACCATTATTTTGCCCATTTAAAAAAAGCTGACCTAACGATCATAGATGATTGTAAAGTGATTTACCATGCGTAACGGACTATATTTTTGTAAGGAATGACTTAAGGAATAGGAGTGAACACTCAGTTAAACATCCCCGCCTCCCCCTTTTCCCGATGATTGCAAACCTGATATATAAAAACTAAAAGGAGTTTACAATCCCTAAAAATTATAGACACTTTTTAGAATTATCTCTCTCTACATTTGTACATTGTGCATTTGCATTTTGGATGTATACTTTTTTCTTAAAACAAAACTTGAGTTTTCACTTTCCCTTTACCTCGTAAAAGAAAAAAGAGACAAAAAGCAAAAAGATCACAACAAAAGGAAAATTTTAGAGTTTATGTATGGAAAGAATTTAAAGCAATAACAAATGTAAGTTAAGAAAATTTATTCACACACCACAAATGAACAAAAAAGTTTTGTTATCCAAGTTTGGGAAAATTCCACTAGTTCAACCCTAATAGCTTGGAATTTAATAAGAAATAGATTTTTCCACATGTTTTAAAAAATTGTATATGCAAGCTAGAAACATGTTAAAGATGCAAATGACCTATGGATCAAAACCTTTTAAAGCGAATAACATTAAATTCTAAAGTGAATGTGCATTAGGATATTTAATCGAGTCAAACAAGCCATTATTTTGCCTATTTACAAAAAGCTGACCTGACGATCATAGATGATTGTAAAATGATTTATCATGCGTAAAGGGCCATAATTTTGTAAGGAATGACTTATGGATTCCGATTCAAAACTTAGACAAAAATCCCCCGTCTCCCCCTTTTCCCGACGATTGCAGAACCTGATCCATTACTAAAAAGAGTTTACAATCACTAAAAATTACTTACACATTTTGGAATTATTTCTCTCAACATTTGTGCATTGTTAATTTCCATTTTAGATGTATATTTTTTTCTTAAATCAAAACTTGAGTTTGCACTTTCCCTTCATCTCGCAAACAAAAAATGGGATTAAAGGTAAATAGATCACAACAAAATTAAAATTTAGAGTATACGCGTGCAAAGAATTTAAAGCATTAAAAAAATGTTGGTAAAGAAAATTTATTCGCATACCACAAATGAACACAAAAGTTATGTTCTCCAAGTTTGGGAAATTCCACTTGTTCAACTCTAATAGTTCGGAATTTTATAAGAAAGAGTTTTTTCTACACATGTTTTAAAAAATGGATATGCATGCCGGAAACATGTTAAAGATGCAAATGACCTATGGATCCAAACTTAAAGAGAATAACATTAAATTCCCAAGTGAACGTGCGGCTGAATATTTACCCGAGTCAAACAAGCCATTATTTTGCCCATTAACAAAAAATTGACCAAACATTTATAGATGATTGTAAAGTGATTTATCTTGTGTTACTGGCTATATTTTTGTAAGAAATGACTTATGGATTGGGAGTCAACACTCAGTTAAAAATCCCCTGCCTCCCCCTTTTCCTGTCGATTGTAGAACCTGATGTATAAAAACTAAAAAGAGGTTACAATCCCTAAAATTTATGAACACGTTTTGGAATTATCTCTCTCTGCATTTGTGCATTGTGAATTTCCATTTTAGATGTATACTTTTTTTCTTAAATGAAAACTTGTGTTTTCACTTTCCCTTCATCTCGCAAACAAAAAAAAGAGATAAAAGGAAAATAGATCTCACAAATTGAAAATTTTAGAATTTATGTATGGAAGAATTTAAAGCAATTAACAAATGTAAGTAGATAAAATTTATTCACATACCACAAATGAACACAAAAGCTTTGTTCTCCAATTATAGGAAATTCCACTAGTACAACCCTAATAGCTCGGAATTTTATAAGTAAGAGATTTTTCTACACATGTTTTAAAAAATGGATATGCATGCTTGAAGCAAGTTAAAGATGCAAATGGCCTATGGATCCAAACCTATTAAAGAGAATAACATTAAATTCTCCAGTGAACGTGAGGTGGGATATTTACCCTAGTCAAACAAGCAATTAATTTGCCCATTTACAAAACCCTGACCTAACGATCATAGATGATTGTAAAGTTATTTATCATGCGTAACGGGCTATATTTTTGTAAGGAATTACTTATGGATTGGGAGTCAACACTCAGTTAAAAATCCCCCGCCTCCCCCTTTTCCTGACGATTGCAGAACTTGATATCTAAAAACAGAAAGAGTTTACAATCCCTAAAAATTACAGACACTTTTTGGAATTATCTCTCTCTAAATTTGGGCATTGTGCATTTCCATTTTAGATGTATACTTTTTTCTAAAATCAAAACTTGAGTTTTCACTTTCCCTTCATCTCGCAAACAAAAAAAAGAGATAAAAGGCAAATAGATCACAACAAAATGAAAATTTTAGAGTTTATGTATGGAAAGAATTTAAAGTAATAAACAAAAGTAAGTAAAGAAAATTTATTCACTCACCACAAATGAACACAAAAGTTTTTTTATCCAAGTTTGGGAAATTCCACCAGTTCAACCCTAATATCTCCGAATTTTATAAGCAAGAGATTTTTCTACACATGTTTAAAAAAATGTATACGCATTCTTGAAACATGTTAAAGATGCAAATGACCTATGGATCCAATCCTTTTAAAGGGAATAACATTAAATTCTCAACTGAACGTTCGGTGGGATATTTACCTGAGTCAAACAAGCCAATATTTTTCCCATTCACAAAAAGCTGACCTAACGATCATAGATGATTGTAAAGTTATTTATCATGCGTAATGGGCTATATTTTATTACGGAATGACTTATGGATTGGGAGTCAACACTCAGTTAAAAATCCCTCGCCTCCCCCTTTTCCCTATGATTACTGAACCTGAAATAAAAAAACTAAATAGAGTTCACAATCCCTAAAAATTCCATTCACTTTTTGCAATTATCTCTCTCTAAATTTGTGCTTTGTGCATTTCCAATTTAGATGTATACTTTTTTCTTAAATCAAAACTTGAGTTTTCATTTTCCCTTCATCTCGTAAACCAAAAAAAAAAGACATAAAAGGCAAATAGATCTCAACAAAATGAAAATTTTTTAGTTTATGTATGGAAATAATTTAGAGCAACAAACAAATGTAAGTAAAGAAAATTTACATACACACCAAAAAAGAACACAAAAGTTTTGTTATCCAAGTTTGGGAAATTCCACTTATTCAACCTAATAGCTCAAAATTTTACAAGAAAGAGATTTTTCTACACTTGTTATAAAAATGGATATGCATGTTTGAAACATGTTAAAGATGAAAATGACCCATGGATCCAAACCTTTTAAAGAGAATAACATTAAATTCTCAAGTGAACGTGCGGTTGGATATTTACCCGAGTCAAACAAACCATTATTTTGCCCATATACAACAAGATGACCTCACGATCATAGATGATTGTAAAGTGTTTTATCATGCTTAATGGGTTATATTTTTTTAAAGAATGACTTATGGATTGGGAGTCAGAACTCAGTTAAAAATCCCTTGCCTCCCCCTTATCCTGACGATAGCAGAACCTGACATATAAAAACTAAATAGAGTTCACATTCCCTAAAAATTCCTTACATTTTTTTGGAATTATCTCTCTCTACATTTGTTCATTTCGTATTTCATTTTTTGATCTTCACATTTTTCTTAAATCCAAACTTGACATTTCACTTTCCCTTCATCTCGTAAACAAAAAAATAGAGATAAAAAGCAAATAGATCACAACAAAATGAAAAATTTAGAGTTTATGAAAGGAAATAATTTAAATAAATCAACAAATGTGAGTAAATAAAATTTATGCACACACCACAAATGAACACAAAAGTTTTGTTATCCAAGTTTCAGAAATTCCACTAGTTCAACCCTTATAGCTCTGAATTTGATAAGAAAGAGATTTTTCTACACATGTTTTAAAAAATGGATCTACATGCTTGAAACATGTTAAATATTCAAATGACCTATGGATCCAAACCTATTAAAGAGAATAACATTAAATTTTTAAGTGAACGTGCGGTGGGATATTTACTTTGTCAAGCAAGCCATTATTTTGCCCATTTACAAAAAGTTGACCTAACGATCATAGAAGATTGTAAATTTATTTATCATGCATAATGCGCTATATTTTTTTAAGAAATGACTTATGGATTCGGAGTCAACACTCAGGAAAAAATCCCTTGCTTCCCCTTTGCCCGACGTTTGCTGAACCTAACAAATAAAAACTAAAAAGAGTATAAAATCCCTAATAATTACAGACACTTTTTAGAATTATATCTCTCTAAATTTGTGCAATGTGCATTTCCGTTTTAGATGTATACTTTTTATTAAATCAAAACTTGAGTTTTCACCTTCCTTTCATCTCATAAACAAAAAAAAGAGATAAAAGGCAAATAGATCACAACAAAATTAAAATTTTAGAGTCTATGTATGGAAATAATTTAAAACAATAAAAAAATGTAAGTCAAGAAAATTTATTCACACAACACAAATGAACACAAATTGTTTGTTATCCAAATTTGGGAAATTCCACTTGTTCAACCCTAATAGCTCGGAATTTTATAAGAAAGAGATTTTTCTACACATGTTTTAAAAAATGGATATACATGCATGAAACTTGTTAAAGATGCAAATTACCTATGGATCCAATCCTTTTAAATAGAATAACATTAAATTCTCAACTGAACATTCGGTGGGGTATTTAGCCGAGTCAAACAAACCATTATTTTGCCCATTCACAAAAAGCTGACCTAACGATCATAGATGATTATAAAGTGATTTATCATGCTTAACGGGCTATATTTTTTTATGGAATGACTTATGGATTGGGAATCAACACTCAGTTAAAAATCCCCCGCCTCCCCCTTTTCTCGACGATTACTGAACCTGATATATAAAAACTAAAAACTGTTTACAATCTTGAAAAAATTACAGACACTTTTAGCAATTATCTCTCTCTACATTTTTGCATTGTGCATTTCCAATTTAGATCTATACTTTTTTCTTAAATCAAAATTCGAGTTTTCACTTTTCCTTCATCTCGTAAACAAACAAAAAAGAGATAAAAGGCAAATAGGTCACGACAAAATGAAAATTTTAGAGTTATGTATGGAAATAAATTAAAGCAATAAACAAATTTTTGTAAAGAAAATTTATTTACACACCACAAATGAAAACAAAAATTTTGTTATCCAATTTTTGGAAATTCCACTTGTTCAACACTAATAGCTCGGAATTTTAGAAGAAAGAGATTTTTCTACCTCTGTTATAGAAAACGGATATGCATGCTTGAAACAAGTTGAAGATGCAAATGACCCATGGATCAAAACCTTTTAAAGAGAATAGCATTAAATTCTCTAGTGAATATGCGGTGGGATATTTAACTGAGTCAAACAAACCATTATTTTGCCCATTTACAACAAGCTGACCTCACGATCAGAGATGATCGTAAAGTGTTTTATCATGCGTAATGGGCAATATTTTTGTAAAGAATGACTTATGGATTGGGAGTCAACACTCAGTTAAAAATCCCCCACCTCCCCCTTTTCCCGACGATTGCAGAACCTGACATTTAAAAACTAAAAAGAGTTTACAATCCGTAAAAATTACTGACACTTTTTGGAATTATATCTCTCTACATTTGTGCACTATACATTTCTTTTTTAAATTTATACTTTTTCTTGAATACAAACTTGAGTTTTCACTTTCCCTTCTTCTCGTAAACAAAAAAGAGAGATAAAAGGAAAATAGATCACAACAAAATGAAAATTTTAGAGTTTCTGCATGGAAAGAATTTAAAGAAATCAAAAAATGTGAGTAAATAAAATTTATGCACACACCACAAATGAACACAAAAGTTTTGTTATCCAAGTTTGGGAAGTTCCACTAGTTCAACCCTAATAGCTCTGAATTTTAGAAAAAAAAGATTTTTCAACACATGTTTTAAAAAATGGATATACATGCTTGAAACATGTTAAATATTCAAATGACCTATGGATCCAAACCTTTTAAAGAGAATAAAATTACATTTTCAAGTGAACATGCGGTGGGACATTTACCCGAGTCAAACAAGCCATTATTTTTCCCATTTACAAAAACCTGACCTAACGATCATAGAAGATTATAAAGTTATTTATCATGCGTAACGAGCTATATCTTTTTAAGGAATGACTTATGGATTGGGAGTCAACACCCAGTAAAAAATGGCTTGCCTCCCCCTTATCTCGACGATTGCAGAACCTGATAAATAAAAACTAAAAAGAGTTTAAAATCCCTAAAAATTACAGACACTTTTTGGAATTATCTCTCTCTACATTTGTGCATTTTGCATTTCCCTTTTAGATGTATACTTTTTCTTAAATAAAAACTTGAGTTTTCACTTTCCCTTAATCTCTTAATAAAAAAAATAGATAAAAGGCAAATAGATCACAACAAAATAAAATTTTAGAGTTTATGTATGTAAAGAATTTAAAACAATTAAAAAAATATCAGTAAAGAAAATTTATTCACACAACTCAAATGAACACAAAATTTTAGTTATCCAAGTTTGGGCAATTCCACTAGTTCAACCCTAATAGCTCGGAATTTTATAAGAAATAAGTTTTTCTACACATGTTTTAAAAAATGGATATACATGCTTGAAACTTGTTAAAGATGCAAATTACCTATGGATCCAAACCTTTTAAAGAGAACAACATTATTCTCAAGTGAACGTGAGGTGGGATATTTACCCGAGTCAAACTAGCCATTATTTTCCCAATTTACAAAAAGCTGATCTAGAGATTATAGATGATTGTAAAGTGATTTTTCATAAGTAACGGGCTATATTTTTTTAAGGAATGACTGATGGATTGGGATTCAACACTCAGTTAAAAATCCCCTGCCTCCCCCTTTTCCTGACGATTGCTAAACCTGATATATAAAAACTAAAAAGAGTTGCCAATCCCTAAAAATTACAGACACTTTTTGGAATTATCTCTCTCTATATTTGTGCATTGTGCTTTTCCATTTTAGATGTATACTTTTTTCTTAAACCAAAACTTGAGTTTTCACTTTCCCTTTTTCTCACAAAATAAAAAAAGAGATAAAGAAAAAATAGATTTCAACAAAATGAAAATTTTAGAATTTATGTATGGAAGAATTTAAAGTAATAAAAAAATGTAAGTAAAGAAAATTTATTCACACACCACAAATGAACACAAAAGTTTTTTATCCAAGTTTGGGAAATTCCACTAGTTCAACCCTTGTAGCTGGGAAATTTATAAGAAAGAGATTTTTCTACCCTTGTTTTAAAAAATGGATATGCATGCTTGAAACATGTTAAAGATGCAAATGACCTATGGATCCAAACCTTCTACGAGAATAAAATTAAATTCTCAAGTGAACATGCGGTGAGATATTTACCCGGGTCAAACAAGCCATTATTTTGCCCATTTACAAAAACCTGACCTCACGATCATTGATGATTGTAAAGTGATTTAGCATTCGTAATGGGCTATATTTTTGTAAATAATGACTTATGGATTGGGAGTCAACACTCAGCCTCCCACTTTTCCCAATGATTGTAGAACCTATTAAATAAATACTACAAAAAAGTTTACAATCCCTAAAAATAACAAACACTTTTTGTAATTATCTCTCTGTACATTTGTGCATTGTGCACTTCCATTTTAGATGTATACTTTTTTCTTAAATCCAAACTTGAGTTTTCACTTTCCCTTCATCTCGTAAACAAAAAAAAGAGATAAATGGCAAATAGATCACGACAAAATGAAAATTTTAGAGTTTATGTATGGAAAAAATTTAAAGCAATAAACAAATGTAAGTAAAGAAAATTTATTTACACACCACAAATGAACACAAAAGTTTTGTTATCCAAGTTTTGGAAATTCCACCTTTTCAACCCTAATTGCTCGGCATTTTAGAAGAAAGAGATTTTTCTACCCTTGTTCTAAAAAATGAATATGCATGCTTGAAACTTGTTAAAGATGCAAATGACCCATGGATCCAACCCGAGTCAAACAAACCATTATTTTGCCCATTTACAACAAGCTGACCTCACAATCATATATGATTTTAAAGTGTTTTATCATGCGTAATGGGCTATATTTTTGTATAGAATGACTTATGGATTGGGAGTCAACCCTCAGTTAAAAATCCCCCGCCTACCCCTTTTCCCGACGATTGCAGAGCCTGACATATAAAAACTAAAAAGAGTTTACAATCCCTAAAAATTACTGACACTTTTTTGAATTATCTCTCTCTATATTTGTACATTGTGCATTTCATTTTTACATGAATACTTTTTTCTTCAATCCAAACTTGAGTTTTCACTTCCCTTCATCTCGTAAACAAAAAAAAAAAAGATAAAAGGCAAATAGATCACAACAAAATGTAAATTTTAGAATTTATGAATGGAAAAATTTTAAGCAATAATAAAATGTAACTAAAGAAAATTTATTCACACACCACAAATGAACACAAAAGTTTTGTTATCCAAGTTTGGGAAATTCCACTAGTTCAACCCTAATAGCTCGGAATTTTATAAGAAAGAGATTTTTCTTCACATGTTTTAAAAAATGGATATGCATGCTTGAAAAAAGTTAAAGATGCAAATGACCTATGGATCCAAACCTTTTATAGACAATAACATTAAATTTTCAAGTGAACATGCGGTGGGATATTTACTGAAGTCAAATAAGCCATTATTTTTTCCATTTACAAAAAGCTGACCTAACGTTCATAGATGATTGTAAAGTGATTTATCATGCATAATGGGCTATATATTTTTAAGGAATGACTTATGGTTTGGGAGTCAACACTCAGTTAAAAATCTCTCACCTCCCTCTTTGACCGACGATTGTAGAACCTGTTATACAAAAACTACAAAAAAAATTACAATCCCAAAAAATTACAGAAACATTTTGGAATTATCTCTCTCTACATTTGTGCATTGTGCACTTCCATTTTAGATGTATACTTTTCTCTTAAATCAAAACTTGATTTTTCACTTTCTCTTCTTGTCACAAACTAAAAAAAGAGACAAGAGGCAAATAGATCACAACAAAATGAAAATTTCAGAGTTTATGTATGGAAAAATTTGTAAGCAATAAAAAAATGTAAGTAAAGAAAATTTATTCACATACCACAAATGAACAAAAAAATTTTGTTGGAAAATTCCACTAGTCCTACCCTAATAGTTTGGAATTTATAAGAAAGAGATTTTTCTACACATGTTTTAAAAAATGGAATGAATGCATGAAACATGTTAAAGATGCAAATGACTTGTGTATCCAAACCTTTTAAAGAGAATAACATTAAATTCTCACGTGAACATGCGGTGGGATATTTACTGAAGTCAAACAAGCCATTATTTTGCCCATTTACGAAAATCTGACCTAACGATTATAGATGATTGTAAAGTGATTTATCATGTGTAACGGGCTATATATTTGTAAGGAATGACTTATGGATTGGGAGTCAACACTCAGTTAAAAATCCCCCACCTCCCCCTTTTCCCGTCGATTGCAGAACCTGTTATATAAAAACTACAAAAAAGTTTACGATCCCTAAAAATTATAGATACTTTTTGGAATTATCTCTCTCTACAATTGTGCATGGTGCATTTCCATTTTAGATGTATACTTTTTTCTTAAAACAAAACTTGAGTTTTCACTTTCCCTTCATCTTGTAAAAAAAAAAAAAAGAGAGATAAAAGGCAAATAGATCACAACAAAATGAAAATTTTAGAGTTTATGTATGGAAAGAATTTAAAGCAATAACAAATTTAACTTAAGAAATTTTTTTCACACACCACAAATGAACACAAAAGTTATTATCCAAGTTTTGGAAATTCCACTTGTTCAACCCTAATAGCTCGGAATTTTAGATGAAAGAGATTTTTCTACCCTTCTTATAAAAAATGGATATGCATGTTTGAAACATGTTAAAGATGCAAATGACCCATGGACCAAAACCTTTTAAAGAGACTAACATTAAGTTCTCTAGTGAACCTGCGGTGGGATATTTACTCGAGTCAAACAAACCATTATTTTTCCCATTTATAACCAGCTGACCTCACGAACATAGATGATTGTAAAGTGTTTTATCATGAGTAATGGGCTATATTTTTGTAAAGAATGACTTATGGATTGGGAGTCAATACATAGTTAAAAACTCCCCCGCCTCCTCCTTTTCCCGACGATTGCAGAACCTGACATATAAAAACTAAAAAGAGTTTACAATATATGAAAATTACAGACACTTTTTGGAATTATCTCTCTCTACATTTCTGCATTGTGCATTTCATTTTTAGATGTATACTTTTTTCTTAAATCCAAACTTGAGTTTTCACTTTCCCTTCATCTCGTAAACAAAAAAAAGAGATAAAAGGCAAATAGATCACAACAAAATGAAAATTTTAGAGTTTATGTATGGAAAGAATTTAAAGCAATAACAAATGTCAGTTAAGAAAATTTATTCACACACCACAAATGAACACAAAAGTTTTGTTATCCAAGTTTGGGAAAATTCCTCTAGTTCATTCTAATAGCTTGGAATTTTATAAGCAAGAGATTTTTCTACACATGTTTTAAAAAAGGGATATGCATGATTGAAAGATGTAAAAGATGCAAATGACCTGTGGATCCAAACCTTTTAAAGAGAATAACATTAAATTCTCGAGTGAACGTGCGGTGGGATATTTACCCACATCAAACAAGGCAATATTTTGCCCATTTAAAAAAAACTGACCTAACGATCATAGAAGATTGTGAAGTGATTTATGATGTGTAACGGGCTATATTTTTGTAAGTAATGACTTATGGATTGGGAGTCAAAACTCAGTTCCAAATCCCCACCTCCCCCTTTTTCTGATGATTGTAGAACCTGATATATGTATATACTAATAAGAGTTTACAATCGCTAAAAATTGAAGACACATTTTGGAATTATTTCTCTCTACATTTGTGCATTGTGAATATCCATTTTAGATGTATACTTTTTTCTTAAATCAAAACTTGAGTTTGCACTTTCCCTTCATCATGCCAACAAATAAAATAGATAAAAGGCAAATAGATCACAACAAAATAAAAATTTTAGAGTTTATGTATGGAAATAATTTAAAGTAATAAACAAATGTAAGTCAAGAAAATTTATTCACAGACCACAAATGAACACAAAAGTTATGTTATCCAAGTTTGGGAAATTCAACTAGTTCAATCCTAATAGCTCAGAATTTTATAAGAAAGAGAGTTTTCTACACATGTTTTAAAAAATGGATACGCATTCTTGAAACATGTTAAACATTCAAATGACCTATGGATCCAATCATTTTAAAGAGAATAACATGAAATTCGCAAGTGAACGTGCAGTGGGATATTTACCCGAGTCAAACAAGCCATTATTTTGTCCATTTACGAAAAGCTGACCTAATGATCATTGATGATTGTAAAGTGATTTATCATGTGTAACGGACTATATTTTTGCAAGTAATGACTTATGCATTGGGAGTCAACACTCAGTTAAAAATCCCCACCTCGCCCTTTTCTCGACGATTGTAGAACCTGTTATATAAATACTACAAAAAAGCTTACAATCCCTAAAAATTAAAGACACTTTTTGAAATTATCTCTCTCTATATTTGTGCATTGTGCATTTCCATTTTAGATATATACTTTTTTATTAAATCAAAACTTGAGTTTTCACTTTCCCTTCATCTCGTAAACAAAAAAAATAGAGATAAAAGGCAAATAGATCACGACAAAATGAAAATTTTAGAGTTTATGTATGGAAAGAATTTAAAGCAATAAAGAAATTTCAGTAAATAAAATTTAATTTCACACCACAAATGAACACAAAAGTTTTGTTATCCAAGTTATTGAAATTCCACTTGTTCAACCCTAATGGCTCGATATTTTAGAAGAAAGAGATTTTTCTACCCTTGTTATAAAAATGGATATGCATGCTTGAAACAAGTTAAAGATGCAAATGACCCATGGATCCCCACCTTTTAAAGAGAATAACATTAAATTCTCTAGTGAATGTGCGGTGGGATATTTACCCGAGTGAAACAAACCATTATTTTGCCCATTTTCAACAAGCTGACCTCATGATCATAGATGATTGTAAAGTGTTTTATCATACGTAATGGGCTATATTTTTGTAAAGAAAGACTTATGGATTGGGAGTCAACACTCAGTTAAAAATCCCCCACCTCCTCCTTTTCCCAACGATTGCAGAACTTGACATATAAAAACTAAAAAGAGTTTACAATCCCTGAAAATTACAGACACTTTGGAATTATCTCTCTCTACATTTTTGCATTGTGCATTTCATTTTTAGATGTATACTTTTTTCTTAAATCTAAACTTGAGTTTTCACTTTCCCTTCTTCTCGTAAACAAAAAAAAGAGATAAAGGCAAATAGACCACAACAAAATGAAAATTTTAGAGTTTATGTATGGAAAGAATTTAAAACAACCACAAATTTAAGTTAAGAAAATTTATTCACACACCACAAATGAACACAAAAGTTTTGTTATCCAAGTTTGGGAAAAATCCTCTAGTTCATTCTAATAGCTTGGAATTTTATAAGAAAGAAATTTTTCTACACATGTTTTAAAAAAGGGATATGCATGCTTGAAACATGTTAAAGATGCAAATGACCAGTGGATCCAAACCTTTTAAAGAGAATAACATTAAATTTTCAAGTGAACGTGCGATAGGATATTTACCCACATCAAACAAGGCAATATTTTGCCCATTTACAAAAAGCTGACCTAACGATCATAGAAGATTGTAAAGTGATTTATCATGTGTCATGAGCAATATTTTGTAAGTAATGACTTATGGATTGGGAGTCAAAACTCAGTTCCAAATCCCCACCTCCCCCTTTTCCTGACGATTGCCGAACCTGATATAGAAATACTAAAAAAAGTTTACAATCGCTAAAAATTGAGGACACATTTTGGAATTATTTCTCTCTACATTTGTGCATTGTGAATATCCATTTTATATTTTTTTTCTTAAATCAAAACTTGAGTTTGCACTTTCCCTTCATGTCGCAAACAAATAAAATAGATAAAAGGCAAATAGATCACAACAAAATAAAATTTTTAGAGTTTATGTATGGAAAGAATTTAAAGCAATAAAAAAATATAAGAAAAGAAAATTTATTCACACACCACAAATGAACACAAAAGTTATGTTATCGAAGTTTGGGAAATTCCACTAGTTCAATCCTAATAGCTTAGAATTTAATACGAAAGAGAGTTTTCTACACATGTTTTAAAAAATGGATACACATGCTTGAAAAATGTTAAAGATTCAAATGACCTATGGGTTCAATCCTTTTAAAGAGAATAACATGAAATTCGCAAGTGAACGTGTGGTGGGATATTTACCCGAGTGAAACAAGCCACTATTTTGCCCAATTAAGAGAAATTGACCAAACGATCATAGATGATTGTAAAGTGATTTATCGTGTGTAATGGGCTATATTTTTGTAAGTAATGACTTATGCATTGGGAGTCAACACTCAGTTAAAAATCCCCCACCTCGCCCTTTTCCCGACGATTGCAGAACCTGTTATATAAATACTACAAAAAAGTTTACAATCCCTAAAAAATTGTAGACACTTTTTTGAAATAGCTCTCTCTACATTTCTGCATTGTGCATTTCCATTTTAGATGTATACTTTTTTCTTAAATCAAAACTTGAGTTTTAACTTTCCCTTCATCTCGCAAACTAAAAAAAGAGACAACAAGCAAATAGATCACAACAAAATAAAAAAATTAGAGTTTATGTATGGAAGGAATTTAAAGCAATAAACAAATGTAAGTAAAGAAAATTTATTCACGCACCACAAATGATCAAAAAAGTTTTATTATCCAAGTTTGGGAAATTCCACTAGTTCAACCCTTGTAGCTCGGAATTTTATAAGAAAGTGATTTTTTACCCTTGTTTTAAAAAATGGATATGCATGCTTGAAAAGTGTTAAAGATGCAAAAGACCTATGGATCCAAACCTTTTAAGAGAATAACTTTAAATTCTAAATTGAACGTACGGTGGGATATTTACCGAGTCAAACAAGCCATTATTTTGCACATTTACAGAAAGTTGACCTCACGTTCATAGATGATTGTAAAGTGATTTATCATTTGTAATGGGCTTTATTTTTGTAAATAATGACTTATGGATTTTGAGTCAACACTCAGTTAAAAATCCCCCGCCTCCCCCTTTTCCCGACGATTGTAGAACTTGATATATAAAAACTAAAAAGAGTTCACAATCCCTAAAAAATCCAGACACTTTTTGCAATTATCTCTCTCTACATTTGTGCATAGTGCATTTGCATTTTAGATGTATACTTTTTTCTTAAATCAAAACTTGAGTTTTGACTTTTCCTTCATCTCGCAAAAAAAAAAAAAACAAAAAACGCAAATAGATCACAACAAAATGAAATTTTAGAGTTTATGTATGGAAATAATTTAAAGCAATAAACAAATGTAAGTAAAGAAAATTTATTCACACACCACAAATGAACAGAAAAGTTTTGTTATCCAAGTTTGGGAAAATTCCACTAGCTCTACCCTAATAGCTTGGAATTTATAAGAAAGAGATTTTTCTACTCATGTTTTAAAGAATGGATATGAATACTTGAAACATGTTAAAGATGCAAATGACCTATGGATCCAAAACTTTTAAAGAGAATAACATTAAATTCTCATGTGAACGTGCGGTGGGATATTTACCCTAGTCAAACAAGCCATTATTTTGCCCATTTAAAAAAACCTGACCTAACGATCATAGATGATTGTAAAGTGATTTATCTTGCGTAGTGGGCTAAATTATTGTATGGAATGACTTATGGATTGGGAGTCAAAACTCAGTTAAAAATCCCCCACCTCCCCCTTTTCCCGAGGATTGCTGAACCTGATATATAAATACTTAAAAGAGTTTACAATCGCTAAAAATTATAGACTCATTTTGGAATTATTTCTCTCTACATTTGCGCATTGTGAATTTAAATTTTAGATGTATACTTTTTACTTTAATCAAAACTTGAGTTTGCACTTTCCTTTCATCTCACAAACAAAAAAAGAGATAAAAGGCAAGTACTTCACAAAAAAATTAAAATTTTAGAGTTTATGTATCGAAATAATTTAAAGCAATAAAAACAATTTAAGTACAGTAAATTTATTCACTCACCAAAAATGAACACAAAAGTTATGTTATCCAAGTTTAGGAAATTCATCTAGTTCAACCCTAATAGCCTGGAATTTTACAAGAAAGAGACTTTTCTACACATGTTTTTAAAAAAATGGATATGCAAGCTTGAAACATGTTAAAGATGCAAATGACCTATGGATCCAAACCTACTACATAGAATAACATTAAATTCGCATGTGAATGTGCGATGGGATTTTTACTCGAGTCAAACCAGCCATTATTTTGCCCGTTTACAAAAAGCAGACCTAACTCTCATAGATGAGTGTAAAGTGATTTATCATGCGTAATGGGCTATATTTTTTTAAGGAATGACTTATCGATTGGGAGTCAACACTCAGTTAAAATTCCCTCGCCTCCCACTTTTCCTGACGATTGCAGAATATGATATATAAAAACAAAAAAGAGTTTATAATCACTAAAAATTACAAACACTTTTTGGAATTATCTTTCTCTACATTTGTGAATTGTGCATTTCTATTTTAGATGTATATTTTTTTCTTAAATCAAAACTTGATTTTTCACTTTCCCTTTACCTCGTAAACAAAAACAGAGATAAAAGGAAAATAGATCACAACAAAATGAAAATTTTAGAGTTTATGTACGGAAAGAATTTAAAGCAAAAGCAAATGTAAGTTAAGAAAATTTATTCACACACAACAAATGAACACAAAAGTTTTGTTATCCAAGTTTGGGAAAATTCCACTAGTTCATTCTAATAGCTTGGAATTTTATAAGAAAGAGATTTTTCTACACTTGTTTTAAAAAAGGGATATGCATGCTTGAAACATGTTAAAGATGCAAATGACCTGTGGATCCAAACCTTTTAAAGAGAATAACATTAAATTCTCAAGTAAACGTGCGGTGGGATATTTACCCACGTCAAACAAGCCAATATTTTGCCCTTTTACAAAAAGCTGACCTAACGATCATAGAAGATTCTAAAATGATTTATCAAGTGTAACGGGCTATATTTTTGTAAGTAATGACTTATGGATTGGGAGTCAAAACTCAGTTCAAAATCCCCTCCTCCCCCTTTTCCTGACGATTGCATAAACTGATATATAAATACTAAAAAGAGTTTAAAATTGCTTAAAATAAAAGACACATTATGGGATTATTTCTCTCTACATTTGTGCATTGTGAATATCCATAGATGTATACTTTTTTCTTTAATCAAAACTTGAGTTTGCACTTTCCCTTCATCTCACAAACAAATAAAATAGATAAAAGGCAAATAGATCACAACAACAAAAAAATTTTTAGAGTTTATGTATGGAAAGAATTTAAAGCAATAAACAAATTTATGTAAATAAATTTTATTCACTCACTACAAATGAACACAAAAGTTATGTTATCCACGTTTGGGAAATTTCAGTAGTTCAATCCTAATAGCCAGGAATTTTATAAGAAAAAGATTTTTCTACACATGTTTTCAAAAATGGATACGCACACTTGAAACATGTTAAAGATTCAAATGACCTATGGATCCAATTCTTTTAAAGAGAATGACATGAAATTTTCAAGTGAACGTGCGGTGGGATATTTACCCGAGTCAAACAAGCCATTAATTTGCCCATTTACTAAAAGCTGACCTAACGATCATAGATAATTGTAAAGTGATTTATCATGTATAACGGGCTATATTTTTGTAAGTAATGACTTATGGATTGGGAGTCAACACTCAGTTAAAAATCCCCTGCCTCCCCCTCTTCCCGACTATTGAAGAACTTGGTATATAAAAACAAAAAAGAGTTTACAATCCAAAAAATTTATGAACACTTTTTGGAATTATCTCTCTCTACATTTGTGCATTGTGAAATTCCATTTTAGATATATACTTTTTTCTTAAATCAAAATTTGAGTTTTCACTTTCCCTTCATCTCGCTAACAAAAAAAAAAAAAAAGATATAAGGCAAATAGATTTCAAAAAAATGAAAATTTTAGAGTTTAAGAATGGAAGAGTTTAAACCAATAAACAAAAATAAAATTTATTCACACACCACAAATGAACACAAAAGTTTGCTATCCTAGTTTGGGAAATTCCACTAGTTCAACCATAATAGCTCTGAATTTTATAAGAAAGAGATTTTTCTACACATGTTTTAAAAAATGGATATGCATTCTTGAAACATGTTAAAGATGCAAATGGCCTATGGTTCCAAACCTTTTAGAGAGAATAACATTAAATTCTTAAGTGAACGTGTGGTGGGATATTTACCCGAGTCAAACATGCCATTATTTTTCCTATTTACAAAAAGCTAACCTAACGATCATAGATGATTGTAACAGGCCATATTTTGTATGGAATGACTTATGGATTGGGAGTCAACAGTCAGATAAAAATCACCCGTCTCCCCCTTTTCTCGACGATTGCAGAACATGATATATAAAAACTAAAAAGAGTTTACAGTCCCTAAAAATTAAAGACACTTTTTGGAATTATGTCTTTCTCTATTTGTGCATTGTGAATTTCAATTTAGATGTATACTTTATTCTTACATCAAAACTTGAGTTCTCACTTTTCCTAGATCTCGCAAACAAAAAAAAAAGACAATTGGCAAATAGATCACTACAAAATGAAAATTTTAGAGTTTATGTACGGAAGAATTTAAAGCAATAAACTAATGTAGGTAAAGAAAATTTATTTACACACCACAAATTAACACAAAAGTTATGTTATCCAAGTTTGGCAAATTCCACTAGTTCAACCCTTATAGCTCCGAATTTTATAAGAAATATATTTTTCTACACATGTTTTAAAAAATGGATATGCATGCTTGAAACATGTTCAAGATGAAAATGACCTATGGATCCAAACCTTTTAAAGAGAATAACATGAAATTCTCAAGTGAACGTGTGGTGGGATATTTACTCGTGTCAAACAAGCCATTAGTTTTCCCATTTACGAAAAGCTGACCTAACGATCATAGATGATTGTAAAGTGATTTATCATGTGTAACGGGCTATATTTTTGTAAGTAATGACTTATAGATTGGGAATCAACACTTAGTTAAAAATCGCTTGCCTCCCCCTTCTCCAAGACAATTGCATAACCTGATATATAAAAACAAAAAAGAGTTTACAATCCAAAAAATTTATGAATACTTTTTGGAATTATCTCTCTCTACATTTGTGCATTGTGAATTTCCCTTTTAGATGTATATTTTTTTCTTAAATCTAAACTTGAGTTTTCACTTTCCCTTCATCTCGCAAACAAAAAAAAATATACAAGGCAAATAGATCTCAACAAAATGAAAATTTTAGAGTTTAAGTATGGAAGAGTTTAAAGCAATAAACAAATATAAGTAAAGAAAATTTATTCACACACCACAAATGAAAAAAAAAGTTATGTTATCCAAGTTTTGGAAATTCCACTTGTTCAACCATAATAGCTCGGGCTATATTTTTGTAAGGAATGACATATGCATTAGGAATCAACACTCAGTTAAAATTCCCTCGCCTCCCCCCCCCCCCCCCCCCCCCCTTTTCCTGACGATTTCAGAATATGATATATAAAAACTACAAAGATTTTATAATCCCTAAAAATTACTGACACTTTTTGGAATTATATCTCTTTCTCATTTGTGCAATGTGCATTTCCATTTTAGATCTTTACTTTTTTCTTAAACCAAAACTTGAGTTTTCACTTTTCCTTCATCTCGCAAAAAAGAAAAAAAGATAAAAGGCAAATAGATCACAACAAGATGAAAATTTTAGAATTTTTGTAAAGAAATAATTTAAAGCAATAAACTAATGTTAGCAAAGAAAATTTATTCGCACACCACAAATGAGCAAAAAAATTTTGTTATCCAAGTTTGGGTAATTCTGCAAGTTCAACAATAATAGCTCGGATTTTTATAAGAGAGATTTTTCTACATATGTCTTAAAAAATGGATATGCATGCCTGAAACATGATAAAGATGCAAATGACCTATGGATCCAAACCTTTTAAAGAGAATAACATTAAATTCTCAAGTGAATGTGTGGTGGGATATTTACCTGAGTCAAACAAGCCATTATTTTGCCCATTTACAAAAAGTTGACGTAAAAATCATAGATGATTGTAAAGTAATTTATCATGCGTAACGGGCTATATTTTTGTTAGGAATGACTTATGGATTGGGAGTCAACACTCAGTTAAAAATCCCCCGCCACCCTATTTTCCCGACAATAGCAGAACCTGATATATAAAAACTAAAAAGAGTTTGCAATCCTTAAAAATTATAGGCACTTTTTGGAATTATCTCTCTCTAAATTTGTGCATTCTACATTTCCATTTTAGATGTATACTTTTTTCTTAAATCAAAACTTGAGTTTTCACTTTCCCTTCATCTCGTAAACAAAAAAAAGAGATAAAAGGCAATTAGATCACATCAAAATGAAAGTTTTAGATTTCATGTATGGAAAGAAATTAAAGAAATCAACAAATGTAAGAAAAGAAAATTTATTCACAAACCACAAATTAACACAAAAGTCTTGTTATCCAAGTTTGGGTAATTCCACTAGTTCAACCCTAATAGCTCGGAATTTTATAAGAAATAGATTTTTCTACACATGTTTTTAAAAATAGATATGCACACTTGAAACATGTTAAAGATGCAAATGACCTATGGATCCAAACCTTTTAAAGAGAATAACATTAAATTCTCTAGTGACCGTGCGGTGGGATATTTTCCCGAGTCAAACAAGCCATTATTTTGCCCATTTACAAAAAGCTGACCTAACAATCAGCGTAACGAGTTATAATTTTGTAAGGAATGACTTATGGATTGGGAGTCAACACTGAGTCAAAAATCCCCCGCCTCCCCCTTTTCCCGGCGACTGTAGAACATGATATATAAAAACTGAAAAACGTTTAAAATCGCTAAATATTACAGACACTTTTTGTAATTATCTCTCTCTACACTTGTTCATTGTGCATTTACATTTTAGATTTATTCTTTTTTCTTAAATCAAAACTTGAGTTTTCACTTTCACTTCATCTCGGAAACAAAAAAAAGAGATAAAAGGCAAAAAGATCATAACAAACTGAAAATTTTAGAGTTTATGTGTGGAAAGAATTTAAAGCAATAAAGAAATCTAAGTAAAGAAAATTTATGCAAACACCACAAATGAACATAAAAGTTTTGTTATCCAAGTTTGGGAAATTTCACTAGTTCAACCCTAATTGCTCGGAATATTATAAGAAAGAGATTTTTCTACACATGTTTAAAAACTGGATATGCATGCTTGAAACATGTTAAAGATGCAAATGACCTATGGATCCAAACCTTTTATAGAGAATAACATTAAAATCTCAAGTGAACGTACGGTGGGATATTTACTTGAGTCAAACAAGCAATTATTTGGCCCATTTACAAAAAGCTCACCTAACGATTATAGATGATTGTAAAGTGATTTATCATGAGTAACGGGCTATATTTTTGTAAGGAATGATTTATGGATTTGGAGTCAAAATTCCGTTCAAAATCCCCGCCTCCCCCATTTCCCGATGATTATAGAACCTGATATATATTAATACTTAAAAGTGTTTACAATCCCTAAAAATTATAGTCACTTTTTGGAATTATCTCTCTCTACATTTGTGAATTCTACATTTCCATTTTAGAAGTATAATAGTTTCTTAAATCAAAACTTGAGTTTCCACTTTCCCATCATCTCGTAAACATAAAATAGAGATAAAAGGCAATTAGATCACATCAAAATGGAAATATTATATTTTATGTATGGAAAGAATTCAAAGCAATAAGCAAATGTAAGTAATTAAAATTTATTCACACACCATAAATAAACACAAAACTTTACCTATCCAAGTTTGGGAAATTCCACTAGTTCAACCCTAATAGCTCGGAATTTTTAAGGAAAGAGATTTTTCTCCACATGTTTTAAAAAATGGATATGCATGATTGAAACATGTTAAAGATGCAAATGACATGTGGATCCAAACCTTTTAAAGAGAATAACATTAAATTCTCAAGTGAACGTGTGGTGGGATATTTACGCGAGTCAAACAAGTCATTATTATGCCCATTTACAAAAAGTTGACCTAACAATTATAGATGATTGTAATGTGATTAATCATGTGTAACGGGCTATATTTTTGTAAGAAATGACTTATAGATTGGGAGTAAACACTCAGTTAAAAATCCTACACCTGCCCCTTTTCCCAAAGATTGCAGAACCTGATATATTAAGACTAAAAAGAGTTTACAATCCCTAAAAATTACAAACACTTTTTGGTATTATCTCTCTCAACATTTGTGCATTGTGCATTTCCATTTTACATGTATACTTTTTTCTTAAATCAAAACTTAAGTTTTCACTTTCCCTTCATCTCGTAAACAAAAAAAAGAGATAAAAGGCAAATTGATCACAACAGACTAAAAGTTTTAGAGTTTATCTTTGGAAAGAATTTAAAGCAAACAACAAATGTAAGTACAGAAAATTTATTCTCACGCCACAAAAGAACACCAAAAATTTGTTATCCAAGTTTCAGAAATTGCACTAGTTCTACACTAATAGCTCGAAATTTTTTAAGAAAGAGGTTTTTCTACAAATGTTTTAAAAAATCGATATGCAAGCTTGAAACATGTTAAAGATTCAAATGATCTATGGATCCAAATCTTTCAAAGAGAATAACATTAAATTCTCAAGTGAACATACGGTAGGATATTTTCCAGAGTAAAACAAGCCATTATTTTGCCCATTTACAAAAAGCTGACCTAACGATTATAGGTGATTGAATAGTGATTTATCATGCACAACGGGCTATTTTTGTTAAGAATGACTTATGGATTGGGAGTCAACACTCAGTTAAAAATCCCCTGACTCCCTCTTTTCCCTACGATTGTAGAACCTGATATATAAAAACTTAAAAGAGTTTACGGTCCCTAAAAATTACAAACACTTTTTGGAATTATCTCTCTCTACATTTTTGCATTGTGTATTTCCATTTTTTATGTATACTTTTTTCTTAAATCAAAACTTGAGTTTTAACTTTCCCTTCATCTCGTAAACAAAAAAAAGAGATAAAAGGCAAATAGATCACAACAAACTGAAAATTTTAGAGTTTATGTATGGAAAGAATTTAAATCAATAAACAAATGTAAGTAAATAAAATTTATTCACACACCACAAATGAACACAAAACTTTCGTTATCCAAGTTTGGGAAATTCCACTAGTTCAACCCTAATAGCTTAGAATTTTATAAGAAAGAGATTTTTCTACACATGTTTTAAAAAATGGATATGCATACTTGAAACATGTTAAAGATGCAAATGACCTATGGATCCAAACCTTTTAAAGAGAATAACATTAAATTCTCAAGTGAACGTGCAGGGGGATATTTACCCGAGTCAAACAAGCCATTATTTTGCCCATTTACAAAGAGCTGACCTGACGATCATAGATTATTGTATAGTGATTTATCATGTGTAATGGGATATGTTTTTGTACGGAATGACTTATGGATTGGGAGTTAACACTCAGTTAAAAATCCCCTGCCTTCCCCTTTTCCTGACGATTGCAGAACCTGATATATAAAAACTAAAAAGAGTTTACAATCCCTAAAAATTACTGACACTTTTTGGAATTATCTCTCACTACATTTGTGCATTGTGCATTTCAATTTAAAACCTATACTCTGTTCTTAACTAAAAACTTGAGTTTTCACTTCCCTTTCATCTCGTAAACAAAAAAAAGAGATAAAAGGCAAATAGATCATAACAAAATGAAAATTTTAGAGTTTATGTACGGAAACAATTTAAAGCAATAAACAAATGTAAGTAAGGAAAATTTATTCTCATCCCACAAATGAACACACAAGTTTTGTTATCTAGGTTTTAGTAATTCCACTAGTTAAACCCAAATAGCTCGGAATTTTATAAGAAAGAAATTTATCTACATATGTTTTAAAAAATGGATATGCATGCTTGAAACATGTTAAAGATGCAAATGACCTATGGATCCAAATCTTTTAAAGAGAATAACATTAAATTCTCAAGAGAACGTGTGGTAGGATATTTACCCGAGTCAAACAAGCCATTATTTTGCCCATTTACAAAAAGCTGACCTAACAATCATACATGATTGTAAAATGATTTATCATACATAACGGGCTATATTTTTGTAAGGAATGGCTTATGGATTGGGAGTCAACACTCAGTTAAAAATCCCATGCCTCCCCCTCTTCCCAACTATTGATGTACCAGATATATAAAAACTAAAAAGAGCTTAAAATCCCTAAAAATTACAAACACTTTTTGGAATTATCTCTCTCCCAATTTGTGCATTGTGCATTTCCATTTTAGATGTATACTTTTTTCTTAAATAAAAACTTGAGTTTTCACTTTCCCTTCATCTCGTAAAGAAAAAAAAGAGATAAAAGCCAAATACAACACAACAAAATGAAAATTTTAGAGTTTTTGTATGGAAAGAATTTAAAGTAATGAACAAAGGTAAGAAAATAAAATTTATTCACACACCACAAATGAACACAAAGTTTTTGCTATGCAAGTTTCGGTAATTCTACTAATTCAACCCTAATAGCTGGGAATTTTATAACGAAGAGATTTTTCTACACATGTTCTAAAAAATAGATATGCCTGCTTGAAACATGTTAAAGATACAAAGGACCTATGGATCCAAACCTTTTAAAGATAATAAAATTAAATTCTCAAGTGAACGTGCGGTGGGATATTTACCCGAGTCAAACAAGCAATTATTTTACCCATTACCTAAAGCTGACCTAACAATAATAGATGATTGTAAAGTTATTTATCATGCGTAACAGGCTATATTTTTGGAAGGAATGACTTATGGATTGGGAGTCAACACTCAGTTAAAAATCCCCCGCCACCCCCTTTTCCCAACGATTGCAGAATCTGATATATAAAAACTAAAAAACGTTTAAAATCCCAAAAAATTACTGGCACTTTTTTGAATTATCTCTTTCTACATTTGTGCATTCTACAGTTCCATTTTAGATTGATACTTTTTTCTTAAATCAAAACTTGAGTTTTCACTTTTCATTCATCTCGTAAACATAAAAAAGAGATAAAAGGCAAATGAATCACATCAAAATGAAAGTTTTAGAGTTTATGAATGGAAAGAATTTGAAGCATTGAACAAATTTAATAAATTAAAATTTATTCACAAACCACAAATGAACACAAAAGTCATGTTATCCTAGTTTGGATGATTCCCCTAGAGCAACCCTAATAGCTTGAAATTTTATAAGAAAGAGATGATTGTACGCATGTTTTAAAAAATAGATATGCACACTTGAATCATGTTCAAGATGAAAATGACCTATGGATCCATACCTTTTAAAGAGAATAACATTAAATTCTCAAGTGAACGTGCGGTGGGATATTTTCCCGAGTCAAACAATCCATTATTTTGCCCATTTACCAAACGCTGACCTAACAATCAGCGTAATAGGGTATATTTTTGTGAGGCATGACGTATGGATAGGGAGTCAACACACAGTTAAAAATCCCCCGCCTGCCCCTTTTCCCAATGATTGCCGAACCTGATATATAAAAACTGAAAAGGTGTTTACAATCCCTAAAAATTACGGACACTTTTTGGAATTATCTCTCCCTACATTTGTACATTGTGCATTTCCATTTTAGATGTATACTTTTATCTTAAATCAAAACTTGAGTTTTCACTTTCCCTTCATCTTGTAAACAAAAAAAAGAGATAAAAGGCACAAAGATCACAACAAACTGAAAATTTTAGAGTTTATGTATGGAAAGAATTTAAAGCAATAAAAAAATGTAAGTAAAGAAAATTTATTCACACACCACAAATGAACACAAAAGTTTTGTTATCAAAGTTTGGGAAATTCCACTAGTTCAACCCTAATTGCTCAGAATTTTATAAGAAAGAGATTTTTCTACACATGTTTTAAAAAATGGATATGCATGCTTGAAACATGTTAAAGATAAATATGACCTATGGATCCAAACCTTTTAAAGAGAATAACATTAAAATCTCAAGTGAACGAGCGGTGGGATATTTACTCGAGTCAAACAAGCGATTATTTTGCCAATTTAGAAAAAGCTGACCTAACGATCATAGATGATTGTAAAGTGATTTATCATGCGTAATGGGGTATATGTTTATAAGGAATGACTTATGGATTGCGAGTCAACACTCAGTTAAAACTTCCCCGCCTCCCTCTTTTCTCGTCGATTGCAGAACCAGATATATAAAAACTAAAAAAAGTTTACAATCACTAAAAATAATAAACACTTTCTCGAATTATCTCTCTCTATATTTGTTCATTGTACATTTCCATTTTAGATATATACTTTTTTCTTAAATCAAAACTTGAGTTTTCACTTTCCCTTCATCTCGTAAACATAAAAAAGAACTAAAAGGCAAAGAGATCACTTCAAAATGATAGTTTTAGAGTTTATATATGGAAAGAATTTAAAGCAATGAACAAATGTAAGAAAAGAAAATTTATTCGCAAACCACAAATTAACACAAAAGTCTTGCTATCCAAGTTTGGGTAATTCCACTAGTTCAACCCTAATAGCTTGGAATTTTATAAAAAAGAGATTTTTCTATACATGTTTTAAAAAATAGATATGCCTGCTTGAAACTTGTTAAAGATGCAAATTACCTAAGGATCGAAAACTTTTAAAGAGAATAACATTAAATTCTCAAGTGAACGTGCCGTGGGATATTTTACCGAGTCAAACAATCCATTATTTTGCCGATTTACAAAAAGCTTACCTAACGATCAGCGTAACGGACTATATTTTTGTAAGGAATGACTTATGGATTGGGAGTCAACAGTCAGTTAAAAATCCCCCGCCTCCCCCTTTTCCTGACAATTACAGAACCTGATATATAAAAACTGAAAAGCGTGTACAATCCTTTAAAAATTATGGACAGTTTTTGGAATTATCTCTCTCTATATTTGTGCATTGTGCATTTCCATTTTAGAAGTATAATTTTTTCTTAAATAAAAACTTGCGTTTTCACTTTCCCCGCATCTCGTAAACAAAAAAAAGAGATAAAAGGCAAGTGGAGCACAACAAAATGAAAATTTTACAGTTTATGTATGGAAAGAATTTAAAGCAATGAACAAAAGTAAGAAATTAAAATTTATTCACACACCACAAATGAACACAAAATTTTTGCTATCCAAGTTTCGGTAATTCCACTAGTTCCACCCTAATAGCTCGGAATTTTATAAGAAAAAGATTTTTCTACACATGTTTTAAAAAATAGATATGCCTGCTAGAAACATGTTAAAGATACAAATGACCTATGGATCCAAACCTTTTAAAGTGAATAAAATTAAATTCCCAAGAGAACGTGCGATGGGATAGTTATCCAAGTCAAACCTACGATTATTTTACCCATTTACCTAAAGCTGACCTAACGATCATAGATGATTGTAAAGTGATTTATCATGTGTAACAGGCTATATTTTTGGAAGGAATGACTTATGGATAGGGAGTCAACACTCAGTTAAAAATCCCCCGCCACCCCCTTTTCCCGATGATTGCAGAACCTGATATATAAAAACTAAAAAGAGTTTACAATCCCTAAAAATTACAGGCACTTTTTGGAACTATCTTTCTCTACATTTGTGCATTCTACATTTCCATTTTTGATTGATGGATTTTTCTTAAATCAAAACTTGAGTTTTCACTTACCCTTCATCTCGTAAACATAAAAAAGAGATAAAAGGCAAATACATCACAACGAAATGAAAGTTTTAGATTTTGATGTGTGGAAAGAATTTGAAGCAATGAACAAATGTAATAAAAGTAAATTTATTCACAAACCATAAATTACACAAATGTCTTGTTATCCAAATTTGGGTAATTCCACTAATTCAACCCTAATAGCTCAGATTTTTATAAGAAAGAGAATTTTTTACACATGTTTTAAAAGGACATATGCACGCTTGAATCATGTTAAAGATTAAAATGACCTATGGATCCAAACCTTTTAAAGAGAATAACATTAAATTCTCAAGTGAACATGCAGTGGGATATTTTCCCGAGTCAAACAAGCCATTATTTTGCCCTATTACAAAAAGCTGACCTAACGATTAGCGTACCGGGCTATATTTTTGTAAGGAATGACTTTTGGATTGGGAGTCAATACTCAGTTTAAAATCCCCCGCTTCGCCCTTTTCCTGAAGATTGCAAAACCTGATATATAAAAACTGAAAAGTGATTACAATCCCTAAAAATTACGGACACTTTTATGAATTATCTCGCTCTACATTTGTGCATTGTGAATTTTCATTTTAGATGTATACTTTTATTTTAAATCAAAACATGAGTTTTCACTTTCCCTTCATCTCGAAAAAAGAAAAGAGATAAAAGACAAAAAGATCAGAACAAATTGAAAATTTTAGAGTTTATTTATGGAAAGAATTTTAAGCAATAAAAAAATGTAAGTAAAGAAAATTTTTTTAGACACCACAAATGAACAAAAAAGTTTTGTTATCCAAGTTTGGGAAATTCCACTAGTTCAACCCCAATTGCTCGATATTTTATAACAAAGAGATTTTTCTACACATGTTTTAAAAAATGGATATGCATGCTTGATACATGTTAAAGATGGAAATGACCTATGGATCCAAACCTTTTATAGAGAATAACATTAAAATCCCAAGTGAATGTGCAGTGGGATATTTACTCGAGTCAAACAAGCTATTATTTTGCCCATTTACAAAAAGTTGACCTAACAATCATAAATGATTCTAAAGTGATTTATCATGCATAACAGGCAATAGTTTTGTAAGAAATGACTTATGGATTGCGAATCAACACTCAGTGAAAAATTCCCCCCTCCCCCTTTTCTCGACGATTGCAAAACATGATATATAAAAACTAAAAAAAGTTTACAATCCCTAAAAATTACAAACATTTCAGGAATTATCTCCCCCAATATGTGTACATTGTGCATTTCCATTTTAGATGTATGCTTTTTCTTAAATCAAGCCTTGAGTTTTCACTTTCCCTTCATTTCGTAAACATAAAAAAGAGATAAAAGGCAAAGACATGACTTCAAAATTAAAGTTTTAGAGTTTATGTATGGAAAGAATTTAAAGCAATGAACAAATGTAAGAAAAGAAAATTTATTCACAAATCACAAATGAACACAAAAGTCTTGTTATCCAAGTTTGGGTAATTCCACTAGTTCAACCCTAATAGCATTGGAATTTTATTAGAAAGAGATTTTTATACACATGTTTTAAAAAATAGATATGCCCGCTTGAAACATGTTAAAGATGCAAATGACCTAAGGACCCAAACATTTTAAAGAGAATCACTTTAAATTCTCAAGTGAACGTGCGGTGGGATATTTTCCTGAGTCAAGCAAGCTATTATTTTGCCCATTTACAAAAAGTTGACCTAACGATCAGCGTAACGGGCTATATTTTCGTAAGGAATGACTTATGGATTGGGAGTCAACACTCAGTTAAAAATCTCCCGCCTCCCCCTTTTCCTGATGATTGCAGAACCTTATATATAAAAACTAAAAAGTGTTTACAATCCCTAAAAATTACGGACATTTTTTGGAATTATCTCTCTCTACATTTGTGCATTGTGCATTTGCATTTTAGATGTATACGTTTATCTTAAATCAAAACTTGATTATGCACTTTCCCTTCATCACGTAAACAAAAAAAAGAGATAAAAGGCAAAAAGATCAGAACAAACTGAAAATGTTAGAGTTTATGTATGGAAAGGATTTAAAGCAATAAACAAATGTAAGTAAGGAAAATTTATTCACACACCACAAATGAACACAAAAGTTTCGTTATCCATGTTTGGGAAATTCCACTAGTTCAACCCTAATTGCTCGGAATTTTATAAGAAAGAGATTTTTCCACACATGTTTTAAAAAATGGATATGCATGCTTGATACATGTTAAAGATGCAAATGACCTATGGATCCAACACCTTTTATAGAGAACAAGCTATTATTTTTCCATTTACAAAAATCTGACCTAACGATCATAGATTATTGTAAAGTGATTTAACATGCGTAACTAGCTATATTTTTTTAAGGAATGACTTATGGATTGCGAGTCAACACTCAGTTAAAAATTCCCCACCTCCCCCTTTTCTCGACGATTGCAGAACCTGATATAAAAAAACTAAAAAAATATTACAATCACTAAAAATTATAAACACTTTCTGGAATTATCTCTCTCTATATTTGTTCATTGTAATTTCCCTTTTAGATGTATACTTTTTCTTAAATCAAAACTTGAGTTTTCACTTTCCCTTCATCTCGTAAACATCAAAAAAAAATAAAAGGCAAAGAGATCACTTCAAAATGAAATTTTTAAAGTTTATGTACGGAAAGAATTTATAGTAATGAAAAAATGTAAGAAATGTAAATTTATTCACAAACCACTATTTAATACAAAAGTTTTGCTATCCAAGTTTGGGTAATTCCACTAGTTCAACCCTAATAGCTCGGAATTTTATAAGAATGAGATTTTCCTACACATGTTTTAAAAAATAGATATGCCCGCTTGAAACATGTTAAAGATGCAAATTACCTAAGGATCGAAACCTTTTAAAGAGAATAACATTAAATTCTGAAGTGAACGTGCAGTGGGATATTTTCTCGAGTCAAACAAGCCATTATTTTTCCCATTTACAAAAAGCTGACCTAACGATCAGCGTAACGAGCTATATTTTTGTAAGAAATGACTTATGGATTGGGAGTCAACACTTAGTTAAAAATTCCCTGCCTCCCTCTTTTCCCGACGATTGAAGAACCTGATATATAAAAACTGAAAATTGTTTACAATCCCTAAAAATTACAGACACTTTTTGGAATTATCTGTCTCTACATTTGAGTATTGTGCATTTCCATTTAAGATGATACTTTATCTTAAATCAAAACTTGAGTTTTCACTATCCCTTCATCTCGGAAACAAAAAAAAAAAAGAGATAAAAGGCTGAAAGATCACAACAAACTGAAAATTTAAGTGTTTATGTATGGAAAGAATTTAAAGAAATAAACAAATGTTAGTAAAGAAAATTTATTCACACCCCACAAATGAACACAAAAATTTTGTTATCCAAGTTTGGGAAATTCCACTGGTTCAACCCTAATTGCTCGGAATTTTAAAAGAAAGATTTTTCTACACATGATTTAAAAAATGGATATGCATGCTTGAAACATGTTAAAGATGCAAATGACCTATAGATCCAAAAAAAATTTAGAGAATAAAATTAAAATCTCATGTGAACATGCGGTGGGATATTTACTTGAGTCATACAAGTTATTATTTTGCCCATTTACAAAATGTTGAACTAAAGATCATAGATGATTGTAAAGTGATTTATCATACGTAATGGGCTATATTTTTGTATGGAATGACTTATGGATTGCGAGTCAGCACTTAGTTAAATATTCCCCGCCTCCCCCTTTTCTTGATGATTACAGAACCTGATATATAAAAACTAAAAAAAGTTTACAATCCCTAAAAATTACGATCACTTTTTGGAATTATCTCTCTCTATATTTTTGTATTGTGCATTTCAATTTTAGATGGATACTTTTTTCTTAAATCAAAACTTGAGTTTTTACTTTCCCTTAATCTTGTAAGCGAAAAAAAGAGATAAAAGGCAAATAGATCACAACAAACTGAAAATTTTAGAGTTTATAATGGAAAGAATTTAAAGCAATAAAAAAATATAAATAAATAAAATTATTCACACAACACAAATAAACACAAAAGTTTTGTTATCCAAGTTTGGGAAATTCCACAAGTTCAAACCTAATAGCTAGGAATTTTATAAGAAGATATTTTTCTACACATGTTTTTAAATTATCTCTCTATACATTTGTGCGTTGTGTATTTCCATTTTAGATGCATACTTTTTACTTAAATCAAAACTTGAGTTTTCACTTTCCCTCCATCTCGTAAACAAAAAAAGGAGATAAAAGGCAAATAGATCTCAAAAAAATGAAAATTTTAGAGTTTATGTATGGAAAGAATTTATAGCAATAAACAAATGTAAGTAAAGAAAATTTATTCACAGACCACAAACGAATACAAAAGTTTTGTTATCCAAGTTTGGGAAATTCCACTAGTTCAACCCTAATAGCTCGAAATTTTATAAAAAAGAGATTTTTCTACATATGTTTTAAAAAAAGGATGTGCATGCTTGAAACATGTAACAAATGCAAATGACCTACGGATCCAAACCTTTTAAAGAGAATAACATTAAATTCTCAAGTGAACGTGCGGTGGGCTATTTACCCGAGTGAAACAAGCCAATATTTTGCCAATTGACAAAAAGTTGAACGAAGGATCATAGTTGATTGTAAAGTGATTTATCATGCGTATCGGGCTATATTTTTTTAAGAAATGACTTATAGATTGGGAGTCAACACTCAGTTAAAAGTCCCCCGCCTCCACTATTTCCCAATGATTGCAGAACAAAATATATAAAAACTAAAAAGAGTTACAATTCCTAAAAATTACAAACACTTTTTGGAATTATCTCTCTCTAAATTTTTGGATTGTTCATTTCCATTTTAGATGTATACTTTTTTCTTAAATCAAAACATGAATTTTCACTTTCCCTTCATCTCGTAAACAGAAAAAAAAAGATAAAAGGCAAATAGATCACAACAAACTGAAAATTTAAGAGTTTATGTATGGAAAGAATTTAAAGCAATGAACAAATGTAAGTAAAGAAAATTTATTCACTCACCACAAATGAAGACAAAAGTTTCATTATCCATGTGTTGGAAATTCCACTAGTTCAACCCACATAGCTCAGAATTTTATAAGAAAGAGATTTTTCTACTCATGTTTTAAAAAATGGATATGCATGCATGAAACAAGTTAAAGATGCAAATGACCTATGGATGCAATCCTTTTAAAGAGAATAACATTAAATTCACAAGAGAACGTGCGGTGGGATATTTACCCGAATCAAACAAGCCATTATTTTGCCCATTAACAAAAAGCTGACCTAACGATCATAGATGATTGTAAAGTGATTTATCATGCGTAATGGGCTATATTTTTGCACGGAATGATTTATGGATTGGGAGACAACACTCTGTTAAAAATCCCCCGCCTCCCCCTTTTCCTGACGATCGCAGAACCTGATATATAAAAACTAAAAAGAGTTTACAATCCCTAAAAATTACAAACACTTTTTGGAATTATCGCTCTCTACATTTGTGCATTGTGCATTTCCATTTTAGATGTATACTTTTTTCTTAAATCAAAACTTGAGTTTTCATTTTCCCTTCATCTTGTAAACCAAAAAAAGAGGTAAAAGGCAAATAGCTCACAACAAAATGAAAAGTTTAGAGTTGAAGTATGGGAAGAATTTAAAACAATAAACAAATGTAAGTGAAAAAAATTTATTCCCACACCACAAATTAACACAAAAGTTTTGTTATCCAAGTTTGGGAAATTCCTTTTAGTACAACCCTAATAGCTCGGAATTTTATAAGAAAGAGATTTTTCTACACATGTTTTAAAAAATGGATATGCATGCTTGAAACATGTTCAAGATGTAAATGACCTATGGATCCAAACCTTTTAAAGAGAATAACATTAAATTCTCAAGTGAACGCGCGATGGGATATTTACACGAGTCAAACAAGCCATTGTTTTGCCCATTTACGAAAAGCTGAACTATGGATCATTGATGATTTTAAAGTGATTTATCATGCATAACGAGCTATATTTTTTAAGGAATGAATTATGGATTAGGAGTCAGCACTCAATTAAAAATCCCCTGACTCCCCCTTTTCCCAACGATTGTAGAACCTGATATATTAAAACTAATAACAGTTTACAATCTCTAAAATTTAAAAAAACTTTTTTGGAATTATCTCTCTCTACAATTTTTCATTGTGCATTTCCAGTTTAGATGTATACTTTTTTCTTAAATAAAAAATTGAGTTTTCACTTGCCCTTCATCTTATAAACAAAAAAAAAGAGATAAATGGCAAATAGATCACAACAAATTGAAATTTTTAGAGTTTATGTTTGGAAAGAATTTAAAGCAATAAAAAAATTTTAAAAATAAAATTATTCAGACACGACAAATGAACACAAAATTTTTGTTATCCAAGTTTGGGAAATTCAACCGTAAGAGCTTGGAATTTTATAAGAAGATATTTTTCTACACATGTTTTAAAAAATGGATATGCATGCTTTAAACATGTTAAATATTCAAATGACCTATGGATCCAAACCTTTAAAAGAGAATAACATTAAATTCTCAAGTGTTACGTGCAGTGGGATATTTACCCGAGTCAAATAAGCCATTAGTTTGCCCATTTACAAAAAGGTGACCTAACGATCATACATGATTGTAAAGTGATTTATCATTCGTAATGGGTTATACTTTTGTAAAGAATGAGTTATGGATTGGGAGTCAACACTCAGGTAAAAATTCTCTGCCTCCCCCTTTTCCCGACGATTGTAGAACCTGAAATAGAAAAATAAAAAGAGTATCCAATCCCTAAAAATTACGGACACTTTTTGGAATTATTTCTCTCTTCTTTTTTGCATTGTCCATTTGCATTTTAAACGTATACTTTTTCTTAAATAAAAACTTGAGTTTTCACTTCCCCTTCATCTCGTAAACAAAAAAATGAGATAAAAGGCAAATTGATCACAACAAAATGAAAATTTCAGAGTTTATGTTCGGAAACAATTTAAAACAATAAACAAATGTAAGTAAGGAAAATTTATTCATACCCTACAAATGAACACAAATGTTTTGTTATCCAAGTTTGGGTAATTCCACTAGTTCAACCCTAATAGCTCGGAATTTTATAAGAAAGAGATTTATCTATATATGTTTTAAAAAAGGGATATGCATTCTTGAAACATGTTAAAGATTCAAATGACCTATGGATCCAAATATTTTAAAGAGAATATCATTAAATTCTCAAGAGAACGTGCAGTGGGATATTTACCTTAGTCAAACAAGCCATTATTTTGCCTAGTTACAAAAAGCTAACCTAAGGATCATAGGTGATTGTAAAGTGATTTATCATGCATAACGGGATATATTTTTGTTTGGAATGACTTATGGATTGGGAGTCATCACTCAGTTAAAAATCCCCCACCTCCCCCTTTTCCCGACTATTGAAGAACGTGACCTATAAATACTAAAAAGAGTTTACAATCCCAAAAAATGACAAATACTTTTTGGAATTATCTCTCTCTACATTTGAGCATTGGGCATTTCCATTTTAGATGTATACTTTTCACTTAAATAAAAACTTGATTTTTCACTGTCCCTTCATCTCGTAAACAAAAAAAAGATATAAATGGCAAATACATCACAAAAAAATGAAAATTTTAGAGTTTATGTATGGAAAGAATTTAAAGCAATAAACAAAAGTAAGTAAATAAAATTTATTCACACACCACAAATGAGCACAAAAGTTTTGTTTTCCAAGTTTGGGAAATTCCACTAGTTTAACCCTAATAGCTCGGAATTTTATAAGAAAGAGATTTTTCTACAGATCTTTTAAAAAATGGATATGCATGCTTGAAATATGTGGTAGTTTCAAATGACCTATGGATCCAAACCTTTTAAAGAGAATAACATTAAATTCTCAAGTGAACGTGCGGTGGGATATTTACCCTATTAAAAAAAGCCATTATTTTGCCCATTTAAAAAAACTTGACCTAACGATTATAGGTAATTGTAAAGTGTTTTATCATGCATAACGGGCTATATTTTTTTAAGAAATGACATATGGATTGGGAGTCAACACTCAATTAAAAATCCCCCGCCTCCCCCTTTTATCGAAGATTGCTGAACCTGATATATAAAAACTAAAAAGAGTTTACAATCCCTAAAAATTACAGGCACTTTCATGCATTATCTCTATCTAAATTTGTGCATTGTGGATTTCCATTTTAGATATATAATTTTTTATTAAATCAAACTTGAGTTTTCACTTTTCCTTCATCTCGTAAAAAAAAAAAAGAGATAAAATTCAATTAGATCACAACAAACTGAAAATTTTAGAGTTTATGTATGGAAAGAATTTAAAGCTATAAACGAATGTATGTAAAGAAAATTTATTCACACACAACAAATGAACATGAAAGTTTTGTTATCCAAGTTTGGGAAATTCCACTAGTTCAACCCTAATTGCTCAGAATTTTATAAGAAAGAGATTTTTCTACACATGTTCTAAAAAATGGATATGCATGCTTGAAACATATTAAAGATGCAAATGACCTATGGATCCAAACCTTTTAAAGAGAATAATATTAAATTCTCAAGTGAACGTGCGGTGGGATATTTACCCGAGTCAAACAAGCGTTTATTTTTCCCATTTACAAAAAGTTGACCTAACGATCATAGATAATTGTAAAGTTATTTATCAAGTGTAGTAGGCTATATTTTTGTAAGGAAGGATTTTTGGATTGGGTGTCAACACTCAGTTAAAAATCCCCCCCACCCCCTTTTCCCGACGATTACAAAACCTGATATATAAAAACTAAAAAGAGTTTACAATCCCTAAAAATTACAGGCACTTTTTGGAATTATATCTCTCTACATTTGTGCATTGTGCATTTCCATTTTTTCTTAAATCAAAACTTGAGTTTTCACTTTCCCTTCATCTCGTAAACAAAAAAAAGAGATAAAAGGTAAGTAGATCACAACAAACTGAAAATTTTAGATTTTATGTTGGGAAAGGATTTAAAGCAATAAAAAAATTTAAATAAATAAAATTATTCACACACGACAAATGAACACTAAATTTTTGTTTTCCAAATTCGGGAAATTCCACTAGTTCAACACTAATTGCTCTGAATTTTATAAGAAGATATTTTTCTACACATGTTTGGAAAAATGGATATGAATTCTTTAAACATGTTAAAGATGCAAATGACCTATGGATCCAAATATTTTAAAGAGAATAACACTAAATTCTGAAGTGTACGTGCGATGGGATATTTACCCGAGTCAAATAAGCCATTAGTTTGCCCATTTACAAAATGGTGACCTAACAATCATAGATGATTGTAAAATGATTTATTATTCGTAACGGGCTATATTTTTGTAAGGAATGACTTATAGATTGGGAGTCAACACTAAGTTAAAAATCCCCCGCCTCCCCTTTTTCCCGACGATTGCAGAACCTAAAATATAAAAACTTAAAAGAGCTTCCAATCCCTAAAAATTACAGACACTTTTTGGAATTATCTCTTTCGACTTTTGTGCATTGTGCATTTCCATTTTAAATGTATACTTTTGTCTTAAATAAAAACTAGATTTTTCACTTCCCGTTCATCTCGTAAACAAAAAAAACAGATAAACGACAAATAGATCACAACAAAATGAAAATTTTAGACTTTATGTATGGAAACAATTTAAAGCAATAAACAAATGTAAGTAAAGAAAATTTATTCACACCCTACAAATGAACACAAATGTTTTGTTATCAAAGTTCGGGTAATCCGACTAGTTCAACCCTAATTGCTCGGAATTTTATAAGAAAGAGATTTATCTATATACGTTTTAAAAAATGGATATGCTTGCTTGAAACATGTTAAAGATGGACATGACCTATGTATCCAAATCTTTTCAAGAGAATAACATTAAATTTTCAAGAGAACGTGCGGTGGGATATTTACCTGAGTCAAACAAGCCATTATTTTGCCCATTTACAATAAGTTGACCTAACGATCATAGATGATTGTAAAGTGATTTATCATGCATAACGGGCTATATTTTTGTATGGAATGACTTATGGATTATCATTCAACACTCAGTTAAAAATCCCCTCGCCTCCCCCGTTTCCCGACTATTGAAGAAACAAATATATAAATACTAAAAAGAGTTTACAATCCCGAAAAATTACAAACACTTTTTGAAATTATCTCTCTCTCTACATTTGAGCATTGCGCATTTTCATTTTAGATGTATATTTTTTTCTTAAATAAAAATTTCAGTATTCACCTTCCCTTCATCTTGTAAACAAAAAAAAAAAGATATAAATAGCAAATAGATAACAACAAAGTGAAAATTTTAGAGTTTATGTATGGAAATAATTTAAAGCAATAAAAAAATGTAAGTAAAGAAAATTGATTCACACACCACAAATGAACACAAAAGTTTTGTTTTCCAAGTTTGGGAAATTCCACTAGTTCAACCCTAATAGCTCGGAATTTTATAAGAAAGAAATTTTTCTACAGATCTTTTAAAAAATGGATATGCATGCTTGAAATATGTGATAGATGAAAATGACCTATGGATCCAAACCTTTTACAGAGAATAACATTAAATTCTCAAGTGAACGTGCGGTGGGATATTTACCCGAGTCAAAAAAGCCATTATTTTGCCCATTTACAAAAAATCGACTTAACGATTATAGGTGATTGCAAAGTGATTTATCATGCATAACGGGCTATATTTTTGTAAGAAATGATTTATGGATTGGAAGTCAACACTCAGTTAAAAATCCCCGCCTCCCCCTTTCCATGATGATTGTTGAACATGATATATAAAAACTAAACAAAGTTTACTACCCCAAAAAATTACAAACACATTTTAGAATTATCTCTCTCTATATTTGTGCATTTTTCATTTCTATTTTAGATGTATACTTTTTTCATTCCCTTCATCTCGAAAACAGAAAAAAGAGATAAAAGGCAAATAGATCACAACAAACTGAAAATTTTAGAGTTTAAGTAAGGAAGGAATTTAAAGCAATATACAAAATAAAGAAAAGAAAATTTATTTATACACCACATACAAATACAAAATTTTTGTTATCCAAGTTTGGGAAATTCCACTACTTCAACCGTAGTAGCTCTGAATTTTATAAGAGAGCGATTTTTCTACATATATTTTAAAAAATGGATATGCTTGCTTGAAACATGTTAAAGATGAAAATGACCTATGGATCCAAACCTTTTAAAGAGAATAACACTAAATTCTCAAGTGAACGTGCGGTGGGATATTTACCCGAGTCAAACAAGCCATTAACTTGCCCATTTACAAAATGCTGCATTAAGGGTCATAGATGATTGTAAAGAGATTTATTATGAATAACAGGATATAATTTTTTAAGGAATCACTTATGGATTGGGAGTCAACACTCAGTTAAAAATCCCCCACCACCCCCTTTTCCCGGTGATTACAAAACCTGATATATCAAAACTAAAAACAGTTTACAATCCCTAAAAATTACAAGCACTTTCATGAATTATGTCTCTCTAAATTTGTGCATTGTGCATTTAAATTTTAGATATATACTTTTTTCTTAAATCAAAACTTGAGTTTTCACTTTCCCTTCATCTCGTAAATAAAAAAAGAGATTAAATTCAAATTGATCACAACAAACTGAAAATTTTAGAGTTTATTAATGGAAAGAATTTAAAGCAATAAACAAATGGAAGTAAAGAAAATTTATTCACACACCACAAATGAACCCTAAAGTTTTGTTATCCAAGTTTGGGAAATTCCACTAGTTCAACCTTAATAGCTCAGAATTTTATAAGAAAGAGATTTTTCTACACATGTTCTAAAAAATGTATATGTATGCTTGGAACATGTTAAAGATGCAAATGACCTATGGATCCAAACCTTTTAAAGAGAATAATATTAAATTCTCAAGTGAACATGGGGTGGGATATTTACCTCAGTCAAACCAGCGTTTATTTTGCCCATTTACAAAAAGCAGATCTGACGATCATAGATGATTGTAAAGTTATTTACCATGTGTAATGGGCTATATTTTTGTAATGAAGGACTTATGGATTGGGTGTCAACACTAAGTTAAAAATCCCCCGCCACCCCCTTTTCCCGACGATTGCAGAACCTGATATTTAAAAACTAAAAAGAGTTTACAATCCCTAAAAATTATAGGCACTTTTTGGAATTATCTCTCTCTACATTTGTGGATTTTGCATTTCCATTTTAGTTGTATACTTTTTTCTTAAATCAAAACTTGAGTTTTCACTTTCCCTTCATCTCGTAAACAAAAAAAAGATATAAAAGGAAAAAAGATCACAACAAAACAAAAAATTTTGAGTTTATGTATGTAAAGAATTTCAAGAAATTAAAAAATGTAAGTGAAGAAAATTTATTCACATATCACAAATGAACTCAAAACTTTTGCTATCCAAGTTTAGCAAATTCTACTAGTTCAACCCTATTAGCTCGGAATTTTATAAGAAAGATTTTTCTACACATGTTTTAAAAAATGGATATGCATGATTGAAATAAGTTAAAGATGCAAATGACCTTTGGATCCAAACCCTTTAAAGAGAATAAAATTAAATTCTCAAGGGAACGTCCGGTGGGATATTTACCAGAGTCAAACAAGCCATTATTTTTCTATTTACAAAAAGCTGACCTAACGATCGTAGATGATGGTGAAATGATTTATCATGTGTAATGGGTTATATTTTTGTAAGGAATGACTTATGGATTGGGAGTCAACACTCAGTTAAAAATCCCCCTCCTACCCCTTTTCCAGATGTTTTCTGACCTTAATATATAAAAACTAAAAAGAGTTTACAATCCCTAAAAATTACTGACACTTTTTGGATTTATCTCTCTCTACATTTGTGCATTGTGCATTTCCATTTTATATGTGTACTTTTTTCTTTAATAAAATCTTGAGTTTTCACTTTCCTTTCATCTCGTAAACAAAAAAAATGTGATAAAAGGCAAATAGATCACAACAAAATAAAAATTTTAGAGTTTATGGATGAAATGTATTTAAAGCAATAAACAAATGTATGTAAAGAAAATTTATTCACACACCACAAATGAACACAAAACTTTTGTGATCCAAGTTTGGGAAATTCCACTATTTCAACCCTAATCGCTCGAAATTTTATAAGTAAGAGATTTTTCAACACATGTTTTTAGAAATGAATATGCATGATTGAGACATGTTAAAGATTCAAATCACCTATGGATCCAAACCTTTTAAAGAGAGTAACATTAAATTCTTAAGTCAACATGCAGTGGGATATTTACCCGAGTCAAACAAGCCATTATTTGGCCCAATTACAAAAAGCTTACCTAACGATCATAGATCATTGTACAGTGATTTATCCTATGTAATGGGCTATATTTTTTTAAGGAATGACTTATGGATTGGGAGTTAAAAATCCTCCACCTCCCCCTTTTGCCGACAAATGCAGAACATGCTATATAAAAACTAAAAAGTGTTTACAATCCCTAAAAATTACAGACAGTCTTTCAAATTATCTCTCTCTAAATTTGTGCATTGTTCGTTTCCAGTTTAGATGTATACTTTTTTCTTAATTCAAAACTTGAGTTTTCACTTTCCCTTCATCTCAGATGCAAAGAAAAAGAGATAAAAGGCAAATACATCACATCAAAATAAAAATTTTAGAGTTTATGTAAGGAAATAATTTAAAGCAATAAACAAATATAAGTAAAGAAATTTTATTCACACACCACAAATGAACACAAAAGTTATGTTACTCAAGTTTTGGAAATTCCACTAGTTCAACCCTAATAGCTCGGAATTTTAAAAGAAAGAGATTTTTCTACACTTGTATTAAAAAATGGATATACATGCTTGAAACTGGTTAAAGAAGCAAATGACCTATAGATCCAAACATTTTAAAAAGAATAACATAAACTTCTCAAGTGATCGTGGGGAGGGATCTTTACCTGAGTCAAACAAGCCATTATTTTGCCCATTAACAAAAAGTTGACCTAACGATCATAGATGATTGTAAAGTGATTTATCATGTGTAACGGGCTATATTTTTGTAAGGATTGACATATGGATTGGGAGTCAACACTCAGTTAAAAATCCCCACCTCCCCCTTTTCCCGATGATTGCAGAACCTGATATATAAAAACTAAAAACAGTTTACAATCCCTAAAAGTTACAGAAACGTTTTGGAATTATCCCTCTGTACATTTGTGCATTGTGCATATCCATTTTAGTTGTAAACTTTTGTCTTAAATAAAAACTTGAGTTTTCACTTTCCCTTGATCTCGTACACAAAAAAAGTGATCAAAGGCAAATATATCACAACAAAATGAAAATTTTAGAGTTTATATATGGATAAAATTTAAGGCACTAAACAAATGTAAGTAAAGAAAATTTATTCACACAACACAAATGAACACAAAAGTTTTGTTATCCAAGTTTGGGTAATTCCACTTGGTCAACCCTAATAGCTCGGAATTTTATAAGAAAGAAATTTTTCTACACATCTTTTAAGAAATGGATATGCAAACTTGAAACATGTTAAAGTTTCAAATCACTTATGGATCAAATCCTTTTAAAGAGAATAACATTAAATTCTCAAGTGAACATGCGGTGGGATATTTACCCGAGTCAAACAAGCCATTATTTTACCCATTTACAAAAATCTAACCTTACGATCATAGATAATTGTAAAGTGATTTATCATGTGTAACGGGCTATATTTTAGTAAGGAAGGACTTATGGATTGGTAGTCAACACTCAATTAAAAATCCCCCACCTCCCCCTTTTCCCGACGATTCTAGAACCTTGATATATAAAAACTAAAAAGATTTTACAATCGCTAAAAATTACTGACACTTTTTTGAATTATCACTCTCTACATTTGTGCGTTGTGAATTTCCATTTTAGCTGTATACTTTTTTCTTAAATACAAACTTGAGTTTTCACTTTCCCTTCATCTCTTAAACAAAACAAAAAAAAAAACGGATAAAAGGCAAAAAGATCACAACAAAATGAAAATTTTAGAGTTTATTTATGGAAAGAATTTAAAGAAATAAACAAATGGAAATAAATAAAATTTATTCACTCACCACTAATGAACAAAAAACTTTTGTTATCCAAGTTTGGGAAATTCAACTAGTTCAACCCCAATAACTCGGAATTTGATAAGAAAGAGATTTTACTACACATGTTTTAAAAAATGGATATTCATGCTTGAAACATGTTAAAGATTCAAATGACCTATGCATCCAAACCTTTTAAAGAGAATAACATTAAATTCTCGTGTGAATGCGTAGTGGGATATTTACCCGAGTCAAACAAGCCATTATTTTGCCCATTTACAAAAGCTGACCTAACAATCATATAAGATTGTAAAGTGATTTATTATGCGTAACGTGCAATATTTTTTTAAGGAATGACTTATGGATTGGGAGTCAACACTAAGTTAAAAATCCCCTGCCTCCCCCTTTTCTCGACGATTGCAGAACTTGATATGTAAAAACTAAAAAGAGTTTACATTCTCTAAAAATTAAAAACACATTTTAGGATTATCACTCTCTACATTTTTTCAATTTGAACTTTCATTTTATATGTATACTTTTACTTAAATCAAAACTTGAGTTTTCACTTTCCCTTCATCTCGCAAACAAAAAATAGAGATAACGGGAAAATAGATCACAACAAAATGAAAATTTTAGAGTTTATGTATCGAAGAATTTAAAGCAATAACAAATGTACGAAAAGAAAAGTTATTTACACATCACAAATGAACACAAATTTTTTGTAATCCACGCTTTGGTAATTCCACTAGTTCAACCCTAATAGATCAAAATTTTATAAGAAAGATATTTTTCTACACTAGTTTTAAAAAATGGATATGAATGCTTGAAACATGTTAAACATGCAAAAGACCTATGGATCCAAACCTTTTAAAGAGAATAACATTTAACTTCTCAAGTGAACGGGCAGTGGGAGATTTACTCGAGTCAAACAAGCCATTATGTTGCCCATTTACAAAAAGCTGACCTAACGATCATAGATGATTGCAAAGTGATTTTTCATGCGTAACGGGCTATATTTTTGTGAGGGATAACTTATGCATTGGTAGTCAAAACTCAGTTAAAAATTCCCCGCCTCCCCCTTTTCCCGACAATTGCAGAACGTGATATATAAAACCTAAAAAGAGTTTACAATCCCTAAAAATTACAGAAACTTTGTGGAATTATCACTCTCAAAATTTTTGCATTGTGCATTTCCATTTTATATGTATACTTTTTTTCTTACATGAAAACTTGATTTTTCACTTTCCCTTCATCTCGTAAAAGAAAAAAAGAGATAAAAGGAAAATAGATTACAACAAAATGAAAATTTTAGAGCTTATGTATGGAAAGAATTTGAACCAATAAACAAATGTAAGTAAAGAAAATTTACTCACACAATACAATTGAACACAAAAGTTTTGTTAATTCCACTTGTTCAACCCTAATAGCTCGGAATTTTATAAGAAAGAGATTTTTCTACACACATTTTAAAAAATGGATATGCCTGCTTAAACATGTTAAAGATTCAAATGACCTTGGACCCAAAACTTATAAAAAGCAGACCTAATGATCATAGATTATTGTAAAGTGATTTATCAAGTGTAACGAGCTATATTTTTGTAAGAAATGACTTATGGATTGGGAGTCAGCACCTAGTTAAAAATCCCCCGCCTCCCCCTTTTCCTGATGTTTGCAGAACTCGATATATAAGAAGTAAAAAGTGTTTACAATCCCAAAAAATTACTGTCACTTTTTGAAATTATCTCTCTCTACATTTGTGCATTGTGCATTTCATTTTTTGATGTATACTTTTTTCTTAAACAAAAAAAAAAAAAAAGATAAAAGGCGAATAGATTAAACAAAATGAAAATTTTAGAGTTTTTGTATGGAACAAATTTAAAGCAATAAAAAAATTTAAGTGAAGAAAATTTATTCACACACCACAAATGAACACAAAACTTTTGTTATCCAAGTTTGGGAAATTCCACTAGTTCAACCCTAATAGCTCGAAATTTTATAAGAAAGAGATTTTTCTACACATGTTTTAAAAAATGGATATGCATGCTTGAAACATGATAAAGATGCAAAAGACCTATGGATCCAAACCTTTTAAAGAGAATAACATTAAATTCTCAAGTGAACGTGCGGTGGGATATTTACCCGAGTCAAAAAAGCCATTATTTTGCGCATTTACAAAAATCTGACCTAACGATCATAGATGATTGTAAAGTGATTTATCATGTGTAACGGGCTATATTTTTGTATGGAATGACTTATGGATTTGGAGTCAACACTCAGTTTAAAATCCCCGCCATCCCCTTTTCCCGACAATTGCAGAACCTGATATATAAAAACTAAAAACAGTTTACAATCCCTAAAAATTACTGAAACTTTTTGGAATTTTCTCTCTCTAAATTTGTGCATTTTGAATTTTCATTTTAGAGGTATACATTTTTTCTTAAATCAAAACTTGAGTTTTTACTTTCCCTTCTTCTTTGAAACAAAAAAAAGAGATCAAAGGCAAATAGATCACAACAAAATGAAAATTTTAGAGTCTCAATGTATGGAATAATTTCTAGAAATAAAAAAATGTCAGTAAATAAAATTTATTCACACACCACAAATGAACACAAAACTTTTGTGTTCCAACTTTGGGAAATTCCACTAGTTCAACCCTAATTGCTCTGAATTTTGTAAGAAAGAGATTTTTCTACACATGTTTTAAAAAATGGACATGCAAGCTTGAAACATATTAAAGATGCAAATCACCTTTGGATCCAAACCTTTTAAAGAGAATAACATTAAATTCTCAAGTGAAGGTGCGGTGGGATATTTACCCAAGTCAAACAAGCCATTATTTTGCCCATTTACAAAAAGCTGACCTAACGATCATAGATGATTGTAAAGTGATTTACCATGTGTAACAGGCTATATTTTTGTAAGGAATGACTTATGGATTTGAAGTAAACACTCAGTTTAAAATCCCCCACCTCCCCCTTTTCCCGACATTTGCATAGCCAGATATATAAAAACTAAAAAGAGTTTACAATCCCTAAAAATTACGGACACTTTTTTTAATTATCTCTCTCTAAATTTGTGCATTATGCATTTTCATTTTAGATGTATACTTTTTTCTTAAATCAAAACTTGATTTTTCACTTTCCCTTCATCTCGGAAAAAAAAGAGATAAAAGGCAAATAGATCATAACAAAATGAAAATTTAAGAGTCAACGTATTGGAAGAATTTCAAGAAATAAACAAATGTAAGTAAAGAAAATTTATCCATACACCACAAATGAACACAAAAGTTATGTTATCCAAGTTTCGGAAATTTGACTAGTTCAACTCTAATTGCTCGGGAATTTTATAAGAAAAAGAGAATAACATTATGGATACAAACCATTTAAAGAGAATAACATTAAATTCTCAAGTGAACGTGCGGTGGGATATTTACCCTAGTCAAACAAGCCATTATTTTTCCCATTTAAAAAAAGCTGACCTAACGATCATAGATGATTGTAAAGTGATTTATCATCCTTAACGGGCTATATTTTTGTAAGGAATGACTTAGGGATTGGGAGTGAACACTCAAGTAAAAATCCCTTGCCTTCCCCTTTTCCCGATGATTGCAGAACCTGACATATAATTAGTAAAAAGAGTTAACATTCCCTAAAAATTACAAAAACTCTTTTGAAATATCTTTCTCTACATTTGTGCATTGTGCATTTCCATTTTATACGTCTACTTTTTTCTTAAATCAAAACTTGTGTTTTCACTTTCCCTTCATCTCGCAAAAGAAAAAAGAGATAAAAGGAAAATAGATCACAACAAAATGAAAATTTAGAGTTTTTGTATGGAAAGAATTTAAAGCAATAAACAAATTTAAGTAAAGAAAATTTATTCACACAACACAAATGAACAGAAAAGTTTTGCTATGCAAGTTTGGGTAATTCCACTTGTTCAACCCAAATAGCGCGGAATTTTATAAGAAAGATATTTTTCTACACATGTGTTAAAAAATGGATATGCATGCTTGAAACTTGTTAAAGATTCAAATGACCTAGGATCCAAACCTTTTCAAGAGAATAACATTAAATTCTCAAGTGAACGTGCGGAGGGATATTTAACCGAATCAAACAAGCCATTATTTTGCCCATTAACAAAAAGTTGACCTAACGATCATAGATGATTTTAAAGTGATTTATCATATGTAACGGGCTATATTTTTGTAACGAATGACTTATGGATTGGAAGTCAACACTCAGTTAAAATCCCCCACCTCCCCCTTTTCCCGACAATTGCAGAACCTGATATATAAAAACTAAACAGAGTTTACAATCCCTAAAAATTAAAGACACTTTTTGGAATTATCTCTCTCTAAATTTGTGCATTGTGCATTTTCATTTTAGATGTATACTTTTTTCTTAAATCAAAACTTGAGTTTTCACTTTCCCTTCATGTCAGATACAAAAAAAAAAAAAAAGAGATTAAAGGCAAATAGATCACAAAAAAATGAAAATTTTAGAGTCTATGCATGGAAAGAATTTAAAGCAATAAACAAATGTAAGTAGAGAAAATTTATTCACACCCCACAAATGAACACAAAAGTTATGTTATCCAAGTTTGGGAAATTCCACTAGTTCAACCGTAATAGCTCGGAATTTTATAAGAAAGTGATTTTTCTACAAATGTTTTAAAAAATGGATATGCATGCTTGAAACCTGTTAAAGATGCAAATGACCTATGGATCCGAACCTTTTAAAGAGAATAACGTTAACTTCTCAAGTGAACGTGCGGTGGGATATTTACCCAAGTCAAACAAGCCATTATTTTGCCCATTTTCAAAAAGCTTACCTAACGATCATAGATGATTGTAAAGTGATTTATCCTGTGTAACGGGCTATATTTTTCTAAGGAATGACTTTTGGATTGGGAGTCAACACTGAGTTAAAAATGCCCTGCCTCCCCCTTTTTTCGACGATTGCTGAATCTTATATATAAAAACTAAAAAGAGTTTACAATCCCTAAAAATTACTGAGACTTTTTGGAATTATCTCTCTCTACATTTTTGCATTGTGCATTTCAATTTTAGATGTATACTTTTTTCTTTAATACAAACTTGAGTTTTCACTTTCCTTTCATCTCGTAAAGCAAAAAAAGTGATAAAAGGCAAATAGATCACAACAAAATGAAAATTTTAGAATTTAAGTATGGAAAAATTTTAAAGTAATAAAAAAACCTAAGTAAAGAAAATTTATTCACACACCACAAATTAACACAAAACTTTTGTTATCCATGTTTGGGAAATTCCACTAGTTGAACCCTAATAGCAGGAAATTTTATAAGAAACAGATTTTTCTATACATGTTTTAAAAAATGGATGTGCATGCTTGAAACATGTTAAAGATAAAAATCACCAATGGATGAAAACCATTTAATGAGAATAACATTAAATTCTCATGAGAACGTGCGGTGGGATATTTGCCCGAGTCAAACAAACCATTATTTTGCCCATGACTTAAAAATCATAGAAGATTGTAAAGTGATTTATCATGCATAAGGTTATATTTTTGTAAGGAATGACTTAGGGATTGGGAGTCAACACTCAAGTAAAAATCCCCTGCCTCCCCCTTTTACCGACGATTGCCGAACTTGACATATAATTGCTGAAAAGAGTTTACAAGCCCTAAAAATTACAGAAACTTTTTGGAATTATCTCTCTCTACATTTGTACATTGTGCATTTCCATTTTAGATGTATACATTTTTCTTAAATCAAAACTGGAGTTTTTACTTTCCCTTCATCTCGTAAAAGAAAAAAGAGATCACAGGAAAATAGATCACACAAAATGAAAATTTTAGAATTTATGTATGGAAAGAATTTAAAGTAATAAACAAATTTAAGTAAAGAAAATTTATTCACACAACACAAATGAATACAAAAGTTTTGTTATGTAAGTTTGGGTAATTCCACTTGTTCAACCCAAATAGCTCGGAATTTTATAAGAAGAGATTTTTCTACAAATGTGTTAACAAATAGATATGCATGCTTGAAACAAGTTAAATATTCAAATGAGGTTGGATCCAAACCTTTTAAGGAGAACAACTTTAAATTCTCAAGTGAACGTGCGGTGGGATATTTACCCAAGACAAAAAAACCATTATTTTGCCCATTTACAAAAAGCTGACCTAATGATCATAGGTGATTGTAAAGTGATTTATCATGTGTAACGGGCAAATTTGTTTTAAGGAATTACTTATGGATTGGGAGTCAACACTCAGTTAAAAATCCCCCGCCTCCGTCTTTTCCCAATGATTGTAGAACCTGATATGTAAAAACAAAAAAGAGTTTACAATCCCTAAAAATTACTATCACATTTTGGAAGGATCTCTCTCTACATTTGTGCATTGTGCATTTCCATTTTAGATGTATACTTTTTTCTTACATAAAAACTTGTGTTTTCACTTTCGTTTCTTCTCGTAAACAAAAAAAAGAGATAAAAGGCAAATAGATCACGACAAAATGAAAGTTTTAGAGTTTATGTATGGAATGAATTTAAAGCAACAAACAAATATAAGCAAAGAAAATTTTCACACACCAAAAATGAACACAAAACTTTTGTTATCCAAGTTTGGGAAATTCCACTAGTTCAACCCTAATAGCACGGAATTTTATAAGAAAGAGATTTTTCTACACATGTTTTAAAAAATGGATATGCATGCTTGAAACATGTTATTGATAAAAATCACCTATGAATCCAAACCTTTTAAAGAGAATAACATTAAATTCTCAAGTGAACGTGCGGTGAGATTTTTACCCGAGTCAAACCAGCCATATTTTGCCCATTTACAAAAAATTGACCTAACGATCATAGGTCATTGTAAAGTGATTTCTCATGTGTGATGGGCTATATTTTTTTAAGGAATGACTTATGGATTTGAAGTCAACACTCAGTTAAAAATCACCCACCTCCCCCTTTTCCCGACAATTGCAGAATCCGATATATAAAAACTAAAAAGAGTTTACAATCCGTAAAAATTACTGACACTTTTTGGAATTATCTCTCTCTAAATTTTTGTATTGTGCATTTCCATTTTAGATGTATACTTTTTTCTTAAATCAAAACTTTAGTTTTCCCTTTCCCATCATCTCGGATACAAAAAAAAAAGAGATAAAAGGCAAATAGATCACAACAAAATGAAAATTTTAGAGTTTATGTATGGAAATAATTTAAAGCAATAAACAAATGTATGTAAAGAACAAAAAAATTTTGTTGTCCAAGTTTGGCAAATTCCACTAGTTCAACCCAAATAGCTCGGAATTTTATAAGCAAGAGATTTTTCTACACATTGTTTTAAAAAATGGATATCCATGCTTGAAACATGTTAATGATGCAAATCACCTACGAATCCAAACCTTTTAAAGAGAATAAAATTAAATTCTCTAGTGAAAGTGCGGTGGGATATTTACCCAAGTCAAACATGCCATTATTTTGCCCATTTTCAAAAAGGTAACCTAACGATCATAGATGATTGTAAAGTGATTTATCATGTGTAACGGGCTATATTTTTCTAAGGAATGACTTGTGGATTGGGAGTCAACACTCAGTTAAAAATCCCCCGCCTCCCCCTTTTCCCGACGATTGGAGTTTACAATCCCTAAAAATTACTGACACTTTATGAAATTATCTCTCTCTACATTTGTGCATTGTGCACTTCCATTTTAGATGTATCCTTTTTTCTTAAATACAAACTTAAGTTTTCAATTTTCTTTCATCTCGTAAAGAAAAAAAATAGATAAAAGGCAAATAGATCACAACAAAGTGAAAACTTTAGTGTTTATGTATGGAAAGAACTTAAAGCAATAAACAAACATAAGTAAAGAAAATTTATTCACACACCACAAATGAACACAAAACTTTTGTTATCAGAGTTTGAGAAATTCCACTAGTTTAACCATAATACCTAAGAATTTTATAAGAAATAGATTTTTCTACAGATGTTTTAAAAAATGGATATGAAAGCTTGAAACATGTTAAAGATGCAAATCACCTATGGATCCAGACCATTTAAAGAGAATAACATTAAATTCTCAAGTAAACCTGCGATGGGATATATACCCGAGTCAAGCAAGCTATTATTTTGCCGATTTACAAAAAGCTGACCTAACGATCATAGATGATTGTAACGTGATTTATTATGTGTAACGGGCTATAGTTTTGTAACAAATGATTTATGTATTGGGAGTCAACACTCAGTTAAAATTCCCTGCCTCCCCCTTTTCCCGACGGTTGCAGAACATGATATATAAAAACTAAAAGGAGTTTACAATCTATAAAAATTATTGACAATTTTTGAAATTATCTCTCTCTAAATTTATGCATTGTGCATTTCCATTTCAAATGTATACTTTTTTCTTCAATACAAACTTGAGTTTTCACTTTCCTTTCATCTCGTAAACAAAAAAAAAAGAGATAAAAGGCAAATAGATCACAACAAAATGAAAATTTTAGAGTTTATGTTTGGAAAGAATTTAAAGCAATAAACAAATATATGTAAATAAAATCTATTCACACACCACAAATGAACACAAAACTTTTTTTATCCAAGTTTGGGAAATTCCACTAGTTCAACCCTAATAGCTCAAAATTTTATATGAACGAGATTTTTCTACACAAGTTTTAAAAAATGGATATGCATGCTTGAAACATGTTAAAGATGCAAATCACCAACAGATCCAAACCTGTTAAAGAGAATAACATTAAATTCTCAAGTGAACGTGCGGTGGAATATTTATCCGACTCAAACAAGCCATTATTTTCCCCATTTAAAAAAAGCTGCCTAACGATCATAAATCAATGTAAAGTGATTTATCATGTGTAACGGGTTATATTTTTGTAAGGAATGACTTATGGAATTGGAGTCAACGCTCAGTTAAAAATCCCTCGCCTCCCCCTTTTCCTGACAATTACAGAACCTGATATTTAAAAACTAAAAAGAGTTTACAATCCCTAAAAATTACATACACTTTAGGAATTATCTCTCTCTATATTTGTGCATGGTGCATTTCCATTTTAGATGTATACTTTTTTCTTAAATCAAAACTTGAGTTTTCACTGTCCCATCATCTCGGAAACAAAAAAAGAGATAAAAGGCAAATAGATCTTAACAAAATGAAAATTTTAGAGTTTATGTATGGAAATTACTTAAAGCAATAAACAAATTTAAGTAAAGAAAATTTATTCATACACCACAAATGAACACAAAAGTTATGTTATCCAAGGTTGGGAAATCCACTAGTTCAACCCTAATAACTCGGAATTTTATAAGAAAGAGATTTTTTTTACACATGTTTAAAGAAATGGATACGCATGCTTGAAACATGTTAAAGATCCAAATGACCTATCGATCCAAACCTTTTAAAAATAATAACATTAAATTCTAAAGTGATCGTGCGGTGGGAAGTTTACCCGAGTCAAACAAGCCATTATTTTGCCTATTTACAAAAGCTGACCTAACGATCATAAATGATTGTAAGGAAAATTTTCATGCGTAATGGGCTATATTTTTTTAAGGATTGACTTATGGATTACGAGACAACACTCACTTAAAAATCCCTTGCCTCCACCTTTTCTCGACAATTGCAGAACCTGATATATAAAAACTAAAAAGAGTTTACAATTCCTAAAAATTATAGACACTTTTTGGAATTAACTCTCCCTAAATTTGTGCATTGTGCATTTCCATTTTAGATGTATACTTTTTTCTTAAAACAAAACTTGAGTTTTCACTTTCCCTTCACCTCGGATACAAAAAAACGAGATTAAAGGCAAATAGATCACAACAAAATGAAAATTTTAGAGTCTACGTATGGAAAGAATTCAAAGCAATAAACAAATGTACGTAGAGAAAATTTATTCACACACCACTAGTTCAACCCTAATAACTCGGAATTTTATAAGAAAGAGATTTTTCTACAAATGTTTTAAAAAAGGGATATGCATGCTTGAAACTTGTTAAAGATGCAAATGACCTATGGATCCGAACCTTTTAAAGAGAGTAACATTAACTTCTCAAGTGAACGTGGGGTGGATATTTACCCAAGTCAAACAAGCCATTATTTTGCCCAATTTCAAAAAGCTGACCTAATCATCATAGATGATTGTAAAGTGATTTATCATGTGTAACGGGCTATATTTTTCTAAGGAATGACTTATGGATTGGGAGTCAACACTCAGTTAAAAATCCCCTGCCTCCCCCTTTTTCCGCCGATTGCTGAATCTCATATATAAAAACTAAAAAGAGTTTACAATCCCTAAATATTACTAACACTTTTTGGAATTATCTATCTCTACATTTGTGCATTGTGCAATTCAATTTTAGATGTATACTTTTTTCTTAAATACAAACTTGAGTTTTCACTTTCCTTTCATATCGTAAAGAAAAAAAGAGATAAAAGGAAAATAGATCACAACAAAATGAAAATTTTAGAATTTATGTATGGAAAGAATTTAAAGCAATAAACAAACTGAAGTAAAGAAAATTTATTCACACACCACAAATGAACACAAAAATTTTGTTATCCATGTTTGGGAAATTCCACTAGTTCAACCCTAATAGCACGGAATTTTATTAGAAAAGAATTTTTCTACACATGTTTTAAAAAAGAGATAAGCATGCTTGAAACATGTTAAAGATGAAAATTACCAATGGATCAAAACCATTTAATGAGAATAACATTAAATTCTCAAGTGAACGTGCGGTGCGATATTTACCCGAGTCAAACAAGCCCTTATTTTGACCATGACCTAAAACTCATAGAAGATTGTAAAGTGATTTATCATGCATAACGGGCTTTATTTTTGTAAGGAATGACTTTGGGATTGGGAGTCAACACTCAAGTAAAAATCGCCTGCCTCCCCCTTTTCCCGACGATTGCCGAACATGACATATAATTACTAAAAAGAGTTTACAATCCCTAAAAATTACAGAAACTTTTTGGAATTATCTCTCTCTACATTTGTGCATTGTGCATTTCCATTTTAGATGTAAAATTTTTTCTTAAATCAAAACTGGAGTTTTTACTTTCCCCTCATCTCGTAAAAGAAAAATGAGATAACAGGAAAATAGATCACAATAAAATGAAAATTTTAGAATTTATGTATTAAAAGAATTTAAAGCAATAAAAAAATTTAAGAAAAGAAAATTTATTCACACAACACAAATGAACACAAAATTTTGTTATGGAAGTTTGGGTAATTCCACTTATTCAACCCAAATACCTCGGAATTTTATAAGAAAGAGATTTTTCTAAAAAATTGTTAAAAAATAGATATGCATCCTTGAAAGAAGTTAAATATTCAAATGAGGTTGGATCCAAACCTTTTAAAGAGAACAACTTTAAATTCTCAAGTGAACGTGCGGTGGGATATTTACCCGAGACAAATAAGCCATTATTTTGCCCATTTACAAAAAGCTGACCTAATGATCATAGATGATTGTAAAGTGATTTATCATGGGTAACGGGCAATGTTTTTGTAAGGAATGACTTATGGATTGGGAGTCAACACTCACTTAAAGATCCCCCGCCTCCCTCTTTTCCCGACGATTGTAGAACCATATATGTAAAAACTAAAAAGAGTTTACAATCCCTAAAAATTACTAACACATTTTGGAAGGATCTCTCTCAACATTTGTGCATCGTGCATTTCCACTTTAAATGTATACTTTTTTCTTAAATAAAAACTTGTGTTTTCACTTTCCTTTCATCTCGTAATACAAAAAAATGAGATAAAAGGCAAATAGATCACGACAAAATGAAAATTTTAGAGTTTATGTATGGAACGAATTTAAAGCAATAAACAAATATAAGCAAAGAAAATTTTCACACACCAAAAATGAACACAACTTTTGTTATCCAAGTTTGGGAAATTCCACTAGTTCAACCCTAATAGCACGAAATTTTTTAAGAAAGAGATTTTTCTACACATGTTTTAAAAAATGGATATGCAAGCTTGAAACATGTTAATGATGAAAATCACCTATGAATCCAAACCTTTTAAAGAGAATAACATTAAATTCTCAAGTGAACTGCGGTGGGATTTTTACCCGAGTCAAACAACCATTATTTTTTCCATTTACAAAAAGTTTAACTAACGATCATAGATCATTGTAAAGTGATTTATCATGTGTAATTGGCTATATTTTTGTAAGGAATGACTTATGGATTTGAAGTCAACACTCAGTTTAAAATTCCCCACCTCCCCCTTTTGCCGACAATTGCAGAACCTGATATATAAAAACTAAAAAGAGTTTACAATCCCTAAAAGTTACTGACACTTTCTGGAATTATCTCTCTCTAAAATTTTCTATTGTGCATTTCCATTTTAGATGTATACTTTTTTCTTAAATCAAAACTTGAATTTTCCCTTTCCCATCATCTCGAATACAAAAAAAAGAGATAAAAGGCAAATAGATCACAACAAAATGAAAATTTTAGAGTTTATGTATGGAAATAATTCAAAGCAATAAACAAATGTAAGTAAAGAACAAAAAAAAAAATTTGTCCAAGTTTGGCAAATTCCACTATTTCAACCCAAATAGCTTGGAATTTTACATGAAAGAGATTTTTCTACACATTGTTTTAAAAAATGGATATGCATGCTTGAAACATGTTAATGATGCAAATCACCTATGAATCCAAACCTTTTAAAGACAATAAAATTAAATTCTCTAGTGAACGTGCGGTGGGATATTTACCCAAGTCAAACAAGCCGTTATTTTGCCCATTTTCAAAAAGCTGACCTAACGATCATAGATGATTGTAAAGTGATTTATCATGTGTAACGGGCTATATTTTTCTAAGGAATGACTTATGGATTGGGAGTCAACATGGAGTTAAAAATCCCCCACCTCCCCTTTTTCCCGATGATTGGAGTTTACAATCGCTAAAAATTACTAACAGTTTTTTGAATTTTATCTCTCTACATTTGTGCATTGTGCACTTCCATTTTAGATGTATCCTTTTTTCTTAAATACAACCTTGAGTTTTCACTTTCCTTTCATCTCGTAAAGAAAAAAAAGAGATAAAAGGCAAATAGATCACAACAAAATGAAAAGTTTAGTGTTTATGTATGGAAAGAACTTAAAGCAATAAACAAATCAAAGTAAAGAAAATTTATTCACGCTCCACAAATGAACACAAAACTTTTGTTATCAGAGTTTGGGAAATTTCACTAGTTTAACCCTAATAGCTTGGACTTTTACAAGAAAGAGATTTTTCTACACATGTTTTAAAATATGGATATGCTTACTTCAAACATGTTAAAGATGGAAATGACCCATGGATCCAAACCTTTTAATGAGAATAACATTAAATTCTCTAGTGAATGTGCAGTGGAATATTTACCGGAGTCAAACAAGCCATTATTTTGCTCATTTGCAAAAAGCTGACCTAACGATCATAGATTATGGTAAAGTGATTTATCATAAGTAACGGGCTATTTTTTTTAAGGAATGACTTATGGATTGGGATTCAACACTCAAGAAAAAATCCCCCGCCTACCCCTTTTCCCGACGAATGCAGAACCTGATATATAAAAACTAAAAAGAGTTTACAATCCCTAAAAATTATAGACACTTCATGGAATTAACTCTCTCTACATTTGTACATTTTCCATTTCCATCTTGTAAACAAAAAATAAGAGATAAAAGGCAAATAGATCACAACAAAATAAAATTTTTAGAGTTTATGTATGGAAAGAATTTAAAGCAATAAACAAATATATGTAAATAAAATTTATTCATACACCACAAATGAACACAAAACTTTTGTTATCCAAGTTTGGGAAATTCCACTAGTTCAACCCTAATAGCTCAAATTTTTTTATGAACAAGATTTTTCTACACATGTTTTAAAAAATGGATATGTATGCTTGAAACATGTTAAAGATGCAAATCACCAATGGATCCAAACCTGTTAAAGAGAATAACATTAAATTCTCAAGTGAACGTGCGGTGGAATATTTACCCGAGTCAAACAAGCCATTATTTTCCCCATTTTCAAAAAGCTGACCTAACGATCATAAATCAATGTAAAGTGATTTATCATGTGTAATGGGTTATATTTTTTTAAGGAATGACTTATGGATTGGGAGTCAACGCTCAGTTAAAATTCCCCTGCCTCCCCCTTTTCCTGACAATTATAGAACCTGATATTTAAAAACTAAAAAGAGTTTACAATCCCTAAAAATTACATACACTTTTTGGAATTATCTCTCTCTACATTTGTGCATGGTGCATTTCCATTTTAGATGTATACTTTTTTCTTAAATCAAAACTTGAGTTTTCACTGTCCCATCATCTCGGACACAAAAAAAAGAGATAAAAGGCAAATAGATCACAACAAAAAGAAAATTTTAGAGTTTATGTATGGAAATAATTTAAAGCAATAAACAAATGTAAGCAAATAAAATTTATTCATACACCACAAATGAACACAAAAGTTATGTTACCCAAGGTTGGGAAATTGCACTAGTTCAATCCTAATAACTCGGAATTTTATAAGAAGGAGATTTTTGTACACATGTTTTAAGAAATGGATATGCATGCTTGAAACATGTTAAAGATCCAAATGACCTGTCGATGCAAACCTTATATAAATAATAACATTAAATTCTAAAGTGATTGTGTGGTGGGAAATTTACCCGAGTCAAACAAGCCATTATTTTGCCCAGTTACAAAAGCTGACCTAACGATCATAAATGATTGTAAAGAAAATTTTCATGCTTAACGGGCTATATTTTTGTAAGGATTGACTTATAAAATTGCGAGTCAACACTCACTTAAAAATCCCTTGCCTCCCCCTTTTCTCGAAGATTGCAGAACCTGATATATAAAAACTAAAAAGAGTTTACAATCTCTAAAAATTACATACTCTTTTTGGAATTTTCTCTCTCTACATTAGTGCATTGTGTATTTTCATTTTAAATGTATATTTTTTTCTTCAATCAAGACTTGAGTTTTCACTTTTCCTTCATCTCGTAAACAAAAATAGAGATAAAAGGCAAATAGATCAAAACAAAATAAAATATTTTGAGTTTATTTATGGTTAGAATTTAAAGCAATAAACAAATGTAAGTAAAGAATATTTATTAACACACCACAAACGAACAAAAAAGTTTTGTTGTCAAAGTTTGGCAAATTCCAGTAGTTCAACCCAAATAGCTTGGAATTTTATAAGAAAGAGATTTTTCTACACATGTTTTTAGAATGGATATGCATGCTTGAAACATGTTAATGATCCAAATGACCTATCGATCCAAACCTTTTAAAAATAATAACATTAAATTCTAAAGTGATCGTGCGGTGGGATATTTACCCGAGTCAAACAAGCCATTATTTTGCCCATTTACAAAAAGCTAACCTAAAGTGATTTATCATGTGCAACGGGCTATATTTTTGTAAGGAATGACTTATGGATTGGGAGTCCACACTCAAGTAAAAATCCCTTGCCTCCCCCTTTTCTCGACGATTGCAGAACTTGAAATATATAAACTAAAAAGAGTTTACAATCCCTAAAAATTACAGGCACTTTTAGGAATTATCTCTCCCTAAATTTGTGCATTGTCCATTTCCATTTTAGATGCATACGTTTTTCTTTAATCAAAACTTGATTTTTTACTTTCCCTATATCTCGTAAAAAAAAAAAGAGATAAAAGGCAAATAGATCACAAAAAAATGAAAATTTTAGTGTTTATGTATGGAAATAATTTAAAGCAATAAACAAATGTAAGTATAGAAAATTTATTCACACATCACAAATGAACACAAAACTTTTGTTATCCAAGTGTGGAAAATTCCACTAGTTCTACCCTAATAGCTCAAAATTTTATAAGAAAGAGATTTTTCTATACATGTTTTTAAAAATAGATATGCATGTTTGAAACATGTTAAATATGCAAATGACCTATGGGTCCAAACCTTTTAAAGAGAATAACATTAACTTCTCAAGTAAACGTGCGGTTGGATATTTTCCCGAGTCAAACAAGTCATTATTTTGACCACTTACAAAAAGATGACCTAACGATCTTAGATTATTGTCAAGTGATTTATCATGTGTATGGGGCTATATTTTTGTAAGGAATGACTTATGGATTGGGAGTCAACACTCAGTTAAAAATCCCCCGCCTACCCCTTTTCCCGAAGATTGCAAGACCTGATATATAAAAACTAAAAAGAGTTTAAAATCCCTAAAAGTTACAAACACTTTTTAGAATTATCTCTCTCTACATTTGTGCATTGTGCATTTCCATTTTAGATGTACACTTTTTTCTTAAATCAAAACCGGAGTTTTCCCTTTCCCTTCATCTAGGAATTAAAAAAAAGAGATAAAAGGCAAATAGAACACAAAAAAATGAAAATTTTAGAGTTTATGCATGGAAGAAATTTAAAGCAATAAATAAATTTTAGTAAAGAAAATTTATTCACACACCACAAACGAACACAAAAGTTTTGTTATTCAAGTTTGGGAAATTCTACTAGTTCAACCTTAATAGCTCGGAATTTATATGAAAGAATTTTTTCTTCATATGTTTTAAAAAATGGATATGCATGCTTGAAACATGTTAAAGATGCAAATGGCATTTGGATCCAAACCTTTTAAAGAGAATAACATTAACTTTTCAAGTGAACGTGCGGTGGGATATTTTCCCGAGTCAAACATGCCATTATTTTGCCCATTTACAAAAAGCAGACCTAACGATCATGGATGGTTGTAAAGTGATTTATCATGTGTAATGGGCTATATTTTTTTATGGAATCACTTAAGGATTGGGAGGCAACACTCAGTTAAAAATCCCCCGCCTCCTCCTTTTCCCGACGATTACAAAACCTGATATATAAAAACTAAAAAGAACTTACAATCCATAAAAATTATAGTCACTTTTTGGAATTATCTCCCTCTAAATTTTGGCATTGTACATTTCCATTTTAGATGTATAATTTTTCCTTAAATCAAAACTAGATTTTTCACTTTCCCTTCATCTCGGAAACAAAACCAAAAAGAGATAAAAGGAAAATAGATCTCAACAAAATGAAAATTTTAGAGTTGATGTATGGAAATAATCTAAAGTGAAAAACAAATTTAAGTAAAGAAAATTTATTCACACACCACAAATGATAACAAAATTTATTTTATCCAAGTTTGGGAAATTCCACTAGTTCAACCCTAATAGGGTGGAATTTTATAAGAAAGAGGTTTTTCTACACATTTTTTTAAAAATGGATATACATGCTTGAAACATGTTAAAGATGCAAATGATTGGGAGTGAACACTCAGTTAAAAATCTCTCGCCTCCCCCTTTTCCCGACGATTGCATAACCAGATATATAAAAATTAAAAAGAGTTTACAATCCCTAAAAATTACAGAAACTTCTTGGAATGATCTCTCTCTACATTTGTGCATTGTGAATTTCCCTTTTAGATGTAAACTTTTTTCTTACTTCAAAACTTGAGTTTTCACTTTCCCTTCATCTCCTGAACAAAAAAAGAGATAAAAGGCAAATAGATCACAACAAAATGAAAATTTTAGAGTTTATGTCTAGAAAGAATATAAAACAATAAACAAATGTAAGTAATGAAAATTTATTCACACACCACAAATGAACTGAAAACATTTGTTATCCAAGTTTAGGAAATTCCACTAGTTCAACCCTAATAGCTTAGAATTTTATAAGAAAGAGATTTTTCTACACATGTCTTAAAAAAAGAATATGCATGATTGAAATATGTTAAAGATGAAAATGACATATGGATCCAAACCTATTAAAAAGAATAACAATAAATTCTCAAGTGAACGTGCGTTGGGATATTTACCCGAGTCAAACAAGCCATAATTTTGCCCATTTACAAAAGTTGACCTAACGATCACAGATGATTGTAAAGTGATTTATCATGAGTAACGGGCTATATGTTTATAAGGATTGACTAATGGATTGGGAGTCAACACTCAATTAAAAATCCCCCACCTCCCCCTTTTCTCGACGATTGAAGAACCTGATATATAAAAACTAAAAAGAGTTTACAATCCCTAAAAGTTACTGGCACTTTTTGGAATTATCTCTCTCTACATTTGTGCATTTTGCATTTCCATTTTAGATGTATACTTTTTTTCTTATATACAAACTTTAGTTTTTGCTTTCCCTTCATCTCGTAAACAAAAAAAAAAGAGATAAAAGGCAAAAAGATCACATGAAAATGTAAATTTTAGAGTTTATGTATGGAAAGAATTTAGAGAAATAAACAAATTTCAGTAAATAAAATTTATTCACACCCCACAATTGAACAAAAAACTTTTGTTTTCAAAGTTTGGGAAATTCCACTAGTTCAACCCTAATAGCTCGGAATTTTATAAGAAATAAATTTTTCTACACATGTTTTAAAAAATGGATAAGCATGCTTGAAACAAGTTGAAGATGCAAATGACCTATGGATCCAAACCTTATAAAAAGAATAACATTAAATTCTCAAGTGAACGTGTGGTGGGATATTTAACCGAGTCAAACAAGCCATTATTTTGCCCATTTACAGCAAGTTGACCTAACGATCATAGATGATTGTAAAGTGATATATCATGCGTAACGGGCAATATTTTTGTAAGGAATGACTTATGGATTGGGAGTCAACACTCAGTTAAAAATCTTCCGCCTCCCCCTTTTCCCGACGATTGCAGAACCAGATATATAAAAACTAAACGGAGTTTACAATCCCTAAAAATTACATACACTTTTTTGAATTATCTCTCTCAGCATTTGTGCATTTTGCATTTCCATTTCAAATGTATACTTTTTTCTTAAATCAAAACTTGACTTTTCACTTTCCCTTCATATCGTAAACAAAAAAAGATATAAAAAGAAAATAGATCACAACAAAATGAAAATTTTAGAGTTTATGGATCGAAAGAATTGAAAGAAATAAACAAATTTATGTAAAGAAAATTTATTCACAAACCAAAAACGAACATAAAAGTTTTGTTATCCAAGTTTGAGAAATTCCACTTGTTCAACCCTTAGGGCTTGGAATTTTATAAGAAAGAGATTTTTCTACACAAGTTTTAAAAAAACGATCATAGATGATTGTAAAGTGATTTATCATGTGGAACGGGCTATATATTAGTAAGGAATGACTTATGGATTAGGAGTAACCACTCAGTTAAAAATCCCCCGCCTCCCCCTTTTCTCGACGATTGCAGAACCTGATATATAAAAACTGAAAAGAGTTTAAAATTCCTATAAATTATAGACACTTTGTGGAATTATCTCTGTTTAAATTTTTGCATTGTGCATGTCCTTTTTAGATATATACTTTTTTCTAAAATCAAAGCTTGAGTTTTCACTTTGCCTTCATCTCGTAAACAAAAAATGAGATAAATGGTAAATAGATCACAACAAAATTAAAATTTTAGAGTTTATGTATGGAAATAATTTAAATGAATAAAAAAATATAAGTAAAGAAAATTTATTCACACACCACAAATGAACACAAAAGTTTTGTTGTCCAAGTTGGGGAAATTCCACTTGTTCAACCCTAATAGCTCAAAATTTTAAAACAAAGAGATATTTCTACACATGTTTTAAAAAATGGATATGCATGTTTGAAACATGTGAACGATGCAAATGTCCTATGGATCCAAACCTTTTAAAGAGAATGACATTAAATTCTCAAGTGAACATACGGTGGGATATTTACCCGAGTCAAACAATCCATTATTTTGCCCATTTACAAAAAGCTGACCTAAAGTGATTTCTCATGTGCAACGGGCTATATTTTTGTAAGGAATGACTTATGGATTGGGAATCCACACTCAAGTAAAAATCCCTTGCCTCCCCCTTTTCCCGACGATTGCAGAACTTGAAATATATAAACTAAAAAGAGTTTACAATTCCTAAAAATTACAAACACTTTTGGGAATTATCTCTCCCTACATTTGTGCATTGTCCATTTCCATTTTAGATGCAAACGTTTTTCTTAAATCAAAACTTGAGTTTTCACTTTCTCGATATCTCGTAAACAAAAAAAAAAAAAAAGAGATAAAAGGCAAATAGATCACAAAAAAATGAACATTTTAGAGCTTATGTATGGAAAGAATTTAAAGCAATAAATAAATGTAAGTATATAAAATATATTCACACACCACAAATGAACACAAAACTTTTGTTATCCAAATGTGGGAAATTCCACTAGTTCAACCCTAATAGCTCAAAATTTTATAAGAAAGAGATTTTTCTACACATGTTTTTAAAAATAGATATGCATGTTTGAAACATGTTAAATATGCAAATGACCTATGGGTCCAAACCTTTTAAAGAGAATAACATTAACTTCTCAAGTAAACGTGCGGTTGGATATTTTCCCGAGTCAAACAAGTCATTATTTTGACCACTTACAAAAAGATGACCTAACGATCTTAGATTATTGTCAAGTGATTTATCATGTGTATGGGGCTATATTTTTGTAAGGAATGACTTATGGATTGGGAGTCAACACTCAGTTAAAAATCCCCCGCCTACCCCTTTTCCCGAAGATTGCAAGACCTGATATATAAAAACTAAAAAGAGTTTACAATCCCTTAAAATTACAAAAACTTTTTGGAATTATCTCTCTCTACATTTGTGCATTGTGCATTTCCATTTTAGATGTACGCTTTTTTCTTAAATCAAAACCAGAGTTTTCCCTTTCCCTTCATCTTGGAATTTAAAAAAAAAAAAGAGATAAAAGGCAAATAGAACACAAAAAAATGAAAATTTTAGAGTTTATGCATGGAAGGAATTTAAAGCAATAAATAAATGTAACTAAATAAAATTTATTCACACACCAAAAATGAACACAAAATTTTTGTTATCCAAGTTATGGAAATTCCACTAGCTCAACCCTAATAGCTCAGAATTTTATAAAATAGAGATTTTTCTACCCATGTTTTAAAAAATGGATATGCATGATTGAAACATGTTCAAGATGCAAATGACCTTTGGATACAAACCATTTAATGAGAATAACATTAAATTCTCAAGTGAACATGCGGTGGGATATTTACCCGATTCAAAGAAGCCATTATTTAGCCAATTTACAAAAAGCAGACCTAACGATCATAGATGATTTTAAAGTGATTTATCATGCGTAATGGGCTATATTTTTTTAAAGAATGACTTATGGATTGGGAGTCAACACTAAGTTAAAAATCCCTTTCCTCCCCCTTTTCCCGACGATTGTCGAACTAGATATAAAAAAACTAAAAAGGGTTTACAATCCCTAAAAATTACAGACACTTTTTGGAATTATCTCTCCCTGAATTATTTCATTGTGCATTTCCATTTTAGATGTATACTTTTTTCTTAAATCAAAACTTCAGTTTTCACTTTCCCTTCATCTCGTAATAAAAAAAAGATATAAAAGGCAAATAGATCACAACAAAATTAAAATTTTAGAGTTTATGTATGGAAACAATTTAAAGCAATAAACAAATGTAAGTAAAGAAAATTGATTCACACACCACAAATGAACAATAAAGTTTTGTTATCCAGGTTTGAGAAATTCCACTAGTTCAACCCTAATAGCATGGAGTTTTATAAGAAAGAGATTTTTCTACACATGTTTTAAAATATGGATATGCATGCCTGAAACATGTTAAAGATGCAAATGACCTAAGGATCCAAACCTTTTAAGGAGAAAAACATTAAATTCTCAAGTGAATGTGCAGTGGGATATTTACAAGAGTCAAGCAAGCCAGTATTTTGCCAATTTACAAAAAGCTGACCAAACGATCATAGATGTTTGTAAAGTGATTTATCATGCTTAGCGGGCTATATATTTGTAAGAAATGACTTATGGATTGGGAGTCAACAATCAGTTAAAAATCCCCCGCCTCCCCCTTTTCCCGTCGATTGGAGAACATGATATATAGAAACTAAAAATAGTATACAATCCCTAAAAATTACTGACATTTTTTTGAATTATCTCTCTCTAAATTTTTGCATTGTGCATTTCCATTTTAGATGTACACTTTTTTCTTAAATCAAAGCTTGAGTTTTCATTTTCACTTCATCTCGCCAACAAAAAAAGAGATAAAAGGCAAATAGATCACAACAAAATGAAAATTTTAGAGTTTATGTATGGAAAGAATTAAAAGCAATAAAAAAATGTGATGAAAGAAAATTTATCACACACCACAAATGAACACAAAAGTTTTGTTATCCAAGTTTGGGAAATTCCACTAGTTCAACCCTAATAGCTAAGAATTTTATAACAAAGACATTTTTCTACATATATTTTAAAATATGGATATGCATGCTTCAAACATGTTAATGATGCAAATGACCTATGGATCCAAACCTTTTAAAGAGAATAACATTAAATTCTCAAGTGAACGTGCGGTGGGATATTTACTCGAGTCAAACAAGCCAATATTTTGCCCATTTACAAAAGGTTGACCTAATGATCATAGATGTTTGCAAAGTGATTTATCATGCATAACGGGCTATATTTTTTTAAGGAATGACTTATGGATTGGGAGTCAACAGTCAGTTAAAAAATCCCCCGCCTCCCCCTTTTCCCGATGATTGGAGAACCTGATATATAAAAACTTAAAAGAGTTTTCAATCTCTAAAAATTATAGACACTTTTTGGAATTATCTCTTTCAACATTTTTACATTGTGCATTTCCATTTTAGATGTAGACTTTTTTCACATATCAAAATTTGAGTTTTCTCCTTCCCATCATCTCGTAAATGAAAAAAAAAGATAAAAGGTAAATAGATCACAACAAAATGTAAATTTTAGAGCTTATGTATGGAAAGAATTTAAAGCAATTAAAAAATTTTATTAAATAAAATTTATTCACACATTACAAATGACCAATAAAGATTTGTTATCCAAGTTAGGGAAATTCCAGTAGTTCAACCCTAGTAGCTCGAAATTTTATAAGAAAGAGATTTTTCTACACTTGTTTTAAAAAATGGATATGCACGCTTGAAACATATTAAAGATGTAAATTACCTATGGATCCAAACCATTTAACGAGAATAAGATTAATTTTTCAGGTGAACGTGTGGTGGGATATTTACCCGAGTCAAACAAGCCATTATTTTGCCCATTTACAAAAAGCTGACCTAACGATCATAGATGATTGTAAAGTGATTTATCATGCATAATGGGCTATATTTTTTGAAGGAATGACTTATGGTTTGGAAGTTAATACTTGGTTAAAAATCCACCGCCTCCCCCTTTTCTGGACGATTGCATAACCTGATATATATAAAAACAAAAAAGAGTTTACTATCCCTAAAAATTATACACTTTTTGGAATTATCTCTCTCTACATTTGTGCATTGTGCATTTACATTTTAGATGTACACTTTTTTCTTAAATTAAAGCTTGATTTTTTACTTTCCCTTCATCTCGTAAACAAAAAAAAAGAGATAAAAGGCAAATAGATCAATACAAAATGAAAATTTTAGAGATTATGCATGGAAAGAATTTAAAGCAATAAACAAATGTAAGTAAAGAACATTTATTCACACACCACAAATGAACACAAAAGTTTTGTTATCCGAGTGTGGACAATTCCACTAGTTCAACCATAATTGCTAGGAATTTTATAAGAAAGAGATTTTTCAGCACATGTTTTAAAAATGGATATGCTTGCTTGAAACATGTTGAAGATGCAAATGACCGATGGATCCAAACCTTTTAAAGAGAATTACATTAAATTCTCAAGTGAACGTGCAGTGGGATATTTACCGGAGTCAAACAAGCCATTATTTTGCCCATTTACAGAAATCTTACTTAACAATCATAGATGTTTGTAAAGTGATTTATCATGTGTAACGGGCTATATTTTCGTAAGAAATGACTTTTGAATTGGGAGTCAACACTCATTTCAAAATCCCCCGCCTGCCCCTTTTCCCGACGATTGCAGAACCTGATATAAAATCTAAAAAGCGTTCACAATCCCTAAAAATTACATACACTTTTTGGAAATATCTCTTTCTACAATTGTGCATTGTGCATTTCCATTTTAGATATATACTTTTTTCATAAATCAAAGCTTGAGTTTTCACTTTCCCTTCATCTCGTTAACAAAAAAAGTGATAAAACGCAAGTAGATCACAAAAAAATGAAAATTTTATATTTTATGTATGGAAAGAATTTAAAGCAATAAACAAATGAATACAAAAGTTTTCCTATCCAAGTTTTGTAAATTCCACTAGTTAAACCCTAATAGCTCGGAATTTTTTAAGAATGTGATTTTCTACACAGTTTAAAAAATGGATATGCATGCTTGAAACATGTTAAAGATGCAAATGACCAATGGATCCAAACCTTTTAAAGAGAATAACATTAAATTCTCAAGTGAACGTGCGGTGGGATATTTACCCGAGTCAAACAAGCCATTATTTTGCCCATTTACAAAAAGCTCACCTAATGATTGTAGATGATTATAAAGTAATTTATCATGCGTAGCGGGCAATATTTTTGTAAGGAATGACTTATGGATTGGGAGTCTATACTCAGTTAAAAATCCCCCGCCTCCCCCTTTCTCGATGAATGAAAAACCTTATATATCAAAGCTAAAATGAGTTTACAATCCCTAAAAATTATAAACACTTTATGGAATTTTCTCTTTCTACATTTGTGCATTGTGCATTTCCATTTTAGATTTATACTTTTTGCGTAAATCAGAACTTGAGTTTTCACTTTCCTTTCATCTCGTAAACCAAAAAATAAAATGCGAATAGATCACAACAAAATAAAAATTTTAGAGTTTACATATGGAAAAAGTTAAAATCAATAAAAAATCTAAGAAAAGAAAAGTTATTCACTCACGAAAAAATGAACTCAAAATTTTTGTTATCCAAGTTTTGAAAATTCCACTTGTTCAGCCCTAATAGCTCGGAATTTTTTAAAAAAGAGATTTTTCCACTTATGTTTTAAAAGTTGGATATGCATGCTTGAAACTTGTTAAAGATGCAAATGACCTATGGATTGAAACCTTTAAAAGAGAATAACGTTAAATTCTTAAGTGAGTGTGCGGTGGGATATTTACTCAAGTCAAACAAGCCATTATTTTGCACATTTACAAAATGCTGACATAGCGATCATAGATGATTGTAAAGTGATTTATCATGCGTAATGGGCTATATTTTTGTAAGGAATAACTTGTGGATTGGGAGTCTACACTCAGTTAAAAATTCTCCGCCTCCCCCATTTCCCGACGATTGTAAAACGTAATATATAAAAACTAAAAAGAGTTTACAATGCCTAAAAATTGCAACCACTTTTTGGAATTATCTCTCTCTACATTTGTGCATTGCGCATTTCCATTTTAGATGTATACTTTTTTCTTAAATAAAAACTTGAGTTTTCACTTTCCCTTCATCTCGTAAACATAAAAAGAGATAAAAGGCAAATAGATCACAACAAAATGAAAATTTTAGAGTTTATGTATGGAAAAAATTTAAAGCAATAACAAATGTAAGTAAAAAAAATTTAATCACACACCACAAATGAACACAAAAGTTTTGTTATCCAAGTTTGGGAAATTCCACTAGTTCAACCCTAATAGCTCGGAGTTTTATAAGAAAGATTCATTTCTCCACATGTTTGAACTTGTTAAAGATGCAAATGACCTATGGATCTAAACCTTTTAAAGAGAATAACATTAAATTCTCAAGTAAACAAGAAGTGAGATATTTACTCGTGTCAAAAAAGCCATTATTTCGGCCAATTAAAAGAAGTTGAACTAACGATCATAGATGATTGTAAAGAAATTTATCATGCGTAATGGGCTATATTTTTGTAAGGGATGACTTATGGATTGGGAGTCAACACTCAGTTAAAAATCCCAAGCCTCCCCTTTTTCCCATCGATTGCAAAAGCTGATATATAAAAACTTACAAGAGTTTACAGTCCCCAAAAATTACTGACACTTTTTGTAATTATCTCTCTCTACTTTTGTGCATTTTACATTTCCATTTTAGATGTATTCTTTTTTCCTAAATAAAAACTAGACTTTTCACTTTCCCTTCATCGTGTAAACAAAAAAAGAAATAAATGGTAAAAAGATCAGTTCAAAATGAAAATTTTAGAGTTTATGTTTTAAAAAAATTTAAAGCAATAAAAAATGTAAGTAAAGAAAATTTATTCACACACCACAAATTAACACAAAATTTTTGTTATCCGAGTTTGGGAAATTCCAGTAGTTCAATCCTAATAGCTCGGAATTTTATAAGAAAGAGATTTTTCAACACATGTTTTAAAAAATGGATATGCATGCTTGAAACATGTTAAAGAAGCGAATGACCTTTGGATCCAAATCTTTTAAAGTGATTAACATTAAATTCTTAAGTGAATGTGCGGTGGGATATTTAACCGAGTCAAACCAGCCATTATTTTGCCCATTTACAAAAAGCTGACCTAACAATCGTAGATGATTGTAAAGTGATTTATCATGCGTAACGGGCTATATTTTTTTAAGGAATGACTTATGGATTGGGAGTCAACACTCAATTAAAAATCCCCTGCCTCCCCCTTTTCCCGACTATTGCAAAACCTTATATATATAAACTAAAATGAGTTTATAATCCCTAAAAATTACAGACACATTTTGGAATTATCTAACTCTAGATTTGTGCATCGTCTATTTTATTTCTAGATGTGTACTTTTTTCTTAAATCGAAACTTGAATCCTTACTTTCTCTTAATCTCATAAACAAAAAAAGAGATAAAAGGAAAATAGATCACAACAAAATAAAAATTTTTGAGTTTATGTAAAGAAAAAATTTAAAGCAATAAAAAATGTAAGTAAAGAAAATTTATACACACACCACAAATGAACACAAAAGTTTTGTTATCAGAGATTGGGAAATTCTACTAGTTCAAGCCTAAAAGCTCGAAAGTTTATAAGAAAGAGATTTTTCTACACATGTTTTAAAAAATGGATATGCAAGTTTGAAACATGTTACAGAAGAGAATGACCCAAACTTTTTAAAGAGAATAACATTAAATTCTCATGTGAACGTGCAATGGGATATTTACTCGAGTCAAACAAACCATTATTTTGCCCATTTACAAAAAGCTGACCTAACGATCATAGATGATTGTAAAGTAATTTATCATGCGTAAAGGGCTTTATTTTTTGTAGGAATGACTTATGGATTGGGATTCAATACTTAGTTAAAAAACCCCGCCTCCCTCTTTTCCCAACGATTGCAAAACCTGATATATAAAAACTAAAAAGAGTTTACAATCCCTAAAAATTATGGAATCTTTTTGGAATTATCTCTTTCTACATTTGTGCATTGTGCATTATGGATGTATACTTTTTCTTAAATAAAAACTTGAATTTTCACTTTCCCTTCATCTCGTAAACAAAAAAGAGATAAAAGACAAATAGATCACAACAAAATCAAATTTTTAGAGTTCATGAATGGAAAAAATTTGACGTAATAACAAATGTAAGCATAGAAAATTTATTCACACACCAAAAATGAACAAAAAAATTTTGTTTTCCATGTTGTTGAAATTCCACTAGTTCAACCCTAATAGCTTGGAAATTTATAAGAAAGATATTTTTCTAAACACATTTTAAAAAATGGATATGCATGCTTGAAACATGTTAAAGATGCAAATCACCTATGGAACCAAACTTTTTAAAGAGAATAACATTAAATTCTCAAGTGAACGAGCGGTGGGATATTTACCCGTGTCAAACAAGCCATTATTTTGCCCATTTACAAAAAGCTGACCTAACGATCATAGATGATTGTAAAGTGATTTATCATATGTAACTGGCTTTATTTTTTTAAGATGACTTATGGATTGGGAGTCAACACTCAGTTAAAAAACCCCTCCTCCCCCTTTTCCCGACGATTGCAAAACCTGATATATAAAAACTAAAAAGAGTTTACAATCCCTAAAAATTATGGAATCATTTTTGAATTATCTCTTTCTATAATTGTGCATTGTGCCTTTCCATTATAGATGTATACTTTTTTCTTAAATCAAAACTTGAATTTTCACTTTCCCTTCATCTCGTAAAAAAAAAATGAGATAAAGGCAAATATATTACAACAAAATCAAATTTTTAGAGTTTGTGTATGGAAAAAATTTGACGTAATAACAAATGTAAGCAAATAAAATTTATTCACACACCACAAATGAACACAAAAGTTTTGTTTTCCATGTTTTTTAAATTCCACTAGTTCAACCCTGATAGCTTGGAATTTTATAAGAAAGAGATTTCTCTAAACACGTTTTAAAAAATGGATATGCATGCTTGAAACATGTTAAAGATGGAAATCACCTATGGAACCAAACTTTTTAAAGAGAATAACATTATATTCTCAAGTAAACGGGCGGTGGGATATTTACCCGTGTCAAACAAGCCATTATTTTGCCCATTTACAAAAAGTTGACCTAACGATCATTGATGATTGTAAAGTAATTTATCATGCGTAACGGGCTTTATTTTTTTAAGGAATGACTTATGGATTGGGAGTCAACACTCAGTTAAAAAACCTCGCCTCCCCCTTTTCCCGACGATTGCAAAACCTGATATATAAAAACTAAAAAAATTTTACAATCCCTAAAAATTACGGATTCTTTTTGGAATTATCTCTTTCTAAATTTGTGCATTGTGCATTTCCATTATAGATGTATACTTTTTTCTTAAATCAAAACTTGAATTTTCACTTTCCCTTCATCTCGTAAAAAAAAAAAGAGATAAAAGGAAAATAGATCACAACAAAATCAAATTTTTAGAGTTTATGAATGGAAAAATTTTTACCTAATAACAAATGTAAGCAAAGAAGTTTACTCACACACCTTAAATGGACACAGAAGTTTTGTTTTCCAAGTTTTTTAAATTCCACTAGTTCAACCCTAGTAGCTTGGAATTTAATAAGAAAGAGATTTTTCTAAACACGTTTTAAAAAATGGATATGCATGCTTGAAACATGTTAAAGATGCAAATCACCTATGGAACCAAACTTTTTAAAGAGAATAACATTAAATTCTCAAGTGAACGGGTGGTGGGATATTTACCCGTGTCAAACAAGCCATTATTTTGCCCATTTACAAAAGGCTGACCTAACGATCATAGATGATTGTAAAGTGATTTATCATGCGTAACGGGCTTTATTTTTTTAAGGAATGACTTATGGATTGGGAGTCAACACTCAGTTAAAAAACCCCGCCTCCCCCTTTTCCCGACGAATGCAAAACCTGATATATAAAAACTAAAAAGAGTTTTCAATCCCTAAAAATTGTGGAATATTTTTGGAATTATGTCTCTCTACATTTGTGCATTGTGCATTTCCATTAAAGATGTATACTTTTTTGTTAAATCAAAACTTGAATTTTCACTTTCCCTTCATTCCGTGAAGAAAAAAACAAATAAAAGGCAAATAGATCACAACAAAATAAAATTTTTAGAGTTTATGTGTGGAAAAAATTTTACGTCAAAACAAATGTAAGCAAATAAAATTTATTTACACACCAAAAATGAACACAAAAGTTTTGTTATCCAAGTTTTTGAAATTTCACTAGTTTAACCCTAATAGCTTGGAATTTTGTAAGAAAGAGATTTTTCTAAACACGTTTTAAAAAATGGATATGCATGCTTGAAACATGTTAAAGATGCAAATCACCTATGGAACCAAACTTTTTAAAGAGAATAACATTAAATTCTCAAGTGAACAGGCGGTGGGATATTTACCCAGTCAAACAAGCCATTATTTTACCCATTTAAAAAACGCTAACCTAAAGATCATAGATGATTGTAAAGTGATTTATCATGCACAACGGGCTAGACTATTGTAAGGAATGACTCATGGATTGGGAGTCAACACTCGATTAAAAATCCCCCGCCTCCCCCTTTTCCCGACGATTGCAAAACCTGATATATAAAAACCAAAAAGATTTTACAATCCCTAAAAATTATAGACACTTTTTGGAATTATCACTCTGTACATTTGTTCATTGTGCATTTCCATTTTAGATGTGTACTTTTTTTATATATTCAAAACTTGAGTTTTCACTTTTCCTTCATCTCGTAAACAAAAAAAGAGATAAAAAGGCAAATAGATCACAACAAAATGAAAATTTTGGAGTTTGTGTGTGCAAAAAATTTCAAACAATCACAAATGTAAGTAAATAAAATTTATTCGCACACCACAAATGAACACAAAAGTTTTTTTATCCGAGTGATGGAAATTCCACTAGTTCAGCCCTAATAGCTTGGAATTATATAAGAAAGAGATTTTTCTACACATGTTTTAAAAAATGGATATGCATGCTTAAAACATGTTAAAGATGCAAATAACCTATGGATCCAAACATTTTAAAGAGAATAACTTTAAATTGTCAAGTGAACGTGTGGGGGGATATTTACCCGACTCAAACAAGCCTTTATTTTGCCCTTTAACATAAAGTTGACCTAATGATCATAGATGATTGTAAAGTAATTATCATGCGTAACGAGCTATATTTCTATAAGGAATGACTTATGGATTGGGAGTCAACACTTAGTTAAAAATCCCCTTCCTCCCCCTTTTCCCGAAGTTTGCTAAACTTGATATATAAAAACTAAAAAGAGATTACAATCCCCAAAAATTATAGTCACTTTTTGGAATTATCACTCTCTACATTTGTACATTGCCCGTTTCCATTTTAGATGTGTACTTTTTTTTCTTAAATCAAAACTAGAGTTTTCACTTTCCCTTCATCTCGTCAACAAAAAAAAAAGATAAAAGGCAAATAGATCACAACTACATTAAATTTTTAGAGTTTATGTATGGAAAAAATTTAAAGTAATAACAAATGTAAGTAAAAAAAATTTATTCACACAGCACAAATGAACAAAAAAGTTTTGTTATCCAAGTTTGGGAAATTCCACTAGTTCAACCCTAATTGCTTGGTATTTTATAAGAAAGAGATTTTTCTACACATGTTCTAAAAAATGGAAATGCATGCTTGAAACATATTTAAGATGCCAATGACCTATGGATCAAAACTTTTTAAGAGAATAACATTAAATTCTCAAGTGAACATGCAGTGGGATATTTACCCGAGTCAAACAAGCCATTCTTTTGCCCTTTTCCAAAAAGCTGACCTAACGATCATAAATGATTGTGAAGTGATTTATGGTGCGTAACGGGCTATATTTTTGTAAGGAATGACTTATGGGACTGGAGTCAACACTCGATTAAAAATCCCTCACCTCCCCCTCTTCCTGACGATTGTAAAACCAGATATATAAAAACTAAAAACAGTTTACAATCCCTAAAAATTATAGACACTTTTTGGAATTATCACTCTCTAGATTTGTGCAATGTGAATTTCCATTTTACATGTTTACTTTTTTTCTTATATATAAACTTGAGTTTTCACTTTCTCTTCATCTCGTAAACAAAAAAAAGAAATAAAAGGCAAATAGATCACAGCAAAATGAAAATTTTTGAGTTTATGTATGGAAAAACTGTAAAGCAATTACAAATGTAAGAAAATAAAATTTATTCACACACCACAAAAGAACACAAAAGTTTTGTTATCCATGTTTGAGAAAATCCAATAGTTCAACCCTAATAGCTTGGAATTTTATAAGAAAGTGATTTTTCTACACATGTTTTAAAAAATGGATATTCGTGCTTGAAACATGTTAAAGATGCAAATGACCTATGGATCCTAAACTTTTAATAAGAATAACATTAAATTCTCAAGCAAACATGCGGTGGGACGTTTACCCGAGTTAGACAAGCCATTATTTTTCCTATTTACAAAACCTGACCTAACGTTCATGTATGATAGTAAAGTGATTTAGCATGCATAACGGGCTATATTTTTATAAGGAATGACTTATGGATTGGGAGTCAACACTCGGTTAAAAATCCACCGCCTCCCCCTTTTCCTATTTGCAAAACCTAATATATAAAAACTAAAAAGAGTTTATAATCCCTAAAAATTACAGACACTTTTTGGACTTATTAGTCTCTACATTTCTGCATTGTGCATTTCTATTTAAGATGTGTACTTTTTTTTCTTAAATCAAAACTTGAATTTTCACTTTCTCTTCATCTCGTAAACAAAAAAAGAGATAAAAGGAAATAGATCACAAAAAAATGAAAATTTATAAGTTTATGTATGTAAAAAATTTTAAGCAATAACAAATGTAAGTAAAGAAAATTTATTCACACACCACAACTGAACACAAAAGTTTTGTTATCCAAGTTTGGGAAATTCCACTAGTTCAACCCTAATAGCTAGGAATTTTACAAGCAAAAGATTTGTCTACACATGTTTTAAAAAATGGATATGCATGCTTGAAACATGTTAAAGATGCAAATGACCTATGGATCCAAACCTTTTGAAGAGAATGACATTAAATTCTCAAGTGAACGTGCGGCGGGATATTAACCCGAGTTAAACAAGCCATTATTTTGCCCATTTACAAAAAGTTGACCAAACGATCATAGATGATTGTAAAGTGATTGATCATGTGTAACGGGCTATATTTTTGTAAGGAATGACTTAAAGGATTGGGAGTCAACACTCGGTTAAAAATCCCCCACCTTCTCCTTTTCCCAATGAATGCAAAACCTGATATATAAAAACTTAAAAGAGTTTACAATTCCTAAAAACTACAGAAACTTTTTGGAATTATCACTCTTTACATTTGTGCGTTGTGCATTTCCATTTTAGATGTGTTCTTTTTTATTTTTAAATCATAACTTGAGTTTTCACTTTCCCTTCATCTCAGATAAAAAAAAAAGTCAAATAGATTAGAAGAAAATGAAAATTTTAGAGTTTAAGTATGGAAAAAATTTAAAGCAATAAAAAATGTAAGTAAAGAAAATTTATACACATATGACAGATGAACACAAAAGTTTTGTTATGGATCCAAACCTTTTAAAGAGAATAACATTAAATTCTCAAGTGAACGTTTGGTGGGATATTTATCCGAGTAAAACAAGCCATTATTTTGCAAATTTACAAAACGCTATCCTAACGTTCAAAGATGATTGTAAAGTGATTTATCATGCGTAACGTGCAATATTTTTGTAAGGAATGACCTATGCATTGGGAGTCTACACTCGGTTAAAAATCCCCCGCCTTCCCCTTTTCCCGACGATTGCAAAATCTGATATAAAAAAACTAAAAAAAGTTCACAATCCATAAAAAGTATAGACACTTTTTGGAATTATCACTCTCTATATTTGTGCTTTGTGCATTTCCATTCAAGATGTGTACTTTTTTTTTCTTAAATCGAAACTTGAGTTTTCACTTTCCCGCCATCTTGTAAACAAAAAAAGAGATAAAAGGCAAATAGATCACAACAAAATAAAAATTATAGAGTTTATGTATGGAAAAGATTTAAAGCAATAACAAATGTAAGTAAAGAAAATTTATTAACAAACCAGAAATGAACACAAAAATTTTGTTATCCAAGTTTGGGAAATTCCACTAGTTCAACCCTCATAGCTTGGAATTTTATTTGAAAGAGATTTTTCTGCCCATGTTTTAAAAAATGGAAATGCATACTTGAAACATGTTAAATATGCAAATGACCTATGGATCCAAAACTTTTAAAGAGAATAACATTAAATTCTCAAGTGAACTTGCGGTGGGATATTTACCCAAGTCAAACAAGCCATTATTTTGCCCATTTAAAAAAAGCTGAACACAAATGAACACAAAATTTAAAGCAATCAAAAATGTTTGTAAAGGAAATTAATTCACACACCACAAATGAACACAAAATTTTTTTATCTGGGTTTGGGAAATTCCACTAGTTCAACCATAATAGCTTGAAATTTTGTAAGAAAGAGATTTTTCTACACATGTTTTAAAAAATGGATATGCATGCTTGAAACATGTTAAAGATGCAAATGACCTATGGATCCAAATCTTTTAAAAAGAATAAAGAATAACATTAAATTCTCAAGTGAACTTGCGGTGGGATATTTACCCGGGTCAAACAAGCCTTTATTTTGCCCACTTACATAAAGCTAACCTAACGATCATAGATGATTCTAAAGTGATTTAGCATGCATAACAGGCTAAATTTTTGAAAGGAATGACTTATGGATTGGGAGTCAGCATTCGATTAAAAATCCCCCGCCTCCCCCTTTTACCAACGATTGCAAAACCTGATATATAAAAACTAAAAAGAGTTTACAATCACTAAAAATTACTGACACTTTTTGGAATTATCACTCTGTACATTTGTGCATTGTGTATTTCCATTTTAGATGTGTACTTTTTTTTTCTTAAATCAAATCTTGAGTTTTCACTTTTGCTTCATCTCGTAAATAAAAAAAGAGATATAAGTCAAATAGATCACAACAAAATGAAAATTTTAGAGTTTATGTATGGAAAAAATTTAAAGCTATAACCAATGTAAGTAAAGAATTTATTTTCACATACCAGAATTGAACACAAGTTTTATTATCCGAGTTTGGGAAATTCCACTAGTTCAACCCTAAAAGGATGGAATTTTATAAGAAAGAGATTTTTCTACACGTGTTAAAAAATGGATATGATTGCTTGAAACATGTTAAAGATGGAAATGACCTATGGTTCCAAACCTTTTAAAGAGAATAATAGTAAATACTCAAGTGAACGTGCGGTGAGATATTTACCCGAGCCAAACAAGCAATTATTTTGCCCATGTACAAGAAGCTGACCTAAGGATCATAGATGATAGTAAACTGATTTATAATGCGTAACAGACTATATTTTTGTAAGGAATGACTTAAGGATTCGGAGTCAACACTCGGTTAAAAATCCCCCGCTTCCCCCTCATCCTGACGATCGCAAAACCTGATATTTAAAAAATAAAAAGAGTTTACAATTCATAAACATTACAGACACTTTTTGGAATTATCAAGTGAACGTGTGGTGGGATATTTACCCAAGTCAAACATGCCATTATTTTGCCCATTTATGAAAAGCTGACCTAGCGATCATAGATGATTGTATAGTGATTTATCGTACGTAACGGGCTATAGTTCTTTAAGGAATTATTTATGGAATGGGAGTCAACACTCAGTCAAAAAACCTTGCCTCTGCCTTTTCCTGACGATTGCAAAACCTGACAAATAAAAACTAAATAGAGTTTACAATCCCTAAAAATTACAAACATTGTTCTGAATTATCACTCTCCACATTTGTGCATTGTGCTTTTCCATTTTAAATGTGTACTTTTATTTCTTAAAATAAAACTTTAGTTTTCACTTTCCCTTTAGCTCATAAACGACAAAAGAGATCAAAGGCAAATAGATCACAACTAAATGAAAATTTTAGAGTTTATGTTTGGAAAAAATTTAAAGCTATAAAAAATGTAAGTAAAGAAAATTTATTCACACACCACAAATGAACACAAAAGTTGTGTTATCCAAATTTGGGAAATTCCTCTTGTTAGACCGTATTAGCTTGGAATTTTATTAGAAAGAGATTTTTCTAAACATGTTTTAAGAAATGAGTATGCATGCTTGAAACATGTTTAAGATGCAAATGACCAATGGATCCAAACTTTTTAAAGAGAATAACATTAAATTCTCAAGTGAAGGTGTTGTGGGATATTTACCCGAGTCAAACAAGCCATTACTTTGCCCATTTACAAAAAGCTGACCTAACGATCATGGATGATTAAAAAGTGATTTATCATCCGTAACGGGCTATATTTTTTTAAGGAATGACTTATGGATTGGGAGTCAACACGGTTAAAAATCCACCGCCTCCCCCTTTTTCCAACAATAGTAAAACCTGATATATTAAAACTAAGAAGAGTTTACAATTCCTAAAAATTATAGACACGTTTTGGAATTGTCACTCTCTACATTTGTGCATTGTGCATTTCCATTTTAGATGTGTACTTTCTTTTCTTAAATCAAAACTTGAGTTTTCACTTTCCCATCATCTCGTAAACAAAAAAAGAGATAAAAGACAAATAGACCACAACAAAATGAAAATTTTAGAGTTTAGGTATGGAAAAAATTTAAAGCAATAACAAATGTAAGTAAAGTAAATTTATTCACACACCAGAAATGAACACAAAAGTTTTGTTATCCAAGTTTGGGAAATTCATCTAGTTCAACCTAATAGCTTGGAATTTAATAAGAGTGATATTTCTACACATGTTTTAAAAAGTAGATATGCATGCTTGAAACATGTTAAATATGCAAATGACCTATGGATGCAAACCTTTAAAAAAGAATAAGATTAAATTCTCAAGTGAACGTGCGGTGAGATATTTAACCGAGTCAAACAAGGCATTATTTTGCCCATTTAAAAAAAGCTTACCTAACGATCATAGATGATTGTAAAGTTATTTATCATCCGTAATGGGCTATATATTTGTAAGGAATGACTTATGGATTAGGAGTCAACACTCGGTTAAACATCCCCGCGTCCCCCTTTTCCCGACGATTGCAAAACTTGATATATAAAAACTAAAAAGAGTTTACAATCACTAAAAATTACAGACACTTTTTGGAATTATCATTCTCGACATTTGTACATTGTACATTTCCATTTTAGATGTGCACTTTTTTTCTTAAATCAAATCTTAATTTTTCACTTTCCCTTCATGTCGTAAACAAAAAAAGAAATAAAAGGCAAATAGATCACAAGAAAATGAAAAATTTAGAGTTTAGGTATGGAAAAAATGTAAAGAAATAAAAAATGTAAGTAAAGAAGATTTATTCACACGCCACAAATGAACACAAAAGTTTTTTTTATCCAAGTTTGGGAAATTCTTGTATTTCAACTCTAATAGCTTGGAATTTTATAAGAAAGAAATTTTTCTACACAAGTTTGAAAAAATTGATATGCATGCTTGAAACATGTTAAAGAAGCAAATGACCTATGGATCCAAACCTTTTAAAAAGAATAACATTAAATTCTCAAGTGAACGTACGGTGGGATATTTAACCGAGTCAAACAAGCCATTATTTTGCCCATTTACAAAAAGGTTACCTAACGATCATAGATGATTGTAAAGTGATTTATCATGCATAAGGGGCTATATTTTTTTAAGGAATGACTTATGGATTGGGAGACAACACTCGGTTAAAAATCCACCGCGTCTTGCTTTTCTCGACTATTGCAAAACCTGTTATATAAAAATTAAAAAGAGTTTACAATCCCTAAAAATTACTGCCACTTTTTTGAATTATCACTCTAAACGTTTGTGTGTTGTCCATTTCCATTTTAGATGTGTACTTTTTTTTCTTCAAACAAAACTCGAGTTTTTACTTTCCCTTAATCCGTTAAAAAAAAGAGATAAAAGGCAAATAGATCACAACAAAATGAAAATTTTAGAGTTTATGTAAGGAAAAAATTTAAAGCAATCAAAAATCTAAGTAAAGAAAATTTATTCAGACACCACAAATATAGACAAAAGTTTTGTTATCTGAGTTTGGGAAATTCCACTAGTTCAACTATCAGAGCTTGGAATTTTATATGAAAGAGATTTTTCTACACATGTTTTAAAAAATGGATATGCATGCTTGAAACATGTTAAAGATGCAAATGACCTATGGATCCAAACCTTTTAAAGAGAATAACATAAAATTTTCAAGTGAACGTGCGGAGGGATATTTACTAAGGTCAAAAAAGCCTTTATTTTGCCCATTTACAAAAAGCTAACCTAACGATCATTGATGATAGTAAAGTGATTTATCCTGCGTAACGGGCTATATTTTTGTAAGGAATGACTTATGGCTTGGGAATCAACACTCGGTAAAACATCCCCCACCTCCCCCTTTTCCCGATGATTGCAAAACCTAATATATAAAAACTAAAAAGTGTTTACAATCCTGAAAAATTACAAACACTTTTTGGAATTATCGCTCTCAACTTTTGTGCATTGTGCATATCCATTTTAGATGTGCACCTTTTTTTGTTAAATCAAATCTTGAGTTTTCACTTTCCCATCATCTCGTAAACAAAAAAAAAGAGATAAAAGTCAAACAGATCACAACAAAATGAAAATTTCAGAGTTTATGTACGAAAAAATTTAAAGCAATAACTATTTTAAAAAAAGAAAATTTATTCACGCACCACATTTGAACACAAAAGTTTTGTTATCCGAGTTTGAGAAATTCCACTAGTTCTACCCTAATTGCTTGGAATTTTATAAGAAAGATATTTTTCTACACATGTTTTAAAAAATGGATATGCTTGCTTGTAACATGTTAAAGATGGAAATGATCTATGGATCCAAACCTTTTAAAGAAAATAACATTAAATTCTCAAGTGAACTTGCGGTGGGATATTTACCCGAGTCAGACAAGCTATTATTTTGCCCATTTACTAAGAGCTGACCTAACAATCATGGATGATTATAAAGTGACTTATCATGCGTTAAGGGGCTATATTTTTGTAAGGAATGACTTATGGATTGGGAGTCAACACTCGGTTAAAAATCCCCCTCCTCTTGCTTTTCCCGATGATTGCAAAACCTGATGTATAAAAACTAAAAAGAGCTTACAATCACTAAAAGTTACTGACACTTTTTGGAATTATCACTCTATAAATTTGTGTGTTGTGCATTTCCATTTTAGATGTGTACTTTTTTTCTTAAATCAAATATTCAGTGTTCACTTTCCCACCATCTCGTACACAAAAAAAAGAGATAAAAGGCAAATAGATCACAACAAAATGAAAATTTTAGAGTTTAGGTATGGAAAAAATTTAAAGCAATAACAAATGTAAGTAAAGTAAATTTATTCACACACCACAAATGAACACAAAAGGTTTGTTATCCAAATTTGGGAAATTCCTCTAGTTCAACCTAATAGCTTGGAATTTTATAAGAAAAAGATTTTTCTACACATGCTCTAAAAATGGATATGCATGCTTGAAACATGTTAAAGATGCAAATGACCTACGGATCAAAACTTTTTAAAGAGAATAACAGTAAATTCTCAAGTGAACGTGCGGTGGGATATTTACCTGAGTCAAACAAGCCATTATTTTGCCCATTTACAAAAAGCTGACCTAACGATCAAAGATGATTGTAAAGTGATTTATCATGCGTAATAGACTAAATTTTTGTATGGAATGACTTATGGATTGGGAGTCAACACTCGGTTAAAAATCCCCCACCTCCCCTTTTTCTGACTATTGCAAAATATGATATATAAAAACTAAAAAGAGTATACAAACCCTAGAAATACTGACACTTTTTGGAATTATCACTCTCTACATTTGTGCATTGTACATTTCCATTTTACATGTGTTCATTTTTTTTCTTAAATATAAACTTGAGTTTTCACTTTCCCTTCATCTCGTAAACAAAAAAAGTGATAAAAGGCAAAAAGATCCCTACAAAATGAAAATTTTAGAGTTTATGAGTGGAAAAAATATAAAACAATAACAAATATAATAAAATAAAATTTATTCACACACCACAAAAGAACACAAAAGTTTTGTTATCCAGTTTGGGAAATTCCACTAGTTTAACCCTAATAGGTTGGAATTTTATAAGAAAGAGATTTTTCTACACATGTTTTAAAAAATGTAAATGCATGCTTGAAACATGTTAAAGATGCAAATGACCTATGGATCCAAACCTTTTAAAGAGAATAACATTAATTTCTCAAGTGAATGTGCGATGGGATATTTACCCGAGTCAAAAAGGGAATTATTTTCCCATTTACTAAAAGCTGACCTAACGATCATAGATGATTTTAAAGTGATTTATCATCGTAAGGGGCTATATTTTTGAAAGGAATGACTTATGGATTGGGAGTCAACACTCGGTTAAAAATCCCCCGCCTCCTGCTTTTCCCGACGAATGCAAAATCTAATATATAAAAACTAAATAGAGTTTACAATCCCTAAAAATTACTGACACTTTTTGGAATTATCACTCTGTACATTTGTGCGTTGTGCATTTCCATTTAGATGTATACTTTTCTTTCTTAAATCAAATGTTGAGCACTTTCGCTTCATCTCGTACACAAAAAAAAGAGATAAAAGGCAAATAGATCACAACTAAATGAAAATTTTAGAGTTTATGGATGGAAAAAATTTAAAGCAATAAAAAATTTAAGAAAATAAAATTTATTCACACACCACAAATGAACGCAAAATTTTTCTTATCCAAATTTGGGAAATTCCACTAGTTCAACCCTAATAGCTTTCAATTTTATACGAAAAATATTTTTCTACACATGTTTTAAAAAATGGATATGCATGCTCAAAACATGTTAAAGATGCAAATGACCTATGGATGAAAACTTTTTAAAGAGAATAACATTAAATTCTCAAGTGAACGTGTAGTGGGATATTTACCCAAGTCAAACAAGCTATTATTTTGCCCAATTACAAAAATCTGACCTAACGATCATAGATGATTGTAAAGTAATTTATCATGCATAACTGGCTATATTTTTTTAAGGAATGACTTATGGATTGGGGGTCAACACGGTTAAAAATCCCCTGCCACCCCCTTTTCCTGACGATTGCAAAACCTGATATATATAAACTAAAAAATAGTTTACAATCCCTAAAAGTTATAAACACTTTTTGAAATTATTAGTCTCTACATTTGTGCATTGTGCATTTCCATTTTAAGTTTGTACTATTTTTTCTTAAATCAAAACTTGAGTTTTCACTTTCCCTTCTTCTCGAAAACAAAAAAAAAGATATAAAAGGCAAATAGATCACAACAAAATGAAAATTTTAGAGTTCATGTATGTAAAAAATTTAAAGCAATAACAAATGTAAGAAAAGAAAATTTATTCACACACCACTAATCAACACAAAAGTTTTTTTATCCAAGTTTGCGAAATTCCACTAGTTCAACAATAATAGCTAGGAATTTCATAAGAAAGATATTTTTCTACACATGTTTTAAAAAATGGAAATGTATGCTTGAAACATGTTAAAGATTCAAATGACCTATGGATCCAAACCTTTTAAAGAGAATATCATTAAATTCTCAAGTGAACATTTACCCGAGTCAAATAACCCATTATATTGGCCATTTAAAAAAAGCTTATCTAACGATCATAGATGATTGTAAAGTGATTTATCATGCATAACGGACTATATTTTTGTAAGGAATGACTTATGGATTGGTAGTCAAAACTCGGTTAAAAATCCCACGCCTCCCCCCTTTTCCTGACGATTGCCAAACAAGATATATAAAAACTAAAAAGAGTGTACAATCCCTAAAAATTATAGAAACTTTTTGGAATTATCACTCTCTACATTTGTGCGTTGTGCATTTCCATTTTAGATGTGTACTTTTTTTTCTTAAATTAAAACTTGAGTTTTCACTTTCTCTTCCTCTCGTAAACAAAAAAAGAGATGGAACGCAAATAGATCACAACAAAATGTAAATTTAGAGTTTATGTAAGGAAAAAAATAACAGCAACAACAAATTTAAATAAAGAAAATTTATTCACAGACCACAAATGAACATCAAAGCATTGTTATCATAGTTTGGGAAATTCCACTAGTTCAACCCTAATAGCTTGGTATTTTATAAGAAATAAATTTTTCTACACATGTTTTAAAAAATGGATATGCATGATTGAAACATGTTAAAGATGCAAATGACCTATGGGTACAACCCTTTTAAAGAGAATAACATTAAAATCTCAAGTGAACGTGCGGTGGGATAATTACCTGAGTCAAACAAGCCATTATTTTGCCCATTTACAAAAAGCTGACCTACTTGATCATAGATGATTGTAAAGTGATTTATCATGCACTACGGGCTATATGTTTGTTAGTAATGACTTATGGATTGGGACTCAAGACTCGGTTAAACATTTGCCGCGTCCCCCTTTTTCTGACGATTAAAAACCTGATATATAAAAACTAAAAAAGAGTTTACAATCCCTAAAAATTACAGACACTTTTTGGAATTATCACTCTCTACATTTGTGCATTGTGCATTTGCATTTTAGACGTGTACTTTTTTTTCTTAAATCAAAACTTGAGTTTTCACTTTCCTTTCATCTTGAAAACAAAAAAAAAAAGATATAAAAGGCAAATAGATCACAACAAAATGAAAATTTTAGAGTTTATGTATGGAAAAAATTTAACGCAATAACAAATGTAACTAAAGAAAATTTATTCACACACCACTAATGAACACAAAATTTTTGTTATCAACTTTGGGAAATTCCACTAGTTCAACCCTAACTGCTTGGAATTTCATAAGAAAGAGATCTTTCTACACATGTTTTAAAAAATGGAAATGCATGCTTGAAACATATTAAAGATGCAAATGACCTATGGATCCAAACCATTTAAAGAGAATAACATTAAATTCACAAGTGAATGTGCGGTGGGATATTTACCCGATTCAAACAAGCCATTATTTTGCCCATTTAAAAAAAACTGACCTACCAATCATAGATGATTGTAAAGTGATTTATCATGCGTAACGGGCTATATATTTGTAAGGAATGACTTATGGATTGAGAGTCAACACTCGGTTAAAAATCCCCCGCCTCCCCCTTTTCCCAATGATTGCCAAACCTGATATATAAAAACTTAAAAGAGTTTACAATCCCTAAAAATTATAGAAACTTTTTGGAATTATCACTCTCTACATTTGAGCATTGTGAATTTCCATTTAAGATGTGTACTTTTTTTTCTTAAATCAAAACTTGAGTTTTCACTTTCCCTTCATCTCTTAAACAAAAAAAGAGATAAAAGTCAAATAGATCACAACAAAATGAAAATTTCAGAGTTCATGTATGGAAAAAATTTAAAGCAATAACAAATGTAGGTAAATAAAAATTTTTCACACACCACAAATGAACACAAAAGTTTTGTTATCCAAGTTTGGGAAATTTCACTAGTTCAACCCTAATAGCTAGGAATTTTATATGAAAGAGATTTTTCTACACATGTATTAAAAAATGGAAATGCATTCTTGAAACATGTTAAAGATGCAAATGACCTATGGATCCAAATTTTTAAAGAGAATAACAATAAATTCTGTAGTGAACGTGCGGTGGGATATTTACCCGAGTCAAACAAGCCATTATTTTGAACATTTACAAAAAGTTGACCTAACGATCATAGATGATTGTAAAGTAATTTATCGTGTGTAATGGGCTATATTTTTGTAAGGAATGACTTATGGATTGGGAGTCAACACTCGGTTAAAAATCCCCCGCTACCCTCTTTCCCAACCATTGCAAAACATTATATATAGAAACTAAAAGAGAGTTTACAATCAATAAAAATTATAGACACTTTTTGGAATTATCACTCTCTACATTTGTACATTGTGCATTTCCATTTTAGACGTGTACTTTTTTTCTTAAATCAAACCTTGAGTTTTCACTTTCTCTTCATCTCGAAAACAAAAAAAAAAAGATAAATAAGGCAAATAGATCACAACAAAATTAAAATTTTAGAGTTGATGTATGGAAAAAATTTAAAGAATTAACAAATGTAAGTAATGAAAATTTATTCACACACCACTATTGAACACAAAAGTTTTGTTATCTAAGTTTGGGAAATTCCACTAGTTCAACCCTAACATCTTGGAATTTCGTAAGAAAGAGATTTTTCTACACATGTTTTAAAAAAGGGACATGCATGCTTGAAACATGTTAAATATGCAAATGACTCATGGATCCAAACCTTTTAAAGAGAATAACATTAAATGCTCAAGTGAAAGTGCGGTGGGATATTTACCCGAGTCAAACAAGCCATTATTTTGGCCAATGACAAAAAGTTGACCAAACGATCATAGATGATTGTAAGGTGATTTATCATGCATAACGGGCTATATTTTTGTAAGGAATGATTTATGGATTGGGAGTCAAAACTCGATTAAAAATCCCTCGCCTCCCCCTCTTCCCGACAATTGCCAAATCTGATATATAAAAACTAAAAAGAGTATACAATCCCTAAAACTTATAGACACTTTTTGGAATTATCACTCTCTATATTTGTGCGTTGTTCATTTCCATTTTAGATGTGTACTTTTTTTTCTTAAATTAAAACTTGAGTTTTCACTTTCTCTTCCTCTCGTAAACAAAAAAAGAGATGGAACGCAAATAGATCACAACAAAATGAAAATTTTAGAGTTTATGTAAGGAAAAAATTTAAAGCAATAACAAATGTAAGTAAAGAAAATTTATTCACACACCACAATTGAACACAAAAGTTCTGTTATCCAAGTTTGGGAAATTCCACTAGTTCAACCCTAACAGCTTGGAATTTCATAAGAAAGAGATTTTTCTACACATGTTTTAAAAAATGGAAATACATGCTTGAAACATTTTAAAGATGCAAATGACCTATGGATGCAAACCTTTGAAAGGGAATAACATTAAATTCTTTAGTGAATGTACGGTGGCATATTTACCCGAGTCAAACAAGCCATTATTTTGCCCATTTACAAAAAGCTGACCTAACGATCATATATGATTGTAAAGTGATTTATCATGCATAATGGTCTATATTTTTGTAAGGAAACACTTAGTTAGAAATCCCCCACCTCCCCCTTTTCACGACGATTGCAAAACCTGATATTTAAAAACTAAAAAGAGTTTACAATCCCTAAAAATTACAGCCACTTTTTGGAATTATCAAACTCTACATTTGTGCATTGTGCATTTCCATTTTAGATGTGTACTTTTTTTCCTTAAATCAAAACTTGAGTTTTCACTTCCCTTCATCTCGTAAACAAAAAAAAAAAAAAAGATAAATGGCAAAAAGATCACAACAAAATAAAAATTTTAGAGTTTATGTATGGAAAAAATTTAAAGCAATAAACAAATGTAAGTAAAGAAACACCACAAATGAACACAAAAGTTTTGTTACCCATGTTTTTGAAATTCCACGAGTTCAACCCTAATAGCTCTGAATATTATAAGAAATAGATTTTTCTACACAAGTTTTAAAAAATGGATATGCATGCTTGAAACATGTTAAATATGCAAATGACCTATGGATCCAAACCTTTTAAAGTGAATAACATTAAATTGTCAAGTGAACGTGCGATGGGATATGTACCCAAGTCAAACAAGCCATTATTTTGCCCATTTAAAAAAAGTTGATCTAACGATCATAGATGATTGTAAACTGATTTATCATGCATAATGGGCTATATTTTTTTAAGGAATGACTTATGGATATGAAGTCAACAATCAGTTAAGAATCCGTCGCCTCCCCCTTTTCCCGACGATTGCAAAACCTGATATATACAAACTAAAAACAGTTTACAATCCCTAAAAATTTCAGACACTTTTTGGAATTATCTCTCTCTACATTTTTTCATTGTGCATTTCCAATTTTGATGTTTACTTTTTCCTTCTATCAAAACTTGAGTTTTCACATTCCCTTCATGTCGTAAACAAAAAAAGAGATAAAAGGCAAATAGATAAAAAAAAATTAGATTTTATGTATAGAAATAATTTAAAGCAAAACCAAATGTAAGTATAGAAAATTTATTCACACACCACAAATGAGCACAAAAGTTTTGTTATCCATGTTTTGGAAATTCCACTATTTCAACCCTTATAGCTCGGAATTTTATAAGAAAGAGATTTTTCTACAGATGCTTTAAAAAATGGATATGCATGCTTGAAACATGTTAAAGATGCAAATGACCTATGGATCCAAACCTTATAAAGAGAATAATATTAGAATCTTCAGTGAATGTGTGGTGGGATATTTACCCGAGTCAAACAAGCCATTATTTTGCCCTTTTACAAAAAGCTGACCTTAATGGTAGTTGATGATTGTAAAGTGATTTATCATGAGTAAATGGATATATTTTTGTAAGGAATGTCTTATGGATTGGGAGTCTACACACAGTTAAAAATCCCCCGCCTCCGCCTTTTCCCGACGATTGTAAAACCTGATATATAATAACTAAAAAGAGTTTACAATCACTAAAATTTACGAAGACGTTTTGGAATTATCTCTCTCTACATTTGTGCATTGTACTTTTCCATTTTAGATGTATACTTTTTTCTTAAATAAAAACTTGAGTTTTCACTTTCCCTTCATCTCGAAAACAAAAAGAGATAAAAGGCAAATTGATCACAACAAAATAAAAATTTTAGAGTTTATGTATGGAAAAATTTTTAACCAATAAAAAATGTAAGTAAATAAAATTTATTCACACACCACAAATGAACACAAAAGTTTTGTTATACAAGTTTGGGAAATTCCACTGGTTATACCCTCATAGCTTGGAATTTTATAAGAAAGAGATTTTTCTATACATGTTTTAAAAAATGGATTTGCATGCTTAAAACATGTTAAAGATGCAAATGACCTACGGATCCAAACCTTTTAAAGAGAATAACATTACATTCTCAAGTGAACGTGCGGTGGGATATTTACCCGAGTCAACCAAGCCATTATTTTGCACATTTACAAAAAGCTGACCTAACATTCATAGATGATTGTAAACTGATTTATCATGCACAACGGGCTATATTTTTGTAAGGAATGACTTATGGATATGGAGTCAACACTCAGTTAAAAATCCCCCACCTCCCCCTTTTCCCGACGATTGCAAAACCTGATATATAAAAACTAAAAACAGTTTACAATCCCTAAAAATGACAAACACTTTTTCGAATTATCACTCTATACATTTGTGCATTGTGCATTTCCATTTTAGATGTGTACTTTTTTTAACATAAATCAAAACTTGAGTTTTCACATTCCCTTCATCTCGTAAACAAAAAAAGAGATAAAAGGCAAATAGATCACAACAAAGTAAAAATTTTAGAGTTTATGTATAGAAAAATTGAACGCAATACCTAATGTAAGAAAACAAAATTTATTCACACCCACAAATGAACACAAAAGTTTTGTTATCCAAGTTGGGGAAATTCCACTAGTTCAACCCTAATGGCTCGGAGTTTTACAAGAAAGTGATTTTTCTACACATGTTTTAAAAAATGGACATGCATGCTTGAAACATGTTAAAGATTCAAATGTCCTATGGATCCAAACCTTTAAAAAGAGAATAACATTAAATTCTCAAGTGAAGGTGCGGTGGGATATTTACCTGAGTCAAACAAGCCATTATTTTGCCCACTTACAAAAAGCAGACCTAACGATCATAGATAACTGTAAAGTGATTTATCATGCGTAACGGGCTATAATTTTGTAAGGAATGACTTATGGATTGGGAGTCAACACACAGTTAAAAATCCCAGGCCTCCCCTTTTCCCGACTATTACAAAACCTGATATATAAAAAGTAAAAAGAGTTTACAATCCCTAAAACTTACAAACACATTTTGGAATTATCTCTCTCTACATTTGTGCATTGTCCATTTCATTTTAGATGTATACTTTTTGCTTAAATCAAAACTTGATTTTTCACTTTCCCTTCATCTCGTAACAAAAAAAGAGATAAATGGCAAATTGATCACAGCAAAATGTAAATTTTAGAGTTTATGTATAAAAATTTTTTTAAGCAATAACAAATGCAAGTAAAGAAAATTTATTCACACACCACAAATGAACGCAAAAGTTTTGTTATCCAAGTTTGGGAAATTCCACTAGTTCAACCCTAATCGCTCAGAATTTTATGAGAAAGAGATTTTTCTACACATGTTTTAAAAATTGAATATGCATGCTTGAAACATGTTCACGATGCATACGACCTATGGATCCAAACCATTTAAAGAGAATAACATTAAATTTTCAAGTGAACGTGCGATGGGATATTTACCCGAGTCAAACAAGCCATTATTTTACCCATTTACAAAAAGTGACCTAACGATCATAGATGATTGTAAAGTGATTTATCTTGCGTAACGGGCTATATTTTTTCAAGGACGGACTTATGGATTGGGAGTCAACACTTAGTTCAAAATCTCTTGCCTCCCCCTTTTCCCGACGATTGCAAAACCTGATATATAAAAACTAAAAAGAGTTTAAAATCCCTAAAAATTACAAACTTATTGGAATTATATCTCTCAATATTTTTGCGTTGGGCATTTCCATTTTATACGTATACATTTTTCTTAAATCAAAACTTGAGTTTTCACTTTACCTTCATATCGTAAACAAAATAAGAGATAAAAGGCAAATAGATCACAACAAAATAAAATTTTTTGAGTTTATGTATGGAAAATAAAGTAATAATAAATCTAAGTAAAGAAACTTTATTCACACACCACAAATAAACACAAAAGTTTTGTTATCCAAGTTTGGGAAATTCCACTAGTTCAACCCTAATACCTCGGAATTTTATAAGAAAAAGATTTTTCTACACATGTTTTAAAAAATGGATATGCATGCTTGAAAGATGTTAAAGATGCAAATGACCTATGGATCCGAACCTTCTAAAGAGAATAACATTAAATTCATAAGTTAACGTGCGGTGGGATATTTACTCGAGTAAAAAAAAGTCATTATTTTGCTCATTTAAAAAAAGCTGACCTAACGATCGTAAATGATTGTAAAGTGATTTATCATGCGTAACGGGCTATATTTTTTTAAGGAATGACTTATGAATTGGGAGTCTGCACTCAGTTACAAATCCCCCACCTCCCCATTTTCCCAACGATTGCAAAACTTGATATATAAAAATTAAAAAGATTTTACAATCCCTAAAAATTACAACCACTTTTTGGAATTATGTCTCTCTACATTTGTGCGTCAACACTCATTTAAAAATCCCCTTCCTCCCCCTTTTTTCTTAAATCAAAACTTGACTTTTCACTTTTCCTTCATCTCGTAAACTAAAAAATAGATAAAAGGCAAATAGATCACAACAAAATCAAAATTTTAGAGTTTATATATGGAAAATTTTATAGCAATAACAAATGTAAGTAAATAAAATTTATTCACACACCACTAATGAGCACAAAATTTTTGTTATCCGTGTTTTGGAAATTCCATTAGTTCAACCCTAATAGCTCGGAATTTTATAAGAAAGAGATTTTTCTACACATGTTTTAAAAAATGGATATGCATGCTTGAAACATTTTAAAGATATAAACGACCTATGGATCTAAACCTTTTAAAGAGAATAACATTAAATTCTTAAGCGAATGTGCGGTGGGATATTTACCCGAGTCAAACCAGCCATTATTTTGCTAATTTACAAAAAGCTGACCTATCGATCGTAGATGATTGTAAAGTGATTTATCCTTCGTAACAGGTTATATTTTTTTAAGGAATGACTTATGGACTGGGAGTCAACACTCAGTTAAAAATTCCCTGCCTCCCCCATTTCCCGGCAATTGCAAAACCTGATATATAAAAAGTAAAAAGAGTTTACAATCCCAAAATCTTGTAGACACTTTTTGGAATTATCTCTCTCTACATTTGTGGATTGTGCATTTCCATTTTAGATGTATATTTTTTTCTTAAATCAAAACTTGAGTTTTCACTTTCCCTTCATCTCGTAAACAAAAAAAGAGATTAAATGCAAATAGATCACAACAAGATGAAACTTTTAGAGTTTATGTGCAGAAAAAAATGTGAAGCAATAACAAATGTAAGTAAATAAAATTTATTCACACACCACAAATGAACACAAAAGTATTGATATCAAAGTTTGGGAAATTCCACTAGTTCAACCCTATTAGCTCAGAATTTTATGACAAAGAGGTATTTCTAAACATGGTTTAAAAAATGGATATCCATGCTTGAAACATGTTAAAGATGCAAATGTCTTAAGGATCCACACCTTTTAAAGAGAAAAACATTAAATTCTTGAGTGAATGTGCGATGGGATATTTACCCAAGTTAGACAAGCCATTATTTTGCCCATTTAAAAAAAGCTGACCAAACGAACGTAGATGATTGTAAAGTTATTTATCATACGTAACGGGCTATATTTTTGTAAGGAATGACTTTTGGATTGGGAGTCTACACTTAGTTAAAAACTCCCCCGCCTCCCTCTTTTCCTGACGATTGCAAAACCTGATATATAAAAAACTAAAAAGAGTTTACAATCCCTAAAAATTACATAAACTTTTTGGAATTGTCTCTCTCTACATTTGTGCATTGTTTATTTCAATTTTAGATGTATACTTTTTTCTTAAATCAAAACTTGAGTTTTCACTTTCCCTTCATCTCGTAAACATATGGAAACATGAGGCACTAATGGTCCCTGGACACATATTTTAATTAGAAATACTTTTCCAATGTTTCTAGAAAAAAGGCATTAACAAGGCTTAAAAGTAGTAAAATATAAATTTTCCAGGAAAAATTGCCTTATTACGAAATTTCCCTCATGAATTTTTTCAATTTGAAAGGTTTTTCATGGAAATATGAGGCACTAACAGTCCATTGAGATGTATTTTCAGTAGAAATACTTTTCCAAAGTTTCCTAAAAAATACATAACAAGGCCTCAAAGTTGCAGAAAGAAATTTGTTCTAGCAAAAATTGTATTACCAAAAAAGATTCTTGGTAAGAATTTTCAATTAGAAAAGTGTTTTCAGAAAACATGAAGCATTAATGGTCCTTGGAGATTTATTTTTACTAGAAATACCTTTCCAACGTTTCCTAAAAAAATCACTTTCAAAACCTTCTAGTTATAGAAAGAATTTGTTTCAACAATGTTTTCCAAGTAAGAATTTTCTACATGAAAAGTGTTTTCCATGAAACATGAGGCACTAACAGTCCATGGAGACGTACTTTTACAAGAAATACTTTCCCAACATTTCTTGAAAAAATGCACTAACAAGGTCATATAGTTGTAGAAAGTAATTTTGTTTAAGAAAAAAATTTCTAGTAAGAATTTTAATCTTGAAAAGTGTTTCTAGGAAATATGAGGCACTAATGGTCCTTGTAGACATATTTTTCCAAGAAATACATTTCCAGCATTTCCAAAACAAATGCACTTACAAGGCCTTATAGTTGTAGAAGGTAATTTGTTTCATAAAAAAATATCCTTACCACAAAATTTCCCTAATATGAATTTGCAACTTGAAAAATGTTTCTAGTAAACATGAGGCAGTAATGGTCTCAAGGGTCATATTTTTACTAGAAATATTTTTTCAACATTCCTAAAAAAATGCAATAACAAGGCCTTATAGTTGTAGGAAGTAATTTGTTTCAGAAAAAAATATTTTACCAAAATAGTTTCCTGGTAAGAATTATCAGCTAGAAAAGTTTTTTCCAAAAAACACGGGGCACTAATGGTCCCTCTAGACAAATTTTTACTAAAAATAATTTTTGAACATTTTCTTAAAAACTACAAAAAAGAGGCCTTGTTGTTGTAGAAACTATTTTTTTTTTTTCGCAAAAATTGCCTTACCTCGAATTTTCTCGGCAAGAATTTTCAGCTAGGAAAGTTTTTCTAGGGAATATGAGGCACTAATAGTCCCTAGGGACGTAATTTTACTAGACATACTAACACGGCCTTATAGTTGTTAAAAGTAATTTGTTTCAGCAAAAATTGCATGTTGGAAGATAGGGCTCAAGACCACATGACCAAGGAAGGCCAACATATCTAAGAGTATTATAAGATGCGCCAAATGACCAAAGAAGGTCCACAAGATGGGCCCAAGCCCATAAGAATTAGGACCCACAATGATTACCATGAGCTGGCATCCTTATCGCATCAATTGGAAGATCAAGGACTCAAAAAAGTATCTTTATCTAATGGTCACGTCCTACAAGAGTTTAGTTTGAGTTAGGTTTTTCTTTTATCTATATTGAGTTATTTAATTATGCTAGGACTGATCTTTAAGTGTTAGAGTTTGGGTGTAATTGAGACAATTAGTATTATTGTAATTGGACTCTACCACCTTCCTCTATTATAAATAGAGGTTCATGTATTTTGATTATAATAATTCCATGAAGTTTTTTTCTTTTCCATAAATTCAAAATGGTATCAGAGCAGGTACTATGAGTTGACTTGGTCAACCCACTGAGATAATGAGATCCTTTTCTCTAAAACCTAAACCTTAAGTCTAGGTTCGTAGTTATTTTTTTGAGTCCCTACGCGCATAGTTTGCTTTGTGTTTTTTAAATCTATACGGAGTTTTGAATATTGGAAATTATATATTGACTAAAATATATTTGAGTTTACTTTCCAAAGAAAAATAATTTGTTCCAATTGAAGTTATCTACAAACAGATATATATATTTGAATGAGCGAAGGTCAAATTGCAAAAAGTTTCGAGGAGTAGCAGCAATCTTCAAATTCCGAGGTATTTTTTGCTATCAAGAACTAGACTTTATAAAGAAAAATATATATATAAAAATATCTGTAAGCCTATTCATTTACATATTCAACCAATTTTTTTATCTGAGCTACAAAGAGAAATCGATATTTGAAGCAGCAAAGGTCAGATTGAAAAAGAGCTTCGAGCAGCAATAGAAAGCCTCAACTTCCAAGGTATTTTATACTATCAAGAAAGAGACTTTATATAGATAATTATATATGAAAAGAAATATACGTAAGTATATTTTCTTACCTATTCAACCAATTCTCGGTATGATTTTTGTATAAGGAGATATTGATCTTGGAAGAGATAGTGGTCATTATAGAAAAGCAGAAGAAACGGTACTTTGTTCGGCCAGTTGACAGAGACTGTAATATATCAGATTATTTATCTTCTGATAATTATATTTTATGAATTCATTGTACTTGGATCAAAGGTATATAAGTCTACTTTTAGAAGGAGAAAATTTCATGTCAATCTGATCTATATTTAAAGAAATATTCGCATTGGAAGAATCAAAGGTCATGTTGGTATTCTGTTGTAATGAAAAATCCAAATCTATGCCAATTTTTTTGTGACACTTTTTGAGTTGATATATCAGAAAAATATCTCACGTCTGCCTGGTTTGAGGGCTTATTTATATATCTCTGTTATTTGGGCTTATTGCTACATCTATGATATTTGGTTCAAGCTGGAATCACCGCCATTACCTCCTAGCTTGAGGGGGAGAAGTACAAGAAGTACAAGAAAGAGGTATTTTATTCCATATATTGTGATCAATATATTCAAGAAAATGGGAGCACAAAAGATGAAGCTTCTGCGTCTAAGAAAAAATATTTATATCGGATTATGATTATTTCATGGGTCCTTCTACAAGGTTTATTATTTTGGTTCATGTTGTATGTGTTGGAAGATGGTCGTGTTATATTCACCTGCAACTATTATATCTCTTTGGGAACATTATTATTGAAGAAGAGGTGGCCTCATATCATCATTATTTTACCCCGTCAAAAATATTAAAATTATTTGTGGTTTAGAGTCCATGATAGAGGAACTTCATTCCCGTCAAAAAGATCAAAATTATTTGTTGTTGGGAGTCCATGATGTAGGAACGTCATCCTCGTCAAAAATATCAAAATTATTTGTGGTTGGGAGTCCATGACGGAGGAACTTCATCTCCGTAAAAAATATCAAAATTATTTGTGGTTGGAAGTCCATGACGGAGGAACTTCATGCTGTCAAAAATATCAAAATTATTTGTGGTTGGAAGTCAATGACGGAGGAACTTATTATTGCATCTATGTTATCCCCCCCCCCCCCCCCCCCCCCCCCCCTTTCCTTCGAATTGGCTAGCTGTGTCTCAAGGAAGAGAGCACCAGCATGAGCGAAAGTGTTGGAAGATTGGAAGACTGCCATTTTATTCAAAAAGATCATATCCATCATTTGCAACAAGCTGGGAGTTCTTAATGTTCTCTCACCCTCAGCTTGAATGGGAGTGTTGGAAGATAGGGCGCAAGACCACACGACCAAGAAAGGCCCACGTATCTAAGAGTATTATAAGATGGGCCAAACGACCAAAGAAGGCCAACAAGATGGGCCCAAGCCCATAAGAAGTAGGAACCACAATGATTACCATGAGCTGGCATCCTTTTCACATTAGTTGGAAGATTAAGAAGGACTCAAGAAAATCTCTTTATCTAATTGCCACGCCCTACAAGATTTTTGGTTTGAGTTAGGTTTGTCTTTTAACTATATTGAGTTATTTAATTATGCTAGGACTTGTCTTTAAGTGTTAGAGTTTGGGTATAATTGGGAGAAAGGTAGTTTTATTGTAATTGGACTCTACTACCTTCCTCTATTATAAATAGAGGTTCATGTACTTTGATTATAATAAGTCAATGAAGTTTTTCTCTTTTCCATAAATTCAACATTGCCTTACAACAAAATTTTCCTAGTAAGATTTTTCACCTTGACAAGTGTTTCCAGAAAACATGAGGCAATAATGCCCCCTGAAGATGCATTTTTACTAGAAATACGTTTTCAAAGTTTCCTAAAAAGGCACAAGGCCTTAATGATGGAAAAAGTTATTTTTTTATGAAAAAATTGCCTTACACCAAAATTTTGCAGGTATGAATTTTCAAAAGTAATTTCTGGAAACATGAGGCACTAATGGTCCCGGACACGTATTTTTACTAGAAATAATTTTCCAATGTTTATTGAAAAAAGGCATTAACATGGCCTTATAGTAGTAAAATGTAATTTTTTCAGCAAAAAATGCCTTATCACAAAATTTTCATGGTAAGAATTTTTCAGCTTGAAAAGTGTTTCATGGAAATATGAGGCAGTCACGGTCCATGAAGATGTATTTTTAAAAAATACATCTTGATCATTTATTTAAAAAATGCACTAAAAATTCCTTATAGTTGCATAAATTAATTTGTTTCAGCAAAAAATGCTTAACCAAATATGATCCCTGGAGAGAATTTTTAGGTTGAAAAGTGTTTCCAAAAAATATCAGGTACTAATGGTCCTTGCAAACATATTTTTACTACAAATACTTTTCCAACGTTTCCTGAGAAAAAAATCACTAACAAAACCATATAGTTATAGAAAGTAATTTATTTTAGCAAAGTTTTCCTAGAAAGAATTTTCTTCCAGAAAAGTAATTTTTTGGAAACATGAGTAACTTATGGTCCATGGAGACGTATTTTTACTAAAAATAGTTTGCCAGCGTTTCCTGAAAAAAATGCACTAATAGGTCATTTAGTTTTAGAAAATAATTTGTTTCAACAAAGTTTTTCTTGTAAGAATTTTCGGCTTGAAAAGTGTTTCCAGGAAACATGAGGCACTAATGGTGTTTGGAGACGTATTTTTACTAAAAATATATTTCTAGCATGTCCAAAAAAATTCCCTAATAAGGCCTTATAGTTGTAGAAAGTAATTTGTTTTATAAAAAAATATCCTTACCACAAAATTTCCCTGGTAATAATTTTCAACATGAAAATTTTTTCTAGGAAACATGAGGCAGTAATGGTCCCAACGATCGTATTTTTACTTGACATACCTTTCTAACGTTTCCTTAAAAATGCATTAACATGGCCTTATAATTGTAGAAAGTAAATTGTTTTAGCAAAAATTGCTTTACCACAATAGTTTACTGGTAAGAATTTTTAGCAAGAAAAGTTTTTTCCAAGAAACATGAGGCACTAATGGTCCCTCACAACATATTTATACTAAAAATACTTTTCAAATATTTCTTCAAAGAAATGCACTAATAAGGCCATATCGTTGTAGAAAGTAATTTGTTTTAGCAAAAATTGACTTTCCTCAAAATTTTCCTGATAACAATTTTCCATTTCAAAAGTGTTTCTTGGAAACATAAGGCACTAATTGTGCTTGGAGATGTATTTTTACTAGAAATAATTTTCTAATGTCTCCTCAATAAAGGCACAAACAAGACCTTAGAGTTGTAGAAAGTAATTTGTTTCAGTAAAAATTTCCTTACAACAAAATTTTCTAGGTAAGAATTTTACTCTTGAATAGTTTTTCCCAGAAACATGAGGCACTAATGGACCATGGAGCCATATTTTTACAAGAAATAAATTTCCAAAGTTTCCTAGAAAAAGGCAATAACTAGGCCTTAATGATGTAAAAAGTTATTTGTTTCTGATAAAATTTCCTTACACCAAAATTTTGGTTGTAATAATTTTCAAAGTGAAAAGTGATTCTTGGAATCATGAGGCACTAATGGTCCCTGGATATTTATTTTTACTAGAAATACGTTTTCAATTTTACTGAAAAAAGGCATTAACAAGGCTTTATAGTAGTAAAATGTAATTTTTTCTGCAAAAATTGCCTTTTTACAAAATTTTCTTGGTAAGAATTTTCAACTTGAAAAGTGTTTCATAGAAATGTGAGGCACTGAAGGTTCATGGAGACATATTTTTTTTAGAAATACTTTCGAACGGCTCCTAAACAAATACACTAACGAGGCCATATTGTTGCGAGAAGCAATTTTTTTGACAAAAAATGATTTACCAAAAAGGATTCTTGGAAAGAATTTTCAGGTAGAAAAGTGTTTCCAGAAAACATGAAGCATTGTGGACCTTGGAGAAATATTTTTTCTAGAAATACTTTTCCAACGTTTCTTTAAAAAAAAACTAACAAATCCTTATATTTATAGAAAATAATTTGTTTTAGCAAAGTTTTCCAAGTAGGAATTTTTCTGCCTAAAATTTTTTTTTCCTAAAACAAGAGGCACTAATGGTAGATGGAGATGTATTCTTACAAGAAATACTTTCCCAAAGTTTCCTGAAAAAATGTACTAACAAGGTCATATAGTTGTAGAAAGTAATTTGTTTCAGCAAAAATTTTCTAGTAAAAATTTTCAACTTGAAAAATGTTTCCAGGAAATATGAGGCATGAATGGCCCCTAGAGATGTATTTTTACTTGAAAAACATTTCCAGCTTTTCCAAAAAAATGCACTACCAAGGCCTTATAGTTGTAGAAAGTAATTTGTTTCATAAAAAATATCCTTACCAAAAAAATTCCCAGGTAAGAATTTTCAACTTGAAAAACGTTTCTAGGAAACATGATGCATTAATGGTCCCAAAGGTCATATTTTTATTCGATTTAATTTCCGAACGTTCCTAAATAAATGCACTAACAAGGCCATATAGTTGTAGAAAGTAATTTGTTTCAACAAAATTTTTTTTACCACAATAGTTTTCTGGTAAGAATTTTTAGCTAGAAAATTTTTTCAAGGAAACATGAGGTCCCTCGAGAGGTATTTTTACTAAAAATACTTTTCGAAATTTTTTTGAAAAAATGCACTAACAAGGCCTTGTTGTTGAGGGGGATATAGGATGACATTTATATGCATCAACCACCTGGGTAAGTGGTTAAGGGGGAGTCCGTACGTCGACTACAAAAATCTCTTTATGGTCTCAAACCATGCACGAGGTGACTATTTGGGACCATAACGATATTTTTGTAGTCGACATACGGACTCCCCATCAACCACATACCCAGGTGGTTGCTGCATATATATGTCCTCCTTTATATCCCATTCAGACCATTTTTTTGCATCAAGTTGATAGACTTGCCAGGAAGAGTTAGCCGCGAGAGATAATAACAAACATACCTAGTTTAATTTAGCCACTAGAGAGAAGGTTTCTTCATAATCAATGCCATTACATCATGTATAGCCTTTAGAAACAAGGCAATCTTTTAACCGAGCCAAAAACCCATTCGTATTTTGTTTCACAGTAAATACCTATTTACAACCGACGAGTTTCTTATATGAAGGAAGGGGGACTAAAGCCCATGTCTGATTTTCATAAAGGGCCTACATTTCTTCATCCATAGCCGCCTTCCACCGTGGATGTTAGAGAGCCTCATGATAGGATTGTGGTACAGGTACGGAGGAAATAACCAATAGAAATTGACAACAAATAGGGGATAAATGATGATGAGACACAAAATTTGTTATAGGATGAGAAGTAGAAGGCATGGTGCAGCTCTTTCCTAACTGCAATAGGACGAGTATCATATTTTGGGCCAAAAATAATCGAAGAAAATGGACTTACCTCAGTAGGATCTAACAACTCAACAGGTGTGGTGTCAGCCAGTGTTTCTGGGGGCTAAGTAGTTTCTGCAACATGGGGCACAACCAATCGAGGAGAACCTGGTACTGAAGATAAACTTGGAGGAGCATTATCAGAATAATATAGAGATTCTTCAAAAAAAAATGACATCCCTAGACACAAGTAAACGCTGAAGAGAGGGATTATAGCAAATATAACGCTTTTGTGTGTGAGAGTATCCTAAGAAGATACACTTCACAGATTTGGCATCAATTTTACTATGTTTATCGAAGAAAATATGGACAAAACATTGACAGCCGAAGACTCTCAAGGATCATCATCTCGATGCAGGGGATGAAGGGGCCCTTCATCTCCACGGTTTAATTTCAATCATGTGGAAGAAGGCCCTTTTTGATCTTCTTCGAATTGAAGGACGGGCGACGCCCTCGGCCTCGCTCTCTCTCCTCGCACCCCCCCCCTCCATCGCGCGTAGTCTTTTTCTTTTTTCTTCCTCTCTCCCACACTCCCTTCCCTCTCTCGTCTCCCTGCACCCCCGACATTGTTCTCGTCCTTCGTCTCCCTGCGTCCCCGACGTTGATCTCGGCCACTATCTCAGTTCCCTCTCGTCTCCGGCTTCAACTCTCGGTCTTCTCTCGGCCTCGCCCTCTCTCGTCTCCGTGACTCCCTCTCTTCTCTCGGACAAGCTCTCTCTCGATTCTCTCTCTCTATTCCCTCCCGACCTCCCTTTCTTCTCTGTCTTCTCCCTCTCTTCTCCCTTTCGGCCTCCCACTCCCTTATCTCTCTGGCTAGTCTCGACTAGGCATCGATTTCACCCTTCGGCTTCGGATTTCCCCCTTCGATTTCACCCTTCGGCTTCACCCTTCGGCTTTGGATTTCCCCCTTCGATTTCACCCTTCGGCTTCGGATTTCCCCTTCGATTTCACCCTTCGGCTTCGGATTTCCCAAAATTTTAGAAGGTATGCCTAAACCCGAATTTTTTTTCATTAAATTAGTGTTTTATTTGATTTAAATTTATTTTCAGTGCGTAATTGGGGGTTATTTGTGCATTATTTTGGGATTTAGGGTTACGGTTTATAGTCTAAATTAGGGTTTAGGGTTCAGTGCGTAATTAGGGTTTATGGTTAAGGGTATTTTAGGAGTTAGGGTTTTTAAGGTTTAGGGGGTTTAGGGTTTTTAAGCTATAAGGTTTTTTGGGTTTAGGGTTTAGGGCTTTTAATGTATTAAGTCCTGGAATTAGTGTTTAGGGTTTAGAGTTTAGTAGGTGATAGGGTTTAGGGTTTGATGGTTTAGTTTTTTTTTTATGGTTTGTGTTTCGGGTAGGGTTTGGGCTAGGGGTTTATGGTATTTTAGGGATTAGAATTTTTAAGGTTTAGGGGGGTTTATGGTTTTTAAGGTTTTGGGGGTTTTGTGTTTTTAAGCTCTAGGTTTTTTTAGTTTTTTTGGGGGGGGGTTGGGGTTTTGGGTTTTGGGCTTTTAAGGTATTAAGTTCTGGAATTAGTGTTTAGGGGTTTTTAGTCCAATTCAAACAAGGTTGAGTTGCCTACACAGGCGTCCATTAGCCAAAAAAACCCGACCCCCATCACTAACGAGGTACAGTTCAAAGTTACTGCGAAGTTATATGGGGCTCTACCAGGGGTCTTCGGTGAATTTGGATATGATGTGTGTGTGTTTTCATTTTTTAGTGCATATGCATTAGTGAAAATAATTTTATTAATTTTGAAATATGTGAGAATGTTGTTGAGAATTTTTGAAGTGCTATGAAATGGTTTTGCCATGTGGTGAGGAGATTCGGGTATTATACATATCCACCACATGGTATTTTTTTTATGGTTTGTGTTTCGGGTTTACGGTTTAGGCTAAGGGTTTAGGGTATTTTAGGGATTAAGATTTTTAAGGTTTATGGGGTTTATGGTTTTTAAGATTTTGGGGGTTTTGTGTTTTTAAGCTCTAGGGTTTTTTAGGTTTTGGGGAGGGGGGGGGGGGGGGGGGGGGGGGGGGGGGGGTGTTTAGGGTTTAGGGTTTAGGGTTTTGGGCTTTTAAGGTATTAAGTTTTGGAATTAGCGTTTAGGGGTTTTTAGTCTAATTCAAACAGGGTTGAGTCGCCTACACAGGCGTCCATTAGCCAACGAAACCCGACCCCCATCACTGACGAGGTACAGTTCATAGTGACTGCGAAGTTATATGGGGCTCTACTAGGGGTCTTCTGTGAATTTGGATTTGATGTGTGTGTGTTTTCATTGTTTAGTGCATATATGCATTAATGAAAATAATTTAATTAATTTTGAAATGTGTGAGAATGTTGTTGAGAATTTTTGAAGTGCTATGAAATGTTTTTGCCATGTGGTGAGGAGATTCGGGTATTATACATATCCACCACATGGTATTTTTTTTTATGGTTTGTGTTTCCGTGACGAGTAAAGTTTGTCTGATAAAGTTTTTTCCGTGAGGACCGTATCGGATTTAGATTATACATGGCTGCAAGAAGACAACCAAGTGGTCGAACATATGATATTTGGACATTCGATGATGATAGCAAAATGCTCGATCTCTTGGTCGAGCAGGTCAATCTAGGGAACAAGTTGCCTAACTGGGTGTGGAAGCATGAGGTATACATGAACTGTGTAAATAAGTTCAATGAAGACACAGTCATGAAAAAAACTGTTGAGCAGGTGAAGAATCGAACAAGAGCATGGAAGAAAACATACCAAACGGTAACGAGTTGTATCAACACTAGTGGGTTTTGTTGGGATGCAACCACACAACGAGTTACTGCATGTAATTCTGTATGACTTGATTACATAAAGGTCAGTAAATCAGTATGGCTCGACTATATGATGTACTATAAAATATTTTTTATGTTTTTCGCATTAGTATAACTCTATTCCAAGACGTCTAAATGATTTTTTATTCTTGTAGGAGCATAAAGATGCTGAGAAGTACAGACGTGAAGGCTGCCCCCTGTACGACAAATTAGCTATGGTGGTGGGAAACACAATAGCGGTAGGGTCAGGAGCTGCAACCTTTGTAGATCAAGGCGATGAGGTGATCCGTGAATCGAAACATATCCCGATGGATGAGCCAGCGGATGTTGATATAGTTAGGGATACTCCATCACCATTATTAAGCATGGATGAGTCTCTAGGTAATCAATCTGAAAGAAGTAAACGGTCATCTTCAAGTCGTCGTAGAAAGAGAACCAAAATGCCCGATAACGACACTAGTAGCAGAATTTTTGATGCAATAGATCGAATTGCTCAGACATTTCAGAATTTCATGATGAAAGACGATATTGTAAGAGGTTGCGTCAACGCCCTTAGGGAAATCCTGGACTTGCCTATAGAATTGAAGTATCGCGTTCCTTCATGGTTGGATACACCAACTAAGAAGGTCATGTTTATGGAAATGACAGTGGAAGAGCGGGTTGAGTGGCTTAAATTTTGTTTTGAAAACTAATTGTAATGCGTTATAAATACACTATTTTTTTGGAATATTATTATGTAGTAGACATGATATTTGAATTATGACGTTGCAAAACTTATTAGTATGGTTTGTATTTAAATTTGATATGTTGTTGTGTTTATATATTGCATAGATAAATATGGTGTTTTGAGTATGGATGTGGAATGTGATTGAATGTAGGATGTGGATGAATGTAGGATGTGATTGAATGTAGGATGTGGAATGTGGATGAATGTAGGATGTGATTGAATGTAGGATGTGTGAATGTGGATGAATGTAGGATGTGTTTGAATGTAGGATGTGTGAATGGGGATGAATGTAGGATGTGATTGAATGTAGGATGTGGGATGTGGATGAATGTAGGATGTGGGAATGTCGATGAATGTAGGATGTGATTGAATGTAGGATGTGGGAATGGGGATGAATGTAGGATGTGATTGAATGTAGGATGTGGGATGTGGATGAATGTAGGATGTGGGAATGTTGATGAATGTAGGATGTGATTGAATGTAGGATGTGGGAATGGGGATGAATGTAGGATGTGATTGAATGTAGGATGTGTGAATGTGGATGAATGTAGGATGTGATTGAATGTAGGATGTGGGAATGTGGATGAATATGGTTGTTTATAGGTGTGATTGCAAATAGGTTATGATTGAAGATTGATGTTTACTCGTGTTTATGAATTTTAGGCGATTGAATTTGTGGATTTCCATGGATACTATGACATACGATGAAAAGGTTGCAATTATGGTTGCATTCATAACTTTGATGATCGCCATGTAAAGATACTATATGTACCATTGCAATAGACGTGTACCACGTTCTTGTGGGATGAATGGTCCATTGTATTTGCAAAAGGCACTAGACAAATCTCCAGTTAAATTTCGTAAAGTGTACAGGATGAACCAACTGGTATTTCACAAATTCACAGATATACTTTCTAGTAAAGGGTTTTTATCAGCCACAAAGACCATCTCAGTTGAAGAACAACTTGCATATTTCCTCCTAACTGTTGGTCAAGGACAAGTGTATAGTGTCACAGCAGAGATGTTTGATAGATCAAACTGGAAGATAAGTAAGTATTTCAACAAGGTGTTGGATGCAATCCTCAAACTTCACTCTGATTACGTCAAACGGCCTTCGGAACGCACACACTCGAAGATTTTAACAAATTCAATGTTTTATCCCTAACATCACTTCCTATAACTAAATAATTTTACATTAATATACAAAGTTAGTAAATATTAATTGAAAATATATAATTAGGATTGTATTGGAGCTATTGATGGAACTCATATCAAAGCCAACATTCCACTTGAAGATCAACCAAGGTTTTGGAATAGAAAAGGTTATCTCTCACAAAATGTGATGGCTGCATGTTCATTTGATATGCAATTCACTTATGTACTTGCTGGATGGGAGGGATCAGCAACCGATTCCCGTGTATTGAAGGATGCATTGACTCGTCAAGATAAAATCTTTGTACCTGAAGGTAAGTAATATATTTTTATGTAGTACTTTTTTATCTATTTTATCTTCAATTATTTTATGTGGTATATAATTTTTATTATAGGAAAATATTATCTAGTCGATGCTGGTTATGCAAATCTTCCGGGATTTTTGGCTCCATATCGAGGAACCCGATATCATCTGCAAGAATTTGGAGATAATATTCCTAGAAATGAAAAAGAATTATTCAACCAAAGACATTCATCTTTACGGAATATTATTGAGCGAACTTTTGGTGCTTTAAAAGCTCGATTTCAAATATTAAAAGGCACTCCTCCATTTTATTTTAAGATCTAGGTGAAAATTGTACATGCTTGTTGCATATTGCACAATTATATACGTGCAGAAGATTATGATGATATATTTGAAGATGAAGATGATGATTCGGGTGGCGAGCTCGGTGGAGGAGGTGATGCGGTCCAATTAGGTGCAATGGATGATACAGACAGTGACGATTGTAATGATCTTGAGGATGTGGGTAGCCAAGTAACAAGCATTTGGAGGCAGAGTGCATTAGAATCCACAAGAGCCGCACAATTTCGAGATGCCATATCGACATCCATGTGGAACGATAAATGATGGTTTACTCTTATTACTTTTGAACATGCGTAATTTATATGTACTAAACTTGTAACTCGTTGATTGTAATATTAAAGGTACGAACTCGTTATTTGAATAATTTTTTTTAGGTTATTTTAAAAGTTGTATATGTATTTATTTTTTATTTTATTTTATTTTATTACTATATTAAACTTCATATTTAAGTCTTTGGTAAATAAAATATAATTAAAGTATGCATTTGATTAATATATCATCATTAATTATGTCAAAATATATTATTAATTAATGCAATACAAATCTATCTTATGTTATTAATATAATATTTTTATTCATTAATCAGATTTTTTTTTATTCACTCTATTGTATTAGTGATTTAATAGTGGTAATTAAAATATTGTTAACTCAGACACTTTGGTTTAATTAGTTCATTTTTATAATTATTAAAATCAATAATTTTAAATTTCTATAAGATGAAGATGAAGATGAAGTTGTCTTGACTAACACCCTATTTCAAAGATTTCGAAGATGAAGTTGTCTTGACTAACACCCATTTCGAAGATGAAGATCATGTAGATACATAAGATGAAGATGAAGATGAAGATGAAGATGAAGATCAAATTTTCATTTTGTTGACTAACCCCCCCTTAGGAAAAATATGATGAAGAGATTGGGTGGACAAATGTCCCAACCGGTTTTGCCATAACCTGGCATCAGTGTCACGGGTGGATGCAGTATTTATTTGTGGCACATCAAGTTAGTAGAGCCCCACTTGTTCACAGCTTTCACCAATCACCTGCTTCATTGTAAGATCCTAAAACACACATGAAGTGGGTGAGAAAGTGATAGAGCAATTAAAATGTTTGGTGAGCCGACTAACTGATAAAAGATTCAAAGGGAAAGTAGGAACGAAAAGGATATCAGTGAGAGAAAGTGATGGTATAACAGAAATGGATCCGTTCCTTTGAACTTTATTTTGTGAACCTTCAGCAATGGTAACAAACTTATGTAAAAGACATGAAGAAAGGGAGCATAGTAGATGTTTGTTACCTGTAAGATTCTTGGAGGCTCCTGAGTCAATTATCAAGGATGAAGAGGAGGCAAAAAACATACCTGAAGTGGTGGTGGCAGTGGTTGGTGAAGAAGTACTTGGGATGGACCCCATCATGGTTTTAATTTTCTAGAACAGTTCATAGTCTTCATAAGTAAGTGTATTCTTTGCAGTTGTTGTGGTAGACTGCTCTACTTTGTATCATTCACTAATTCTTGGTTAACCTTATTCTCATTAGCTTTATAACATCTTTCATGAGAGTGGCCCAATCTACCACATATAGAGCATTCCTTCAGGTGAAAGCATGTTTCTTTAGTGTGGTCATATCCCTTACAATGGGTGCATTCCTTCCCATCTATTTGGTCAAAACTCGTCCGTCTACCCCTACATCTTCCACCTCTATAAAATTTACCTCTGCCTTGGCCTTGGCCTTGGTCAAATGGTGTTCCCCTATGTCCAGAGTACATAGCATATGGTATTTCAGTAGTAGAGGGAGAAGCATCTAGAATACGAAAAAATGTAGCACATACATCATCAAAAGTGGGAACTGCGGAAGAGCTAAGGTGAGTCTTAACAACTTCAAGATGCGGTTTAATGTTAGCAAGGCATATGGAAGTTATCAAGGCCTCTTCTATTTATCTTGGATAGAGATTGGGTGGGCAAGTTTCTATTCTTAAAGAAATCCTCTAAATCGAGCCAAATATTCATGTATAGTGTCCCCTTGTTTGGTGGTAAGCATCTGTTATAAAATATCTTATGGCCTTTGTAAGTTGTCGACACTTGAATACAACTTGGCGCATGTATCCCAAATTTTTTTATCCGTCTGTAGGTGAATGACATTATTGGAGATATGTTCTTCCATACTATTGATAAGCCAACTAATAACCAATGTATCCTTCTTTAACCATTTGGTATAGAATATAACATCTTTGTTGGAAGACAAGGCTCAAGCCCACATGACAAAGGAAGGCCCACATATCTAAGAGTATTATAATATGGGCCAAATGACCAAAGAAGGTCTGTAAGATGGGCCCAAGTCCATAAGAAGTAGGACCCTCAATGATTACCATGAGCTGGCATCCTTATCACATCAGTTGGAAGATCAAGAGGGACTCAAGAAAGTATCTTTATCTAATGGTCACGTCCTAGAAGAGTTTTAGTTTGAGTTAGGTTTGTCTTTGATCTATATTGAGTTATTTAATTATGCTAGGACTTATCTTTAAGTGTTAGAGTTTGGGTGTAATTGGGACAAGGGTAGTTTTATTGTAATTGGACTCTACTACCTTCCTCTATTATAACTAGAGGTTTATGTACTCTAATTACAACAAGTTAATGAAGTCAATGAAGTATTTCTCTTTTTCATAAATTCAACATGGTTCAGAGCAGGTTCTGTGAGTTGACGTTGTCAACCCACTGAGGTAATGTGATCCTTTTCTCTAAACCCTAAACCCTAAGTCTAGGTTCATAGTTATATTTTTTTCAGTCCCTACACCCAATTTTTTTTTTTGCATTTTCCACCTCTTTACTGAGATTTACATATGCAAAATATATATTGGCGGAAAGATATTTGAGTCTTCTTTTGAAATAAAACTATTCTTTCAAATCAGAGTTATTTACAGAGAGATATCAATATTTGAATGACCGAAGATCAGATTGAAAAAAGGTTTGAGCAACAACAGCAAGCTTCTGCTTCCGTGGTATTTTATGCTATCAAGAACTAGACTTGGATAAATATATATATAAAAAATATATTTAAGTCTATTATTTTACCTATTCAACCAATTTTTTATCTGAGTTATCTACAAAGATAAATTGATATTTGAAGTAGCAAAGGTTTGATTTCAAAAGAGGATCGAGCAGTAGCAGAAAGCTTCAACTTCTAAGGTATTTTTTTATATCAAGAAAGATACGTAAGTCTATTTTTTTAACTATTCAACCAATTCTCGTCATGTGTTTTTTTTAAGAAGATATTGATCTTGGAAGAGTCAATGCTTATTCTGTTAAAAAAGGAGAAACAATACTTAGTTCGGCAAGATGATAGAGACCAAAATCTATCAAATTATTTATCTACTGATAATTATATTTTATGAAGAGAAGTTATACTTGGATTAAAGATATTTAATTATATTTTCATAAGAAGAAAATTTCATGTCAATCTGATCTATATTTAAATACACATTCTCATTGGAAGAATCAAAAGCTATGTTGGTATTCTGTTGTATTGAAAAATCCAAATTAATGCCCATTGTTTTGCGTCACTTTTTAATTTGATTTATTAAGAAAATATTTCACTTCTCCCTGGTTTGAGGGCTTATTTATACATCTCTATTTTTTGGGCTTATTGCTACATCTATGATATTTGGTTCAAGTTGGGATCACTGCCATTACCTCCCAGCTTGAGGGGGAGAAGTACAAGAAGTACAAGAAAAAGGTATTTTATTCCTTATGTTGTGGATGAGTTTATGTGACCAAAATATTCAAGAAAAGGGGAGCACAAAAGATGAAGCTTTTGCATCTAAGAAAAAAAATTTATATCGGATTATGATTATTTCATGGCTCCTTCTACAAGGTTTATTATTTTGGCTCATGTTATATGTGTTGCAAGATGGTCGTGTTATATTCAGTTGTAGCTATTATGTCTCTTTGGGGACATTATTATTGAAGAAGAGGTGACCTCATATTATCATTTATTTCATCCCCGTCAAAAAGATCAAAATTATTTTTGGTTAGGGTTCCATGACGAAGGAACTTCATCCCCATCAAAAATATCAAAATTGTTTGTGGTTGGGAGTCTATTACGGAGGAACTTCATCCTAGTCAAAAAATCAAAATTATTTGTGGTTGGAAGTCCATGATGGAGGAACTTCATCCCCGTGACAATATCAAAATTATTTGTGGTAGGAAGTCCATGATGGAGAAACTTATTATTGCATCTATGTTATACCCCCCTGAATTGGCTAGTTGGGTCTCAAGGAAGAGTGCACTAGCATGAGGGGGAGTGTTGGAAGATTGGAGGACAGCCATTTTATACAAAATGATCCTATACATCATTTTTTTGGAAGCTAGGAGTTCTTGATGTCCTCTCACCCCCATCTTGAGGGAGTGTTGGAAGATAGGGCTCAAGCCCACATGACCAAGGAAGACCCACATATCTAAGAGTATTATAAGATGGGCCAAACGACCAAAGAAGGCTCACAAGATGGGCCCAAGTGTTATGGTCCCTATCCATGGATCTAGTAACTCGGCGAGTCAAATAAGGATCCAGCACTGTTAGAGGGTTTCTTAACACGTTTTTTGTGAAAAGAAACTCTCTTTTTCTTCCCTCACACGTTATAATTGAAAAGGAGTTTCCTTTTCTCAATTATAGATGCACCAATGCAATCAAGAGACTGTTTTAAGGATCCAATTATGAAACCCCACTTTATACCTCACGTCAATGAGTAGGGTTTCTGAATTCATGCAACTACCATTGCTGAATGTAAAGAGGGCAATCTCTAGCTCTTCTAAACTCGAAAAAGATAGATAAAAATACCTCTTGAAGACCTCCTTCAATTCAGCAGCTCGAAAATCCCTTTCTTGATACTAAGTCTCACGCAAATCCTCCTTCCCTCACTGCTGGTTTGTGGAAGAGATGGATGGCTATTTCAGCATGGAAGAGAAGGCTGATTACTCCTCCTTTTCCTTCCAAGATCTCCTCAAAGACCCCCCAATGGATGCAGCAAACAACCAAGGATAGTTCAAGCCAAGAACCCTAGGATAGGGAACCTAGCAAGAACCTAATTACTCTATTTTACTCTAAATCCGAACTTACCTTCTTTCTCATTCCTTACCCTTTAAATAGGGTCATTCACGCTAAGATAGGTTAGGGTTAGGTTTATAAATTCCAAATATACCCCTACCTTCAAGTCTTATTACATAATCAATCAAATTCGAAATTAAAAGCAACATAAGTAATAAAAGTAAAATTAGGTGACTTGGTGAGTCATTGTCTCCTCCTCTGAGTGACTCGGTGTGCTATTGAGTCCATAACATCTGCCTCCCCTTGGAGAAAGAGTTTGTCCTCAAGCTCGTAAGCTGGATAGACCTGTTTGAAGGTCTCTAACCGCTCCCATGTCGCTGCCTCGGGGTCTGTAGCGGTCCACTGCACGAGGATGTCCCACTTTTCATTCGTCACACGCCCCCGTAACACCGCGTAGGGTGTCAGAATGACGTGGCCATTGTCCACTGGAGGAAGGAACGGTGGAGAAGAAGGGGCTGGCCCCTTGTGAGGTTTCAGTAGTGAGACATGAAACACATCATGCAGCTTCGCTGTGTCCGGCAATTTTAGTTGATACGCCACCTGCCTGACGCGTCGAATAATGGCAAAGGGCCCAAAGTACTTGGGGGATAGCTTATGGCGCGCTGGCCTGGTGAGAGAGTGTTGTCCGTACTACCGAAGACGTAGCCACACATAGTCCCCAACCGCGTATGAGACATCCCGGTGGCTCTTGTTGTAAGCCGTAGTCATCCGGACTTGAGCCTTTTGTAGCCGGTCTGTAAACGTCTTCAACACTTGATCTCGATCCATGAGTGCCTCATCAATGGCATCCACGCGGGTGGTGCCTCTGGTATAAGAGAGAAGCCTCAGGGGGTCCCTCCCATAAAAAACCCGGAAAGGAGATGACTGCAAGGCCGAGTGGAATAAAGTGTTATAACAGTATTCTGCCCAGGGTAGCCATTGAACCCACTGTTTCGGTCGATCTCCCACTAAGCACCGGAGATACATCTCGATGGTCCGATTAACCACCTCGGTTTGGCCATCCGTCTGAGGGTGATATGCGGAGGAAAATTTCAATTGCGTGCCACTCAGTCAAAACAGTTCCCTCCAGAAAGTACTCGTGAAAACCGCATCCCGGTCACTCACAATAGATTCAGGAATGCCATGTAAACGTACAATATGCTCCAAGAAGGTCTGAGCCACGTAGGCTGCTGTGTAGGGGTGAGCCATCAAAATAAAATGACCATACTTCGAGAAGCGATCAACCACCACAAACAAAACAGACTTCCCGGCTGAGAGGGGAAGACCTCCATGAAGTCCATTGAAATATCTACCCATACCTGAGTAGGGAGAGCGAGAGGCTGGAGAAGACCTGCAGGACTCAAATGATCTGATTTGTTCCTTTGACATACCTGACAATCGGAGACATATGTAGTAATGGAGGACTTCGTAGCTGGCCAATAGAAATCCGCCCGAATACACCACAACGTCTTCTGTAACCCCTCATGGGTAGAATCATGATAAGCTGAGAGAATGGCTGGAATCAACTCGGTCGTGGTCGGAAGGTAAATCCGCTGCTTATAGCAAATTAGTGAATCCTGAATGGACCACTTAGAATCCATCTCCCCATTGGAAATTTTTTTGTGCATCTCCTGTAGTGCTGGAAGTGTGGCATGCGCATCACGGACCATGTCTAGGATGAGAAAACGCGGCTGGCTAATGGCATAGACGAGCTACTGATGTTCAAAACGTCTGGACAAGGCATCCGCTGCCTTGTTTAATCTGCCTGCACGATACTCCACTGAGAAATCAAAGCCCATCAACTTACTAATCCAATGTTGTTGTGGTGATGTCGTGAGACGTTGCTCAAGTAAGAACTTGAGACTATAATGATCAGTGCGGATGAGAAAAGTACGTCCCCATACATATGGCCGCCAGTGTTGGACCGCCTTGGCCAACCTGATCAGCTCGCGTTCATATGCAGCCAATTTCTGATAACGAGAGGCCAACTGTCGACTGAAATAAGCAATGGGGTGGGAGTTCTGATGCAACACGGTCCCAATGCCCCCACCAGAAGCATCACATTCTATCACAAACAAGTCATCAAAATTTGGAAGCTGCAACACCGGTGTAGATGCAAGAGCATTCTTGAGTGCGTCAAATGCCATGGAAGCCTCCTCGTTCCACTGAAAGGAATTCTTTTTAAGGAGGTTTGTCAAAGGTGCTGCCAACGGACCAAAACTCCGAATAAATTTCTGGTAATAGCCTGCCAAACCCAAGAATCCGCGTACTGCTGAACAAGACTGAGGCTGTGGCCACTCACTAATGGCCTGAATCTTCTCGGGATGAACAGTGACCCCCTCATGGGAAATAATGTGACCCAGGTAAGCAACATGAGATGCCCCAAATGAGCATTTAGACTTCTTCAAATATAATTGGTGTGCTCGCAATAAATCAAATACAATTCTCAAACGTTCTAAGTGGTCATCTTGAGATTTGCTATATATGAGTATATCATAAAAAAAAACAAGTACGAATTTTCGAAGGTAAGAGCTAAATACCTCATTCATCAGCGCTTGGAAAGTAGAAGGAGCATTTGATAGTCCAAAAGGCATGACCACAAATTCAAAGTGGCCGTGATGTGTTCGGAATGCCGTCTTTTCAATATCTGCTGGATGCATGCGAATCTGATGATACCCAGACCGTAAGTCTAATTTTGTGAAGACCCACGATCCATGTAGCTCATCGAGGAGCTCCTCCACCACCGGAATGGGAAATTTGTCTTTTACTGTCAGCGCGTTCAACTCACGATAATCAACACAAAAGCGCCAAGTCCCATCATGTTTCTTCACGAGCAGAACTGGTGAAGAGAAGGGGGACTACTGTTACGAATAAGGCCCTGTTGTAGCATCGCTTGACACTGTCTTTCAATCTCATCTTTCTGAAGGTGAGGGTACCGATACGGACGAACAACTACCACATCTGACCTTGGTTTCAAACATATACGGTGATCACACTGTCTGAGTGGGGGGAGCCCTGTAGGCTCACAGAAAAGGTCGGAGAACTCATCAATCATGCCATCAATACTGCCTGCTGAATTATCCGGGACAGTCAGAGAATGAATGTGCTGTTGTGTTTCTGTCTGACTTCCTTGTAGGAGCACTTGGCTACCACGTAGGACAAAACTCATTGTCAATGCAGAAAAGTCCCACAAAATGGGTCCCAACGTTTGTAACCATTTGATTCCCAATACCATATCAAAACCCGCCAGAGGAATAACAAAAAACTCAGCATGAAACAAAGTAGTGCCAATAGTAAAATTTACCGCCTTGCTGATTCCGTAGCTAGGAACCTTCTCCCCATTGGCCACTGAGACTGTGGCTGTCGGATGGGGAAGAATCTGTAACTGCAAGTGCTGGGCCGCCGTCAAACTAAGAAAATTGTGGGTGCTCCCCGAGTCCACTAAGCCCACGAGTTCCCGATCGAAGATCTGAGCTCTGACTTGCATGGTTTTGGGCGACTTTTGCCCAGTAATTGCATGCAAGGAAATTTTCGGTGGTGCTTCCTCTATCATATCCTCGGTCACCTCGATATCATCATCTTCAACTGTATCAATTAAAAACAATCTTTTGCACTGATGGCCAACCCGATATGGTTCATCACAGTTGTAACACAGATTTTTGGACCGCCTCTCCTTCATCTCAGCACTTGTCAATTTCTTTATGTACTGAGGTGGATGACTGCTCGATTTCGTATCCCCTAGTAAAGTGTCTGCTCTGCCAGGTGGAGGAAGTGCTCCTCTCCCCTGACCATGTGGGTCGTCTGTGCAGTGCCTTCTGCCGCAGTTCTAAAGCACGGGCAATATTCATCGCGTGTGATAATGTAATCGGTGCATAGAGCTCCACCTCAAGCTTTAACGCCTCCGTCAGGCCTGCTGTAAATAACGCCACTTGTTGGTCCACTCGTACCATACCGTTTGCTCATGCTAAATTTTCCTGGAACAATTTCTGATATTGCTCCACGGAACCAGTTTGTCGTAACAGAACCAAATCACCCAAGGGATTGCTATATGCCGGAGGACCAAAACGAAGAGAGCATAAATTCTTAAATTCTTCCCACTCCACAACTGGTCTATCCGCCTCAACTTGCTGATACCAGAGTTGTGCTTCTCCCAGTAAGTGGAAAACAGCCATCCCCACTTTATCATACGCTGGTACTCGTTGATGGGCAAAAAAATTTTCGTAACGATATAGCCACACCAAAGGTCTTCTGACCCATTATAAGTGGGAAATTCAAGTTTAGTGTACCTAGGTACTGTGCCTCCTCCCTGATGGAAGGGTCCCCCCGGGATGAAGGGACCTTGCTGGCCTGGTACAGTGCCTCCCCCCTGGTTGAAGGGTCCCCCTGGGATGAAGGGTCCTTGCTGGCCAGAGAAACTCGTGCGCCTCGTAAACTCATCTCCCCCTCTGTTATATGAATGGTCCCCTCTTCTTTGCTCTGGAGTTGTGTTCCTTCCAGTAGTCAGACCAGTCTCCATGCTGTCCATTCTTCCATTCAACATCTCCATACTGATATCAACCTTAGAGAACCTCTCCTCCAATTCAGCAAATCTTTTCTCATTATCTGCATTGCCTTTGAGGATAGCTTCAAGCAATTCGTGGCTGCATATCTTCCGAGTTACCCTGCTCTGATACCAAGTTGTTATGGTCCCTAGCCATGGATCTAGTAACTCGGTGAGTCAAATAAGGATCCAGCACTGTTAGAGGGTTTCTTAACACGTTTTTGTGAAAAGAAACTCTCTTTTTCTTCCCTCACACGTTATAATTGAAAAGGAGTTTCCTTTTCTCAATTATAGATGCACCAATGCAATCAAGAGACTGTTTTAAGGATCCAATTATGAAACCCCACTTTATACCTCACGTCAATGAGTAGGGTTTCTGAATTCATGCAACTACCAATGCTGAATGTAAAGAGGGCAATCTCTAGCTCTTCTAAACTCGAAAAAGATAGATAAAAATACCTCTTGAAGACCTCCTTCAATTCAGCAGCTCGAAAATCCCTTTCTTGATACTAAGTCTCACGCAAATCCTCCTTCCCTCACTGCTGGTTTGTGGAAGAGATGGATGGCTATTGCAGCATGGAAGAGAAGGCTGATTACTCCTCCTTTTCCTTCCAAGATATCCTCAAAGACTCCCCAATGGATGCAGCAAACAACCAAGGATAGTTCAAGCCAAGAACCCTAGGATAGGGAACCTAGCAAGAACCTAATTACTCTATTTTACTCTAAATCCGAACTTACCTTATTTCTCATTCCTTACCCTTTAAATAGGGTCATTCACGCTAAGATAGGTTAGGGTTAGGTTTATAAATCCCAACTATACCCCTACCTTCAAGTCTTATTACATAATCAATCAAATTCGAAATTAAAAGCAACATAAGTAATAAAAGTAAAATTAGGTGACTTGGTGAGTCATTGTCTCCTCCTCTGAGTGACTCGGTGTGCTATGGAGTCCATAACACCAAGCCCATAAGAAGTAGGACCCATAATGATTACCATGAGCTGGTATACTTATCACATCAGTTGAAAGATCAAGAAGGACTCAAGAAAGTATCTTTATCTAATGGTCACATCCTAGAAGAGTTTTAGTTTGAGTTAGGTTTGTCTTTGATATTTATTGAGTTATTTAATTATGCTTGGACTTATCTTTAAGTGTTAGAGTTTGGGTGTAATTGGGCAAGGGTAGTTTTATTTTAATTGGACTCTACCACTGTCCTCTATTATAAATAGAAGTTCATGTATTCTAATTACAACAAGTTAATGAAGTCAATGAAGTATTTCTCTTTTCAATAAGTTCAACAATCTTCATCGATATGTGGTCCACTGTTGGTGAGATGACCAAGTAGGTCCTTTTGGTGATAAGAAACCGACGAACAGATTTGGACCAGTTCATAAAATTTGATACCCCCCATAAGGGTACAGTGGTGACTATGAGGTCATTTTTGTGACTCATATTATCTTCAGCCATAGTAGTAAAATCCAGTACAATAGTTTTCCAATCAAGTAATCAAAATATGACCAAGTGGAAGGCTATAACCAACTTCATTAATGGTGATGTTTAGAAAAAAGCTAATTAATTAATTTGAATGGATAATTACTCATAAAATGCTCAACATAATCCTTCTTATCTAGGAATCTTGTTCCCATAGATTTATTAAAAAAATCCAATATGAACTGGTCTCGGTCAAAGTATTATGCAAACTGATAATCTCTTCTAATCGAAGATAATCCAAGATGCATATTTTCTCATAATTTCATAAGATGAAAACATGCATAAGGACATCTCTAAATCACCTCTTAATACTGAAAAATATTAGCATAAAATTAATAATATAAAAAATAAATACTTATCTCATGAGCTTCAATCTTGCTTCATAAGGAGCCTTCTATGAGCAGCTTTTAATCATATCTTCATAGAACATAATGGGGATCCTAAATTTGTAGTTGATACCATGTTGAATTTAGGACCCCATGAATAATACCTCGAGCAAGGGGAGAGAGAAATAAAAATGGAAAAAGAGAAAAGCTCTCGGGTAGAGAGAGAAGAGAAGGAAAATAAGGGAGATAAGAGAGAGAGAGTACTTTACACGAGAGAGGAGAAAAAAAAAGAAACTTGCATGATATTCCGAGTTACAATCACCCCTATTTATAGTTGAGGAGGTGATAGAGTCCATGTACAACTAACCTTAGGACTCCTAATTACATTCCAACTAGAACTCTCTAAGATAAGCCTATAATTATAAGATTACATTATTTATTAAAAAGACTAACTCCTTATTTAAGCACGTGAATCAAGTTAGAGAGCCAGCTCCTGGTCTTATCTTGTGATTCCCATATGATCTTCCAGCTCATGAAGATAGAGGTACCAACACGTGGTATCTTTGTGGATCCCACTTCTAATCTTATATTCTATTTCAGCACATGTTCCTTATCTCTTAGCTCGAGCCAATTTGTATGAAGACTTGTTGACATCTCTCGAGCTCGTGGTGGGTCCCACCTGCTTGTGTGCCCATGGTGAGTCACACATTATAACAATTTGTTTTCGTAAAAATTGCCTTACCTCAAAATTTTCCTAGAAAGAATTTTCAGTAAGAAATGTGTTTCTAGGAAATATGAAGCATTAATAGTCACTAGAGATGTAATTTTATTAGAAATAATTTTGCAATATTTCTTGAAAAAAAATGTACTAATAAGGCCTTGTAGTTGTTAAAAGTAATTTTTTTCATAAAAAAATGCTTTACATCAAAATTTTCCAGGTAAGAATTTTCAACTAGAATAGTGTTTCAAGGAAACATGAGGCACTAATGGACCCTGGAGACGTATTTTTACTATAAATATATTTTCAAAGTTTCTGAAAAAAGGTATTACCAAGGCCTTAATAATGTAAAAAGTTATTTGTTTCAGAAAAGATTTCCTTTCACCAAAATTTTCTATGTAGAAATGTTCAACAATAAAAGTGATTCGTAGAAACATGAGATACTAATGGTCCCCTGAAATGTATTTTTACTAGAAATATTTTTTTAGGTTTCCTGAAAAGAGGCATTAACAAGGCTCTATAGTAGTAAAATATGATTTTTTTCAGCAAAAAAATGCCTTGTTACAAAATTTTCCTCGTAAGAATTTTCAGCTTGAAAAGTGTTTCATAGAAATATGAGCCATGGACGGTCATTGGATTTGTATTTTTAGTAGAAATATATTTCCAACGTTTCTTAAAAAAAATACATTAACAAGGCCTTATATTTGTAGAAAACAATTTTTTCAGCAAAAATTGCTATTCCAAAAAAGATTTTTGGTAAGAATTTTTAGGTAGAAAACTGTTTCCAGAAAACATGAGGCACTAATGGTCCTTGGAGACATATTTCTACTATAAATACTTTTCCAATGTTTCCTCAAAAAACAATTCATAAAAAAAAACCTTATGGTTATAGAAAGTAATTTGTTTTAGCAAAGTTTTCCAAGTGAGAATTTTCTGCTTGAAAAGTGTTTTCCAAGAAACATTAGGCACTAATGGTTCATGGAAACGTATTTTTACTATAAATACTTTGACAACATTTCCTGAAAAAAATGCACTAACAAGGTCATATAGTTGTAGAAAGTAATTTGTTCCAACAAAATTTTTCATGTAAGAATTTTCAACTTGAAAAGTGTTTCCAAGAAACATGATATACTACTGATCCCTAGAGACACATTTTGAAATACATTTACAATGTTTCCAACAAAATGTACTAACAAGGCCATATAGTTTTAGAAACTAATTTGTTTCATCAAAAATATCTTTCTCACAAAATTTCCATGGTTAGAATTTTCAAAACGAAAAAATGTTTCTTGGAAACATGCGGTAGTAATGGTCCCAGGGTCATATTTTCACTAAATATTTTTTTCCAACGTTCTTGAAAAAATTCACTAACAAGGCCTTATAGTTGTAGAAAGTAATTTGTTTCAGCAAAAATTATTTTACCACAATAGTTTCCTGGTAAGAATTTTTAGCTAGAAAAGTTTTTTTCCTGGAAACATGAGGCACTAATGGTCCCTCGAGACTTATTTTTACTAAAAGTACTTTTCAAACATTTTCTTAAAAAAACATCACTAACAAGGCCTTGTGGTTACAGAAAGTAATTTGTTTTCGCAAAATTTGCCTTACCTCAAAATTTTCCTGGTAACAATTTTCAACTAAAAAATTGTTTCCTGGAAACATGAGGCGTTAATGGTCCCTGGAGATGTGTTTTTATTAGAAATAATTTTCAAATGTCTCTTGAATAAAGGCACTAACAAAACCTTAGAGTTGTAAAAAGTAAATTGTTTCAACAACAATTGCCTTACAAAAAAAAATTCCTACAAAGAATTTCAGCTTGAATTGTGTTTCCAGGAAACATGAGGTATTAATGGACCCTGGAGATGTATTTTTACTATAAATACATTTCCAAAGTATCCTAAAAATGGCAGTAACAACGCCTTAATGATGTAAAAAGTTATTTGTTTCAGAAAAAATGTTTTACACCAAAAATTTCTAGATACGAATTTTCAACAAGAACAGTGATTCCTAGAAACATAAGGCACTAATGGTCCTTGGACATGTAATTTTATTAGAAATACTTTTCCAATATTTCCTAAAAAAGTCATTAACAAGGCCATATAGTAGTAAAATGTAATTTTTTTTACAAAAATTGCTTTATCACAAAATTTGCCTGGTAAGAATTTTCAACGTGAAAAGTGTTTCATGGAAATATGAGGCACTCACGGTCCATGGATACATATTTTTATTAGAAATACATTTCTAACATTTCCTAAAAAAATGCACTAACCCTTATAGTTGCAAAAATTAATTTTTTAAGAAAAAAATACTTTACCAAAAATGATTCATGGAAAGAATTTTCTATTAGAAAAATATTTCAAGAAAACATCAGGCAATAATGGTCCTTGGAGATGTATTTTTACTAGAAATACTTTTCTGATGTTTCTTGAAAAAATAATTAACAAAACCTTACATTTATAGAAACTTATTTGTTTTAGCAAAGTTTTCATAGAAAGAATTTTCTGTCTAAAAAGTATTTTTTAGGAAACATGAGGCACTAATGGTCCCTGGAAACGTATTTTTACAGGAAATATTTTTCCATCTTTTCCTGAAAAAATACACTAACAATGTCATATATTTGAAGAAAGTAATTTCTTTCAACAAAAAATTAGTAGTAAGAATTTTCAACCTGAAATGTGTTTCCAAGAAACATGATGCACTAATGGTCCCTTGAGACTTATTTTTACTAGAAATACATTTCCAGTGTGTCAAAAAAAATGCACTAACAAGGCCTTATAGTGTTAGAAAGTAATTTGTTTCATAAAAAATATCCATACTGTTAAATTTATGGAAAAGAGAAAATACTTCATTGACTTCATTAACTTATTATAATCAGAGTACATGAACCTCTATTTATAATAGAGGAAGGTAGTAGAGTCCAATTACAATAAAACTAACTTTGTCCCAATTACTCCCAAACTCTAACACTTAAAGATAAGTCCTGACATAATTAAATAACTCAATATAGATAAAAGGCAAACATAACTCAGACTAGAACTCTTCTAGGACGTGACCATAAGATAAAGAAGCCTTTTGTGAGTCCTTATTGATCTTCCAACTTATGTGATAAGGATGCCAGCTTGTGCTAATCATGGTGGGTCCTATTTCTTATGTGCTTGGGCCCATCCTGTAGGCCTTCTTTGGTCGTGTGGCCAATCTTATAATACTCTTAGATATGTTGGCCTTCCTTGATCATGTGGGCCTGGGCCTATCTTCCAACACTCCCCCTCAAGTTGGGGGTGAGAGAGCAACATGAACTCCCAACTTTCTGCAAATGATGTATAGAATATTTTTGTATAAAATGGCAAATCTTCCAATATGCCTTCATCTTACAACTCTCCCCCTCATGCTGTTGCGTCCTTCCATGAGGCCCTGCTGACATAAAATAAGTGAGATTAATAACCACTCCTAACAGGTAAGTCATTGCTCCATAATCCAGTCCTAATGTTGGATGTAGAGCACGCTCCGTCTTCTATAGGTAGTGTGTCTATCGGCATTGCTCTGAAGTTTCTACCACTCTGTCCCTCCACAGGACAACAACTCTCAAGTGTTAGGAGTAATAAAAGCCATTACAAGGAGAGAGGGGGGGGGGGGGGGGGTGGGGGGGGGGGGGGGGTGGGGTAGCGGGTTTATTTATAATTGTGTCCCATTCCGGACACCTACTATCATGGTATCCCAACAGTGATATTTTTTATAGTTAAATTTATCATGGTTTCCAATCCGGGCACCGACTCTCATGGTGTACCAACCATGATATTTTTTAGAGTCAAATAAATTATGGTATGATAAAAGGTACTGAGGCCACCTCTTCTTCAATAATAATGTCTCATCTAAAGAGATATAGACATAATAGCAGCAACTGTAATGTAACACGACCATCTTCCAACACATATAACACTAACCAAAATAATAAACCTTGTAGAAGGACCCATGAAAAACTCATAATCTGATATAAATATTTTTTCTTAGATGCATAAGCTTCATCTTTTGTGATCCCCCTTTCATAAATATTTTGGTCACATAAACTTATCGATAACATATAGAATAAAATACCTCTTTCATGTACTTCTTCTACTTCTCCCCCTCAAACTGGGAGGTAATGGCAGTGATACCATCTTAAACCAAATATCATAGATGCAAAAAAAATCTGAAATAACATAGATTTAGTAATAACCCCTTAAACCGGGGAGAAGTGAGATATTTTCTTGATATAGCAACTCAAATAATGACGCAAAACAAATGGCATAAATTCGGAATTTTCAACACAACAGAATACCAACATGACCTTTGATTCTTCCAATGAAAATATATATTTAAATATAGATTATATTGACATGAAATTTCTCTTTATGAAACTAGACTATACCTTTCATCCAAGTATAACTTCACTTCATAAAATATAATTATTAAATGATAAATAATCTGATAGTTTTCGGTCTCATTCATCTAGCCGAACTAAGAACTGTTTCCCATTGACTCTTTCAAGATCAATATCTCCTTATAAAAATTTAAAATAGAGAATTGGTTAAATAGGTAAAAAAATAGACTTACATGTATTTATTTTGATATATAATTATCCATATAAAGTCTCATTCTTGATAGCATAAAGTACCTCGAAAGTTGAAGCTTTCTGCTACTGCTAGAACCTTTTTTTCAATTTGACCTTTGCTGTTTCAAATATCGATTTCACTTTGTAGATAACTTCGATTTAAAATTGAATGAATATTTAAGATAATATACTTACAGATATTTCTTTTAATATATATATCTCCAAATAAAGTTTCATTATTGATAGCATAAAATACCTTTGAAATTGAAACTTTTTGCTGCAGCTCAAACCTCTTTCGTAATCTGATCTACGATCATTAAAATATCAATTTCTCTTTGTAGATAACTCTGATCGAAAAAAAAATTTTTCCTTAGAAAGTAGACTCAAATATATTTCCATCAATTTATAATTTTCAATATGAAAATCTCAGTATAGAAGTGAAAAAATCAAGGAAAACTATAGGTGTAGGGACTTAAAAAAAACCACGAACCTAGACTTAGGGTTTAGGGTTTAGAGAAATGGATCTCATTATCTTTTTGGGTTGACCAAGTCAACTCATAGAACCTGTTCTGATACCATGTTGAATTTATGGAAAAGATAAAATACTTCATTGACTTCATTGACATATTATAATTAGAGTACATGAACATCTATTTATAATAGAGGAAGGTAGTAGAGTCCAATTACAATAAAACTATCTTGTCCCAATTACACCCAAACTCTAACACTTAAAGATAAGTCCTAGCATAATTAAATAACTCAATATAGATAAAAGACAAACATAACTCAAAACTAGAACTCTTCTAGGATGTGACCATAAGATAAAGATGTCTTTGTGAGTCCTTCTTGATCTTCCAACTTATGTGATAAACATGCCAGCATGTGGTAATCATGGTCTTATATGCTTGGGCTCATCTTGTGGGCCTTCCTTGGTTGTGTGGCCCATCTTATAATACTCATAGATATGTTTTCCTTCATTGATCGTGTGGGCTTGGGCCTATCATCTAACAAATACCACAAAATTTTCCCTGGTAAGTATTTTCTACAAGAAAAATGTGGGACCCACCATGGTTGCACGAGTTGGTGGGACCCACCATGAGGACGTGAGAAGCCAAGAGAAGTCATCACACAATTTGAATGAGTTGGAAGATTTTAAGATCTAGTGGGACTCACAAAGATACCATGAGATGGTATCCTTATCACATGAGCTGGAAAATCAAGTGGGACCCTCAAAGATATAGCACAGCTGGCATCTTCAGCCTAGGGTCACGTCCTTATAGAAGGGTTAGAGTTAGATGTTAGACTTCTAAATTAGGTGAGTTATCTTTGGAATGTGATCTTGGACTCTATCACTCCTCTACTATGAATAGAGGAGCTTGTACTTGGAATAAAATCATCAAAGGAAGAAGTTCTCCTCTCTCTCTCTCTCTCTCTCTCTCTCTCTCTCTCTCTCTCTCTCTCTCTCTCTCGTGTAGAGTTCTCTTCTTGCATATACTCTTTCTTCTTTTTTCTTCTTCTCTCTTCTCTACCCGAGAGCTTTCTCTCTCCTTCTTTTTCTTTTTCCCTCTCTCACCTTGCTCAAGATATCAATAATGGGGTCCTAAATTCAACATATTTATATAGGTTTGCCTCAAGGTGAGGCTACGTCCTGTCTTCCGTCGCTGTAGTAATCTACTATAAAGATGAAATAATTTACAAGAGAAATCGCACATGCTTACAGGTGGTTTTTCTCTAACCTCTTCTCGACCGCCAATTGAGGATCTTATTCCGAGTGATAAAAGCATAGCAACAGCGCCTAACTCAACATAGGGCATATTGATTACGCTCCAAAATTTAACATAATGGTTACTAGAGACTTATTTTCACAAGTAATACTTTTCCAACGCTTTCTGAAAATTTGCATTAACAAGGCTTTATAGTTGTTGAAAATAATATGTTTCAGCAAAATTTCTTGGTATGAATTTTTGGATTGAAAAGTGTTTCTAGAAAACATGAGGCACTAATGGTCCCTCGAGAAATATTTTGACAAAAAAATTTCAACATTTCCTGAAAAAATACACAAACAAGGCCTTATAATTGTAAAATGTAATTTCCTTCAAAAAAAAATTGTCTACCTCAAAATTTTCATGCTAAAAAATTTAATTTGGAAAAACGTTTCTAGGAAACATGGGGTACTAATAGTCCCAGACATATTTTTACTAGAAATTCTTTTCCAACGTTTCCTGAAAAAAGGCACTAAAGAGACCTTATAGTTGTAGAATACAATTTGTTTCGACAAAATTTCCCTAGTAAGAATTTTCAGCTAGAAAAGTGTTTCCAAAAAACATGAGGCAATAATGGTTCCTAGAGACGTATTTTTACTAATAATATTTTTCCAACATTTCCTTAAAAATGCCCTAACAAGGACTTATAGTTGTAGAAAGTAATTTATTTCAACAAAATTTTACTCGTAAGAATTTCACCTTCAATAAAATTTCCAAGAAACATTAGGCACTAATGATCTCAGAAGAGGTATTTTTAAAAGAAATATTTTTCCAATGTTTCCTGAAAAATGATACTAAAAGGCCTTATAATTTTACAAAGTAATTTGTTTATGCAAAAATTGTGTCACAGGAAATTTTTCCTAGTAAGAATTTTTTGCTACGAAAGTATTTCCAAGAAACATGAGGCACTAATGGTCCCTGGAGAAATTTTTACTAGAAATACTTTTCCAACGTTTCTTGATAAAAATGCACTAACAAGGACTTATAGTTGTTTCATAAAAAAATACCTGACACAAAATTTTCCTGGTATAAATTTTTTTCTACAAGAGTGATTGAGAGAAACAAGAGGTACTAATGGTCTCTGGTGACGTATTTTTACTAGAAATATTTTTCCAACATTTCCTAAAAAAAAGGCACTAACAAGGCCTTATAGATGTAGAAATAATTTTGTTCAGCAAAAATTCCTATCCAAAAACTTTTCAAGGTAAGAATTTTCATCTAAAAAACCGTTTACAGGAAACATGAGGCAGTAATGGTCCCTGGAGACATAATTTTACTAGAAATACTTTTCCAACGTTTCCTAAAAAAAACACTAATGTTGCCTTCTAGTTATGTTGGAAGATAAGCTCGAGCCCACATGACCAAGGAAGGCCCACATATCTAAGATTATTATACGATGAGCCACACGACCAAGGAAGGCCCACAAGATGGGCCCAAACTCATAAGAAGTAGGACCCACAATGATTACCATGAGCTGGCATCCTTATCACATCAGTTGGAAGATCAAGAAGGACTCGCACAAGTATCTTATCTTATGGTCACGTCAAAGAAGAGTTTTAGTTTGAGTTATATTTGATAATAAGTTCCTCCGTCATGGTTTCCTAATTGTGATATAGAACACGAAAGAGAACCCATAAAATAATGTCCCCAAAGAGACATAATAGAAGCAACTGTATATAACACGGCCATCTTCCAACACATATAACACAAACCAAACATCATAGATGTAGCAATAAGTTTTTCCAGCTTGAACCAAGTATCATAAGTGATCGCAACTTGAAACAAATATCATAGATGTAACAATAAGCCAAAATAAGAGAGATGTATAAATAAGCCCTCCAACCAGGGAGAAGTGAGATATTTTTCTGATATATCAACTCAAATAGTGACGCAAAACAATTGGCTTAAATTAGGATTTTCAATGTAACAGAATACCAGCATGACCTTTGATTCTTCCAATTCGAATATATCTTTCAATATAGATCAGATTGACATGAAACGTTTTCCTTCTAAAAGTAGACTTAAATACATTTCATCCAATTATAACTTAGCTTCATAAAATATAATTTTCAGAAGATAAATAATCTAATATATTTCGGTCTCTGTCATCTGGCCGAACTAAATACTGTTTCTCCAGTTTTTTCCAGAATGATCATTGACTCTTCAAAGATCAATATCTCCTTATAAAAAGATCATACTAAGGATTGGTTGAATAGGTAAGAAAATAAATTTACTTATATTTCTTTTGATATATAATTCTCCATATAAAGTCTCTTTCTTGATAGCATAAATTATCTCATAATTTGAAGCTTTTTGTTGCCAGTCGAACCTCTTTTTCAATCTGACCTTTGTTGTTTCAAATATCAATTTATCTTTGTAGATAACTCAGATAAAAAAATTGGTTGAATAGTTAAAAGAATAGACTTACAGATATTTCTTTTGATATATATATTTCACCATATAAAGTCTAGTTCTTGATAGCAAAAAATACCTCGCAATATGAAGATTGTTGTTGTTGCTCAAACCTTTTTGCAATTTGATCTTCGCTCATTCAAATATTGACATCTTTCTGTAGATAACTCTGATTGGAACAAATCATTTTTATTTGGAAAGTAGACTAAAATATATTTCTGTAAATATATAATTTTTAATATGAAAAACTCCGTATAGAGGTAAAAATCGTAAGGAAATCTACAGTATAGGGATTGAAAAAAATAACTACTAACTAGACTTAGGGTTTAGGGTTTAGAGAAAGGATCATATTACCTCTGTAAGTTGACCAAGTCAACTCACAGAACCTGCTCTGATACCACGTTGAAGTCATGGAAAAGTTAAATACTTCATTGACATCAATAAATTTTTGTATTTAGAGTACATGAACCTCTATTTATAATAGAGGAAGGTAGTAGAGTCCAATTACAATAAAACTACCCTTGTCCCAATTACACCCAAACTGTAACACTTAAAGATAAGTCCTAACATAATTAAATAACTCAATATAGATAAAAGAGAAACATAACTCAAAATAAAACTCTTCTTTGACGTGACCATAAGATAAGATACTTTTGTGAAACCTTCTTGATTTTCCTACTGATGTGATAAGGATGCCAGCTCATGGTAACTATTGTGGGTCCTACTTCTTATGGGTTTGAGCCCATCTTGTGGATCTTCTTTGGTCATGTGGCCTATCTTATAATACTCTTATATATGTGGGCCTTCCTTGGTCGTGTGGGCTTGGGCCCTATCTTCCAACACTAGGTAAGATTTTTTTGCTTGAAAAGTGTTTCTAGGAAACTTGAGCTAAGAACTTTTTTCTTGAAAAGTGTTACCTCAAAAAATGCACAAACAATGCCTTATAGTTGTATAAAGTATTGTGGTTTCACCAATAATTACATAGCACAAAATTTTCAACTAGAAATGTGTTGCCAAAACACATGAGGCACTAATGGTCCATGGAGACATATTTTTACTAGAAATATTTTTCAAACGTTTTATGAAAAATACAATAAAAAAGCTATATGGTTGGAGAAAATAAATTGCTTCACCAAAAAATGACTTACCACAATTTTCCTAGTAAGAATTTTCTGCTAGAAAATGTTTCCTGGAAACATGCACTAGTGGTCCCTAGAGACGTGTTTTTACTAAAAGTATTTCTCCAATATTTACTACAAAAAAGGCATTAACCAGGCCTTATAGTGGTAGAAAGTAATTTGTTTCAGAAAAATTGCCTCACCACAAAATTTTTCTGGTAAAAACTCTTAGCTAGAAATGTTTTTCCAACAAACATGAGGCACTTATGGTGTTAGGAGACATATTTTTACTTGAAATAATTTTCCAATGTTTCTTGAAAAAATGCACTGACATGACCTTATAGTTGCAGGAAGTAATTTTTTTAAGCAAAAATTGGCTTACCAAAGAATTTTCCACATAAGAATTTTTAACAAGAAAAGTGTTTTCAAGAAAGATGATGTAGTTATGGTCCCTAGAGACATTTTCACAAGAAATACTGTGCAAATGTTTCCTGAAAAAAGGTACAACCATGGCTTTGTAGTTGTAGAAAGTAATTTGTTTCAAAAACAAATTGTGTTACCACAAAATTTTCTAGGTCAGAATTCTTTGCTAGAAACGCGTTTCCATAAAATATGCACTTATGGTCCTGGGAGACGTATTTTAAAAGAATTATTTTTCCAACGTTTCGTGAATAAGGGAACTAACGGCCATAAAGTTGTAAAAAGTAATTAGTTTCAGTAAAAATTGCTATACCAGAAAATTTTCTAGATAAGAATTTTCAACTAGAAAAGTGAAAATATTTTTCCAATGTTCCTTAAAAAAAAAGGCACTAACAAGGCCATACAGTTATAGAAGGTCATTTGTTTCAGCAAAAATTGTCTTACCATAGAATTTTCCTTGTAAGCATTTTAGGCTAGAAAAGTGTTTCAAGGAAATATAAGGCACTAATGGTCCCTAGACACATATTTTTACTACAAATATTTTACCAACTTTTCTTGAAAAAAGGCTCCAACAAAGCCTTAAAGTTGTAAAATGTAATTTATTTTAGTAAAAATTGCCTTACCACCTATTTTTCTAGGTCTGAATTTTCAATGTTTCCAAAAACAAAATGCACTAACAAGGCCTTTAGTTGTTCAAAGTAATTTGATTCAGAAACATTTGCCTAATAAAAACTTTTCCAAGTAAGAATTTTTAGCTAGAAAAGTGTTTCCAGGACACATGTGTCACTAATGGTCCCTACAGACGTATTTTTACTAGAAATACTTTTCCAATGTTTCTTGAAAAAATACACTAACAAGGCCTTGTAGTTGTAGAAAGTAATTTGTTTTAACAAAATTTTACTGGTAAGAATTTTCAGCTTGAAAAGTGCTTCATGTAAACATGATGCACTAATGATCCTTGGACACATATTTTTACTAGAAATATTTTTCCAACGTTTCTTGAAAAAATACATCAACAAGGCCTTATAGATGTAGAAAGTAATTTGTTTTAGCAAAAAACGTTTTACCTCAAAAATTTTCCTGGTAAAATGTTTTGCTAGAAACGTATTTCCAAGAAACATGAGGCATTAATGGTCCCTGGAGACATATTATTACAAGAAATAATTTTCCAACATTTCCTAAAAAAGGCACTAATAAGGCCTTATAGGGTTAAAATGTAATTTTCTCCACCAAAAATTGCCATACCACAATATTTTCCTAGTCAAAATTTTCAATTTTTCCAAAAAAAATGCACTTACAAGGCCTTATAGTTGTTGAAAGTAATTTGATTCAAAAAAAAGCTGGCTTACCAAAAAAGTTACCTAGTAAGAATTTTTGCTAGAAAAGTGTTTTCAGGAAACATGAGGCACTAATGGTCCCTACAGATGTATTTTTAAAAGAAATATTTTTCCAATGTTTCAAGAAAAAATACAATAACAAAGCCTTGTAGTTGTAGAAAGTAATTTGTTTCAGTAAAAATTTTTGAGTAGAAAATTTTCAGCTTGAAAAGTGTTTGGAGGAAAACAGGAGGCACTAATGGTCCATGGACACGTATTTTGACTACAAATACTTTTCCAAGGTTTACTAAAAAGTACGAACAAGGCCATAAAGTTACAGAAAGTTATTCGTTTTAGTAAAAAAAATTTTAGCACAAAATTTTCCTTTTAATAATTTTCCGCTAGAAAAGTGTTTCCTAGAAACATAAGGCACTAATGGTCCCAGGAGATATTTTTTTTCTAGAAATACTTTTCCAACATTTCCTGAAAAAAAAAAAGCACTAAGAAGGCCTTATAGTTGTAAAATGTAATTTGATTCAGAAAAAACGCCTTGAGCAAAAACATTTCCAAGATAGAATTTTCAACTAGAAACGTTTTTCTTGCATAAGTGTTTTTACTAGAAATACTTTTCCAACATTTCCTAAAAAAATACATTAACAAGCCTTGTAGTTGTACAAAGTAATTTGTTTTAGTAAAATTTTCCTTGTAAGAATTTTTTGCTTGAAATTTTTTTCAAGGAAATATGAGGCACTAAAGGTCCCTGGATAGGTATTTTTACTATAAATACTTTTACAATGTTTCCTAAATAATGTACTAACAAGGTCTTTTAGTAGTAGAAAGTAATTTTTTTTAGCAAAATTTTGTTGCAAAGAATTTTCCTACAAAATTGTCCCTAGAGACGTATTTTTAATTGAAATACTTTGCCAATGTTTCCTGAAAAAAAGGCACTAAAAAGGCCTAATAGTTGTAGAAAGTAATTTGTTTTAGCAAAAATTTCCTTACCACAAATTTTTCCTGGTAATTGTTTTCGACTACAAAAGTGTTTCCAAGAAACATGTGGCACTAATGGTCTGTGGAGACATATTATTACTAGAAGTACTTTTCTAATTTTTCCAAAAAAAGGCACTAACATGGGGTTAAAGTTTTAGAAAGTAATTTATTTAAGCAAATATTGACTTACCAAAACAAATTTTAGTAAGAATTTTTTGCTAGAACAGTGTTTCCAGGAAACAAGAGATAGTCCTTGGAGATGTATTTTTACTAGAAATATTTTCTAACATTTCCTGAAAAAAATGCACTAACAAGGCGTTATAGTTGTAAAACATAATTTGTTTCAGCAAAAATTGTCTTACCACAAAATTGTCATGTAAGAATTTTATGCTAGAAAAGTGTTTCCAACAAAGATGAGTCACTAATGGACCCTAGAGATGTATTTTTTATAAATTTATGTTTTCCAATTTTTCCTTAAAAAAGGCTCTATCAAGCTCTTATAAATTTTGAAAGTAATTTGTTTTAATAAAAATTGCCTTACCACAATTTTTTCCTGGTAAGAATTTTTAGCTAGAAAAGTGTTTCCAAGAAACATGAGGTTCTAAATATCTCTGAAGATGTATTTTTACTTGAAATACATTTCCAATGTTTCCTTAAAAAATGCACAAACAATGCCTTATATTTGTAGAAAGTACGGTGGTTTCACCAAAAATTGTCGTACCACAAAATTTTTTTAGTAAGAATTTTCAACTAGAAATGTTTTGCCAGGACTCGTCAGGAACTAATGGTCCCTAGAGACATACTTTTACTAGAAATAGATTTCTAACATTTCATGAAAAAAATACCCGAAAAAGGCCTTATAGTTAGAGAAAGTAATTTGTTGTAGCCAAAATTGATTTCCCACAAAATTTACCTAGTAAGAATATTCTGCTAGAAAAGTATTGAATTTAAGGAAAATAGAAATACTTCATTGACTTCATTAACTTATTATAATCAGAGTACATGAACCTCTATTTATAATAGAGGAAGGTAGTAGTGTCCAATTATAATAAAACTACCTTTGTCCCAATTACACCCAATCTCTAACACTCAAAGATAAGTCCTAGAATAATTAAATAACTCAATATAGATAAAACACAAACATAACTCAAATTAGAACTCTTCTAGGACGTGATGGTAAGATAATGATGCATTTGTGAGTTACAAGGGGGTAGTGGTCTCTCTTATAATACTCTTAGATATGTGGGTCTTCCCTGGTCGTGTGAGCTGGTGCCCATCTTCAAACAAAAAGTGTTTCCAGGAAACATGTACTTATGGTCCCTGGAGAAGTATTTTTATTAAAAATAGTTTCCCAAAATTTCTTTTAAATGTCACTAAAAAGGCCTTATAATTGTAGAAAGTAATTTGTTTTAGCAAAAAATACCTCACCACAAAATTTTCCTAGTAAAAATTCTCAGCTAGAAAAGTATTTCTAGTAAACATGAGGTACTTATCATGAGAAATATTTTTATTAGAAATACTTTTCCAATGTTTCAAATAAAAATTCAGTAACAAGGCCATATAGTTGTATAAAGTAATTTGTTTCTGTAAAAATTGTTTTATGAATTATAATTTTCGACTAGAAAAATGTTTCCAAGAAACATGAAAAACTAATGGTCCCTGGAGACGTATCCTAACTTGAAATATTTTTTGAATGTTTCTTGAAAAAATGCACTAACAGGACCTTCTAGTTGTAGGAAGTAATTTGTTTCAGCGAAAATTGCTTTATAAAAAATAATTTTGGCAAGAATTATCTGCTAGAAAAGTGTTTCCAATAAACATGAGGCACTTATGGTCCCTAGAGACGTATTTTTACAAGAAATACTTTACCAACATTTCAAGAAAAAAGGCACTAATAAGGCCTAAAAGTAGTAGAAAGTAATTAGTTTCAGAAAAAAAAATTTAGACGAAAGAATTTTTAGTTACAAAAGTTTTTCAAGGAAACATGAGGCACTAATGGTCCAAGGAGACGTATTTTTACTAGAAAATATTTTTCCAATGTTTCCTGGAAAAAAGGCACTACCAAGGCCATACTGTTATAGAAAGTAATTTATTTCGGCAAAAAATTCTTACCACAACAAGGTCTTATAGTATTTGAAAGTTATTTTATTTGAAAAAAAAATGGTTTACCAAAAAAATTTCCTAGTAAGAATTTTTGGCTAGAAAAGTATTTCCAGCAAACATGAAGCACTAATGGTCCATGTAGATGAATTTTGACTAGAAATACTTGTCCAACTTTTCCTAAAAAAAATGCACTTACAAGGCCTTGTAGTTGTAGAAATTAATTTGTTTCAGCAAAATTTTCTTGGTAAGAATTTTCATATTGAAAAGTGTTTCGAGGAAATATGAGGAACTATTGGTCTCTAGAGATGTATTTTTACTAGAAATACTTTTCCAATGTTTCCTTAAAAATACACTAACAACACCTTATAGTTGTAGAAAATAATTTTTTATAGCAAAACATTTCTTAGCACAAAATTTTCTTGTTAAGAATTCTCGACTTGAAAGGAGTTTCTAGGAAACTTGAGGCACTTATGGTTCCTGGAGACGTATTTTAACAAGAAATATTTTTCCAACATTTAATGAACAAAGGCACTAACAAGACCTTGTAGTTGTAGAAAGTAATTAGTTTCATAAAAAAATGCCTTACCTAAAAATTTTCAAGGTAAGAAATTTTAACTAGAAAAGTGTTTTAGGGAAACTTGAAGCACTAATGATCCAAGGAATTACTAAAAAATATTTTTCCAAAGTTTTTTTAAAAAAAATAGCACTAAGACGACCATAATGTTATAGAATGTAATTTGTTTAAGTAAAAATAGCTTTACCACAAAATTTTCTTAGAAATAATTTTTAGCTAGAAAAGTGTTTCCTGGAAACATGAGGCATTAATGGTCCCTATAGATGTATATTTACTACAAAATAATATTCCAACATTTCTTTAAAAAAAAGGTTCTAACAAGGCCTGAAATTTGTAAAATGAAATTTGTTTCAGCAAAAAATTGCCTTACTACATATTTTTCTAGAAGAATTTTCAACGTTTGCTAAAAAATGCACTAACAAGGCCTTATAGTGAAAGTAATTTGATTACGAAAAAATTGTCTTACCAACAAATTTTCTTGTAAGAATTTTCTGCTAGAAAAGTGTTTCTTGGAAACATGAGGCACTAATGGTCCCCATAAACATATTTTTACTAAAAATATTTTTCCAACGTTCCCTGAAAAAATGAACTACCAAGGCCTTGTACTTGTAGAAAGTAATTTGTTTCAAGAAAATTTTCCTCGTAAGAATTTTCATCTTGAAAAGTGTTTCGAGAAAACATTAGGCACTAATCGTCCTTGGAGACATATTTTTATTAGAAATATTTTCCATTATTTTCTAAAAATACTCTAGAAAAAGGCCATATAGTGGAACAAAGTAATTTGTTTCAAAAAAAAATATTTACCTCAAAATTTTCCTAGAAAAAAATTGTTAGGGATTAGACACCCTAATTCAAAACTAACGAGTGCAACAACAACAATCGTAGAAGAAAGGAAAATCAAGCAAACAAAAACACACAAGATTTGTACAGGTTCACCACTCTTCGCCGGTCTACTCACCCTTCTCGACCCCTGATAGGTATGGTTTCTCCTCCCATGTATCTCTTGCAACTACTTTATCTTCTATTTCTATTCTCTCTTGCTACAAAGATGCAATGTCACATGAGTGTTGGCAAAAGGCAATGCAAACAGAACTACAAGCTCTAGAGGAGAATCACACTTGGGATATTGTTACCGCACCCCCCGCCCCCCTCCACATCTTGCTATTTGGCCTCTTGGGAGTAAATGAGTTTTTTCTATCAAGCTGCATTCAGATGGACCTTTGGATCTATACAAAGCCAGCCTTGTAGCGCTGGGGAACAAGCAAAAATATAGGATTGATTATGAGGATACATTTGCTCCTGTTTCCAAGATGACCACAGTTCGAACCATATTAGCCATTACAGCCTCACAGTCCTGGCCACTGCATCAAATGGGTGTAAAGAATGCCTTTCTCCAAGGTGATCTACAAGAGGATATCTACATGAAGCTTCCCTCTGGTATGACTACTTCTTCTCTTAATGTTGTCTGCAATCTATGCCATCCTCTATATGGGCTTAAGCAAGCTCCTGAGATTGGTTTGACAAGTTTTGCGGTACACTTATTCTCCACAAGTTTACATAGAGTTAGTATGATTCCTCTATCTTCTATCACAAGTCTGTCGTGGGCATGGTCATTCTCTTGGTTTATGTGGATGACATTATCATTACTGGCACTGACTCTAGCCTAATTACTAAGCTTCAACAAGTGTTGCATGCAACTTTTCTTATGAAGGATCTTGGCCAGCTCACGTACTTCTTAGGGATGGAAGTACGTCATTGACCCAATGGTATTTTCTTAAACCATCATAAGTATATTCAAGATATTATTACTCTATCTAGTTTGGAGGAAACTTCATTGATCGCTACTCCTATGGATGTCAATGTTAAATACAGGAAAGATGAAGGGCTCTTCTTGATGATCCTACTATCTATCGAAGCCTAGTTGGGAGTTTGATATACTTGACCACAACTCATCCCGACATCTCCTGTGTCGTTCATCAGGTTCGTCAATTTATGTCTTCTCCTCGGCATCTTCATCTTGCGGCAGTTTAGCACATCATCCACTATCTGCGAGGTTCTCCTACTCGTGGATTATTCTTTTCTATAGGCTACATGCTTTGACTTGATACCTACAATGATGTTGATTGGGCTGGGTGCCCCGATACCCAAATCTCTACTACAGGTTGGTGTGTGTTTTTAGGAGATGCATTGATTTCTTGGAAATGTAAGAAACAAGACCGGGTGTCCAAGTCCTCTACAGAGGCCGTGTATCATGCCATGTCTACTGTGTGTTCTAAAATTATATGGCTACGCAGTCTTCTTGTTGAGCTCTATTCTTCAGACTATCCCTATACCTCTCCATGCGGATAATAGGAGTGCTATTCTGATTGTTGCCAACAGTGTTTTTCATGAGCGCACCAATCACATTGAGGTTGATTGTCACTCTATCCATGACACTTTGGAGCGCCGGGTAATATCTCTTCCATACATCTCTTTGGATCTTCAAATGGTTGATGTCTTCACCAAAGCATTGCCTCAACCCCAACATAATTTTCATATTGGCAAATTGTTGCTAGTTGACTTCCCAACATCAATTTGAGGGGGGATGTTACCATATGTTGGAATGTATATAAGATAAGTTTTATGTTAATATTTTTTTTATAAATTATGACATGTACATAGGTTAATTAGAAAGGGATTAGTTGGGCTGGGTTGCATTGTATTTAGCCCATGGGCTGTATTGTAATTTATCTAACCCTAAGTTTATATAGTAAAGAAGAAGAAGGGAGCCGCAATCCCATTTTTCCAGCCTCCTTGGTGTCTTCTTGCTCACAATAAACTCAAAGCTTGATGCTCTTCTCCTTGGCTATTCTGTCAGCCTCTTGTGGTGGTGTTTCTGTCCACCAAACTCAGAGCTTGGAACTGTTGCTCTTGGTTGTGTCGTCAATCTCATTTGGTGATGGTTCTGTCCATGCAAACTCAGAGTTGGGAGCTCTTATCCTGGATGTTCTGTCAGCCTTCAGTGGTGGACGTTGGGTGTTCTCATCAGGCTTCACTCATCTAGAAATCTTTGTCAGCACCCAAATCCTTAATTGCAAACTTCTTGGACAACTCTCTTTTCACCTTATCTATTTCCTATTTACAAGCACCTACTATCAATGTGTCATCAATATATAGTAGTAGAATGGTGTAGGAGTCATCAGGCTTCTTTAGATAACAACAATGATCCATCTAGCACCTCAAGAAACCAAGACTACTCATGAAGATGTCAAAATTCTTATACCACTATCTTGAAGCCAGTTTAAGACCATACAAGATATTTTGAAGTTTGCACACCATTTTCTCCTTTCCTTGTGCTTTGAAACCCTATGTCTGCATCATGTAAATTTCTTCCACCAAATCACCATGAAGAAATGTTGTCTTTACATCCAACTTCTCTAAGTGTAAGTCTTCATTTGCCACTAATTGAAACATTGTTCTAATAGTAGTCAATTTCACTACTGGAGAGAAAATCTCAGTGTAGTCAATGCCTTCTTTTTGTTGAATGCCCTTTACATGCAGTCTTGCTTTGTACCACTTGTCGCCATCATCTTCATCTTTTATTCGGTGCACCCATTTATTCTTCAAGTCCTTCCCTTTTGGTAACTCGGTCAATTGCCATGTCAGATTGTATAACAATTAATCCATCTCATCCTTCATGGCCAACTCCCACTTGGTTGATTCATCAACTTGCACGGCTTCCTCATAACTCTCTGGTTCACCTTTATCAGTCAACAAAATATAATTCAACGTAAGGGAGTATCTCTGTGGTGGTCTGCTAGATCTGAAAGATCTCCTACGTTCAGTCACAAGAATGTCCTGATTTACTTATGGTGGTATATTTTTTAAGTCTTCCTAAGCAATACTCTCCATCTCAATGACTGGAAGATCTCTCAACTGAATCACGTCAGACTTCTTAGCTTCATTACTTGTACTCTCAGAATCTGTTCTCAACCTATCTTTATAAAAGGCACCTTAAGTGAAGATCACATTCTTGCTCTTGATAACCTTACGACTTTGGTCATCCCAAAAATGATAATCAAACTCAGTACGACCATAGCCAATAAAAAAATATATATCATAGATTTAGCATCAAGTTTACTCCTAATAGTAGAATCAATATGAATATAAGAAACACAACCAAAAACTTTCAAGAAAGAAAGGTTTACCTCTTTGCCGATCCAAAACTCTTCTAATACTTTGCAATCCATGGTGTTGAAGGACCTCTGTTGATCAAATAGGTGGAGGTGCTAATAGCCTTAGAACCAAAACATCTTTGGCAATCTCCTATCTTCCATTGCTGGAATAATTCACTATGAAGATGAAATAGTTTACAAGAGATATCGCACACACTCACATGTGTTTTTCTCTAACCTCTCTGGGGATGCAACTCAAAATCCTTCTTCATGATGATGATGAAACCCTAATAGCAGTTTAGCATAATGTTTTGATTAGGCTCCACTACTTAACAAGAATTTTCAACGTTTTCTAAAAAAATGCACTAATAATGCCTTATGGTTGTAGAAAGTAATTTGATTCAGAAAAATTGCCTTACCAAAAAAATTTCCTAGTAAGAATTTTCAGCTAGAAAATTGTTTCTAGGAAACCTGAGGCACTAATAGTCCTTGCATATGTATTTTTACTAGAAATAGTTTTCCAATATTTCCTAAAAACAACAATAACAAGGCCTTGTAGTTGTACAAAGTACTTTGTTTCAACAAAATTTTCCTAGTAAGAATTTTCAGCTTTAAAAGTGTTTCAAAGAAACATGTGGCATTAATGGTCCATTGGAAATGTATTTTTACTAGAAATGCTTTTCCAATGATTCCTGAAAAAATACACGAACAAAGCCTTAGAGTTGTAGAAAGTAATTTGTTCCAACAAAAATTGTCTTACCCCAAAATTTTCTTGGTAAGAATTTTCAGCTATAAAAGTGTTTCCCGGACAAAAGAGGCACTAATTGGCCCTGGAGACATATGTTTACTAGATCATTTTTCCAATATTTCCTACAAAATGTAATAACAAGGCCTTATAGTTGTAGAAATTTATTTGTTTCAGCAAAATTTTCCCGGTAAGAATTTTCATCTAGAAAACTTTTACAACCTACACAAGGCACTAATGGTCCTCAAAGACATATTTTTACTAAAATATTTTGCCAACGTTTCCTAAAAAAAAAAACAGCCACTAACAAGGCCTAATAGTGTAGAAAAGTGTTTCCAGGAAACAAGATGCACTAATGGTCTGTGGAGACGTATTATTACTAGAAACAATTTTGCAATGTTTCCTAAAAAAAAAGGTATTAACAAGGCCTTATAGTTGTAGAAAGTAATTTTTTTTAGCAAAAATTGCCTTACCACAAAATATTTTTGGTAAAAAATTTCAGCTACAAAAGTGTTTCCAGGAAACATGAGGCACTAATAGTTCTTGGAGCCATATATTTTTATAAGAAATACTTTTCGAAAACTTCCACAAAAAAGGCACTAATAAGGCATTGTAGTTGTAAAATGTAATTTTATTCTGCAAAGATTGCCTTACCACAAAATTTTCCTGGTAAGAATTGTCAACTAGAAAAGTGTTTCTAGCAAATATAACTCACTAATGGACCTTGCAAATATATTTTTACTAGATATACTTTTCCAATGTTTCTTTAAAACGCACTAACAAGGCCTTAAGGTTGTAGAAAATAATTTATTTCACCAAAAATTGCCTTACCACAATATTTCTGATAAGAATTTTCATTTCCAGCTAGAAAAGTGTTTCTAGGAAACATGAGGCACCAAATGTCTCCAAAGACATATTTTTACTCGAAATAATTTTTCAACATTTCCTGAAAAAATACACTAACAATGCCTTATAGTTGTAGAAAGTAATTTGTATCACCAAAAATTGTCTTACCACAAAATTTTCCAAGTAAGAATTTTCAGATAGAAATGTGTTTCCAGGACACATGAGGCACTAATAGTCCCTATAGATGTATTTTTACTAAAAATACTTTCCCAATGTTTCAAGAAAAAATACACAAAATAGCCATATAGTTGGAGAAGGTAATTTTTTAAGCAAAAATTGAATTACCACAAAATGTTTTGCTAAAAAATTGTTTCCAAGAAAAACAAATTAAATCAATTGAGACTTTTTATTGGTACCTTTGGGTTTTTTATCCTTTTCTTGTGAAAGACAAGCATTACCCAGTTTAGTGATTATTTTCACTATTTTTGTTCGAAATCCTTTGATGTTGGTTTCGACTTATGTTTTATCATCCATTTTTTGAGAGTGCTTCCTGATTCATACTTATCCTTGGGACTTTATGATGGAGAAAATTATTACTAAATCTATGTTATTTGTTTCAAGTTGAGATCACCGCCATTACCTCCCAGTTTGAGGGGGAGAAGTAGAGGAGAAGTACAAGAAAGAGATACTTTATTCTGTAAAATTACAACATATGGAATAAAATATCTCTTTCTTGTACTTCTTCTTCTACTTCTTCCCCTCAAATTGGGAGGTAATGGCAATGATCTCAGCTTGAAAAAAATAACATAGATGTAGTAATAATCTCATCCATCATGGTGTCCCAAGGATAAGTACGAAACTGGACATGGACTCTCAAAAGGTAAAAAGGGGTGATAAAACATAAGTCAAAACTAACTTCAAAGGATTTTGAACAAAAATAGTGACAATAATCACTGAAGTGGGTAATGTTTATCATTCACAAGAAAATGATAAAAAAACCCAAGGGTACCAATAAAAAGTCTCAATGGATTAAAAAATACCCACATATATAAAAAGGTAAATCAACCGAAGCGACACACAAGAGTTTGGGCCAAAGGGGTATGTGAGAGTCAAAAAAGGATGGTATGAGAAAGGTGTTCATTTTCAGGATTCCATAGATGGTAATCTAGGGAAAAGAGATAAGGAAGAAGGAAGAAGGAAGAAGAGAGAAGAGAAAGAGAAGATAGAAATATGGTACATGTCCAAAGTGAGGAGAAATTAGGGTCTTGGACTTCATCCAAACCCTTCCCATACGGTATATTTATAGGTATCAAAACTACCAATATTACAAGTATACCCTTCACCCAAACAAGAGTGAAGAAGAGACAAAAAATTTAAACTAATTACATTAGTGCCACCCTAATTAAATCATATCTTCCAACTCTCCCCCTCAAGCTGGGAGGTAATGGTAATGATCTCAAATTGAACCAAATAACATACATGTAGTAATAAGCTTCTCCATCACGATGTCCCAAGGATAAGTATGACCCCAGGTACAAACTCTCAAAGGGTAGAAATGGGTGATAAAACATAAGTCAAAACCAAACTCAAAGGATTTCGAACAAATATAGTGAAAATAATCACTAAAGTGGATAATGCCTGTCATTCACAAGACGGCGATAAAGACCCACGGGTACCAATAAAATATTTCAATGGACTAAAAATACCCATATGAATAAAAGGGACCAGTCAAAGAAATGCTTCAAAAGGGTTGACCAATAAGGGTAAGTGAGAGTCAAATAAAGGATGGTAGGAGAAAGACTGGCAAAGGGTAATGGGTAAAGAGGAAAATAAGATGTTGAGGCCACCATATGCTTTATTTTTTTAAGAAATTCAAATTCCACATTAGACAAAACAATGCCGACAAAAGTCAGCAAATAATGAACCCAAGGCAATCAACCGAGGAGTTCTTCTTCAGAAAAAAATGTCTCAATCAAAGAGACACAATAGCAGTAGCGAAAATGGGCCAATGCCCAAATAACATGCACCACATGTGCAGTTGTATAGTAGTGGATAACCGGTAAATAATAGAAGTCCTTAAGATTAATAAGGACATATGAGATAATTTGCAGCGAGTCCATCAGGAAGTGGTGCCCCAAGTAATAAGTTTGATCTGAGTAATAAGCTACCTATACTTCAAAATAATAATCTAGGCAGAGATAGAAAACCGAGTTGAACGGAGTGAAATAGTAGACTAATATAACTGAGTCATAGAAGAAATATGTATAGAACTTGGGACCTGAACAAGTATAAACAAGGCAAAAAATAAGTGGGCCGAGTCAGGTTGACCTGGACCCGAGTTGACCACTGAGTTGACTTGGTCCGAGTTGGCCCGAGTTAACTCGATAGACTAGTGCAGAAACAGTAAGCTTTCACTTGGTGAACTTTGGCAGGTCCGATTCGAGATTCGGATAGAACCAGTACTAGTTTAATTTTTCCTAACTTAGGAAAACTTAAATCAGCAGTCATCTTCTTCCTTGACATCGAACGGAGCAAGAGAGCAGCTTATAGAAATGGCAACCACAGTAGGAAACTTTCAAAGAGAACCTCGACAGAACGGAATGGTAGAGGATCAAGATCAACATTCAAGAAAATCAGTAGTATGATCAAGATCAAGTTTTCGGAGCAGAGTTTCTTCCTCAATGGTGCTTCGAAATAGAGTGATGAATCTCTCTTCTCCGTCGAAGAAATAATCCAGCAAGATACTCAGCAGCTTCTGTCAATGATGAATAAGAAAAATAGAATAGCGAAGCAGTAGTAAACAAACAGAGAAGAGGATCTGTTGGAAGATAAGCTCAAGCTCACACGACCAAGGAAGGCCCACATCTAAGATTATTATAAGATGGGCCACACGACCAAGGAAGGCCCACAAGATGGGACCAAGCCCATAAGAAGTAGGACCCACAATGATTACCATGAGCTGGCATCCTTATCACATTAGTTAGAAGATCAAGAAGGACTCACAAAAGTATCTTATCTTATGGTTATGTCAAAGAAGAGTTTTAGTTTGAGTTATGTTTGTCTTTTAACTATATTGAGTTATTTAATTATGTTAGGACTTATCTTTAAGTGTTAGAGTTTGGGTGTAATTGGGACAAGGGTAGTTTTATTGTAATTGGACTCTACTACCTTCCTCTATTATAAATAGAGGTTCATGTACTCTGATTACAACAAGTTATTGAAGTCAATGAAGTATTTCTCTTTTCCATAAATTCATTAGGATCCTTCTAAGACTTCGTCAGATTTCATCAAAATAACAACGTCTTCAGGATAATTTGGATCCTGAAAATCATAGCTCTGATACCATGTTGATTTTCAGTATTCCATAGATGATCATTTAGGGAAAACAAATAAGGAAGCAGGAAGAAGAGAGAAGAGAAAGAGAGGACAGAAATATGGTACATGTCCAAAGAGAGGAGGAAATTAGGGTCTTGGACTTCATTCAAACCCTTTCCCATATGGTTTATTTATCGGTATCAAAACTACCAAGATTACAAGTATACCCTTCACCCTAATAAGAGTGAAGAAGAGACAAGAAATTTAAACTAATTACATTAGTGACACCCTAATTACATCACAACAAAATGTAACTGACAAAAAAGGGTAAGTGAGATATTTTTCTGATATTGTTGATCAATAACAGCAACTCAAAAAGTGACACAAAATATTCGGTTTAAATTCAGATTTTTGAATGCAACAAGATACCGGCATGACCTTTGATTCTTCCAATATATATACTTAAATATATATCAGATTGACATAAATTTTTTTTTTATGAAACTAGGATTAAATACCTTTCATCCAAGTATTACTTCTCTTCATAAAATATACTTCTTTTGAGATAAATAATTTGATAGATTTCGGTCTCTCTAATCTGGCCAAATTAAGTACTCTTTTTCCTTTTTCCAGCATGACCATTGACTCCTCCAAGGTCAATATCTCCATATAAAGAACTCAGATTGAGAATTGGTTGAATAGGTAAGCACTTTTGTTCCTTGAACCTCTCTGTTGTTGCTCGAACCTCTCTTGCAATCTGACACTTGTTGCTTCCAATATTTATTTCTATTTTTAGAAAACTCAAATTGTAAAAAATCATTTTTTGTTGGAAAGTAGACTCAAATATCTTTTTTGTCAATATATAAAATGCAATATGAAAAGCTAAGTATAGAGGTGAGAACACAAAGCAAACAACAAGTATAGGGACAAAAAAAAAAGATAATTATGAACCTAAACTATTAGAGATAATAGATCAGAAAATGATCACATTATCTTTGTGGATTGACCGAATCAACTCACAGAACCTGCTCTAATACCATTTGAAGTTGGGTCCAAGGCCCATCCCATATTGACTAGCCCATATAGAAAGCCTCTTTCCCAACTAATAAACTCATGATCTTTGTACTCAATAACCCATGTAGGACTATTCCTTAACATATTTGAAGAGACTTTTGTTTATGATTTTGTAGGTACTTTTGGGAACTTCCGAGGTTTCATGTTGCAGACGGTTGGGAATTGGAATCTGATGTTTTTTATGTTCTATGGAAAAGGATAACAAAGAGAATTTTCATTTATGATTTCTGAATTATCTTTGGGCTAAGGCGCTTTGCACTTTAGTATTACCAAAATTTGAAACAATCATTAAAGTATTTGTAATCAAGTTGAAATTTAGAAAATGTTGCACAAAAGATTATTTATTTTTTCAATGTTTTTTTATGTGATTCAATATGTTTCACATTTGGTAATATACGCATAAAAAAATGTGGATGTAAGAAAATGGACAAAATGAACCTCAATTTTTATTATAATTTGTTATATAGTTTTAAGTTAAAGAAAAAAAAATTTCTGGTTGGTTGCATGGAGTAATCAAATTAATGGTAATTAAATTAAATTGAATTATTTTATTAATTAATATATAAAATTAAATTTTATTACAATAATTTGAAGGAAAAGAATGTGTATCAATAAAGAAAATTTTTAGAAATAAAATAGAGTTTTTTTAATATTTTTAAGGTTTGACAATATATTAAATTGATAATGAAAGGTATGAAATTGATTAGAATATAATTTTTAATGTTAATATATATTTCAAAATTTTAAAAAATAGAAAGTAATAAAAAACATATTGACAAATAATATTTAAAAAAATTAATTTTTTTTAAATTTTAAAATATCTTTTTAATATATAATGATGTGATTTTTATTAGTTAATATTTATATTTTATATTTTATTAAAATAAATAGAAGATAACTGACAAATAAGATTGTTAAAAACTAAAATAAATTTTAAAATACATTAAATCGATAATCATAGTTGTCAATCATATTTGAATATTTTTAATAAACAATAAATATTAAAATTTATATATTTTTAAAAAATTAAATTTATTGAAATGTGTTCCGACAAAAAATATTTATGAAAACCATTAAAAAATTACTAATTATTTTTAAAATTATGAAATGTCTAAAATCAATAATAAAAGGTATTAAATAGGTTATATTTTTTAATTACTTAACTTATTTTTTTATCATTATAAATATAAGGTAATAAATATTTTAGTAATAAATTTTATTTCTAAACTCGATAATAATTTTTCATATATGTTTCAATTAAGAAATATTTTAAATCTATAATAATAGGTGTTAAATAGGTAAGAGTAAGATTTTTTAATTAATTAATATTAAAATTTTATATTTTATTATTATAAATATAAGGTAATTAAAATTTTACAAATAAATTATATTTTTAAACACTAAAATAATTTTTTAATATTTTTATTTAATAAATATTTTAAATTGATAATAAACGGTGTGAAATAGCGAGGATTAAAATTTATTATTTAAAAATATACCTTTTTAATAAATTATTATTATAAATATATCGTTTTAAAAAGTGTACCATTAAATTTTATTTTAAATTCTAAAATGTTTGTTTCAAATACTTTTTCAATTAATAGATATTTTAAATTGGTAATAAAAGGTATTAAATAGGTATGAATAATATTTTTAATTAATTAATATAATTATTTTATTTTTATTACTATAAGGTAATAAAAAAGTGTGCCAATAAATTTGTTTTCTAAACTCTAAAAGAAAAATTTTCGAGTAGTTTTTCAATTAATAAGTATTTTAAATAGATAATAAAAGGTGTAAAATAGGTAAGAGTAATATTTTAAATTAATTTAATATACTTATTTTATATTTTATTATTTTAAATATAAGGTAATAAAAAGTGTATTGATAAATTTGATTTTTAAACTCTAAAATAAAATTTTCAATTAATAAATAATTTAAATTGATAATAATAGGTAGTACATGGATGATGAGGTAGTTTACCACGTAATATTTTAAATTGATCTTGAGGGTTTGTGTCATTTAATGACATGGCATCCTACATGGGTGATGAAGTGTCTTGAAGATGGCGTGTCAGTTGTGTCGTTCGATTCATCGGGTGCTGATGTGTTATTATGATGTGGCACTTTGTAATCGGTCAAAAATTATGTGTCACTTTTAACTATACATATGTGCATTTGATAGTCAAAGTTGGGTTTTTTTTTAATAAGTTAAAAATTTCTTATTTGTGTAATTATGTTTAAAAAGTTGGGTAATGTCGTAAAAGTCATTTTTTAAATACAGAAAGGAGTGCATCTTTCACCTTAATAGCTTTCTACCTCTTTTTTGCTCCTCATTGTACTGCGAAAGGTAGGAGATACTAAAAGTGTATCATTCAGCAAGAAACCTCACACTCCCAGCTTTCTCTGCAATGAAGCCTCTGCCTCAGGCATAATGGCCCTTTTTGCTTCTTCTAGTTCGTCTTCTTCTCCTTCTCCTTTCAAGCCATCTCTTTCATCTCATTTGACCGTAATGTCGCTCAAAGATAAGATCGTTGAGAAGATTTTAGAGAATCGTGTCACATTGATCGTTGGAGATTCGGGTTGTGGTAAGTCGGTTTGATATACCTAATCGATTTTTTAGCATTCTTTACAGTTGAAGAAGTTTCAAGAAGACATTGTCTTCATCTTTCTTGGATAACGCGGTCACTGGTTATCATGCAAGTTGAACTACTCTAGTTCTGCCTTCTTTTATTTGCTTCTTTGTTTTGATTTTGGTGTTTCATGGTTTCTCCTTGTTATCCTGGTGCTTCTGGTGTTATATTGGTCCTTTTGCAATTGCTCTATTGCTTCATTCGCAGAGCACCGTGACTTTGAAATAAGAATGGGGCTTCTTCTATTCGAGGGGAATTTATTTGGTTAGCTATGTTAAATCGGTGTTGCATGAAGCAAGGTTGTTTCGGGGGAAAGCACAAATAGTATAGGTTGCGAATCCGGTTCACAAGAGAACATCACCTGGATTTTTTACGTGACTACCATGCAGTTTTCTTTTTAAAGAAATTGATGGCACGATCGGGCTCAGTTTCTCAAGAAAATTTCGTCCATATTGGCTTTCCTAGTGTAATGGTGTTATACCTTTCTAGTAAAATGTGGAGTCGTAATTAATTTTTTTCTGAAAGTCTAAAACAAGAAGCGGAAAAATGTCACACATTTTGTTGTTAGTGATGTAGGCCTTGATCCTCTGTCAATTCCTCATCATTTTGTTCCTCTTGCTCTACTCTTCAAAGTTATATGATAATTGAGGAACCTTTTTAGTTACTCATATATTATCATCTTCCAAGTCACTTCACTTTTCCTTTTTTCACAATAAAAAACTTTGTTACTAAGGCATTTTTTGGATCATTTCTATCTTATTGTTTGTTATTCCTTGTTTCTATTTCAGTACATTCATTGATTTTTGCCTATTTTCCCTTATAGGATTTACATACACACGTATCACTTGATGGAAATAGAGATAAAGACAACTGGTGATTGAATTAGAGACATACTCAAATTGTAGACTTCTAATCATTTACTGTCTCTGTTGTAACTCTATAAGTAGTATACACTTAATCAGTAATAATCACGGTAATATTATTCTTCATTCCTATACTCTACATAGTATCAGAGTTTGATCGATTAATCATAACCAGTTTGTCATCGCTGGAAATACTTATAGAAAGCAGCATTCATCTCTACAATTTGAGTCTGTCTCTAATTCAATCACCAGTTGTCTTTATCTCTATCTTTATCTCTATCTCTATCATCATTGTCTAGAGTTAATTCTTTATTTTTTTTTTGGAGAAAAGTATTTGTAGAGATTTTGTATCACTTTATGTATGAAACTGATATTTTTCTGCTTTTCACTTATATTTCTTTCTTTTTAAAAAAAATTCCCCCTTCTTCTTACGAAAGTTAAGAATCGGTCATCAATCTGGTTGCAAGGCTATTGTAAATGTGATAAGAAACTATGTTGGAAATTTACATTCTAATTCTTTAATCGAGTTGAATTGTTTATCTATTTGATACTTTACTGGGCATTTTGATTGGGTTAAATAGATGAAATTGAGTTTGCTAAAATGAGATCAAACTCACATTCCAATGTTGCATGATATGTTCAGACGAATTTGTCTACTTCGTAGAGGGCACTAAACATTAGGGTGCTATAAAATATGTGATTTTTTTTTGTGGCCACTTCACCATAAAAAGCTTCATAATAAACAAGGCAAAGGAAATGTTGTCACTATAGACTTAAGGGCACATGAACTATCAGGAATTGGGAAACAGCCATACCATAGATGATCTTCTTACATGGAAATTAGAAAAGGCTTTTTTGGAGAAAAACCATGCCGTAAGCAATGGACATAATGTTGTTGTCAATGTATACATGAGAAGGTCATATGAAAAAGGTGGAAGGCCATGTAATTATGTAATCAATAGTTTAACTTAGTACTCTTTCATTAGGAGCAGGTACATGTTATGGTCCCTAGCCATGGATCGAGTAACTCGGCATGGGATTTGTGAATCCAGCACTGTCATAGAGTTGCTGCTCTTGGTAAGGAGGAAAAGAAGGCTTTTTTCTTTGGTGTTCTCGGTAAGACTGAAAAGGAGTCTCCTTTCTTTGTTTTTCATGGTAAGGGTTGAGAACCCTTGCTGGTCGTAGACAGTAAGGGGTTGAACCCTTGGTTGCTCACTTCTAAGAGGCTAAGGACCCTCTTGGCCAGGTACTGATGTTCACGTATGATGGATTAGGTGTTCCTAATCCTGCCTTGTTCGTGTATAGGCTGAAGCAACTCTTTAGAGGTTCCTCTTGGGTTGGGGATTGGGGAAACCCCTAACCTTGCTTGGAATGAAGGAGGGAAGGCCCCTGTTGCTGCTGTGGATGAGGGAGGCTACAGCCTCTGAGTGAACTCGAAAAAAACTCGAAAACAGCAACAATCCTTTCCTCTTTAATTTTGTAAAATCAATGCAAACAGAATTCAAAAAGGAAGAGAATAAACCCAAATCAAGAGAGAAACTATACCTGGAGCTCGTCAAGGAGACCTCCGAAACCCTAGAGCTCTTCAAGGAGAACTCCAAACTCTATTTAATCTAATTCAATGCTTGACCTTCTTCTATTTCTCTACCCTCTAAATAGGGTTTGACGTCATTAGAGTTTTAGGGCTTTAATTGATAATTCTGCCCATGCGACCTGGATCCTTACATACTTAATGAAAAAAATATACTTAAAACAATATAAATTATGAAATTTAAAAGTAATTAACTCAGTGAGTCATTGTCGCTTCCTTTGGGTGACTCGATGAGCTATTGAGTCTTCAACATCTGCACCCCCCCCCCCCCCCCCCCCCCTGCCCCCTCCTTGGAGAAAGAGCTTGTCCTCAAGCTCATAAGTTGGGTAGACCAGTTTGAAGTTGGCCAGTTGTTCCCATGTAGCAGCCTCTTGTCCGGTGTCCTTCCATTGTACTAGAATCTCCCACTGGTTATTAATACGATTGGCACACAATACCGTAGCTGGAGTAAGAATAACCCATCCATTGTCCACCGGAGGAAGGGACGGGATCAACGAAGGAGGTAGACCCTTAAAGGGTTTAAGTAAGGAGACATGGAATACATCATGGAGTTTAGCCATTGTGGGAAGTTGTAATTGATAGGGGACTGGCCCGATGCATGGAATAATAGAGAAAGTGGTAAGGATGGACTCATAGCTAGACATAGTCACCTTCTTTGTATGTGATATCCTGTTGTCCCTCGTCGTAGAAGTCCTTCATACGAACTTGTGATTTGAGGAGGCGATCCAAAATATTTTGTAAGACCTGGTCTCGTTCAATGAGTGCTTGATCAATAGAGTCCACGCGAGTGGAGCCTAGAGTATATGAGAGAAGCAAAGGAGGATCTCTGCCATAGAGAATGCTGAAGGGAGTAGACTATAAAGCGGTGTGGAAGGAAGTGTTGTAACAATATTCCACTCACGGTAGCCATTGAACCCAATTTTTAGGACGATCGCCACTAGACATCGAAAATACATTTCCACAGTGCGGTTAACCACCTCTGTTTGGCTGTCTGTTTGAGGATGATAGGATGATGAGAACTTCAACTTGGTGTCGCATAGATGAAACAATTCACGACAAAAAGTGCTGGTAAAGACATCATTAAGATCACTAACAATCGATTCGGGAATACCATGTAAACGAACAATATGCCTAAGAAATATTTGTGCCACTCTGGATGTTGTATATGGGTGTGCCATGGGGATAAAGTGAGCATACATGGAGAACCGATCCATATCCACAAATAAAATTGACTTGCCCAAAGATTGTGGAAGACCTTCGACGAAGTCCATAGAAATATCGGCCTACACCTGTGTAGGAAGTGCCAAAGGCTGTAGAAGACCAGTGGAACTTAAGTGTTCGGCCTTATTACATTGACACACCAAACAAGATCATACATATGCTACAATGGAGGTCTTCATAGCCTACCAATAGAAATCCGCTCGAATGTAATGCAATGTTTTCTGGATGCCTTCATGAGTGTTGTCATGGTATGCGGAGATGATGGCTGAAACAAAAATTTGTAATAAATAAGAGAATCATGAATGGTCCATCTAGAGTCCATGGCCCCCTCTATAAATTTCTTGTGCATATCGAGAAGAACCGAATTGCTGGCATTTTCCTCCTTGACCAAGTCTAAAAGAATAAAACGAGGCTGATTGATAGCATATAGAAGCGGCAGAGTCTCCAAACGTCGTGATAAGGCATTGGCTGCCTTGTTTAACCTGTCTGCACGGTATTCCATAGTAAAGTCGAATCCCATCAATTTACAAATCCATTGTTGTTGAGGAGAAGTCGTGAGTCACGGCTCCAACAAATATTTAAGGTTGTAATGATCAGTACGAATAAGAAATGCGCAACCCCATAAGGACGGGCGCCAATGTTGGATAGTTTTGGCCGACCCGATTAACTCGTGTTCATATACTGGCAATTTGTGTGTCGTACTGCCAGCTATCAGCTGAAATATGCAATAGGGTGAAAGTGCTACTGTAGAACGGCCCAATGCCCCCACCTGATGCGTCACACTCAACCTCAAATAAATCTTCAAAATTGGGAAGTTGCAAAACTGGTGCAGATGCAAGAGCTAATTTGATATCTGAGAAGGACTGTGTGGCCTGATCATTCCAAATAAAGGAATTTTTCATGAGGAGATTTGTCAATGGTGTTGTTATCGGTCCATAGTTTATGATAAATTTCCTATAATATTCTGCCAATCCCAAAAACCCTCTAAAAGCAGAGGTATTCATAGGTTGCGGCCAATCGACAATAAATTAAATTTTCTCCGAATCAACTGTGACCCCATCATGGGAAATAATATGGCCGAGATAGCCACATGTGATGTCACAAATGAGCATTTCGATTTCTTTATATATAATTGATGGGCATGTAACAGTTGAAATACCAATCTTAAATGATCTAAATGTTGATGCCCGAATTGGCTGTAAATGAGTATGTCATCAAAGAAAACAAGTACGAATTTGCAAAGATAGTTGCAGAATACCTCATTAACGCCTAGAATGTGGATGGGGCGTTGGATAACCCAAATGGCATGACCAAAAATTCAAAGTGGTCGTGATGAGTGTGATAGGACATTTTCTCGATGTCATCTAGATGCATACGAACCTGATGATATCCAAAGCGCAAGTCCAATTAGGTGAATATATATGACTCGTGCAATTCATCTAAAAGCTCCTCCACCACAAGAATAGGGAACTTATCTTTCACATTTTGGGCATTCAAATCCCAATAATCGACACAAAATCGCCATGTACCATCATGTTTCTTAACGAGGACTAGTGACAAAAATGGTGAACGACTACTGCAAATAAGGCCTTGTTGTAGCATGGTTTGGCATTGTCTTTAAATTTCATCTTTCTGTAGGTATGGGTACCAATAAGGTCAAACGATCACCACTTTTGAGCCCTATTTTAAACATATCCAATGGTCACAATGCCTCAAGGGAGGCAGCCTAGAGGGCTCTTGTAACAAGTCCGAGAACTCATCCAGGAGATGTTCTATATTATTGTCCGGATTGTCCTGTGTGTGAATCGTATGAATGTGACGTGGCTTGTCCACGTGACTGCCCTATAATAGTACTTGTTGTCCGCCCGTTTCAAAACTCATAGTAAAATCCCATAAAATAGGGCCTAATTTTTGCAACCATTTAATACCCAATACCATATCATACCCAAATAGAAGTATGACAAAAAAAATTGAATGAAAGAAAGTCGTACCGATTGAGAATTTTACTTTTTTACTGATGTCGTAGCTAGGAACATTTTCTCCATGGGCAACCGAAATTGTTGTTGTTGAGTGTGGAAGTATTTTTAGTTGAAGGTGTTGAGCAGCGGTCCAATGGAAAAAATTATGTGTACTTCCCGAATCCGGAAGGTTGACAAGGTCCTGGTCCATCACCCAAGTGCGGACTTGCATGGTTTTGGTGGATTTCTGTCCTATAATGGCATGCAAAGAGATTTCTGGTGGATCCTCCTCAGTAGAATCATCAAGTTGTTGTGGTTTTGTGATTTCATCAACCTCTAACCATAACAAACATTTATATTGATGGCCTGCCCTGTATGTTTCATCACAGTTGTAACATTAGTTCTTTGCCCTGCGCTTAGCCATCTCCACACTCGTTAATTTTTTAATATACTGGGCGGGCGGGTTGCTAGGCCTTGAATCTGCTACAGGAGTAATACTGGGATGATTTCTGACCTGTTGCCCTGTTGGAGAGGCTATCTGTGGGTTAGTGTTTCACCTCCTTTGCTAGTTATTGGAAGGGTTCCAGTCCCTTTGCCAAGTTGGTCTCTTGTTTTGAACTTTTTGTCAAAGTTCCAGTGCACGAGCTAGATTCATTGTTCGATCTAAGTCAGCAGGTGCGTGGAGCTCCATCTCTAACCTTAATGACTCAGTAAGGCCTGGTGTAAATAAATTGACTAGCTGGTATACGCGAACCATCTGAATGGCTCATGCCAATTTTTCTTGGAACTGTTTTTGATATAGTTCCACTAGGCCAGTTTGTTGTAATAGCAATAGATCCCCCAAGGGGTTACTGTGGGTTGGAGGACTTAATCGGATAGTGCATAACTCCTTAAACTCTTCCCAATCCAGCACCAATATATTCAACTCTACTTGATGAAACCAGAGTTGTGCTTCATCAAGCATGTGGAAGTCGGACAGTCCCACCTTATCAATTTCTAATGTTCTCTGATGGGTAAAAAACTTTTTGCAGCTATGTAACCAAATCAAGGGGTCATCTGACCCATTAAAAGTATGGAAGTCAAGTTTTGTATACCTTGGTACGGTGCCTCCTCATTGGCTGAAATTTCCCATCTGGTTAGGAAAGGCAGTGTGCCCTGTAAATTGGTCTCTCCCTGTGTTTAATGAGTTGTCCTCACCTCTTTGTTCCGGGGTTGAATTTCTTCCCACTATAATATTTCCCAACATTCCAGACAATCTATCAATCTGGAGATTAATATTTGGAATTTTTTGTAACTTCTCCATGATTATGGCAAACTTTCATTCATTCTCTACTTATTTTTCTTCCTGTGTTTGCTGCTCTCTGATCATCAACTCTTTTAACTCACCATTGTTGGGCTCCCCCGTGTTACCCTACTCTGATACCAAGTTTTTATAGTCCCTAGCCATAGATCGAGTAACTCGGTGTGGGATTTATGAATCCAACACTGTAATAAAACTGTTGCTCTCGGTAAGGATGAAAAGGAGGCTCTTTTCTTTGGCTGTTCTCGATAAGACTGAAAAGAAGTCTCCTTTCTTTGTTTTTCTCAGTAAGGGTTGAGAACCCTTGCTGCTCGTGCTCACTACTGAGAGAGTAAGGACCCTCTTGGCCAGGTACTGATGTTCACGTATGAGGGATTGGTGTTCCTAATCATGCCTTGCTCGTGTATAGGCTAAAGCACCTCTTTAGAGGTTGCTCTCGGGTTGGGGATTGGGGAAACCCCTACCCTTTCTCGGAATGAAGGAGGGAATGCCCCTCTTGCTGCTGTTGATGAAGGGGAGGCTACAGCAGCTGAGTGAACTCAGAAACATAAACAATCCTTTCCACTTTGATTCGGTAAAATCAATGCAAACAGAATTTAAAAAGGAAGAGAATAAACCAAAATCTAGAGAGAAACTATACCTGGAGCTCGTCAAGGAGACCTTAAAAACCCTAGAGCTCGTCAAGGAGAACTCCAAACCCTGTTTAACCTAATTCAATGCTTGTCCTTCTTCTATTTCTCTACCCTCTAAATAGGGTTTGATGTCATTAAAGTTTTAGGGCTTAAATTGACAATTTTGTCCCTACGACCTGGATCCTTACATACTTAATGAAAAAATATACTTAAAAAATATAAAATATGAAATTTAAAAGTAATTAACTCAAAGAGTGATTGCCGCCTCTTTTGGGTGACTCAGTGAGCTATTGAGTCCTCAACATTACAAAACCTTGTTTCTGGTACCATAAATGTGTTAAAATTTCCAGATATGAACCAAGGTGGAGACATCCATTTGTCAAAGTAAAAAGGCTTGCTATTAGATTTTTTGTATCAAATAGATTTATGTTTAAAACAACAATCTAGCCAATTGATGGGCCAACCAACTAGGGGTTTCATTGGTCAAACTGTTGGAAGTGGGTGTATAGTCTGGTTTAGGCCTCTCATGTGGTTTCAGATTTTTGAGAAGGGTGCAAATGCCTGTTTGAATGAACAAACCTATTGTAACCAACTTGATTTATTCAATTGACAGCAATGATTTACGTTGCTTGATCTATTAATAGAGTTTTGACTCTAAACTATGGGACACCTAGGTCTTTTGGTAAACTTCATCTTATTTGAAGACTTTAGATGGAAAAAATAACTGGTCAATGGTGATTAAATAGAGTCAATGTTGCTAGCTTTTTCCCATCCTTGTATTTTCTTGAGTATATATTGATGTGTGTTAGAAAAAGGATGTATAGTCAATTTTTTCTAGTAAATAGGTCAATATTTTTTCTATTTTAGCCATTTGATTTAGATTGAAAAGTAAATTTCATTTTTCCTCTTTTAATGTTTTTTACATTTCTGATGTCTTCATGCTTGATATTCAGTTCTCTATGGATTATACAGTCTCATTTTTCAAGCTTGTCAAAGTATCATGATATGTAGTGCTCATGGAAGTGTGGTTTCTCTTTCTCTTTTTATTTTTTATTGTTTCTAAATAAGTTACTCTAGTTTTGCTTAAAGGATGTAAGTTGTTACAATGGGGGACCCACCATGGTGCTCGACCTGGTGGGACCCACCATGAGGACTTGGGACACCAAGAAGAGTCCTCTCCCAAGCAAGCACGAATTAAGGAATTAAGAATCACAAGCTGAATTGGGTTAGAAGACTTGAGGATCAAATGGGGAACACAAATATCTCACGAGCTGGCAAACTTATCAAGATGAGCTGGTAGATCGTGAGGGACCCCCAAGGATAAGGCCATGAACTTGCCTCCTCCCTTATATTTTCATGAATGAAGAAAGAGTTCTAGTTCAACTCATATTAGTCTTCTAGTAGATTGGTTTGAATAGATTTACCCTAGAGAGTTAGAGTTGGAATGTAATTAGGATTGAAAGGCTAATTTTATAAGGACTTTACCTCTTCCTCTACTATAAATAGAGGTGTTGTAATTCGGTATTAATCAAGTTACACATCTCATTCTTGAGTTAATCTCTCTCTCTCTCTCTTTGCTTGGCACCACCTCTCTTTTCTATTTTATTTTTTCTTCTCTCTACTCTGGAGTTGTTCTTCCCTTTTCTTCTTTTTTTATTTCTTCTTTATCTTGCTCGGAATTATGAAAAAGGGATCCTAAATTCAACATGGTATCAAAGCATTATATTTAGGATCCCTCGTCAAAGGAATGCTCTAAAGAAGTGATGATCAACACCACTCAAAGAAAGCTCTTTTATGAAGGAAGAGCACAAGCCGAGAGATAAGTGTTCAATTTTTTTCATTTCATGTTACTCATTTCTGAATTTAGAAGATGATTTAAGGATGAGTATGTAAATTCTTTCATCTTATTATATTATGGATATGCATGCCTCTCTATATAGAAGGAGCTATCAAAACAATTTTGTCGGTTTGGAAATTCTGTATACCGAGACCAGTCCATGATCATATTATTGGATTTTTTTCCATGGGATAAGAGTTCCCTGATATAGAAGATTGTTATTGAGTCTCTTATGAGTGGTATTAGAGAAAAAAATCAGAATAATAATTTAGCATCAATGCTAAAATTTCCCATACATCGAGTTGTTTGAAGTGTACTACTTGGTGTTATTATTAGATTTTTTTTGAAGAAGAAGGGCCTATCATGGCTGAAGAAAATATGAATATCAACGGTGATATACTGAGAATTACCACCATACCCTTATGTGGGGTATCAAATTTTATGAGTTGGTCCACATCGGTTTGGAGGTTCCTTATAACTAAAGACCTACTTGGTCACCTCACCACCCAAGGACCACCTATTGATGAAGATGATATTTTTTATAACAAATGGTTGAAAAATGATACTTTGGTGATTAGTTGGCTAATCAATAGCATGGAAGAACATGTCTCAAACAATGTTATTCATCTTGACACTGCTAAACAAATTTGGGAGACATGTGCTAAATTGTACTCTTGCCCGGATACTCTACATAGACCATATGATATTCTCCAAAGAATGTTGAATACTAAACAAGAAGAAAATATCCATGAGTACTTGGCTCGCTTTAGAGATTTTCTTCAAGAGTGGAAGTTATCTCAGCCTTCAAGCACATATATTTTTATACAAGACAAATAGAAGGAAGCCTTAATTATTGCCATTTGTCTTGCAAATGTTAAACCCCAACTTGAGATTGCCAAGAGTCAACTTTTGAGTGCTTCTGATGTCCCCAAGTTTGATGATGTATGCACAACACTACTTCGTATTCTAGACACTTCTTCCTCCACTACTGAAGTATCATCTGCTATGTATTTCGATCATAGAGGATCATCATCTGACCGCGACCGAGGCTAAGGTAGAGGTTATAGAGGAAGCAAAGGAAGAGGTGGAAGGACAGGTGCTGGCATAGCAGATGGGAAAGAATGTACTCATTGTAAAAAAATTGGCCACACTATAGATCATTGCTATTACGGGGCATGCACATACTGTGGACAATATGGCCATTATAAAGAAATATGCTATAAAGCCAATAGATAGTCAGAATTAACAAGGGCTAATCAAGCCTTTATAAGTTATACAAAAGAAGAACAACCCACAAAATCAGCAGCACAAAAAATTTTTACTGATGAAGAGTATGAGCTAATTCAGAAAATGAAGACAATGCTGGGTTCTTCTCCTAGTTCCTCCACAACTACTGCTGCCACTACCGCTTTAGGTATGCTATCTGCCTCATCTTCATCCTGGATAATTGACTCAGGAACCTCTAAGCATCTTACAGGTAACAAAAATTTATTACATTCTCTATTTCTGAGTCTTTCACACAAGTTTGTTATCATAGCTGAATGTTCTCAAACCAAGTCCAAGGGAAAGGTTCCACTTCTGTCACACCATCACTTCTGCTCACTGATATTCTTTTCGTTCCTACTTTCCCTTTGAATCTATTATCTGTTAGTCAGTTGACAAAATATTTTAATTGATCTATTACCTTCTCACCCATTTCATGTGTCTTTCAGGATCTTATAACGAAGCAGGTGATTGGTGAAGGCCATGAACAAGGGCGACTTTACTACTTGGATATGCTGAAAATAAATATGGTTTCTACTACTGAAAATGAGACACGGTTATGGCACAATCGGTTGGGACATCCATATGCACAGTCTCTTCATTATATGTTTCCTTCTCTTAAAGTAAGGCCAGAATTTCATTGTGAGGTTTGTCAATTGAGTAATCATCAAAGAAGTACATACTCTCCTCGCTCAGAAGTCAAAAGTGTCATTCCATTTTCTTTAATTCATACTGATGTTTGGGGGCCCTTGAGTATCTCCAACATTTCTCAAGCAAAATATTTTATTACATTTATTGATGATTTCACTCCCACAACTTGGTTGTTTATATTTAAGGAGCATTCTAAGATACCATTCATTTTTAAGTCATTTCATACTATGGTACTCACACAATTTGGTCAGAAAATAAAAATTCTCCAGTCTGATAATGCCAAAGAATATGTTTCCAAAAACCTTGACTCATTTTATCAAGAAAATGGCATTATCCCTCAAACATCATGTGCCTACACTCCTCAACAAAATGGTGTCGTTGAATGAAAAAATCATCATATTCTTGAGGTGGCTTGAGGTTTATTATATGCCATGAAAATTCCATACTTTTATTGGCCTCATGCAGTCCTTACGGTTTGCTTTCTTATAAATCGCCTACCATCTACCATTCTTGGTAATAAATCTCCTTACTCTAGATTATTACCAAATGATGGTCCGTTTTCACTACCTTTGAAAGTCTTTGGATGTCAATGTTTTGTTCATAATTCATTATCTAGACACAGCAAACTTGATCCTAAATCTATCAAGTGTATCTTTTTAGGATACTCTCGCACACAAAAGGGTTATGTTTGTTGTAGTCCTACTCGTCAACGTTAATTTGTGTCAAGGGATATAACATTTTTTTAAGACTCCTCATTTTATCCTGATAGTGCTCCTTCTGGTCTGTCCACAGTACTAGGTTCCCCTCGAATGGTTATGCCTTGTGATACATAGATTATTCAACCCCCAGAACAAGTGGCCGACACCACACCTACCGAGTTAACAGATCCAACAGACGTAAGTTCTTCATTACCAGTTATTTTTGGCCCTCAATATGATACTCGTCCTATTTCTATAAGGAAAGAACCTATATCATGCACTAGACCTTCTACTTCTCATGTCATATCAAAATTTGTGTCTTATCATCGCCTCTCACCTTTATGTTATCAGTTTCTTTCTTCTATTTCCTCCATATTTGTTCCTCAATCCTATCAGGAGGCTCTACAATATCTAGGGTGGAAGGCAGTAATGGATGAAGAAATGAAGGCCCTTATTGACAATCATACATGGTCACTGGTTCCTCTTCCCACATATAAAAAACTCTGCGGTTTCAAGTGGGTTTATACTGTCAAACATAATCCGGATGGGTCAATTGGACAACTAAAGGCTTGACTGGTTGCCAATGGTTATACTCAGTGCTATAGAATCTATTATGAAAAAACCTTCTCTCCAGTGGCAAAAATGAATTTGGTACGTATATTATTATCTATGGCAGCCAACTCATCATGGTCGATATATCAAATTGATGTGAAAATTGCATTTCTTAATGGTGATATTAAAGAAGAAATGTACATGCAACAACCACCTGGGGTATGTGGTTGAGGGGGAGTCGGTAAGCAGCCTAAAAAATTCTTTATATGGTCTAAAGCAGTCCCCTCGGGCATGGTTTAAGAAATTTAGTCAAGCCATCATAAGGGTCGGCTTTCACAAATGCTCTAGAGATCACTCAGTATTTATAGAAAATACACCGAGAGGTATGGTGATTCTGGCTGTATATGTTGATAATATTATTTTATCTGGGTGTGATTCCGAGGGCATCCAGAAAACAAAGGAGAAAATATGTGCTGAATTCAAGACGGAGGATCTTGGACTACTCAAATATTTTTTGGGTATTGAAGTATTACAATCCAGACATGGGATTGTGCTATCCCAAAGGAAGTATGCCCTTGATCTACTAGAGGAGACAAGAATGATGGGATGCAAACCAGCAGACACTCCTATGGACTCAAATACAAAATTATGTGGAGGCACTGGAGAAGATGTAGATATTGGGAAATATCAAAGACTACTGGGACGACTTATTTACCTGTGTGTAACAAGGCTAGATATTTCATATACAGTAAGTGTGGTAAGTCAATACATGCACAAGCCACAACTTAGTCATTGGCAAGCACTTGAAAGAATACTACGATATCTGAAAGGAGCTCCAGGAAAGGGGCTTCTTTATAAAAACCATGGTCACTTCAACATCGAAGGATTCTCAGATGCAGACTAGACCAGATCCCCAAATGACAGAAAATCTACTTCGGGATTTTGTACGATGGTTGGAGGGAATTTGGTTACATGGAAAAGCAAGAAGCAAAATGTAGTAGCAAGCAAAATGTAGTAGCACGGTCTAGTGCAGAAGCAAAATACAAGGCCATGGCACACACTGTTAGTGAACTCATATGGATAAGATCTCTTCTCACTAAGTTGGGATTCTACAAAGAAGCTCCAATATATCTATACTATGACAATCAAGTAACAATACACATTACATCGAATCCAGTCTTCTATGAAATAACAAAGCATATTGAAGTGGATTGCCATTTTATACAAGAAATGTTCCAAGCTAGTTTCCTATCTCTGAAGCATATATCAACACAAAGTCAAGTTGCAGATATTCTCACCAAGCCGGTCACTCACAAGATTATGTCTACCATATGCAGCAAGCTGGGCATTTATGATGTCTTCTCACCCCCAGCATGAAGGGGAGTGTTACAATGTGGGACCCACCATGAGGACATGGGACACCAAGAAGAGTCCTCACCCAAGCAAGCACGAGTTAAGGAATTAAGTAGCACAAGTAGAATTGAGTTAGAAAACTTGAAGATCATGTGGGACCCAAAAATATATCACGAGCTGGCAACCTTATCAAGATGAGCTGGAAGATCATGAGGAACCCACAAGGATAAGGCCACGAGTTGGTGTCTTCCCTTGTATTCACGTGAATGAAGAAAAAGTTCTAGTTCAACTCATATTAGTCTTCTAGTAGATTGGTTTGAATAGACTTATCTTAGAGAGTTAAAGTTGGAATATAATTAGCATTGAAAGACTAATTGTATAAGGACTCTACCTCTTCCTTTACTATAAATAGAGGTGTTGTAATTCGGAATTAATCAATTTACACATCTCATCCTTGAGTTAATCTCTCTCTCTCTCTCTCTCTCTTTGCTTGGTGCCACCTCTCTTTTCTCTTTTATTTTTTCTTCTCTCTACCCGAGAGCTCTTTTTCCCTTCTGTTCTTTTTTTCTTTCTTCTTTCTCTTGCTTGGAATTATGGAAAATGGATCCTAATGCTACATAAGTGTTGAGCAAACTGATCACTCTTTCCTTGTACATTTTATGAGTGCAAACCTATCTATAATATGGGATAATTTTTTGCCGATAAAGTATAATATGGGATAATTTTGCTAACAAAGTATAATATGGGATAGTGATGCCAACTGGATATAACATTTAAAGACACTAGGTGTATTGGTCTATTTGTGTTTGCAATAGGTGCAAGTGTTGTCACCTAAAACTCTATAAAGTTATCCTTGATTACAAGATCCACCATAGAAGCTGAAATAATAACTTTAAAAATGGTCAGAGGAGCCAAACAACTTATGGATTTATTACCATTGATTCCAAAGACAAGCAACCCTGTTTTTTTATCTTGATTAATTGATAACCAGTTAAGGATTGCTTGGACTAAAAATGAAAGCCTCAATTCCAAGTCTTTTGAAGATAGAGAACTCACATATATAATTGTGAGAAACCTCACTTGGTCGATTGTTTGATTAAATGATTATAAAGAAACAAATTTAAAATGCTTCAAAAGGGGTCAAATTAATTAAAGGCAATTAAATGAGTCATTGGTAGCGACAACCCAACATATCTAAGTGGAGGTGGCAAGGTGAAATTTCAATAGAAATAAAAAGTGGATGGATTGAAACCTGTAATATTGAGTCTTATTAAGACATTGAGATGCAGAATACCCTTAGGTACACATCAATTTGAGTGTGACGATGAGGGTAGAGTCTCTAGAGAAGTAGGAACTTTCTTTCAAGCGACACTCATAAGACAAGACAATCGTTGGCGCTAGCCAATTAAATATTCAAGTAATTTTACATGTTTACTATTATTAAATAAAACACTTTGGTATGATTATTTTGTATTTGATTACCCAATTAGGGGAAGGATACTTTTAGAATTTTAGTTCAATAATATCAAACTTACAATACCTTAACGTTCTTTCCCAAATCCATAGCCCAATCTCGTTCTTCTCCTTTGTTAACTGTCATTTAGCAAAGTAGTAAATTTTAGCTATGAAAAATTAATTGAATTTGTTTTCAGTTTCTATGTGAAGTTAGAAGAACAAAAGCGATGCCACCCTCATCAAGTGCATCTCTTTTACAAAATTTAGGAAAAAAACACAGTTTTCCCCTCCCCTATTTTCTAATCTTATTGATAGGTTGATAGTTTTTTATAAATATTTTAATTTTAAAATTTTTTCTATATTATTCAAGGAGGCGATACCAGGTTGCTGCAAATTAAATGATCTATACAAGTTATTTAATTGGTATAGATAGTAACCCCACATGAGGGCAGCCCCTCACAGATGATGCAAATCCAACCTGCAAAGCATGCCTGCATCAATGGTAACCATGTGAATGTGTTCCACACCAACTCCCTTACATGATTCATGGGGACTAAAAACCTATACAACCTGCAAATTCAAACTAGAATATTCCAATTTGGTCCAATTTCCATTCTCTCTAGAAGTTAAATCTTAAAACCAACTTTCACATGCTCTTTGTTTGTCACTGATGTAATCGGTATTAATACTTAATAAGCATAGGGAAAATGCCATACAAAAGTAGCTTTTTGATTGACCATCTCTCCCATCTCATGCGGCATCAACTCATCTCTTTGCTTCCATAGGTCCTCGTTTCCCAGGTGGAGCTGTCATCATCTCTGCCTCCAGGGGAAACAGGACCAAATCAGTGCTAGTACGATTGTTCAGCAATTTCTCTCTTTCACGTACTGTTGTATCACCATGAAGCTGCAGATTTGTCAGCTGTGTTGCCCTCGAGTTAGTCCCAATGTCCAGCCTGGCCAATGGTGTTGGTGCATCATAGCTTTGAGAATAGGATCTGAAAGCTGGTTGGGGAAACCTGTCAGTCTGCAATGAAGACAGGTTTCTGACATCTCCAATTTTCAGATTACGTGCTGGCTGAATGGTTTGTGAGGATCCATATTGCCCGTCACTGACGGGGTAAGTAGAAAGACGGCTGCTTTTGTTCTGTAACCTATCGCTTCTTCCCTTTGAGTCTTCTTCATCATTGCTTAAGTTTATGATAAGAGAGGCCTTGGGGAGTGGGTTCTGTCTTTCCCTGAATAACCCCCACAAATAGCACTTGCCGAAGATCCCTGAATGTCATTTAAATATTAGTGCAGAAACGGTAAGAACTGGGAGCTGGTAGTGATATGGCGTCTGCCAATGTAGAAAGAGTGCTTACTCCAGTAGCTCTGGGGCAGTTCAAGGGAAGTGAAAATGAGAAGCTCAGTGCGGCCAACTGATGCTCTCAACACCAATTCTCTGGACATAGTTTCATCGAGCAGGTCATTGTACAGATTCTCATCCCTAGCACGGAAAGTGGGAATCCCAGATTCAAGGAAAGAACTAGCAAAGAAATACTGTGTGCCCTTCAATGAACACAAGCAATGGAAGTACCTTTCAGTTTCTGGAAAGAAATACAGTGAAATGTTGTCATCAGTGGGGGGTGAGATTGCAAAGTTTCTTGGCCATGCGGCAGCTTTTGGTAGCTTTTCAAAGTGAAGAAATGGCTTTAGAGTAGTGGCCTCTTGAAGTATCCTCGGGCATGCTTTATCTGATAGATGTGCTGCAATTCTGCCATAGATATCGCCGCTTATTTTGAAACATCCCCTGCAGCGACGACGAATTACAACAAGATTACAGTTCATATACAAGATCTATATGCAGTATGTATAACAGGAAACCATAAGAAAAAAGTATAAACGAAAAATGTTTTATGTTTGTGTCAAGATCACAGTTCAAGTACAAGATCTATTTCTTGAAGAGAGATTTTGGGTGAACAATTGGAGATTGCACTGGTTGGGCACAACGGAACCGTGAATCCTTTCATGATTACTATGAGGATTAATGAATTTTTCAAGTTAAGAGTTCTTGAGGGGTGACTATCACTAGGGGAACATCAATAAATCTTTATGTTATGGTTTTTTTGTTTTATTTTTTACATTTACATTTCTTAATTACATTAACACTTAAATTTTCAATAAGCATTAAATTCACCCCCACCCCCCATCTTGAGACGCCCTGCCAATAACTGTAAGTCACTACCATTTCATATGTTGTTACCTGGAGAGAAGATTCATGAAAAATCCTGGGAAAATTCATTTGGATATACAAAGCACATGATAATTAGATATTTGAAGGAAAGAGAAAGAAAGAGGTTCTTGTACATCTCTGACAAAGGAAATCTAGTGACTTGAAAAAGTAAGAAACAAAATATAGTAGTAAGATCCAATGAAGATGTTGAATATAGACCAAGGGTGCACACAACTTGTGAGTTGATTTGGGTGACCTCCATTCTATTCAAGTTTGATATGGTGATAAAATTCATATATTTCATACTATAGTCATGCAAGGGGAGTAGGGGGAATCAAAATCAGATATTTAGAGGAGACTTGGGTGCCAAGCAAGATAAAGGAAGGGGGGAGCCAGCCCAGGGATATGTGTGGTATTTTGTGAAAAAAAGTCAAAAAATTTAGTCAGCAAAGAAGTAGTCAGTAAAAAGATGTCTTAGTTTCCTCTTAAGAGTTCTAATTTTCTATTTGATATAATCTCTTAGTTAAAGTTTTAGTTAAAGTAGGAGTTTCCTATTTGATGTAATGGAGCAATTATAAACAGAGGAAGCTTGGTTAGGGGCAAATCAGCCTAACTCTTTATTCCTTTTCGTCTTTGTTCCACTCTTCCCTCTCACTCTACTAGTGCCCTATCTCTCTGTCCCTTCTCTATCCTCCTCTTTCCAAACTTTTCCCTCTTCTCTTCTTCTTGCACGAATACTCTCTTTCTCTCTTTCTCTCTCCTTCCTTCTTCCCTTCTCTTCCCTTTCCTTCTTCTCTAGATCTACTTTCACCCTTTTCCGAAGCCTCTCAATTTTTCCTTGTACTTTCCCGAAAAGACGGTTCTATCAAAGTGTTATTAAATTAATCCTTTGTGATCTTCTCCAATCATGGTGAAACACGAGATACATGGAACTAAAATAGCAAGAGGAAGCTGCTGTTCACGAGTTCAATTCAGAAAATTGGACAAATATCTACACACAAGTGGAGAAACTTTGAAATTTGAGAAACAAGATGGATCACTTGACATGTCTAGTGCAATCTCTCATGGAAGAGAGGCTTTCAAGACCTTCCCCTTCAATGAATGTTGGACAGAGAAGCCTTGTCCAAATCTATTTTTGAAATGGTATCCTCCCATCACCACCGTTATTGCCTACACCAACCATTCCCAACTTATCTCCTTATCAAAATGTTTCTTCGATTCCTAACCTCACACATCCTCCTTAACCAAGACACTCCCTCTCCACAAATCTACCTCCATTTTCTCAGTCATCACACCCTAATTCCTATCATCTTGACATGTCGCATACCATACCCATGGTTGCCCAAACAATTCCACTTTTTTCACCTCAATCTCCCATTTGATTCCATACCATATAGCCTCGTATGGCCATGTTGGATTTTCCTAGGTGCAAGTCTAAAGGGATCCAGACAAATAGGCCTATATGGCTGAGGAATTGTTTGCCTACCACCAAACCGAGATCAATGGATTTTATTAGTCTCATTTCATCATGAATATGATGGTAGAAGGTGGTTCCAATGGCATGAAAAGGACAACTCCTCTCTTGGCAAGTGTTTTTGCAAGCTCTCTATGTTTGTTTTGGACCCACTCAGTATTAAGACTTTGATTCTCTCTTAACCATGCTCAAGCAGATAAGCTCTGTCAAGAATATCAAGCTATGTTTGAAAGAATTGCAAATAGAGCTCAATAGTCAGAACACATCCGGGTGGGAAGTTTCATTGGAGGACATAAGCCTGATTTGGCAGCGGAAGTGGGAGTATTTCATTCGAAAACTCTTATTCAGGTAATTTCCATGCTACACTTCAGTAAGAAAAACAATCACTCTAATAGCCTCAACCCAAGGAACCTCCTTTTCTGCCATTCCAGTCCCCAACTCCAATAACAACCAACAAAGCTACCCTCATTTCCCCTTGAGTCCATTCAAAAAGCAAGGGTTCGTGTTTTAATTGTTGCGAGAAATTTGTTCCAGGTCATAGGTACAAAACATTTCAAATGTACCTTTTCGAGGAGGAGGAGGAGGAGGAGGAAGATCATCACCTCAAATTGTTTTTACTAAACCCTGAAGTATCCTTCCATGCCCTTTCTAGGATACTCCAATTTCTAACCATGCAACTCAACAATGAGATCCAAGGTCATATGGTACATATTGTTAGAAGATGGGGCTCCAGCCCACATGTCAAAGGAAGAATGCCCAGACGTCCAAGAGGCGACATCTTGGTAAATAAGAAGACTTCTCATAAATATGGCATGAAAGTGTAATTAGTTAAAGAGATATGTCTTTTATTTTGTAATAAGGCATGAAATGGTTGTGCACTTGAGGAGAGGCTGTATGGGACTTTAGTAAGATGACAATGGAATTTTTCTGTTGATGCTGCACCATATAAATGATAGGTTGTTTCAAATGGTGAGCCTCACTCTTTAAGGCAGAATATTTTGCAAAGGTGGGCACCCTTAGAAGCCAGTCTTCTTCCAAATAGTGGCACCAATAGAAGCACAAGGTGAACAAAATATTCCCCCTCGAATGAAGAATTTATTAACTATTTTCCATGATATTGTCTCAGCACCAATGGCTTACCACCAAAGAGAAATCAAGACCATTGAATTCAACCAACTAAGTGCCTCCCTACCAGCACATAGCCTTATTTTAATAGTTAAGAAAAATTATGGATCTCATAGGTTTAGTGTGGACAACCAGGCCCTCAACAACATCACTTCCAAAGACAAGTATCCCTTTCCCATTATTGATGAAGTACTAGATGAATTATGTGGTGCAGAGATTTTTTCTAAGCTTGACCTTTGCTCGGGCTACCATTAAATTTGAATAGCTAATAATGATGACTAGAAAACCGCATTTAGAACACATGATGGACAACATGAGTTTCTTGTGATGCGTTTTGAACTGATTAATGTCCTGACTTCCTTTCAATACTTGATGAATGATGTTTTCTGGCCCTACTAGAGGAAATGTGTACTTATTTTCTTTGATGATATACTAGTCTACAAGAAGAGTTTTGAGGATCATCTAGGTAACTTACATGAAGTGTTAAGATTCTCCAAGTCAAGTCACCAAAGTGTATTTTTGCCTCAGCTAAAGTTCACTACTTAGAGCATGTGGTCTCCAAAGAAAGGGTGTCAACTGAACATGACAAAATTCAAGCCATGCAAGATAGACCTCAACCTACCATCCTAAAAAAATTGAGAGGCTTCATGGGATTAACAAGGTATTATAGGAGATTTTTGCAAAACTATGCTACTATTATTAGGTCTTTAAATTTTCTACTTAAAAATATACATTCTTATGTCCTCAAATAACTGAATATGAACTTCCTCCCCTTTGAAATCCTTGCCTAACTTCTCTAAAAAATTAATTATTGAGTGTGATGCTTTTGGATTTGGAATTGAGGTTGTTTTGATGAAAGAAGAGCAATTTATTTCCCACTTTAGCTGACCTCTCAAGGGGAGAATGCTCTCTTGGTCCACCTATGATAAGGAAATCTCTAAATTGGTACATGTGGTTCAACATTAGAGACCTTACTACATTTGGAAAACAATTACTTTCTGAACCAACCATTGCTTACATTAAATTTTGCTTCCAAAGAGAATTACTACACCATGCGGCAAAGGTGGTTGGTTAAATTGATGAGATATGACTTTGATATTATATACAAAAAACGGAATGGGAATGGTACAGTTGATAGTCTAGTTGATAGTCTGCCAAGGAAACATGACCATACACTTCTTACTCTATGTGCTTCTCTTGTTCCTTTGGTTTTACGAGATATCAAAACTATGTATAGCACTGATCCACTACTCCTAGAACAACTTCTTAAGGATTTGGAAGACCGTACATTGGTCCCCAACTAAAAAAGAGTCAATTCCTTACTCTTCCTCTATAATCAGGTAGTGGTTCTGTGCAAAACAAAGAAATGGTACATGCAATTTTGAGAGAGATGCACAACATCTCTACAACCAATCATGAGGGTTTCCTAAAAACCTTCCATAGGGTGAGAAACACTTTTTCTTAGCTGGGGCTCAAAGCTAATGTTAAAAACTAAATAGTAGCATGTGATAAATAATCAAATATGACACAACTACTCCAACGGGTCTCGTGCAGTATTTGCCCCATCCAGAAAGAATATGGAAGATGTTTCCATAGATTTTATTGAGGGACTACCACCATCTAAGGGAAAGACAAATAGTCTAGTACTAATGGATACATTGAGCAAGTATGCTCACTTTTTGTGTCATGCAACATCCACTCACTATCAAAACAATTGTTGAAGTATATGTTATACATCTGGCCAAATCCATGGCATGACATAAACTATATTCTTGGATAAGGACTAAATTTTATAAGCTCCTTTTTTAGAGAATATTTGTTTTGCAAGGTACCACCTTGAAGATGATCACAACTCACCACCGTCAGACGATGACCAAACAAAGGTGGTGAATCATTGATTGGAGATGTACTTGTGAGGGTTTGTCAATAAGAAACCCATTACTTGGACTTTTTATCTGCCAAGGGCAGTTGAATATTCCTAAAATACCTCCTATCACACTTCCTTGAGGTTGTCTATTGCAGGCCTCTCCCCACTTTTTCTTCCTGTAGGTGAGCACTACAAAGGTCATTGCTCTAGAAGAAGCCTTCTAAGACTGAGCTTAGTCATTAAAGGTCATCAAGCACCAGCTCACCTTAGCCAAACAAAAAATCATCATGACACAAGGCACTAAGAGGTGGAGTTTGTGGTTCAGGACTTCGTAATTCAAGCTTCAACCCTATAGGAAATAGTCAATTGCGGCTAGGAGGAATCAAAAGTTGTCTCCATGATTCTATGGACTTTACAAAATACTTCAAAGATTGGGAAGGTGGCCTATAAGTTAGAGTTGTTATAAAAGCTTCTATTTGTCCAGTCTTCCATATTTCCTATTTAATAAACACATTGTCTCAACCACACTTCTAACCATTGAAGCTGATGCTGCTGCCATTCTTTATTCATTCTCGAAATGCAACAGGTTCAACATGGAACCAGATTACACACAGAGCTATTAGTGCAATGGGCTCATGCCCAAATTCAAGAAGCAACTCGGGAACTTGAAAGTAGATGTTTTACAACAGTTCCCCAATTTTCAACCTTGAAGGCAAGCTTGGTCTTCCGGGGGGTGGAATGATAGAATTCATAATTTTTATACTATACTTATGTGGGCTATGCAAGGAGGATCTAAGGGAATCAAATTAGAAAGTTTGGAGATGTACTTGTGAGGGAAAATCAGCCTAAGCCTTTATTCTTTTTCCTCTTTGTTCTTCTCTTCCTCTCTTTCTCTACTCGTGCATTATCTCTTTCTCTCCTATCGCTCTCTTCCCTCTTTTCTTCTCCTCCCATGAGCTCTCTCTCTCTCTCTCTCTCACACACACACACACACACACACACACACCTTCCTTCTTCCCTTCTCTTCCCATGTTTTTTTTCTCTATGTTAACTTTCAAAGAGGAAGCATGAAAGAATGAGAGAAAAGGAGAAAAAGTAAGAAAGAGATGAGAAAAGAGAGTGAACAAGGAGGAGCACATGTATTGATATGAAGAGAAAATTATGAGTGTTGTATTCCTTGCTCTCATATAATAAAAATACAATGTCTTATGCTACAAATAAGTTTTTCTAAAGTTTTTAATTACATCTAATAATATCTCACTAAATCTAATCACAATAATTGGTAAAAAAGAAACTAAAACTAAGAGAATAAGGAGAAAAATTTCCTTGCACATGTTCTCCATTTAGATTATTTTTCTCCTCTTATTCTTTGACTTTGTTTCAACTACGAGAACTCAACATAGATTCCTTGGTCATAGCTTCTTTTACACTCCCCCTCAAATTAGGATTTGTAACTTCAACTTGCAAATAATCTTGGTCATGACACATGTTTAGCTAAAAAAGAAATTCTAATGTTTTGTCACTTGGAAAAGAAATTGTGATTGCAAAAGAAATTCTAATTTTCTTGGTTCATCTTGCTTGTAGTCTTTATCTTGTTCTCCCTCTTACTTGGATATTTTGGTTACATAAAATTTGATTACCACAAATTATAGAATCCTTCATTATCTGTTACCTCGTACTTGTACTTATTCTTTTACTTCTCATCCTCAAGCTGAGGATAGTTTTAGTTCTTTACCAAGTGATCCAATATTCAAAAAATAATGATGAGAGAAGAAAAATCACCCCTAGACCAATGACAAAACTCTAACTCCAATCTAAAATGATTGTTCAAATTTAAGGCAGCCTGTCTTAATTTAGGGCAATAAAAAGAATCAATTCACTTTTAAGGGTGGCTCAAAAATACCACTTGGGTAAAAACTAAAATAATTGATTTAAGCAATATGTTGGGGTGCAATTCTGTTCTTTGCAAGTAGTGGGTTTGAAGGCTTTAATCAAAAGTTATTTTAATTAAAAATAAATTAAATAAATTACTTTGAGGAATAGATAGAACCTCTCATACTAGCATTGCTCTTCATAGTTCTAAATAAGAAGGAGTCGCTTTTAGACCAATAGATGGGATGAAAAAAAACCAAGTTTAACACTAAAGGGAGATAAAAAAATGATTTCTCTATAAACATGTATGATTGAGGAAACATAAAAAAACACCAATAAATAAATTTTTAGATAGAACATAATAATATAAACTATCTAAAAATAGAATTCTCATCTAAGATAATTGTTTTTCAAAAAAACTTGACCAATCTGGAAAAAACTTTTCAACAAAGAAATTCTAGAATAAGGAAGATTCAAGAAAAAATATATTTTGAGTTTAAATTGAGGAGAAAATATTTTATAATATAGAAATTTCAGACTTTGTTAAGAAAGCAAACTAAACTCATGTAAGTAGAAGAATGGGAAACTCGTGTTATGTGAGATACAAAAATAGAAACTCTTACGGAATGATGCTCAAGTTGGGAAACACTTAATTCAAATTTGAAAACAACTAAAAACTTAGTCAAACCAATATTATCATCTCAAAAAGGAAAAACATTGGCATAAAATTCGAAGTTTCACATGCAACAAGCTACCAACATGACCTTCGATTTTTCCAATGTTGATATCTGTCTTTGGAAGTATCCAATTGAGAAACGGTTTGTTGGATTAGAAAATAGACTCACATACCTTTTTTTACATCAAATTTTATTGCTACTTAAGATATTGATTTCTTTTTTTAGAAAACTCCGATTGACAAAATCCTTTTTGAGTTGAAAACTAGACTAAAATATACTTCCATAAATTTTTAATTTCAAAAATTAAATATGGTATATGCAAATGCAAACTCCAAAGACAAAAATGTGTGCTAGGTAAAAAGGAAGATTAAATGGAAAGGAAAAAAATTTTCCTTTTATCTTTTTCTTCTTCCCCTTATTCGCTATCTGCTTTTGCTTCTCCATCTCAAAACCTTGCCACTTTGATACCATGTTAACTTACAAAGAGGAAGCATGGAAGAGCGAGAACATGAGAAAAAGTAAGAAAGAGAGGAGACACAAGAGGGAACCAAGGAGGAGCATGTGTATTGATATGAAGAGGAAAATTTGAGAATAGTGCATTCTTTGATCCCTTACATGATTTTTAAAAAAATGATACAATGACTCGTGCTAAAAATAAACTTTCCCAAACTTACAATGACTCGTGCTAAAAATAAACTTTCCAAAACTTACAAATTACACCCAATAATATCTCACTAAACCTAATCACTATAATTTATAATAAGGAAACTAAAGAACAAGGAAGAAATCTTCAACACCCCCTCCCCCCCCCCCCCCCCCCCCCCCCCCCCCCCCCCCCCATACATGCTCCATGTAGGGTCTTCTTTGAATTTTCTTAACTATTAAACATCCTTTGCTTGAGACACAACTTAAATTCTTTTGTAATAAACTTCTTCCACACCCTCCCCCCAAGTTAGAGTTTGTAACTTCAATAAGAAAACAATCTTTGTCATAAAATTTATGTGGCTGAAAAAGAAATTTTTTATCTTGTGTAGATTGAACAAGAAATTATGATTCCAAAAGAAGTTCTAATTGTCTTGATTAATCTTGTTCTTGTCCATATCTTGTTTTAATCTCATCTTGTTGTCCCCCCTAAGATATTCTGGTTGCACAAAATTTGATTACCACTTGTAGAATCTGTTGTTGCATATTACCTCATAATTACACTTCTTCTTCGACACCCCTCAAGCTAGGGATCTCTTTTTTATTTTCCAAGAAACCCTAGTTTCCACAAAATAATGGTGAGAAAAGAAAAACCACCCTAGTCTAATGATCAAACTTCAACTCCTATCTGAAATATCCATTTAAATTTAAAGGCGGTTCAATCCATTGTAGGGCAATGGAAAGAGTCTATTCACTTTTTAAGGGTAGGTTAAAACTTCTACATGGGTAAAAACTAAAATAATAGATTTAAGATATGTTGGGTGCACTCCTTTTTTATGCAAGTAATGGGTCTATAGGCATTGCTCTTAAGTCATTTTAGAAAAAAAATTGAAGTAGTTTGAGGAATTAAGGGTGTGAATAAAAAGATAGCAGTGCTTATATTTCAAATGGAAGGAGGCACACAATGTAGCACTTCATAATTCCAATTAAGGATGAAGCTTTAGACTAATAGATGGATGAAAAATAACCAGATTTGACTCAAAATGGAAATAAAAAAACGTAATTCCTCTAAGAATATTTATGATGAGTAGTTACACCAATGGTAAAGTCATGTTGGCCTCCATTATTTTATGATAATAAAATGGGTAACTTGAAAGTGTGCTACTAATAGAGTTATCAATGTATTTTAGACATTTTAGAGAAAAAAATTGAAACAGTTTGAGGAAGTAAGTGTGAGTAAAAAGATAACAGTACTTATATTTCAAATGGAAGGAGGCACACATTGTAGCACTTCATAATTCCAATTAAGGATGAAGCTTTAGACTAATAGATGGATGAAAAATGACCAGATTTGACTCAAAAGGGAAATAGAAAAATTATGATTGAGGAGCTACACCAATGGTAAAATCATGTTGGCCTCCATTATTTTAAGATAATAAAATGGGTAGTTTGAAAGTATGCTACTAACAAAGTTATCAGTATATTTTAGACACATGCCTTCTATGTGGTCTACGACAAAAGCTAAAAACAAAAGAAATATCAATCAAGTTTCCAAGTTAAGACCCAAAACCAAAACTCATTGAAGATTGTAGCTTGGAAGAAGAACTTACACAAAATAAGCTTGAAAACTTGAAGACCTAGAGTAAAAGTAAAATAAAAAATTTCAAAAACTCTAGTTATGTAAGTAGGTAACCAACCAAATTTAGTTTCTCAAGCACAAATATGTAATAGAGCTTTAGGGCATAAATTTTTTAATCCCCCCCATCCTCCCCCCCCCCCCCCCCCCCCCCCCCCCCCCGCCTTCTTCCCTGTTGGGGAGGATTAGTTGAGTATTTCTTGGCCATTCAAAGCATTCCAAGGCTTTTTTAATTGAAACTATCAACAAACCCTCTTGAGAGAAAAAAAAAAGTAGTTTTATCTCAAAATAACTTCATTCTCTTTCAAATCACTCAACATTCCTAGGTATCTCAAGCTCTTCTACATAATCTCTTGTGTTTAAAGATTTGGAAGTTTAGATTGCATAGGAGAGGGTATCTCTCCAACAAAAAGTTATATTTTACTCTTTTATATTTTAGTTTTTTTAATAGAGGTTCTCTAGTACCTTAAAGAGAGAAGAATTGGCATTCTAGAGTATGGAATCAAGAAATGCAGCCCAAGCGGTTAGAGAGAAACACCTATAATTGTGCGATTTCTCTTTTAAATTATTTCTTCATAGTGGATTACTGCAACGGCAGAAGACAGGACGTAGGCTTAGCTTGAGGCAAACTTGTATAAATCTTGTTGTGTTTTTTCCATGGTTTGTTTTCCCTTCTTTCACAATGTGGTGTGGAGGAAAACTACGACGGGGATGATGAAGATTCTGTTCGACATGTATGAGAAGCCTTCTACAAATAATAAGGTACATCTCATGAAAAAACTCTTCAATTTAATGATGACAGAAAATACACTAGTGGCATCGTATTTGAATGAGTTTAGCATGATTGTTAATCAATTGACCTCGGTTCAGATTAAATTTAACTATGAGGTTCGTGCTTTAATTCTTTTGGCATCTCTACCAAATTTTTAGGAGCCTATGAGGACTCCAGTCAGCATCTTTGTAGGCAATGGGAAGTTAATTTTTAATGATATTCGGGATACCATTCTTATGGAGGCAGTTCGTAGAAAGGACTTTGGAGAATCGTTGAATTATGCCCTAAGTGTTGATACTGGGGGCAGGAACTTTGAGAGGAATTCCAAGTAGGGCAATGGTAGAGGGAAGTCAAAGAATGGAAGAAGCAAGTCCAAATTCGGAAGGAATGTCGAGTTCTAGAATTGTGGGAAGTCTGGTTACATAAAGAAGATCTACAAAGCACCGAAGAAGGATGAAAAGAAAGGTGATGTTGCAAATGCGGTGACTGAAGAAGTTAAGATGCTTTACTCTTGTCGATTGATAGCCCTATTCATTCTTTGGTGTTAGATTGAAGGGCTTCTTTTCACACCACTGCGCACACTGAGATCATGGAGAATTACGTTGCTAGAGATCATGGGAAGGTGTATCTTGCTAATGGAAAATCTTTGGATATTGTTGGTATTGGTAATATCAGTTTGAGGATATCAAACGGGTCAGTGTGGAAAATTCATCAGGTGAGACTTGTACCAAAATTGACTAGTAATCTGATCTCAGTAGGGCAACTTGATGATAAAGGTCATAATGTGACTTTTAGTGGTGCTGGATGGAAAGTCACTAAGGGTGCCATGGTTGTTGTTCGAACAGTTAAAACTGGAACTCTGTACATCACTTCCAGTTGCTAATGTTGTTACTAATTCTGATTTGTGGCATTATAGGCTAGGTCACTTGAGTGAGAAGGGAATGAAAGTGCGTCGGTCCAAAGAGAAGCTACCAAGGTTGAAAAGTATAAATAAAAGTTTGTGTTAGGGTTGTATCTTTGGCAAGCAAAAAAGGGTTAGCTTTTCTAAGGCTAGAAAGGAGCAAAGTTGGAGTTTGTTCACACATATGTGTGGGCGCCTTCAATTGTTACCTCCCTTAGTGGTTTTAACTAATATGTGACATTTATTGTTGTTGGAAACAGAAAGGTATGGGTTTATTTCCTGAAAAAGAAATTTGATGTCTTTGATACCTTCAAGAGATGGAAAGCAGTGGTTGAGAATGAAACTGATTTGAAGCTGAAATGTTTGCAGTCAGATAATGGGGGAGAATACATAGATAATGATTTCAATCGATACTGTACTGATAATAGAATCAAGATGAAGAAGACCATACCTAGAAAACCTCAACAAAATGGTGTGGCTAAGAGGATGAAAAAATATTTGAATGAGCGTGCTAGGAGCATTTACATGCAGGATTGTCAAAGATGTTCTGGTATGAGGCTATTAGCACCTCTGCCTATTTGATCAAAAGAGGTCCCTCAACACCATTGGATTACAAAATACTAGAAGAGGTCTAGTGCGGCAAAGAGCTAAACCTTTCTTTCTTGAAAGTGTTTGGTTGTGTTTCTTATCTTCATATTGATTATGTTGCAAGAAGTAAACTTGATGCTAAATCTAAAATAGGTTTCTTTATTGGCCATGGTGATACCAAGTTTGGTTATCACTTAAGGGTTGACTAAAGTTGAAATGTTATCAAGAGCAAGGACGTGATCTTCAATGAAGGTGTCTTGTATAAAGACAGGTTGAGAACATATTCTGAGAGCACAAGCAATGAAGCTAAGAAGCCTGAAGTTATTTAGTTGAGAGATATTCTAGTTATTGAGATTGAGAATATTGCTCAAGAAGATCAGGAAAACATACTCCCAGAAGTAAATCAGAAGATTCCTATGAATGAAGTCAAGAGAACTACTAGAACTGGAAGACCACCATAGAGGTACTCCCCCTACACTAAATTATATTTTATTGGCTAATAAAAGTGAACAAGAGAGTTATGAGGAAGGAATGCATGTTGATGAATCAACCAAGAGGGAGTTGGCCATGAAGAATGAGATGGATTCACTATTATCCAATCAGACTTGGCAGTTGACCGAGTTACCAAAAGGGATGAAGGCCTTGCATAAAAAATGGGTCTAAAAATAAAAGATGAACATGATGGTAGCAAGTGGTACAAGGAAAGATTGGTGGTAAAAGGCTTTCAACAAAAAGAAGGCATTGACTACACTGAGATTTTCTCTCCAGTAGTGAAATTGACTACTATTTGAACAGTGCTTGGACTAGTAGCAAATGATGACTTGCACTTAGAGCAGTTGGATGTAAAGACAACCTTTCTTCATGGTGATTTGGAGGAAGAAATTTACATGATCCAACCACTGGGTTTCAAAGCACAAGGAAAGGAGAAAATGGTGTGCAAACTTCAAAAGAGCTTGTAGGGTCTTAAACAAGCTCCAAGACAATTGTATAAGAAGTTTGACACCTTTACATGTAGTAATGGTTCTTAAGGTGACAGGTGGATCATTGTTGTTATGTGAAGAAGCTTGATGACTCCTACATCATTCTACTTCTATATGTTGATGACATGCTGATAGCTGGTGCTTGAAAATAGGAAATAGATAAGTTGAAAAGGGAGTTGTCCAAGAAATTTTCAATGAAGGATTTGGGTGCTACAAAATAAATCCATGGGATGTGGATTACTAGAAATACTGATGTCTTTAAACTATCACAAGAAGAATATGTAAAGAAGGTGATGAGTAGGTTCAACATGAATGATACAAAACTAGTGAGTTCTCCTTTAGCTAGTCACTTTAGGCTATCTAAGGAGCAATCACTTTCTAAAGAGCAGGAGCGATCCTACATGGCCAATGTGCCTTATGCTTTTGCTATTGGCAGTCTCATGTATGCCATGGTGTGCACTAGACCAGACATAGCTCATGAAATGGGAGTTGTGAGCAGGTATATCCGGGTAAGCAACATGGGAAGCAGTGAAGTGGGTTCTCAAGTATCTGAGAGGCACTATAGACTCAACTTTATGTTTTAGAAAGTCAGAATTGGGATTAAAAGGTTACGTAGATGCTGACATGGTTGGACACATTGATGGCAGGAAGAGTACCACTGGATATGTATACACATTGGGTGGTATAGCAGTTAGTTGGGTCTCTAAGTTGTAAAAAATAGTTGCTCTTTTCCCAATGAGGCAAAATATGTCGCCGTGACTGAAGCTAGCAAAGAGATGGTATGGCTCCAATATTTTTGGGAAGAATTTCATCTCAAACATGGGAAGAATGTGTTGTATTGTGACAATCAAAGTTCTAGTCATTCAACAAAGAATCTTGTTTATCATGCTAGAACAAACCACATACAGGTACATTATAACTTCATCAGATCGGCTCTAGAGGATGGAGTCTCAGTGTTACAATGTGGGACCCACCATTGTTGCACGAGCTGGTGGGACCCACCATGAGAACATGAGATGCCATAAGGAGTCATCACACGAGCTGGCATGAGTTGGAAGATAAGAAGCACAAGCTGGAATGAGTTGAAATATTTGAAGATCAAGTGGGACCTACAAAGATACCACGAGATGGTATCCTTATCACATGAGTTGGAAGAACAAGTGGAACCCACAAAGATAACCACGAGTTGGCATATTTATCCTATGGTCACATCCTCATAGAAGAATTTTAGTTTGAGTTATATTAGTCTTCTCATTATGTTGAATTATTTTATTATAATAAACTTATCTTTAAGTGTTATAGTTTGAATGTAATTAGGAGAATGGTAGTTTAATTGTACTTGGACTTTACTACTTTCCTCTAATATAAAGAGAGGTGTTTGTACACGAACTTAAATCATCAAAGAGAAGTAGTTCTCAACTTCTCTCTCGTGAAGATTTCTTCTCTTGCCTAAACTCTTTTTTTCCGTTTTTTTCTCTTCTCTCCTCCCTACCTGAGAACCCTCTTTCTCCTTCTTTTATTTTCTCCCTCTCTCACCTTGCTTGCGATTTCAGTAAAGGGATCCAAAATTCAACACTTATCACTTGAGAAGATACAAGAGAGTCAAAATCCAACTGATATGTTGACGAAGATTGTTACGATCGAGAAACTAAAGTTGTGTGCAACTTAAGTTGGACTTCTCTCTGAGGATTGAGAAGTAGTTGCCGCTGTAGAGGAGATATTGATGATAGATTAATCTCCAAGTGGGAGATTGTTAAGTTGTGGAGCCTAATTAATGTCTTACGTTGAGTTGGTCATGGATATATTAACTATTGTTTCATTAAGGGTAGTTTTGGAATTTCTCTCTTGTAATGTGGTTGCCCTAGCTTTCTCTTTAAATTGGAGGGGGGGAGGGGGGGGGGGGTATTACTGTAGTGGCGGAAGATAGGATGTAGTCTCTCCTTGAGGCGAACCTGTATAAATCTTGTTGTGCTTTTTATGTGCTTGTTTTTCCCTTCTTCCGATTTTATTGTGATTGCTCTCATTAGTTTGGAATTAGGTGTCTAATTCCTAACATCAAATACTTGAGAATCCACCTCAAGTGACTCGCTGGTTTTGCATCATTCATGTTGAACTTGCTCAGCACCTCTTCACATATTCTTCTTGTGATTGTTTCAAGACATCAGTATCCCTACTAACCCTCATCCCAAAGATTTGTTTTTCAGCACCCAAATCCTTCATTGCAAACTTCTTGGAAAACTCCATTTTCAACTTATCTATTTCCTTTTTGCAAGAACCTATAATCAATATGTCATCAACATATAGCATTAGAATGATGTAGAAGTTATCAAGGTTCTTTATGCAACAACAATGATCCCGCTAGAACCTTAAGAAACCAATACTACTGATGATGATGTCAAACTTCTTATACCACCGTCTTGGAGCCTGTTTAAGACCATACAAGCACTTTCAAAGTTTGCACACCATTTTCTCCTTTCATGTGCTTTGAAACCCTGTGGCTGGATCATGTAAATTTCTTCCTCCAAATCACCATGAAGAAAAGTTGTCTTTACATCCAATTGCTCTAAGTGCAAGTCTTCATTTGCCACTAGTCCAAACACTTTTCTAATAGTAGTCAATTTCACTACTAGAGAGAAAATCTCAGTGTAGTCAATGCCTTCCTTTTGTTGAAAGCCCATTACAATCAGTCTTGCCTTGTACCACTTGCTGCCATCATATTTGTCTTTTATTCAATACACCTATTTATTCTACAAAGACTTCTTCCCTTTTGGTAACTTGGTAAGCTGCCATGTCTAATTGGATAATAGTGAATCCATCTCATCCCTCATGGCCAGCTCCCACTTGGGTGATTCATCAACTTGCACAACTTCCTCATAACTCTCTGGTTCACCTTTATCAGTCAATAGAATATAATTCAATACAGGGGAGTATCTCTATGGTGGTCTTCTAGTTCTGGTAGATCTTATGAGTTCAGTCACAAAAATGTTCTAATTTACTTTTGGGGCTATGTTTTCTTGGTCCTGAGCTCTCAACTGAAAAATAACTGAATAACTGAATCACTTCAAAGTTCTTAGCTTCATTACTTGTGCTCTCAGAATCTGTTCTCAACATGTTTTTATAAAGGGTACCTTCATTGAAGATCACATCCTTGCTCCAGATAACCTTAAGACTTTGGTCATCCCAGAAATGTTATCCAAGCACGGTACCACCATAGCCAATAAAGAAATATATCTTGGATTTGGCATCCAATTTACTTCTAATAGCAGAATCAATGTGAATATATGAAACACAACCAAACACTTTCAAGAAAGAAAGGTTTACCTCTTTGCCCCTCCATACCTCTTCTAGTATTTTGCAATCCAATGGTGTTGAAGCACCTTTTTTTATCAAATAGGCAGCAATGCTAATAGCCTCAAACCAGAACATCTTTGGCAATCCCGCATGTAATCTCATGCGCCTAGCACGCTCGTTCAAAGTCCTATTCATCCTCTTAGCCACACCATTCTATTGATGTTTTTTGGGAATGGTCTTCTTCATCTTGATTCCATTATCAACACAATTCCACTTGAAATCATCGCCTATGTATTCTCCCTCATTATCTGACTACAAGTACTCCACCTTCAAATCTGTCTCATTCTCAACCATTGCTATCCATCTCTTCAATGTATCAAAAACATCATATTTATTTTTTAGGAAATAAAATCAAATTATTCTGCTTGCTTCATAAAAAAATATCATATAGTAATTAGAACCACCAAGAGGTAAAAGTTTAAGGTCCCCACACATCTATATGAACGAACACCAATTTTGTTGTCTTTTGCTACTTTCCAACCTTAGAAAAGCTAACCTTTTTTCTATTTGCTGAAAATACAACCTTCACACAAACTGTTGTTTACAGATTTCAACCCTGGTAGCTTCCCTTTGGATTAAAGCACTTTCATTCCCTTCTCACTCATGTGACCGAGCCTATAATGCCACAAATCAGAATTAGTAACAAAACCAGCAACCGCAATCGTGTCTCTGCAACTAGAAGTGATGTAAAGAGTTCCAGTTTTAACTCCTCGTGCAACAACCATGACTCCCTTAGTGACTTTCTATGTGACACCATTAAAAGTCTCATTATGATCTTCACTATCAAGATACCCTACTGAGATCAGATTATGCATCAGTTTTTGCACATGTCTCTCCTTGTCAAATTTTCACACTAACCTGTTTGACATCCTCAAACTGACATCACCAATATTGACAATGTCCAATGGTTCTCCATCAGTAAGATACACCTTCCCGTGATTTTCATCATCATAATTCTCCTTGATCTTGCGATGCACAGTGGTGTGAAAGGAAGCTCCTGATTCTAATAACCAAGAGTCAATAGGGCTATCAATTGACAAGAGTAAAGTATCTTGTACTTCTTTAGTCACCGCATTTTCAACATCTTTTTTCTTTCATCCATCTTTGGTGCTCTACAGTTCTTCTTTATATGACCAGACTTGCCACAATTCCACCATTCCACATTTGTTCCAACTTGGGACTTGCTTCTTCAATCCTTGCCATCTATTGTTGCCCTTGTTGGAATTACACTCAAAGTTCTTGCCACTAGTATCAACATTTAGGGCAGAATTAGATGTCAACGATTCTCTGGAGTCCTTTCTACAAACTTTCTTAGAAAGAATAGTAACCTGAACATCATTAAATTTCAACTTCCCATTGCATACAGAATTGTTGACCGCAACCCTCATAGGCTCCCAACTATTTGGCAGAGATGCCAAAAGAATTAACGCACGAACCTCATTATCAAATTTAATCTAAAAGGAGGTCAATTGATTGACAATCGTACTAAACTCATTCAAATGTGTTGCCACTGGTGTATTTTCTGTCATTTTTAAATTGAACAATTTTTTTCATGAGAGGTACCTTATTATTTGCAGAAGGCTTGTCATACATATCAAACATAGGAATTAGACGCCCTAATTCTAAACTAACTAGAGAAATAATAATAATCGTGGAAGAAAGGAAAAACAAGCACGGTAACAAACAAGATTTATACAAGTTCGCGTCAAGGTGAGCCTACATCCTGTCTTTCGTCGTTGCTGTAATCCACTATAAAGATGAAATTTTTTACAAGAGAAATCACACACACTTACATGTGGTTTTTCTCTAACCTCTCTCGGCCACAACTGATACACCTCGGATGATAAAATCCTAATAACAACACCCCAAATATAAAGAGGAAACAAGGGCAATAGTGATACAAGAGTTAAATTCTCAAACTACCCTTAATGAAAAAGTAGTTAATATAGCGTGGACCAGGAGGGGGGCTTCTTGCCCCCCTTCTAACCCCCTCGACGATCTTACTGCTAAGGTCGATCCGCATATCGACTAAGCATAGGGCGTTGATAACAATCTTCATCATTCTTGTTGTGATTTTCTCCATTGCCATGTTATGAGTGACATTCTTTGACAGTGTCAACTAGATCACTCCCAACACCTATCATCTTTCATGCCTTCTAGTTTCATATCCAAAAGTGGTGAATGCAACTTTTTACTATACAGATAATCTTCAATCTACATCATCCAGAACGCAAAATCCATATCATCAAACTTGTTGATTCCAAGTGTTGATCCTTCTCCGCTTGTCATTGCTCTCAAACACGAACATAGCTTTGGTACTACTTGTTAGGAATTAGATGCCCTAATTCAATACTAACGAGAGAAATAATAATCGCAGAAGAAGAAATAATCAAGCATGAAAAACTCAAGATTTATACAGGTTCGCCTCAAGGTGAGACCGCCTCCTATCTTTCGCCGCTGCAACACTTCACTATGATGATAAAGAAGTTTACAAGAGAAATACACCCACACACACAAGATCTATCCACATACTAACTTTTCTTAAGACGTTATTTAGACTCCACAATTTAACACTACCATGTTAACTTTCGAATAGTAAGCATGGTAGACAAAGAGAAGAGGAGAAAACGCAAGAGAGAGGAGAAAAGAGAGGAAATCGAAGAGTGCATGCATCGATATGAAGAGGAAATTTTGAGAGTGGTGTATTTATTGCTCTTTTACATGGTCCTTTTTATAATAGAATACTGACTTATGCTAAAAATAAATTTTTTTAAAGTTTCTAATTACACCCAATAATCTCTCACTAAATCTAATCACAATACTTTGCAATAAGAAAACTATAACTAAGAGAATAAGGAGGAAATCTTCCTCTCACATACGATCCACTTAGATTCTTCTGCTTCTCCTCTTTGACTTTACTTTATTAGTGAGACCTCCTTTTCATGAGACTCACCTTAGATTATTTGGTAATAGCTTTCTTCAACACTTCATATCTACCTTCACCCTCTTCCAAACCTTTTAATCAACCTATCTCAATCTTCCATTGCACTTGAGTACAAGGGTAGGACCTTTCCAATTAGGGTTCTATCATACGGAAGTTAAGTTTCCTATGGTGATGAAATGTGATAATCAAACAACTATATTAATAGAATAATCTAGTACTTTATGAAAGAACTAAACACATAGAGGTGGATTATCACTATATTATAGACCAAGTTATGAATGGGAAGATAATTACTTATCATGTGAGACATGAAGATCAAGTAGACCTCTCCAACAAGGCTTTCCAAAGAGCTCAATTTACTAAATTGGCTTCCAAGTCAGGAGTGTTTGATTTTTATTATCCAACTTGAGGGGAGTGTTAGAATAAGGAGATAGTTTGCAAAATTTAGTATTTAAATAAGAGTAGAAGAGTGTAATTTAACTAACTTTTATTAGTTGATCTATTGTATAGCTCATTGGCTAGTATAACAATTTTCAGTGTTCCTCTTATATAACTTGATGGAGAACTTTAGTGAGCTTAAGCTGCCCTAATCTTTTGGGGCAAGCCTTTGAACAATTCAATTTCTCTCTTTCCTTCTTTCCTACTTCTTTTTCAAAATCTTATGTAATTAATTTCAGATTAAGCTCACACTTAATCACAGTTACCTTGTCTAAATTTGATAAAAAAATTTGATAAAAACATTTGATAACCTATATTTATCGAGTCCAAACTAGAGTCGGCTCGTTGATAGACAAAAACATGGTTTTCTTTCTTTTCCTTGGAAATCATAGTAATAACTACCATAAAAATCTTATTATATTTCAAAATAATTTCAAATAAGAAAGTAATAAGATTTTAAATTAGAGATTTCTAGAAAACCTTTAATCATGAAAAACTTTGTAGGAAATGCTTTCCCTGGGATACTCATGATTTTCAACCAGGGCAGTAACATGGCCTAAGAATTGTACTAACTAAAAAGAAAATCATATGTTGTACAAGACATAGAACTGTGCTCTTTTAACCTCCATCCTATTTACTTTTTACAAGCATTCTTTACGTGGTACAACTAGTACTATCACTTCTGCAGCAACTTTTAAGATAGACTGGCCAAGAATATTAGTAATGTCGCTTATAAGATAGAAATTTACTGTATTAGTTGAAGAGAGTAAGACTTACCTCCAAATGGGATCCTCAATTGGCTGAGAATAGATACTAATCATCTTATCTTCATTTCTCTTCTTCACAAAGCCTAAACAGATCTCCGTGGGGTCTTTCTGAGGTGCAGTCTCTTGACGTCTTTTTTTCTCTGATTCACGAGGAGCTGAACTTGTTTCTCCATCCAAACGTTTCCTTGGGCTGCTAGTCCCCCGCTTCCTTTGGGCAGGAGTCAAGTTGAGATCAAACTTAACAAGTCTTGAGCTCATTCCGATTCACTTTTATGCAAGAATTACTGCAAGACCAAACGATTGCAGAGCTCAAACAAAATGGGTGCAGTAAAAGAAGAAGAATCGGCAATCATGAAACTAGTTTTGTTTCAACAGTTTGCATCTGACAACTGTATTATGATACATATAGAGCGCAAATGAATCTAAGTACTTTGATTATTTATGATTTTTGAAAGAGCATTAGCAACTTGTAACAGAGGACTGTATCTTAGTGCAGTCATGAGGAGCATGTAGCAGCGTTGGCGAGAATAGTTGTTTGGCTATGACCGTACGGCTAGAGAAAAACTAATGCCATTTTGATAATGAACTTTTTTACTCAATAGTACTGAAATTTGTGTTACACTTTTGAGTTCTTTCATCCTTTGTAGATTTTCTTTGGTGTAGGGAATGGAACGATGCATGAGACTCATTGACTAAGGAGAGCAGTTCCTATTCACTCCAATGGATCTAACCCCATGCTAACATGGGCTAGCATATCTAAACTCAATTTTTTATATCTTTTGTAAGACAGAAATACACATCACACATAACAAAGTTTAAAAGAAAAAAGAAAAACACATAGATATGATAATATATCAACTCACTTCTACTCTATTGTCTCTTTTTTTATTGTGTTTTGCTTGTTTGTTGTTTCAAGACAGATGCAATTTTTCACTATTTAATAGGAAACATACCCTAAAATTCGGATTCTCAATACGTTGGCTCTTACTACTTTCCCCCAATTAATCCGCAATGGAATCTTAAAAGAGTAAAAACCTTGGATGAAAGATTTTCAGGATCTTCAATCGTCTCTCATCAACAAACGATACTCTCCAAACTTACCTTTATATAATGTGGAAATCACAAAATTAAAAAAAAAACATCAAATGGGTGATTTGTTTGTAGCTGATATATGTTTCATATTTTTCCAAAAATAATATTATCTCCACAGGTCACCAAATTGAAAAATACTACAATGAATTCTACCCATATAAAAAGTAATGAAATTAATATTTTAACATCTTACCACAAACGCTTTTTTTTTTTTTTTGTAAAATCTGAACAAGTTATTGCCATGTTTACAAAAATTATAAATAACCTTTAAACATAGTTTTGTGTGTCTTAAGTGTTTTTTGTCTACCAAAGTAGTAAAACAAAAGGTTCAAAAAAATTCTAAATTGTAAACTACTAAAATAATTCTTATTACATTCAAAAGACAAGGAGTTTGGACTTGTGTTCTCCCAAGTTTAGTTACATGCATCCTTTTCCCATGCTTATAAAACTCATAATATCGACTGGGTTGTAGACTACCACATTTCATCTACAAAGGTTTTTTTTTATCTTTTATCCTTCAATAACATAAACTTTTTATTTATTTTATAAATATTTTAAAAAATATTATAATATAAAAACTTAAACATCATCAACTATGAATAATTTAAAAAAGATATTTCATTGAAATCCAACAATTAATTAAATATGGAATAGCAAATGACTACTCGGATTAAATCCATGTTCTTGATTTCTTCATATAAAATGACTCTTATTATTTTATACCTATAAATTTTCTCTTATTGGAAATTTCATTTATAATCATTTATACATATATATCTCTAGGCACACTCATGATGTGCAAGGGCGATAAAGAAAATAATTGTATATCTTCAACTAACCATACAAAATTAAATTGTTAAATTTAAGAAACATTTTATTAATTTTATTAACACATGAATAATTTCATCGAAGCAATTTTTTGTTTTAATATATATATTAGTAAAATATCTATTTGCAATGGGTTAATTTGGTAATCGTTTCAAAAAGCCCAAACATATGTCTTGCTTCTCGGTTCTTATTGAATTATAGCCTAGCTTGAGGGTAATAAAAGCCTCATATAAATCATAGCACTAAGAAACCACAATCTAATCAATCTATTTCTCATGTGGAGTGAGATAGACTTCATGTGGTGTGAAAAAAAATACGGTAAAATGGACAAGGACTTTAGACCAATAAAACCTACAAAACACAATTTAGAGAGGTGAAGATTTCAGGATGGAAACTATAGAGTAATATTCTTAAAAAAAGAAGAAGAAGAATAAGAAGAAGAAGAAGAAGAAGAATACAACCATACATAAACATTAAGGATCTAAAACAGAAATACTCTTACTTGGAAGACTGGAAGTGCGATATTTCAAATCTGCCTCAAGCAATCTTTTTGTGCTTCCGTAGCAATGCGCCGCGTAATATGACTGCTTGAAAGATATGTAGAAGGAAGAAAAAGAATTCCTAGGGTTTTGATTTATATACTTTAAATTTCTTAACCTTAATTAATACCCCCCTAAATATTTATAGTAAGAAATCGTAAAGATGTATAAAAAACAATTGCATGTGAATAGGACTATTCATTATGGGGTACATACATCTAAAATCCATTCAGAACTGAGTTAGCTTAGAACCTGGCTTAGATTTTTAGACCCAAACTCAAACTTAAGTTAAAATCCTAAACCAACAACAAAAGTTTTTCGGATGCCTTTACCTAGTACTTACCCTTATAATAGATTACATCTCCTAGAAAATATTAAGATAGATGATGATAAGCTCGGGGTGGCAACAAGGTGGGATAACAAGATATAATGTCATAGTACAATGGCCATTTATCCTCACAAGACAAGTATAAGGCCAAGTGGTTTAGTTTGAGGTTAGAATGTGTTTTTTTACCCCTAGTTACCTTTTAAAATTTTAAAGAAATGTGACAAATAAGTAGAATAAAGAATAATTATAACCTATTTTTTAAATGATAAAAAAATTCAGATGCAAAAAACCCTCAATTGATTGACAAGAGAGAAAAAATTGATGGCTTAATTTTGATTACCTCTTTAAAGAATAAATATTTGTTATTAGATGATATCTCCATCTGATTTTCTTCTTTGTAACAATCAATATGAGGTTTGCTTTGGGTTCTCAATTTAAAGTTTTTTTTTTGAAATTTTTGGTTTTCTTTGTCGGTCAAAATTAGATTTGCTTTCTTATTTGTTTGCTTCAAATCATTCGATATTTTCCATTTCTACCTAACCAAAAGTTTACTTTTTTGTTTGTTTTCACTAATAACCAACTCGACATTGATTTTACCCATGAATGTTGCTTGTTTTCTTCAAGTATTGCATTTTCTCCAAATTAATAACACTTGATATATCCTAACTGGAGCATTTATTGAGTTTTCACATTTGTTTTGCAAAAGTTTTGAGGTAGGTAGGACAATGCAAGACAATTAGATAAGGAGGTAGGGCTTGAAAAAGGAAATAGTTAAATGAGGTTAGAACAAGGTTGAGAATTCAACCCACAATATGATTAGAAGCCTGCTATGAATAAATTTTTATGTGACCAGTAATAAAGAATTCAAAGAGTTGTGTAGAAATTATCCAATTAAGGGGAAGGATTAGAGACAAAACCCAAGTATTAAAGAAGGAAGAATGGAATCTTAAAGACCAAAGAAATTTTCTTAATTGCTAAGATTTTCTATTTTTAAAGTGAAGTGACCAACTCCAACTTGAAGGGGATTGTTGAAGCATCAAAGAGTCTAAGATGAGTTTCATGCACAACATTTCTCACAAGGGAGTCTAAGAAGAATCTCATGCAAGACAAGTCTCACAAGAGAAGCAAGGTAAAAAGAAAAAAATCATGTAAAAGAAGACGTTTTCTAGTTTTTTTTTTTTTTTTTTTTGTTTCTTTCATGTTTAATTTAGCAAGTTATAGTTTGAGTGTAATTGGATATCTTGGGCAGTATAGTTAGTTTGTAACTAGGAAATCTTTTTTTCTTTATTAATAAGAATGCCATAGAGGAAGGGAGACAAGCATGTTAATCTCCTCTCCTAGTTTATTTTCTCTTAATGTGCCTTTACCTCTCTTGTCTCTTGTTCTCTTCTTCCTCTCTCATGTTTTCCTCTCAAGCATGCCCATTTTATGAAATGAAACACTAACCTTCATGTGAACAACCCTTCTGCATCCCCTAACTAAGCTAAATATTTTAGCCACAAACATGTTAAATTTTTTGTCTTCCAATAACCACAATATTCAATGTAACTATCTTTTAGATTTTCTTATTATTTATTTATGGTTGTCATAAAAAATCCTGAATGCATTTGTTTATTATTTTTTTTTATAGTTGTGATAAAAAAATCCCAATAGCATAAATTGGGAGTAAGGGGGTGAGGATGCTAACCAAAAACCCACCTTGTCAAGGGTGATGAGCCTAATTTGTAATAACAAATAAGGCTCATATAATAGGTTGGATTTTTTATATGAATAGGAAGAAAGGAGTCTGGGCCTAACTCTATATAAACATAGGTCAATTTTTAATTTAATCATAAAATTTTAATTGAATAAATAAAAAATAATTGCTTCGTATTTGGCATGTATTTGTTTGTTCCATTAAAAAACAAATGTAGAGTGAGAGTGAATAGATTTTTGATTATCCCTCAAGTATTTTCAAAGTTTCTAGAATTTAATTGTGAAATGTAAAAATTAAAATCAGAGTTCAACCACAAAAATTCATACAATCACATGATGATCATATGATGATCTATCACATCTTAAAATATTCTAGAGTTTCCAATCCACCTACAAGTTGTTTTCACCTTAAGTTAATTCACTATGTTTTGGGTTGTCTAATTGTACATACAATAAATAGTCTCTAAGACAATTATATTGTTGTCCACACAAGGATTTACACTTATCAATTAAAATACAGTAGCTGGCATACAAAACTTCACCCTCATAAAGGAATACAGTAACAATTACATTATCCAACCTAGACCCACAAAGGAATATTCCAGCAACTTGCTAGGCAATCTTGCCTAGACCCACAAAGGAATTTTGCAACAACAGCTCAATAGGCACATTAGGCCTAAACCCACCAAGGGATTTTCAGTACCACTTGCTTTCACAATGATTTATGGTTCACAACAGCTTATAAGGCCTAATGGTTCTTTCCTATTCAACCAAACTGGACCCTCTTAATACAGAAGAGGAGAGGATGGTCTTGCCTTAACAAGGCTTAAGTCAACAATGCAAAGGTTACTTGCTTATAGTTCAAGCTAAATATAGAAATGTCTTAATATAGCAGATATTGTAATACAAACATAGTATGGATAGATACACCAATCCTAATTATCTATTTGAGGTAATAGTAGCTCAATCAGTTCCTCAAATGACTAGATTTAAAGTTCAAAAATCAGCGTAAAATTGGATAGATTTTGAAAAATGGCTTCGGGCGGGGGGGGGGGGGGGGGGGGGGGGGGGGGGGGGGGGGTGTTGCGCTTAGATGTAGTTCAATCAAATAAAGATTCCACAATCTAAGCCCACAAGTAACATTTTGTTGGAGCTTTAAACTTCAGAAGAGTTTGAACATGTAGCTTTTCTTTTTCTCTACTTTTTTGTTTCTTATTATGTAAAAGGGGTAGTCTTGTAATTCTTGATATCTAGTGAATGTTACAGATAAAGTTGGAAAGGGGTGTGGGTGGAACGACATACACATGAATCTCTTTTCTCTCTTTCTCACATATTCTCTCTCATTCAAGTTGTCCCTACTTTTGTGCACTTTCATCTTCTTCCACATGGCTAACTAAGAAAGTTCTCAAAGGTATTTCATAGAACTCTAGAATCTAACAGGTTCAAAAAAACTTTGATGTTTATAAAGTATAAGATCTTATAGTTTAGACTTACTTGACCAAGTGTATTTTATGGATTTTAAAATAGGAGTCACATAAGCACTTTTATTTTTAAAACAAGTAGTGATATTAATAAAACAATTGGTCTCAAAGTAAGTGCACTTCAATTCATTATGCTTCATCAAGTATCATGAACTCATTTCAAAATATGTGCACCAAAATACTTGGATTTTTGTAACAACCCAATTTTTTAATATAACACAAATGACTCCAAAAATTTTCTTGCTAGAAGAAAAATAAAATATCAAAATCAAGGTGCATAAAAACCAGCGAGGATTAAGCTAAGTAAACAATATTTCAAAGTAAAAGCACAAGAAATACGTAGTTTTTTTATGAATAGCATTTAAAATTCCTAAATCTATTTCCAAAAAATCTGTTTCTAAGTATGAGAAATGCTTATGAGTGATTTTTTTTGCTTTATGAGTCAAAAGTGGCAAATCTTGGAGTGAAATCAACTCATAAAGACGAGTTCTTGATGTTAAAAAATAGAGTCATAAAACATAGAAAGGGAAACTTGTCCTTTTTAAAATCACAATAGAATCTCAAATATATCTCTCAAGAAAAACATAAAATTCTTGCAATAACGTGCTTCTAATATAGATAGCTTATGTACATATTTTGAAGACCTATCTTTCTTAGATTGAAGCTTCATTCTTAATTTGAAATTTTTTTGGAATGGGTTGTTTAAATGATTGTGGATCAGTCGAATGATCTTCACTAGATTCTTGTTGTTCTTCCTCAAAGTGTTTGGTTTCTTTGTGTTGGATTTAGGATCCCATGATAAGGTCCTCGACCAAGAGGGTAAGAGAGAGGAGAAGAAAAGGAGAGGAAGAATGAAGAGAGAACAAAGAGGGACGAGGTTGGGGGGGGGGGGGGGGGGGGGGGGGGGGAAGAGAGAGAGACTTTGAGAGAAAAGTCTATGGACGAATTTGAGAGAGAAGAGGGGAGACTTAATGGACTTAATGATCCAACCCTTGCCTTGAGCCTCTATTTATAGTTTATGAAGGAAGGTTACAATGACTACAATGGCCTTAGGGATACAATCTCTCAAAAGGAAAAGATATAAGTTGCATATATCATCTTCATTAGTTACAACCTTATGCCCCTTAATCATTAAATTACACATTGTGCCACCTCCTTGATGTGGGAAGGTATTTACCGTAGCCACTTTGAGATGTCTTCCAACACTCCCCTCAAGCTGGTGGAGAGAAAACATCATTGATATCCAATTTGCCACATATAGTGGTTAAGATCTTGAGTGTGACTGGTTTCGTAAGAATGTTTGCCACCTGCCCTTGTGATGGAACATGTCTGAGATATAAGATTCCAGCCTGAAATGTTTCTCGAATAAAGTGGCAGTCTACCTCAATGTGGTTTATCCTCTCCTGGAAAATAGGATTTGAAGTGATATGAATGACTACCTAGTTGTCGCAATATAATTCCATAGAAGCTCCTTTATAGAATCCCAATTTAGTTAGAAGAAATCTGATCCATAGAAGCTCTATTTAGGCCTAACTTATTTACTCTGCTTCTGCACTTGAGCTTGCAACAATATTTTACTTTTTGCTTCTCTATGCAACCAGGTTACCTCCAACTAAGGTACAATACCCTGAAGTGGACTTCTTGTCATTAGGTGATCCAGTCAATCTACATATGAGAAACCTTCTATGTTGAAATGGCCAAGATTCTTATAGAGAAGCTCTTTTCTTTGGAGCTCCTTTGAAATATCTTTGTATCCTCTCCAAGACTTGACAATGGGTAAGTTGTGGTTGGTCCGTATATTGACTCACCACACTTGCTACATATGATATATCTGGTCTGGTCACTGTGAGGTAAATAAACTTTCCCACAAGCCTCTAATATTTACCTATATCAACATTTTCGCCAAAGCTTGCACATAGGTTTTCATTAGCATCCATTGGAGTGTCAATAGGTCAACTCCCCATCCATGTGTCCTCGAGTAGGTCCAAGGTATACTTTCTCTAAGATAATATGATCCCATGCTTTGATTGGTATACCTCAATTCCTAGAAAATATTTTAGAAGTTTAAGATCCTTTGCTTAAAATTCTTGGTAAATACTTTCTTTGACATCTTTGATGTTGTCCTCACTACCAGTTAAGACGATATCATCCACATAAACTACTAGTAATACTTTGCCATTTGAGGTATTTTTGATAAAGGCAAAATGATCTATTGAGCACCGGTTGAATCCATACCATAACATTGCTTAGCTAAAATTTTGCAAACCAAGCCTGAGAAGACTATTTAAGGCCACTGAAAGACTTTCTCAATTTGCATACCGACTCTCCCTCAACCACAAAACCAAGTGGTTGGTGCATATACATCTCTTCTTTTATGTCCCCATTCAAATTTGTTTTTTTTTTACATCCAACTGAAATATTGCCCAAGTGGAATTAGTAGCCAGAGATTATAAGATGTGTATCGAGCTTAATTTAGAAACTAGAGAAATTTTTTTCCCATAATCCACTCCATAACATTGAGCGTATGTCTTGGAAATGAGTCGGTCTTTGAGGCGTGTTGAATTTATGGAAAGAGAAATACTTTATTGACTTATTATAATCAAAGTACATGAACCTCTATTTATAATAGAGGAAGGAAGTAGAGTCCAATTACAATTAAACTACATTTGTCCCAATTATACCCAAACTCTAACACTTAAAAATAAGTCCTAGCATAATTAAATAACACAATATAAAAAAAAGACTAACATGACTAAAAAACCTTTAAATTGAAACTCTTTTGTGAGACCTACTTCTATAATAATTCTGGGTCTGTAAGACTTCTTATGCCACCTCACATGATCATGGTGGGTCTCACCAGCTTGTGTGTTCATGGTGGGTCCATATCTTATGGGCTTTGGCCCATCTTCCAAATCTTCCCTCAAGCTGGGGGTGACAGAACATCATGAACTCCAGCTTGTAGCAAATGATGTAAAAGATCGTCTTGTAAAATTGCAGTCCTCCATATCTTCCAATGCCCCCCCTCATGCTAGTGGTCTCTTCCATGAAGTTGAGCTAGCATAAGATAAGTGAGATTAAAATCACTCCAAGCCGTATGACATTGTCTTTACGCAATACTCAGAAGTGTAACAAAACTCCTGCATCACCGTGTCCCTCCACAGGACAACGAATCTCAAGTGGTAGGATTAATAAATGCCAATAAAGGGGGGTAACAAATATGTAGTAATAAGCTCCTCCATCATAGTGTCCCAACCCGGGAACCGACTCTCATAGGTAGAAATGGATGATAAATGCTTGTCATTCACAAGATGTCTATAAAAGATGTGATACATGATAAATGATAGTCATTCACAAGATAGCAATAAAAGATGTCATAAGTAGGTAATGTTTGTCATTCATGAGACAACAATAAAAGACCCACGGGTATATATATGTATATATAAAGTCTCAATGGTCTTAAAACACCCAAACATGATGGACTTAACTCCCAACCGAAGCAACACACGGGAGATTGGCCCAAAGAGGTATGTGAGAGTCAAATAACAACTGGTAGGAGAAAGGTTGTCAAATAACCAATGGGTAATGGGTAAAGAGGAAGATAGGATGCTGAGGCCATCACTTCTTCAATAATAACATCTCATCCAAAGAGACAATAGTTGCAGCTGAAATAGGCTGGGCCCATATAACACAAACCAAAATAATAAAAATCATTGTAAAATGACCCATGAAATAATCCAATGCGAGTAGTTGCACCGAATATATGTTGTCAATACTTCAAAATAATAATCCACCTGGAGAAAAAGAATCGAGTCGAGACAATTAAGATATCACCAATAACTAATTCAATTATTATTGCAACTTAGGATTCTTGGTCTTCAATGTTTTTTTGTGCTCTCCCTTTCTTGAATATTTTGATCACATAATACTTACCACAACATATGGAATAAAATACCTCTTTCTTGTACTTCTACTTCTCCCCCTCAAGCTTGGAGGTAATGACACTGATCCCAGATTGAACCAAATAACATAGATGTAGTATGGCAGTGATATAGTTGATCAATAATAGCAACTCAAAAATTGATGCAAAACATTCGGCTTAAACTCGGATTTTTCAATGCAACAGGATATCAGCATGACCTTCGATTCTTCCAATGAGAATATATCTTTAAATATAGATCAGATTGGCATGAAAATTTCTCCTTATGAAACTAGACTTAAATAAATTTCATCCAAGTATAATTTATCTTCATAAAATATACTTATATTGATATATATAATCTAATAGATTTGGGTCTTTGTAATTTGGCTGAACTAAGTACTCTTTCCCCTTTTTCCAACATGACCATTGAATCTTCCAAGATCAATATCTCCGTATAAAAAACTCAGATAAAGAATTGGTTTAATAGTTAAGAAAATAGAATTAGAGATATTTCTTTTGATATGTAATTCTCCATATAAAGTTTCATTCTTGATAGCATTAAATAGCTCAGAAGTTGAAGCTTTCTGCTGCTGCTCGAATCTCTTTTGTAATCCGACCTTTGCTACTTCAAATATCGATTTCTATTTAAAGATAAATCTAATTTTAAAAAATAACTTTTACTTGGAAATTAGACTTGAATATCTTTCTATCAATATATAATATGCAATATTAAAAGCTCAGTATAAAGGTAAAAATTCAAAGCAAACAAAGGGTATAGGGATTGACAGGAGAAAAAAAAAAGATAAATACGAACCTAAACAACTAAAGATAATAGATCAGAAAAGGATATCATTATCTTTGTGGGTTGATTGAGTCAATACCATGTTGAATTTATGGAAAAGAGAAATACTTCATTGACTTATTATAATCAAAGTACATGAAACTCTATTTATGATAGAGGAAGGTAATAGAGTCCAATTACAATTAAACTACCTTTGTCCCAATTACACCCAAACTCTAACACTTAAAGATAAAGATAAGCCCTAGCATAATGAAATAACTCAATATAAATAGAAGACTGACATGACTAAAAAACCTTTAAACTGAAACTTTTCTATGAGATCTGCTTCCATTATAATTTTGGGTCTGTAAGACTTCTTATTGTGTAAGACTTCTTATGCCACCTCAAGTGATCATGGTGAGTCAATATCTTATGGGCTTGGGCCAATCTTCCAACAAACATGGATATGTGGGCCTTCCTTGTTCATGTGGACTTGGGCCCATCTTCCAACAGAACAAGCAACATAACCATCTGGAATGTGTTTGATAGTAAAAACCCATTTATAGCCAACTAGTTTCTTTCCAAGAGGAAGGGGAACAAAGACCCAAGTTTGATTTCCATACAAGGCATGCATTTCTTCTTCCATGGCTACCTTCCATCCTAGATGTCTTAAAGCCTCCTGATAGGACTGCGGAACAAAGTTGAAGAAATAGATGCAAGAAACTAATAGCATGAAGAAAACAATTGATGGTGAGAAACAAAGTTTGATATAGGATGAGAAGTGGATGTTAGAAATTAGACGCCCTAATTCCAAACTATCGAGAGCAACAATAATAATCAAAGAAGAAAAATAAGCAAGCAAAAAAATACAACAAGATTTACATAGGTTCGCCTCAAGGTGAGACTATGTCTTGTCTTTTGCCACTATAGTAATTCACTATCAAGATGAAATTGTTTACAAGAGAAATTGCACACACTCATAGGTGTTTTTATCTAACCTCTCTCGGGCCACACCACAATACAAGAGGGAAAGATTAGTGGTCCACGTACCGACTCAGTGTAAGGCATTGATTAAGCTCCACAACTTAACAGCGGAGGGCCTATTGCAAGTATGAGGCTCCTTCTACAGAGCTATGGGCCAAATACAATAGGAGAAGACTGACTTACCTCAGATAGATCTATAAACTTCACAAGTGTGGTGTTGGCTGAGTCTTCAGGGAGCTGAAGTAGATCCACATCAAGTGGCACAACGGGTTTCAAAGTTTCTTGTACTAATGAAAGACCCGGAGGTGCATCTTTTGAGATATAAAAAGATGTGTCCTAAAAAAAGGTGAACTTATTAGAGACAATTAACTTCTAAAGATAAGGATTATAATAGACATAACCTTTTTGGGTACGAGAGTAGCCCAAAAAGATACACTTTAGAGACTTAGGCTCAAGCTAACTCTTTGGAGAGGATGTGATATGAACAAAGAATGTGCAACCAAAGACCTTCAAACAAAGTGAGTATGGGTCTTCATCTGAAAAAAAATAATGAGTAAAGGGATTTATGGCTAAGAACTAAAGAAGGTAGCCTATTAATAAAGAAGTAGGTTGTAAGAATGGCATGTGGCTAGTAATAGTATAGCACCTTCATAGAGTAGAGTAAGCCATGGGCTACCTCAAGAAGTTGCAGTTTTTTCTTTCAGTTACACCATTTTGTTGAGGGGCTTAGGCACAAAGTTTGATGAATAATACCACTATCATGACAAAAAGGATTGAAATTCACCTTTTGGCATTATTCAATCAAACAATTGTATTTGTTTTCCAAATTGTGTGGACACCATAGCATGAAAAGAGTTAAATATGGAAAAAAATTCAGATCGTTCTTTAAAAAAAAATAGCCATGTTACTCTAGTGAAGTCATCAACAAAGGTGACAAAATATTTAACTTGAGATATCTTCGAGACATTTAAGGGTCCCCATACATCTAAATGAATTAATGAAAGGGAGCAACACCTTTAAGTTTATTTCGAGGAGAATATGTTGTCCTCTGGTGTTTGCTCAATTGATAGACTTAACAATTGAAATTTGATAAAGTTTTTAAAAATGAAAATAAGCTCTGAAGCAATGCTACTGATGGATGACCAAACCGGTTGTGTCGCAACCTTGCCTTTGTCCAAGAAGTGGCAATTGCAGTGAGTGGAAGAGAGTTTAAGTAATAAATGCTCCTTTGTTCATGGCCGCCATAATCATGTGCTTAGTTGTGAGATCCTGGAAAACACATGAAGAAGGTGAGAAGGTTATGGAGAAATTAAAACATTTTGTTTAATGGCTAACAAATAAAAACATTTAAGGGAAATTGAGGGACAAATAGGACATAATTAAGCGAAAGGGATGGTGTAATAGAGGAGGATCCCTTCCCAAGAACTTTGGTTATGGATCCATTAACCATGGTAAAAAAACTTATTTGGTAGACATGGCTATAGGAAATTTAATAGACTCTTATTACCTATAAGATGCTCGGAGGCCCCTGAGTCGATGATCCAAAAGATAAAGAGGATGAAGTTGGAGAAATTATACCCAAAGTAGTGGCAGTAGTAGTAGTAGTTGAAGATGCAAAAAAAGATGGAGGGGATACCATCAAAGTTTTTATCCTTTATAAGATATCATAATCATCATCGGTGATACTCTTCTTTTCTCTTTGTGACTTAGATTGGGTAGCATTATTCTCATTTTGAACCGAGGCTTGGTTGGCAATGACCCAGTTCGGTTTGCCATGAAGCTTCCAATAGGTATCGACCAGATGGTTACTCCACCATAGTGAGTGCAGACACATTTGTCTAACCTTGAAGGACCTGAGCCACTTCTACCACCTCTTGCTCGGCCTCCTCTATAATTTCTACCGTGCCCTCGGGTGGTAGAAGATTTACCCCTATTTCCTGACTACATAGCAGATGATACATTAGTTTGAGAGGTGGAGGAAGGATCTCGTATCTGAAGTAATATTTCACTTATGTCATCAAAAGATGAAAATGTGGAGGAGCTAAGGAGTTGAGATTTTTCCACTTCAAGAAATAACTTGATATTTGACAAATAAATAGCAACTGCTAAGGCCTCCCATTGTTTTTCTTGAACCGATATATCAATGGACTAGGTTTGAGAAAATTTCCCACTCATTAATCACCCCTCTAAACCTAGCCAAGAAATCATGCAAGTTTTATCCTTATTTAGTAATAAACATGTTATTAAACACATCATATAGTTTCCTCCTTGTTGTCAATTAGCCAACTAATGACAATTGTGTCCTTCTTGAGCCATTTAATATAGAAATTATCAACTTCATCTATGGGTGGAGCTGGTTTAGCCAAATGTCCTAAGAGATCTCTAGTTATAAGGAATCTCTTAACCGACTGATCTCAACTAAAGTAATTTGAGAAACTGTTATGGTCCGGGTCATGGATCTTGTAACATGGCACTGGAAAGGGTAATCCAGAGTTTTGGGGATGAGTTTTGCACTGCTAAGGTCACTATTGGTTTTGGAAAATGGAAAAGAGAAAGAAGAAAAGAGAAGAAAATCAGATTCATAAGGGAATCTAGACCTTTGGGTTAGTTGAGGAGAACTCCAACCCTAGAGCTCATTGAGGAGAACTCCAAATCCCAATTTAGGCTAAAATCAGACTTGTCTTTTCCCATTCCTCTTTCCCCTTTAAGTAGGGTTTGTGCCAACAAGAGTTCAAGAAAAATAATTAAAATAATGCCCCTACAACATATTAATTCTTCAATTGAAATAAAAATGAAGTAAAAACAAATTGAAAGAAAAGCAATTAACTGAATAACTAAATGGCTCAGCCGCGGCGCCTCTGAATGACATAGCCTGCTATTGAGTCCATAACATCACTTCCCTTGGAGAAAGAACTTGTCCTCATGCTCAAAGGTAAGGTAGGCTTGGCGGAATGTCTCCAGATCTTCCCATGTTGCAGATGCTTCATATGTGTTAGCCACTGGATGAGAACCTCCCACCTATTATGAATTTGTCAAGCTTGCAAAATTGTGGCTGGAGAGAGGATAACATGCCCCTCTATCACTGGAGGTAAGAATGGAGGTGGATTTGTACCCTTGAATGGTTTGAGGAGTGACACATGAAAGACATTATGAAGTTGAGAGTGTGGTGGAAGTTGAAGCTGGTAAGCCACTCGGCCGATGCCCTGGATAACCGTGAAGGGCCCAAAAATTTTGGGTGATAGCTTGTGGCAGGGGCCAGCAATGGAATGTTGATGGTAGGGTTGGAGGCGGAGCCACACATAATCACCTGGGTTGTCTGTAACATCTTTGTGCCCCTTGTCATAGTATTCCTTCATCCGAGCCTAAGCTTTCTTGAGATGTTGGGTAGCATCTTGGAGTACTTGATCATGGTCCAGCAATGCCTAGTCAAGAAATTCAACTCTGGTGGAGCCAAATATATGAAAAAAATCGTAGAAGATCCCTGTCATAGAGAACCTTGAAAAGGGTAGCTTGCAAAGTTGTATGAAAAGATGTATTGTAGCAATGTTCTGCCCATGGAAGCCATTCGAACCATCGTTTAGGGCGGTCACCCACAAAGCACAGTAAATACATTTCCACCGTACGGTTAACAACCTCAGGGTGGCCATTGGATTGAGGTTGAAAAGAAGATGAAAAGTTGAGTTTGGTACCGCATAATTGGAAAAGCTCTCTCCAAAAATGGCAGGTAAAGACTGCATCATGATCACTCATGATGGACTTCGGAATGCCGTGCAAACAAACAATATTTTCTAAAAACACTTGAGCTACTCTGGAAGCCGTATAAGGATGAGCCAATGGAATAAAGTGAGAGTACTTTGAAAATTTTTCAACCACCACAAATAGGATGGATTTTCCATAAGTTTTGGGGAGGCCATCAATGAAGTCCATGGAAAGATCAACCCAAACCTGTGTGGGAAGGATTAGTGGTTGAAGGATGCCAACTGGTGATAAATGTTCAGCCTTGTCACATTGGCATACATGACACGAGGTCACGTAATCTGCAAGAAAAAAATTGGCCCTAATCCAATGCAAGAAAAATCTGCTCTAATCCGATGCAACGTCTTTTGAACACCCTCATGAGTGCTATCATGATAAGTGGATAAAATTACTACAATCAAGGAAAAGGAGTGTTGTAAATAGATACAATTGTCATACATTATAATGTTGTCCTGGATATCCCACTTGGAGTCCATTGTCCTTGCCGTAATCTTATGAGACAATTCTTGGAGTGCTAGAGTAGTCTAATGGTCCTCTTTAATGGAGTCTAACAGGAGAGACTTTGGCTGACTAATCGCATATAATTGGTGTTGTTCGTCCAAACGTCGGGATAAGGCAACAACCACCTTATTCTATTTGCCCAACTTATGTTTCATCATAAAGTCAAATCCCATTAATTTTCTATTCTAATGCCGCTATAGAGAAGTAGAGATGCATTGCTCCAGTAAAAATTTTGAAGCTGTAATGATCAGTGCGGATGAGGAAGGTGCGTCCCCGCAAGTATGGCCACCAATGTTGAACAGCCTTGGCCAAACCAATTAGCTCTCAATAATAAGCGAGTAACTTCTCGTGATGTGCCACTAATTTGCAGCCAATTATGCAATGGGATGCTGAGTTTGTAGTAGAACCGCCCCAATACCTCCCTCGGAAGTGTCACACTCAACCAAAAATAAGGCCTCAAAGTCTTGCAATTGCAGGACTGGGGTGGAAGCTCAAGCCTATTTGAGTGCATTGAAAGAGTCTATAGCCACATCGCTCCAATTGAAGGCATTGTGTTTGAGAAGACTGGTCAAGGGAATGGCCAGCGTTCCATAAATTTTTTATGAACTTCCGATAATATCCTACTAACCCCAAAAATTCTCTTATGGCTGAAATGTTGTGCGGTTGTGGCCAATTGGTGACCACTGTAATTTTTTCTAGGTCCACAGTTACACCCTTTACTGAGATTATGTGGCCAAGAACTTGGGGTTCCCCAAATGAATATTTAGAGCATTTCAAGTAGAGGTGATGTGCTCGGAGAAGTTGGAAAAGTCTTCCAAATGCTTGTCCCTTGATATGTTGTAAATCAAAATATCACCAAAGAAGACTAACACAAACTTTTGGAGATAGCCATGGAACACCTCATTCATCAAAACTTGAAATGTGGAAGGTGCATTGGATAACCCGAGTGGCATCACCACGAACTCAAAATGTCCTTGGTGAGTACGAATGCTATTTTCTCAATATTGGAAGGATGCATTCTAACTTGATGATAACCCGATCATAAATCTAACTTGGTAAAAATTTGAAAACCATGCAATTCATCCAATAGCTTATCCACTACTGGTATGGGAAACTTGTCTTTGACTATTTTTACATTTAGCTCCTTGTAGTCCACACAAAATCTCCATGTGCCATCATGTTTCATAACTAGAAGGACTGGTGAAGAGAATGAGGAACAATTGTTGCAAATAAGGCCCTATTCCAGCAAGGCTTGGCTCTGCCATTCTATTTCATCTTTATGGAGGTGTGGATACCTATATGGTCTAATAACCACCACATCTGATCCAGATTTTAAACAAATTCTATGATCACAGTGCCTCAATGGAGGCAGCCCTGAAAGCTCCTGAAACAAGTCTATGAACTCTTCCTGTCACTTTTCTAGCGTGTTGTCCGATGGTTCCTATTTGTGTAGTAGGTGGATATGATGTGCCACTTCAGCTTGACTGCCCTTTAGCATTACTTGGCTTCCTTCCGACACAAAACTCATTGTTATAACAGAGAAATCCCACAAAATTGGGCCCAAGGTTTGCAACCATTTGATTCCAAGTACCATATCAAATCCAGCTAATAGTATGACAAAAAATTCAGTGGTAAAATGAGTGTTACCAATTGAAAACTTTACTGCCTTGTTGATCCCATAGCTATGGATTTTCTCACCATTGGCAACTAAAACCATGGCAATTGGGTGAGGTTGGATCCCAAGTTGAAGATGTTTAGCAGCTGTTTAGCTTAAGAAATGTGGGTACTTCCAGAGTCCACTAACCCCACAAGTTCCTTGTCTAGAACCCTTGCCCGTACTTGCATACTTTTGGCTGACTTCTGTCTAGTAATTATTGCATTCAAATAAATTTCTGGTTCGTCCTCCTCTTGAGGACCTTCATTCGATTCTCCTTATCCCAATGCATCTAACTCCGACCAGAACAATCTTTTACATTGGTTGCCTGCTCTGTAAGGTTCATCACAGTTATAACATAGGTTTTTCGCCTTGCGGTCAGCCATTTCTAAACTAGATATTTTTTTTTATATATTTCAATGGTGGTTTGTCCTTTTATCTACTGCCATAGTATTAGTCGGTGTATTTTTGGGTGGCCGCATTGTTGGCAAGGTCACCTAAGGTGAGTAGTTCCTCCTCCTTGCCAACTAGTCATCCAACTTTGAACTTTCTGTCTTGCATCTAGTGCTTGAGCTAAATCCATTGCTCATGCCAAATCAGCAGGTGCATGGAGTTCCACCTCTAACTTCAAAGACTCATTAAGGCCTGCTGTAAACAAATTTACTTGCTGGTCGACTCTAACCTTCCTGCTTGCTTGAGCCAATTTTTCTTGTAATTGTTTATGATAATGGTCCATGGATCCGGTTTGTCTTAATAGGACCAAATCCCCCAACGGGTTGCTGAGTGCTGGAGGGCTCAATCTTATAGTACATAACTCTTTAAATTCCTCCCAATCTAGCACCAATCTCTCAGATTCTACTTGATGAAACCATAACTGCACTTCAACAAGCATGTGGAAGGTGGCCAGTCCCACCTTATCAAATTCAGGTGTCCCTTGATTAAAAAAAAATTGCCACATCTATGCAACCAAATTAAAGGGTTGTCTAGCCCAGTAAAAGTGGGAAAATCCAATTTTGTATACCTGGGTATTGTACCTCCACCCTGTTGTGCATGGACACCAGTGCGCCTTGCATGCTTCTCCCCCTTTCTACTGTGCGAGTTGTACTCCCCCCCTTCGGTCTGGGGTTGGGTTTCTTGCAACCAAAAGATCTGAAACCATACCTGAGAATATCTCCATTTGTAGGATAATACTTGGAATTTGTTCTAGCTGCTGGCCGAAATTTGTCATTCTCACCTCTTGTTCGGCCTTTGCGTCCTGCATCTCTCTGACCATGGCTCTCAACTCTTCATTGCTGGACATATCACCCATGTTACCCTGCTCTAATAACAAGTTGTTATGGTCCCGGGTCATGGATCTTGTAACACGGCGCTAGAAAGGGTAATCCAGAGTTTTGGGGACGGGTTCAGCACAGCTAAGGTCACTCATGGTTTTGGAAAATGGAAAAGAGAAAGAAGAAAAGAGAAGAAAGTATAATTCAAAAGGGAACTTGGACATTTGAGCTCGTTGAGGATAACTGCAACCCTAGAGCTCATTGAGGAGAACTCTAAATCCCTATTTAGGCTAAAATCAGAATTGTCTTTTCCCATTCCTCGTTCCCCCCTAAGTAGGTTTGGTGCCAACAAGAGTTCAAGAGAAGGAATTAAAATAATTCCCCTATGGCATATTAACTCTTCAATTGAAATAAAAATGAAGTAAAAGCAAATTGAAAAATGCAATTAACTGAATAACTAAATGACTCCGCCACGACACCTCTGAATGACTCAGCCTACTATTGAGTCCATAACAGAACACTTAAGTTTGAAACATAGGAGGGGTAATTTTTCTTCTTGTATGTGAGCATAGTAAATTTTTCCAATAGGGATTGTAGAATGGTATAACCTTACCTCACTTGGTATTTCTTGTTTAAGGCCTCCAATGAATCTACCAACTTGAGCCAATGGACTCAGTTGACTATGCATTCAAACTTTGTTTGGTACTCTTTGATGGAGCCACTTTGCTTGAGCTTTATGAGAAGAGAATCAAAATCTCGATATTGGTTGGCCCAAATCATATGCATAGATCTTGTACAAACACATGCCAAGTGATAAGAGGGCTGGTGTGGTTGTTCTCTTGGAACCAACACACATATCTCCTTCTAGATGGAAACAAGCTAGAAGAATTTTTTGGTTTTCATCAGTTTATTGATGTTGATTTTTAGGACTCCATAGATTTAGCTCATGGAGAAAAGGAGAGATGACATATTGGAGAAAACTTGAGGAAGAAGAGGTTATGGACTTGTATCCTAACCCTTCCCTTGAAGCTCAACTTATGGATTAATAATCCCACAATATTATAATTATGCCCCTGGTACTTAAACTAATTATATCAGTGCCATCTCTATGAGATGACTCTTTATTTACCATCATTGTATGGGCTTGTGGGCCTTCTCCTTGGTCTACGGGCCTTGAGCCCATCTTCCACATCTCTTGGATGTGTGGGCCTTCCTTGGTCATGTGGGTTTGGGCCCATATTCCAACACTCCCCCTCATGTTGGGGCTGATAGAACATAATGAAAACCCAACTTGCTGCAAATGTTGTATGGGATCTTCTGTATAAAATGGCAGTCCACCATATTTTCCAACACTCCCCCTCAAGCTGGTGGTTTCTTCCAAGAGGTCCAACTGTCATAATATAAGTGAGAGTAAAATCTGTTATGGATTCAATAGTAGCTTGAGTCATTCAGAGGCGACGTGATTGTGTCAATTACTTTGGCTGAGTCAGTTACTTAGTCATTAAGTTACTTAGTAATTAAGTTAAGTCATTAAATTTATTTACTTTTCAAGTTGAATGTCATGGAGGGGCATATCTGTAATTTTGTACTCTTGAACTGTACTTAAGGGGTGAAAGGAATGGGAAAGGGAAGTCTTGATTTTAGGTTAAACAAAGGATTTTTGAGTTCTCCTAAATGAGCCCCGGGGTGTGCGTTCTCCTCAACGAACCTATGGTCAAGCTTCCCTTCGACTTGATTTTCTTCGTCTTTCATCTTCTCCCCCTGTGAATCATCATGTGAGATCCAGAACCGTAACAACTTGGTATAAGAGCTTGAACATGGGTGATTCGTCTAGGAGTTACAAGCTTCGAAGCAATTGCCAGAGAGGTGCGATTTGTAGCAATGAGGGTAGAAAATGCAGCAATGCGGGCAAAAAGTGAGGAACGAATGAAAAGAAACGACCAAAAAATCAATGGGATGTGGGGTATGATGTTTGGAAGAAATCCACCCCTAGATTGAAGGGTGGAAGACTTGAGATTGGCCAAAATTGAGAAGCATCACTATAAGGCCTTAGAGGGGAAGGTCACCGCTTCGGAAGATGAACAGTTGCTGCCTATCATTCGACCTCAAATCGCGTCAGAACAGCCAAATTTTGGTTCAACCTCAAATCTCCCCTGTTCAAGGCAACCTAAACTTCTCCCAGAATTGGAGACGGAAAATTTCCGAGCGGAGAAGCCCCATGTTGCAGTTGTTTGCCATCGGCAACAGATCAGGCTCTACTTCATCAGGGGGCATAAAAATCTTGAGATTTTGATTTCGGAGTGGAAATAGTTTCTTTGGTGGAAGATGAGAAGTCTAGACTAGTTGGTTTCGATCTGAAATTGTGACCATCGAGTTGCAGCCTCTCACTCTCGCTCTCGGCCTCCAAGTTGGAAACCGACTTGACCGAATTTTGTGGCAAGTTTCAAAACCGATTTTCTCCAAATTTTGTCTTGTCCATTCTCAAGTCCCTAGACTTTGTAAGAAAAAACTTTACAATGGTGTTGAGGGTGTTCAGTTGGGCTGAGAACCAGAAAGGTTACTCGCATAAGCTTGAACGTTATGTGTTGTTTGTTGATATATTGGCTTCCACTGGTGATTTGGAAGGAGTTCAGGCTCTAGTATTAAAAATTTGCGATGGGGATTTTTTGGGTCACATGTATTCAGCCTACGGAGAAGTAGTGTCCGCTAGGACACTTATTCGTTGAAATTCTTCGATCAGGTGGGGGTTGTGGGAATGCTATTTTGGATGATTATGAAATGTGTGGAGATGTGTTTGTGGTAACTTCTTTGATGCACATGTATTCCAAGTTTGGGGGTATTCCTTGTGCTTACCAAACAATTGATGAAATGCCCTTTCGAGATGTGGGTACTTTGGCATACCATGAGAGCTGGATTCTGCATAAAAGATGTGATGTCATGGAACACTATCCTCAATGGTTTTGCAAAGAATGGGCTTGCTGATGGGGCAATTAAGCTTTTCCATGTTTTGGGTAAGTCTGAAGGCATACTAGTAGATCAGGGTATTATTATAAGCCTTCTCCCTGCTTTATCCCATTTAGGATCTATGCGACAAGGAATGGTAATTCCTGGAAGAACTATATGGACTGGTTTGTTATATGAGGTGTTTGTTGTAACATGTCTTATTTACATGGATGCCAAATGTGGAGAAATCAAGATTGTTCATTATGTACTTGATAGAATGGACCAAAAAGTTTTACTAGCATGGAATGCACTCACTAATGGTCACTGGAAATTGGGGGATCCTAGGGCAATAGTTTACGCAAAGAAAAGATATGCTACACTGGAAGAACTGGGGTGGACAGAAGTAATTATGAATCAATTGAATCCTATTTGGATTTCAAAAATCGGATTTGTGTGTCAATTTGAAATTGCCCAACCACTGGTATGTAGGGTGTATGATGTTGGTAACCAGTTTCATGACATGCTTGTCAAGGTACTTCAGGTGGATGATACTAGAAGAATTTTTTACCAAATATCACATAGAAATTTAAGTTGTTGGAATACAATGATGTTCGGACACTGTATTCATGGATATCTTGCGGCAATGGTGGGACAAAGTTCCAATAACAAAATGGGTGCCAAGGCAACATCAAAGAAAATGTGTTGACCAAGGAAATTACCTTTATTGGTCTATTCTATGCTTATATTCATGCAGGATTAATATCAGAGGGCCACAAGTGTTTTAATGAAATGTTGACTATATCTGACATCAGTCCCAAGTTCGCACACTTTTGGTGCATGGCTAATCTTGACCCACATGCTACTACACAAAGTAAGGGTAGTTGTAAATTTGGAGGTCTCATTTTCATTTTGGATGGAGCACATAGTCCAACAAGCATGGAAGTGTGTGAAAAATGGTTTTCCCAAGCAGTGCAAGACGACATCAACCAACTTTCTGTAGACGAGCAACATCAAACAAGAAGAGGAACAAAATCTCCCAACAAATGCCACAGATGACACGACTGGCCCAGGGGAGGACATGGAGACACTCCACCAAGCTTACCCTATCTTCGAACTTGAGAACAAGCTCTTTCTCCAGAGGGGAGTAATGCTATGGACTCAATAGCAAGCCGAGTCATTCAGAGGCGACATGGCTGAGTCTATTACTTAGTCATTAAATTACTTAGTTTTTAAGTTATTTAGTTATTAAGTTAAGTCATTAAGTTTATTTACTTTTCAAGTTGAATGGCATAGAGGGGTATATTTTTAATTTTGTACTCTTGAACCCTACTTAAGGGGTGAAAAGAATGGAAAAGAGAAGTCTTGATTTTAGGTTAAAGAAAGGATTTTTGAGTTCTCCTAAACGAGCTGAGGGATGTGCGTTCAGGTCAACAAACCTCGGGTCTCAAGTTTCCCTTCGGCTTGATTTTCTTCTTCCTTCATCTTGTCCCACTGTGAATCACCGTGTGAGATTTGGGACTGTAACAAAATCACTCCTAGCTATTAGACATTGCTCCATACTCGAGTCAAATAACTCATGCTGGATGTTGGGCACACTCCTATCTTTTGTAGGTAGTGGGTCTATAGGCATTCCTTTGAAGTGTAATAAAACTCTTCAATCATTGTATCCCTCCACAAAACACCGACTCTCAAATGGTAGGAATAAAAAATACCAATTAAGGAGGGGTAAAGAGTAATCACCCAGAAGATAATATTCTGGGGCCACCATGTGCTTTTTTTTCATCAGAATAACCATTGCTGACAAAAATCATCAAGTGAGAAGTCCTTCAATAATAATGTCTCAGCCAAAGAGACATATTAACAACAAATGAAATGGGCTTGGGCCCAATAATACGTACCAAATAATAAAAATCCTTAAAAAATTATCCTTAAAATAATTTGTTGTGAGTTTGTGCACAAAATAATATACTGACCAAGGAATAAGCTGCCAATACTTTAAAATAATAATCCAGCCAGAGACAAGGAACCAAGTTGAGCCGAGTCAGATATCAGACCAATATTACTGATTCGCAAGAGAAATCAATAGAGAACTCATGACCCGAACACATATAACATAGGAAAATAAACAAGAGGGCATAGTCGGGTTGACCTAGACCGAGTTGACCCAACCCACTGAGTTAACCCAAGCGGAACAGAATGAGTCTGGCGCTCGCCCGTTGGGTTTACCATATGGAACAGAACAAACCCGGTTCGGGTCACTCGACAGAATAAAATCTCTACAACACCTTATTGATTTTTAGGAATCCATGGATTTAGCTCATGGAGAAAAGGAGAGATGATAAATTGGGAGAAACTAGGAGGAATAAAGAGGTTATGGACTTGTGTCCTAACCCTTCCCCTGAAGCTCAATTTATAGATTAGTGAAACTATGGTATTACAATTATGCCCCTAAAACTTAACCTAATTACATCAATGCCATCTCTATGACATAACTATTTATTTACCATCTTGCCATCACTATATGGGCCTATGGACCTTCTCCTTGGTCTAAGAGCCTTGAGCTCGTCTTCCACATCTCTTGGATGGGTGGGACTTCCTTGGTCTTATGGGCTTGAGCCCATCTTCTAACACACTTGGATATGTGTGCCTTCCTTGGTTGTGTGGGCTTGGGCCCATCTTCCAACTCTCCCCCTCAAGTTTGGGGTGAGAGAACAACATGAACGTCTAGCTTGCTACAAATGGCGTATAGGATCTTCTCATATAAAATGGTAGTTCACCATATCTTCCAACACTCCCCCTCAAGCCGGTGGTCTCTTCCAATTGGCCCAATTGGGATAATATAAGTGAGAGTAAAATCACTCCTAGCCGTAAGACATCGCTACATACTCCAGTCAAATAACTCATGTTGGATGTTGGGCAAATTCCTATCTTTTGTAGGGAGTGGGTCTCTAGGAATTGCTTAGAAGTGTAATCAAACTCCTCCATCATCATGTCCCTCCATAGGCAAGAGTAATAAATGCCAATTAAGGAGTGTAATAGGTAATCACCCAGAAGATAATATTTTGGGGCCACCATATGTTTTCTACTTCATCAAATAACCAATGCTGACAACAATCAACAACTAACAAGTCTTTCAATAATAATGTCTCAGACAAAGAGATACAATAGTAGCAAATGAAATGGGCATGGGCCCAATAACACGTACCAAATAATGAAAATTCAAGGACCCATAAAATAATCCACTCAAAGATCATTAGAAGGTTGTGCACCAATAATATGTTGATCAAGGAATAAGTTGTCAATTAATTCTACATAATATCATGTTGGAGCCAAGGGACCATGTCAAGCTGAGTTAAGTAGTAGACCAATGTAGTTGAGTCACGAAAGAAATAGGTATAAAACTCAGGACCCGGACCTGTATAACCGAGGTAGGAAAAAAAGTGGGCTGAGTCAGGTTGATCTGAACTGAGTTGACCCAACCCACTAGGTAAACCGAGCGGCACGCAATGAGTCTCAGGTCGGTGGGTTGACCCGACAAGGTCTGGTCTGAGTTGGGCTCGAAGCTGAATCAGTGTTGGGATGAAAACAAGTTTCCTAACTTAATAAACATTTAATTTTTCAAGAAGTCACCATCCCTGAACATCACAATGGAGCAGTCATCTTCCAGAAATATCGTGGAAAATCTTCAAGCCGTGATTGAAGCTCGGCATATCAAATGGTGAGACAGCTACGAGACTTGCTGGTGAAATCAATCTGGCTATCATCTTCGTCCTCCCAAAATGGCAATCTAGCTGGGGCAGGAAAGGCTAGCAGAAAAAACTCTATCTTTAGAAGTTACTTAAATAGTAGAGGACCAATAAGGAGATTCTGAAATAATTAGAGTTGTCATCCAAAAATGGCAACACAAAGGGATATAGTCACGAGCCATTCCAAAAAATAGATATAACAACAATAACTAATGAGTCTCTGTAAATGGCAATGGACCTGATGCAAGGAGATGAGCCAAGGAATTTTCAAAAAAAGGAAATAGCACCAAGAGCAAATGTATTCTTGGCATAAACCTCTTTCCGCGATAGAGAAAAATAATCTAGTGAAGAATAGCTATTCAGCTGCAAACTGGTGTCGTCGTGATACGATGACAAAGGCAATGGCTATAGGAGGAAAGCATGCAACCAGACAACAACTAGAAGAGTAGAATAGTATCTGCTATTCACCAGCTCCATCACAGGCGCTTGAATCGTAGTTGTTGTGGATGTTGTGGCACACCTCTGCTTCTACTTATCGGAGGCGAAGCTTTCTACTTTCTCCTTTTCTGAGCCGGTTACTCTAGTTTAGATGAGTTGACAAGAGTGGTAGAAAATGCATGTGGATGTGGATTGGATGGGGATGGAGACAATGGCGATTTTTTTTCAAGTAGAATCAGTGCCCGAGGCCAAAGTTGTATAGCACCTGCACCTCCTTCCCTGCCTTCTTCATCGCCTCCTCGCACTCCATCTCCCCGTCGTAGATCAGATCTTGCTCGTCGATAGAGACCAAAGGTGTAATACTAATACCATATACGACTCTGATATAAAGATGACAATAAAAGTTTTTTTAGTCTTCTCGACATCACAAACATCTCTTCATTTTTTTGACATTGGTACTACTCTTTTTAGTAATAAAACTATCACTATATGGCTAGCCACTGATGACTAAATTGGAGACATGTGATGTCAGAAGGCAAAGGATTCAACACTCAAATGGTGGAGACTCTCCTCTCAAGAATGTTGCAAAGAAAGCCAAAGAGATAAAATAATCATAGAGCTGAAGGAGATGACATAAAAAGAACTACAAAAAATGAACCATCAATATGACAAATAAAAGGGTTTTTGGAATCCTAAAAATCATAGCTACGAGTCCTGAAAATCAATGCTCTGATACCGTGTTAATTTTCAGAATTCCATGCATTTAGCTCATGGAGAAAAGGAGAGATGATATATTGGGATAAAATAGGAAGAAGAAAGTGGTTATGGACTTGTGTCCTAACCTTTCCCTTAAAGCTCAATTTATAAATTAATGAAACTACAATATTAAAATTATGCTCTGGCACTTAATCTAATTACATCAATGCCATCTCTATGAGATGACTCTTTATTTACCAACCTACCATCACTATATGTGCCCATCTTTCACATCTCTTGGATGTGTGGGCCTTCCTTGGTCTTATGGGCTTGAACCCATATTTTAACACATTTGGATGTGTGGGTCTTCCTTAGTCATGTGGGCTTAGGTCCATCTTGTAATACTCCCCCTCAAGCTGAGGGTGAGAAAACATCGCCTAGTTTGCTACAAATGGTGTATAAGATTTTCCTATATAAAATGGCAGTCCACGATATCATCCAACACACCTAAGTTGGAAATTTAATTTATTTATCGTCTTCCCCGCTTCTGAACACAGCGGAAAACCAGAGAGAGCATAGAGGTATCGTTGCGGCTGTCAATGATGAACAAGCGATCCTGAGGAAGTAGCTCTGAGAAGAATCAGAAGTTTCCTAAAAACAGCAGTAAGATCTGCCAATGAAGTGACAGTTATAATCAGAAACTCGACAATATTTTCTTCAGATTAACAGCAGTAGGTGACAATACAGAATCAAGATATCTTCCATAAATAAACTCAGATTCATACGAAGCAGAAACCTTCGGATCAAAAGATGCATCTTCAGCCAGAAATGGTAACATTGTGGTGCTGGTGATTGCCAAGCAGAGCAGGATTAGAGCCAGCTCAGTAAACTAGCTAGAAGATTTGACAGCACGAAGATACGATTCTATCTTCAAAAGATAGCAAAGAACTCCGATTAAAAACAAAGACTCTCTTCCCGATATATTAAATTCAAGGTTCCGATTAGAGGATTTTCCAGAAAATCAGCAGTACGATCAAGATAAGTTTCTGGAAATCAATCGGTAAATCAGCAGCTTGTATAAGCCATACCAACGAAGACGAAGCTGCCTTTGTTGCTGAAAAACAAAATCTGACAAAGCCTTGATCTATTGCTGAAGGGATATGTATCTCCTGCTAATGAGATGTAGATATTCAAACAGAAATCCAAACCAAAAACTATGCTTCTTAAAAGGATGCGTATTTTCTGTTAATGAGATGTCTAAACAACAATAGCAGCGGGAAATCTAGAACACCCCTTAAATAGAAATTCCAAACCAAAATTCTTGTTGTAACGCCCCTTAAACAACAACAATGACACAGACCAGAGATTGTGATATGGAATCCGAATAGGTCGCTAATTGCTTCACCAATGTGGGCAAGTTTCCTAAGAGATGGATGCGTTTGAGCTTGCCACTTCCATCTTGCCTTTGCAGCAGCAAGGAATGACTTCAACGATGGTGATTCAATGCTTCGTCTACTCCGATTATGTTATGCATGCAATAATATAAATATTTAATTATTTTTATTTAATTTATATTATTTTATTTCAGTTAGGCCCCATAGGTATTTTTGGAATATTATAATTATAAGGGTATTTTTGGAATATTTTATTTATAGGGGTATTTTTGTAATATTTTATCTTAAACCCTAATAGGTTGAACCCTATTTAAGGGGTAAGAGTAATGAGAAAGACAAACATTGATTTTATGTTAAATTTAGGTTAAACAGGCTTGGAGCTCTCCTCAACGAGCTCTAGGGTTTTCGATTGATTTTCATCTTCCTCTCCATGTTGTTCTACAATTCCCCAAGGCCGAACCGGAACCTTAACAATGAATCCTTGTGTCAGATCCGGGACCATAATAACTGGTATCAGAGTGGGAACACAATGAGCCCGTCTATGTCCCAAGAAAAAAGGATTGGCATGTGTGATCAATGGGAAGAAAGACGTGCACAGTATAGAGCAATTGACAAAGAATTGGATACAACAAGAGAAGTATTTTCTGGTCGCATTGCCACCGAAAAAGTCATATGACTTGAAATCCCTGAGTAGGATGTAGGAGAAGGGAAAACAACATAAGTTGTCTCGGATTGAGCAACAGGCCACGACCTGGAAAAATAAAAAAAATTTGCCATTTACCAGCCGAAGGCCCTCCGGAAGATTTGGGGGAAACCACAAATCCAGACTGACAGAAAGGCCATGTCTCGGAAACCTTCAAAATTTCAGCGCAGGGAGAGAGCCAAAGCCGCACAACCGGGACCACGATTTGGGGCATTCGGCAAGGTTTTCTGCCAAGACGTAGTAGGTCGTGGACGATACTGGTACGACCCCAAATCCGAATACGGGGACCTAAAAAATCTCCAAAGACCGTAGAAATCCGAAATCGAAGGGGGTATGTGGACACAATCTTGTCAATAAAAGTTGATTTGGGTTCGACCTCCCAATATCCATTATCATGGCCGACAGAAGGTCGATTCATCACCGTCGACAAGGAAAACTCCCAAACGGCGAAGCCCCAACGGGCTACGATTCACCACCGGAGAAGCAGAGACTCCGTCGGGTCCGTCGGCGAAATTTTTTCTCAAACTCGGTCATGGCAGCACAACGGCAAACGAATTTCCACAAAATCTGGGGTAAACTCTTGCGACGAATTTTCCAAAATTTCGTCTTCTCTTTTCTGAAATCCATCTATGTTTTACATAATTCTTTCCCAATGGCATCGAAATTGTTCCATGAAAATTTTGGTGTTGCGAAACAGAGGGGTTTTCTGTTTAATTTTCGGGATCCCATGTATGTTGTTTGGCCACGAACTTCCAATTCGAAATTTTGGCCTAGTGTGTTTCTGTTCCGAGAAGCAGAGAAATTTTGGGTGTATGAATTTTGACATGTAATTTTTTCTGGGGCTGCCGGGATTCATAAAAATAATTTTATAGAAAATTCTGAAATTTTTTTTTGAGGGGCTTTGTTTTTCTTTGGATGAACAAAATATCTGTGCGGCTGTGAGTCTTCAAATTTTTGGATGTGGGGTTCAAGTTGAAGTTGTTTTGGAGGAGACTAGCCGTTATGTAGCTGAGGCTCTTGTCCAAACACTTCGGGTTGATGTAATAGGTAATATGGCTTCCATGGAAAAGGATGTAACTACAAATTTTGAAGAGATAACAAGTCCTGAAAATATGGGGAAGCCTAACGCCATAAACTATAGCGTGTTGGCCATTAATGAGGCATCTATTTCTTCAATAACTAACAAACAGAAAACAGTGGATGGCCCAGAGGCAGCTTCTGATCTTATGGAGGGAAAAATGGATGAAAGTACATCAGGAGTCCACCCAAACATTGGGATTGAAGTTCCTATTACAATGCGGAGAACCAGTATAGAAGCATTGCACCCACAATCAACCCAATGAAGACTTAAGGTGTCAAAACATCCACTGTGGAAATTTCAGCACGGCTCACAAAGGCACCAAAGAGAGCCAAAGACACCAGGGCGGCTGAACCAATGGCAAACCCCCTTCCAATAGCAGTAGTAGTGGTTCCAGCGGCCTCAAAGGCAATAGTTATTTCGCATATCCTATGACTCATGCCAGCCATCTTAGCAATACCTCCAGCATTGTCACTAATGGGACCATATGCATCAATGGTCACACTAGTAGCAATGGTGGTCCAACATTCCAAGAGCTGCCACTGCAATGCCATACAAGGCAGCAAGGCTAAAGTTGACAAAAATGCTGACATCAGTAGCCTCTTTGAAACAATTAACTTGTACATAAAGGCATACTGTGCAAACTCATATAGACCTCGGTATAGAGAAAAACCAAGGATATTCTCCATCACTAAAACCCAGTCTCTTGAGAAGCTTGTATTGTCAACAAAAAATTGAAATAGAAAGCCTCCCAGGAGTCCTGTGTTAAGTACCTATGTCTTCCGCTCCTAACAGGCCGGTCTTTTGGGTAGTATTGGCTAGGTGCTCAACATTAGGTATCAGAGCATGCGCTACATCATGAGTTCGAATCCCCGCGGCGTGAGTCCTGAGTGGAGGGGGCGACCTGGTAGAAACTAGAGTGGGTCGTCGTTAGATTGTGGCCGCCGTGGTCATCGGCTCATGAAGGTGGGTGTGATGTTATGGTCCTAGGTTAAGTACCTATGCTTTCAGCTCCTAACATGTTAGTCTTTTGGGTAGCATCGGCTAGGTACTCAACATCCTGATCCAAAGACCCACATATAGCCCATAACTTAAGTAGATTGTACCTTTGAGAAAACATTCACTGCCAGAAACCCAAACACAATATGCAATTTTTTTGAATTCTCTGTTCCTGATTGCATATCCTACTGTCGACGCCATTTCTCCCATTGTGGTCGCCATTTCCTTTTCTCCAGTTTTTTATCTGCTCTACAGTCAGGTAGAATAAGAGAAACCGCCGGCTGTCCAAGAAGTTTGGTAAGGAGCTTTGCTATTGCTTCATATAAGTTACAATATGAGGTACCCCTAAAGCTAATAGGGCTTTCGAACTTCAATCTCTAATTATTTTGGAAAGCAGAGTCGAAGTCCAAGTCCTGAATGATGGAGACCTCACAGAGGATTCTTGGAACCATGGTGATCTCATCCAGGATCTTCTTTCCAATGACCTTGACGGGTAATGCAGTGCCATCAATGACGGACTTGGCGTAATAAACCTTGGCGAAGGGTCCCTGGCCAATGAGCCTGCCAAGCTTGTATTTTCTGAAAACATTGGGTGTGCAAGCGTCGAGGACATTACGGTCTCTAGGGGTCACAAAATCAATCGACCCCAAGGAAAGTCCTGTGTCCCGAGGCTCTTCATCTCTGCTCTTGCTCTCAAGCTCACTTCGGATTCTCCTTCCGCCACTATAAAAATTTCCACTTCGAAATGAAAATCTTTGGATTTGTTTTACCTTCCTGTTCGTATAAACTGCTAACGACGAACAATTGAAACTACTAGGTAGAAGATTTTTATACCTCATGACGAAGGAGTGCCTGGCTTGTTTCAGTGAGCAGTAGCAAGTCGTGGCCAAAATTTAGCATGGGGTTCCTCTGCTAAAAAATTTCTAGTCTCAATTTTTGGAAGAAGGTTAGGTTTTCATGAACAGGGGAGATTTGAGGTCGAACCCAAATCTGGCAGTTCTGATGCGATTTGAGGTCGAACGATGGGCAGCAATTGTTAATCTTCTAGAGCGGTGACCTTTCCCTCTGAGGCCTTAACGTGATGCTTCTCAATTTCTAGCAATGTCTCAAACATTATATTGGAAGACTCATCCATCCCATTTCGCACTGCTGAAACCCATGTGTGTATTTCTCCCAATAGATCGAGTATGGCAAACCATTTTTCTCGGGACAAAGCATTGCTCATTGTGTTCCCGCTCTGATACCATGTTGTTAAGATCCCGAATCTAACAAAGCTATTCGTAGGGAAGAAGAAGAGAAGAAAAGAAAATCAAGGCAAAGGGAAACTTGAAAACCCTAGGTTCATTAAGGAGAACGCACACACCCTAGCTCGTTTAGGAGAACTCAAAACCCTTTGTTTGACCTAAATTCAGACTTGTCTCTTTTCCATTCCTTACACCCCTAAATAGAGATCATGTCAAAAAGGTTCAAGAGAAAATTATAGATTTTCCCCTCCACAACATTTAAAGTAAATAAAATTAATGACTAAGTAATTGACATAGCTTACTGACTAAGTAACTTAATGACTAAATAACTGACTCAGCCAAAGTAATTGACTCAGCCATGGCATCCTTGCATGAGTCAGCTTGCTATTGACTTCATAACAGAAGTTTGTAGAAAGGACTCTAGAGAATCATCGACATCTAATTCTACCTTAAGTGTCGATACTAGTGGCATGAACTTCGAGAGGAATTCCATCAAGGGCAATGGTAACAAGAAATCAAGGAATGGAAGAAGCAAGTCCACATTCGCAAGGAATGTGGAGTGCATGAATTTTAGCAAGTCAAGTCACATGTAGAAAAACTGCAGAGCAGCGAAGAAAATGAAAATAAAAACAAAAACAATGCTGTAAATTCGGTAACTAAATAAATACAAGATGTTTTACTCTTGTTGGTTGATAGCCCTATTGACTCTTGGGTGTTTGATTCAGGAATTTCTTTTCACACCACTGCACATTGTGAGATCATGGAGAATTATGTTGTTGGAGATCATGGGAAGCTATATCTTGCTAATGAAGAACCTTTGGATATTGTCAGTATTGGTAATGTCAGTTTGAGGATGTGAAACAGGACAGTGTGGAAAATTTACAAGGTGAGACATGTGCCAAAACCTATGCATAATTTGATTTCAGTAAGGGCAGCTTGACGATGAAGGTCATAATGTGACTTTTAATGGTGTTACCTGGAAAGTCACTAAGGGAGTCATGGTTGTTATACAAGGAGTTAAAACTGGAACTCTTTACTTCACTTCTAGTTGCAGAGACATGGTTGCAGTTGCTAATGCTCTTGCTAATTCTAACTTGTGGCATTATAGGCTCGATCACATGAGTGAGAAGGGAAAGAAAGTGCTTTAGTCCAAAGGGAAGCTACCAAGGTTGAAAACTGTAAATAATAGTATTTGTGAAGGTTGTATTTTTGGCAAGCAGAAAAGGGTTAGATTTTCTAAGGGTAGAAATGAGCAAAAGATAGTAAAATTGAAGTTGGTTCACACATATGTGTGGGGGCCTTCAACTGTTACTTCCCTTGATAGTTCTAACTACTATGTGACATTTATTGATGATGCAAGAAGAAAGACATGGGTTTATTTCCTAAAAAAGAAATTTGATGTCTTTGATACCTTCAAGAGATTAAAAGCAATAGTTGAGAATGAGATAGATTTGAAGGTGAAGTGTCTACAGTCAGATAATGGGGGAGAATACATAGATGATGATTTCAAGTGGTATTGTGCCGATAATGATACCAAGATGAAGAAGAACATTCCTGGAAAACCTCAAAAGAATTGTGTGGCTGAGAGGATGAACATAACTCAAAAAGAGCGTGCTAGGAGCATGAGATTACATTCAGGATTCCCAAAGATGTTCTGGTCTAAAGCTATTAGCATCGCTGCCTATTTGATCAACAGATGTCCCTTGTTGGAAGATGGGCTCAAGTTCACAAGATCAAGGCTAGTAAGTCCACACATCTAAGTGGTGGCATATGGGTAAAATAGGATGTTTTCCATAAAGATGGCATAAAGATGTAAATACATGTTCCTTTTATGTATCTTCTTTTATCATGTTGTAGCCCTAAGGACACTGTAAAGCTATAAATAAATGCATTGGCTAAGAGGACATTTCCAACGTTTCATAAAAAAAGGCTCTAAGAAGGAATTATAGTTGGAAAAAAGGCATCACAAACTTTTCCTCTTGATAAGTGTTTCCATGAAACATGAGGCAATAATGGTCCCCAGAGACATATTTTTACTGGAAATACTTTTCCAGCGTTTCTTGAAAAAAATGCACTAACCAAGACTAATAGTTGTATAATGTAATATGTTTAAGAAAAAAATTGTATTATCACAAAAAATTTCTGCAAAGAATTTTTAGCTTAAAAAGTGTTTTCAGTAAACATATGATCCCTGGAGATGTATTTTTACTACAAATAGTTTTCCACTATTTTCTTGAAAAAATCCACTAACAAGGCCTTATAGTTGTAGGAGGTAAGTTGTTTAAGATAAAATTGTCACATCATATAATTTTCCAAGTGTGAATTTTCAGCTAGAAAATTGTTTCCAGGAAACACGAGGCACTAATTTTCCTTGGAGACGTATTTTTTCTAGAAATAATTTTTCAGCATTTCCTAAAAAATACACTAACAATGCCTTATTGTTGTAGAAAGTAATTTGTTTTAAAAAAAGGCCACATCACAAAATTTTCCTTATAGAATTTTAAGCAAGAAAAGTGTTTGCAACAAAAATGAGGCACGAATGGTCCCTTGAGACGTACTTTTACAAGAAATACTTTCCCTATATTTCCTTAAAAAAGGTACTAACAAGGCCTTATAGTAGTAGAAATTAATTTGTTTAAGCAAAAATTTCCTTATGACAAGTTTTTCCTGGTAAGCATTTTCAGCTTGAAAATTGTTTCCTGGAAACATTAGCTACTAATGGCGCCTAGACATGTATTTTTACAAGAAATATTTTTCTCACATTTCCTTAAAAAAATGTCTTAACAAGGCCTTTTAGTTGTAGAAAGTAATTTGTTTCAACAAAAAATTCCTTACCACAATTTTCCTAGTAACAATTTACATCTTGAAAAGTAGTTTAAGGAAACATGAGGCACTATTGGTCCCTAGAGATGTATTTTTACTAGAAATTCATTTTCAATGTTTATTGAAAAAAAGGCACTAACAAGTCCTTATTGTTGTAGAAAGTAATTGGTTTGAGCAAATATTACCTTACCTCAAAATGTTCCTTGTAATAATTTTCAGCAAGAAAAGTGTTTCCAGGAAACATGAGGCACTAATGGTCCCTAGGCACTAATGGTCCTTAAAGTTTTAGAAAATAATATTTTTTAAAAAAACGTCTTACCATAAAATTTTCCTAGAATAATTTTTTTGCTAGTAAAGTGTTTCCAAGAAACATGAGGAAAAAATAGTCTCATGTGATGTATTTTTATTAGAAATAATTTTCCAATGTTTCCTGAAAAAAGGTAGTAACAAGGTGTTATAGTTGTAAAAAGTAATAGGTTTCAGCAAATATTGCCTTACCTCAAAATTTTCATTGTAAGAATTTTCAGGAAGAAAAATGTTTCTAGGAATCATGAGGCAATAATGGACTCTGGAGACGTATTTTTTCTACATATACTTTGCAACATTTCCTTAACAAATGCACCACCAAGGCCTTATAGTTGAAGAAATTAATTTGTTTAAAAAAATTCCTTACCATAAAAATATTCCTAGAATGATCTTTTTCTTATACATTATTTACAGGAAACATGAGGCACAAATTGTCACATGTGACGTATTTTTATTAGAAATAATTTTCCAATGTTTCCTGAAAAATGCCTCTAACAATACCTTACAGTTGTAAATTGTAATTTGATTCTAAAAAAATTGGCTCCAGAAAATTTTCCTAGTAAGAATTTTCTACTTGAATAGTATTTTCAAGAAACATGAGGCACTAATGGTCCCTGCAGAGTATTTTTACTAGAAATATTTTTTCCAAAGTTTCTTGTTAAAAGGCAAATACAAGGCAAAATAGTAGTAGCAAGTAATTTGTTATACCAAAAATTGCTTTCCAAAAAAAATCTCCTCTTAAGAATTTTCAGCTTGAAAAGTGTTTCCAGGAAATGTGAGCCACTAATGTTCTCTAGAGACTTATTTCTACTAAAAATACTTTACGTTTCCAGCAAAATGCATTAACAAGGCCTTATAGTTGTAGAAAGTAATGTTTCTTCATTAAACATTGCCAGACCACAAAATTTTCTTGGTAAGAATTTACATTTTGGAAAGTGGTTCAAGGAAACATGAGGCACTAATGGTCCCTGGAGATGTATTTTTACTTGAAATATATTTCCAATGTTTTCTGAAAAAAGGCACTAATATGGCGTTATAGTTATATAAAGTAATTTATTTAAGCTAAAATTGCCTTACCACAAAAATTTCTTGCAAAGAATTTTCAGCAAGAAAAGTGTTTCTAGGAAACATGAGGCATTAATGATCCCAAGAGATGCATTTTTACTAGAAATACTTTTCCAAAATTTCCTTAAAAAATGTACTAACAAGTTGTTATAGTTGTATAAAATAATATGTATCAGCAAAAATTGCCTCACCACAAAATTTTTTAGATAAGAGTTTTCAAATTGAAAAGTGTTTCCACCAAACATAAGGCATTAATGGTCCATGTAGAAATACATTTCCTACATGACAAGACATTATAGTTGTATAAAGTAATTTATCTTAGCAAAAATCGTAGAACTACAAAATTTTCCTGGTAGCTTAAAAAGTGTTTCCAGGAAACATGAGGCACTAATGGAATCTGAAGAAGTATTTTTACTAAAAATACTTTTTGCAATGTTTCCTTAACAAATGCACTAGCAAGGCCTTATAGTTTTAGAAAGTATTTTTTTTAAAAACACGCATTACAATAAAATTTTCCTAGATTGATTTTTTCGCTTGTAAAGTGTTTCCAAGAAACACAAGGCACATATAGTCTCCTGTGATTTATTTTTATTAGAAATACTTTTCCAATGTTTCCTAAAAAAGGGCACTATCAAGGTGTTATATTTGTAGAAAGTAATTGGTTTTAGCACATATTGCTTCACCACAAAATTTTCCTTATAAGAATTTTCATCAAGAAAAATGTTTCCAGGAATCAGGAGGAACTAATGGTCTTTGGAGACGTATTTTTACTACAAATACTTGTGCAATTTTTCCTTAACAAATGCACCACCAAGGCCTTATTTGTTCAAAAAAATGCCTTACCATAAAAATATTCCTAGAATGATTTTTTTATTATAAATTGTTTAAGGGAAACATGAGGCACAAATTGTCACATGTGATGTATTTTTATAAGAAATACTTTTCAAATGTTTCCTAAAAAATGCCTCTAACAATACCTTATAGTTGTAAAAAGTAATTTGGTTCTGAAAAATTGCCTCTCTAGAAAAATTTCTTGGTAAGAATTTTCTGCTTGAAAAGTGTTTCCAAGAAACATGAGGCACTAATTTTCCCTAGAGACGTATTTTCACTAAAAATAGTTTTCCAACGTTTCCAGAAAAATGCATTAACAAGGCCTTATAGTTCGAGAAAGTAATTTTTATTCATTAAACATTGTCTAACCACAAAATTTTCTTAGTAAGAATTTAAATTTTGGAAAATGGTTCAAGGAAACATGAGGCACTTATGGTTCCTAGAGATGTATTTTGTTATGGAATCCATAGTAGGACGAGTCATCCAGAGGTGATGTGGAGGAGTTGGTGATTCAGTGGAACAACCAAGTACCGTAGGATTATATGTCTATTTTATTTCATAAGTCGTTAGCATGTATATGTCTATTTTATTTCATAAGTCGTTAGCATGTAAGCCACAATGATAGGATTGTAAAAACATTCAATTGGGCCCTTAGCATGAATTGCTTTAAGGGAGCTCACGAAATGAAATGAGGCAAGAATGATTTCAACCTAACCAGGATCAACGTTCTCCTCTAAGGAACCCAAGATTGGTGTTCTCCTTGATGAACCCAAGGTTCAGGCATCCCTTCGATGAGTCTGACTCCACATCTCCAATCCTTCCTTCATTCCCTCCCATTCTCGGCAACATAGGTCAACCAGGTAAGTATGTTAGGCCTGGTTCATCCCCTATTCCCCTTGGCGATCCTTCCCTTTTTCGAGTGACGAGGTCTGTGGTCAGGGACCACAACACATTGGTATCAGAGCAGGTAAATATGGGGGAGTCTTAGACCCATGAGGATTTGCTGGCAAGAGTCATGTAAATGGTTTACACCAGACCGGAGGAGACCGAGGGCCGACTAGCAGCATTGCTAGATAGCCGACTCTCTCAAGTATACGAGATGATTTCAGGAAAAACACCAACGCCGAGAGAGGGGGAGAAGGCACCTTCAAATGGACAAGGTGCACATCACATTGGACGCACATAACACACCGGAATTTCAGTCCAAGCAGTGGGGTGGTCCCAAGGTACACTAAACTCTATTTTCCGGTTTACAATGGGGTTGACGGCCCTTTAATTTGCTTATATCGCTGTGAAATTTTTTTTACAATCAACGAACGGCTGAAATAGACAAAGTTGGCTTGGCCGCATTCCACATGCTCGATGAAGTGAAACTATGGGGCCATCAACTTGAGTTGGAACATCCTGACATAGAATGGGATGAATTTAAAGAATTGTGCACCATACGGTTTGGGTCCCCTACTCAAAGCAATCCTTTGGGCGATTTAGTACTGTTACGATAGACGGGTAGCGTTGTCCAATACCAAAAGCAATTTCAAGAGAAATTAGCACCAGCTAGCAAAGTGGTACGAGTGGACCAACATGTCAGCTTGTTCACGGCTGGCCTCACTGAGTCCCTCCATTTGGAAGTGGAACTACTTGGGCCTACGGATTTGACTAGGGCAATGAATTTGGCTGGAGCCTGTAAACCAAACAGAAATTTGAAACTCGAAGACCTATCTGGCAAGGGGGAAAGAACAACTCGGCAGTGCCTACCATAGCACCACCGTGGCGAAGTAATACTGCTACCACTACTTCTATAACACCTAAACCTCCTCCATCCACTCTAGCATTCATCTGGAAATTAAACCGGTCTGAAATGGAAGAACATAGATCAAAGGGGTTATGTTATAATTGTGATGAGCTATACACATTCGGCCACCAGTGTAAGAAACTATTCTGGTTAGAAGTGAAGGATGAGGAAGAAGCAAAAAGTTCAGAAGTAGAGCAGCTCGAGGTCGAAGAGCCCGCCATTTCTTTGCACACGATCACAGGCCTCCAGTCTACCACAACCATGCAAGTTTGTGCCTTAGTCAATGAGGAACCCCTTTTAAGTCTTGTGGACTCCGGCAGCACTCATAATTTATTGAGTTTCACAGCTGCCAAGTTTTTAAAGCTTCCAATTCAACTGTGGCCTGTAGCTTCAGTCTTTGTTGCAAATGGGGAAAAGGTGCCTAGTTATGGGATCAACAAGGAAGTCAGGTTTACCATTGATAATCATCAATTTTCTGTGGAGTTTTTTATCATCCCACTGGCAGGATTCGATATGGTTTTGGGGGTTAAGTGGCTCCAAACATTGGGGCCCATCTAGTGGGACTTTTCAGCATTGATGATTAGCTTTGAAGTTGGCAACAACAAGGTTACACTACTAGGAGGACGTAAAACTGAGGTGTCAGTGCATCTACATGGACTTCAGCAACACACCCCGGTGGACAGCAATTTAGACAACTTGTTGGATCACTTCCAGGACTTATTTCTGGAACCTATTACTCTACCGCCATTGAGACATTGTGACCATTGGATCACTTTGAAGGCTGGGTCCGAAGTGGTGGTTGTGAGACCATATAGGTACCCCCACCTCCAAAAGGATGAAATTGAACATCAATGCCGAAACATGCTCGAATGGGTCTCATCCGGCCGAGTAAGTCCCCTTTCTCCTCGCTAGTTTTATTGGTAAAGAAAAATGACAGTACTAGGCGCTTTTGTGTGGACTACCGTGAGTTAAATGCCAAGACCATTAAGGACAAGTTCCCTATTCCAGTTGTGGATGAGTTATGAGATGAATTGCATTGAGAAATTTTTTTCATAAAGTTAGACTTGCGCTCGGGGTATCACCTAGTCAGAATGTACCCTCTGGATATAGAGAAGACCACATTCCGTACTCACCATGGTCACTTTGAGTTCATCGTCATGCCTTTCGGTTTGTCCAACGTCCCTTCTACATTTTAGGCACTAATGAATGAGGTATTTAATGACTATCTCTGAAAATTTGTGTTAGTGTTCTTCGATGACATTTTGATCTACAACAAGTCTTGGACTCACCATTTAAGAGACTTACGTTTGGTGTTCCAACTTCTTCGGACACATCATTTATAATTAAAACGTTCCAAGTGCTCATTTGGTACCAATCAGGTGCCCTATCTGGTCATGTTATTACAGCCACAGGGGAAACAGTGGATCCGGAAAAGATTGAAGCAATTGTGCATTGGCCACCACCGTGCCATATTTCAGCATTGAGAGGATTTCCGGGCTTAGCCGGATATTACAGGAAGTTTATCCACAACTATGCACCACTAGCTGCTCCTCTATCCAATCTTCTCCGCAGCAATGCCTTCCACTGGAATGATAGCACTGAAAATCATTCCAAGCACTCAAGCAAGCTCTAGCATCAGCTTTGGTACAGCAATTAGCAGATTTCGAAGATCTGGTAGAATGTGATGCCTCAGGAGGCGGGCAGTGCTTCAACAATCCCAACACCCTATTGCCTATTTCAGCCGTCAACTCTCACTTCACCATCATAAGCTACCAGCCTATGAATGGGAACTCATTGGCCTAGCCAAGGTCGTCAGCCATTGGAGACCATATTTATGGGGATGTTTTTTTCTTATCCGCACAGACCACTACAGTTTGAAGTTTCTGTTTGATCAACGCATATCAACTTCTCCCCAACAGCGCTGGCTTAGCAAGTTAATTGGCTTTGATTTTTAGGTGGAACATAAAGCGGGTGTTGAATTTATGGAAAAGTGAAACACTTCATTGACATCAATAACTTGTTTTAATCAGAGTACATGAACTTCTATTTATAATAGAGGAAGGTAGTAGAGTCCAATTACAATAAAATTACCCTTGTCCCAATTACACCCAAACTCTAACACTTACAGATAAGTCCTAACACAATTAAATAACTCAATATTGATCAAAGACAAACATAACTCAAACTAAAACTCTTCTTCGTCGTGACCCTAAGATAAATATACTTTTGTGAGTCGTTCTTGATCTTCCAACTGATGTGATAAGGATGCCAACTCATGGTAATCATTGTGGGTCCTACTTCTTATGAGCTTGGGCTCATCTTGTGGGCCTTCCTTGGTCATGTGGGCTTGAGCTTATCTTTCAACACTCCCCCTCAAGCTGGGGGTGAGAGAACAACATGAACTCCCAACTTGCTGCAAATGATGTATAGAATATTTTTTTATAAAATGACACATCTTCCAATATGCTTTCATCTTCCAATACTCCCCCTCACGCTATTGCGTCCTTTATTGAAGCCTTACGGAAATCACTCCTAGCCGGTAAGCATTGCTTCATACTCCAGTCCTAATGCTGGATGTAGGACACACTCCACTTCTATCAGTAGTGTGTATAGCGGCATTGCTCTGAAGTGTCCACCACCATGTCCCTCCACAGGACAACGACTCTCAAGTGGTAGGAGACATAAAAGCCATTACAAGGGGGGGGGGGGGGGGGGGGGGGGGGGATGGATAACATAGATGTAATTTTAAGTTCCTCCGTCATGGACTTTCAACCACAAATAATTTTGATCTTTTTGATGGGGATGAAGTTCCTCCGTCATGGATTTCCAGCCACAAATAATTTTGATCTTTTTGACGGGGATGAAGTTCCTCCGTCATGGATTCCCAACCACTAATAATTTTCATCTTTTTGACGGGGTAAAATAAATGATGACATGAGGCCACCTCTTCTTCTATAATAATGTCACCAAAGAGACATAATAGCTGCATTTGAATATAACACGACCATCTTCCAACACATATAACACGAACCAAATAATAAACTTTGTAAAAGAACCCATAAAATAATCTAATATAAATTTTTTTTCTTAGATGCACCAGCTTCATCTTTTGTGCTCCCCCTTTCTTGAATATTTTGGCCACATAAACTCATCCACAACATATGAAATAAAATACCTCTTTCTTGTACTTCTTCTACTTCTCCCCCTCAAGCTGGGAGGTAATGGCAGTGATCCTAGCTTGAACCAAATATCATAGATGTAGAAATAAACCCATATAACATAGATGCATAGATAAGCCCTCAAACCAGGGATAAGTGAGATATTTTTCTGATATATCAACTCAAAAAGTGAGGCAAAACAATGGGTTCATGAACCTCTGATACCATGTTGAATTTATGGAAAAGTGAAATACTTCATTGACATCAATAACTTGTTGTAATTAGAGTACATGAACCTCTATTTATAATAGAGGAGGTAGTAGAGTCCAATTACAATAAAACTACCCTTGTCCCAATTACACCCAAACTCTAACACTTAAAGATAAGTCCTAACACAATTAAATAACTCAATATTGATAAAAGACAAACATAACTCAAACTAAAACTCTTCTTGGTCATGAACCTAAGATAAAGATACTTTTGTTAGTCCTTGATCTTCCAACTGATGTGATAAGGATGCCAGCTCATGGTAATCATTGTGGGTCCTTCTTCTTATGGGCTTGGGCCCATCTTGTGGGCCTTCCTTGGTCATGTGGTCCATCTTATAATAATCTTAGATGTGTGGGCCTTCCTTGGTCGTATGGGCTTGAGCTTATCTTTCAACAGTGGGTACTCTGAATAAAGCTATTGATGCCCTCTCCCGTCGTTCCAAAGACCAACTGCATTTGGCTGCCATCAGTCACCCCACTTCTATCTTACTAGATTCCATCAGAGAGGAACACCAGCACACACCAAATTTATAGGAGTTGTCACAGCAGATTGTTGCAGGCACTAAGTCAGCCCACTGGTCCGTTCATGACCACATCATTCTCTATAAAAAGCATATCTAGCATCCACTTCACCATTGGTAGCACTGGCTGCCTCATCTTATCATGACAACAAGCATAAAGGGCTGCAGAAAACTCTTCAGTGCATCCGGGAATATTTTTATTGGCCAGGGATGAAATCCACAGTTGCAACGTATGTGGCTGAGTGTCTAGTGTGTCAACGGAACAAAGCTGATCATTTGAGTCCAGCTGGCATCTTACAACCACTCAATCTTCCCACACAGGAAGGGCTTCCGAAAACTTCGAGCAAATCTGTTCTCTTGGTGGTGGTAGACCATTTTTCTAAATATGCACACTTTATTCCTATGGAGCATCCCTATATAGCAGCCACTGTAGCCCAAGTTTTCTTTTCCAACATTGTCCGCCTCCACGGTATTCCGGAATCCATCGTCAGTGATCGAGATGTGGTATTTACTAGTATCTTTTGGAAGGACATTTTCAAGTTTTGTGGTACCAAACTCAAATACTCCTCTGCATATCACCCTCAAACAGACGGCCAGACTGAGGTGGTCAACCGCAACATTGAGATGTACTTGTGGTGTTTTTTGGGGGACAATCCTAAAAAGTGGGTAGATTGCCTTCCTTAGGCGGAGTACTGCTACAACACTTCTTTCCACACGGCTTTACATGCAGCACAATTGAAAATACTATATGGCAGGGATCCTCCTCGCTTGCTCTCCTATGCTCGTGGAACTACCAGAGTGGATGCAGTGGACCAAGCTCTTATAACTCGTGGTCAATTGTTGGAATTCACTGTCCAACACCTTCGAACAACTCAAGCCCGCATGAAGCACTATTATGATCAGGGACACCGCGATATTCAGTACAATTCGGATGACTTTGTATGGCTCCACCGTCAACCTTACCGTCAAAATTCTATTGAAGGCACTCATCACAAGCTTTCTCCAAAATATTTTGGCCCCTTCAAAATTATCCAGCGTACTGGGCAGGTTGCATATAAGCTACAAATTCCTCCAGAGTTCAAGCTACACAATGTCTTTCATGTCTCCTTACTCAAGCCACTCAAGGGTCCCGCCCCCAATCTATTCCCGCCTTACCACCAATTGAAGACGGTAAAGTTTCTCTCACTCCTGCCAAAATATTAAGTGCTCGGCTGAATCATGAGCGCAGAGAAGTCCTAGTCCAGTGGACACACACAGATGCCACAAAACCCACTTGGGAAGACCTAGATGTTTTCTAGCATGTCTACCCTACGTTCGAGCTTGCGGACAAGCTCTTTCTCCAAGGGGGGGGGGGGGGGGGGGGAGTGATGTTATGGACTCCATAGCAGGACGAGTCATCCAGAGGCGATGCGGGTGAGTTGGTGACTCAGTGGAACAGCCAAGTACTATAGGATTATATTTCTATTTTATTTCATAAGTCGTTAGCATGTATATGTCTATTTTATTTCATAAGTCGTTAGCATGTAAGCCACAATGGCAGGATTGTAAAAACATTCAATTGGGCCCTTAGCGTGAATTTCTTTAAAGGAGCTCAAGAAATGAAATTAGGCAAGAATGATTTCAACCTAACCAGGATCGGGATTCTTCTCTAAGGAACCCAGGATTGGCGTTCTCCTTGACGAACCCAAGGTTCAGGCATCCCTTCGACGAGTCTGACTCCACATCTCCAATCCTTCCTTCATTCCCTCCCATTCTCGGCATCATAGGTCGACCAGGAAAGTCCGTTAGGGTGGTTCATCCCCTGTTCCCCTTGGCGATCCTTCCCTTCGTCAAGTGACGAGGTCTATGGTTAGGACCACAACATATTTTTACATGAAATACATTTCCAGTGTTTCCTAAAAAAAGGTACTAACATGGCGTTATAGTTGTAGAAAGTAATTTGTTTCAACTAAAATTGCCTTACCACAAAATTTTCTTGCAAAGAATTTTCAGCTAGAAAAGTGTTTCTAGGAAACATGAGGCATTAATGATCCCAAGAGATGCACTTTTTACTAGAAATATTTTTCCAAAATTTCTTGAAAAAAATGCACTAACAAGTTTTTATAGTTATATAAAGTAATATGTTTCAGCAAAAATTGCATCACCACAAAATTTTCCTAATAAAAGTTTTCAACTTGAAAAGTGTTTCCACCAAAGACAAGGCATTAATGGTCCCTGGAGACATATTTTTACTACAAATATTTTTCCATGGTTTTCCTTGAAAAAAATACACTAACAAACCCTTATAGTTGTAGAAAGAAATTTGTTGCAAGAACACGACCTTATAGTTGTAGAATGTAATTTGCTTCAACAAAAATTGTCTTAAATTTTTTTTTCCTAGAAAACATTTACACCTTGAAAAGTGGTTCCAAGAAACATGAGGCACTAATGGGTCCATGGAGATGTGTTTTTTTGGAAATACATTTCCAATGTTTCCTAAAAAAAGGCTTTAAGAAGGAGTTATAGTTGTAGAAAGTAATTTATTTTAACAAATATTGCCTTACCACCAAATTTTCCTGATATGAATTTTCAACAAGAAATTTTTTTCTAGGAAACATGAGGCACTAATGGTCTCTGGAGATACATTTTTACTAAAAATAGTTTGCTAACATTTCCCCCAAAAAAAAAAAAATGTACCAACAAGGCCTCTATTTGTTTCAGCAAATATTGCCTTCTACAAAGTTTTCCTGGTAAGAATTTTCTGATAGAAAAGTGTTTCCTGGAAACATGAGGCACTAATGGTTCCTAAAGATGTATTTTTACTAGGAATAAATTTTGAAAGTTTTTAAAAAATGCACTAACAAGACCTTCTAGTTGTAGAAAGAAATTTGTTACGCAAAAAATTGCAACATTAAAAAAAAATCTTCGTAAAAATTTTTTATCTTGAAAGTTGTTTCTAGGAAACATGAGGAACTAATGATCCCTATAGATGTGTATTTACTAGAAATACTTTTCCAACGTTTCCAGAAAACTGCACTAGCAAGGTCTTATAGTTGTAGATAGTAATTATTTTAGCAAAAATAGCCTTACCACAATTTTTTGAGTAACATTTTTAATCTTGAAAAGTGTTTTCAGTAAACTTGCGGCACAAATGGTCTTTAGATACATATTTTTGAAAGAAATATATTACCAGTATTTTCGGAAAAAAATGCACTAACAAGGTCATATAGTTGAGGAAAGTAATATGTTTCAGCAAAAATGCCTTACCACCAATTTTTTTGGAAAAATATTTCAATGAGAAAAGTGTTTCCAGGAAACAAGAGGCACTAATGGTCCCTAGAGATGTATATTTACTTGAAATGCTTTTCCAATGGTTCCTGAAATATTGCACTAACAAGGACTTATAGTAGCAGAATGTAATTTGTTTTAGCAAAAATTGCCTCTCCACAAATTTTTTTTGGTAAGTATTTTCTACGAGAAAAGTGTTTCTTAGAAACATGAGGCACTAATGGTCCCTGGAGACATATTTTTACTAAAACTTTTTCCAATGGTTCCTGAAATATTGTAGTAACTAGGACTTAGAGTAGTAGAATGTAACTTCTTTCACCCAAAATTGCCTCTTCAAAAAAATATCTTGGTAGTATTTTTTTGCTTGAAAAATGTTTCCTAGAAACAAGAGGCACTAATAGTCTCTATAGACTAATTTTTAGTAGAAATACTTTCCCAACATTTAAGAAAAGAATGCATTAGCAAAGCCAAATAGTTGTAGAAAGTAATTTGATTCAGCAAAAATATCTTAACACAATTTTTGTGGGATGAAATTTTCAGCTTGAAAAGTGTTTCCAAAAAACATGGGAAACTAATGGACCTTGGAGATGTATTTTTACTATAAATAAATTTCCAATATTTCCTAAAAATGCAGTAACAAGGCTTTATAGTTGTAAAAGGTTATTTGATTAAGCAAAAAATGTCTCACCATAAAAAATTTCTAGTAAGCATTTTTTTCTTGAAAAGAGTTTCCCAACAACTTGAGACACTAATGGTCCCTGAAGCTGTATTTTTACTAGAAATACTTTTGCAACATTTCCTTTAAAAAAGGCAATAAAAAGGCCTTATAGTTCTAGCAAGTAAATGTTTCAGCAAAAATTGCCACACCATAAAATTTTCCTCGTAAGAATTTTCAGCTAGAAAGATGTTTCCAGGAAACATGAGGCACTAATAGTCCTTGGAGACGTATTTTCACTATAAATACTTTTTCAATGTCTCCTAAAAAATGCAGTAACATGGCCATTTAGTTGTAGGATGTATTTTGTTTCTGCGAAATATAGTTCTCCACAAAATTGTCCTTGTAAGAATTTTCAGCTAGAAAAGTGTTCCAAGAAACATGAAGCACTAATGGTCTTTGGATATGTATTATTATTAGAAACACTTTTCTAACGTTTGTTGGAAAAAAGAGAACTAACAAAGGCCTCATAGTTGTAGAAAGTAATTTGTTTCTACAAATATTGTCATACCACAAAATTTTCCAAGTAAGAATTTTCAGTTCGAAAAGTGTTTCTGGGAAATATGAGGTCTATGGGTCCCTAGAGACATATTTTTACAAGAAAAACATTTCCATATTTTCCTGATAAAATGCATAAACAAGGCCTTATGGTCATAGAAAGTAATTTGCTTCAGAAAAAAAAAATTCTACAATTATTTCTTGGTAAGAATTTACAGCTAGAAAAGTGTCTAGGAAACATGAGGCACTAATGGTCCCTGGAGACGTATTTTTTCAAGAAATTCTTTGACAATGTTTCTTGAAAAATGGAACTAATAGTCCCTATAGACATATTTTTACTAGAAATACTTTTCTAATGTTTCCCTAAGAAATATACTAACAAGGCCTTATAGTTGTAAGAAGTAATTTGTTTCATCAAAAATTGCCTAACCACAAAATTTTCCTGGTAAGAATTTTCAGCTTGAAAAGTGTTTCCTCAAAACATGAGGCACTAATGGTCATTGGAGACGTATTTTTTTACTACAAATAGTTTTCCAACATTTCTTTAAAAATGCACTAACAAGATGTTATAGATGTAGAAAGTAATTTTGTTTTAGAAAAAAAGCCTTGCCACAAATTTTTCCTGGTAAGAATTTTCAAGTAAAAAAGTGTTTCCAGGAAACATGTGGCACTAATGGTCCAAGAAGATGATTTTTTAATGGAAAACAATTTCCAATTTTTCCTAAAAAAATGCATTATCAAAGCCTAATAGATGTAGAAAGTACGTTGTTTCAGAAAAAAATGCCTCACCACAAAATTTTCTTTAAAAGAATTTTGAGCTAGATAAGTATTTCCATGAAACATTGGGGACTAATGGTCCCTAGAGACACATTTTTACAAGAAATATTTTTCCAAATATTGCTTAAAAAATGCCCTAACTAGGCCTTATATTATTAAAAAGTAATTTGTTTCAACAAAAAATGCCTGACTAAAAAAATATCCTTGTAGGAATTTTTAGGTAGAAAAGTGTTTCCAAGAAACATGTGGCACTAATGGTCTCTAAAGATGTATTTTGACCAGAAATACTTTTCCAACGTTTCCTAAAAAACTGCACTAACAAGGCCTTATAGTTATAAGAAATTTATTTCATTCACCAAAAATTGCCTTACGACAAAAATTTCTTGTTGGGAATTTTTAACAAGAAAAGTGTTTTAGGTAAGAAGAAGCACTAATGGTCCATGTAGTTTTATTTTTAAAATAAATATATTGCCAACTTTTTTTTGAAATTGTTTACTAAAAAAACCTTATAGTTGTTGAAAGAAATTTGTTTCAGCAAAAAATGCATTACCACTAAATTTTCCCTGTAAGAATTTTCAGCTAGAAAAGTGTTTCAAGAAAACATGAGGCAGCAATCATCCATGGAGACTTATTTTTACTAGAAATACATTTTAAACATTTAGCGAAAAATGCACTAACAAGGCCGTATAGTTGTAGAATAATTTGTTTTCGCAAAAATTGCCTTACCACAAAATTTTCTCGGTAAGAATTTAAATTTGAGTAGTGTTTCAAGGAAACATGATGCACTAATGGTCCCTACAAAAGTATTTTTGCAAGAAATAATTTTTCATTATTTCCTGAAAAAATGCACTAACAAGGCCGTACTATTGTAAAAAGTAATTTGTTTAACCAAAAATTTCTTTACCAAAAAATTTTCCTAGAAAGAATTTTCAGCGAGAAAGTGTTTCTCGGAAACAAGAGGCACTAATGGTCACTTGAGATGTATTTTTACTAGAAGTACTTTTCCAACATTTTTCATAAAAGTACACAAACAAGGCCTTATAGTGGTAGAATGTAATTTGGTTCAACAAAAATTATTATTCCAAAAAAATTTCTTGGTAATAATTTTCTTCTAGAAAAGTGTTTCTAGGAAACAGGAGGCACTAATGGTCCCTAGAGACATATTTGTATGACTCTTGATCGTAGAATGTAATTTGTTTCAGTAAAAATTGCCTGAACACAAAATTTTCCAGCTAAGAAATATTAGTTAGAAAAATGTTTCCAAGAAACATGAGGCATTAATGGTCTCAATTGATGTATTTTGTCTAGAAATATTTTTCCAACGTATTCTAAAATGCACAAATAAGGCCTTATAGTTGTAGAAAGCAATTTGGTTCAACAAAAAATGCCTGACCATAAAATTTACCTGGAATGAATTTTTAGAATGAAAAGTGTTCAGAGGAAACATGAGGCACTAATCGTCCCTAGGGATGAATTTTACATGAAAAATATTTCCAACATTTTCTGAAAAAATTCTATACAACGGCATCATAGTTTTAGAAAATAATTTGTTTAAAAAATTGTCTTACCACAAAATTTTCTTGGTAAGAATGTTCAACTAGAAAAGTGTTTCCAGGAAACATGAAGCACAAAAAGTCCCTAGAGACATATTCCTACTAGAAATATTTTGCCAATGATTTCAAAAAAAGCAACTAACAAGGCATTATAGTTTTAGAAAGTAATTTATTTTATCAAAAATTGCTTGACCACAAAATTTTTCAGGTAAGAATTTTCAACTAGAAAAGTGCTCCCAAGAACAATGAAGTACTAATGATCCTTAAAGATGTATTTTTAATAGAAATACTTTTCCAACATTTCCTAAAAAAGGCACTAAAAAGGCCTTATAGTTGTTGAAAGAATTTGTTTCACCAAAATATCCCTAACCACAAAATTTTTGAGTAAGAATTTTCAGCTAGAAAAGTGTTTGCGTAAAACATCATGCACAAACAGTCTTTATTAGAAATAACTAGAAATAACTAGTTATTTTTTACTAGAAATAACTTTCCAACATTTCCTAGAAAAATGAAATGATAAGGCCTTATAGTAGTAGAAAGTAATTTGTTTTAGAAAAAAATGCCCCACCACAAAATTTTCTTAGTAATAATTTTTCAACTAAAAAAGTGTTTCCAAGAAACTTGAGGCACTAATTCCCTTGAAGAAGTATTTTTTACTATAAATACATTTCCAACATTTCCTAAAAAAAATACAAAAACAAGGCTTTATAGTTGAAGAAAGTAATTTGTATCACCAAAAATTGCTTTTCCACAAAATCTTTCTGGTAAGAATTTTTTTCTCAAAAAGTGTTTCCAAGAAACTTGAGGCACTAATGGTCCATGGAGATGTATTTTTATACAAAATACTTTTCCAAAGATTCCTAAAAAATGCATGAACCAGGCCTTATAGTGGTGGAAAGTAATTTGTTTTAGCAAAAAATACCCTAGCACTAAATTTTCCAGGTAAGAATGTTCTACTAGAAAAGTGTTTCCAGGAAACATGAGGCACTAATAGTCCCAAGAGATGTATTTTTACAAGAAAAACATTTCCAACATGCTTGAAAAAAGGCACTAGTAAGGCCTAATAGTTGTAGAAATTAATTTGTTTCAACAAAAATTGCTGTACCACAAAATTTTCTTGGTATAAATTTTTTGCTGGAAAATTGTTTCCAGGAAAAAGAGGCACTAATGGTTTTTAGCGATATATTTTTACTGGAGACCCTTTTCCATCGTTTCCTGCAAAAAATGCACTAACGAGGCCTTATAGTTCTAGAAAGTAATTTGTTTAAGCAAAAATTGCCAGACCAAAAAAATTTCCTGGTAAGAATTTTTAGCTAGAAAAGTGTTTTAAGAAAACATGAGCCAGTAATGGTCCATGGAGACATTTTTTACCAGAAATAGTTTTCAACATTTCCTAGAAAATGGCATTAACATGCCACCAAACTTTCCTCGTAAGAATTTTTTGCAAGAAAAGTGTTTCTAGGAAATATGAGGCACTAATGGTCCTTAAGACGTATTTTTATTTTTAAAATAAATACTTGTCCAACATTTTTTGAAAAAAAATTGCTAACATGGCCTTATAGTTGAAGAACGTAATTTGATTCAGCAAAAAATGCCTTACCACAAAATTTTCATGGTAAGAACTTTCACCTAGAAAAGTGTTTCCAGGAAACATGAGGCACTAATGGTTTCCATAGATGTTTCTTTAGTAGACATATTGGCCAAATTTTCCTAAAAATAGACACTGACTAGGCCTTATAGATGCAGAAGGTAAGTTATTTTAGAAAAAATTGTCTTACCCCAAAATTTTCAAGGGAAGAATTTTCAGCTAGAAAAGTGTTTCCAAGAAACATGAGGCACTAATGGTCCCATGAGTGGTATTTTTACTAGAAATACTTTTCCAAGTTTCCTGAAAAAAATGCACTAACAAGGCCTTATAGTTGTAGAAAGTAATTGGTTTCAGCAAAACATGTCTGACTAGAAAATTTTCCTCATAATACTTTTTTGCTGGAAAAGTGTTTCCAAGTAACTTGAGGCACTAATTATATCTACTGATGTATTTTTACCAGAAATACTTTTCCAACATTTCCTTAAAAAATACATACATAAGGCCTTCTAGTAGTGGAATGTAATTTCTTTAAAAAAAAAGCCTTACCACAAAAGTGTTTCCAAGAAACATGAAGCACTAATGGTCCCTTGACACGTATTTTTACTAGAAATACTTTTGCTAATGTTTCCTAAAAAAAAGTCACTTTCAAGGCCTTATTATTTTAGAAACAAATTTGTTTCAACACCTATGGATCCAAACCTTTTAAAGTGAATAACATTAAATGCTCAAGAGAACGTGCGGTGGGATATTTACTCGAGTCAAACAAACCATTATTTCGCCCATTTCCAAAAAGCTAACAAAATGATTGCAGAACCTGATAAATAAAATAAAAAATGAGTTTAAAATCCCTAAAAATTACCGACACTTTTTGGAATTAACTCTACATTCGTGCATCGTGCATTTCCATTTTAGATGAATGTTTTTTTCTTAAATCTAACTTGTGTTTCACTTTCCCTTCATCTCGTAAACAAAAAAAAAAAAAAGATAAAAGGCAAATAGATCACAACAAAATGAAAATTTTAGAGTTGATGTATTGAAAGAATTTAAAGCAATAAACAAATGTAAGTAAGAAAATTTTATTCACACACCACAAATGAACATAAAAGTTTTGTTATCCAAGTTTGGGAAATTCCACTTATTCAATCAGATTAGCTCGAAATTTTATAAGAAGGAGATTTTTCTACACATGTTTTAAAAAATGGATATGCATTCTTGAAACATGTTAAAGATGCAAATGACCTATGGATCCAAATATTTTATAGAGAATAACATTAAATTCTCAAGTGAAGGTGCAGTGGGATATTTACTCGAGTCAAACAATCCACTATTTATCCCATTTTAAAATGCTGACCTAACTATAATAGATGATTGTAATGTGATTTATCATGCGTAACGGGCTATATTTTTATAAGGAATAACTTATGGATTGGGAGTCAACACTGATATAAAAATCCCCCACCACCCCCATTTCTCGATGATTGTTGAACCTGATATATAAAAACTAAAAAGAGTTTACAATCCCTAAAAATTTCAGAAACTTTTTGTAATTAATTATCTCTACATTTTTGCATTCTGTATTTCCATTTTAGATGCATACTTTTTTCTTAAATCAAAACTGGAGTTTTCACTTCCCTTCATCTCGTCTACAAAAAAGGAGATAAAAGGCAAATAGATCACAAAAAAATGAAAATTTTAGAGTTGATGTATTGAAAGAATTTAAAGCAATAATAAAATGTAAGTAAAAAAAATTTATTCACACATCACAAATGAACATAAATGTTTTGTTATCCAAGTTTGGGAAATTCCACTTGTTCAATCATATTAGCTCAAACAACCCATTATTTTTCCCATTTACAAAAAGGTGACCTAACGATTATAGATGATTATAAAGTGATTTATCATGCATAACGAGCTATATTTTTGTTAGGAATAATTTATTGATAGGGAGTCAACACTCAGTGAAAAATCCCCCGCCTCCCCCTTTTCCTAACGATTGAAGAACTTGATATATAAAAACAAAAAATAGTTTACAATCCCAAAAAATTACAGACACTTTTTGGAATTATCTCTCTCTACATTAGTGCTTTGTGCATTTCCATTTTAGATGTTTATTTTTTTCTTAAATCAATACTTGAGTTTTCACTTTCCCTTCATCTCGTAAACAAAAAAAAGAGATAAAAGGAAAATAGATCACAACAAAATGAAAATTTTAAAGTTTAAGTATGGAAAAAATTTAAAGCAATAAAAAAATGTAAGTTAAGAAAATTTATTCACACGCCACAAATGAACACAAAAGTTTTGTTAACCAAGTTATGGAAATTCCAATAGTTCAACCCAATTAGCTCGGAATTTGATAAGAAAGAGATTTGTCTTCACGTGTTTTAAAAAATGGATATGCATGCTTCAAACTTGTGAAAGATGCAAATGACCTATGGATCCAAACCTTTTAAAGATAATAACATTAAATTCTAATTCTCAAATGAACATGCGGTGGAAAATTTACCCTAGTCGAACAATCCATTATTCCACCCATTTACCAAAAGCTAACCAAACGATCATAGATAATATTAAAGTGATTTATCATGCGTAACGGGCTATATTTTTGTAAGGAATGACTTATGGATTCGGAGTCAACATTCAATTGAAAATCCCCCGCCTCCCCCTTTTCCTGACGATTGAAGATCCTAATATATAAAAACTAAAAAGTGTTTAAAATTCCTAAAAATTACAAACACTTTTTGGAATTATCTCTCTCTACATTTGTGCATTTTTCTTTTCCATTTTAAATGTATACTTTTTTTTCTTAAATAGAAACCTGAGTTTTCACTTTCTCTTCATCTCGTAAACAAGAAAAAGAGATAAAAGCCAAATAGATCTTAACAAAATGAAATTTTTATAATTTATATATTGAAAGAATCTAAAGAAATAAACAAATATAAGAAAAGAAAATTTATTCATACACCACAAATGAACACAAACGTTTTGTTGTCCAAGTTTGGGAAATTCCACTAGTTCAACCCTAATAGCTAGGAATTTTATAAGAAAGAGATTTTTCAACACTTATTTTAAATAATGGATTTGCATGCTTGAAACATGTTAAAGATGCAAATGACCTATGGATCCAAACCTTTTAAAGTGAATAACATTAAATTCTCAAGAGAACGTGCGGTGGCATATTTACTCTAGTCAAACAAACCATTATTTTGCCCATTTACAAAAAGCTAACAAAATGATTGCAGAACCTGATAAATAAAATAAAAAATGAGTTTAAAATCCCTAAAAATTACCGACACTTTTTGGAATTAACTCTCTCTACATTCGTGCATCGTGCATTTCCATTTTAGATGAATGTTTTTTTCTTAAATCTAACTTGTGTTTCACTTTCCCTTCATCTCGTAAACAAAAAAAAAAAGATAAAAGGCAAATAGATCACAACAAAATGAAAATTTTAGAGTTGATGTATTGAAAGAATTTAAAGCAATAAACAAATGTAAGTAAAAAAAATTTATTCACACACCACAAATGAACATAAAAGTTTTGTTATCGAAGTTTGGGAAATTCCACTAGTTCAATCATATTAGCTCGAAATTTTATAAGAAGGAGATTTTTCTTCACATGTTTTAAAAAATGGATATGCATTCTTGAAACATGTTAAAGATGCAAATGACCTATGGATCCAAATCTTTTATAGAGAATAACATTAAATTCTCAAGTGAAGGTGCAGTGGGATATTTACTCGAGTCAAACAATCCACTATTTAGCCCATTTTCAAAAATCTAACCTAACTATAATAGATGATTGTAATGTGATTTATCATGCGTAACGGGCTATATTTTTATAAGGAATAACTTATGGATTGGGAGTCAACACTGATATAAAAATCTCCCACCTCCCCCTTTTCCCGACGATTGTTGAACCTGATATATAAAAATTAAAAAGAGTTTACAATCCCTAAAAATTTCAGAAACTTTTTGGAATTAACTATCTCTACATTTTTGCATTGTGCATTTCCATTTTAGATATATACTTTTTTCTTAAATCAAAACTGGAGTTTTCACTTCCCCTTCATGTCGTCTACAAAAAAGGAGATAAAAGGCAAATAGATCACAAAAAAAAGAAAATTTTAGAGTTTATTTATGGAAATAATTTAAAGCAATAATAAAATGTAAGTAAAAAAAAATTTATTCACACATCACAAATGAACATAAAAGTTTTGTTATCCAAGTTTGGGAAATTCCACTTGTTCAATCATATTAGCTCAAACAAGCCATTATTTTTCCCATTTACAAAAAGGTGACCTAACGATCATAGATGATTGTAAAGTGATTTATCATGCATAACGAGCTATATTTTTGTCAGGAATAATTTATTGATTGGGAGTCAACACTCAGTGAAAAATCCCCCGCCTCCCCCTTTTCCTAACGATTGAAGAACTTGATATATAAAAACAAAAAAGAGTTTACAATCCCAAAAAATTACAGACATTTTTCGGAATTATGTCTCTCTACATTTGCGCTTTGTGCATTTCCAATTTTAGATGTATACTTTTTTCTTAAATCAATACTTGAGTTTTCACTTTCCCTTCATCTCGTAAACAAAAAAAAAGAGATAAAAGGCAAATAGATCGCATTAAAATGAAAATTTTAGAGTTGATGTATGCAAAGAATTTAAAGCAATAAACAAATGTAAGTGAAGAAAATTTATTCACACACCACAAATGAACACAAAAGTTTTGTTATCCAAGTTTGGGAAATTCCACTTGTTCAACCCTAATAGCTCGGAATTTTATAAGAAAGAGATTTTTCTACACATGTTTTAAAAAATGGATATGCATGCTTAAAACATGTTAAAGATGCAAATGACCTATGGATCCAAACCTTTTAAAGAGAATAACATTAAATTCTCAAGTGAACGTGCGGAGGGATATACCCGAGTCAAACAAGCAGTTATTTTTCCCATTTACAAAAAAGTTGACCTAACAATCAGAGACGATTGTAAAGTGATTTATCATGCATAACGGGCTATATTTTTGTAACGAATGACATATGGATTGGTAGTCAACACTCAGTTAAAAATCCCCCGCCTCCCCCTTTTCCCGACGATTGTAGAACCTGATATATAAAAACTAAAAAGAGTTCACAATCCCTAAAAATTATAGACACTTTTTGGAATTATCTCTCGCTACGTTTGTGCATTGTGCATTTTCATTTTAGATGTATACTTTTTTCTTAAATTAAAACTTGATTTTTCACTTACCCTTCATCTCGTAAACAAAAAAAAGAGATAAAAGGCAAATAGATCACAACAAAATAACAATTTTAGAGTTTATGTAAGGAAAAAATTTAAAGCAGTAAACAAATGTAAGTAAAGAAAATTTATTCACACACCACAAATGAACGCAAAAGTTTTGTTATCCAAGTTTGGGAAATTCCACTATTTTAACCCTAAAAGTTCGGATTTTTATAAAAAGTTTTTTCTACAAATGTTTTAAAAAATGGATATGCATGCTTCAAACATGTTAAAGAAGCAAATGACCTATGCATCCAAACCTTTTAAAGAGCATAACAGTAAATTCTCAAGTGAACGTGCGGTGGGATATTTACCCGAGTCAAACAAGCCATTATTTTGCCCATTTACGAAAAGCTGACCGAACGATCATAGTTGATTGAAAAGTGATTTATCATGCATAATAGGCTAAATTATTTTAAAGAATGACTAATGGATTGGGTGTCAACACTCAGAAAACAATTCCTGCCTCCCCCCTTTCCCGATGATTGTAGAACCTGATATATTAAAACTAAAAAGAGTTACAATCCCTAAAAATTACAGAATCTTTTTGGAATTATCTCTCTCTACATTTGTGCATTGTGCATTTCCTTTTTAGATGAAAACTTTTTTATTAAATCAAAACTTCAGTTTTCACTTTCCCTTCATCTCGTAAACAAAAAAAAGAGACAAAAGGCAAATTGATCACAACAAAATGAAAATTTTAGAGTTTATGTATGAAAAGAATTTATAGCAATAAACAAATGTAAGTAAAGAAAATTTATTCACACACCACAAATGAACACAAAAGTTTTGCTATCCAGGTTTTGGAAATTCCAATAGTTCAACCCTAATAGCTCAGAATTTTATAAGAAAGAGATTTTTCTACACATGTTTTAAAAAATGGATATGCATGCTTGAAACATGCTAAAGATGCAAATGACTTATGGATCAAAACCTTTTAAGCAGAATAACATTAAATTTTCAAGTGAACATGTGCTAGGATATTTACCCGAGTCAAACAAGCCATTATTTTGTCCATTTACAAAAAGCTCACCTAACGATCAGAGATGATTTTAAAGTGATTTATCATGCGTAACGGGCTATATTTTTGTAAGGAATAACTAATGGATTGGGAGTAAACACTCAGTTAAAAATTCCCCACCTCCCCCTTTTCGCGACGATATCAGAACCTAATAAATAAAAACTAAAAAGAATTTACAATCCTAAAAATTAGAGTCACTTTTTGGAATTATCTCTCTCTAGACTTGAGCATTGTGCATTTCCATTATAGATGTTTAATTTTTTCTTAAAACAAAACTTGAGAGTTTTCACTCTCCCTTCATCTCGTAAACATTAGAAAGAGATAAAAGCCAAATAGATCACAACAAAATGAAAATTTTAGAGTTGATGTATGGAAAGAATTTAAAGCAATAAACAAATGTAAGTAAGAAAATTTATTCACACGCCACAAATGAACACAAATGTTTTGTTATCCAAGTTTAGGAAATTGCACTAGTTCAACCCTAATAGCTCGGAATTTTATAAGAGAGAGATTTTTCTACAAATGTTTGGAAAAATGGATATGCATGCTTGAATCATGTTAAAGATGCAAATGACCTATAGATCCAAACTTTTTAAACAAAATAACATTAAATTCCAAAGTGAACGTGCAGTGGGATATTTATCGGAGTCAGACAAGCCATTATTTCGCCCTTTTACAAAAAGCTGACCTAACGATCATATATGATTGTAAAGCGATTTACCACATGTAACGGGCTATATTTTTGTAAGGAATGAGTTATGGATTGGGAGTCAACACTCAGTTAAAAATCCCCCGCCACCCCCTTTTTCTGACGATTGCAAAACCTGATAAATAAATGCTAAAAAGAGATTAAAATCCCTAAAAATTACAGAGACTTTTATGAAAAATCTCTCTCTACATTAATGTATTTTGAATTTCCATTTTAGATGTATGCTTTTTTCTTAAATCAAAACTTGCATTTTGAGTTTTCCTTTATCTCGTATACAAACAAAAGAGATGAAAGACAAATACATCACAACTAAATGAAAATTTTAGAGTTGATGTATGGAAAGAATTTAAAGAAATAAAAAAATGTAAGTAAATAAAATTTATTGACACTCCACAAATGAACACAAAAGTTTTGTTATCCAAGTTTGGGAAATTCCACTAGTTCAACCCTAACAGCACGGAATTTTATAAGAAAGAGTTTTTTATACACATGTTTCAAAAAATGGATATGCATGCTTGAAACATGTTAAAGATGCAAATGACCTATGGATCCAAACCTTTTAAAGAGAATAACATTAAATTCTCAAGTGAACATTCGGTGGGATATTTACCAAAGTCAAACAAGCCATTATTTTTCCCATTTACAAAAAGCTGACCTAACGATCATAGATGATTACAAGCTGATTTATCATGCGTAACAGAATATATTTTTTTAAGGAATGACTAACGGATATGGAGTCAACACTGAGTTAAAAATCACCCGCCTCCCCCTTTTCCCGATGATTACAAAACCTGATATATATAAACTAAAAAGAGAGTACAATCCCTAAAAATTACAAACACTTTTTGGAATTATCTCTCTCTACATTTGTGCAATGGGCATTTCTATTTTAGATGAAATTTTTTTTCTTAAATCAAAACTTGATTTTTCACTTTCCCTTCTTCTCAAAAAAAAAAAAAAAAAGAGAAAAAAGGCAATAGATCACAACAAAATTAAAATTTTAGAGTTTATTAATGGAAAAAAATAACACAAAATTTTTGTTATCCATGTTTGGGAAATTCCACTAGTTCAACCCTAATAGTTTTGAATTTTATAAGAAAGAGATTTTTCTACAATTTTTTTAAAAAATGGATATGCATGTCTAAAACATGTCAAAGATGCAAATGACCGATGCATCCAAATCTTTTAAAAAGAATAACATTAAATTCTCAAGTGAATGTGCGGTGGGATATTTACCCGAGTCAAACAAGTCATTATTTTGCCCACTTACAAAAACCTGACCAAACGATCATAGATGATTGCAAAGTGATTTATCATGTGTAAAAAGCTAAATTTTTTTAAGGAATGACTAATGGATTGGAAGTCAACACTCAGTAAAAGAACCCCCTGCCTCCCCCCTTTCCCGATGATTGTAGAACCTGATATATGAAAAATAAAAAGAGTTTACAATCCCTAAAAATTACAGAGACTTTTTGGAATTATCTCTCTCTACATTTGTGCATTGTGCATTTCCATATTAGAGGAATAATTTTTTAGTAAACCAAAACATGAGTTTCACTCTCCCTTCATCACGTAAACAAAAAAAAGAGATAACAGGAAAATTGATCACAACAAAAGGAAAATTTTAGAGTTTATGTATGGAAAGAATTTAAAGGAATAAGCAAATATAAGTAAAGAAAATTTATTCACACACAACAAATGAACACCAAAGTTTTGTTATCCAGCTTTGGGAAATTCCACTAGTTCAACTCTAATAGCTTGGAATTTTATAAGAAAGAGATTTTTCCACAAATGTTTGAAAAAATGGATATCCATGCTTGAATCATGTTAAAGATGCAAATGACCTATGGATCCAAACCTTTTAAAGAGAATAACATTAAATTCCAATGTGAACGTGCGGTGGGACATTTACCAAAGTCAAACAAGCCATTATTTCGCCCATTTACAAAAAGCAAACCTAACAATCATAGATGATTGTAAAGTGATTTACCATGCATAACGGGCTATATGTTTTTAAGGAATGACTTATGGATTGGGAGTCAACACTCAGCTAAAAATCCCTCGCTTCCCCCTTTTCCTGACGATTGTAGAACCTGATAAATAAAAGCTAAAAAGAGTTTAAAAACTATAAAATTTACATATACTTTTTAGAATTATCTCTCTCTACATTTGTGCATTGTGCATTTCCTATTTAGATGTATGCTTTTTTCTTAAATCAAAACTTGTGTGTTCACTTTCCCTTCATCTCGCAAACAAAAGAAAGTGATAAACGACAAATAGATCACAACAAAATGAAACTTTTAGAGTTGATGTATGGAAAGAATTTAAAGCAATAAAAAAAATGTAAGTAAAGAAAATTTATTGACACACCACAAATAAACACAAAAGTTTATCCAAGTTTGGGAAGTTCCACTAGTTCAACCCTAATAGCTCAAAATTTTATAAGAAAGAGATTTTTCTACACAAGTTTTAAAAAATGGATATCCATGCTTGAAACTTGTTAAAGATGCAAATGACCTATGGAACCAAACCATTTAAAGAGAATAACATTAAATTCTCAACTAAACATGCGGTGGGATATTTACCAAAGTCAAACAAGCCATTATTTTTCCCATTTACAAAAACTGACCTAACGTTCATAGATGATTGCAAACTAACTTATCATGCACAACGAGCTATATTTTTGTAAGGAATTGCTCAAGGATATGGAGTCAACACTCAGTTAAAAATCCCCCGCCTCCCCCTTTTCCTGAAGATTGCAGAACCTGATATATAAAAACTAAAAAGAGTTTACAATCCCTTAAAATTACAGACATGTTTTGGAATTATCTCTCTCTAAATTTTTCCAATTTACAATTCTATTTTAGATTAATGCTTTTTTCTTAAATCAAAACTTGAGTTTTCACTTTCCCTTCATCTTGTAAACAAAAAAAAAGATAAAAGGCAAAAAGATCACAACAAAATAAAAATTTTAGAGTTTATGTATTAAAAAATTTAAAGCAATAAACAAATATAAGTAAAGAAAATTTATTCACACACCACAAATGAACACAAAAGTTTTGTTTTCCAAGTTATGGAAATTCCTCTAGTTCAACCCTAATAGCTCGGAATTTTATAAGAAGATATTTTTCTACACTTGTTTTAAAAAATGGATATGCATGCTTGAAACATGTTAAAGATGCAAATGACTTATGGATCCAAACATTTTAAAGAGAATAACATTAAATTCTCAAGTGAATGTGCGGTGTGATTTTTACCCGAGTCCAACAAGCAATTATTTTGTTCATTGACAAAAAGCTGACGTAACGATCATAGATGTTTTCAAAGTGATTTATCATGCGTAACGGGTTATAATTTTGTAAGCAATGACTAATGGATTGGGAGTCAACACTTAGTTAAAAATCCCCCACCTCCCCCTTTTCCTGACGATATCAGAACCTGATTCATAAAAACTAAAAAGATTTTAAAAACCTAAAAATTATAGAAACTTTTTTGAATTCTCTCTCTCTAAATTTATGCATTTTGCATTTCCATTTGAGATGTATACTTTTTTCTTAAATCAAAACTTGAGTTTTCACTTTCCTTCATATCGTCAACAAAAAAAAAAGATAAAATGCAAATAGATCACAACAAAATAAAAATTTTAGAGTTTATGTATTGAAAGAATTTAAAGCTATAAACAAATATAAGAAATAAATTTTTTTCACACACCACAAATGAACACAAAAGTTTTGTTATCCAAGTTTGGGAAATTCCACTAGTTCTACCTTAATAGCTCAAAATTTTATAAGAAAGAGATTTTTCTACCCATGTTTTAAAATATGGATATGCATGCTTGAAACATGTTAACGATACAAATGACCTATGGATCCAAACTTTTTAATGAGAATAACATTAAATTCTCAAGTGAACATGCAGTGGGATATTTACCGGAGTCAAACAAGCCATTATTTTGCCCATTTACAAAAAGCTAACCTAAAGATCATAGATGATTGCAAAGTGATTTATCATGCGTAACTAGCTATTTGTTTGTTAGGAATGACTAATGGATTGGGAGTCCACATTCAGTTAAAAATCCCCCGCCTCCCCCTTATCCCGACGATTGCATAACCTGATATATAAAAACTGAAAATAATTTAAAATCCCTAAAAATTACACACAATTTTTGTAATTATCTCTCTCTACATTTGTGCATTGTGCATTTGCATTTTAGATCAATACTTTTTTATTAATTAAAAACTTGAGGTTTTACGTTTCCTTTACCTCGTAAAAAGAAAGAGATAAAAGGCAAATAGCTCACAAGAAAATAAAAATTTTAGAGTTTATGTATGAAAAGAATTTAAAGCAATAAAAAAATGTATGTAACAAAAATTTATTCACACACCACAAATGAACACAAAATTTTTGTTATCCAAGTTTGGGAAATTGCACTAGTTCAACCCTTATAGCTCGGAATTTTATAAGAAAGAGATTTTTCTACAAATGTTTTAAAAAATGGATATGCATGCTTGAAACTTGTTAAAGATGCAAATGACCTATGGATCCAAACCTTTTAAATAAAATAAGATTAAATTCTCAAGTGAACGTGCGGTGGGATATTTACCCAAGTCAAACAAGCCATTATTTTGGCCATTTACGAAAAGTTGACCTAACGATCATAGATGATTGTAAAGTGATTTATCATGTGTAACGGGCTATATTTTTGTAAGGAATGACTTTTGGATTGGGAGTCCACACTCAGTTAAATATCCTCTGCCTCCCCCTTTTCCTGACGATTGCAAAACTTGATATTTTAAAGCTAAAAAGAGTTTACAGTCCCTAAAAATTATAAACAGTATTTTAATATTATCTCTCTTTAAATTTGTGCATTGTGCATTTCAATTTTAGAAGTATACTTTTTTCTTAAATCAAAACTTGAGGTCACACTTTCTCTTCATCTCGTAAACAAAAAAAAAAAAAAAAAAGAGATACAAGGCAAAATATCACAACAAAATGAAAATTTTAGAGTTCATGTATGCAAAGAATTTAAAGCAATAAACAAATGTAAGTAAAGAAAATTTATTCACACACAACAAATGAACACGAAAGTTTTATTATCCAAGTTGGGAAAATTCCACTTGTTAAACCCTATTAGCTTGGTATTTAATAAGAAAGAGATTTTTCTACACATGTTTTAAAAAATGAAATACATGCTTGAACCATGTTAAATATGCAAATGACCTATGGATCCAAACCTCTTAATGACAATAACATTAAATTCTCAAGTGAACGTGCGGTGGGAAATGTACACGAGTCAAACAAGCCAATATTTTGCATATTTACAAAAAGCTGACCTAACGATCGTAGATGATTGTTAAGTGATTTATCATGCATAACGGGCTATATTTTTTTAAGAAATGACTAATGGATTGGGAGTCAACACTCAGTTAAAAATCCTCCGCCTCTCCCTTTCCCTGACGATTGCAAAACCTAATATACAAAAACTAAAAAGAGTTTACAATCCCTAAAAATTACAGAAACTTTTTGGAATTATATCTCTCCACATTTGTGCATTGTGCATTAGCATTTTAGATGAATACTTTCTTATTAAATCAAAACTTGAGTTTTCACTTTCCCTTCATCTCGTAAACAAAAAAAAAGAGATAAAAGGCAAATAGATCACAACAAAATGAAAATTTTAGAATTTATGTATGGAAATAATTTAAAACAATAAAAAAATTTAAGAAAATAAAATTTATTTACACACCACAAATGAACACAAAAGTTTTGTTATCAAAATTCCACTAGTTCAACCCTAATAATTCAAAATTTTATAAAAAAGAGATTTTTCTACAAATGGTGTAAAAAATGGATATGCATGCTTGAAACATGTTAAAGATGCAAATGATCTATGGATCCAAACCTTTTAATGAAATTAACATTAAATTCTCAAGTGAACGTGCGGCGGGATATTTACCCAAGTCAAACAAGCCATTATTTTAGCCATTTACAAAAAGCTGACCTAACGATTATTGATGATTGTAAATTGCTTTATCATGCGTAATGGGCTATATTTTTGAAAGGAATGACTTGTGGATTGGAAGTCCACACTCAGTTAAAAATTCTCCGCCTCCCCCTTTTTCCCAACGATTGCAGAACCTGATATATAAAAACTAAAAAGAGTTTACAATCCCAAAAAAATAAAGACACTTTTTTAATATGATCTCTCTCTAAATTTGTGCATTGTCCATTTCAATTTTAGATGTATACTTTTTTTTTAAATAAAAACTTGAGATTTCACTTTCTCTTCATCTCGTAAACAAAAAACAAAGAGATAAAACACAAATAGATCACAACAAAATGAAAATTTTAGAGTTGATGTATGAAAAGAATATAAAGTAATAAACAAATGTAAGCAAAGAAAATTTATTCACACACGACAAATGAACACAAAAGTTCTGTTATCCAAGTTTGGAAAATTCCACTAGTTCAACTCTAATTGCTCGGAATTTTATAAGAAAGAGATTTTTCTACACATGTTTTAAAAATTGAAATGAATTCTTGAACCATGTTAAAGATGCAAATGACCTATGGATCCAAACCTTTTAAAGAGAATAACATTAAATTCTCAAGTGAACGTGCGGTGGGATATGTATCCGAGTCAAACAAGCCATTACTTTGCCCATTTACAAAAAGCTGACCTAACAATCATAGATGATTGTTAAGTGATTTATCAAGCGTAACGGGATATATTTTTGTAAGGAATGACTTATTGATTCGAAGTCAACACTCAGTTAAAATTCCCCCGCCTCCCCCTTTTCCCGACAATTGTAGAACCTGATAAATAAAAACTAAAAAGAGTTTACAATCCCTTAAAATTACAAACACTTTTTGGAATTATCTCTCCCTACATATGTGCATTGTGCATTTTCATTTTAGATGTATGTTTTTTTCTTAAATCAAAACTTGATTTTTTACTTTCCCGTCATCTCGTAAAAAAAATAAAAAAAAGGCAAATAGATCAAAACAAAATGAAAATTTTCAAGTTGATGTATGGAAATATTTAAAAGCAATAAACAAATTTAAGTAAAGAAAATTTATTCACACACCACAAATGAACACAAAAGTTTTGTTATCCAAGTTTGGGAAATTCAACTAGTTCAACCCTAATAGCTTTGAATTTTATAAAAAATAGATTTTTCTACACATGTTTTAAAAAATGGATATGTATGCTTGAAACATGTTAAAGATGCTAATGACCTATGGATCCAAACCTTGTAAAGAGAATAACATTAAATTCTCAAGTGAACGTGTGGTGGGATATTTACCCGAGTCAAACATGCTATTATTTCGCCCATTTACAAAAACCTGGCCTAACGATCATAGACGATTGTAAAGTGATTTATCATGCGTAACGGGATTTATTTTAGTAAGGAATGACTTATGGATTGGGAATCAACACTCAGTTAAAAAAACCCCCGCCTCCCCCTTTTCCCAACGATTACAGAACCTGATAAATAAAAACTAAAAAGAGTTTACAATCTCTAAAAATTACAAAGACTTTTTTGAATTATCTCTCTCTACTTTTGTGCATTGTACATTTCCATTTTAGATGGATGCTTTTTTCTTAAATCAAAACTTGAATTTTCACTTTCCCTTCATCTCGTAGACAAAAAAAAAAAAGAGATAAAAGGCAAATAGATCACAACAAAATGAAAATTTTAGAGTTGATGTATGGAAGGAATTTAAAGCAATAAAAAAATATAAGTAAAGAAAATTTATTCACACACCACAATTTTACACAAAAGTTTTGTTATCCAAGTTTGGGAAATTCCTCTTGTTTAACCCCAATAGCTCGGAATTTTATAAGAAAGAGATTTTTCTACCAATGTTTTAAAAAATTGATAAGCATGTTGGAAACATGTTAAAGATGCAAATGACCTATGGATCCAAACCTTTTAAAGAGAATAACATTAAATTCCAAAGTGAACGTGCGGTGGGATATTTACCTGAGTCAGACAAGCAATTATTTTGCCCATTTACAAAAAGCTGACCTAAATATCATAGATGATTGTAAAGTAATTTATCATGCATAACGGGCTATATTTTTTTAAGGAATGACTTGTGGATTGGGAGTCTACACTCAGATAAAAATCCCCTGCCTCCCCCTTTACCTGACGATTGCAGAACTTTATAAATAAAAACTAAAAAGAGTTTACAATCCCTAAAAATTATAGAGACTTTTTTGAATTATCTCTTTCTACATTTGTGCATTGTGCATTTCCATTCTAGATGTATGATTTTTTCTTAAATCAAAACTTGAGTTTTCACTTTCCCTTCACCTCGTAAACAAAAAAAGTGATAAAAGGCAAATAGATTTTAATAAAATGAAAATTTTAGAGTTGATGTATGGAAAGAATTTAAAGAAATAAACAAATGTAAGTAAATAAAATTTATTTACACACCTCAAATGAACAAAAAAGTTTTGTTATCCAAATTTGGGAAATTCCACTAGTTCAAACCCAATAGCTCGGAATTTTATAAGAAAGAGATTTTTCTACACATGTTTTAAAAAACTGATATGCATGCTTGTAACATGTTCACGATTCAAGTGACCTATGGTTTCAAACCTTTTAAAGAGAATAACATTAAATTCCAAAGTGAACGTGCAGTGGGATATTTACGAGAGTCAGACAAGCCATTATTTTGCCCATTTACAAAAGGCTGACCTAACGATCATAGATGATTGTAAAGTGATTTATCATGCATAATGGGCTATATTTTTGTAAGTAATGACATATGGATTGGGAGTCAACACTCATTTAAAAATCCTACGCCTCTTCCTTTTCCCGACGATTGCTGAACCAGATATATAAAAACTAAAAAAATATTTTAAAATCCCTAACAATTACAGACACTTTTTTGAATTATCTCTCTCTACATATGTGCATTGTGCATTTCCATTTGAGATTGATACTTTTTTTTTAAAGCAAAACTTGAGCTTTCACTTTCCCTTCATCTCGTAAACAAAAAAAGAGATAAAAAGCAAATAGATCACAACAAAATGAAAATTTTAGAGTTTAAGTATCGAAAGAATTTAAAGCAATAACAAATGTAAGTAAAAAAAAATTATTCACACACCACAAATGAACACAAAAGTTATGGTATCCAAGTTTGGGGAATTCCACTAGTTCAACGCTAAAAGCTCAGAATTTTACAAGAAGGATATTTTTCTACATATGTTTTAAAAAAGAGATATGTATGCTTGAAACATGTTAAAGATTAAAATGACCAATGGATCCAAACCTTTTAAAGAGAATAACATTAAATTCCCAAGTGAACGTGCATGGGATATTTACGCGAGCCAAACAAGCCATTATTTTCCTCCATTTACAAAAAGCTTACCTAACGATCATAGATGATTGCAAAGTGATTTATCATATGTAACGGGCTATATTTTTGTCAGGAATGACTAATGGATATGGAGTCAACACTCTGTTAAAAATCCTCCCCCTTTTCCCAACGATTGCAGAACCAGATATGTAAAAACTAAAAAGAGTTTACAATCCCTAAAAATTACAGACACTTTTTGGAATTATCTCTCTCTACATTTGTGCATTGGGCATTTCCATTTTAGATGAATACTCTTTTCTTAAATCAAAACTTGAGTTTTCACTTTCCTTGCTTCTCGTAAACAAATAAAAGAGATAAAAGGCAAATTGATCACAACAAAATGAAAATTTTAGATTTTATGTATGGAAAGAATTTAAAACAATAAACAAATGTAGGTAAGTAAAATTTATTTTCATACCACAAATGAACACAAAATTTTTGTTATCCAAGTTTTGGAAATTCCACTAGTTCAACCCTAATAGCTTGGAATTTTATAAGAAAGAGATTTTTCTAAAAATGTTTTAAAAAATGGATATGCATGCTTGAAACATGTTAAAGATGCAAATGACTTATGCATCCAAACCTTTTAAATAGAATAACATTATTTTCTCAAGTGAACGCGCGGTGGGATATTTACGCGAGTCAAACAAGCAATTGTTTTGCCCATTTAGAAAAAGCTGACCTAACGATCATAGATGATTGCAAAGTAAATTATCATCCGTATTGGGCTATATTTTTTTAAGGAATGACTAATTGATTGGGAATCAACAATCAGTAAAAAAACCCTTCCTCCCCGATGATTGCATAACCTGATATATAAAAACTAAAAAGAGTTTACAATCTCTAAAAATTACAGATACTTTTTGGAAATATATCTCTCTACATTTGAGCATTGTGCATTTCCATTTTAGATGAATACTTTTTTATTAAATCAAAACTTGAGTTTTCACTTTCCCTTTATCTCGTAAACAAAAAAAGGACATAAAAGGCAATTAGATCACAACAAAATTAAAATTTTAGAGTTTCTGTATGGAAAGAATTTAAAGAAATAAACAAATGTAAGTAAAAAAAATTTATTCACACACCACAAATGAACACAAAATTTTGTTTAATCCAAGTTTGGGAAATTCCACTAGTTCAACCCTAATAGCTCCGAATTTTATAAGAAAGAGATTTTTCTATACATGTTTTCAAAAAAGGATATGCATGCTTGAAACATTTTAAAGATTCAAATGACCTATGGATCAAAACGTTTTCAAGATAATAACATTAAATTCTCAAGTGAACGTGTGGTGGGATATTTACCCTAGTCAAACAAGCCATTATTTTGTCCATTTACAAAAAGCTGATGTAACGACCATAAAAGATTCAAAAGTGATTTATCATGTGTAATGGGTTATATTTTTGTAATGAATGACTAATGGATTGGGAGTCAACACTCAGTTAAAACCCCCCACCTCCCCCTTTTCCCAACTATATTAGAACATATATATAAAAACTAAAAAGATTTTACAATCCCTAAAAATTATAGACACTTATTGGAATTATCTTTCTCTACATTTGTGCATTGTGAATTTCCATTTTAGATGTATACTTTTTTATTATATCAAAACTTGAGTTTTCCCTTTCCCTTCATCTCGTAAACAAAAAAATGAGACAAAAGGCAAATAGATCACAACTACAAGAAAATTTTAGAGTTTATGTATGGAAAAAATTTAAATCAATAAACAAATGTAAGTAAAGAAAATTTAATCACACAACACAAATGAATACAAAAGTTTTGTTATCAAAGTTTGGGAAATTCCACTAGTTCATCCCTAATAGCTTTGAATTTTATAAGAAATAGATTTTTTTACACATGTTTTATAAAATGGAAATGCATTCTTGAACCATGTTAAATATGAAAATGACCAATGGATCCAAAACTTTTAAGGAGTATAACATTAAATTCTCAAGTGATGGTGCGGTAGGATATTTACCCGTGTCAAACAAGCCATTATTTTGCCCATTTACAAAAAGCTGACCTAACGATCATAGATGATTGTAAAGTAATTTATCATGCATTACGGGGTATATTTTTTTAAGGAATGATTTGTGGATCGGGAGTCAACACTCAGTTAAAAATCCACTGCCTCCCCCTTTTCCTGATAATTGAAGAACCTGATATATAAAAACTAAAAAGAGTTTACAATCCCTAAAAATTACAGACACTTTTTGGAATTATCTGTCTCTACATTTTTGCATTGTGCGTTTCCATTTAAATATATACGTTTTTCTTAAATAAAAACTTGAGTTTTCATTTTCCCTTCATCGCGTAAACAAAAAAAAGAGATAAAAGGCAAATAGATCACAACAAAATGAAAATTTTATAGTTTATGTATGGAAAGAAATTAAATCAATAAAAAAATGTAAGTAAAGATAATTTATTCACACACCACAAATGAAAAAAAATGTTTTGTGATCCAAGTTTGGGAAATTCAACTAGTTCAACCACAATAGCTCAGAATTTTATAAGGAAGAGATTTTTCTACACTTGTTTTAAAAAATGGATATGCATGCTTGAAGCATGTTAAAGATGCAAACGACCTATGGATCCAAACCTTTTAAAGAGAATAACATTAAATTCTCAAGTGAACGTGTGGTGGGATATTTACCGTAGTCAAACAAGCCATTATTTCACCCATTTACAAAAAGATAACCTAACTATCATAGATAATTGTAAAGTGATTTATCATGTGCAACGGGCTATATTTTTGTAAGGAATGACTTATGGATTGGGAGTCAAAAATCAGTTAAAAATCCCCCGCCTCCCCCTTTTCCCGACGATTGCAGAACCTGATAAATAAAAACTTCAATGAGTTTAAAATTTATAAAAATTATAGATGATTTTTTGGATTATCTCTCTCTACGTTTGTGCATTGAGAATTTTCATTTTAGATGTGTGCTTTTTTCTTAAATCAAAACTTGAGTTTTCACTTTCCCTTCATCTCGTAAATAAAAAAAAGAGAAAAAACAACAAAATGAAAATTTTAGAGTTGATGTATGAAAATAATTTAAAGGAATAAACAAATGTAAGTATAGAAAATTTATTCACACACCACAAATGAAAACAAAAGTTTAGTTATCTAAGTTTGGGAAATTCCACTAGTTCAACACTAATAGCTCGGAATTTTATAAGAAAGAGATTTCTCTACACATTTTTTTAAAAAAGGATATGCATGTTTGAAACATGTTAAAGATTTAAATGACCTATGGATCCAAACCTTTTAAAGAGAATAACGTTGAACTCTCAGGTTAACGTGTGGTTGGATATTTACCAAAGTAAAAAAAGCCATTGTTTTGCCCATTTACAAAAAGCTGACCTAACGATCATAGATGATTGCAAAGAAGTTTATCACGCGTAACGGGATATATTTTTTTAAGGAATGACTAATGGATTGAGATTCAACAATCAGTTTAAAATCCCCCACCTCCCCCTTTTCCCGACAATTGCAGAACCTGATATATAAAAACTAAAAAGAGTTTACAATCCCTAAAAATTATAGACACTTTTTGGAATTATCTCTCTCAATATTTTTAAATTGCGCATTTCCATTATTGATGAAATTTTTTTCTTTAATCAAAACTTGAGTTTTCACTTTTTCTTCATCTCTGAAACAAAAGAAAGAGATAAAAGAAAAATAGATCATAAAAAAATTAAAAAATTAGAGTATATGTATGGAAAGAATGTAAAGCAATAAACAAATGTAAGTAAAGAAAATTTATTCGCACACCACAAATGAACACAAAATTTTTCTTATTCAAGTTTGGGAAATTCCACTAGTTCAACCGTAATAGCTCGGAAATTTATAAGAAAGTGATTTTTTTACACATGTTTTAAAAAATGGATATGCATGCTTGAAACATGTTAAAGATGCAAATGACCTGTGAACCCAAACCTTTTAGAGAGAATAACATTAAATTGTCAAGTGAACGTGTGGTGGGATATTTTGCCCGAGTCAAACAAGCCATTATTTTGACCATTTACAAAAAGCTGACCTAACGATCATAGATGATTACAAAGTGATTTATCATGCATAACGGGCTATATTTTTGTAAGGATTGACTAATGGATAGAGGGTCAACACTCTGTTAGAAATCCCCCGCCTCCCTCCTTTCCCGATGATTGCAAAACCTCATATATAAAAACTAAAAAGAGTTTACAATCCCTAAAAAGTACAGAAAATTTTTGGAATTATCTTTCTCTACATTTTTGCAATGTGCATTTCCATTTTAGATGTATACTATTTTCTTAAATCAAAACATAAGTGTTCAATTTTCCTTCATCTCGTATACAAAAAAAGATATAAAAGGGAAATAGATCACAACAAAATTACAATTTTAGAGTTTCTGTAAGGAAAGAATTTAAAGCAATAAACAAATGTATGTAAAGAAAATTTATTCACACACCACAAATGAGCACAAAAGTTTTGTTATCGAAGTTTGGGAAATTCTACAAGTTCTACCCTAGTAGCTCGGAATTTAATAAGAAAAAGAGATTTTTGTACACATGTTTTAAAAAAAGGATATGCATGCTTGAAACATGTTAAAGATGCAAATGACTAATGGATCCAAACGTTTTAAAGAGAACAACATTAAATTCTCAAGTGACGTGCAGTGGGATATTTACACGAGTCAAACAAGCCATTATTTTGCCCATTTACAAAAAGCTGACCTACATATAATAGATGATTTCAAAGTGAATACTCATGTGTAACAAGCTATATTTTTGTACAAAATGACTAATGGATTGCAAGATAACACTCAGTTAAAAATCCCCCGCCTCCCCCTTTTCCCGACGATTGCAGAACCTGATATATAAAAACTAAAAAAGGTTTACAATCCCTAAAAATTATGGACACTTTTTGGAATTATCTCTGTCTCCATTTGTGCATTGAGCATTTCCATTTTAGATATATACTATTTTCTTAAAACAAAATTTTAGTTTTCACTTTCCCTTCATCTCATAAACATTAAAAAAAGATTAAAGGCAAATAGATCACAACAATATGAAAATTTAGAGTTGATGTATGGAAAGAATTTAAAGCAATAAACAAATGTAAGTAAAGAAAATTTATTCACACACCACAAATGAACACAAAAGTTTTGTTATCCAAGTTTGGGAAATTCCACTAGTTCAACCCTAATAGCTCGGAATTTTATAAGAAAGAGATTTTTCTACACCTATTTTAAACAATGGATATGCATTTTTGGAACATGTTAAAGATGAAATAACCTATGTATCCAAACCTTTTAAAGAGAATAACATTAAATTCTCAAGTGAACATGTGGTAGGATATTTACCTGGGTCAAACAAGCCATTATTTTGCCCATTTACAAAAACCTGACCTAATGATTATAGATGATTGTAAACTGATTAATCATGCCTAACGGGCGATATTTTTGTAAGGAATGACTTATGGATTGGGAGTCAACACTCAGTTAAAAATCCCCCGCCTAGCCCTTTTCCCGATGATTGCAGAACTTGATATATAGAAACTATAAAGAGTTTACAACACCTAAAAATTACAAACGCTTTTCGGAATTATCTCTTTCTATATTTGTGCATTGTGCATTTCCATTTTAGATGTATACTTTTTTCTTAAACCAAAATTTGAGTTTTCACTTTCCCTTCATCTCGTAAACAAACAAAAGAGATAAAAGGCAAATGGATCGCAACAAAATGAAAAACTTAGAGTTGATGTATGGAAATAATTAAAAGCAATAAAAAATGTAAGTAAAAAAATTTTATTCACACAACACAAATTAACACAAAAGTTTTGTTATCCTAGTTTTGGAATTTCCACTTGTTCAACCCTTATACCTTGGAATTTATAAGAAAGAGAGTTTTCTCAACATGTTTTAAAAAATGGATATGCATGCTTGAAAGATGTTAAAGATACAAATGACTTATGGATCCAAATCTTTTGAAGAGAATAACATTAAATTCTCAAGTGAAAATGCGGTGGGATATTTTCCTGAGTGAAACAAGCCATTATTTTGCGCATTTACAAAAATCTGAGCTAACGATCATAGAAGATTGTAAAGTGATTTATCATGCGTAATGGGCTATATTTTTGTAAGGAATGACTTATGGATTGGGAGTCAACACTCAATTAAAAATACCCCGCCTATCCCTTTTCCCGACGATTGCAGAAATCGATATATAAAAACTAAACCAAGTTCACAATCCCTAAAAATTAGAGGCGCTTTTGAAATTATCTCTCTCTGCATTTATGCTTTCTGAATTTCCATCTTATATGTATCCTTTTTTCTTAAATCAAAACTTTCATTTTCACTTTCCCATCATCTTGTAAACATTAAAGATAAAAGGCAAATAGATAACAAAAAAATGAAAATTTTTGAGTAGATGTATGGAAAGAATTTAAAGCAATAAACAAATGTAAGTAAAGAAAATTTATTCACAAACCAAAAATAACACAAATGTTTTGTTATCCAAGTTTGGGAAATTCCACCAGTTCAACCCTAATAGTTCGGAATTTTATAAGAAAGAGATTTTTCAACACATGTTTTAAAAAATGGATATGTATGCTTGAAACATGTTAAAGATGTAAATGACTATGGATCCAAACCTTTTAAAGAGAATAACATTATATTCTCAAGTGAACGTATGGTGGGATATTTACCCAAATCAAACAAGCCATTATTTTGTCCATTTTCAAAAATTTGACCTAACGATCATAGATGATTGCAAAGTAATTTATCATGCGTAACGGGCTATATTTTTGTAAGCATTGACTAATGGATGGGGATTCAATAGTCTGTTAAAAATCCCCCGCCTCCCCATTTTCCCGAAGATTGCAAAACCCGATATATAAAAACTAAAAAGAGTTTACAATCCCTAAAAAGTACAAACACTTTTTGGAATTACCTTTCTCTAAATTTTTGCATTATGCATTTCCATTTTAGATGCATACTTTTTTCTTAAATCAAACCTTCAGTTTTTACTTTCCCTTCATCTCGTAAACAAAAAAACGAGATAAAAGGCAAATAGATCACAACAAATTGAAAATTTTTTGAGTTTCTGTATGGAAAGAATTAAAAGCAATAAACAAATGTAAGTAAAGAAAATTTATTCACACACCACAAATGAACACAAAAGTGTTGTTATCCAAGTATGGGAAATTCCACTAGTTCTACCCTAATAGCTCGAAATTTGATAAGAAAGAGATTTTTCTTCACATGTTTTAAAAAAAGGGATATGCATGCTTGAAGCATGTTAAATATTCAAATGACCGATGGATCCAAACCTTTTAAAGAGAACAACATTAAATTCTCAATTGAGTGTGCAGTGGGATATTTACCCTAGTCAAACTAGCCATTATTTTGCCCATTTATAAAAACCTGACCTAATGATCATCGATGATTGCAAAGCTAATTATCATGCATAATGGGCTTTATTTTTGTAAGGAATGACTAAATGATTGGAAGTCAACACTCAGTTAAAAATCCCCTGCCTCCCTTATTCCAGACGATTGCAGAACTTGATATATAAAAACTAAAAAGAGTTTACAATCCCTAAAAATTACAGAAACTTTTTTGAATTATCTCTCTCTACATTTGTGCATTATGCATTTCCATTTTAGATATATACTTTTTTCTTAAATCAAAACTTGAGTTTGGACTTTCCCTTCATCTCGTAAACATTAAAAAGAAATAAAAGAAAAATAGATCACAACAAAATGAAAATTTTAGAGTTGATGTTTGGAAATAATTTAAAACAATAAACAAATGTAAGTAAAGAAAATTTATTCACACACCACAAATGAACACAAAATTTTTGTTATCCATGTTTGGGAAATTCCTCTAGTTCAACCCTAATAGCTCGAAATTTTATAAGAAAGAAATATTTCTACACATGTTTTAAAAATTGGATATGCATGCTTGAAACATGTTAAAGATGCAAATGACCTATGTATCCAAACCTTTTAAAGATAAGAAAATTAAATTCTAAAGTGAACATGCGGAGGGATACTTACCTAGGTCAAACAAGCCATTATTTTGGCCAATTACAAAAGCTGACCTAATGATCATAGATGATTCTAAAGTGATTTATCAAGGGTAACTGGCTATATTTTGGTAAGGAATGACTTATGGATTGGGTGTCAATACTCAGTTAAAAATCCTCCGCCTCCCCCTTTTCCCGACGATTGTTGAACCTGATATATAAAAACTAAAAAGAGTTTACAATCTCTAAAAATTACAGAAACTTTATGGAATTATCTCTCTCTAAATTTGTGCTTTGTGCATTTTCATTTTAAGATGTAAACCACCTATGGATCCAAACCTTTTAAAGAGAACAACATTAAATTCTCAAGTGAACGTGAGGTGGAATAGTTACCCGAGTCAAACATGCCATTATTTTGCCCATTTACAAAAAGTTGACCTAACGATCATAGATTATTGTAAAGTGATTTATCATGTGTAACAGGCTATATTTTTGTAAGAAATGACTCATGGATTGGGAGTGAACAGTGAAATAAAAATCCCCCTGCCTCCCCCTTTTCCCCATGATTGAAGAACCTGATATATAAAAGCTAAAAATAGTTTACAATCCCTAAAAATTACAGAAAATTTTTGGAATTATCTCTCTCTAAATTTGGGCATTGTGCATTTCCGTTCTAGATGAATATTTTTTTCTTAAATAAAACTTGAGTTTTCACTTTCCCTTCATCACGGAAACAAAAAAAAAAGATATAAAAGGCAAATAGATCACATCAAAATGAAAATTTTAGAGTTTATGTACGGAAATAATTTAAAGAAATAAACAAATGTAAGTAAAGAAAATTTATTCACACTTCACAAATAACACAAAAGTTATGTTATCCAAGTTTGGGAAATTCCACTAGTCCAACCCTAATAGCACGGAATTTTATAAGAAAGGGATTTTTCTACACATGTTTTAAAAAATGGATATATTTCTTGAAACATGTTAAAGATGCAAATGACCTTTATATCCAAACCTTTTAAAGAGAATAACATTAACTTCTCAAGTGAACTTGCGGTGGGATATTTAACCGAGTGAAACAAGCCATTATTTTGCCCATTTATAAAAAGCTGACCTAACGATCTTAGGTGATTGTAAAGCGATTTGTCATGCATAACGGGCTATATTTTTTTAAGGAATGACTTAAGGATTGGGAGTCTATGCTCAGTTAAAAATCCCTCGCCTCCCCCTTTTCTCGAACATTGCAGAACCAGATATATAAAAACTTAAAAGAGTTTACAATCCCTAAAAATTACAAACACTTTTTGGAATTATCTCTCTCTACATTTGTGCATTGTGCATTTCCATTTTACATGTATATTTTTTCTTTAAATCAAAACTTGAGTTTTCACTTTCCCATCATATTGTAAAAAAAAAATAGAGATAAAAGGCAAAAAGATCACAACAAAATGAAAATTTTAGAGAGTATTTATGGTAAGAATTTAAAGCAATAAACAAAAGTTACTAAAGAAAATTTATTAACACACCATAAACGAACCTGAAAGTTTTGTTGTCCAAGTTTTGGAAATTCCACTACTTCAACCCTAATAGCTCGGAATTTTATAAGAAAGAGATTTTTCTACACATGTTTTAAAAAATGGATATGCATGCTTGAAACTTGTTAAAGATGCAAATGACCTATGGATCCAAACCTTTTAAAGAGAATAACATTAAATTCTCAAGTGAACGTGCGGTGGGATATTTACCCGAGTCAAACAAGCTATTATTTTGCCCATTTACAAAAAGCTGACCTAACGATCATAGATAATTCTAAAGTGATTTATCATGCGGAACGGGCTATATTTTTGTAAGGAATGATTTATGGATTGGGAGTCAACACTCCAGTAAAAATCTCCCGCCTCCGCATTTTCCCGACGATTGCAGAACCTGGTATATAAAAACTAAAAAGAGTTTAAAATCCCTAAAAATTTCAGAAACTTTTTGGAATTATCTCTCTCTACATTTTTGTATGGTCCATTTCCATTTTAGATGTATACTTTTTTCTTAAATCAAAACTTGACTTTTCACTTTCCCATCATCTCGTAAACAAAAGAAAGAGATTAAAGGTAAATAGATCACAACAAGATGAAAATTTTAGAGCTTATGTATAGAAAGAATTTAAAGCAATAAAAAAATGTAAGTAAAGAAAATTTATTCACACACCACAAATCAACACAAAATTTTGTTATCCAAGTTTCGAAAATTCCACTAGTTCAACCCTAATAGCTCAAAATTTTATAAGAAAGAGATTTTTCTACACATGTTTTAAAAAATGGATATGCATGCTTGAATCAAGTTAAAGATGCAAATGATCTATGGATCCAAACCTTTTAAAGAGAATAACATTAAGTTCTCAAGTGAACGTACGGTGGGATATTTACCCGAGTCAAACTAGCCATTATTTTGCCCATTTACAAAAAACTGACCTAACGATCTTAGAAGATTGTAAAGTGATTTATCATGCGTGATGGGCTATATTTTTTTAAGGAATGACTTAGGGATAGGGAGTCAACACTCAGTTAAAAATCCCCCACCTCCCCCTTTTCCCGACGATTGCTGAACCTGATATATAAAAACTAAAAAGATTTACAATCCCTAAAAATTACAAACACTTTTTGGAATTATATCTCTCCACATTTGTGCATTGTGCATTTTCCATTTTAGATGTAGACTTTTTTCTTAAATCAAAACTTGAGTTTTCACTTTCCCTTCATCTCGTAAGCAAAAAAAGAGATAAAAGGCAAATAGATAACAACAAAACGAAAAATTTAGAGTAAGTATGAAAAGAATTTAAAGCATAAAAAATATGTAAGTAAAGATATTTTTTTTTACACACCACAAACGAACACAAAAGTTTTGTTATCCAAGTTGGGGAAATTCTAGTAGTTCAACCCTAATAGCTCTGAATTTTATCAGAGAGAGATTTTTCCACGCATGTTTTAAAAAAATGGATATGCATGCTTGAAACATGTAAAGATGCAAATGACCTATGGATCCAAACCTTTGAAAGAGAATAACATTAACTTCGCAAGTGAACGTGCGGTGGGATATTTACCCGAGTCAAATAAGACATTATTTTTCCCATTTACAAAAAGCTGACCTAACGATCATAGATGATTGTAAAGTGATTTATCATGTGTAATGGGATATATTTTTGTAAGGAATGACCTATGGATTGGGAGTCAACATTCAGTTAAAAGTCCCCCGCCTCCTCCTTTTCCAAACGATTGTAGAACCTGATATATAAAAACAAAAAAGTGATGACAATCCCCAAAAATTTCAAATTGGAATTATGTCTCTCTACATTTGTGCATTGTGCATTTCCATTTTAGATGTAGACTTTTTTCTTAAATCAAAACTTGAGTTTTCACTTTCCTTACATCTCGTAATAAAAAAAAAAGAGATAAAAGGCAAATAGATCACAACAAAATGAAAATTTTAGAGTTGATGTATGGAAAGATTTAAAATAAATAAACAAATGTAAGAAAAGAAAATTTATTCACACAAAACAAATGAACACAAAATTTTTGTTGTCCATGTTTGGGTAATTCCACTTGATCAACCCTAATAGCTCGGGATATTATAAGAACGGGAATTTTTACACATTTTTAAAAAAATGGGTATGCATGCTTGACACATGTTAAAGATTCAAATGACCTATGGATCCAAACCTTTGAAAGAGAATAACATTAAATTCTCTTGTCATCGCGCGGTGGGATATTTACCCGAGTCAAACAAGCCATTATTTTGCCCATTTAAAAAACTGACCTAACAATCATAGATGGTTGTAAAGTGATTTATCTTGCATAACGGGCTATTTTTTTGTAAGGAATGATTTAAGGAATCGGATTCAACACTCTGTTAAAAATCCCACGCCACCCCCTTTTCCCGACGATAGCAGAACCTGATATATAAAAACTAAAAAAAGTTTACTATCCCTAAAAGTTACTGACACTTTTTGGAATTATCTCACTCTACATTTGTGCATTGTGCATTTCTATTTTAGATGTATACTTTTTTCTTAAATACAAACTTGAGTTTTCACTTTCCCTTCATCTCGTAAACAACAAATAAGAGATAAAAGGAAAATAGATCACAACAAAAATTACAGACTCTTTTTAAAATTATCTCTCTATATTTTTGTTTTGTGAATTTCCATTTTATATGTATATTTTTTTTTAAATCAAAACTGGAGTTTTCACTTTCCCTTCATCTCGGAAACCAAAAAAAAGTGATAAAAGGCAAATAGATCACAAAAAATGAAAATTTAAAGCAATAAACAAATGTAAGTAAAGAAAATTTATTCACATACCACAAATGAACATAAAAATTTTGTTATCCAGGTTTGGAAAATTCCACTAGTTCAACCCTAATAGTTCGGAATTTTATAAGAAAGAGATTTTTCTTCACATGTTTTAAAAAATGGATATGCATGCCTGAAACATGTTACAGATGCAAATGAACTAGGGATCCAAACCATTTAAAGAGAATTACATTAAATTCTCAAGCAAGTGTGCGGTGGGATATTTACCCGAGTCAAACAAGCCACTATTTTGCCGAAGGACAAAAAGTTGACCTAACGTTCATAGATGATTATAAAGTGATTTATCATGTGTAACGGGCTATATTTTTGTAAGGAATGACTGATGGATTGGGAGTCAACACTCAGTTAAAAATCCCCACCTCCCCTTTTTCCCGACGATTGCAGAACCTGATATATAAAAACTAAAAAGAGTTTACAATCCCAACAAATTACAGACACTTTTTTGGAATTATCTCTCTCCACAATTGTGCATTGTGCATTACCATTTTAGATGTATACTTTTTTCTTAAATACAAACTTGAGTTTTCACTTTCCCTTCATCTTGTAAATAAAAAAACAAGAGATAAAAGGCAAATAGATCACAACAAAATGAATATTTTAGAGTTTATGTATGGAAAGAATGAAAGCAATAAACAAACGTGAGAAAAAAAGATTTATTCACACATCATAAATGAATAAAAATGTTTTGTTATCCAAGTTTGGGAAATTCCACTAGTTCATACCTTGTAGCTCAGATTTTATGAGAAAGAAATTTTTCTACACATGTTTTAAAATAGGGATATGCATGTTTGAAACATGTTCAAGATGCAAATGACCAATGGATTCGAACCTTTAAAGAGGATAACATTAAATTCTCAAGTGAACGTGTGGTGGGATTTTTAATAGAGTCAAACAAGCCATTATTTTGCCAATTTACAAAAAGCTGACATAACGATAATAGAAGATTGTAAAGTGATTTATCATGCGTAACGGGCAATATTTTTTTAAGAAATGACTTTTGGATTGTGAGTGAAGATTCAGTTAAAAATCCCCCGCCTCCCCCATTTTCCAACGATTACAGAACTTGATATATAAAAACTAAAAAGTGTTTACAATCCTTAAAAATTACAGACACTTTTTTGAGTCATCTCTCTCTACATTTGTGCATTGTGAATTTCCATTTTAGATGTATACTTTTTTCTTAAATCAAAACTTGAGTTTTCACTTTCCCTTCATCTCTTAAACAAAAAAAAGAGATAAAAGGCAAATAGATCACAACAAAATGAAAATTTTAGAGTTTATGAATGGAAAGAATTTAAAGCAGTAAATAAAGAAAATTTATTCATAGAACACAAATGAACACAAAAGGTTTGTCATCCATGTTTCGGTAATTCCACTAGTTCAAACCTAATCACTCAGAATTTTATAAGAAAGAGATTTTTCTACACATGTTTTAAAAAATGGATATGAATGCTTGAAACATGTTAAAGATTCAAATGACCTAAGGATCCAAACCTTTTAAAGAGAATAACAATAAATTCTCAAGTGACCGTGCAGTGGGATATTTACCCGAGTCAAACAAGCCATTAATTTGCCCATTTACAAAAAGTTGACCTAACGATCATAGATAATTGTAAAGTGATTTATCATGCGTAACGGGCAATATTTTTGTAAGGAATGACTTATAGATTGGGAGTCAAAACTCAGTTAAAAATTCCCAACCCCCACCCCCCCCCTCCCTTTTCCCGACGGTTGCAGAACCTGATATATAAATAATAAAAAAAGTTTACAATCCCTAAAAATTACATTACTTTTTGGAATTATCCCTCTCGATATTTGTGCATTTTGCATTTCCATTTTAGATGTATACTTTTTTCTTAAATCAAAACTTGAGTTTTCACTTTCCCTTCATCTCGGAAACAAAAAAAAAGAGATAAAAGGCAAATAAACCTCAACAAAATGTAAGTAAAGAAAATTTATTCACACACCACAAATGAACATAAAAGTTATGTTATCCAAGTTTGGGAAATTCCACTAATTCAACCCTAATACTTCGGAATTTTATAAGAAAGTGATTTTTCTACACATGTTTTAAAAAATGGATATGCATGCTTGAAACATGTTACAGATGCAAATGACCTATGGATCCAAACCTTTTAAAGAGAATTTTTTTAAATGCTCAAGTGAGCGTGTGGTGGGATATTTACCCAATTAAAGCATGTCATCATTTTTCCCATTTAAAAAAATCTAAGCTAACTGTCATAGAAGATTGTAAAGTAATTTATCATACGTAATGGGCTATATTTTTGTAAAAAATGACTTATGGATAGGAAGTCAACACTCAGTAAAAATTTCCCCGCATCCCCCTTTTCCCGATGATTGTAGAACCTGATATATAAAAACTAAAAGGAGTTTACAATCCCTAAAAATTACAGAAACTTTTTCGAATTATCTCTCTCTACATTTGTGCATTGTGAATATCCATTTTACATGTATACTTTTTTCTTAAACCAAAACATGAGTTTTCACTTTCCCTTCATCTCGTTAAAGAAAAAAGAGATAAAAGGCAAATAAACCTCAACAAAATGAAAGTTTTAGAGTTTATGTATGGAAAGAATTTAAAGCAATAAACAAATGTAAGTAAGGAAAATTTATTCACACAACACAAATGAACACAAAAATTTTGTTAAGCATGTTTGGGTAATTCCACTAGTTCAACCCTAATAGCTAGGAATTTTATAAGAAAGAGATTTTTCTACACGTGTTTTAAAAAAGGGATATGAATGCTTGAAACATGTTAAAGTAGCAAATGACCTATGGATCCAAACTTTTAATGAGAATAACATTCAATTCTCAAGAGAACTTGCGGTGGGATATTTACCCGAGTCAGATAAACCATTAGTTTTCCCATTTACAAAAAGCATACCTAACAATCACAGATGATTGTAAAGTGATTTATCATGCGTAATGGGCTATATTTTTTTAAGGAATGACTTATGAATTGGGAGTCAACACTCAGTTAAAAATCTCTAGCCTCCCCCTTTCCCCGACGATTGGAGAACCTGATATATAAAAGCTAAAAAGAGTTTACAATCCCTAAAAATTAGACTCTTTTTAAAATTATCTCTCTCTACATTTTTGTATTGTGAATTTCTATTTTATATATATACTTTTTTCATAAATCAAAACTTGTGTTTTTACTTTCCCTTCATCTCGCAAAAAAAAAAAAGAGATAACAGGCAAATAGATCACAACTAAATGAAAATTTTAGATTTATGTAGGGAAGAATTTAGAGAAATAAACAAATGTATGTAAATAAAATTTATTCACACACCACAAATGAACACAAAAGTTTTGTAATCCAAGTTTGGGTAATTCCAGTAGTTCAACCTTAATAGCTCGGAATTTTATAAGAGAGATTTTTCTACACACTTTCTAAAAAATGGATTTGCATGCTTGAAACATGTTAAAGAAGCAAATGACCTATGGATACAAACCTTTTAAAGAGAATAACATTAAATTCTCAAGTGAACGTGCGATGGGATATTTACCCGTGTCAAACTAGACATTATTTTTCCCATTTACCAAAAGATGACCTAACAATCATAGATGATTGTAAAGTGATTTATCATGCATAACGAGCTATATTTTTGTAGGCAATGACTTATGGATTGGGAGTCAAAACTCAATTAAAAATTCCCAGCCTCCCCCTTTTCCAGACGATTGCAGAACCTGATATATAAACACTAAAAAGAGTTTACAATCCCTAAAAATTACATAAACTTTTTGGAATTATCCCTCCCGATATTTGTGCATTGTGCATTTCCATTTTAGATGTATACATTTTTCTTAATTCAAAACTTGAGTTTTCAATTTCCCTTCATCTCAAAAACAAAAAAAAAGAGATAAAAGGCAAATAGTTCACAAAAAAAAGAAAATTTTAGAGTTTATGTAACGAAAGAATTTAAAGCAATAAACAAAAGTAAGTAAAGAAAATTTATTCACACACCACAAATGAACACAAAAGTTATGTTATCCAAGTTTGGGAAATTCCACTAGTTCCACCCTAATAGTTTGGAATTTTATAAGAAAGAGATTTTTCTACACATGTTTTAAAAAATGGATATGCATGCTTGAAACATGTTAAAGATGCAAATAACCTATGGATCCAAACCTTGTAAAGAGAATTACATTAAATTCTAAAGTGAGTGTGCGGTGGGATATTTACCCGAGTCAAACAAGCCATTATTTTACCCATTTAAAAAAAGTTGAGCTAACGGTCATAGATGATTGTAAAGTGATTTTTCATGCGTAACGGGCTATATTTTTGTAAAGAATGACTTATGGATTGGGAGTCAACATTCAGTAAAAAATTCCCTACCTCCCCCTTTTCCTGATGACTACAAAACCTGATATATAAAAACTAAAAGGAGTTTACAGTCCCTAAAAATTACAGGAACTTTTTCGAATTATTTCTCTCTAAATTTGTGCATTGTGCATATCCATTTTAGATGTATACTTTTTTTTAAAATCAAAACATGAGTTTTCACTTACCCTTCATCTCGTAAAAAAAAAAGAGATAAAAGGAAAATAGATCACAACAAATGAAAACTTTAAAGTTTATGTATGCAAAGAATTTAAAGCAATAAAAAAATGTAAGTAAGGAAATTTTATTCACGCAACACATATGAACACAAAAGTTTTGTTATGCATGTTTGGGTAATTCCACTAGTTCAACCCTAATTTTACGAAATTTTAGAAGAAAGAGATTTTTCTACACATGTTCTTAAAAATGGATATGAATGCTTGAAACATGTTAAAGATTCAAATGACCTATGGATCCAAACCTTTTAAAGAGAATACCATTAAATTCTCAAGTGTACGTGCGGTGGGTTATTTACCGGAGTCAAACAAGCCATTATTTTGCCCAATGACAAAAAGCTGACCTAACGATCATAGATGATTGTAAAGTGATTTATCATGTGTAACGGCCTATATTTTTGTAAGGAATGACTTATGGAATTGGAGTCAACAATCGGTTAAAAATCCCCCGCCTCCCCCTTTTCCCGACGATTGCAGAACCTAATATATAAAAACCAAAAAGAGTTTAAAATCCCGAAAAATTACTGACTCACTCTCCACAATTGTGCATTTTGCATTTCCATTTTAGATGTATAATTTTTTCTTAAATACAAACTTGAGTTTTCACATTCCCTTCATCTCGTAAACAAAAAAAAGATATAAAAGGCAAATAGATCACAACAAAATGAAAATTTTAGAGTTTATGTATGGAAAGAATGAAAGGAATAAACAAACGTGAGAAAATAAAATTTATTCACACACTATTAATGTACACAAATGTTTTGTTATCCAAGTTTGGGAAATTCCACTAGTTCTTACCTGGTAGATCGGAATTTTATTAGAAAGAAATTTTTCTACTCATGTTTTAAAATAGGGATATGCATTCTTGAAACATGTTAAAGATGTAAATGACCCATGGATCCGAACCTTTTAAAGAAAATAACATTAAACTCTCAAATGAACGTGTAGTGGGATATTTACCCGAGTCAAACAAGCCATTATTTTGCCCATTTACAAAAAGCTGACCTAACGATCATAGATGATTGTAAAGTGATTTATCATGCATAACGGGCTATATTTTTTTAAGGAATGACTTTTGGATTGGGAGTGAAGATTCAGTTAAAAATCCCCCGCCTCCCCCTTTTCCCGACGATTGAAAAACTGATATGCAAAAACTAAAAAAATTTTACAATCCCTAAAAATTATACACACTTTATTGAATTATCTCAATCTACATTTGTGCATTGTGCATTTCCATTTTATATCTATACTGTTTTTCTTAAATCAAAACTTGAGTTTTCACTTTCCCTTCATCTCATAAACAAAAAAAAGAGATAAAAGGCAAATAGATCACATCAAAATGAAAATTTTAGAGTTTATGTATAGAAAGAATTTAAATCAATAAATAGATGTAAGTAACAAAAATTTATTTACAGAACACAAATGAACACAAAATTTTTTTTATACAAGTTTCGGTAATTCCACTTGTTCAACCCTAATAGCTTGAAATTTTATAAGAAAGAGATTTTTCTAAACATGTTTCAAAAAATGGATATGAATGCTTGAAACATGTTAAAGATTCAAATGCCCTATGGATCCAAACCTTTTAAAGAGAATAACATTAAATTCTCAAGTGAACGTGCAGTGGGATATTTACACAAGTCAAACAAGCCATGATTTTGCCCATTTATAAAAAGCTGACCTAACAATCATAGATGATTGTAACGGGCTATATTTTTGTAAGGAATGACTTATGGATTGGGAGTCAAAACTCAGTTAAAAATTCCCAGCCTCCCCCTCTTCCCGACGATTGCAGAACCTGATATATAAATACTAAAAAGAGTTTACAATCCCTAAAAATTACATAAAATTTTTGGAATTATCCCTCACGTCATTTGTGCTTTGTGCATTTCCATTTTAGATGTGTACTTTTTTCTTAAATCAAAACTTGATTTTTCACTTTCCCTTCATCTCGGAAACAAAAAAAAGAGATAAAAGGCAAATAGATTACAAAAAAATGAAAATTTTAGAGTTTATGTATGGAAAGATTTCAAAGGAATAAAAAAATGTAAGTAAAGAAATTTTTTTCACACACCACAAATGAACACAAATGTTATGTTATCCAAGTTTTGGAAATTCCACTAGTTCAACCCTAATAGTTCGCAATTTTATAAGAAAGAGATTTTTCTACACATGTTTTTAAAAATGGATATGCATGCTTGAAACATGTGACAGATGCAAATGACCTATGGATCCAAACCTTTTAAAGAGAATTACATTAAATTCTCTAGTGAGCGTGCAGTGGGATATTTACCCGAGTCAAACAAGCCATTATTTTGTCCATTTACAAAAAGCTGAGCTAACGGTCATAGATGATTGTAAAGTGATTAATCATACGTAATGGGCTATATTTTTGTAAAGAATTACTTATGGACTGGGAGTCAACACTCAGTAAAAGAACCCCCGCTTCCCCCTTTTCCTGATGATTGTAGAACCTGGTATACAAAAACTAAAAGGAGTTTACATTCCCTAAAAATTACAGAAACATTTTTGAATTATCTCTTTCTACATTTTTGCATTGTGCATATCCATTTTAGATGTATACTTTTTTCTTATATAAAAACTTGAGTTTTCACTCTCCCTTCATCTCGTAAAAGAAAAAAGAGATAAAAGGCAAATAGATCACAAAAAAATGAAAAGAATTTAAAGAAATAAACAAATGTAAGTAAGGAAAATTTATTTGCACAACACAAATGAACACAAAAGTTTTGTTATGCACGTTTTGGTAATTCCACCAATTCAACCCTAATAGCTCGGAATTTTATAAGAAAGAGATTTTTGTACACATATTTTAAAAAATGGATATAAGTGCTTGAAACATGTTAAAGATGAAAATGACCTATGGATCGAAAACTTTTAAAGAGAATAACATTGAATTCTCAAGAGACTTTGCGGTGGGATATTTACCCGAGTCAAACAAGTGATTATTTTTCCATTTACAAAAAGCTGACCTAACAATCACAGATGATTGTAAAGTGATTTATCATGCATAACGGGCTATATTTTTGTAAGGAATGACTTATGGATTGGGAGTCAACACTCAGTTAAAAATCCCTAGCCTCCCCCTTCCCCGACGATTACAGAACCTGATATATAAAAACTAAAAAGAGTTTACAATCCCTAATAATTACAAACTCTTTTTAAAATTATTTGTCACTACATTTTTTTATTGTGAATTTTAATTTAATACGTATACTTTTTTCTTAAATCAAAATTTGAGTTTTTACTTTCCCTTCATCTCGCAAACAAAAAAAAGAGATAACGGGCGAAATGTAAGTATGGAAAAATTTGGAGCAATAAACAAATGTAAGTAAAGAAAATTTGTTCACACACCACAAATGAACACATAAGTTTTTTAATCCAAGTTTGGGTAATTCCACTAGTTCAACCTTAATAGCTCGGAATTTTATAAGAAAGAGATTTTTCTACACAAGTTTTAAAAAATGGATATGCATGCTTGAAACTTGTTAAAGAATCCAATTACCTATGGATCCAAACCTTTTAAAGAGAATAACATTAAATTCTCAAGTGAACGTGCGGTGGGATATTTACCCATGTCAAACAAGCCTTTGTTTTGCCCATTTACAAAAAGATGACCTAACGATCAAAGATGATTGTAAAGTATCTTGTGTAACGGGCTATATTTTTGTAAGGAATGATTTATGGATTGGGAGTCAAAACTTAGTTAAAAATTCCCAGCCTCCCCCTTTTCCCGACGATTGCAGAACCTGATATATAAATACTAAAAAGAGTTTATATTTCCAAAAAATTACTTGCACTTTTTGGAATTATCCCTCTCGAAATTTGTGCATTGTGCATTTCCATTTTAGATGTATAGTTTTTTCTTAATTCAAAACTTGAGTTTTTACTTTCCCTTCATCTCGGAAACAAAAAAAAGAGATAAAAGGAAAATAAATCACAAAAAAATGAAAATTTTAGAGTTTATATAAGGAAAGAATTTAAAACAATAAACAAATATAAGTAAAGAAAATTTATTCACACACCACATATGAAAAAAAAAAGTTATGTTATCCAAGTTTGGGAAATTCCACTTGTTCAACCCTAATAGTTCAGAATTTTATAAGAAAGAGATTTTTCTACACATGTTTTAAAAAATGGATATGCATGCTTGAAACATGTTACAGATGCAAATAATTTATGGATCCAAACCTTTTAAAGAGAATTACTTTAAATTGTCAAGTGAACATGCGGTGGGATATTTACCTGAGTCAAATAAGCCATTATTTTGCCCATTTACAAAAAGATGAGCAAACGCTCATAGATGATTGTAGAATGACTTATGGATTGGGAGTCAACACTCAGTAAAAAATCCCTTGCCTCCCCCTTTTCCAGATGATTGCAGAACCTGATATATAAAAACTAAAAGGAGTTTACAATCCCTAAAAATTAGAGAAACTTTTTGAATTATCTCTCTCTACACTTGTGCTTTGTGCATATCCATTTTAGATGTATACTTTTTTTCTTACAACAAAATGAAAATTTTAAAGTTTATGTATGGAAAGAATTTAACGCAATAAACAAATGTAAGTAAGGAAAGTTTATTCACACAACACAAATTAATACAAAAGTTTTGTTATGCATGATTTGGTAATTCCACTAGTTCAACCTTAATATCTCGGAATTTTAGAAGAAATAGATTTTTCTACACATGTTTTAAAAACTAGATATGAAATCTTGAAACATGTTAAAGATTAAAATTACCTATGGATCCTAACTTTTTAAACAGAATAACATTAAATTCTCAAGTGAACGTGCTGTGGGATATTTACCGGAGTCAAAGAGGCCAATATTTTGCCCAATGATAAAAAGTTGACCTAACGATCATAGATGATTGTAAAGTGATTTATCATGTGTAACTTGCTATTTTTTTTGTAAGGAATCACTTATGGATTGGGAGTCATCACTCAGTTAAAAATCCCCCGCCTCCCCCTTTCCCCGACGGTTGCAGAACCTGATATATAAAAACTAAAAGAGTTTACAATCCCTAAAAATTACTCACAGTTTTTGGAATAATCTCTCTCTACAATTTTGCATCGTGCATTTCAATTTAAGATGTATACTTTTTTCTTAAATACAAACTTGAGTTTTCACTTTCCCTTCATCTTGTAAACAAAAAAAATATATAAACTGTAAATTGATCACAACAAAATGAAAATTTTAGAGTTTATGTATGGAAAGAATGAAAGCAAAAACAAACCTGAGAAAATAAAATTTATTCACACACCACAAATGAACACAAATGTTTTGTTATCCAACTTTGGGAAATTCCACTAGTTCATACCTTGTAGCTCGGAATTTTAAAAGAAATAATTTTTTCTACACATGTTTTAAAATAGGGATATGGATGCTTGAAACATGTAAAGATGCAAATGACCTATGGATCCAAACTTTTTAAAGAGAATAATTCTCAAGTGAACGTGAGGTGGGATATTTACCCGAGTCAAACAAGCCATTATTTTTCCAATTTACAAAAAGCTGACCTAACGATCATAAATGATTGTAAAGTGATTTATCACGTGTAACGGGCTATAATTTTTTTAAGGAATGACTTTTGGATTGGAAGTCAAGATTCAGTTAAAAATCCCGTGCCTCCCCCTTTTCCCGACGATTGCAGAACCTGATATATAAAAACTAAAAAGAGTTTATAATCCCTAAAAATTACAGAAACTTTTTTGAATTATCTCCCTCTACATTTGTACATTGTGCATTTCCAGTTTAGATGTATACTTTTTTCTTAAATCAAAACTTGAGTTTTCACTTTTCCTTCATCTTGTAAACAAAAAAAGAGATAAAAGGCAAATAGATCACAACAAAATGAAAATTTTAGAGTTGATGTATGGAAAGAATTTAATGCAATAAATAAATGTAAGTAACAAAAATTTATTCACAGAACACAAATGAACACAAAAGTTTTGTCATTCAAGTTTCGGTAATTCCACTAATTCAACCCTAATAGCTCGGAATTTTATAAGAAAGAGATTTTTCTACACAAGTTTTAAAAAATGGATATGAATGCTTGAAACATGTTAATTATTCAAATGACCTATGGATCCAAACCTTTTAAAGAGAATAACAATAAATTCTCAAGTGAACATGCGGTGGGATATTTACTCGAGTCAAACAAGCCATTATTTTGCCCATTTAAAAAAAGCTGACCTAACGATCATTGATGATTTTAAAGTGATTTAACATGCGTAACGGGCTATATTTTTGTAAGGAATGACTTATGGATTGGGAGTCAAAACACAGTTAAAAATTCCCAGCCTCCACCTCTTCCTGACGATTGGAGAACCTGATATATAAATACTAAAAAGAGTTTACAATCCCTAAAAATTACATACACTTTTTGGAATTATCCCTCTCGATATTTGTGCATTATGCATTTCCATTTTAGATGTGTACTTTTTTCTTAAATCAAAATTTGAGTTTTCACTTTCCCTTCATCTCAGAAACAAAAAAAAAAGAGATAAAAGGCAAATAGATCACAAAAAAATGAAAATTTTAGAGTTTATGTATGGAAAGAATTTATAGCAACAAACAAATGTAAGTAAATAAAATTTATTCACTTACAACAAATGAACACAAAAGTTAGGTTATCCACAGGAAAATTCCACTAGTTCAACCCTAACAGTTCAGAATTTTATAAGAAAGAGATTTTTCTACACATGTTTTAAAAAATGGTTATGCATGCTTGAAACATGTTACAAATACAAATGACCAATGGATCCAAACTTTTTAAAGAGAATTACATTAAATTCTCAAGTGAGCGTGCGGTGGGATATTTACTTGAGTCAAACTAGCCATTATTTTGCCAATTTACAAAAAGCTGAACTAACAGTCATAGATGATTTTAAAGTGATTTATCATATGTGACAAGCTATATTTTTTTTAAGAATGACTTATGGATTGGGAGTCAACACTCAGTAAAAAATCCCCCGCCTCCCTCTTTTCCTGATGATTGCATAACCTAATATATAAAAACTAAACGGAGTTTAAAATTACTAAAAATTACAAAAACTTCTACAAATTATATCTTTCTATATTTGTGCATTGTGCATATCCATTTGAGACGTATACTTTTTTCTTAAATCAAAACTTGAGTTTTCACTTTCCCTTCATCTCATAAAAGAAAAAAGAGATAAAAGGCAAATAGATCACAACAAAATGACAATTTTAGAGTTTATGTATGGCAAGAATTTAAAGCAATAAACAAATGTAAGTAATGAAAATTTATTCACACAACACAAATGAACAAAAAAGTTTTGTTATGTATGTTTGGGTAATACCACTAGTTCAACTCTAATAGCTCGGACTTTTATAAGAAAGAGATTTTTTTACACTTGATTTAAAAAATGGATATGAATGCTTGAAACATGTTCAAGATTCAAATGACCTATGGATCGAAACCTTTTAAAGAGAATAACATTAAGTTCTCATGTGAACGTGCGATGGGATATTTACCGGAGTCAAACAAGCCATTATTTTGCCCATTTACCAAAAGTTGACCTAGCGATCATAAAAGATTGTAAAGTGATTTATCATGCGTATCTGGCTATATTTTATTAAGGAATGACTTTTTAATTGGGAGTCAACACTCAGTTAAAAATCCCCCGCCTGCCCCTTTTCCCGACGACTGCAGAACCTGATACATAAAAACTAAAGAGAGTTTACAATCCTAAAAAATTACAAACACTTTTTGGAATTATCTCTCTCTACATTTGTGCATTTTCATTTTAGATGTATACCTTTTTCTTAAATCAAAACTTGAGTTTTCACTTTCCCTTCTTCTCGTAAACAAAAACAAGAGATAAAAGGCAAATAGATATTTTAGAATTTATGTATGGAAAGAATTCAAAGCAATAAATAAATGTAAGTAAAGAAAATTTAATCACAGAACACAAATGAACACAAAAGTTTTGTTATCCAAGTTTCGGTAATTCCACTAGGTCAACCTTAATAGCTCGGAATTTTATAAAAAAGGGATTTTTCTACACATGTTTTAAAAAATGGATATGCATGCTTGAAACATGTTAAAGATTCAAATGACCTATGGATCCAAACCTTTTAAAGAGTATAACATTAAATTCTCAGGAGATCGTGCGGTGGGATATTTACCCGAGTCAAACAAGCCATTATTTTGCCCATTTACAAAAAGTTGACCTAACAATCATAGATGATTGTAAAATAATTTATCTTGTGTTATGGGCTATATTTTTGTAAGGAATGACTTATGGATTGGGAGTCAACACTGAGTTAAAAATCCCTCGCCTCCCTCCCTCTTTTCCTACCGATTGCAGAAGTGAAATATAAAAACTAAAAAGCGTTTACAATCCCTAAAAATTACTGACAGTTTTTTGAATTATCTCTCTCTACACTTGTGCATTGTGCATTTCCATTTTAGATATATACTTTTTTCTTAAATGAAAACTTGAGTTTTCACTTTCCCTTCATCTCATAAACAAAAATAGAGATAAAAGGGAAATAAATCACAATGAAATGAAAATTTTAGAGTTTATGTATGGAAAGAATTTAAAGCAATAAAAAAATTTAAGTAAAGAAAATTTATTCTCACACCAAAAATGAACACAAATGTTTTGTTATCCAAGTTTGGGAAATCCACTAGTTCAACCCTAATATCTCGGAATTTTATAAGAAAAATATTTTTCTACACATGTATTAAAAAATGGATATGCATGCTTTAAACTTGTTAAAGATGGAAATGACCTATGGATCCAAACCTTTTAAAGAGAGTAACATTAAATTCTTAATTGAACGTGCGGTGGGATATTTACATGAGTCAAACAAGCCATTATTTTGCTCATTTACAAAAAGCTGACATAACGATAATAGATAATTGTAAAGCTATTTATCATGCGTAACGGGCTATATTTTTGTAAGGAATGATTTATGGATTGGGAGTCAACACTCAGTTAAAAATCACCCGCCTCCCCCTTTTCCTGACGATTGCAGAACTGATATATAAAAACTAAAAAAGAGTTTACAATCCTTAAAAATTATAGACACTATGGAATTATCTCTCTCCCACATTTGTGGATTGTGCATTTCTATTTTAGATGTATATTTTAGTCTTAAATGAAAACTTGACTTTTCACTTTCCCTTCATCTCGTAAACAAAAATAGAGATAAAAGGGAAAGAGATCACAACAAAATGAAAATTTTGGAGTTTATGTATGGAAAGAATTTAAAGCAATAAAGAAATGTAAGTTAAGAAAATATATTCACACAACACAAATGAACACAAAAGTTTTGTTATCAAAGTTTGGGTAATTCCACTTGTTCAACCCTAGTATCTCGGAATTTTATAAAAAGTGTTTTTTCTTCACATGTTTTAAAAAATAGATATGCATGCTTGAAACATGTTAAAGATTCAACTGACCTATGGATCCAAACCTTTTAAATACAATAACATTAAATTCTCAAGTGAACATGCAGTGGGATATTTACCTGAGTCAAACATGCCATTATTTTGCCCATTTACAAAAAGCTGACCTAATGATCATAGATGATTGTAAAGTTATTTATCATGTGTAACAGGCTATATTTTTTAAGGAATGACTTTTGGATTGGGAGTCAATACTCAGTTAAAAATCCCCCGCCTCCCCCTTTTCCTGATCATTGCAGAACCTGATATATAAAAACAAAAAAGAGTTTACAATCCCTAAAATTACTGTTACTTTTTGGAATTATCTCTCTCTACATTTATGCATTGAGCATTTCCATTTTATATGTACTCTTTTTTCTTAAATACAAACTTAAGTTTTCACTTTCCCTTCATTTCGTAAGCAAAAAAAAGAGATAAAAGACAAATAGATCACAACAAAATGAAAATTTTAGGGTTGATGTTTGGAAAGAATTTAAAGCAATAAAAAAATGTAAGTAAAGAAATTTATTCACACACCTCAAATGAAAACAAAAGTTTTGTTATCCAAGTTTGGGAAATTCCACTAGTTCAACCCTAATAGCTCGGAATTTTATAAGAAAGATATTTTTCTACACATGTTTTAAAAAATGGATTGGCATGCTTGAAACATGTTAAAAATGCAAATGACCTATGGATCCAAACCTTTTAAAGAGAATAATATTAAAATCTGAAGTGAACGTGCGTTGGGATATTTATCCGAGTAAAACAAGCCGTTATTTTGCCAATTAACAGAAAGCTGACCTAACGATCAAAGATGATTGTAAAGTGATTTATCAAGTGTAACGGGCTATATTTTTGTAACGAATGACTTATGGATTGGGAGTCAACACTCCGTTAAAAATCCCCCGCCTCCCCCTTTTCCAGACGATTGCAAAATCTAATATATAAAAACTAAAAAGAGTTTACAATCCCTAAAAATTAAAGACACTTCTTCTTATTATCTCTCTCTACATATGTGCATTGTGGATTTCCATTTTAGATGTATACTTTTTTCTTAAATCAAAACGTGAGTTTTCACCTTCCCTTCATCTTGTAAACAAAAAAAAAAGGATAAATGGCAAATAGATCACATCAAAATTAAAATTTTAGATTTTATGTATGGAAAGAATGTAAGCAATAAAAAAAATGTAAGTAAAGAAAATTTATTCACACACCACAAATCAACACAAAAGTTTTGTTATCCTAGTTTGGGAAATTCCACTAGTTCAACCCTAATAGCTCAGAATTTTATAAGAAAGAGATTTTTCTACCCATGATTTAAAAAATTGATATGCATGCTTCAAACTTGTTATAGATGCAGATGACCTATGGATCCAAATCTTTTAAAGAGAATAACATTAAAATCTCAAGTGAACGTGCGTTGGGATATTTACCCAAGTCAAACAAGCCATTATTTTGCCCAATTACAAAAAGCTGACCTAACGATCAAAGATGATTGTAAAGTGATTTATCATGCGTAACAAGCTATATTTTTGTATGGAATGACTTATGGATTGGGAGTCAACACTCCGTTAAAAATCCCCCGCCTCCCCTTGTTCCCGACAATTGCAGAACTTGATATATAAAAAATACCAAAAAAGTACAAACACTTTTTGGAATTATCTCTCTCTACATTTGTGCATTATGCATATCCATTTTAGATATACTTTTTTCTTTAATTACAACTTATGTTTTCACTTTCCCTACATCTCGCAAACAAAAAAAAGAGATAAAAGGCAAATAGATCACAACAATATGAAAATTTTAGAGTTTATGTCCAGAATGAATTTAAAGCAAAAACCAAATGCAAGTAAAGGAAATTTATTCAGACAATACAAATGAACCCAAAAGTTTTGTTATTCTAGTTTGCGTAATTTCACTAGTTCAACCCTAATAGCTCGAAATTTTATAAGAAAGAGATTTTTCTACACATGATTTAAAAAATGGATATGCATGCTTGAAACATGTGAAAGATTCAAATGACCTATGGATCCAAACCTTTAAAAGAGAATAACATTAAATTCTCAAGTGAACTTTCGTTGGGATATTTACCCGAGTCAAAGAAGCCTTTTTTTTGCCCATTTAAAAAAAGCTGACCTATCAATCAAATATGATTGTAAAGTGATTTATCATGTGACTATATTTTTGTAAGGAATGACTTATGGAATGGGAGTCAACACTCTGTTAAAAATCCCTCGCCTCCCCCTTTTCTCGAAGATTGCAGAATCTGATATATAAAAACTAAAAACTGTTTACAATCCCTACAAAATTACAGACACTTTTTGGAATTATCACTCTCTACATTTGCGTTTTGTACATTTCCATTTAAGATGTATACTTTTTTCTTATATCAAAACTTGATTTTTCACTTTCCCTTCATCTTGTAAACAAAAAAAGAGATAAAAGGCAAATAGATCACAACAAAATGAAAATTTTAGAGTTTATGTATGGTGAGAATTTAAAGCAATAAACAAATGTAAGTAAACAAAATTTATTCACACACCATAAATGAACACAAAAGTTTTGTTATCCAAGTTTTGGAAATTCCACTAGTTCAACCCTAATAGCTCGGAATTTTATAAGAAAGAGAATTTTCCACACTTGATTTGAAAAATGGATATGAATGCTTGAAACATGTTAAAGATTCAAATGACCTATAGATCCAAACCTTTTAAAGAGAATAACATTAAATTCTCAAGTGAACGTGCGGTGGGATATTTACCGGAGACAAACAAGCCATTATTTGGCCCATTTACAAAAAGCTAACCTAACGATCATAGAAGATTGTAAAGTGATTTATCATGCGTAACGAGTTGGATTGGGAGTCAACACTCAGTTAAAAATCCCGCGCCTCCCCCTTTTCCCGACAATTGGAGAAGTGATATATAAAAACTAAAAAGTGTTTACAATCCCAAAAAATTAATGACACTTTTTGGAATTAGCTCTCTCTACACTTGTGCATTGTGCATTTCCATTTTAGATGTATACTTTTTTCTTAAATGAAAACTTGAGTTTTCACTTTCACTACATCTCGTAAACAAAAATAGAGATAAAAGGGAAATAGATCACAACGAAATGAAAATTTTAGAGTTTATGTATGGAAAGAATTTAAATAAATAAACAAATGAAAGTAAAGAAAATTTATTATCACACCAAAAATGAACACAAATAATTTGTAAGCAAGTTTGGGAAATTCCACTAGTTCAACCCTAATAGCTCAGAATTTAATAAAAAAAATATTTTTCTACACATGTTTTAAAAAATGGATATGCATGCTTGAAACTTGTTAAAGATGGAAATGACCTATCGATCCAAACCTTTTAAAGAGAATAACATTAAATTCTCAATTGAACGTGCGGTGAGATATTTACCTGAGTCAAACAAGCCATTATTTTGCTCATTTACAAAAAGTTGACCTAACGATCATATATCATTGTAAAGTGATTTATCATGCGTAACGGGCTATATTTTTGTAAGGAATGAGTTATGGATTGGGAGTCAACACTCAGTTAAAAATCACCCGCCCCCCCTTTTCCTGACAATTGCATAACTGATATATAAAAACTAAAAAAGAGTTTACAATCCTTAAAAATTACAAACACTTTGTGGAATTATCTCTCTCCCACATTTGTGCATTGTGCATTTCCATTTTAGATGTATATTTTTATCTTAAATGAAAACTTGGCTTTTCACTTTCCCTTCATCTCGTAAACAAAAATAGAGATAAAAGGGAAATAGATCACAACAAAATGAAAATTTTGGAGTTTATGTATGGAAAGAATTTGAAGCAATAAACAAATGTAAGTTAAGAAAATATATTCACACAACACAAATGAACAAAAGTTTTGTTATCCAAGTTTGGATAATTCCACTAGATTAACCCTAATAACACGGAATTTTATAAGAAAGAGATTCTTTTTCACTTTTTTTTAAAAAAAGATATGCATGATTGAAACATGTTAAAGATTCAATTGACCTATGGATTCAAACCTTTTAAATACAATAACATTAAATTCTCAAGTGAACATGCAGTGGCATATTTACCCGAGTCAAACAAGCCATTATTTTGCTCATTTACAAAAAGCTGACCTAACGATAAAAAATGATTGTAAAGTTATTTATCATGTGTAACGGGCTATATTTTTGTAAGGAATGATTTTTGGATTGGGAGTCAACACTCAGTTAAAAATCCCCCACCTCCCCCTTTTCTCGACGATTGCAGAACCTGATATATAAAAACTAAAAAAAGCTTACAATCCCTAAAAATTACTGATACTTTTTTGAATTATCTCTCTCTACATTTCTGCATTGAGCATTTCCATTTTAGATGTACTCTTTTTTCTAAAATACGAACTTGAGTTTTCACATTTCCCTCATTTTGTAAACAAAAAAAAGAGTAAAAGCCAAATAGATCACAACAAAATAAAAATTTTAGGGTTTATGTATGGAAAGAATTTAAAGCAATAAACAAATGTAAGTAAAGAAATTTATTCACACACCTCAAATGAACACAAAAGATTTGTTATCCAAGTTTGGCAAATTCCACTAGTTCAACCCTAATAGCTCGGAATTTTGTAAGAGAGATTATTCTACACATGTTTTAAAAAATGGATTGGCAGGCTTGAAACTTGTTAAAGATGCAAATGACCTATGGATCCAAACCTTTTAATGAGAATAATATTAAAATCTGAAGTGAAGGTGCGTTGGGATATTTACTTGTTTCAAACAAACCATTATTTTGCCCATTTACAAAAAGCTGACCTAACGATCAAAGATGATTGTAAAGTGATTTATCAAGCGTAACAAGCTATATTTTTTTAAGGGATGACTTATGGATTGGGAGTCAACACTCCGTTAAAAATCCCCCGCCTCTCCTTTTTCCTGATGATTGCAGAATATATAAAAAAACTAAAAAGAGTTTACAATCCCAAAAAATTACTGACACTTCTTCTTATTATCTCTCTCTACATATGTGCATTGTGCATTTCCATTTTAGATGTATACTTTTATCTTAAATCAAAACATGCGTTTCACTTTCCCTTCATCTTGTAAACAAGAACAAAGAGATAAATGGCAAATAGATCACAACAAAATTAAAATTTTAGAGTTGATGTATGGAAAGAATGTAAGCAATAAAAAAATGTAAGTAAAGAAAATTTATTCACACACCAAAAATCAACACAAAAGTTTTGTTATCCTGGTTTGGGAAATTGCACTAGTTGAACCCTAATAGCTCAAAATTTTATAAGAAAGAAATTTTTCTACACATGATTTAAAAAATGGATAGCATGCTTCAAACTAGTTAAAGTTGCAAATGACCTATAGATCCAAATCTTTTAAAGAGAATAACATTAAAATCTCAAGTGAACGTGCGTTGGAATATTTACCTGAGTCAAACAAGCCATTAGTTTGCCCAATTACAAAAAGCTGACCTAACGATTGGGAGTCAATACTCCGTTGAAAACCCCCCTGCCTCCCCTTTTTCCCGACGATTGCAGAACTTAATATATAAAAACTAAAAAGATTTTATAATCCCTAAAAATTAAAAACATTTTTTGGAATTATCTCTCTCTACATTTTTGCATTGAGCATATCCCTTTTAGATGTATACTTTTTTCTTTAATCACTACTTGAGTTTTCAGTTTCCCTACATCTCATAAACAAAAAAAAAGAGATAAAAGGCAAATAGATCACAACAATATGAAAATTTTAGAGTTTATGTATGGAAAGAATTTAAAGAAAAAAAAATGTAAGTAAAGGAAATTTATTCAGACAATACAAATGAACAAAAAAGTTTTGTTATCCTAGTTTGGGTAATTCCACTAGTTCAACCTTACTAGCTCGGAATTTTATAACAAAGAGATTTTTCTACACATGTTTTAAAAAATGGATATGCATGTTTGAAACATGTTAAAGATTCAAATGACCAATGGATCCAAACCTTTTAAAGAGAATAACATTAAATTCTCAAGTGAACTTGCGATGGGATATTTACCCGAGACAAACAAGCCATTTTTTTGCCCATTTACAAAAAGCTGACCTAACAATCATAGATGAATGTAAAGTGATTTATCATGTGTAACGGGCTATATTTTTTTAAGGAATGACTTGTGGATTGGGAGACAACACTCACTTAAAAATCCCCCACTTCCCCCTTTTCCCGATGATTGCAGAAACTGAAATATTAAAACTAAAAGATGTTTACAATCCTTAAAAATTATTGACACTTTTTGGAATTATCTCTCTCTACATTTGTGCATTGTGCACTCTTTTTTCTTAAATACAAACTTGAGTTTTCACTTTCCCTTCATCTCGTAAACAAAAAAAAGAGATGAAAGGCAAATAGATCACAACAAAATGAAAATTTTAGGGTTTATGTATGGAAAAAATTTAAAGCAATAAACAAAAGTAAGTAAAGAAAATTTATTCACACACCACACATGAACACAAAAGTTTTGTTATCCAAGTTTGGGAAATTCCACAAGATCAACCCTAATAGCTCAGAATTCTATAAGAAAGAGGTTTTTCCACATGTTTTAAAAAATGGATATGCATGCATGAAACATGTTAAAGAAGCAACTGACCTATGGATCCAAACCTTTTTAAGAGAATGACATTAAATTCTCAGGTGAACTTGTGGTGGGATATTTACCCTAGTCAAACAACCCATTATTTTGCCCATTTACAAAAAGCTGACCTAACGATCTTAGATGATTGTAAAGTGATTTATCATAACGGATTATATTTTTGAAAGGAATGACTTATGGAATGGGAGTCAACACTCTGTTAAAAATCCCTCGCCTCCCCCTTTTCCCGAGGATTGCAGAACTTGATACATAAAAATAAAAAGACTCTACAATCCCTAAAATGACAGACACTTTTCGGAATTATCTCTCTCTACATTTGTGCATCGTGCATTTCCATTTTAGATGTATACTTTTTTCTTAAATAAAAACTTGAGTTTTTACTTTCCCTTAATCTCGTAAACAAAAAAAGAGGTAAAAGGCAAAATTATCACAACAAAATGAAAATTTTAGGGTTTATATATGGAAAGAATTTAAAACAATAAACAAATGTAAGTAAAGAAAATTTATTCACACACCACAAATGAACACAAAAGTTTTGTTATCCAAGTTTGGGAAATTTCATTAGTTCAACCATAATAGCTCGGAATTTTATAAGAAAGGGATTTTTCTACACATGTTTTAAACAATGGATATGCATGCTTTAAACATTTTAATGATGCAAATGACCTATGGATCCAAACCTTTTATAGAGAATAACATAAAATTCTCAAGTGAATGTGCGGTGGGATATTTACCCGAGTCAAACAAGCCATTATTTTTCCCATTTACAATAAGTTGATCTAATGATCAAAGATGATTGTAAAGTGATTTATCATGCATAACGAGCTATATTTTTGCAAGGAATGACTTATGGATTGGGAGTCAACACTCCGTTAAAAATCCCCCGCCTCCCCCTTTTCCCGAGGATTGCAGAACCTGATACATAAAAATAAAAAGACTTTACAATCCCTAAAATTACAGACACTTTTCAGAATTTTCTCTCTCTACATTTGTGCATCGTGCATTTCCATTTTAGATGTATACTTTTTTCTTAAATAAAAACTTGAGTTTTTACTTTCCCTTCATCTCGAAAACAAAAAAAGAGGTAAAAGGCAAAATTATCACAACAAAATGAAAATTTTAGGGTTTATGTATGGAAAGAATTTAAAGCAATAAAAAAATGTAAGTAAAGAAAATTTATTCACACACCACAAATGAACACAAAAGTTTTGTTGTCCAAGTTTGGGAAATTTCATTAGTTCAACCATAATAGCTCGGAATTTTATAAGAAAGGGATTTTTCTACACATGTTTCAAACAATGGATAGGCATTCTTGAAACATGTGAAAGATGCAAATGACCTATGGATCGAAACCTTTTAAAGAGAATAACATTAAATTCCCAAGTGACCTAACGATCATAGATGACTGTAAAGTGATTTATCTTGCATAACATGCTATATTTTTGTAAGGAATGACTTATGGATTGGGAGTCAACACTCTGTTAAAAATCCCTCGCCTCCCCTTTTCTCGATGATTGTAGAACCTGATATTTAAAAATTAAAAAGAGTTTAGAATCCCTAAAAATTACAGACACTTTTCAGAATTATCTCTCTCTATATTTGTACATTGTGCATTTCCATTTTAGTTGTATAATTTTTCTTCAATGAAAACTTGAGTTTTCACTTTCCCATCACGTCGTAAACAAGAAAAGAGATAAAAGGCAAATAGATAACATCAAAATGAAAATTTTAGAGTTTATGTATGGACAGAATTTAAAGCAATAAAAAAATATAATTAAAGAAAATTTATTCACACCACGAATGAACACAAAAGTTTTGTTATCCAAGTTTGGTAAATTCCACTAGTTCAACCCCAATAGCTCAGAATTTTATAAGAAAGACATTTTTCTGCACATGTTTTAAAGAATGGTTATGCATACTTGAAATATGTTAAAGATGTAAATGACCTATGGATCCAAACCTTTAAAAGAGAATAACATTAAATTCTCAAGTGAACGGGAGGTGGGATATTTACCCGAGTCAAACAAGCTATTATTTTGCCCATTTACAAAAAGCTAACCTAATGGTTAGAGATGATTGTAAAGTGATTTATCATGCATAACGGGCTATATTTTTTGTAAGGAATGAATTGTGGATTGGGAGTCAGCACTCAGTTAAAAATCCCCTGCCTCCCCTTTTTCCTGATGATTGCAGAACCTGAAATGTAAAAACTAAAAAGAGTTCACAATACCTAAAAATTACAGACACTTTTTAGAATTATCTCTCTCTACTTTTGTGCGTTGTGGATTTCCATTTTAGATGTATACTTTTTCTTCAATTAAAACTTGCATTTTCACTTTCCCTGCATCTCGTAAATGAAAAAAGATATAAAAGGCAAATAGATCACAGGAAAATGAAACTTTAAGGGTTTATCTATGGAAATAATATAAAGCAAAAAAAAAATGTAAGTTAAGAAAAGTTTTTCACACACCGCAAATGAACACAAAAGTTTTGTTATTCAAGTTTGGGAAATTCCACTAGTTCAACCCTAATAGCTCGGAATATTATAAGAAAGAGATTTTTCTACACATGTTTTTAAAAATGGATACGCATGCTTGAAACATGTTAAAGATGCAAATGACCTATGGATCCAAACCTTTTAAAGAGAATAACAATAAAATCTCAAGTCAACGTGCCTTGGGATATTTACCAGAGCCAAACAAGCCATTAATTTGCCCATTTACAAAAAGCTGACCTAATGATCAAAGATGATTGTAAAGTGATTTATCATGCGTAACGATCTATATTTTTGTAAGGAATGACTATGGATTGGGAGTCAACACTCCGTTAAAAATCCCCTGCCTCCCCCTTTTCTCGGCGATTGCAGAACCTGATATATTAAAATTAAAAAGTGTTTACAATCCCTAATACTTTTAGACGCATTTTGGAATTATCTCTCTCTACATTTGTTCATTGTGCATTTCCATTTTAGATGTATACTTTTTTCTTAAATCAAAACTTGAGTTTTCTCTTTCCCTTCATCTCTTAAACAAAAAAAGAGATAAAAGGCACATAGATCACAAGAAAATGAAAATTTTAGGGTTTTTGTATGGAAAGAATTTAAAGCAATAAACAAATGTCAGTAAAGAAAATTTATTCAGACACCACAAATGAACACAAAAGTTTTGTTATCCAATTTTGGGAAGTTCCCTAGTTCTACTCTAATAGCTTGGAATCTTATGAGAAATAGATTTTTCTACACTTGTTTTAAAAAATGGATGTGCACGCTTGAAGCATATTAAAAATGCAAACGACCTATGGATCCAAACGTTTTAAAGAGAATAACTTTAAATTCGCAAGTGAACGTGTAGTGGGATATTTACCCGAGTAAAAGAAGCAATTATTTTGCCCATTTACAAAAAGCTGACCAACCGATCATAGATGATTGTAAAGTGATGTATCATAAGTAGTGGGCTATATTTTTGAAAGGAATGTCTGATGGATTGGGAATCAACACTCAGTTAAAAATCCCCCGCCGCCCCCTTCTCCCGACGATTGCAAAATCGGATATATAAAAACTAAAAAGAGTTTACAATCCCTTAAAATTATAGACACATTTTAGATGTAAACTTTTTTCTTAAATCAAAACTTGAGTTGACACTTTCACTTCATCTCGTAAACAAAAAAAGAGATGAAAGGCAAATAGATCACAGCAAAAAGAAATATTTAGAGTTTTTGTTTGGAAAAAATTTAAAGCAATAAACAAACGTAAGTAAAGAAAATTTATTCACACACCACAAGTGAACACAAAAATTATGTTATCCAAGTTTGGAAATTCCACTAGTTCAACCTTAATATCTCGGAATGTTATAAGAAAGAGAATTTTCTACACATGTTTTAAAAAATGGATATGCATGCTTGAAACTTGTTAAAGATGCAAATGACCTATGGGTCCAAACCTTTTAAAGAGAATAACATTAAATTCTCAAGTGAACGTGCGGTGGGATATTTACCGGACTCAAAAAAGCCATTATGTTGCTTATTTTCAAAAAGCTGACCTAATGATCATTTATGATTGGAAAGTGATTTATCATGTGTAACGGGATATATTTTTGTAAGGAATGACTTATGGATTGGGAGTCAAGACTCAGTTAAAAATCGCCCGCCTCCCCCTTTTCCCAACAAATGCAGAACATGAAATATAAAAACTAATAAGAGTTTATAATCCCTAAAAATTATATCCACTTTTTTGAGTTATCTCTCTCTACATTTGTGAATTGTGCATTTCCATTTTAGATGTACACTTTTTTCTTAAATACAAAATTGATTTTTCAGTTTCCCTTCATCTCGTAAGCAAATAAAAAAGAGATTAAAGGCAAATAGATCAAAACAAAATGAAAATTTTAGAGTTTATGTATTGAAATAATTTAAAGAAATAAACAAATGTAAGTAAAGAAAATTTATTCACACACCACAAATGAACACAAAAGTTTTGTTATCCAAGTCAGGTAAATTCCACTAGTTCAACCCTAATAGCTCAGAATTTTATAAGAAAGAGATTTTTTTACACATGATGTAAAAAATGGATATGCATGCTTGAAACATGTTAAACATACAAATGACCTATGGATCCAAACCTTTTAAAGAGAATAACATTAAATTCTCAAGTGAACGTGCGGTGGGATATTTGCCCAAGTCAAACAAACCATTTTTTTGCCCATTAAGAAAAAGCTAACCTAACAATTATACATGATTGTAATGCGAATTATCAAGCATAACGGGCTATATTATTGTAAGGAATGACTTATGGACTCGGAGTCAACGCTAAGTTAATAATCCCCCGCCTCCCACTTTTCTTGATGATTGTAAAACATGATATATAAAAACTAAAAAGAGTTTACAATCCCTAAAAATTACTGAAACTTTTTGGAATTATCTGTCTCTACATTTGTGTATTGTGCATTTCCATTTTAGATGTATACTTTTTTCTTAAATCAAAACTTGAGTTTTCACTTTCCATTCATCTCGTAAACAAAAAAAAAACAAAGATAAAAGGCAAATAGATCACAACAAAATGAAAATTTTAGATTTTATGTATGGAAATAATTTAAAGCAATAAACAAATGTAAGTAAATAAAATTTATTCACACACCACAAATGAACACAAAAGTTTTGTTATCCTAGTTTGGGAAATTCTACTAGTTCAACCCTAATAGCTCGGAATTTTATAAGAAAGAGAGTTTTCTAAACATGTTTTAAAAAATGGATAGACATGCTTGAAAAATGTTAAAGATGCAAATGACCTATGGATCCAAACCTTTTAATAACATTAAATTCTCCAGTGAACGTGCATTGGGATATTTACCCGAGTCAAACATGCCATTAGTTTGCCCATATACAAAGACCTGATCTAGCGATCATAGATGATTGTAAATTTATTTATCATGTGTAACAGGCTTTATTTTTTTATGGAATTACTTATGGATTGGGAGTCAACACTGCGTTAAAAATTCCCCACCTCCCCCTTTTCCCGACGATTGTAGAACCTAATATATAAAAACTAAAATGAGTTTACAATCCCTAAAAATTACAGACACTTTTATTAATTATCTCTCTCTACATTAGTGCATTGTGCATTTCTATTTTAGATGTATACTTTATTCTTAAATCAAAACTTGGGATTTCACTTTCCCTTCATCTCGTATACAAAAACAGAGATAAAAGGCAGATAGATCACAAGAAAATGAAAATTTTAGTTTTTTTGTGTGGAAAGAGTTTAAAGCAATAAACAAATGTAAGTAATGAAAATTTATACACACACCACAAATGAACACAAAAGTTTTCTTATCCAATTTTGGGAAATTCCACTAGTTCAACCCTAATAGCTCGGAATTTTTTAAGAAAGAGATTTTTCTGCATATGTTTTAAAAAATGCATAGTCATGTTTGTAACATGTTAAATATGCAAATGACTTACGGATCCAAACCTTTTAAAAAGAATAACAATAAATTCTCAAGTGAACGTGTGGTGGGATATTTACTCGAGTCAAACAAGATGTTATTTTGCCCATTTACAAAAAGTTGAACTAACGATCATAGATAATTGTAAAGTGATTTATCATGCATAACCACCTATATTTTTTTAAGGAATAAATGACTTATGGATTAGGGGTCAACACTCAATAAAAATCCCCCTCCTCCGCCTTTTCTCGATGATTGCAGAACCTGATTTATAAAAACTAAAAAGAGTTTACAATCCCTTAAAACTACAGACGATTTTTGAAATTATCTCTCTACATTTGTGCATTGTGCATTTCCATTTTACATGTATACATTTTTCTTAAATCAAAACTTGATTTTTCACTTTCCGTTCTTCTCATAAAAGAAAAAAGAGATAAAAGGCAAATAGATCACAACAAAAAGAAAATTTTAGAGTTTATGTATGGAAATAATTTAAAGCAATAAACAAATGTTAGTAAAGAAAATTTATTCACCCACCACAAAGGAACACAAAAGTTTTTTTATCCAAGTTTGTGAAATTCCACTAGTTCACCCCTAATAGCTCGGAATTTTATAAGAAAGAGAGTTTTTTACACATGTTTTAAAACTGGATATGCATGCTTGAAACATGTTATAGATGCAAATGACCTATCGATCCAAGCCTTTTAAAGAGAATAACATTAAATTCTCAAGTGAACTTACCCGAATCAAACAAGCCATTATTTTGCCCATTTTCAAAAAGCATACCTGTCGATCATAGATAATTGAAAAGTGATTTATCATGCGTAACGAGTTATATTTTTGTAAGCAATGACTTATGGATTGGGAGTCTACACTCCATTAAAATTCCCCGCCTCCCCCTTTTCCCTACGATTGCAGAACCTGATATGTAAAAACTAAAAAGAGTTTAAAATTCCTAAAAATTACATACACTTTTTGGAATTATCTCTCTCTACATTTCTGTATTGTTTATTTCCATTTTTTATGTATACTTTTTTCTTAATTAAAAACTTGAGTTTGCACTTTCCCTTCCATCTCGTAAACAAAAAAAGAGATAAAAGGCAAATTGATCACAGCAAAATAAAAATTTTAGGGTTTATGTATGGAAAGAATTTAAAGAAATAAAAATTTAAGTAAAGAAAGTTTATTCACACACCACAAATGAACACAAAATTTTTGTTATCCAAGTTTTGGAAATTCCAGTAGTTCAACCCTAATAGCTCGGAATTTTATTAGAAAAGATTTTTCTACACATGTTGTAAAAAATGGATAGACATTCTTGAGACATGTGAAAGATGCAAATGACCTATGGCTCGAAACCTTTTAAAGAGAATGACATTAAATTCTCAAGTGAACGTGCGGTGGGTTATTTACCCAAATCAAAGAAGCCATTATTTTGCCAATTTACCAAATGCTGACCTAACGATCATAAATGATTGTAAAGTGATTTATCATGGGTAACAGGCTATATTTTTTTAAGGAATAAATGACTTATGGATTGGGAGTCAACACTCAGTTAAAAATCCCCTTCCTCCCCCTTTTCTCGATGATTGCAGAACCTGATATATAAAAATTGAAAAGAGTTTACAATCCCATAAAATTACAAACGCTTTTTGAATTATCTCTCTCTACATTTGTGCATTGTGCATTTCCATTATAGATGTATACCTTTTTCTTAAATAAAAACTTGATTTTTCACTTTCCTTTCAACTAGTAAACAAAAAAAGAGATAAAAGGCAACTAGATCACAACAAGATGAAAATTTTAGAGTTTTTGTATGGAAAGAATTTAAAGAAATAAACAAATGTATGTAAAGAAAATTTATTCACACACCACAAATGAACATAAAAATTTTGTTATCCAAGTTTGGGAAATTCCACTAGTCCTAGTAGCTCAGAATTTTATAAGAAAGGGATTTTTCTACAAAAGTTTTAAAAAATGGATATGCATGCTTGAAACATGTTAAAGATGCAAATGACCCATGGATCCACCCCTTTTAAAGAGAATAACATTAAATTCTCAAGTGAACGTGCGGTGGGATATTTACCCGAGTCAAACAAGCCATTATTTTGCCCATTTACAAAAACTTGACCTTACGATCATACATGATTGTAAAGTGATTTATCATGCGTAATGGGCTATATTTTTTTAACTAATGACTTATTTATTGGGTGTCAACACTCAGTTAAAAAGCCCCCGCCTCCTTGTCTTGACGATTGCAGAACCTGATATATAAAAACTAAAAAGAGTTTACAAACCTTAAAAATTAAAGACACTTTTTGGAATTATCTCTCCCTACATTTCTGTATTGTGCATTTCCATTCTAGATGTATACTTTTTTCTTAAATATAAACTTGAGTTTTCGCATTCCCTTCATCTTGTAAACAAAAAAAGAGATAAAAGTCAAATAGATCACAACAAAATGAAAATTTTAGAGTTTATGTATGGAAATAATTTAATGCAATAAAAAAATGTATGTAAAGAAAATTTATTCAGACAACACAAATGAACATAAGATTTTGGTTATGCAAGTTTGGTAATTCCACTTGTTCAACTCTAATTGCTCAGAATTTTATAAGAAAGAGATTTTTCTACACATGTTTTAAAAAATGGATATGCATGCTTGAAACATGTTAAAGATTCAATTGACCTATGGATCCAAGCCTTTGAAAGAGAATAAAATTGAATTCTCAAGTGAACGTGCAGTGGGATATTTACACGAGTAAAGCTAGCAATTATTTTGCCCATTTACAAAAAATTAACCTAACGATCGTAGATGATTGCAAATTGATTTATCATGCGTAACAGGCAGTATTTTTATATGGAAAGATTTATGGATTGGGAGTCAACTCTCAGTTAAAATTCCCTCGTCTCCCCCTTTTCCTGACAAATCCAGAACCTGATATATAAAAACTAAAAAGTGTTTACAATTCCAAAAAATTATAGAAACCTTTTGGAATTTTCTCTCTCTACATTTGTGCATTGTGCATTTCCATTTTATATGTATAGTTTTTTTTTACAATCAAAACTTGAGTTTTCACTATCCCTTCATCTCGTAAACAAAAAAAAAGAGATAAAAGGCAAATAGATCACAACAAAACAAAAATTTTAGGGTTTATGTATGGAAAGAATTTAAAGAACTAAACAAATGTAAGTAAATAAAATTTATTCACACACCACAAACGAACACAAAAGTTTTCTTATCCGCGTTTGAGAAATTCCACTAGTTCAACCCTAATTGCTCGGAATTTTATAAGAAACAGATTTTTCTACACATGTTTTAAAAAGTGGCTAGGCTTGCTCAAAACTTTTTAAAGATGCAAATGACATATGGGTCCAAATCTTTGAAAGAGAATAACATTAAATTCTCAAGTGAAACTGCATTGGGATATTTACCCGAGTCAAACAAGCCAATATTTTTCCCATTTACAAATAGCAGACGTAACGATCATAGATGATTGTCAAGTGATTTACCATGCGTAACGGCCTATATTTTAGTAAGGAATGACTTATGGATTGGGTGTCAACACTTTGTTAAAAATCCCCCGCCTCCCTTTATTCCCGACAAATGCAAAACTTGATCTATAAAAACAAAAAAGTGTTTACAATCCCTAAATATTACAGACACTTTTTTAGCATTATCTCTCTTTACCCGAGTTTTCACTTTCCCTTCATCATGTAAACAAAATAAGAGATAAAAGGCAAAAAGATCACAACAAAATGAAACTTTTAGGGTATATACAAGGAAATAATTTAAATCAATAAAAAAATGTAAGTAAAGAAAATTTATTCACACACAACAAATTACCACAAATGTTTTGTTATCCAAGTTTGGGAAATTCCACGTGTTCAACCCTAATAGCTCGGAATTTTATAGGAAAAAGTTTTTTCTACACATGTTTTAAAAAATGGATAGGCATGCTTAAAACTTGTTAAACATGCAAATGACCTATGGATCCAAACCATTTAAAGAGAATAACATTAAATTCTCTAGTGAACGTCCATTGGGATATTTACCCGAGTCAAACAAGCCATTATTTTGCCCATTTACCAAAAGCGGACCTAACGACAATAGATGATTGTAAAGTGATTTATCATGCTTAATGGGCTATATTTTTGTAAAGAATGACTTACGGATTGGGAGTCAACACTCAGTTAAAAATCCCCCTCCTCCCCTTTTTCCTGACGATTGCAGAACCTGATATATAAAAACTAAAAGGAGTTTACAATCCCTTAAAATTACAAACACTTTTTGGAATTATCTCTCTCTACATTTGTGCATTGTGCATTTCCATTTATATGTATACTTTTTTATTTAATCAAAACATGATTTTTCACTTTCCCTTCATCTTGTAAACAAAAAAAAGAGATAAAAGGCAAATAGATCACAACAAAATGAAAATTTTAGAGTTTACGTGTGGAAAGAATTGAAAGAATGAAACAAATGTAAGTAAAGAAAATTTATTCACACACCACAAATGAACACAAAAGTTTTCTTATCCAAGTTTGGGAAATTCCACTAGTTCAACCCTAATAACTCGGAATTTTATAAGAAAGAGATTTTTCTGCACAAATTTAGAAAAATGGATATGCATGCTTGAAAAATGTTAAAGATGAAAATGACCTATGGATCCAAACCTTTTATAGAGAATAACATTAAATTCTCAAGTGAACGTGCGGTGGGATATTTACCCGAGTCGACCAAGCCATTATTTTACCCATTTACAAAAAGATGACCTAACAATCAAAGAAGATTGTAAAGTGATTTATCATGCGCAACAAGCTATATTTTATGCAAGCGATGACTTATGGATTGGGAGTCTACACTCCATTAAAATTCCCCGCCTCCCCCTTTTCCTGACGATTGCAGAACCTGATATGTAAAAACTAAAAGGAGTTTAAAATCCCAAAAAATTACAGTCACTTTTTTGAATTATCTCTCTCTACATTTGTGCATTGTGCAATTCCATTTTTGATGTATACTTTTTTCTTAAATAAAAACTTGAGTTTGCACTTTCCCTTCATCTCATAAAAAAAAAAAAGATAAAAGGCAAATTGATCACAGCAAAATGAAAATTTTGGGGTTTATAAATGGAAAGAATTTAAACCAATAAAAATGTAAGTAAATAAAATTTATTCACACACTACAAATGAACACAAAAGTTTTGTTATGCAAGTTTGGGAAATTCCAGTAGTTCAACCATAATAGCTCGGAATTTTATATGAAAAAGATTTTTCTAGACATGTTATAAAAAATGGATTGGCATTCTTGAGACATGTGAAAGATGCAAATGACCTATGGATCGAAACCTTTTAAAGAGAATAACATTAAATTCACAAGTGAACGTGTGGTGGGATATTTACCCAAATCAAACAAGCCATTATTTTGCCCATTTACCAAAATTTGACCGAACAATCATATATGATTGTAAAGTGATTTATCATGCGTATCGGGCTATATTTTCGTAAGGGATGAATGACTTATGGATTGGGAGTCAATAGTCAGTTAAAAATCCCCCTCCTCCCCCTTTTCTCGATGATTACAGAACCTGATGTATAAAAACTGAAAAGAGTTTACAATCCCATAAAATTATAGATGCTTTTTGCATTATCTCTCTCAAAATTTGTGCATTGTGCATTTCCTTTTTAGATGTATACTTTTTTCTTAAATCAAAACTCAAGTTTTAACTTTCCCTTCAACTCGGAAACAAAAAAAGAGATAAAAGGCAAATTGATAACAACAAAATGAAAATTTTAGAGTTTATGTATGGAAATAATTTAAAGCAATAAACAAATGTAAGTAAAGAAAATTTATTCACACACCACAAATGAACCCAAGAGTTTTGTTATCCAAGTTTGGGATATTCCACTAGTTCACCCCTAATAGCTCGGAATTTTATAAGAAATAGATTTTTCTACACATTTTTTAAAAATTGATATGCATGCTTGAAGCAAGTTATAGATGCAAATGACCTATCGATCCAAGCCTTTGAAAGAGAATAACATTAAATTCTCAAGTGAACGTGTGGTGGGATATTTATCCGAGTCAAACAAGCCATTATTTTGCCCATTTTCAAAAAACTTACCTAACGATCATAGATGATTGTAAAGTGATTTATCATGCGTAACGAGCAATATTTTAGTAAGAAATTACTTATGGATTGGGAGTCAACACTCAGTTAAAAATCCTTCGCCTCCCCTTTTTCCCGACGATTGCAGAACCTGATATATGAAAACTAAAAAGAGTTTACAATCCCAAAAAATTACAGACACTTGTTGGCATTATCTCTCTCTACATTTGTGCATTGTGCATTTCAATTTTTTATGCATACTTTTCTGTTAAATAATATTTTAGTTTCCAATTTCCCTTCTTCACGCAAACAAAAAAAAGAGATAAAAGGCAATTAGATAAAAAAAATTTGAAATTTTTTGAGTTTATGTATGGAAAGAATTTAAATAAATAAACAAATGTATGTAAATAAAATTTATTCACACACCACAAATGAACATAAAGATTTTGTCATCCAAGTTTGGAAAATTCCACTAGTTCGATCCTAATAGTTCAGAATTTTATAAGAAAGGGATTTTTCTACACAAGTTTTAAAAAATGGATATGCATGCTTGAAAGATGTTAAAGATGCAAATGACCTATGGATCCACCCCTTTTAAAGAGAATAACATTAAATTCTCAAGTGAACGTGTGGTGGGATATTTATCAGAGTCAAACAAGCCATTATTTTGCCCATTTACAAAAAGCTGACCTAATGATCATCGATGATTGTAATGTGATTTATCATGCGTAATGGGCTACATTTTTTTAAGGAATGACTTATTGATTGGGTGTCAACACTCAGTTAAAAGTCCCCCGCCTCCTTTTCCCGACGATTGCAGAACCTGATATATAAAAACTAAAAAGAGTTTACAATCCCTAAAAATTAAAGACATTTTTTGGAATTATCTCTCTCTACATTTCTGTATTGTGCATTTCCATTCTAGATGTATACTTTTTTCTTAAATAAAAACTTGAGTTTTCAATTTCCCTTTTTCTTGTAAACAAAAAAAGAGCTAAAAGTCAAATAGATCACGATAAAATAAAAAATTTAGAGTTTATGTATGGAAAGAATTTAATACAATAAACAAATGTATGTTAAGAAAATTTATTCAGACAATACAAATGAACAAAAAAATTTGGTTATGAAAGTTTGGGTAATTGCACTTGTTCAACTCTAATTTCTCGGAATTTTATAAGAAAGAGATTTTTCTACACATGTTTTAAAAAATGGATATGCATGCTTGAAACATGTTAAAGATGCAATTGACCTATGGATCCAAACCTTTTAAAGAGAATAAAATTAAATTCTGAAGTGAACGTGCAGTGGGATATTTACTCGAGTCAAGCAAGCCATTATTTTGCCCATTTACAAAAAATTGACCTAACGATCACGGAAGATTGCAAATTGATTTATCATGCGTAACGGGCAATATTTTTATAAGGAAAGATTTATGGATTAGGAGTCAACTCTCAGTCCCTCGTCTCCCCCTTTTCCCGACGATTGGAGAACCTGATAAATAAAAACTAAAAAGTGTTTACAATCCCTAAAAATTATAGACACTTTTTGGAATTATCTCTCTCGACATTTGTGCATTGTGCATTGTGCATTTCCATTTTATCAGTATAATTTTTTTTTAAAACAAAACTTGAGTTTTCACTTTCCCTTCATCTTGTAAACAAAAAAAGAGATAAAAGGCAAATAGATCACAACAAAATGAAAATTTTAGGGTTTATGTATGGAAAAAATTTAAAGGACTAAACAAATGTAAGTAAAGAAAATTTATTCACACACCACTAATGAACACAAAAGTTTTCTTATCCAAGTTTGAGAAATTGCACTAGTTCAAGCCTAATAGCTCGAAATTTTATAAGAAAGAGATTTTTCTACACATGTTTTAAAAAAATGGATAGGCATGCTCGAAACATGTTAAAGATGCAAATGACCTATGGATCCAAACTTTTGAAAGAGAATAACATTAAATTCTCAAGTGAAAGTGCGTTGGGATATTTACCCCAGTCAAACAAGCAATTATTTTGCCCATTTACAAATAGCCGACGTAACGATCATTGATGATTGTCAAGTGATTTATCATGCGTAATGGGCTATATATTAGGAAGGAATGACTTCTGGATTGGGAGTCAACACTTTGTTCATAATTCCCTGCCTCCCTTTATTCCTTACAATTGCAAAACTTGATCTATAAAAACTAAAAGGAGTTTACAATCCCTAAATATTATAGACACTTTTTGGCATTATCTCTCTTTACATTTGTGCATTATGGATTTCAGTTTTAGAAGTATATTTTTTTCTTAAATCAAAACTTGAGTTTTCACTTTCCCTTTTTCTCACAAATAAAGAAAAGAGATAAAAGGCAAATAGATCACAACAAAATGAACATTTTTGAGTTTATGTATGGAAATAATATAAAGCAATAAACAAATGTATGTAAATAAAATTTATTCACATGCCACAAATGAACACAAAAGTTTTGTTATCCAAGTTTGAGAAATTCCACTAGTTCAACCCTAATAGCTCGAAATTTTTTTAGAAAGAGATTTTTCTACGCATGTTTTAAAAAATGGATATGCATGCTTGAAACATGTTGAAGATGCAAATGACCTATGGATCCAAAACTTTTAAAGAGAATCACATTAAATTCTCAAGTGAACGTGCGGTGGGATATTTACCCGAGTCAAACAAGATATTATTTTGCTCATTTATAAAAAGCTGACCTCAAGATCATAGATGATTGTAACATGATTTATCATGTGTAATGGGCTCTATTTTTGTAAGGAATGACTTATGGATTTGGAGTCAAACCTTAGGTGAAAATCTTCAGCCTCCCCCTGTTCCCGACATTTGTTGAACCTGATATATAAAGCTAAAAATAGTTTAAAATCCCTAAAAATTTCTGACATTTTTTGGAATAATCTCTCTCTACATTTGTGAATTATGCATTTCCATTTTATATGTACTCTTTTTTCTTAAATACAAACTTGAGTTTTCACTTTCCCTTCATCTCGTAAACAAAAAAAAGAGAGATTAAAGGCAAATAGATCACAACAAAAAGAAAATTTTAGAGTTTATATACAGAAATAAATTAAATAAATAAACAAATGTAAGTAAAGAAATTTTCACACACCACAAATGAACCCAAAACTTTTGTTATCCAAGTTTGGGAAATTCCACTAGTTCAACCCTAATAGCTCAGAATTTTATAAGAAAGAGATTTTTCTACACATGATTTAAAATATGGATTTGCATGCTTGAAACAAGTTAAAGATGCAAATGACCTATGGATGCAAACCTTTTAAAGCGAATAACATTAAATTCTCAAGTGAATGTGCGGTGGGATATTTGCCCGATTCATACAAGCCATTTATTTGCCCATTTACGAAAAGCTGACCTAACGATCATAGATGATTGTAAACTGATTTATCATGCGTAACGGGCTATATTTTTTTAAGGAATGACTTATGGACTGGGAGTCAACACACAGTTAAAAATTCTCCGCCTCCCCTTTTTTTCGACGATTGCAGAACCTGATATATAAAAACTAAAAAGAGTTTAGAATCCCTAAAAATTATAGACACTTTTTGGAATTATATCTCTCTACATTTTTCATTGTGCATTTCCTTTTCAGATGTATGCTTTTTTCTTAAATCAAAACTTGATTTTTCACTTTCCCTTCATCTCGTAAACAAAAAAGAAGAGATAAAAGGCAAATAGATCACAACAAAATGAAAATTTTAGAGTTTTTGTATGGAAAGAATTTAAAGCGATAAACAAATGTTAGTAAAGAAAATTTATTCACACACCACAAATGAACACAAAAGTTTTGTTATCCAAGTTTTGGAAATTCCACTACTTCAACTCTAATAGCTCGGAATTTTATAAGAAAAAGATTTTTCTACACATGTTTTAAAAAGTGGACATGCATGCTTGAAAGAAGTTAAAGATGCAAATGACCTACGAATCCAAACCTTTTAAAGAGAATAACATTAAATTCTGAACTAAACGTGTGTTGGGATATTTACCTGAGTCAAACAAGCCATTATTTTGCCTATTAACAAAAAGATGACCTAATGATCATAGATGATTTTTAAGGGATTTATCATGTGTAACGGGCTATATTTGGGTAAGGAATGACTTATGGATTGGGAGTCAACACTTCGTTAAAAATCCCCCGCCTCCCCCTTTTCCCGACGATTGCAGAACCTGATATATAAAAACTAAAAAATGTTTACAATCCCTTAAAATTGAAAAAACTTTTTGGAATTATCTCTCTATACATTTGTGCATTGTGCATTTACATTTTAGATGTATACTCTTTTTATTAAATCAAAACTTGAGTTTTCACTTTCCCTTTATCTCGTAAAAAAAAAAAGAGTTGAAAGGCAAATACATCTCAACAAAATGAAAATTTTTGAGTTTATGTAGGGAAAGAATTTGAAGAAATAAACAAATGTATGTAAATAAAATTTATTCAAACCCCACAAATGAACGCAAAATTTTTGTTATCCAGGTTTGGGAAATTTGACTACTTCAACCGAAATTGCTCGGAATTTTATAAGGAAGAGATTTTTCTACACATGTTTTAAAAAATGGATATGAAGGCTTGAAACATGTTAAAGATGCAACTGACCTGTGGATCCAAACCTTTTAAAGAGAATAATATTAAATTCTCAGGTGAACATGCTGTGGGATATTTACCCGAGTCAAACAAGCCATTATTTTGCCCATTTACAAAAAGCTGACCTAACGATCATAGATGATTGTAAAGTGATTTATCATGCATAACAGGCTATATTTTTGAAAAGAATGACTTATGGATTAGGAGTCAACACTCAGTAAAAAATCCCCCGCCTCCCCCCTTTTCCCGATGATTGCAGAACCTGATATATAAAAACTAAAAATAGTTTACAATCGTTAAAAATTGCAGACACTTTTTGGAGTTATATCTCTCTACATTTGTGCATTGTGCATTTCCTTTTTAGACGTATACTTTTTTCTTCAATCAAAACTTGAGTCTTCACTTGCCCTTCATCGCGTAAACAAAAATAGAGATAAAAGGCAAATAGATCACAACAAAATGAAAATTTTAGAGTTTACGAATGGAAAGAATTTAAAGCAATAAAAAATATAAATAATAAAAATTTATTCACACACCACAAATGAACACAAAAGTTTTGTTATCCTACTTTCGGAAATTCCACTAGTTCAACCCTAATAGCTCTTAATTTTATAAGAAAGAGATTTTTCTACACATGTTTTAAAATATGGATATGCATGTTTGACACATGTTAAAGTTGCAAATGACCTATGGATCCAAACCTTTTAAAGAGAATAACATTAAATTCTCAAGTGAACATGCGGTGGGATATATACCTGAGTCAAAAAAGCCATTCTTTTGCACATTTACAAAAAGCTGACTAGTGGGTCATAGATGATTGTAAAGTGATTGATCATGCATAACGGGCTATATTTTTTTAAGGAACGAGTAATGGATTGGGAGTCAACACTTAGTTAAAAATCCCCGGGCTCTCCCTTTTCCTGACGATTGTAGAACCTAATATAAAAAAACTAAAAAAAATTTACAATCCCTAAAAATTACAGACACTTTTTGAAATTATCTATCTCCACATTTGTGCATTGTGCATTTCCATTTAAGATGTATACCTTTTTCTTAAATCAAAACTTGAGTTTTCACTTTCTCTTCATCTCATAAAAAAAATAGAGAAAAAAGGCAAATAGATCACAACATAATGAAAATTTTAGAGTTGATGTATGAAAATAATTAAAAGAAATAAACAAATATAAGTAAATAAAATTTATTCACACAACATAAATGAACACAAAAGTTTTGTTATCCAAGTTTGGGTAATTCCACTAGTTCAACCCGAATAGCTCAGAATTTTATAAGAAAGAGATTTTTCTACACATGTTTTAAAAAATGGATATGCATGCATGAAACATGATAAATATTCAAATGACCAATGGATCCAAAACTTTTAAAAAGAATCACATTAAATTCTCAAGTGAACGTGCTTTGGGATATTTACCCAAACAAGATATTATTTTGCCCATTTATAAAAAGCTGACCTAACGATCATAGATGATTGTAACATGATTTATCATGTGTAACGGGCTCTATTTTTTTAAGGAATGACTTATGGATTGGGAGTCAAACCTCAGGTAAAAATCCTTAGCCTCCCCCTTTTCCCGGCATTTGCTGAACCAGATATATAAAAACTAAAAAGAGTTTAAAATCCCTAAAAATTACTGACACTTTTTGGAATAATCTCTCTCTACATTTGAGCATTATGCATTTTCATTTTAGATGTACTCTTTTTTCTTAACTACAAACTTGAGTTTTCACTTTCCCTTCATCTCGAAAAAAAAAAGAGATTAAAGGCAAATAGATCTCAACAAAATGAAAAATTTAGAGTTTATGTATAAAAAGAATTTAAAGAAATAAACAAATGTAAGTAAAGGAATTTTATTCACACACCACAAATGAACCCAAAACTTTTGTTATCCAAGTTTGGGAAATTCCACTAGTTCAACCCTAATAGCTCAAAATTTTATAAGAAAGAGATTTTTCTACACATGATTTAAAAAATGGATTTGCATGATTTAAAAAATGGATTTGCATGCTTGAAACATGTTAAAGATGCAAATGACCTATGAATCCAAACCTTTTAAAGAGAATAACATTAAATTCTCAAGTGAACGTGCGGTGGGATATTTGCCCGAGTCAAACAAGCCATTTATTTGCCCATTTATGAAAATCTGACCTAAAGATCATAGATGATTGTAAAGTGATTTATCATGCGTAACGGGCTATATTTTTTTAAGGAATGAGTTATGGACTGGGAGTCAACACTTAGTTAAAAATTCCCCGCCTCCCCTTTTTCCCATCGACTATAGAACTTGATAGATAAAAACTAAAAAGAGTTTACAATCCCTAAAAATTACAGACACTTTTTGGAATTATATCTCTCTACATTTGTGCATTGTGCATTTCCTTTTCAGATGTATACTTTTTTCTTAAATCAAAACTTGATTTTTCACTTTCCCTTCATCACGTAAACAAAAAAGAAGAGATAAAAGGCAAATAGATCACAACAAAAGGAAAAATTTAGAGTTTTTGTATGGAAAGAATTTAAAACAATAAACAAATGTTAGTGAAGAAAATTTATTCACACACTACAAATGAACACAAAAGTTTTGTTATCAAAGTTTGGGAAATTCCACTTGTTCAACTCTAATAGCTCAGAATTTTATAAGAAAAAGATTTTTCTACACATGTTTTTAAAAATGGACATGCATGCTTTAAACAAGTTAAAGATGCAAATGACCTATGGATCCAATCCTTTTAAAGAGAATAACATTAAATTCTCAAGTGAACGTATGGTGGGATATTTACCCGAGTCAAACACGGCATTATTTTGCCCATTTACAAAAAGTTGACCTAACGATCATAGGTGATTGTAAAGTGATATATCATTCGTAACGGGCTATATTTTTGTATGGAAAGACTTATGGATTGGGAGTCAACACTCAGTTAAAAATCCCCCACCTCCCTCTTTTCCCGACGATTGTTGAACCAGATAAATAAAAACTAAAAAGTGTTTACAATCCGTAAAAATTACAGTCACTTTTTTTAATTATCTCTCTCCACATTTGTGCATTGTGCATTTCCTTTTTAGATGTATATTTTTTTCTTAAATCCAAACTTGAGTTTTCACTTTCCCTTCATCTTGTAAAGAAAAAAAGAGATAAAACGAAAATAGATCACAACGAAATGAAAATTTTAGAGTTTATGAATGGAAATAATTTAAAGAAATAAACAAATGTAAGTAATGAAGATTTATTCACACACCACAAATGAACACAAAAGTTTTGTTATCCAAGTTTGAGAAATTCCACTAGTTTGAGAAATAACTCGGAATTTTATAAGAAAGAGATTTTCCTACATATGTTTTAAAAAATGGAAGTGCATGCTTGACACATGGTAAAGATGCAAATGACCTAGGGATCCAAACCTTTTAAAGAGAATAACATTAAATTCTCAAGTGAACGTGAGGTGGGATATTTACCCGAGTCAAACAAATAATTCTTTTGCACATTTACAAAAAGCTGACCTAACAATCATAGATGATTGTAAAGTGATTTATCATGCGTACAGGCTATATTTTTGTAAGGAATGACTTATGGATTAGGAGTCAACACTTAGTGAAAAATCCCCCGCCTCCCCCTTTTCCCGACAATTGCAGAACTTGATTTATAAAAACTAAAAAGAGTTTACAATCCCTAAAAAATAAAAGACACTTCTATGAACTATCTCTCTACATTTGTGCATTGTGCATATTTATTTAAGATGTATACTTTTTTCTTATATCAAAGCTTGAGTGTTCACTTTCCCTTCATCTCGTAAAAAAAAAAAGAGATAAAAGGCAAATAGATCACAACAAAATGAAAGTTTTATATTTTATATATGGAAAGAATTTAAAGCAATAAACTAATCTAAGTAAATAAAATTTATTCACACACCACAAATGAACACAAAAGTTTTGTTATCCAAGTTCAACTCTAATAGTTCTGAATTTTATAAGGAAGAGATTTTTCTACACATGTTTTTAAAAATGGATATGCATGCATGAAACAAGTTAAAGCTGCAAATGACCTATGGATCCAAACCTTTTAAAGAGAATAACATTAAATTCTTTAGTGAAAATGCGGTGGGATATTTACCCGAGTCAAACAAGCCATTATTTTGCCTATTTTCAAAAAGCTGACCAAACGATCATAGGTAATTGTAAAGTGATTTATCATGCGTAACGGGCTATATTTTGGTATGGAAAGACTTATGGATTGGGAGTCAACACTCTGTTAAAAATTCCCAGCCTCCCCATTTTCCCGACGACTGCAGCACCTGATATATAAAAACTAAAAAGGGTTTACAATCCATGAAAATTACAGACACTTTTTGGAAATATCCCTCTCTACATTTCTTCATTGTGCATTCCCTTTTTAGATGTATAGTTTTTTGTTAAATCCAAACTTTAGTTTTCACTTTCCCTTCATCATGTAAGCAAAAAAAGAGATAAAAGGCAAATAGATGACAACAAAATGAAAATTTTAGGGTTTATGTGTGGAAAGAATTTAAAGGAATAAACAAACGTAAGTAAAGAAAATTTATTCACACACCACAAATGAACACAAAACTTTTGTTATCCAAGAATGGGAAATTCTACAAGTTCAACCCTAATAGCTCGGAATTTTATAAGAACGAGTTTTTTCTACACATGTTTTAAAAAATGGATAGGCATGCTTGAAACATGTTAAAGATAAAAATGACCTATGGATCCTAACTTTTTAAAGAGAATAACATTAAATTCTCAAGTGAACATGCGGTGGGATATTTACCCGAGTCAAACAAGCCATTATTTTGCCCATTTACAAAAAAGCTGACCTAAAGATCACAGATTATTGTAAAGTGATTTATCATGCGTAATGGGCTATATTATTGTAAGGAATGACTTATGGACTGGGAGTCAAGACTCAGTTAAAAATTCCCTACCACCCCATTTTCCCGACGATTGTTGAACCTGATATATAAAAACTAAAAAGAATTTACAATCCCTAAAAATTATAGACACTTTTTTGAATTATCTCTCTCTACATTTGTGCATTGTGCATTTCCATTTTAGATTTATACTTTTTTATTAAATAAAAACTTGAGTTTTCACTTTCCCTTCATCTCGTAAACAAAAAAAGAGATAAAAGGCATATAGATCACAACAAAATAAAAATTTTAGAGTTTATGTATGGAAACAATTTAAAGCAATAAAAAATTTAAATAAAGAAAATTTATTCACACACCACAAATGAACACAAAAGCTTCTTTATCCAAGTTTGGGAAATTCCACTAGTTCAACCCTAATAGTTCAGAATTTTATAAGATATAGATTTTTCTACTGATGTTATAAAAAATGGATATGCATGCTTGAAACATGTTAAAGATGAAAATGACCTATGGATCCTAACATTTTAAAGAGAATAACATTAAATTCTCAAGTGAACATACGGTGGGATATTTACCCGAGTCAAACAAGTGATTTATCATACGTAACGGGCTATATTTTTTTAAGGAATGACTTATGGATTAGGAGTCACCACTCAGTGAAAAATCCCCCGCCTCCCCCTTTTCCCGACGATTGCAAAACTTGTTATATAAAAACTAAAAAGAGTCTACATTTGTGCATTGTGCATTTCCATTTAAAATGTATACTTTTTTCTTAAATCAAAACTTGTGTTTTCACTTTCCCTTCATCTCATAAACAAAAAAAGAGAAAAAAGGCAAATAGATCACAACAAAATGAAAATTTTATAGTTTATGTACGGAAATAATTTTAAAAAATTAACAAATGTAAGTAAAGAAAATTTATTCACACACTACAAATGAACACAAAAGTTTGGTATCCAAGTTAGGAAAATTCCACTTGTTCGACTCTAATAGCTCGGAATTTTAAAAGAAAGAGATTTTTCTACATATGTTTTAAAAAATGGATATGCATGCTTGAAACAAATTAAAGATGCAAATGACCTATGGAGCCAAAGATTTTAAAGAGAATAACATTAAATTCTCAAGTGAACGTGTGGTGGGATATTTACCTGAGTCAAACAAGCCACTATTTTGCCCATTTACAAAAAACTGACCTAATGATCATAGATGATTGGAAAGAGCTTTATTATGTTTAATGGGCTATATTTTTGTATGGAAAGACTTATGGATTGGGAGTCAACACTTAGTTAAAAATCCCTCGCCTCCCCCTTTTCCCGACGACTGCAGAACCTGATAAAAAAAAACTAAAAAGAGTTTATAATCCCTAAAAATTACTGAAACATTTTGGAATTATCTCTCTCTACATTTGTGCATTGTGCATTTCCATTTTAGATGTATACTATTTCCATAAATAAAAACTTGATTTTTCACTTTCCCTTCATCTCGTAAACAAAAAAAGAGATAAAAGGCAAATAGACCACAAAAAAATGAAAATTTTAGGATTTATGTATGGAAAGAATTTAAAGCAATAATCAAATATAAGTAAAGATAATTTATTCACACACCACAAATGAAAACAAAAGTTTTGTTATCCAAGTTTGGGAAAAACCACTAGTTGAACCCTAATAGCTATGAATTTTATAAGGAAGAGATTTTTCTACACATGTTTTAAAAAATGGATAGGCATGCTTCAAATATGTTAAAGATTCAAATGACCTATGGATCCAAACCTTTTAAAGAGAATAACATTAAATTCTCAAGTGAACATGTGATGGGATATTTACCCGAGTCAAACTAGCTATTATTTTCCCCATTTACAAAAAGTTGACCTATCGATCATAGATGACTGTAAAGTGATTTAACATGCGTAACGGCTATTTTTTGTAAGGAATGACTTTTCGATTGGGAGTCAACACTCCGTTAAAAATCACCCGCGTCCCCCTTTTCCCAACGATTACAAAACCTGATATACAATTTTTGGAATTATCTCTTCGTACATTTGTGCATTGTGCATTTCCGTTTTAGAAGTATACTATTTCTTAAATCAAAACTTGACTTTTCACTTTCCCTTCTTCTCGTAAATAAAAAAGAGATAAAAGGCAAATAGATCTCAACAAAATAAAAAATTTAGGGTTTTTGTATGGAAATTATTTAAAGCAATAAAAAATGTAAGTAAAGAAAATTTATTCACACAGCACAATTGAACACAAAAGTTTTGTTATCCAATTTTGGGAAATTCCACTACTTCAACCCTAATAGCTCAGAATTTTATAAGAAAGAAATTTTTCTACACATGTTTTAAAAAATGGATATGCATGCTTGAAACATGTTAAAGATGCAAATCACCTATGGATCCAAACCTTTTAAAGAGAATAACATTAAATTCTCAAGTGAACGTGCGGTGGGATATTTACCCGAGTCAAACAAGCCATTATTTTGCAGATTTACAAAAAGCTTACCTAACGATCATAGATCATTGTAAAGTAATTTATCATGCGTAACAGGCTATATTTTTGTAAGGAATGACTTATGGATTGGGAGTCAACACTCAGTTAATAATCCCCTGCCTCCCCATTTTCCCAGCGATTGCAGAACCAGATATATGAAAACTAAAACGAGTTTACAATCCCTAAAAATTACATACACTTTTTTGGAATTATCTCTTTCTAAAGTTGTGCGTTGTGCTTTTCCATTTTAGATGTATACTTTTTTCTTAAATCAAAACTTGAGTTTTCACTTTCCCTTCATCTCGTAAACAAAAAAAGAGATAAAAGGAAAATAGATCAGAACAAAATGAAAATTTTAGGGTTTATGTTAGGAAAGAATTGAAAGAAATAAAAAAATGTAAGTAAAGAACATTTATTAACACAACACAAATGAACACAAAAATTTTGTTATCCATGTTTTGGAAACTCCACTAGTTCAACCCTAATAGCTCGGAATTTTATAAGAAAGAGACGTTTCTACACATGTTTTAAACAATGGATAGGCATGCTTGAAACATGTCAAGGATGAAAATGACCTTTGGATCCAAACCTTTTAAAGAGAATAACATTAAATTCTCAAGTGAACGAGCGTTGGGATATTTACACGAATCAAAGAAGCCATTATTTTGCCCATTTACAAAAAGCTGACCTAACAATCATAGATGATTTTAAAGTGATTTTTCATGCGTAACGGGTTATATTTTTGTAAGGAATGACTTATGGATTGGGATTCATCCGTTAAAAATCCCCCGCCTCCTCCTTTTCCCGAAGATTGCAGAACCTGATATATAAAAACAAAAAAGAGTCTACAATCCCTAAAAATTACAGACACTTTTTGGAATTATCTCTCTCTACATTTGTGTAGTGTGCATTTCCATTTTAGATGTATACTTTTTTCTTAAATCAAAACTTGTGTTTTGACTTTCCCTTCATCTCGTAAACAAAAAAAGAGATAAAAGGAAAATCGATCACAACAAAATGAAAATTTTAGGGATTTTGTATGGAAAGAGGTTAAAGCAATAGAAAATAGTAAGTAAAGAAAATTTATTCACACACCAGAAATGAACACAAATTTTTTGTTATCCAAGTTTGGGAAATTCCACTAGTTCAACCCTAGTAGCTCGGAATTTTATAGGAAAGAGACGTTTGTACACATGTTTAAAAAAATGGATAGGCATGCTTGAAACATGTTAAAGATGGAAATGACCTATGGATCCAAACCTTTTAAAGAGAATAACATTAAATTCTCAAGTGAACGAGCGTTGGGATATTTACTCGAGTCAAACAAACCATTATTTTGCCCATTTAAGAAAAGCTGACCGAGCGATCATTGATGATTGCAAAGTGATTTATCAAGCGTAACGGGCGATATTCTTGTAAGGAATGACTTATGGATTGGGATTTAACACTCCGTTAAAAATCCGTCGCCACCTCTTTTTCTCGACGATTGCAGAACCTGATATATAAGAACTAAAAAGAATTTACATTGCCTAAAAATTACAGACACTTTTTGGAATTATCTCTGTCTACATTTGGGCATTATGCATTTCCATTTTAGATGTATACTTTTTTCTTAAATAAAAACTTGAGTTTTGACTTTCCCTATATCTCGTAAACAAAAAAAGAGATAAAAAGCAAATAGATCACAACGAAACGAAAATTTTCGGGATTTTGAATGGAAAGAATTTAAATCAATTGAAGAATGTAAAGAAAAATTATTCACACACCACAAATATACACAAGTTTTGTTATCCGATTTTGGGACATTCCATTAGTTCAGCCCTTATAGCTCGGAATTTTATACGAAAGAGATTTTTCTTCAAAGGTTTTAAAAAATGGATATGCATGCTTGAAAAATGTTAAAGTTGCAAGTGACCTATGGATCCAAACCTTTTAAAGTGAATAACATTAAATTCCCAAGTGAACGTGCGATGGGATATTTACCCGAGTGAAACAAGCCATTATTTTGCCCGTTTAGAAAAAGCGGACCTAACGATCATAGATGATTGTAAAGTAATTTATCATGCGTAACGGGCTATATTTTTTTAAGGAATGACTTATGGATTGGGAGTCAACACTCAGTTAAAAATCGCCCGCCTCACTATTTTCCCGACGATTGAAGAACCTGATATATAAAAACTAAAAAGAGTTTACAATCCCTAAAAATTACAGAAAATTTTTTGGAATTATCTCTTTCTACATTTGTGCATTGTGCATTTCCATTTTAGCTGTCTACTTTTTTCTTAAATCAAAACTTGAGTTTTCAGTTTCCCATCATCTCGTAAACCAAAAAAAGAGATAAAAAGCAACTAGAACACAACAAAATGTAAAATTTAGAGTTTTTGTTTGGAAAGAATTTAAAGCAATAAAAAAACGTAAGTAAAAAAAATTTATTCACGCACCAAAATTGAACAGAAAAGTTTTGTCGTCCAATTTTAGGAAACTCCACTAGTTCTACCCTAATAGATCAGAATTTTATAAGAAAGAAATATTTTGGCACATGTTTTAAAAAATGGATATGCATGCATGAAACATGTTAACGATGCAAATGACCTTTGGATCCAAACCTTTTAAAGAAAATAACATTGAATTCTCAAGTGCACGTGCGGTGGGATATTTACCCGAGTCAAACAAGCCATTATTTTGCCCATTTACAAAAAGCTGACCTAATGATCATAGATGATTGTAAAGTAATTTATCATGCATAACGGGCTAAATTTTTGTAAGGAATGACTTATGGGTTGGCAATCAACACTCAGTTAAAAATCCCTAGCCTCCCCCTTTTCCTGGCGATTGCAGAACCTGATTTATAAAAACTAAAAAGAGTTTAAAATTCTTAAAAATTACAGACACTTTTTTTTGGAATTATCTCTCTCTAAATTTTTGCATTGTGCATTTCCATTTTCGATGTATACTTTTTTCTTTAATCAAAACATGAGTTTTCACTTTCCCTTCATCTCGTCTACAAAAAAAGAGATAAAAGAAGAATATATCACAACAAAATGAAACTTTTAGAGTTTATGTATGGAAAAAATTAAAATCAATAAACAAATATAAGTAAAGAAAATTTATTCACAAAACAGAAATGAACACAAAAGTTTTGTTATCCAAGTTTGGGATATTCCACTAAATCAACCCTAATAGCTCGAAATTTTATAAGAAAGAGATTTTTCTACACATGTTTTAAAAACGGATAGGCATGGTAGAAACATGTTAAAGATGCAAATGACCTATTGATCCAAACCTTTTAAAGAGAATAACATTAAATTCTCAAGTGCACGCGCAGTGGGTTATTTACCCGAATCAAACAAGCCATTATTTTGCCCATTTAGAAAAAGCTGACCTAACGATCTTAGATGATTGAAATGTGATTTATCGTACTTAACGGGCTATAGTTTTGTATTGAAAGACTTATGAATTGAGATTCAACACTTTGTTAAAAATCCCCTGCCTCCCCATTTTCTTGACGATTGCAGAACCTGATATATAAAAACTAAAGAGAGTTTACAATCCCTAAAAACCACAGAGCTTTTTTGGAATTATCTCACTCTACATTGTGCATTGTGCATTTCCATTTTAGATGTATACTTTTTTCTTAAATCAAAACTTGAGTTTTCACTTTCCCTTCATCTCGTAAACAAAAAAAGAGATAAAAGGCAAATAGATCAGAACAAAATGAAAATTTTAGGGTTTAAGTGTCGAAAGAATTGAAAGCAATAAAAAAATGTAAGTAAAGAAAATGGATATGCATGCTCTAAACATGTTAAAGACGCAAATCACCTATGGATCCAAACCTTTTAAAGAGAATAATATTAAATTCTCAAGTGAACGTGCGGTGGGATATTTACTCGAGTCAATCAAGCCATTATTTTGCACATTAACAAAAAGCTGACTTAACAATCACAGATGATTGTAAAGTAATTTATCATGCGTAATAGGCTATATTTTTGTAAGGAATGACTTATGGATTGGGAGTCAACACTCAATTAAAAATCCCCTGCCTCGCCATTTTCCTGGCAATTGCAGAACCAGATATATGAAAACTAAAAACAGTTTACAATCCCTTAAAATTACAGACACGTTTTTGGAATTATCTCTTTCTACATTTGTGCATTGTGCTTTTCCATTTTAGATGTGTACTTTTTTCTTAAATCAAAACTTGAGTTTTCAATTTCCCTTCATCTCGTAAAAAAAAAAAAGACATAAAAGGCAAATAGATCAGAACAAAATGAAAATTTTAAGGTTTATACGTCGAAAGAATTGAAAGCAATAAAAAAATGTAAGTAAATAAAATTTATTCACACAGCACAAATGAACACAAAAGTTTTGTTATCCATGTTTTGGAAATTCCACAAGTTCAACCCTAATAGCTCGGAATTTTATAAGAAAGAGACATTTCTACACATGTTTTAAATAATGGATAGGCATGCTTGAAACATGTTAAAGATGCAAATGAACTTTGGATCCAAACCTTTTAAAGAGAATAAGATTAAATACTCGAGTGAACGAGCATCGGGATATTTACACGAGTCAAACAAGCCATTATTTTGCCTATTTACAAAAAGCTGACCTAACGATCATAGACCATTTTAAAGTGATATTCCATGCGTAACGGCCTATATTTTTATAAGGAATGACTTATGGATTGGGAGTCAACACTCCATTAAAAATTCCCCGCCTCCTTTTCCCGACGAATGCAGAACCTGATATATAAAAACTAAAAAGAGTCTACAATCCCTAAATATTACAGACACTTTTTGGAATTATCTCTCTCTACATTTGTGTAGTATGCATTCCCATTTTAGATGTATACTTTTTTCTTAAATCAAAACTTCTGTTTTGACTTTCCCTTCATCTCGTAAACAAAAAAAGTGATAAAAGGAAAATCGATCACAACAAAATGAAAATTTTAGGGATTTTTTATGGAAAGAATTTAAAGCAATAGAAAATTGTAAGTAAAGAAAATTTATTCACACAACACAAATGAACACAAAAGTTATGTTATCTAAGTTTTGGAAATTCCACTAGTTCAACCCTAATAGCTCGGAATTTTATAAGAAAGAGACGGTTCTACACATGTTTTAAAAAATGGATAGGCATGCTTGAAACATGTTAAAGATGGAAATGACCTATGGATCCAAACCTTTTAAAGAGAATAACATTAAATACTCAAGTGAACGAGCGTTGGGATATTTACTCGAGTCAAACAAGCCATTATTTTGCCAATTTACAAAAAGCTGACCTAGTGATCATTGATGAATGTAAAGTGATTTATCATGCGTAACGGGCTATATTTTTGTAAGGAATGACTTATGGATTGGGATTCAACACTCCATTAAAAATCCGTGGCCTCCTCCTTTTCCAAACGATTGCAGAACCTGGTATATAAAAACTAAAAAGAGTTTACATTCGCTAAAAATTACAGACACTTTTTTGAATTATCTCTCTCTACATATGTGCATTATGCATTTCCATTTTGGATGTATACTTTTTTCTTAAATAAAAACTTGAGTTTTGACTTTCCCTATGTCTCGTAAACAAAAAAAGATATAAAAGGCAAAAAGATCACAACAAAATGAAAATTTAAGGGATTTTGTATGGAAATAATTTAAAGCAATTGAAAAATGTAAGTAAAGAAAATTTATTCACACACCACAAATGAACATAAGTTTTGTTATCCGATTTTGGGACATTCCATTAGTTCAACGCTAATAGCTCGGAATTTTATACGAATGAGATTTTTCTTCACAGGTTTTAAAAAATGGATATGCATGCTTGAAACATGTTAAAGATGCAAGTGACCTATGGATCCAAACCTTTTAAAGTGGATAACATTAAATTCTCAAGTGAACGTGCGGAGGGATATTTACCCGAGTGAAACAAACAATTATTTTTCCCATTTGGAAAAAGCTAACCTAATGATCACAGATGATTGTAAAGTAATTTATCGTACGTAACGGGCTATATTTTTGTAAGGAATGACTTATGGATTGGGATTCAACACTCAGTTAAAAATCCCCCACCTCACTATTTTCCCGATGATTGAAGAACCTCATATATAAAAACTAAAAAGAGTTTACAATCCCTAAAAATTATAGAAACTTTTTTGGAATTATCTCTTTCTACATTTGTGCATTGTGCATTTCTATTTTAGATGTATAATTTTTTCATAAATCAAAACTTGATTTTTCACTTTCCCTTCATCTTGTAAACAAAAAAAGAGATAAAAGGCAACTAGAACACAACAAAATGTAAAATTTAGGGTTTTTGTACGGAAAGAATTTAAAGCAATAAAAAAACGTAACTAAAGAAAATTTGTTCACACACCACAATTGAACAGAAAAGTTTTGTCATCCAATTTTAGGAAATTCCACTAGTTCTACCGTAATAGATTGGAATTTTATTAGAACGAAATATTTTGACACATGTTTTAAAAAATGGATATGCATGCTTGAAACATCTTAATGATGCAAATTACCTATGGATCCAAACCTTTTAAAGAAAAAAACATTGAATTCTCAAGTGCACGTGCGGTGGGATATTTACCCGAGTCAAACTAGCCATTATTTTGCCCATTTACAAAAAGCTGACCTAACGGTCATAGATGATCGTAAAGTAATTTATCATGCATAACAGGCTAAATTTTTGTAAGGAATGACTTATGGATTGGGAGTCAACACTCAATAAAAAATCATCCGCCTCCCTCTTTTCCCGACGATTGCAGAACATGATTTATAAAAACTAAAAAGAGTTTAAAATCCTTAAAAATTACAGAAACTTTTTTTGGAATTATCTCTCTCTAAATTTGTGCATTTTGCATTTCCATTTTTTAGGTATACTGTTTTCTTTAATCAAAACTTGAGTTTTCACTTTCCCTTCATCTCGTCAACAAAAAAAGAGATAAAAGGCAAATAGGTCACAACAAAATGAAACTTTTAGAGTTTATGTATGGAAAAATTAAAAGCAATAAACAAATGTAAGTAAAGAAAATTTATTCACATAACAGAAAAGAACACAAAAGTTTTGTTATCCAAGTTTGGGAAATTCACTAAAGCAACCCTAATAGCTCGGAATTTTATAAGAAAGAGATTTTTCTACACATGACTTAAAAAATGGGTAGGCATGCTTGAAACATATTAAAGATGCAAATGACCTATTGATCCAAACCTTTTAAAGAGAATAACATTAAATTCTCAAGTGCACATGCGATGGGATATTCACCCAAGTCAAACAAGCCATTATAATGCCCATTTAAAAAAAGCTAACCTAACGATCTTAGATGATTGTAATGTGATTTATCATACTTAACGGGCTATAGTTTTTTATTGAAAGACTTATGGATTGGGATTCAACACTCAGTTAAAAATCCCCCGCCTCCCCCTTTTCTTGACGATTGCAGAACCTGATATATAAAAACTAAAAAAAGTTTACAATCCCTAAAAATTACAGACACTTTTTGGAATTATCTCTCTCTACATTGTGCATTGTGCATTTCCATTTTAGATGTATACATTTTTCTTAAATCAAAACTTGAGTTTTCACTTTCCCTTCATCTCGTAAACAAAAAAAGAGATAAAAGGCAAAAATACCACAAAAAAATGAAAATTTTAGGGTTTATGTATGGAAAGAACTTAAAGCAATAAAAAAATTTAAGTAAAGAAAAATTATTCACACACCACAAATGAACACAAAAGTTTTGTTACCCAAGTTTGGGAAATTCCACTAGTTCAACCCTAATAGCTCTGAATTTTATAAGGAAGAGATTTTTTTACACATGTTTTAAAAAATGGATAGGCATGCTTGAAACATGTAAAAGATTCAAATGACCTATAGATCCAAACCTTTTAAAGAGAAGAACATTAAATCCTCATGTAAACGTGCGTTGGGATATTTACCCGAGTCAATCAAGCCATTATTTTGCTCATTCACAAAAAGTTGACCTATCTATCATAGATGATTGTAAAGTGATTTAATATGCATAATGGCTATTTTTTTGTAAGGAATCACTTTAGATTGGGAGTCAACACTCCGTTAAAAATCACCCGCTTCCCCCTTTTCCCGATGATTGCAGAACCTAATATGAAAAAACTAAAAAAATTTTACAAACACTTAAAATTTCAGACAATTTTGGGAATTATCAATCTGTACATTTGTGCATTGTGCATTTCCATTTTAAATGTATACTTTTTCTTAAATCAAAACTTGAGTTTTCTCTTTCCCTTCATCTCGTAAAAAAAAAAAAAAGAGATAAAAGGTAAATTGATCACAACAAAATGAAAATTTTAGGGTTTTTCTATGGAAATAATTTAAAGCAATAAAAAAATGTAAGTAAAGAATATTTATTGACACACCACAATTGAACACAAAAGTTTTGTTATCTTTTCGAAAATTTCACTAATTCCACCCAAATAGCTCGAAATTTTATGAGAAAGAAATTTTTCTACACATGTTTTAAAAAATGGATATGCATATTTGAAACATGTTAAAGATACAAATCACCTATGGATCCAAACCTTTTAAAGAGAATAACATTAAATTCTCAAGTAAACGTACGGTGAGATATTTACCTGAGTGAAACAAGCCATTATTTTCCAAATCTAGAAAAATCTGACCTAACGATCATAGATGATTGTAAAGTAATTTATCATGCGTAATGGGCTATATTTTTTTAAGGAATGACTTTTGGATTGGGAGTCAACACTCAGTTAAAAATCCCCTGCCACCCCATTTTCCCAGTGATTGCAGAACCAGATATATGAAAACTAAAAAGAGTTTACAATCCCTAAAAATTACAGATACTTTTTTGGAATTATCTCTTTCTACATTTGTGCATTTTGCTTTTCCGTTTTAGATGTATAATTTTTTCCCAAATCAAAACTTGAGTTTTCACTTTCCCTTCATCTCGTAAACAAAAAAAAGAGATAAAAGGCAAATATATCATAACAAAATGAAAATTTTAGGGTTTATGTGTGGAAAGAACTGAAATCAATTAAAAAAATGTAAGTAAGGAAAATTTATTCACACAGCACAAATGAACACAAAAGTTTTTTTATCCATGTTTTGAAAATTCCACTAGTTCAACCCTAATAGCTCGGAATTTTATAAGAAAGAGACATTTCTACACATGTATTAAAAAAAGGATAGGTATGCTTGAAACATGTTAAAGATGCAAATGACCTTTGGATCCAAACCTTTTAAAGAGAATAACATTAAATTCTCAAGTGCACGAGCATTGGGATATTTACACGAGTCAAACAAGCCATTATTTTGCCCATTTACAAAAAGCTAACCTAATGATCATAGATGATTGTAAAGTGATTTTTCATGCGTAACGGGCTATATTTTTGTAAGGAATGACTTATGGATTGGGAGTCAACACTCCATTAAAAATCCCCCGGCTCTTCCTTTTCCCCACGAATGCAGAACCTGATATATAAAAACTAAAAAGAGTCTACAATCCCTAAAAATTATAGAAACTTTTTAGAATTATCTCTCTCTATCTTTGTGCAGTGTGCATTTCCATTTTAGATGTATACTTTTTTTTAAATCAAAACTTGTGTTTTGACTTTCCCTTCATCTCGTAAACAAAAAAAAAAGTTAAAAGACAAATAGATCACAACAAAATGAAAATTTTAGGGATTTTGTATGTAAAGAATTTAAAGCAATAGAAAAATTTAAGTAAAGAAAATTAATTCACACAACACAAATGAACACAAAAGTTTTGTTATCTATGTTTGGGAAATTCCACTAGTTCAACCCTAATAGCCCGGAATTTTATAAGAAAGAGACGTTTCTACACATGTTTTAAAAAATGGATAGGCATGCTTGAAACATGTTAAAGATGGAAATGACCTATGGATCCAAACATTTTAAAGAGAATAACATTAAATTTTCAAATGAACGAGCGTTGGGATATTTACTCGAGTCAAACAAGCCATTATTTTGCCCATTTACAAAAAGTTGACCTAACAATCATAGATGATTGTAAAGTGATTTATCATGCGTAACGGGCTATATTTTTGGAAGGAATGACTTATGGATTGGGAGTCAACACTCTGTTAAAAATCTCTCGCCTCCTTTTCCCGACGATTGCAGAACCTAATATATAAAAACTAAAAAGAGTTTAAAATCCTTAAAAATTACTGACACTTTTTGGAATTATCTCTCTCTTCATTTGTGCATTGTGCCTTTCGATTTTAGATGTATACTTTTTTCTTAAATAAAAACTTGAGTTTTGACTTTTCCTTCATCTCGTAAACAAAAAAGAGATAAAAGGAAAATAGATCACAACAAAATGAAAATTTTAGGGATTTTGTATGGAAAGAATTTAAAGCAAATTAAAAATGTAAGTAAAGAAAATTTATTCACACACCACAAATGAACACAAGTTTTGTTATCCAATTTTGGGACATTCCATTAGTTCAACCCTAATAGCTCGGAATTTTAAAAGAAAGAGAGTTTTCTAAACATGTTTTAAAAAATAGATATGCATGCTTGAAACATGTTGAAGATGCAAGTGACCAATGGATCCAAACCTTTTAAAGTGAATAACATTAAATTCTCAAGTGAACGTGCGGTGGGATATTTACCCGAGTGAAACAAGCCACTATTTTCCTCATTTAGAAAAAGATTACCTAACGATCATAGATTATTATAGAGTAATTTATCATGCGTAATGGGCTACATTTTTTTAAGGAGTGACTTATGGATAGGGAGTCAACACTTAGTTAAAAATCCCCCGCCGCTCCCTTTTCTCGACGATTGAAGAACCTGATATATAAAAACTAAAAAGAGTTTACAATCCCTAAAAATTACATACACTTTTTCTGAATTATCTCTTTCTACATTTGTGCATTGTGCATTTCCATTTTAGATGTATTCTTTTTTCTTAAATAAAAAATTGAGTTTTCACTTTCCCTTCATCTCGTAAACAAAAAAAGAGATAAAAGGCAACTAGAACACAACAAAATGAAAAATTTAGGGTTTTTGTATGGAAAGAATTTAAAGCAATAAAAAAAGTAAGTAAAGAAAATTTATTCACACACCTCAATTGAACACAAAAGTTTTGTTATCCAAATTTTGGAAATTCCACTACTTCAACGCTAATTGCTCGGAATTTTATAAGAAATTGATTTTTCTACGCATGTCTAAAAAAATGGATATGCATGCTTCAAACATGTTAAAGATGCAAATCACCTATGGAACCAAACCATTTAAAGTGGATATCATTAAATTCCCAAGTGAACGTGCGGTGGGATATTTACCTGAGTCTAATAAGCCATTATTTTGCCTATTTACAAAAATCTGACCTAACGATCATAGATAATTGTAAACTGATTTATCATGCGTAACGGGCTTTATTTTTTTAAGGAATGACTTATGGATTTGGAGTCAACACTCCGTTAAAAATCCCTCGCCTTCACTTTTTCCCGATGATTGCGGAACCTAATATATAAAAACAAAAAAGAGTTTACAATCCCTAAAAATTTCTGAGACTTTTTGGAATTATCTCTCTCTACATTTGTGCATTGTGCATTTCCAATGTAGATGTATACTTTTTTCTTAAATAAAAACTTGAGTTTTGACTTTCCATTCATCTCGTAAACGAAAAAAGAGATAAAAGGAAAATAGATCACAACAAAATGAAAATTTTAGGCATTTTGTATGGGAAGAATTTAAAGCAAATGAAAAATGTAAATAACGAAAATTTATTCACACACCACAAATGAACACAAGTTTTGCTATCAAATTTTGGGACATTCCATTAGTTCAACCCTAATAGCTCGAAATTTTATTTGAAAGAGATTTTTCTACACATGTTTTAAAAAATAGATATACATGCTTGAAACATGTTAAAGATGTGACTGACCTATGGATCCAAACCTTTTAAAATGAATAACATTAAATTCTCAAGTGAACGCGCGGTAGGATATTTAGCCGAGTGAAACAAGCCATTATTTTTCCCATTTAGAAAAAGCTGACCTAACAATCATAGATGATTGTAAAGTAATTTATCATGCATAACGGGCTATATTTTTTTAAGGAATGACTTATGGATTGGGAGTCAACACTAAGTTAAAATCCCCTGCCTCCCTATTTTCCCAACGATTGAAGAACCTGATATATAAAAACTAAAAATAGTTTACAATCCCTAAAAATTATAGACACTTTTTTTGAATTATATCTTTCTACATTTGTGCATTGTGCATTTCCATTTTAGATGTATTCTTTTTTCTTAAATCAAAAATTGAGCTTTCACTTTCCCTTCATCTCGTAAACAAAAAAAGAGATAAAAGGCAACTAGAACACAACAAAATGAAAAATTTAGGGTTTTTGAATGGAAAGAATTTAAAAATATAAAAAAACTTAAGTAAAGAAAATTTATTCACACACCACAATTGAAGACAAAAGTTTTGTTATCCAAATTTGGGAAATTTCACTAGTTCAACCCTAATTGCTCGGAATTTGATAAGAAAGTGATTTTTCTCCGCATGTTTTAAAAAATGGATATGCATGCTTCAAACATGTTAAAGAAGCAAATCACCTATGGATCCAAACCATTTAAAGAGGATATCATTAAATTCCCAAGTGAACGTGGGGTGGGATATTTACCCAAGTCTAACAAGCCATTATTTTGCCTATTTACAAAAAGCTGACCTAACGATCATAGATGATTGTAAACTGATTTATCATACGTAACGGGCTATTTTTTTTGTAAGGAATGACTTATTGATTGGGAGTCAACACTCAGTTAAAAATCCCCGCCTCCCCATTTTCTCGATGATTGAAGAATCTGATATATAAACTCTAAAAAGATTTTACAATCCCTAAAAATTACAGATACTTTTTTGTAATGATCTCTTTCTACATTTGTGGATTGTCCATTTCTATTTTAGATGTATTCTTTTTTCTGAAATCAAAAATTGAGTTTTCACTTTCCCTTCATCTCGTAAACAAAAAAAGAGATAAAAGGCAACTAGAACACAACAAAATGAAAAATTTAGGGTTTTTGTATGGAAAGAATTTAAAAAAATAAAAAAAATAAGTAAAGAATATTTATTCACACACCACAATTGAAGACAAAATTTTGTTATCCAAATTTGGGAAATTTCACTAGTTCAACCCTAATTGCTCGGAATTTGATAAGAAAGTGATTTTTCTACGCATGTTTTAAAAAATGGATATGCATGCTTCAAACATGTTAAAGAAGCAAATCACCTATGGATCCAAACCATTTAAAGAGGATATCATTAAATTCCCAAGTGAACGTGGGGTGGGATATTTACCCAAGTCTAACAAGCCATTATTTTGCCTATTTACAAAAAGCTGACCTAACGATAATAGATGATTGTAAACTGATTTATCATACGTAATGGGCTATTTTTTTGTAAGGAATGACTTATTGATTGGGAGTCAACACTCAGTTAAAAATCCCCGCCTCCCCATTTTCCCGATGATTGAAGAATCTGATATATAAAATCTAAAAAGATTTTACAATCCCTAAAAATTACAGATACTTTTTTGTAATGATCTCTTTCTACATTTGTGGATTGTCCATTTCTATTTTAGATGTATTCTTTTTTCTGAAATCAAAAATTGAGTTTTCACTTTCCCTTCATCTCGTAAACAAAAAAAGAGATAAAAGGCAACTAGAACACAACAAAATGAAAAATTTAGGGTTTTTGTATGGAAAGAATTTAAAAAAATAAAAAAACTTAAGTAAAGAAAATTTATTCACACACCACAATTGAAGACAAAAGTTTTGTTATCCAAATTTGGGAAATTTCACTAATTCAACCCTAATTACTCGGAATTTGATAAGAAAGTGATTTTTCTACGCATGTTTTAAAAAATGGATATGCATGCTTCAAACATGTTAAAGAAGCAAATCACCTATGGATCCAAACCATTTAAAGAGGATATCATTAAATTCCCGAGTGAACGTGGGGTGGGATATTTACCCAAGTCTAACAAGCCATTATTTTGCCTATTTACAAAAAGCTGACCTAACGATCATAGATGATTGTAAACTGATTTATCATACGTAACGGGCTATTTTTTTTTGTAAGGAATGACTTATTGATTGGGAGTCAACACTCAGTTAAAAATCCCCGCCTCCCCATTTTCCCGATGATTGAAGAATCTGATATATAAAATCTAAAAATATTTTACAATCCCTAAAAATTACAGATACTTTTTTGTAATGATCTCTTTCTACATTTGTGGATTGTCCATTTCTATTTTAGATGTATTCTTTTTTCTGAAATCAAAAATTGAGTTTTCACTTTCCTTTCATCTCGTAAACAAAAAAAGAGATAAAAAGGCAACTAGAACACAACAAAATGAAACATTTAGGGTTTTTTTATGGAAAGAATTTAAACCAATAAAAAAACATAAGTAAAGAAAATTTATTCACACACCACAATTGAACACAAAAGTTTTGTTATCCAAATTTGGGAAATTTCACTAGTTCAACCCTAATTGCTCGGAATTTGATAAGAAAGTGATTTTTCTACGCATGTTTTAAAAAATGGATATGCATGCTTCAAACATGTTAAAGAAGCAAATCACCTATGGATCCAAACCATTTAAAGAGGATATCATTAAATTCCCAAGTGAACGTGGGGTGGGATATTTACCCAAGTCTAACAAGCCATTATTTTGCCTATTTACAAAAAGCTGACCTAACGATCATAGATGATTGTAAACTGATTTATCATACGTAACGGGCTATTTTTTTGTAAGGAATGACTTATTGATTGGGAGTCAACACTCAGTTAAAAATCCCCGCCTCCCCATTTTCCTGATGATTGAAGAATCTGATATATAAAATCTAAAAAGATTTTACAATCCCTAAAAATTACAGATACTTTTTTGTAATGATCTCTTTCTACATTTGTGGATTGTCCATTTCTATTTTAGATGTATTCTTTTTTCTGAAATCAAAAATTGAGTTTTCACTTTCCCTTCATCTCGCAAACAAAAAAAGAGATAAAAGGCAACTAGAACACAACAAAATGAAAAATTTAGGGTTTTTGTATGGAAAGAATTTAAAAAAATAAAAAAACTTAAGTAAAGAATATTTATTCACACACCACAATTGAAGACAAATGTTTTGTTATCCAAATTTGGGAAATTTCACTAGTTCAACCCTAATTGCTCGGAATTTGATAAGAAAGTGATTTTTCTACGCATGTTTTAAAAAATGGATACGCATGCTTCAAACATGTTAAAGAAGCAAATCACCTATGGATCCAAACCATTTAAAGAGGATATCATTAAATTCCCAAGTGAACGTGGGGTGGGATATTTACCCAAGTCTAACAAGCCATTATTTTGCCTATTTACAAAAAGCTGACCTAACGATCATAGATGATTGTAAACTGATTTATCATACGTAACGGGCTATTTTTTTGTAAGGAATGACTTATTGATTGGGAGTCAACACTCAGTTAAAAATCCCCGCCTCCTCATTTTCCCGATGATTGAAGAATCTGATATATAAAATCTAAAAAGATTTTACAATCCCTAAAAATTACAGATACTTTTTTGTAATGATCTCTTTCTACATTTGTGGATTGTACATTTCTATTTTAGATGTATTCTTTTTTCTGAAATCAAAAATTGAGTTTTCATTTCCCTTCATCTCGTAAACAAAAAAAGAGATAAAAGGCAACTAGAACACAACAAAATGAAAAATTTAGGGTTTTTGTATGGAAAGAATTTAAAAAAATAAAAAAACTTAAGTAAAGAAAATTTATTCACACACCACAATTGAACACAAAAGTTTTGTTATCCAATTTTAGGAAATTCCACTAGTTCGACCCTAATTGATCGGAATTTTATATGAATGAAGTATTTTGACACATGTTTTAAAAAATGGATATGCATGCTTGAAACATGTTAAAGAGATTTTCTACACATGATTTAAAAAAAGGATAGGCATGCTAGAAACATGTTAAAGATGCAACTGAACTATTGATCCAAACCTTTTAAAGAGAATAACATTAAATTCTCAAGTGCACGTGCGGTGGGATATTTACCCAAATCAAACAAGCCATTATTTTGCCCATTTAAAAAAAGCTGACCTAACGATCTTAGATGATTGTAATGTGATTTATCATACTTAACGGGCTATATTTTTGTATTGAAAGACTTATGGGTTGGCATTCAACACTCAGTTAAAAATCCTCCGCCTCCCCCTTTTCTTGACAATTGTAAAACCTGATATATAAAAACTAAAAAGAGTCTACAATCCCTAAAAATTACAGACACATTTTGGAATTATCTCTCTCTACATCGTGCATTGTGCATTTCCATTTTAGATGTATACTTTTTTCTTAAATCAAAACATGAGTTTTCACATTCCCTTCATCCCGTAAACAAAAAAAGATATAGAAGACAATTAGATCACAACAAAATGAAAATTTTAGGGTGTATGCATGGAAAGAATTTAAAGCAGCAAACAAATGTAAGTAAAGAAAAATTTTTCATACACCGCAAATTAACACAAAAGTTTTCTTATCCAAGTTTGGAAAAATTCACTAGTTCAACCCTAATAGCTCAGAATTTTATAAGAAAGACATTTTTCTGCACATGTTCTCAAAAATGGATAGGCATGCTTGAATCATGTTAAAGATGCAATTGTCCTATGGATCCAAACCTTTTAAAGAGAATAACATTAAATTCTCAAGTGAACGTGCATTGGGATATATATTCGAGTCAAACAAGACATTATTTTACCCATTTACAAAAAGCTGACCTAACGATCATAGATGATTCTAAAGTGATTTATCATGCGTAACAACATTATTTTTGTAAGGAATGACTTATGGATTGGGAGTAAACACTCCGTTAAAAATCTCCCGCCTCCCCCTTTTCCCTAAGATTGTAGAACCTGATCTATAAAAAAGAAAAAGAGTTTACAAAACCTAAACATTACAGACACTTTTTGGATTTAACTCTCTCTACAATTGTGCATTGTGCTTTTCCATTTTAGATGTATACTTTTTTCTTGAATCAAAACTTGAGTTTTCACTTTCCCTTCATCTCGTAAACAAAAAAAGAGATAAAAGGCAAATAGATCACAAGAAAATGAAAATTTTAGTATGGAAAGAATTTAAAGCAATAAACAAATGTAAGTAAAGAAAATTTATTCACACACCACAAATGAACACAAAAGTTTTGTAATCCAATTTGTGCAAATTCCACTAGTTCATCCCCAATAGTTCGAAATTTTATAAGAAAGAGATTTTTCTACACATGTTTTAAAAAATGGCTAGGCATGCTTGTAACATATTAAATATGCAAATGACCTATGGATCCAAACCTTTTAAAGAGAATAGCATGAAATTCTCAAGTGAACGTGCGATGAGATATTTACCGGAGCAAAACAAGCCATTATTTTCCCTATTTACAAAAAGCTGACCTAACGATCATAGATGATTGTAAAGTGTAATGGGCTATATTTTTTAAAGGAAATACTTATGGATTGGGAGTCAACACTCAGTTAAAAATCCTCCACCTCCCCCTTTTCCCTACAATTGCGAACCTGATATATAAAAACTAAAAAATTTTAAAATCCCTAAAATTTACAGAAACTTTTTGGAATTATCTCTCTCAACATTTGTGCATTGTGCACTTCCATTTTAGATGTATAATTTTTCCATAAATTACAACTAGAGTTTTCACTTACCTTTTAACTCGTAAACAAAAAAAGAGATAAAAGGAAAAAAGATCGCAACAAAATGAAAATTTTAGAGTTTATGTGTGGAAAGAATTAAAAACTACAATGAATGTAAGTAAAGAAAATTTATTCGCACACCACAAATGGACACAAGTTTTGTGATCCAAGTTTGGGAAATTCCACTAGTTCAACCCTAGTAGCTCGAAATTTTATAAGAAAGAGATTTTTCAACACATGTTTTAAAATATGGATAGGCATGCTTGAAACATGTTAAAGATGCAAATGTACTATGCATCCAAACCTTTTAAAGATAATAACATTAAATTCTCAAGTGAACATGTGTTTACCCGAGTCAAACAAGCCATTATTTTGCCCATTAAGAAAAAGCTGACCTAACGATCATAGATGATTGTAAATTAATTTATCATGCGTAACGGGTTATATTTTTGTAAGAAATGACTTATGGATTGGAAGTCAACACTATGTTAAAAATCCCCTGCATCCCCCTTTTCCTGACGATTGCTGAACCTAATATATAAAAACTACAAAGAGTTCACAATCCCTAAAAATTACATATACGTTTTGGAATTATCTCTCTCTACATTTGTGTATTGTGGATTTCCATTTTAGATGTACACTTTTTTCTTAAATCAACACTTGAGTTTTCACTTTCCCTTAATCTTGTAAACCAAAAAAGAGATAAAAGGCAAATAGATCACAACAAAATGATAATTTTAAAGTCTATTTATGGAAAGAATTTAAAGCAATAAACAAATGTAAGTATGGATCATTTATTCACACACCACAAATGAGTAAAAATGTTTTGTTATCCAAGTTTTGGAAATTCCACTAGTTCAACCCTAATAGCTCGGAATTTTAATAGCAAAATATTTCTCTACATATGTTTTAAAAAATGGATATGCGTGCTTGAAACATGTTAAAGATGCAAATGACCTATGGATCCAAACCTTTTAATGAGAATAACATTAAATTCTCAAGTGAACGTGCGGTGGGATATTTACCGGAGTCAAACAAGCCATTATTTTGCCCATTTAAAAAAGCTGACCTAATGATCATAGATGATTGTAAAGTGATTTATCATGTGTAACGGTCTATATTTTTGTAAGGAATGATTTCTGGATTGGGAGTCGACACTCAGTTAAAAATCCCCCGCCTCCCCCTTTTCCCTACGATTGCAGAACCTGTAATATAAAAACTAATAAGAGTTTACAATCCCTAAAAATTATAGACACTTTTTGGAATTATCTCTCTCTAAATTTGTGCACTGTGCGTTTTAATTTTAGATGTATACTTTTTTCTTAAATACAAACTTGAGTTTTCACTTTTCCTTCATCTCGTAAAAGAAAAAAGAGATAAAAGGCAAATAGATCACAACAAAATGAAAATTTTAGGGTTTATGTATGGAAAGAATTTAAAGATAGGCATGATTGAAAAGTGTTAAAGATGCAAATGACCTATGGATCCAAACCTTTTTAAGAGAATAAAATTGATTTCTCAAGTGCACATGCGGTGGGATATTTACCTGAGTATAACAAGCCATTATTTTGCCAAATTAAAAAAGTTGACCTAACGATCATAGATGATTGTAAAGTTATTTATCATGCGTAACGGGCTATATTTTTGTATGGAAAAATTTATGGATTGGGAGTCAACACTCAGTTAAAAATCTCCCGCCTCCCCGTTTTCTTGACGAATGCAGAACGTGATATATAAAAACTAAAAAGAGTTTACAATCCCTAAACATTGGAGAAACTTTTTGGAATTATCTCTCTCTACATTTGTGCATTGTGCATTTCCGTTTTAGATGTATACTTTTTCCTTAAATCAAAACTTGAGTTTTCACTTTCCCTTCCACTCGTAAAAAAAAAAAAAAAAAAAGAGATAAAAGGCAAATAGATCACAAGAAAATGAAAAATTTAGGGTTTTTGTATGGAAAGAATTTAAAGCAATAAACCAATGTAAGTAAATAAAATTTATTCACACACCACAAATGAACACAAAAATTTTGTTATCCGATTTTGGCAAATTCCACTAGTTCAACCCTAATAGCTCAGAATTTTATAAGAAAAAGATTTTTCTACACATGTTTTAAAAAATGGATAGGCATGCTTGTAACATGTTAAAGATGCAAATGACCTATGGATCCAAACCTTTTAATGAGAATAACATTAAATTCTCAAGTGAACGTGCGGTGGAATATTTACCCGAGGCAAACAAGCCATTATTTTGCCATTTACAAAAAGCTGACCTAACGATCATAGATGATTGTAAAGTGTAAAAGGCTATATTTTTGTAAGGAAAGACATATGGATTGGGAATCAACACTCCGTTAAAAAACCCCCACCTCCCCCTTTCCGTACGATCGCAGAACCCGATATATAAAAAAATTAAAAAGAGTTTACAATCCCTAAAAATTACAGATACTTTTTGGAATTATCTCTCTCTACATTTGTGCAATGTGCATTTCCATTTTAGATGTATACTTTTTCCTTAAATTAAAACTAGAGTTTTCACTTCCCTTTCATCTTGTAAACAAAAAAAGAGATAAAAGGCTAACAAATAGAAAATTTTAGAGTTTATGTATGGAAAAAATTTTAAGCTATAATGAATGCAAGTAAAAAAAATTAATTCACACACCACAAAAGAACACAAATGTTTTGTTATCCAAGTTTGGGAAATTCCACTAGTTCAACTCTAATAGCTCGGATTTTTATTAAAAAGAAAATTTTCTACACATGTTTTAAAATATGGATAGCCATGCTTGAAACATGTTAAATATGCAAATGTACAATGGATCCAAAACTTTTAAAGATAATAACATTAAATTCTCAAGTGAACATGCATTTGGATATTCACCCGAGTCAAACAAGCCATTATTTTGCCCATTTAGAAAAAGCTGACCAAACGATCATAGATGATTGTAAAGTAATTTATCATGCGTAACAAGTTAAATTTTTGTAAGGAGTGTCTTATGGATTGGGAGTCAACACTCCGTTAAAAATCCCCCGCCTCCTCCTTTTCCTGATGATTGTAGAACCTGATATATAAAAACTAAAAAGATTTTACAATCCCTAAAAATTATAGACACGTTTTGGAATTATCTCTCACTACATTTGTGCATTGTGGATTTCCATTTTAGATGTACACTATTTTCTTAAATTAAAACTTGAGTTTTTAGTTTCCCTTCATCTCATAAACAAAAAAAGAGATAAAAGGCAAATAGATCACAACAAAATGAAAATTTTAAATTTTATGTATGGAAAGAATTTAAAGCAATAAACAAATGTAAGTAAAGATAATTTATTCACCCACCAAAAATGAGTACAAAAGTTTTCTTATCCAAGTTTTGGAAATTCCACAAGTTCAACCTTAATAGCACGGAATTTTAATCGAAAAGATTTCTCTACACATGTTTTAAAAAATGGATATGCATGTTTGAGACATGTGAAAGTTGCAAATGACCTATGGATCCAAACCTTTTAATGAGAATAACATTAAATTCTCAAGTGAACATGCGGTGGGATATTTACCGGTGTTAAACAAGCCATTATTTTGACCATTTACAAAAAGCCGACCCAACGATCATAGATGATTGTAAAGTGTTGTATCATGTGTAACGGTCTATATTTTATTAAGGAATGACTTATGGATTGGGAGTCAACACTCAATTAAAAAACCCCCATCTCCCCCTTTTCCCGACGATTGCAGAACCTATTATATAAAAACTAATTAGAGTTTACAATCCCTAAAAATTACAGAAACTTTTTAGAATTATCTCTCTCTACATTTTTGCAATGTGCATTTCCATTTTATATGTATATTTTTTTCTTAAATACAAACTTGAGTTTTCACTTTCCCTTCATCTCGTAAACAAAAAACGAGATAAAAGGCAAATAGATCACTACAAAATTAAAATTTAGGGTTTATGAATGGAAAGAATTTAAAGCAATAAAAAAATGTAAGTAAATAAAATTTATTCACAAACCAAAAATGAACACAAAATTTTTGTTATCCAAATTTGGGAAATTTCACTAGTTCAACCCTAATATCTCAGAATTTTATAAGAAAGAGATTTTTTGACACATATTTTAAAAAATGGATAGGAATGCTTGAAACATGTTAAAGATGCAAATGACCTATGGATCCAAACCTTTTAAAGATAATAACATTATATTCTCAAGTGAACGTGCGATGGGATATTTTCCCAAGTAAAACAAGCCGTTTTTTTGCTCATTTACAAAAAGCTGACCTAACAATCATAGATGATTGTAAAGTGATTTATGATGCGTAAAGGGCTATATTTTTGTAAGGAATAACTTGTGGATAGGGAGTCTACACTCCATTCAAATTCCCCCCTCCCCTTTTTCCCAACGATTGCAGAACCTAAAAATTACTGACTCTTTTTTGAATTATCTCTCTCTGCCTGTGCATTGTGCATTTCCATTTTAGATGTATACTTTTTTCTTAAATACAAACTTGAGTTTTCATTTTTCTTTTCATCTCGTAAACAAAACAAACTAATAAAAGGGAAATAGATCACAACAAAATGAAAATTTTAGAGTTTATGTAAGGAAAGATTTTAAAGCCAATAAACAATGTAAATGAAGAAAATTTGTTGACACACCACAAATGAACACAAAAGTTTTGTTTTCCAAGTTTGGGAAATTCCACAAGTTCAACCCTAATAGCTCGAAATTTTATAAGAAAGAGATATTTCTACACATGTTTTAAAAAGTGGATATGCATGCTTGAAACATGTTAAAGATCCAAATGACTTAGGGATCGAAACCTTTTAAAGAGAATCACATTAAATTCTTAAGTGAATGTGCGGTGGGCTATTTACCCGAGTCAAACAAGCCATTATTTTGCCCATTTAATAAAATCTAACCTAACGATCAAAGATGATTGTAAACTGATTTATCATGCGTAAAGGGCTATATTTTTTGTTGGGATTGACTTATGGCATGTGTGACAACACTCAGTTAAAAATCCCCCGCCTCCCCCTTTTCCTGACGATTGCAGAACTTGATATAAAAAAACTAAAAAAAGTTTACAATCCCTAAAAATTATAGAAACTTTTTAGATTTATCTCTCTCTACATTTGTGCATTGTGCTTTTCCATTATAGATTTAGACTTTTTTCTTAAAACAAAACTTGAGTTTTCACTTTCCCTTCAACACGTAATAAAGAAAAGAGATAAAAGGCAAATAGATCACAACAAAATAAAAATTTTAGAGTTGATGTATGGAAAGATTTTAAAGCAATAAACAAATGTAAGTAAAGAAAATTTATTCACACCACACAAATGAACACAAAAGTTTTGTTGTCCAAGTTTGGGTAATTCCACTTGATCAACCCTAATAGCTCAGAATTTTATAAGAAAGGGATTTTTTTACTCATGTTTTAAAAAATGGATATGCATGCTTGAAACATGTTAAAGATTCAAATGACCTATGGATCCAAACCTTTTAAAGAGAATAACATTAAATTCTGAAGTGAATGTGCGGTGGGAAATTTACCCGAGTCAAACAGGCCATTATTTTTTCCATTGACAAAAAGTTGACCTAACAATCATAGATGATTGTAAAGCAATTTATCGTGTGTAACGGGCTATATTTTTTAAAGGAATGAATTATGGATTGGGAGTCTACACTCAGTTAAAATCCCCCTTTTCCCGAAGATTGCAGAACCTATGAAAACTAAAAAGAGTTTCAGATCCCTAAATATTGCATAAACTTTTTGGAATGATCTCTCTCCCACATTTGTGCATTGTGCATTTCCATTTTAGATTTATACTTTTGTCTTAAATGAAAACTTGAGTTTTCACTTTCCCTTCATCTCGTAAACTAAAATAGAGATAAAAGAAAAAAAGATCAGAAAAAAATGAAAATTTTAGAGTTTATGTATGGAAAAAATTTAAAACAATAAACAAATGTAAGTAAAGAAAATTTATTCACACAACACAAATGAACACAAAAGTTTTGTTATCCAAGTTTGGGTAATTCCAGTTGTTCAACCCTAATATCTCAGAATTTTATAAGAAAGAGATTTTTTTACACATGTTTTAAAAAATGGATATGCATGCTTGAAACATGTTAAAGATTCAAATAGCCTATGTATCCCAACCTTTTAAAGAGAATAACATTAAATTCTCAAGTGAATGTGCGGTGGGATATTAACCCGAGTCGAACAAGCCATTATTTTGCCAATTAACTAAAAGCTGACCTAACGATCATAAATGATTTTAAAGTGATTGATCATGTGTAACGGACTATATTTTTGTAAGGAATGACTTATGGATTGGGAGTCAACACTCAGTTAAAAATCCCTCGCCTCCATCTTTTCCCGACGATTGTAGAACTGATATATAAAAACTAAAAAGAGTTTACAATCCCTAACAATTACTAACACTTTTTGGAAATGTCTCTCTCTCCACTTGTGCATTGTGCATTTCCGTTTTAGATTTTTTCTGAAATACAAACTTGAGTTTTCACTTTCCCTTCTTCTCGTAAACAAAAAAAAGAGATAAACGACAAATAGATCACAAAAAAATGAAAATTTTAGAGTTTATGTATGGAAAGAAAGTAAGCAATAAAAAAATGTAAGTAATGAAAACTTATTCACACACCACAAAATGAGCACAATTTGTTTGTTATCCAAGTTTGGGAAATTTCACTAGTTCAACCCTAATAGCTCGGAATTTTATAAGAAAGAGATTTTTCTACACATGTTTTAAAAAATGGATATGCATGCTTGAAACTTTTTAAGAATGCAAATGACCAATGGATCCAAACCTTTTACATAGAATAACATTAAATTCTCTATTGATTGTGCAGTGGGATATTTACCTGAGTCAAACAAACCATTATTTTGTTCATTTACAAAAAGTTGACCTAACGATCATAGATGATTGTAAAGTGATTTATCGTGCATAACGGGCTATATTTTTGTAGGGAATGACTTATGGATTGGGAGACAACACTCAATTAAAAATCCCCCGCCTCCCCCTTTTCCTGACGATTGTAGAACTGATATATAAAAACTAAAAAGAGTTTGCAATCCCTAAAAATTACAGACACTTTGTGGAATTATCTCTCTCCCACATTTGTGCATTATGCATTTCCGTTTTAGATGTATACATTTGTCTTGAATGAAAACTTGAGTTTTCACTTCCCTTCATCTAGTAAACAAAAATAGAGATAAAAGGGAAATAGATCACAACAAAATGAAAATTTTATAGTTTATGTATGGAAAGAATTTAAAGCAATATACAAATGTAAATTAAGAAAATTTATTCACACAACACAAATGAACACAAGAGTTTTGTTATCCATGTTTGGGTAATTCTACTAGTTCAACCCTAATATCTCAGAATTTTATAAGAACGAGATTTTTCTACACATGTTTTAAAAAATGAATATGCATGCTTGAAACTTGTTAAAGATTCAACTGACCTAAGGATCCAAACCTGTTAAAGACAATTACATTAAATTTTCAAGTGAACGTGCCGTGGGATATTTACCCGAGTCGAACAAGCCATTATTTTGCCAATTTACAAAAAGCTGACCTAACGATCATAGATGACTATAAAGTGATTTATCATGCATAACGGGAGATATTTTTGTAAGGAATGACTTTTGGATTGGGAGACAACACTCAATTAAAAATCCCCCGCCTCCCCCTTTTCCTGATGATTGCAGAACTGATATATAAAAACTAAAAAGAGTTTACAATCCTTAAAAATTAGAGACAATTTGTGGAATTATCTCTCTCCCACATTTTTACATTGTGAATTTCCATTTTAGATGTATACGTTTGTCTTAGATGAAAACTTGAGTTTTCACTTTCCCTTCATCTCGTAAACAAAAATAGAGATAAAAGGGAAATAGATCACAACAAAATAAAAATTTTATAGTTCATGTATGGAATGAATTTAAAGCAATATACAAATGTAAGTAAAGAAAATTTGTTGACACAACACAAATGAACACATGAGTTTTGTTATCCTAGTATGGGTAATTCCACTAGTTCAACCCTAATATCTCAGAATTTTATAAGAAAGATTTTTCTACACATGTTTTAAAAAATGGATATGCAGGCTGGAAACATGTTAAAGATTCAACTGACCTAAGGATCCAAACCTTTTAAAGTGAATAACATTAAATTCTCAAGTGAACGTGCGGTGGGAGATTTACTCGAGTCAAACAAGTCATTATTTTCCCCATTTACAAAAACCTGACCAAAAGATCAAAGATGATTTTAAAGTGATTTATCATGCGTAACGAGCTATATTTTTGTAAGGAACGACTTATGGATTGGGAGTCAACACTCCGTTAAAAATCCCCCGCCTCCCCCTTTTCCCGACGATTGCAGAACCTAATATATAAAAACTGAAAAGAGTTTACAATCCCTAAAAATTACAGACACTTTATCTTATTATCTCTCTCTAGATTTGTGCATTGTGCATTTCCATTTTAGATGTATAATTTTTTCTTAAATCAAAATGTGAGTTTTCACTTTCCCTTCATCACGTAAACAAAAAAAAGAGATACATGGCAAATAGATCACAACCAAAATGAAAATTTTAGAATTTATGAATGGAAAGAATGTAAGCAATAAAACATGTAATTAAAGAAAAAAATTTCACACACCACAAATGAACACAAAAGTTTTGTTATCCAAGTTTGGGAAATTCCACTAGTTCAACCCTAATAGCTCAGAATTTTATAAAAAAGAGATTTTTCTACACATATTTAAAAAAATGGATATGCATGCTTGAAACTTGTTAAAGATGCAAATGACCTATTGATCCAAACATTTTAAAGAGAATAAAAATAAAATGGATATTGACCCGAGTCAAACAAGCCATTTCTTTGCCCATTTACAAAAACCTGACCTAACGATCAAAGATGCTAGTAAAGTGATTTATCATACGTAATGAGCTATATTTTTTAAAGGAATGACTTATGGATTGGGATTCAACACTCCGTTAAAAATCCCCCGCCTCCCCCTTTTCCCACACCACAAATAAACTACAAAAAATTTACAATCCCTAAAAATTACAGACACTTTTTGGAGTTAACTCTCTCTATATTTGTGCATTTTGAAAATCCATTTTAGATGTATACTTTTTTCTTAGATCAAAACTTGAGTTTTCACTTTCCCTTAATCACGTAAACAAAAAAAGAGATAAAAGGCAAATAGATCACAACAAAAAGAAAATTTTAGAGTTTATGTACAGATAGAATTTATAGCAATAAAAAAATATGAGTAAACCAAATTAAATAACACAACACAAATGAACACAAAAGTTTTGTTATCATAGTTTGGGAAATTCCACTAGTTCAACTCTAATAGCTTGAAATTTTATAAGAAATAGATTTTTCTACACATGTTTTAAAAAATGGATATGAATGCTTGAAACATGTTCAAAGTGCAAATGACCTCTGGATCCAAACCTTTTAAAGAGGAGAACATTAAATTCTCAAGTGAACATGCGGTGGGATATTTTCCCGAGTCAATCGAGCCATAATTTTGTCCATTTACAAAAAGCTGACCTAATGATCATAGATGATTGTAAAGTGATTTATCATGCATAATGGGCTATGTTTTTGTAAGGAATAATGACTTATGGATTGGGAGTCAACACTCCCCCTTTTTTCCACAATTGCAGAATCTGATGTATAAAAACTAAAAAGAGTTTACAATCCCTTTAAATCACAGACACATTTTGGAATTATCTCACTCTACATTTGTGCATTGTACATTTCCAAATTAGATATTTACTTTTTTTTTAAATCAAAACTTGAGTTTTCACTTTCCCTTCATCTCGTAAACAAAAAAAAGAGATTAAAGGTAAATAGATCACAACAAAGTGAAAATGTTTGAGTTTATGAATGGAAAGAATTTAAAGCAGTAAACAAATTTAAGTAAAGAAAATTTATTCACACACCACAAATGAACACAAAAATTTTGTTATCCAAGTTTGGGAAATTCCAGTAGTTCAGCCCTAATAGCTCGGAATTTTATAAGAAAGAGATTTTTCTACACATGTTTTAAAAAATGGTTATGCATCCTTGAAATTTGTTAAAGATGCAAATGACCTGTGGATCCAAACTTTTTAAAGAGAATAACATTAAATTCTCAAGTGAACGTGCGGTGGAATATTTACCCGAGTCAAACAAGCCATTATTTTGCCTATGTACAAAAAGCTGACGTAACGATCATTGATGATTGTAAATTGATTTATCATGCATAACGGGCTATATTTTTTTAAGGAATGACTTATCGATTAGGAGTCAACACTCAGTGAAAAATCCCTCGCCTCCCCCTTTTCCCAACGCTATCAGAACTTGATATATAAAAACTAAAAAGAGCTTACAATCCCTACAAAATTACAAACACTTTTATGCATAATTTCTCTCTACATTTGTGCATTGTGAATTTAGATTTAAAATGTACACTTTTCTCTTAAATCATAACTTGAATTTTCACTTTCCCTTCATCTCGTAAACCAAAAACGAGATAAAAGGCAAATAGATCAACACAAAATGAAAATTTTAGAGTTCATGTACAGAAAGAATTTAAAGCAATAAACAAATGTAAGTAAATAAAATTTATTCACACACCACAAATGAACACAAAATTTTTGTAATCCAAGTTTTGGGAAATTTCACTAGTTCAACTCTAATAGCTCGGAATTTTATAAGAAACAGATTTTTCTACACATGTTTTAAAATATGGATATGCATGCTTGAAACAATTTAAAGATGCAAATTACCTATGGATCCAATTTAAAGAAAATAACAGTAAATTCTAAAGTGAACGTGCGGTTGGATATTTACCCGAGTCCAATAAGCCATTATTTTGCCCATTTACAAAAAGCTGACCTAACGATCATAGATGATTGTAAAGTGATTTAGCATGCGCAACAAGCTATATTTTTGTATGGAAAAACTTATGGATTGGGAGTCAACACTCGGTTAAAAATCCCCCGCCTCCCCCTTTTCCCGACGATTGCAGAACCTGATATATAAAAGACTTTACAATCCCTAAAAATTACAGATACTTTTTGGAAATATCTCTCCATACATTTGTACATTTTTCATTTCCTTTTTAGATGTGTACTTTTTTCTTAAATAAAAAAGTTGAGGTTTCACTTTCCCTTCATCTCCTAAAGAAAAAAAGAGATAAAAAGCAAATAGATCTCAACAAAAAGAAAATTTTAGGGTTTATGTATGGAAAGAATTTAAAGCAATCAAAAAATGTACGTAAAGAAATTTTTTTCACACACAACAAATGAACACAAAAGTTTTGTTATCCAAGTTTGGGAAATTCCACTAGTTCAACCCTAATAGCTCGGAATTTTATAAGAAAGACATTTGTCTATACATGTTTTAAAAAATGGATAGGAATGCTTGAAACATGTTAAAGATCCAAATGACCTATGGATCCAAACCTTTTAAAGAGAATAACATTAAATTCTCAAGTGAATGTGTGGTGGGATATTTACCCAAGTAAAAAAATTCATTATTTTGCCCATTTACCAAAAGCTGACCTATCAATCAAAAATGTTTGTAAAGTGATTTATCATGCGTAATGGGCTATATTTTTTTAAGGAATGACTTATGGATTGGGAGTCAACACTCAGTTAAAATTCCCTCGCCTCCCCCTTTTCCCGACGATTGTAGAACCTAAAATATAAAAACTAAAAAGAATTTATAATCCTTAAAAATTACAGTCGCTTTTTGGAATTATCTCTCTCTACATTTGTGCATTGTGCATTTCCATTCTATATGTATACTTTTTTCTTAAATCAAAACTTGAGTTTTCACTTTCCCTTCATCTCGTAAACAAAAAAAGAGATAAAAGGAAAATAGATCACAACAAAATGAAAATTTTAGTGTGTATGAATGGAAAGAATTTAAAGAAATAAACAAATGTAAGTAATGAAAATTTATTCACACACCACAAATGAACACAAAAGTTTTGGTATCCAAGTTTGGGAAATTCCACTAGTTCAACCCTAATAGCTCGGAATTTTATAAGAAAGAGATTTTTCTACACATGTTTTAAAAAATGGATATGCATGCTTGACACATGGTAAAGATGCAAATGACCTATGTATCCAAACCTTTAAAGAGAATAACATTAAATTCTAAAGTGAACGTGCGGTGGGATATTTAACCGAGTCAAACAAGCCATTCTTTTGCACATTTACAAAAACCTGGCCTAACGATCATAGATGATTGTAAAGTGATTTATCATGCGTAACGGGCTATAGTTTTTTTAGGAATGACTAATTGATTGGGAGTCAACACGGAGTTAAAAATCCCCCGCATCTCCCTTTTCCTGACAAATGCTGAACCTGATATATAAAAACTAAAAATAGTTTACAATCCCCAAAAATTTTAGGGTTTATGTACGGAAAGAATATAAAGCAATAAACAAATGTAAGAAAAGAAATTTTTTTGACACACCACAAATGAACACAAACGTTTTATTATCCAAGTTTGGTAAATTCCAATAGTTCAACCCTGATAGCTCGAAAATTTATATGAAAGAGATTTTTCTACACATGTTTTAAAAAATGGATAGGCATGCTTGAAACAGGTTAAAGATCCAAATGACCTATGGATCCAAACCTATTATAGAGAATAACATTAAATTCTCAAGTGAATGTGCGGTTGGATATTTACCCGAGTGAAACAATCCGTTATTTTGCCCATTTACCAACAGCTAACCTATGATAATAGATCATTCTGAAGTGATTTATCATGCGTAACCGGCTATATTTTTGTAAGGAATGACTTATGGATTGGGAGTCAACACTCAGTTAAAATTCCCCCACCTCCCCCTTTTCCCGACGATTGTAGAACCTAAAATATAAAAACTAAAAAGAGTTTACAATCCTTAAAAATTACAGTCACTTTTTGGAATTATCTCTCTTTACATTTGTGCATTGAGCATTTCCTTTTTAGATGTACACTTTTTTCTTAAATCAAAACGTGAGTTTTCACTTTCCATTCATCTCGTAAACAAAAAAAGAGATAAAAGGCAAATAGATCACAACAAAATTAAAATTTTAGTGTATATGAATGGATAGAATTTAAAGAAATAAACAAATGTAAGGAATAAATATTTATTCACACAACACAAATGAACACAAAAGTTTTGTTATCCAAGTTTGGGAAATTCCACTAGTTCAACCCTAATAGCTCGGAATTTTATCAGAAAGAGATTTTTGTACACATGTTTTTAAAAATGGATATGCATGCTTGACACATGGTAAATATTTAAATGACCTATGGATCCAAACCTTTAAAGAGAATAACATTAAATTCTCAAGTGAACGTGCAGTGGGATATTTACCCAAGTCAAACAAGCCATTCTTTTGCACATTTACAAAAAGCTGACCTAACAATCATAGATGATTGTAAAGTGATTTATCATGCGTAACGGGCTATACTTTTTCTAGGAATGACTTATGGATTAGGAGTCAACACTCAGTGAAAAATCCCCCGCCTCCCCATTTTCCCGACGAGTGCAGAACTTGATATATAAAAACTAAAAAGAGTTTACAATTCCTACAAAATTACAGACAATTTTATGAATTATCTCTCTCTACATTTTTCATTGTGCATTTCCTTTTAAGATGTATACTATTTTCTTAAATCAAAACATGAGTTTTCACTTTCCCTTCCTCTCAGAAAAAAAAGAGATAAAAGGCTAATAGATCACAACAAAATGAAAATTTTAAAGTTTATGTATGGAAAGAATTTAAAGCAATAAACAAATTTAAGAAAAGAAAATTTATTCTCACACCACAAATGAACACAAAAGTTTTTTTATCCAAGTTTGGGAAATTCCACTAGTTCACCTCTAATAGCTCGGAATTTTATAAGAAACAGATTTTTTTACACCTGTTTTAAAAAATGGATATGCATGCCTGAAAGTAGTTAAAGAAGCAAATGACCTATGGATCCAAACCTTTTAAAGAGAATAACATTGAATTCTCAAGTGAACGTGCAGTGGGAAATTTACCCGAATCAAACAAGCCATTATTTTGCCCATTTACAAAAAGCTAACCTAACGATCACAGGTGATTGTAAAGTGATTTATCATGCGTAACAGGCTATATTTTTGTATGGAAAGACTTATGGATCGTCAGTCAACACTCATTTAAAATCCCCCCGCCTCCCCCTTTTGCCAACGACTGCAGAACCTAATATATAAAAACTAAAAAGAGTTTACAATTCCTAAAAATTTTAGACACTTTTGGGAATTATATCTCTCTACATTTGTGAATTGTGTATTTCCATTTTAGATCTATACTTTTTTATTAAATCAAAACTTGAGTTTTCACTTTCCCTTCATCTCGTAAACAAAAAAAGCGTTAAAAGGCAAATAGATCACAAAAAAATGAAATGTTTAGGATTTATGTATGGAAATAATTTAAAAAAACAAACAAATGTAAGTAAAGAAAAATTATTCACACAACACAAATGAACACAAAATTTTTGTTATCCAAGTTTGGGAAATTCCACAAGTTCAACCTTAATAGCTCAGAATTTTATAATAAACAGATTTTCTACACATGTTTTAAAAAATGGATAGGCATTCTGGAACATTTGAAAGATGCAAATGACATTTGGATCCAAACCTTTTAAAGAGAATATTATTAAATTCTCAAGTGAACGTGCGTTGGGATATTTACCTGAGTCAAACAAGTCATTATTTTGCCCATTTACAAAAAGCTGACCTAATAATAAAAGATGATTGTAAAATGATTAATCATGCATGACGGGTTTTATTTTTTAAAGGAATGACTTATGGATTAGGAGTCAACACTCAGTTAAAAATCCCCCGCCTCGTCTGTTTCCCGACAATTGCAAAACCTAATATATAAAAGACTTTACAATCCCTAAAAATTACAGTCACTTTTTGGAATTATCTCTCTCTACAAATGTGCATTGTGCATTTCCTTTCTAGATGTATACTTTTTTCTTAAATCAAAACTTGAGTTTTCACTTTCCGTTCATCTCGTAAACAAAAAAAGAGATAAAAGGCAAATACATCACAAATATATCAAAATTTTAGAGTTTATGTATGGAAAGAATTAAAAGAAATAAACAAAAGTAAGTAAAGAAAATTAATTCACACACCACAAATGAACACAAAAGTTTTGTTATCCAAGTTTGGGAAATTCCACCAGTTCCACTCTAATACCTCGAAATTTTATAAGAAAGTGATTTTTCTACACTTGTTTTAAAAAATAGATATGCATTCCTTAAACGTGTTCAAGATGCAAATGCCCTATGGATCCAAGCCTTTTAAAGAGAATAACATTAAATTATCAAGTGAACGTGCGGTGGGATATTTACCCAATTCAACCAAGCCATTATTTTTCCGATTTACAAAAAGCATACCTAACGATCAATGATGATTGTAAAGTGATTTATCATGCGTAACAGAATTTATTTTTGTAAGGAATAAATTATGGATTGAGAGTCAACTCTCAGTTAAAAATCTGCCTTACCCTTTTCCCGATGATTGCAAAACGTGATATATGAAAATTAAAAATAGTTTGCAATCACTAAAAATTACAGACACTTTCTGGAATTATCCCTTTCTACATTTGTGCATTGTGCATTTCAATTTTATATGTAAAGTTTTTTCATAAATCATCACTTTAGTTTTCACTTTCCATTCTTCTCGCAAACAAAAAAAAGAGATAAAATGCAAATAGATCACAACAAAATGAACAGAAAATTTTTCTTATCCAAGTTTGAGAAATTCCACTAGTTCAACCCTTATAGCTCGAAATTTTATTAGAAAGAGATTTTTCTACACATTTTTAAAAAAATTCATAAGCATGCTTGAAACATGTTAAAGAAGCAAATGACCTATGGATCCAAACCTTTTAAAGAGAATAACATTAAATTCTCAAGTGAACGTGCGGTGGGATATTTAACCAAGTAAAACAAACCATTATTTTGCCCATTTACAAAAACCTGACCTAACGATCATAGATGATTGTAAAATGATTTATCATGCATAACAGGTTATATTTTTGTGAGGAATAACTTATGGATTGGGAGTCAACACTCAGTGAAAAATCCCTGCCTCCCCCGTTTTCCAACAATTGTCGAACTTGATATATAAAAGCTAAAAACTTTTTACAATCCCTACAAACTTACAAAAACTTTTATGAATTATCTCTCTCTAAAATTGTGCATTGTGCTTTTCCTTTTAAGATGTATATCTTTTTCTTAAATCAAAACTTGAGTTTTCACTTTCCCCTCATCTCCTAGAGAAAAAAAGTGATAGAAGGCAAATCGATCACAACAAAATGAAAATTTTAGAGTTTATGTGTGGAAAGAATTTAAAGCAATTAAAAAATGTAAGTAAATAAAATTTATTCACACACCACAAATGAACACAAAAGTTTGGTAATCCAAGTTTGGGAAATTCCACTAGTTCAACTCTAATAGCTCGGAATTTTATAAGAAAGAGAATTTTCAACACATGTTTTAAAAAAAGGATACGCATGCTTTAAACAAGTTAAAGATGCAAATGACCTATGGACCCAAACCTTTTAAAGAGAATAACATTGAATTCTAAAGTGAACGAGAGGTGGCATATTTACCCGAGTCAAACAAACCATTATTTTGCCCATTTACAAAAAGCTGACCTAACAATCATAGGTGATTGTAAAGTGATTTATCACGCGTAACGGGCTCTATTTTTGTACAAAAAGACTTATGGATTGGGAGTCAACACTCAGTTAAAAATCACCCGCCTCTCCCTTTTCCCGACGATAGCAGAACCTGATATATAAAAACTAAAAAGAGTTTACAATCCCTAAATATTAAAAACACTTTTGTGAAATATCTCTCTCTACTTTTGTACATTGTGCATTTCCATTTTTGGTGTATACTTTTTTCTTTAATAAAAAACTTGAGTTTTCACTTTCCCTTCATCTCCTAAATAAATAAAGAGATAAAAGGCAGAAAGATCACCACAAAATGAAAATTTTAGGGGTTATGTATAGAAAGAATATAAAGAAACAAAAAAATGTAAGAAAAGAAAAAATTTTCACACACCACAAATGTACACAAAAGTTTTGTTATCCAAGTTTGGGAAATTCCAATAGTTCAACCCTAATAGCTCGGAATTTTAGAAGAAAGAGATTTTTCTACACATGTTTTAAAAAATGGATAGGCAGGCTTGAAACATGTTAAAGATCCAAATGACCTATGGATCCAAACCTATTAAAGAGAATAACGTAAAATTCTCAAGTGAACGTGTGGTTGGATATTTACCCGAGTCAACCAATCCATTATTTTGCCCATTTACCAAAAGCTGACCTATCAGTCATAGATGATTGTAAAGTGATTTATCATGCGTAACCGGCTATATTTTTGTAAGGAATGACTTATGGATTGGGAGTCAACACTCAGTTAAATATCCCCCGCCTCCCTCTTTTCACAATGATTGCAGAACGTGATTTATAAAAACTAAAAAGAGTTTACAATCCTTAAAAATTATAGACACTTTTTGGAATTATCTCTCTCTACATTTGTGCATTGTGCATTTCCTTTTTAGATGTACACTTTTTTCTTAAATCAAAACGTGAGTTTTCACTTTTCCTTCATCTCGTAAAAAAAAAAAAGAGATAAAAGGCAAATAGATCACAATAAAATTAAAATTTTAGTGTTTATGAATGGAAAGAATTTAAAGAAATAAACAAATGTAAGTAATGAAAATTTATTGACAGACCACAAATGAACACAAAAGTTTTTTTATCCAAGTTTGGGAAATTCCACTAGTTCAACCCTAATAGCTCGGAATTTTATAAGAAAGAGATTTTTCTACACATGTTTTAAAAAATGGATATGCCTGCTTGACACATGCTAAAGATGCAAATGACCTATGGATCCAAACCTTTAAAGATAATAACAATAAATTCTCCAGTGAACGTGCGGTGGGATATTTACCTGAGTCAAACAAGCCATTCTTTTGCACATTTACAAAAAGCTGACCTAACGATCATAGATGATTATAAAGTGATTTATCATGCCTAATGGGCTATAATTTTGTTAGGAATGACTTATGGATTAGGAGTCAACACTCAGTGAAAAATCCCCCGCCTCCCCCTTTTCCCGTCGATTGCAAAACTTGATATATAAAAACTGAAAAGAGTTTACATTTCCTATAAAATTACAAACAATTTTATGAATTATCTCTCTCTAAATTTGTCATTGTGCATTTCCATTTAAGATGTATACTTTTTCTAAAATCAAAAGAAGAGTTTTCACTTTCCCTTCATCTTAGAAACAAAAAAAAAAGATAAAAGGCAAAGAGATCACAACAAAATGAAAATTTTAAAGTTTATGTATGGAAATAATTTAAAGCAATAAACAAATTTGAGAAATAAAATTTATTCATACACCACAAATGAATACAAAAGTTTTGTTATCCTAGTTTGGGAAATTCCACAAGTTTAACTCTAATAGCTCGAAATTTTATCAGAAATAGATTTTTCTACACCTGTTTTAAAAAATGGATATGCATGCTTGAAACAAGTTAAAGAAGCAAATGACCTATGGATCCAAACCTTTTAAAGAGAATAACATTAAATTCTCAAGTGAACGTGTGGTGGGATATTTACCTGAGTCAAACAAGCCATTATTTTGCCCATTTACAAAAAGCTGACCTAACGAAAATAGGTGATTGTAGAGTGATTTATCTTACGTAACGGGCTATATTTTTGTATGGAAAAACTTATGGATCGGGAGTCAACACTCAGTTAAAAATCCTCCCCCTTTTCCCAAGACTGCAGAACTTGATATATAAAAACTAAAAAGAGTTTAAAATTCCTAAAAATTACAGACACTTTTGGGAATTATCTCACTCTACATATGTGAATTGTGCATTTCCATTTTAGATCTATACTTTTTTCTTAAATCAAAACTTGAGTTTTCACTTTCCCTTCATCTTGTAAACAAAAAAAGCGATAAAAGGCAAATAGATCACAACAAAATGAAATTTTTAGAGTTTATGTATGGAAATAATTTAAAACAATAAACAAATGTAAGTAAATAAAAATTATTCACACAACACAAATGAACACAAAATTATTGTTATCCAAGTTTGGGAAATTCCACTAGTTCAACCCTAATAGCACAAAATTTTATAATAAACAGATTTTTCTACACATGTTTTAAAAAATGGATAGGCATTCTTGAAACATTTGAAAGATGCAAAAGACTTATGGATCCAAACCTTTTAAAGAGAATAACATTAAATCTCAAGTGACTGTGCGTTGGGATATTTACCCGAGTCAAACAAGCCATTATTTTGCCCATTTACAAAAAGCTGACATAACAATAAAAGATGATTGTAAAATGATTTATCATGCAAAACGGGCTTTATTTTTTAAAAGGAATGACTTATGGATTAGGAGTCAACACTCAGTTAAAAATCCCCCGCCTCGCCCTTTTCCCGACGATTGTTGAACCTGATATATAAAAACTAAAAAAAGTTTACAATCCCTAAAAATTACAGACACTTTTAGGAATTATCTCTCTCTACATTTTTGCATTGTGCATTTCCTTTTTAGATCTATACTTTTTTTCTTAAATCAAAACTTGAGTTTCCACTTTCCCTTCATCTCTTAAACAAAAAAAAGAGATAAAAGGCAAAAAGATCACAACAAAGTGAAAATTTGAGAGTTTATGAATGGAAAGAATTTAAAGCAGCAAACAAATGTAAGTAAAGAAAATTTATTCACACACCACATATCAACACAAATGTTTTGTTATCCAAGTTTGGGAAATTCCAATAGTTCAACCCTAATAGCTCGGAATTTTATAAGAAATAGATTTTGCTACTTATGTTTTAAAAAATGGATATGCATGCTTTAAACAAGTTAAATATGCAAATGACCTACAGATGAAAACCTTTTAAAGAGAATAACATTGAATTCCCAAGTGAACGAGTGGTGGGATATTTACCCCAGTCAAACAAGCCATTATTTTGCCCATTTAACAAAAGTTGACCTAACGATCATAGATGATTGTAAAGTGATTTATCATGCTTAACGGGCTATATTTTGCGAAGAACGACTTAAGGATTGGGAGTCAACACTCAGTTAAAAAACTCCCACTCCCTTTTCCCGACGATTGTAGAATTTGATATAGAAAAACTAAAAAGTGTTTACAATCCCATAAAGTTATAGACACTTTTTGGAATTATTTCCCTCCACATTTGTGCATTGTGCATTTTCATTTTAGATATATACTTTTTTCTTAAATCAAAACTTGTGTTTTCATTTTCCCTTCATCTCCTAAACAAAAAAAGAGATAAAAGGCAAGTACATCACAACAAAATCAAAATTTTAGAGTTTATGTATGGAAAGAATTGAAAGAAATAAACAAAAGTAAGTAAAGAAAATTAATTCACTCACCACAAATGAACACAAAAGTTTTGTTATCCAAGTTTGGGAAATTCCACTAGTTGAACCCTAATACCTCAAAATTTTGTAAGAAGGAGATTTTTCTACACTAGTTTTAAAAAATGGATATACATGCCTGAAACGTGTTCAAAATGGAAATGCCCTATGGATCCAAGCCTTTTAAAGAGAATAACATTAAATTCTCAAGTGAACATGCAGTGGATATTTACCCAATTCAACTAAGCAATTATTTTGCCGATTTACAAAAAGCATACCTAACGATCAATGATGATTGTAAAGTGACTTATCATGCATAACAGAATTTATTTTTGTAAGGAATAACTTATGGATTGGGAGTCAACTCTCAGTTTAAACTCCCCCGCCTTCCCTTTTTCCCGATGATTGCAAAACCTGATATATGAAAACTAAAAAGAGTTTGCAATCACTAAAAATTACAGACACTTTTTGGAATTATCTCTCCCTACATTTGTGCATTGTGCATTTCAATTTTATATGTAAATTTTTTTCATAAATAAACACTTGAGTTTTCACGTTCCCTTCTTCTCACAAACAAAAAAAAGAGATAAAAGGCAAATAGATCACAACAAAATGAACACAAAGTTTTTCTTATCCAAGTTTGAGAAATTCCACTAGTTCAACCCTTAGAGAACAAAATTTTATTAGAAAGAGATTTTTCTACACATGTTTTAAAAAATGGATAAGCATGCTTGAAACATGTTAAAGATGCAAATGACCTATGGATCCAAACCTTTTAAAGAGAATAACATTAAATTCTCAATTGAACGTGCGGTGGGATATTTACCCGAGTCAAACAAGCCATCATTTTGCCCATTTACAAAAAGCTGACTGAACGATCATATATGATTGTAAAGTGATTTATCATGCATAACAGGTTATATTTTTGTGAGGAATGACTTATGGATTGGGAGTCAACACTCAATTAAAAATCCCCTGCTTCCCCCTTTGCCTGACGGTTGCAGAACCTGTTATATATAAACCAAAAATAGTTTACAATCCCTAAAAATTACAGACAGTTTTTAGAATTATCTCTCTCTACATTTCTGCATTGTGCATTTTCATTTTAGATGTATACTTTTTTCTTAAATACAAACTTGAGTTTTCACTTTGCCTTCATCTCATAAACAAAAAAAGATATAAAAGGCAAATAGATCACAACAAAAATTAAAATTTTACAGTTTATATATGGAAAGAATTTAAAGATATAAAAAAATGTAAGTAAATAAAATTTATTCATACTCCACAAATGAACACAAAAGTTTTGTTATCAAAGTTAGGGAAATACCATTACTTCAACTCTAATCACTCAGAATTTTATAAGAATAAGATTTTTCTACACGTGCTTTAAAAAATTGATATGCATGCTTGAAACTTGTTAAAGATTCAAGTGACCTATGTATTCAAATCTTTTAAAGAGATTAAATTTAAATTATCAAGTGAATTGCGGTGGGATATTTAGCCGAGTCAAACAAGCCATTATTTTGCCCATTTAGAAAAGCTGACCTAATGATCATAAATGGTTGTAAAGTGATTTATTAGGCGTAATGGGCTATATTTTTTAAAGGAAAGACTTATGGATTGGGAGTCCACACTCAGTTAAAAATCCCCCTCCGCCTTTTCCCGAAGATGGCAGAACCTGATATATTAAAACTAAAAAGAGTTTAAAATCCCTAAAAATTATTGAGACTTTAAGGAATTATCTCTCCCTACATTTGTGCATTGTGCATTTCCATTTTAGATGTATACTTTTTTCTTAAATCAAAATTTGAGTTTTCACTTTTCCTTCATCGCGTAAACAAAAATAGAGATAAAAGGCGAATAGATCACAAGAAAATGAAAATGTTAGGGTTTATGTATGAAAAGAATTTAAAGCAATAAAAAAATGTAAGTAATGAAAATTTATTCACACACCACAAATGAACACAAAAGTTTTGTTATCCAAGTTTGGGAAATTCCACTAGTTCAAGCCTAGTAGCTCGGAATTTTATACGAAAAATATTTATCTACAAATGTTTTAAAAAATGGATAGGCATGCTTGAAACATGTTAAAGATGAAAATGACCTACGGATCCAAACCTTTTAAGTAGAATAACATTAAATTCTCAAGTGAACTTGCGTTGGGATATTTACCCGAGTCAAACAAGCCAATAGTTTGACCATATAAAAGAGATGACCTAACCATCATAGATGATTGTAAAGTGATTTATCATGCGTAACGGCTATATTTTGGTAAGAAATGATCTACGGATTGGGAGTCAACACTCCGTTAACAATCCCCTGCCTCCCCCTTTTCCCGACGATTGCAGAACCAGATTTTAAAAAAACTAAAAAGATTTACACTACCAAAAAATTACAGACTCATTTTGGAATTTTCTCTCTCTAACTTTTTGCATTGTGCATTTCCTTTTTAGATGTATCCTTTTTTGTTAAATCAAAAGTTGAGTTTTCACTTTCCCTTCATCACGTTAACAAAAAAAGAGATAAAAGGAAAATAGATCACAACAAAATGAAAATTTTAAAGTTTATATAAGGAAAAAATATATAGCAATAAACAAATGTAAGTAAAGAAAATTTATTCACACACCACAAATGAGCACAAAAGTTTTTTATCCAAGTTTTGGAAATTCCACTAGTTCAACTCTAATAACTCAGAATTTTAAGAGAAAAATATTTTTTTACACATTTTAAAAAATGGATATGCATGCTTGAAACTTGTTAAAGATGAAAATGACCTATAGATCCAAACCTTTTAAACCGAATAACATTAAATTCTCAAGTGAACATGTGGTGGGATATTTACCCGAGTCAAACAAGCCATTATTTTGCCCTTTTAAAAAAAGCTAAACTAACGATCACAGATGATTGTAAAGATATTTATCATACGTAATGGTCTATATTTCTGAAAGGAATGAATTATGGATTGGGAGTCAACACTTAGTAAAAAATCCCCCCTCCTTTTCTAGACAATTGCAGAACCTGATATATTAAAACTAAATAGAGTTTACAATCCAAAAAAATTACATACACTTTTTGGAATTATCTCTCTCTAAATTTGTGCATTGTGCATTTAATTTTAGATGTATACTTTTTTGTTCAATCAAAACTTGAGTTTTTCCTTTCCCTTCATCTCGTAAACAAAAAAATAGAGATAAAAGGCAAATAGATCACAAAAAAATGAAAATTTTAGAGTTCATGAATGGAAAGAATTTAAAGCAATAAACGAATGTAAGTGAATAAAATTTATTCACACACCACAATTGAGCACAAAAGTTTTGTTATCCAAGTTTGGGAAATTCCACTTGTTCAACCCTAATAACTTGGAATTTTATGAGAAAAAGATTTTTCTATACATTTTAAAAAATGGATATGCATGCATGAAACATGGATGCAAATGACCTATGGATCAATACCTTTTAAAGAGGATAACATTAAATTCTCTAGTGAACGTGCGGTGGGATATTTACGGGAGTCAAACAAGCCATTATTTTGCCCTTAACAAAAAGATGACCTAACGATTATAGATGATTGTAAAGTGATTTATCAAGCGTAATGGGCTACATTTTGGTAAGGAATAACCTATGGAATGGGAGTCAACTCTCCGTTAAAAATCCCCCCCCCCCCCCTCCCTTGTTCCTGACGATTACATAACCTGATATATAAAAACTAAAAAGAGTTTACAATCCCTAAAAATTACAGACACTTTTTGGAAATATCTCTCTTTACATTTGTGCATTGTGCATTTCAGTTTTAGATATATATACTATTTTTTTAAATCAAAACTTGAGTTTTCACTTTCCCTTAATCTCGTAAACAAAAAAAGAGATCAAAGGCAAGTAGATCACAACAAAATAAAAATTTTAGAGTTTAAGAATGGGAAGAATTTAAAGAAATAAACAAATGTAAGTAATGAAAATTTCTTCACACACCACAAATGAACACAAAAGTTTTGTTATCCAAGTTTGGGAAATTCCACTAGTTCAACCCTAATAGCTCGGAATTTTATCAGAAAGAGATTTTTCTACACATGTTTTAAAAAATGGATATGCATGTTTGACACATGATAACCATGCAAATGACCTATGGATCCAAACCTTTTAAAGAGAATAACATTAAATTCTAAAGTGAACGTGCGGTGGGATATTTACCGGAGTCAAACAAGCCATTCTTTTGCACATTTACAAAATGCTGAGCTATCCATCATAGATGATTGTAAAGTGATTTATCATACATAATAGGCTATATTTTTTTAAGGAATGACTAATGGATTGGGAGTCAACACTGAATTAAAAATCCTCCACCTCTCCCTTTTCCTAAGGATTGCAGAACCAGATATATAAAAACTAAAAAGCGTTTACAATCCCTAAAAATGACAGACACTTTTTGGAATTATCTCTCTCTACATTTGTGCATTGTGCATTTCCATTATAGATCTATATTTTTCTCTTAAATAAAAACTTGAGTTTTCACTTTTCTTTCATCTCGTAAACAAAAAAAAAAAGATAAAAGGCAAATAGATCACAACAAAATGAAAATTTTAGAGTTTAAGAATGGAAAGAATTTAATGAAATAAACAAATGTAAGTAATGAAAATTTATTCACACACCACAAATGAACACAAAAGTTTTGTTATCATAGTTTAGGAAATTCCACTAGTTCAACCCTAATAGCTCGGAATTTTATAAGAAAGAGATTTTTCTACACATGCTTTAAAAAATGGTTTTGCATGCTTGACACGTGTTAAACATGCAAATAACCTAGGGATCCAAACCTTTTAAAGATAATGACATGATATTCTCAAGTGAACGTGTGGTGGGATATTTTCCCGAGACAAACAAGCCATTCTTTTGCACATTTACAAAAAGCTGAGCTAACCATCATAGATTATTGTAAAGTGATTTATCATGCGTAACAAGCTATATTTTTTTAAGGAATGGCTAATGGATTGGTAGTCAACACTCAGTTAAAAATGCCTTGCCTCTCCCTTTTCCTAACGATTGCAGAACCTGATATATAAAAACTAAAAAGAGTTTACAATCCCTAAAAATTACAGACACTTTTTTTTTAATTATCCCTCTATATATTTGTGCACATTGTGCATTTCCATTTTAGATGTATAATTTTTTTTAAAATACAAACTTGAGTTTTCACGTTCCCTTCATCTCATAAACAAAAAAAGAGATAAAAGGCAAATAGATCACAACAAAATGAAAATTTTAGATTTTATGTATGGATAGAATTTAAAGCAATAAAAAAATGTAAGTAAACCAAATTATTTCACAGAACACAAATGAACACAAAAGTTTTGTTAGCCAAGTTTGGAAAATTCCACTAGTTCAACTCTAATATCTTTTGAATTTTTTAAGAAATAGATTTTTCTACACTTGTTTTAAAAAATGAATATGCAAGCTTGAAACATGTTAAAGATGCAAATGACTTATGGATCAAAACCTTTTAAACAGAATAACATTAAATTCTGAAGTGAACGTGCGGTGGGATATTTACCAGAGTCAAACAATCTATTATTTTGCCCATTTTCCAAAAGCTGACCTATCGATCATAGATGACTGTAACAAGATTTATCATGCCTAATGGGCTATATTTTTGTAAGTAATGACTTATGGATTGGGAATCAACACTCAGTTAAAAATCTCTCGCCTCCCCCTTTTTCCGACGACTGAGAACCTGATATATAAAAACTAAATAGAGTTTAAAATCCCTAAAAAATACAGACACTTTTCTGAAATATCTCTCACTACATTTGTGCATCGTGCATTTCCATTTTAGATGTATACTTTTTTCTTAAATCAAAACTTGAATTTTCACTTTCCCTTCATGTCGTAAACAAAAAAAGAGATAAAAGGCAAATAGATGACAACAAAAGGAAAACTTTAAGGTTTATGTATAGAAAGAATTTAAAGAAATAAACAAATCAAAGTAAAAAAAATTTATTCACACACCACAAATGAAGACAAAAGTTTTGTTATACAAGTTTAGAAATTTCTACTAGCTCAACCCCAATAGCTCGGAATTTTATAAGAAAGAGATTTTTGTACACATGGTTTAAAAAATTTATTTGCATGCTTGCAACATGTTTAAGATGCAAATGACCTATGGATCAAAATCTTTTAAAGAGAATAACATTAAATTCTCAAGTGAACGTGCGGTGGGATATTTGCCCATTTACAAAAAGCTGACCTAACAATCATAGATGATTGTAAAGTTATTTATCATGCGTAATGGGCTATATTTTGTTAAGGAATGACTTATGGACTGGGAGTCAACATTCAGTTAAAAATCCCCCGCCTCCCCTTTCTCTCGACGATTGCAGAACCTGATATATAAAAACAAAAAAGAGTTTACAATCCCTAAAAATTACAAACACTTTTTGGAATTATCTCTCTCTACATTTGTGCATTGTGCATTTCCATTTTAGTTGTATACTTTTTTCTTAAATCAGAACTTGAGTTTTCACTTTCCCTTCATCTCATAAACAAAAAAAAAGAGATAAAAGGCAAATAGATCACAACAAAAGGAAAATTTTAAGGTTTATGTATAGAAAGAATTTAAAGAAATAAACAAATGTAAGTAAAGAAAATTAATTCACACACCACAAATGAACACCAAAGTTTTGTTATCCAAGTTTAGGAATTTCCACTAGTTCAACCCTAATAGCTCGGAATTTTATAAGAAAGAGATTTTTGTATACATGATTTAAAAAATGGATTTGCATGCTTGAAACATGTTAAAGTTGCAAATGACTGATGAATCGAAATCTTTTAACGAGAATAACTTTAAATTCTCAAGTGAACGTGCGGTGGGATATTTGCCCAAGTCAAACAAGCCATTTATTTGCCCATTTACAAAAAGCTGACCTAACGATCATAGATGATTGTAAAGCGATTTATCATGCATAACGGGCTATATTTTTTTAAGGAATGACTTATGGACCGGGAGTCAACAATCAGTTAAAAATCCCCCGCCTCCCCTTTCTCTCGACGCTTGTAGAACCTGATATATAAAAACTAAGAAAGAGTTTACAATCCCTAAAATATAAAAACACTTTTTGGAATTATCTGTCTCTACATTTGTGCATTGTGCATTTCCATTACAGATGTATACTTTTTTCTTAAATCAGAACTTGAGTTTTCACTTTCCGTTCATCTCGTAAACAAAAAAAAAAGAGATAAAAGGCAAATTGATCACAACATAATGAAAATTTTAGAGTTGATGTATGGAACGAATTTAAAGCAATAAACAAATTTAAGTCTAGAAAATTTATTCACACACCACAAATGAACACAAAAGTTTTGTTATCCAAGTTTGGGAAATTCCACTTGTTCAACCCTAATAGCTCGGAAATTTATAAGAAAGAGATTTTTCTACACATGTTTTAAAAAATGGATATGCATGCTTGAAACATGTTAAAGATGCAAATGACCTATGGATCCAAACCTTTTAAAGAGAATAACATTAAATTCTCAAGTGAACTTGCGGTGGGATATTTAACTGAGTCAAACACGCCATTATCTTGCCCATTTACAAAAAGCTGACCTAATGATCATAGATGATTGTAAAGTGATTTATTATGCTTAACGAGCTATATTTTTTTAAGGAATAACTTATGGACAGGGAGTCAACACTCCATTAAAAATCCCCCCTCCCACTTTTTCGAACGATTGCAGAACCTGATGTATAAAAACTAAAAAGAGTTTACAATCCCTAAAAATTTCAGACACTTTGCGGAATTATCTCTCTCTACATTTGTTCATTGTGAATTTCCATTTTAGATGTATACTTTTTCTAAAATCAAAACTTGAGTTTTTACTTTCCATTCATCTCGTAAATAGAAAAAGAGATAAAAGGCAAATAGATCACAAGAAAATGAAACTTTTAGGGTTTTTGTATGGAAATAATTTAAAGCAATAAACAAATGTAAGTAAAGAAAATTTATTCACACACCACAAATGAACCCCAAAGTTTTTTTATCCAAGTTTTGGAAATTCCACTAGTTCAACTCTTATAGCACGAAATTTTAAAAGAATGAGATTTTTCTACACATTTTTTAAAAAATGGATATGCATGCTTGAAACATGTTAAAGATGCAAATGACCTATGGATCCAATCCTTTTAAAACGAATAACATTAAATTTTCAAGTGAACGTGTGGATATTTACTCAACTCAAACAAGCCATTATTTTCCCCACTTACAAAAAGCTGACCTAACGATCATCGATGATTGGAAACTGATTTATCATGCGTAACGGGTTATATTTTTGTAAGTAAAGACTTTTGGATTGTGATTCAACCCTCAATTAAAAATTCCCTCAGTCCTCTTTTTCCCGACAATTGCTGAACCTGATATATAACGACTAAAAGGAGTTTGCAATCCCTAAAAATGAGAGACACTTTTTGAAATTATCTCTCTACATTTGTGCATTGTGCATTTCCATTTTAGATGTATACTTTTTTATTTATTTAAAACTTGAGTTTTCACTTTCCCTTCATCTGGTAAACCAAAAAAAAAAAAGATAAAAGGCAAATAGATCACAACAAAATAAAAATTTTAGGGTTTTTCTTTGGAAATAATTTAAAGCAATAAACAAATGTAAGTAGAGAAAATTTATTCACACACCACAAATGAACACAAAAGTTTTGTTATCCTAGTTTCGGAAATTCCACTTGTTCAACACTAATAGCTCTGAATTTTATAAGAAAGAGATTTTTCTACACGTGTTTTAAAAAATTGATAGGCATGCTTGAAACATGTTAAAGATGCAAATGACCTATAGATCCAAACATTTTAAAGATAATAACATTAAATTCTCATGTGAAGGTGCGTTGGGATATTTACCCGAATCAAACAAGCCATTATTTTGTCCATTTACAAAAAGCTGACCTAAGGATCATAGATGATTGTACAGTGATTTATCATATCTAACGGCTTATATTTATGTAAGGAATGTCTTATGGATTGGGAGTCAAATACTCCGTTAAAAATCCCCCGCCTCCCCCTTTTCCCGACGATTGCAGAACCTAATATATAAAAACTAAAAAGAGTTTACAATCCCAAAAAGTTACAACCACTTTTTGGAATTATCTCTCTATAAATTTGTGCATTTTTCATTTCCATTTTAGATATATACTTTTTTCTTAAATCAAAACTTGAGTTTCCACTTTCCCTTCATCTCATAAAGAAAAGAAAGAGATAAAAGGCAAATTGATAAAAAAAAAAATGAAAATTTTAAAGTTTATACATGGAAAGAATTTAAAGCAATAAAAAAATGTGAGTAAAGATAATTTATTCACACCCCACAAATTAGCACAAGAGTTTTGTTATCCAAGTTTCGGAATTTCCACAAGTTCAACCCTCATAGCTCTGAATTTTATGAGAAAAAGATTTCTCTACACATGTTTTAAAAAATGGATGTGCATGCTTGAAACATGTTAAAGATGCAAATTACCAATGGATACAAAGCTTTTAAAGAGAATAACATTAAATTCTCAAGTGAAAGTGTGGTGGGATATTTACGAGTGTCAAACAAGACATTATTTTGCCCATTTAAAAAAGCTGACCTAACGTTCATTGATGATTGTAAAGTGATTTATCATGTGTAATGGGGTATATTTTTGTAAGGAATGACTTATGGAATGGGGGTCAACACTCAGTTAAAAATCCCCCGCCACCCCCTTTTCCTGACGATTGGAAAACCTGATATATATAAACTAATAAGAGTTTACAATCCCAAAAAATTATTGACACTTTTTGGAATTATCTCTCTCTATATTTGTGCATTGTTCATTACCATTTTTGATGTATAGTTTTTTCTTAAATAAAAACTTGATTTTTCACTTTCCCTTCATCTCGTAAACAAAAAAAAGAGATAAAACGCAAATAGATCACAACAAAATGAAAATTTTAAGGTTATGTATGGAAATAATGAAAGCAATAAACAAATGTAAGAAAAGAAAATTTTTTCACATACCACAAATGTTTAGTTATCCATGTTTGAGAAATTCCACTAGTTCAACCTTTATAGCTCAAAATTTTATAAGAAAGAGATTTTTCTACACATGTTTTGAAAAATGGATATGCATGCTTGAAACATGTTAGAGATGCAAATGACTTATGGATCCAAACCTTTTAAAGAGAATAACATTAAATTCTCAAGTGAACGTATTGTGGCATATTTACTCGAGTGAAACAAGCCATCATTTTGCCCATTTACAAAAGCTGACCTAACGATCATAGATGACTGTAAAGTGATTTATCATGCGTAAAGGGCTATATTTTTGTATGGAATGCCTTATGGATTGTTAGTCAACACTAAGTTAAAAATCCCTCCCCTCCCCATTTTCCCGACGCTTGCAGAACCTGATATATAAAAAATAATAAGAGTTTACTATCCCTAAAAATTGCAAATACTTTTTGGATTTATCTCTCTCTACATTTGAGCATTGTGAATTTCCATTTTAGATGTATACTTTTTTCTTTAATCAAAACTTGAGTTTTCACTTTCCCTTCATCTCATCGACAAAAAAAAGAGATCAAAGGCAAATAGATCACAACAAAATGAAAATTTTAGAGTTTATGTATGGAATTAATTTAAATAAATAAATAAATGTAAGTAAAGAAAATTTATTCACACACCACAAATGACCACGAAAGTTTTGTTATCCTAGTTTGGGAAATTCCACTAGTTCAACTCTAATAGCTCGGAATTTTATAAGAAAGAGATTTTTCAACACATGTTTTAAAAAGTAGATATGCATTGTTGAAAAATGTTAAAGATGCAAATGACCTATGGATCCAAACCTTTTAAAGAGAATAACATTAAATTCTCAAGTGAACGTGCTGTGGGATATTTACCCGAGTCAAACAAGCTATTACTTTGCCCATTTACAGAAAGCTGACCTAATGATCATAGATGATTGTCAAGTGATTTAGCATCAGTAACAGGCTATATTTTTTTGAAGCAACGAGTAATGGATTAGGAGTCAACATTCAGTTAAAAATCCCATGCCTCTCTTTCTTAACGATTGCAGAACCTGATATATAAAAACTAAAAAGAGTTTACAATCCCTAAAACTTATAGACACTTTTTGGAATTATCTCTCTCCACATTTGTGCATTGTGCATTTCCATTTTAGATGTACACAGTTTTCTTAAATCAAAACTTGAGTTTTCACTTTCCCTTCGTCTTGTAAACAAAAAAAAGAGATAAAAGGCAAATAGATCACAAGAAAATGAAAATTTTAGGGTTTATGTAAGAAAAGAATTTAAAGAAATAAACAAATGTAAGTAAAGAAAATTTATTCACACTCCACAAATGAAAGCAAACGTTTTGTTATCCAAGTTTGGAAAATTCCACTAGTTCAACCCTAATAGCTCAGGAATTTTATAAGAAAGAGATTTTTCCACACATGTTTTAAAAAATGGATAGGCTTGCTTGAAACATGTTAAAGATGCAAATGACCTATGGATCCAAACCTGTTAAATATAATAAAAATAAATTCTCAAGTGAACTTGCATTGGGATATTTACCCGAGTCAAACAAGCCATTATTTTGCCCATTTACAAAAAGCTAACCTAACGATCATAGATGATTGTAAAATGATTTATCTTGCGTAATGGGCTATATTTTTGTATGGAATGACTTATGGATTGGGAGACAACACTTCGTTAAAAATCACTCGCGTCCCCTTTTTCCCGACGATTTTAGAACCTGATATATAAAAACTAAAAAGAGTTTACAATCCAGAAAAATTACAAACACTTTTTGGAATTATCTCCCTATACATTTGTGCATTGTACATTTCAATTTTAGATGTATACTTTTTTCTTAAAACAAAACTTGAGTTTTCACTTTCCCTTCATCTCATAAACAAAGAAAGAGATAAAATGCAAATAGATGACAACAAAATTAATATTTTAAAGTTTATATATGGAAAGAATTTAAAGAAATAAACAAATGTAACTAAAGATAATTTATTCACACACCACAAATGAGCACAAAAGTTTTGTTATCCAAGTTTGGGAAATTCCACTAGTTCAACCCTAATAGCTCAGAATTTTATGAGAAAAAGATTTCTCTACACATGTTTTAAAAAATGGAAATGCATGCTTGAAACATGTTAAAGATGCAAATGACCAATGGATCCAAAACTTTTAAAAATAATAACATTAAATTCTCAAGTGAACGTGCGGTGGGATATTTACTGGAGTCAAACAAGCCATTATTTTGGCCACTTATAGAAAGCTGACCTAATGATCGTAAATGATTGTAAAGTGGTTTATCATGTGTAACAGGCTATATTTTTGTAAGGAAAGACTTATGGATTGAGAGTCAACACTCAGTTAAAAATCCCTTGCCTCCCTCTTTTCCCGACGATTGTAGAACCTGATTTATAAAAACTAATAAGAGTTTACAATCCTTAAAAATTACTGACACTTTTTGGAATTATCTCTTACTACTTTTTTGCATTGTGCATTTCCGTTTGAGATGTATACTTTTTTCTTAAATACAAACTTGAGTTTTCAGTTTCACTTTATCTCGTAAACAAAAAAAAAAGAGATAAAAGGAAAATAGATCACAACAAGCTGAAAATTTTAGAGTTTATGTATGGAAAGAATGAAAGCAATAAACAAATGTAAGAAAATTAAATTTATTCACACACCACAAATGAACACAAATGTTTAGTTATCCAAGTTTGGGAATTTCCACAAGTTCAACCCTAATCGCTCAAAATTTTATAAGAAACAGATTTTTCTACACATGTTAAAAAAAAGGGATATGCATGTTTGAAACATGTTAAAAATGCGAATGACCTATGGATCCAAACCATTCAATAAAGAATAACATTAAATTCATAAGTGAACGTGCTGTGGGATATTTACTTGAGTAAAAAAAGAATTATTTTGCCCATTTACAAAAAGCTGAACTAACGATCATAGATGATTGTAAAGTGATGGGTTATATTTTTTTAAGGAATGACTTATTGATTGGAGGTCAACACTCAGTTAAAAATCCCCCGCCTCACCATTTTCACGATGACTGCAAAACCTGATATATAAAGACTAAAAAGAGTTCACAATCCCTAAAAATTGTAGACACTTTTTTGGAATTATCTATCTCTACATGTGTGCATTGTGCATTTCCATTTTATATGTATACATTTTTATTAAATCAAAATTTGATTTTTAACTTTCCCTTCATCTCGTAAACAAAAAAAAGTGATAAAAGGCAAACAGATCACAACAAAATGAAAATTTTAAAGTTTATGTACGGAAAGAATTTATACCAATAAACAAATATAAGTAAATAAAATTTATTCACACACCACAAATGAACACAAAATTTTTGTTATCCTAGTTTGGGAAATTCCACTAATTCAACCCTAATAGCTCGAAATTTTATAAGAAAGAGATTTTTATACACATGTTTTAAAAAATACATATGCATTGTTGAAACATGTTAAAGATACAAATGACCTATGGATCCAAACCTTTTAAAGAGAATAACATTAAATTCTCAAGTGAAAGTGCGGTGGGATATTTACCCGAGTCAAATACGCCATTACTTTGCCTTTTTACGAAAAGCTAACCTAACAATCATAGATGATGGTAAAGTGATTTATCATGCATAATGGGCCATATTTTTTTAAGGAATGACTAATGGATTAGGAGTCAACATTCCATTAAAATTCCCCCGCCTCCCCCTTTTCCTGACGATTGCAGAACCAGATATATAAAATCTAAAAAGAGTTTACAATCCCTAAAAATTACAGACACTTTTAAGAATTATCTTTCTCTACATTTGTGCATTGTGCTTTTCCATTTTAGATGAATACTTTTTTCTTAAATCAAAATTTGAGCTTTCACTTTCCCTTCATCTCGCAAACAAAAATAGAGATAAAAGGCAAATAGATCACAACATAAAGAAAATTTTAGAGTTTATGTATGGAAAAAATTTAAAGCAATAAACAAATGTAAGTAAAGAAAATTTATTCACACAACATAAATGAACACAAAAGTTTTGTTATCCAAGTTTGTGTAATTCCACTAGTTCAACCCTAATAGCTCCGAATTTAATAATAAAGACATTTTTCTACACATGTTTAAAAAAATGGATATGCATGCTTGAAATGTATTAAAGATTCAAATGACCTATTGATCAAAACCTTTTAAACATAATAACATTAAATTCTCAAGTGAACGTGCTTTGGGATATTTACCCGAGTCAAACAAGCCATTATTTTTCTCATTTACAAAAAGCTGACCTAAGAATCATAGGTGATTGTAAAGTGATTTATCATGCGTAAGTGGCTATATTTTTATAAGAAATGACTAATGGATTGGGAGTCAACACTCGTTAAAAATCCCCCGCCTCCCCCTTTTCCTGAGGATTGCAGAACCTGATATATAAAAACTAAAAAGAGTTTACAATCCCTAAAAATTACAGACACTTTTTCAAATTATCTCTCTCTACATTTGTGCATTGTGCATTTACATTTTATATGTATAGTTTTTTCTTAAATAAAAACTTGAGCTTTCACTTTCCCTTCATGTCGTTAAAAAAAAGAGATAAAAGGCAAATAGATCACAAGAAAATTAAAATTTTAGGGTTTTTGTATGGAAAGAATTTAAAGCAACAAATAAATGTAAGTAAAGAAAATTTTCACATACCACAAATGAACATAAAAGTTTTGTTATCCAAGTTTGGGAAATTCCAATAGTTCATCCCTAATATCTCAGAATTTTATAAGAAAGAGATTTTTCTACACATATTTTAAAAAAATGGATAGGCATGCTTGAAAAAGTTAAGGATGCAAATGACCTATGGATCCAAACGTTTTAAAGAGAATAACATTAAATTCTCAAGTGAACGTGCGTTGGGATATTTACCCGAGTCAAGGAAACCATTATTTTGCCCATTTACAAAAAGTTGATCTAATGATCAAAGATAATTGTAAAGTAATTTAGCATGCGTAATGGGCTATATTTTTGTAAGAAATGACTTATGGATTGGGAGTCAACACATTGTTAAAAATTCCCTGCCTCCCCCATTTCTCGACGATTGCAGAACCTAATATTTAAAAATCAAAAAGAGTTTACAATCCCTAATTACATAAACTTTTTGGAATTATCTCTCTCTACATTTATGCATTGTGTATTACCATTTTATTTGTGTACTTTTTTCTCAAATCATAACTTGAGTTTTCACTTTCCATTCATCTCGTAAACAAAAAAAGAGATAAAAGGAAAATAGATCACTACAAAATGAAAATTTTAGAGTTTATGTGTGGAAAGAATTTAAAGAAATAAACAAATGTCAGTAAATAAAAGTTATTCACAGACCACAAATGAACACTAAAGTTTTGTTATCCAAGTTTGGGAAATTCCATTTCTTCAACCCTAATAGCTCAAAATTTAATAAGAAAGAGATTTTTCTCCACATGTTTTAAAAAATGGATATGCATAAGATGTATATGACCTATGGATCCAAACCTTTTAAAAATAATAACATTAAATTCTCAAGTGAACGTGTTGTAGGATATTTACCCGAGTCAAACAAGCCATTATTTTGCCGATTTAAAAAAATCTGACCTAACAATCATAGATGATTCTAAAGTGATTTAACATGCGTATAGGGCTATATTTTTTAAAGGAATGACTTATGGATTAGGAGTCAACACTCAGTTAAAAATCGCCCGCCTCCTCCTTTTCTCGACGATTGTCGAACCTGATATTTAAAAACGAAAATGAGTTTACAATCCTTAAAAATTATAAAAACTTTTTGGAATTATCTCTTTCTAGATTTGTGCATTGTGCATTTCGTTTTAAGATTTATACTTTTTTCTTAAATCAAAACTTGAGTTTTCACTTTCCCTTCATCTCGTAAACAAAAAAGAGATAAAAGGCAAATTGATCACAACAAAATGAGAATTTTAGAGTTTATGAATGGAAAAACTTTAAAGAATTAAACAAATTTAAGTAAAGAAAATTTATTCACACACCACAGATGAACAATAAAGTTTTGTTACCCAAGTTTGCGAAATTCCACTAGTTCAACCCTAATAGCTCGGAATTTTAAAAGAAAGAGATTTTTGTACACATGTTTTAAAAAATGGATATGCATGCTTGAAACATGTTAAAGATGCAAATGACCTAAGGATCCAAACCTTTTAAAGAGGATAACATTAAATTCTCAAGTGAACGTGCGTTCGGATATTTTCCCACGTCCAACAAGCCATTATTTTCCTTTTTTACAAAAAGCAGACCTAACAATCATAGATGATTTTGAAGTGATTTATTATTATGTGTAACGGTCTATAGTTTTTTAAGGAATGACTTATGGATTGGGAGTCAACACTCCATTAAAAATACCCCGCGTCCCCTTTTAAACGATGATTGCAGAACCTTATATATAAAAACTAAAAGGAGTTTACAATCCCTCAAAATTATAGACACATTTTTGGAATTATCTCTCTCTACATTTGTGCATTGTGAATTTCCATTTCAGATGTGTAGTTTTTTCTTGAATCAAAACTTGAGTTTTCACTTTCTCTTCATCTCATAAAAAAAAAGGGATGAAAGGCAAATAGATCACAAGAAAATAAAAATTTTAGGGTTTTTGTATGGAAAGAATATAAAGCAATAAAAAAATATAAGTAAAGAAAATTTTTTCACACACCACAAATGAACACAAACGTTTTCTTATCCAAGTTTGGGAAATTCCACTAGTTCAACCCTAATATCTCAAAATTTTATAAGAAAGAGATTTTTCTACACATGTTTTAAAAAACGGATAAGAATGCTTGAAAATGTTAAAGATGCAAATGACCTATGGATCAGACTTTTTAAAGAGAATAACATTAAGTTCTCAAGTGAACGTGCGTTGGGATATTTACCTGAGTCAAACAAGCCATTATTTTGCCCATTTACAAAAAACTGACCAAACAATCATAGGTGATTGTAAAGTGATTTAGCATGCGTAACGGGCTATATTTTTGTAAGAAATTACTTATCGATTTGGAGTCAACACATTGTTAAAAATTCCCTGCCTCCCCATTTTCTCGAAAATTGTAGAACCTGATATATAAAAACCAAAAAGAGTTTACAATCCTTAAAAATTACATACACTTTTTCGAATTATATCTCTCTACAATTGTGCATTGTGGATTACCATTTTATTTGTATACTTTTTTCTCAAATCATAACTTGAGTTTTCTCTTTCCCTTCATCTCGTAAACAAAAAAAGAGATCAAAGGCAAATAGATCACAACAAAATGAAAATTTTAAAATTTATGGATGGAAATAATTAAAAGTAATAAACAAATGTATATAAAGAACATTTATTCACACACCAAAAATGAACACAAATGTTTTGTTGTCCAAGTTTGGGAAATTCCACTAGTTCAACACTAATAGCTCGGAATTTTATAAGAAAGAGATTTTTCTACGCATGTTTTAAAAAATGGATATGTATGCTTGAAACATGTTAAAGATGCAAATGACCAATGGATCAAACTTTTTAAAGAGAATAGCATTAAATTCTCAAGTGAACGTGCGGTGGGATATTTACCCGAGTCAAACAAGCCATTCTTGTGTACATTTACAAAAAGCTGACCTAACAATCATAGATGATTGTAAAGTGATTTATGATGCATAACAGGCTATATTTTGTTAAGGAATGACTAAGGGATTGGGAGTCAACACTAAGTTCAAAATCCCCCGCCTCACCCATTTCCTAACGATAGCAGAACCTGATATATAAAAACTAAAAAGAGTTTATAATCCCTAAAAATTACAGACACTTTTGGGAATTATCTCTCTCAAGATAAATGCATTGTGCATTTGCATTTTAGATGTATACTTTTTTCTTAAATACAAAATTGAATTTTCACTTTCACTTCATCTCGTAAACAAAAAAAGAGATAAAAGGCAAATCGATCACAACAAAATGAAAATTATAGATTTACGTATGGATAGAATTTAAAGCAATTAAAAAATGTAAGTAAACAAAATTAATTCACACAACACAAATGAACACCAAAGTTTTGTTATCCAAGTTTGGGAAATTCCACTAGTTCCACTCAAATAGCTTGGAATTTTATAAAAAATAGATTTTTCTACACATGTTTTAAAACATGGATATGCATGCTTGAAACATGTTAATGATGCAAATGACCTATGGAATCAAATCTTTTAAAAAGAATAACATTAAATTCTCAAGTGAATGAGCGGTGGGATATTTAGCAGAGTCAAACCAGCCATTATTTTGCCCATTTACAAAAAGCTGACCTAATGATCATAGATGATTGTAAAGTGATTTATCATACGTAACGGGCTATATTTTTTTAAGGAATGACTTATGGATTGGGAGTCAACACTCAGTTAAAAATCCCTCGCCTCCCCCTTTTCCCGACGATTGCAGAACCTGATATATAAAAACTAGAAAGAGTTTACAATCTCTTAAAATTAGTGACACATTTTGGAATTATCTCTCTCTAAATTTGTGCATTGTGCATTTCCTTTTTAGATGTATACTTTTTTCATAAATCAAAACTTGAGTTTTCACTATCCCTTCATCTCGTAAACAAAAAATGGGATAAAAGGGAAATAGATCATAACAAAATGAAAATTTTATAGTTTATGAATGGAAATAATTTCAACCAATTATAAAATGTAAGTAAAGAAAATTTATTCACACACCTCAAGTCAACACAAAAGGTTTGTTAACCAAGTTTGGGAAATTCCACTAGTTCATCCCTAATAGCTCGGAATTTTATAAGAAACAGATTTTTCTACATATGTTTTAAAAAATCAATAGGCATGCATGAAACAAGTTAATGATGCAAATGACCTATAGATCCAAACCTTTTAAAGAGAATAACATTCAATTCTCAAGTGAACGTGCAATAGGATATTTACCTGAGTCAAACAATCCATTATTTTGCCCATTTACCATAAGCTGACCTATTGATCATAGATGATTGTAAAGTGATTTATCATGCATAACGGGCTATGTTTTTGTAAGGAATGACTTATGGATAGGGAGTCAACACTCAGTTAAAAATCCCCCGCCACCCCCTTTTCCCGACGATTGCAGAACCTGATATATAAAAACTACAAAAATTTTACAATCCTTCAAAATTACAGACAGTTTTTTGAATTATCTCACTCTAAATTTGTGCATTGTGCATTTCCTTTTTAGATGTATACATTTTTCTTAAATCAAAACTTGAGTTTTCAATTTCCCTTCATCTCGTAAAAAAAAAAAAGAGATAAAAGGTATTTAGATCAGAACAAAATGAAAATTTTAGAGTTTATGAATGGAAATAATTTATAGAAATAAACAAATGTAAGAAATGAAAATTTATTCACACACCACAAATGAACACAAAAGTTTTGTTATCTAAGTTTGGGAAATTCTACTAGTTCAACCCTAATTGCTCAGAATTTTATAAGAAAGAGATTTATCTACACATGTTTTAAAAATGGATATGCATGCTTGACACATGGTAAAGATGCAAATGACCTGTGGATCCAATCCTGTTAAAGAGAATAACATTAAATTCTCAAGTGAACGTGGCGTGGGATATTTACCATAATAAAAAAGGCCATTCTTTTGCACATTTAAAAAAAGCAGACGTAACGATCATAGATGATTGTAAATTGATTTATCATGTGTAACGGGCTATATTTTTGTAAGGAATGACTTATGGATTAGGAGTCAACACTCAGTGAAAAATCCCCCGCCCCCCCTTTTCCCGACGATTGTAGAACTTGATATATAAACACTAAAAAGTGTTTAAAATCCGTACAAAATTTTAGAAACTTTTATGAATTATATCTCTCTAGATTTCTGCATTGTGCATTTCCATTCAAGATGTATACTTTTCTCTTAAATCAAAACTTAAGTTTTCACTTTCTCTTCACCTTGTAAACGAAAAAAGATAAAGAAGGCAAATAGATCACAACAAAATGAAAATTTTAGAGTTTATGTATGTAAAAATTAATATAAATAAACAAATGTAAGTAAAGAAAATTTATTCACACACCACAAATGGACACAAAATTTTTGTTATCCAAGTTTGGGAAATTCCACTAGTTCAACTCTAATAGCTCGGAATTTTATAGGAAAGAGATTTTAATACACATGTTTTAAAAAATTGATATGCATGCTTGAAACATGTTACAGATGCAAATGACCTACGGATCAGAACCTTTTAAAGATAATAACATTAAATTCTCAAGTGAACGTGCAATGGGATATTTACCTGAGTAAAACAAGCCATTATTTTGCCCATTTACAAAAAGCTAACCTAACGATCATAAGTGATTGTCAAGTGATTTATCATGCATAACGGGCTATATTTTTGTATGGAAAGACTTATGGATTGGGAGTCAACACTCAGTTAAAAATCCCCCGCCTCCCCCTTTTCCCTACGACTGCAGAACCTGATATAAATTCCAAACACTTTTTGGAAATATTTCTCTCTACATTTGTGTATTGTGCATTTCCATTTTAGATTTATACTTTTTTCTTAAATCAAAACTTGAGTTTTTACTTTCCCTTCATCTTGTAAACAAAAAAAGAGATAGAAGGCAAATAGATCACAACAAAATGAAAATTTTTGGGTTAATGTATGGAAATAATTTAAGGCAATAAAAAAATGTAAGTAAAGAAAATTTATGCACACACCACAAATTAACACAGAAGCTTTGTTATCCAAGTTTGGGAAATTCCACTAGCTCAACCTTAATAGCACGGAATTTTATAAGAAAGAGATTTTTCTACACATGTTTTAAAAAATGGATATGCATGCTTGAAACATGTTAAAGATGCAAATGACCTAAGGATCCAAACCTTATAAAGAGAATACCGTTAAATGGTGGGATATTTACCCGGGTCAAATAATCCATTATTTTGCTCATTTACCAAAAGCTGACCTGTCCATCATAGATGATTGTAAAGTGATTTAACATGCGTAATGGGCTATATTTTTTGTAGGGAAAGTGACTCATGGATTGGGAGTCAACACTCAGTTAAAAATCCCCCGCCTCCCCCTTTTTTCGACAATTACAGAACCTGATATATAAAAACTAAAAAGAGTTCACAGTCCTTAAAAATTACAAACACATTTTGGATTTATATCTCTCTAAATTTTTGCATTGTGCATTTCCTTTTTAGATGTATTCTCTTTTCTTAAATCAAAACTTGAGTTTTCACTTTCTCTCATCTCGTTAGCCAAAAAAGAGATAAGAGGCGAATAGATCATAACAAAATAAAAAATTTAGAGTTTATGTATGGAAAGAATTTAAAGCAATAAACAAATGTAAGTAAATAAAATTTATTCACACACCACAAATGAACACAAAAGTTTTATTATCCAAGTTTTGGAAAGTCCACTAATTCAACTCTAATAGCTCGAAATTTTATAAGAAAGAGATTTTTCTACACATGTTTTAAAAAATGGATTTGCATGCTTAAAACAAGTTAAAGACGCAAATAACCTATGGATCCAAACCTTTTAAAGAGAAGAACATTAAATTCTCAAGTGAACGTCGGGTGCGATATTTACCCGAGTCAAACAAGCCATTATTTTGCCCATTTACAAAAAGCTAACCTAACGATCATAGGTGATTGTAAAGTGATTTATCATGCATAACGGCCAATATTTTGGTATGGAAAGACTTATGGATCTAGAGTCAACACTCAGTTAAAAATTCCCCGCCTCCCCCTTTTCTCGACGACTGCAGAACCTGATATATAAAAACTAAAAAGGGTTTACAATCCCTAATAATTACAGACACTTTTAGGAAATATCTCTCTCTACATTTTTGCATTGTGCATTTCAATTTTAGATGTATACTTTTTTCTTAAATCAAAACTTGATTTTTCAGTTTCCCTTAATCTCGAAAACAAAAACAAAGATAAAAGACAAATAGATTAGAACAAAATGAAAATTTTAGGGTATATGTATGGAAAGAATTTAAAGCAATAAACAAATTTAAGTACAGAAAATATATTCACACGCCACAAATGAACACAAAAGTTTTGTTACCAAGTTTGGGAAATTCCACTACTTCAACCCCAATTGCTTAGAATTTTATAAGAAACATATTTTTCTACACATGTTTTAAAAAATAGATAAGCATTTTTGAAACATGTTAAAGTAGCAAATGACCTATGGATCCAAACCTTTTAAAGAGACTAACATTAAATTCTCAAGTGAACGTGCGATGGGATATTTACCCGAGTCGAACATGCCATTATTTTGCCCTTTTACAAAAAGCTGACGTAACGATCATAGATGATTGTAAAGTGATTTATCATGTGTAACGGGCTATATTTTTGTAAGGAATGACTTATGGATTAGGAGTCAACACTCAGTGAAAAATCCCCTGCCTCTCCCTTCTCCCGATGGTTGCAGAACTTGATATATAAAAACTAAAAAGAGTTAATAATCCCTAAAAAATTACAGACACTTTTATGAATTATCTCTCTCTACATTTGTGCATTATGCATTTCCATTTAAGATGTATAATTTTTTTTTAAATCAAAACTTGAATTTTCACTTTCCCTTCATCTCTTAAACAAAAAAAGAGGTAAAAGGCGAATAGATCATACAAATTGAAAATTTTAGAGTTTATGTATGGAAAGAATTTATTGCAATAAACAAATGTATGTAAAGAAAATTTATTCACACACCACAAATGAACACGAAAAGTTTTGTTATCCATGTTTGGGAAATTCCACTACTTCAACTCTAATAGCTCAAAATTTTATAACAAAGAGAATTTTCTACACATTTTTTAAAAAAGGGATATGCTTGCTTCAAAATAGTTAAAGATGCAAATGACCTATGGATCCAAATATTTTAAAGAGAATGACATTAAATTCTCCAGTGAACGTGCAGTGGGATATTTACCCGAATCGAACAAGCCATTATTTTGCCCAATTACAAAAACCTGACCTAACGATCATAGGTGAATGTAAAGTAATTTATCATGCGTAACGGGCTCTATTTTGGTATGGAAAGTCTTATGGATTGGGAGTCAATACTCAGTTAAGAATCCACCGCCTCCCCCTTTTCCCGAGGAATGTAGAACCTGATATAGAAAAATTAAAAAGAGTTTACAATCCATTAAAATTAAAGGCACCTTTTTGAAATATCTTTCTCTACATTTGTACATTGTGCATTTCCATTTTAGATATATACTTTTTCTTAAATCAAAACTTGAGTTTTCATTTTCCCTTCCTCTCCTAAACAAAAAAAGAGATAAAAGGCAAATAGATCACAACAAAATGATAATTTTATGGTTTATGTAAGGATAGAATTTAAAGGAATAAACAAATGTAAGTAAAGAAAATTTAATCACACACCACAAACGAACACAAAAGTATTGTTATCCATGTCTGGGAAATTCCACTAGTTCATCCCTAATAGCTCGGAATTTTAAAAGAAAGAGATTTCTCTACAAATGTTTTAAAAAATCGATAGGCATGCAACAAACAAGTTAAAGATGCTAATGACCTATGGATCCAACCATTTTAAAGAGAATAACATTAAATTCTCAAGTGAACGTGCAGTGGGATATTTACCCGAGTCAAACAATTCTTTATTTTGCCCATTTACCAAAAGCTGACCTATCGATCATAGATGATTGTAAAGTGATTTATCATGCGTAACGGGCTATATTTTCGTAAGGAATGACTTATGGATTGGGAGTCAACACTAAGTTAAAAATCCCCCGCCACCCCCTTTTCCTGACGATTGCAAAATCTGATATATTAAAACTAAAAAGAGTTTACAATCCTTCAAAATTACCGACAGTTTTTTGAATTATCTCTATCTACATTTGTGCATTGTGCATTTCCTTTTTAGATGTTTCTTAAATCAAAACTTGAGTTTTCACTTTCCCTTCATATCGAAAACAAAAAAAGAGATAAAAGGCAAAATTTTAGAGTTTATGAATGAAAAGAATTTAAAGAAATAAACAAATGTAAGTAATGAAAATTTATTCACACACCACAAATGAACACAAAAGTTTTGTGATCCAAGTTTGGGAAATTCTACTAGTTCAACCCTAATTGCTCAGAATTTTATAAGAAAGAGATTTTTCTACCCATGTTTAAAAAATTGATATGCATGCTTGACACATGGGAAAGAGACAAATTACCTATAGATCCAAACCTTTTCAATAAAATAACATTAAATTCTCAAGTGAACGTGGGGTGGGATATTTACCCGAATCAAAAAGGCCATTCGTACGCACATTTAAAAAGGGCAAACCTAACGATCATAGATGATTGTAATGTGATTTATCATGTGTAACGGGCTATATTTTTGTAAGGAATGACTTATGGATTAGGAGTCAACACTCAGTGAAAAATCCCCTACCTCCCCCTTTTCCCGACGATTGCAAAACTTGATATATAAACACAAAAAAGAGTTTAATCCCTACAATATTACAGAACCTTTTATGAATTATTTGTCTCTACATTTGTGCATTGTGCATTTCCATTCAAGATGTACACTTTTTCTTAAATCAACACTTGAGTTTTCACTTTCCCTTCACCTCGTAAACAAAAAAAGATATAAAAGGCAAATAGATCACAACAAAATGAAAATTTTAGAGTTTATGTATGTAAAAATTCAAATAAATAAACAAATGTAAGGAAAGAAAATTTATTCACACACCACAAATGAACACAAAAGTTTTGTTATCCAAGTTTGCGAAATACCACTAGTTCAACTCTAATAGCTCGGAATTTTATAAGAAAGAGATTTTTAAACAAATGTTTTAAAAAATGGATATGCATACATGAAACAAGTTAAAGGCATAAATAACCTATGGATCCAAACCTTTTAAAGAGAATACCATTAAATTCTCAAGTGAATGTGGAGTGCGATATTTACCCGAGTCAAACAAGCCATTAATTTGCCCATATACAAATAGCTGACCTAACGATCATATGTGATTGTAAAGTGATTTATCATGCATAACGGGCTATATTTTTGTATGGAAAGACTTATGGATCGGGAGTCAACACTCAGTTAAAAATCCCCCGCCTTCCCCTTTTCCCAACAACTGTAGAACTTGATATATAAAAACTAAAAAGAGTTTACAATCCCTAAAAATTACAGACACTTTTTGGTAATATCTCTCTCTACATTTGTGCATTGTGCATTTCCATTTTAGATGTACACTTTTTCCTTAAATCAAAACTTGATTTTTCAATTTCCCTTCATCTGGTAAACAAAAAAAGAGAGAAAAGGCAAATAGATCACAACAAAATGAAAATTTTAGGGTATATGTATGGAAAGAATTTAAAGAAATAAACAAATGTAAGTAAAGAAAATTTATTCACACGCCAAAAATGAACACAAAAGTTTTGTTATCCAAGTTTGGGAAATTCCACTGCTTCAACCCTAATAGCTCATAATTTTATAAGAAACATATTTTTCTACACATGTTTTAAAAAATGGATAGGCATGCTTGAAACATGTTAAAGATGCAAATGACCTATGGATCCAAGCCTTTTAAAGAGAATAACATTAAATTCTCAAGTGAACGTGCGGTGGGATATTTACCCGAGTCAAACATGTCATTGTTTTGCTCTTTTACAAAAAGCTGATGTAACGATCATAGATGATTCAAAGTGATTTATCATGTGTAACGAGCTATATTTTTGTAAGGAATGACTTATGGATTAGGAGTCAACACTCAGTGAAAAATTCCATGCATCCCCCTTTTCCCGATGATTGCAGAACTTGATATATAAAAACTAAAAAGAGTTTATAATCCCTGAAAAATTACAGACACTTTTATGAATTATCTCTCTCTACATTTGTGCATTGTGCATTTCCATTTAAGATGTATACTTTTTTCTTAAATCAAAACTTGAGTTTTCACTTTCCCTTCATCTCGTAAACAAAAAAAGGGATAGAAGGCAAATAGATCACAACAAAATGAAAATTTTAGAGTTAATGTATGGAAAGAATTTACAGAAATAAAGAAATGTAAGTAAAGAAAATTTATTCACACACCACAAATGAACACAAAAGTTTTGTCATCCATGTTTGAGAAATTCCACTAGTTCAACTCTAATTGCTCAGAATTTTAAAAGAAAGAGATTTTTCTACACATTTTTAAAAAAATGGATATGCATGCATGAGACAAGTTATAGATGCAAATGACATATGGATCCAAACCTTTTAAAGATAGTAACATTAAAGTCTCAGGTGAACGTGCGATGGGATATTTACCAAAGTAAAACAAACCATTATTTTGCCCATTTACAAAAAGCTAACCTAATGATCTTAAGTGATTGTCAAGTGATTTATCATGCATAACAGGCTATATTTTTGTATGGAAAGACTTATGGATTGGGAGTCAACACGCAGTTAAAAATACCCCCCCCCCCCCCTTTTTCCCTACGACTGCAGAACCTGATATATAAAAATAAAAAGAGTTTACAATCCATAAAAATTACGGACATTTTTTGAAAATATTTCTCTCTACATTTGTGCATTGTGCATTTCCATTTTAGATGTATACTTTTTTCTTCAATCAAAACTTAAGTTTTTACTTTCCCTTCATCGTGCAAACAAAAAAAGAGATAAAAGCCAAATAGATCACAACAAAATGAAAAATTTTGTTTTAATGTATGGAAAGAATTTAAAGCAATAAAAAATGTAAGTAAAGAAAATTTATTCACACACCACAAATGAACACAAAAGCTTTGTTATCCAAGTTTGGGAAATTCCACTACTTCAACCCTAATAGCACGGAATTTTATAAGAAAGAGATTTTTCTACACATGTTTTAAAAAATCGATATGCACGCTTGAAACATGTTAAAGATGCAAATGACCTAAGGATCCAAACCTTTTAAAAAGAATACCATTCAATTCTCAAGTGAATGTGCGGTGCGATATTTACCCGGGTCAAACAATCCATTATTTTGCCCATTTACCAAAAGTTGACCTATCCATCGTAGATGATTGTAAAGTGATTTAACATGCGTAATGGGCAATATTTTTTTTAAGGAATGACTTATGGTTTGGGAGTCAACACTCAGTTAAAAATCCTCCGCCTCCCCCTTTTTTCCAACGATTGCAGAACCTGATATATAAAAACTAAAAGAGTTCACAATCCTAAAAAATTACAAATACATTTTGGAATTATATCTCTCTAAATTTTTGCATTGTGCATTTCCTTTTTATATGTATACTTTTTTATTAAATCAAAACTTGAGTTTTCACTTTCTCTCATCTCGTCAGGAAAAAAAGAGATAAAAGGCAAATAGATTACAACAAAATGAATATTTTAGAGTTTCTGTATGGAACGAATTTAAAGCAATAAACAAATGTAAGTAAAGAAAATTTATTCACACACCACAAATGAACACAAAAGTTTTATTTTCCAAGTTTGGGAAATTCCACTAGTTCAACTCTAATAGCTCGGAATTTTATAAGAAAGAGATTTTTCTACACATGTTTTAAAAAATGGATATGCATGCTTAAAACAAGTTAAAGACACAAATAACCAATGGATCCAAACCTTTTAAAGTGAATAACATTAAATTCTGAAGTGAACGTGGGGTGCGATATTTAGCCGAGTCAAACAAGCCATTATTTTGCCCATATACAAAGAGTTAACCTAACGATCATTGGTGATTGTAAAGTGATTTATCAAGCATAACGGGCTATATTTTTGTACGGAAAGACTTATGGATCGGGAGTCAAAACTCAGTTAAAAATTTCCCACCTCCCCCTTTTCCCGACGACTGTAGAACCTGATATATAAAAACTAAAAAGAGTTTACAATCCCTAAAAATTACAGAAACTTTTTGGAAATATCCTACATTTGTACATTGTGCATTTCCATTTTAGATGTATACTTTTTTCTTAAATCAAAATTTGAGTTTTCATTTTCCTTTTCACTCTAATACAAAAAAAGAGTTAAAAGGCAAATAGATCACAACAAATTGAAAATTATATGGTTTATGTATGGAAAAAATTTAAAGAAATAAACAAATGTAAGTAAAGAAAATTTATTCACACACAATAAATGAACTCAAAATTTTTGTTATCCAAGTTTGGGAAATTCCACTAGTTCATCCCTAATAGCTCGGAATTTTATCAGAAAGAGATTTTTCTACATATGTTTTAAAAATCGATAGGCATGCATGAAATAAGTTAAAGATGCAAATGACCTATGGATCCAAACCCTTGAAAGAGAATAACATTAAATTCTCAAGTGAACGTGCAATGGGATATTTACCTAAGTGAAGCAATCCATTATTTTGCCCATTTACCAAAAGATGACCTATGGATAATAGATGATTGTAAAGTAATTTATCTTGCATAACGGGCTATATTTTTATAAGGAATGACTTATGCATTGGAAGTCAACACTCAGTTAAAAATCCCCCGCCTCCCCCTTTTCCCGACGATTGCAGAACTTGATATATAAAAACTAAAAAGAGTTGACAATCCTTCAAAATTACCGACAGTTTTTTGAATTATCTCTCTCTACATTTGTGCATTGTCCATTTCCTTTTTAGATGTTTCTTAAATCAAAACTTGAGTTCTCACTTTCCCTTCCTGTCGAAAACAAAAAAAGAGATAAAAGGAAAAATTTTAGAATTTATGAATGGAAAGAATTTGAAGAAATAAACAAAAGTAATGAAAATTTATTCACACACCAAAAATGAACACAAAAGTTTTGTTATCCAATTTTGTAAAAGTCAACTAGTTCAACCCTAATTGCTCAGAATTTTATAAGAAAGAGATTTTTCTACACGTTTTAAAAAATGGATATGCATGCTTAACACATGGGAATGATGCAAATGACCTATAGATCCAAACCTTTTAAGAGAATAACATTAAATTCTCAAGTGAACGTGGGGTGGGATATTTACCCGAATCAAAAAGGCAATCCTTTTGCACATTTACAAAAAGCAGACCTAACGATCATAGATGATTGTAAAGTGATTTATCATGTGTAACAGGGTATATTTTTGTAATGAATGACTTAAGGATTAGGAGTCAACACTCAGTGAAAAATCCCCCGCCTCCCCCTTTTCCCGACGATTGCAAAACATGATATATAAAAACTAAAAAGAGTTTACAATCCCTAAAATATTACAGAAACTTTTATGAATTATCTCTCTCTACATTTGTTCATTGTGCATTTCCATTCAAGATGTATATTTTTTTCTTAAATCAAAACTTGAGTTTTCACTTTCGCTTCACCTCGTAAACCAAAAAAGATATAAATGGCAAATAGATCACAACAAAATAAAAATTTAAGAGTTTATGTATGAAACAATTAAAATAAATAAACAAATATAAGTAACAAAAAAATTCCTTCACACACCACAAATGAACACAAAACTTTTGTTATCCAAGTTTGCGAAATTCCACTAGTTCAACTCTAATAGCTCGGAATTTTATAAGAAAGAGATTTTTCTAAACATGTTTTAAAAAATGGATATGCATGCTTGGAAAAACTTATGGATTGCGAGTCAACACTCAATTAAAAATCCCTTGCCTCCCCCTTTTCCCTACGACTATAGAACCTGATATTTAAAAACTAAAAAGGGTTTACAATCCATAAAAATTACAGAAACCTTTTGGAAATATCTCTCTCTATATTTGTGCATTGTGTATTTCCATTTTACATGTATACTTTTTTCTTAAATCAAAACTTGACTTTTCGCTTTCCCTTCATCTCGTAAACAAAAAAAGAGATAAAAGGCAAATAGATCACAACAAAATGAAAATTTTTGGTTTATTGTATGGAAAGAATTTAAAGCAATAAAAAAATGTAAGAAAGAAAATTTATTCACACACCACAAATGAACACAAAAGTTTTGTTATCCAAGTTTGGGAAATTCCACTAGTTCAACCCTGATAGCACGGAATTTTATAAGAAAGAGATTTTTCTACACATGTTTTAAAAAATGGATATGCATGATTGAAACATGTTAAAGATTCAAATGACCTAAGGATCCAAACCTTTAAAAGAGAATACCATTAAATTCTCAAGTGAACGTGCGGTGGGATATTTTCCCGAGTCAAACAATCCATTATTTTTCCCATTTACCAAAAGTTTGACTTATTGATCATAAATGATTGTAAAGTGATTTAACATGCGTAATGGGCTATATTTTTTTTAAGGAATGACTTATGGATTCGGAGTCAACACTGAGTTAAAAATCCCCCGCCTCCCCCTTTTTCGACGATTGCAGAACCTGATATATAAAAACTAAAAAGTGTTTACAATCCTTAAAAATTACAAACTCATTTTGGAATTATATCTCTCTAAATTTGTGCTTGGTGTATTTCATTTATAGATGTATACTTTTTTCTTCAATCAAAACTTGAGTTTTCACTTTCTCTCATCTCATCAACAAAAAAAGAGATAAAAAGGCAAATAGATCACAACAAAATAAAAATTTTAGAGTTTATGTATGGAAAGAATTTAAAGAAATAAACAAAGTAAGTAAAGAAAATTTATTCACACACCACAAATTAACACGAAATTTTTATTATCCAAGTTTGGGAAATTCCACTAGTTCAACTCTAATAGCTCGAAATTTTATATGAAAGAGATTTTTCTACACATGTTTTAAAAAATGGATATGCATGCTTGAAACAAGTTAAAGACGCAAATAACCTATGGATCCAAACCTTTAAAAGAGAATAACATTAAATTCTTAAGTGAACGTGGGGTGCGATATTTACCCGAGTCAAACAAGCCATTATTTTGCCCATATACAAAAACCTGACCTAACGATCATAGGTGATTGTAAAGTCATTTATCTTGCCTAACGGGCTATATTTTTGTATCGAAAGACTTATGGATCGGGAGTCAACACTCCAAAAAGATTTTACAATCCCTACAATATTACATAAACTTTTATGAATTATCTGTCCCTACATTTGTGCATTGTGCATTTCCATTCAAGATGTATACTTTTTTCTGAAATCAAAACTTGAGTTTCACTTTCCCTTTACCTCGTAAACCAAAAAAGATATAAAAGGCAAATAGATCACAACGAAATGAAAATTTAAGAGTTTATGTATGAAAAAATTAAAATAAGTAGACAAATGTAAGTAAAGAAAATTTATTCACACACCAGAAATGAACACAAAAGTTTTGTTATCTAAGTTTGCGTAATTCCACTAGTTCAACTCAAACAGCTCGGAATTATATAAGAAAGACATTTTTCTACACATGTTTTAAAAAATGGATATGCATGCTTGAAACAAGTTACAGATGCAAATGACCTACGGATCCAAACCTTTTAAAGAGAATAACATTAAATTCTCAAGTGAATGTGCGATGGGATATTTACTCGAGTCAAACCAGCCATTATTTTTCCCATTTACAAAAAGCTAACCTAACGATCATAAGTGATTGTCAAGTGATTTATCATGCGTAACGGGCTATATTTTTGTATGGAAAGACTTATGGATCGGGAGTTAACACTCAGTTAAAAATCCCCTGCTTCCCCCTTTTCCCTACGACTGCAGAACCTGATATATAAAAACTAAAAAGAGTTTACAATCCATAAAAATTACAGAAAATTTTTGGAAATATCTCTCTCTACATTTGTGCATTGTGCATTTCCATTTTACATGTATACTTTTTTCTTAAATCAAAACTTGACTTTTCACTTTCCCTTCATCTCGTAAACAAAAAAAGAGATAAAAGGCAAATAGATCACAAAAAAATGAAAATTTTTGGTTTAATGTATGGAAAGAATTTAAAGCAATAAAAAAATGTTGGTAATGGAAATTTATTCACACACCACAAATGAACACAAAAGTTTTGTTATCCAAGTTTGGGAAATTCCACTAGTTCAACCCAGATAGCACGAAATTTTATAAGAAAGAGATTTTTCTACACATGTTTTAAAAAATGGATATTCATGGTTAAAACATGTTAAAGATTCAAATGACCTATGGATCCAAACCTTTTAAAGAGAATACCATTAAATTCTCAAGTGAACGTGCGGTGAGATATTTACCCGAGTCAAACAATCCATTATTTTTCCCATTTACCAAAAGTTGACCTATCGATCATAGATGATTGTAAAGTCATTTAACATGCGTAATGGGCTACATTTTTTTTAAGGAATGACTTATGGATTGGGAGTGAACACTGAGTTAAAAATCCCCCGCCTCCCCCTTTTTCGACGATTGCAGAACCTGATCTGTAAAAACTAAAAAGTGTTTACAATCCTTAAAAATTACAGACACATTTTGGAATTATATCTGTCTAAATTTGTGCATGGTGCATTTCATTTTTAGATGTATACTTTTTTCTTCAATCAAAGCTTGAGTTTTCACTTTCTCTCATCCCGTCAACAAAAAAAAGAGATAAAAGGCAAATAGATCACAACAAAATAAAAATTTTAGAGTTTATGTATGGAAAGAATTTAAAGAAATAAAAAAAATAAGTAAAGAAAATTTATTAACACACCACAAATGAACACAAAAGTTTTGCTATCCAAGTTTGGGAAATTCCACTAGTTCAACTCTAATAGCTCAAAATTTTATATGAAAGAGATTTTTCTACACATATTTTAAAAAATGGATATGCATGCTTGGAACAAGTTAAAGACGCAAATAACCTATGGATCCAAACCTTTTAAAAAGAATAACATTAAATTCTTAAGTGAACGTGGGGTGCGATATTTACCCGAGTCAAACAACCATTATTTAGCCCAGATACAAAAAGCTGAACTAACGATCATAGGTGATTGTAAAGTGATTTATCATGCCTATCGGGCTATATTTTTGCATGAAAAAACTTATGGATCGGGAGTCAACACTCCAGAAAGAGTTTACAATCCCTACAATATTACAGAAACTTTTATGAATTATCTATCTCTACATTTGTGCATTGTGCATTTCCATTGAAGATGTATATTTTTTTCTTAAATCAAAATTTGAGTTTTCACTTTCCCTGTACCTCGTAAACAAAAAAAGAAATAAAAGGCAATTAGATCACAACAAAATGAAAATGTTAGAGTTTCCGTATGTAAAGAATTTAAAGCAATAAACAAATGTAAGTAAAGAAAATTTATTCACACACCACAAATGAACACAAAAGTTTATTATCCAAGTTTGGGAAATGCCACTAGTTCAACTCTAATAGCTCGGAATTTTATATGAAAGAGATTTTTCTACATATGTTTTAAAAAATGGATATGCATGCTTGAAACAAATTAAAGACGCAAATAACCTATGGATCCAAACCTTTTAAAGAGAATAACATGGATTCAAACCTTTTAAAGATAATAACATTAAATTTTCAAGTGAAGGTGTGTTGGGATATTTACCTGAGTCAAACAAGCCATTATTTCGCGCTTTTACAAAAAGCTGACCTAACGATCATAGATGATTTTAAAGTGATTTATCATATGTAACGGGCTATATTTCTGTAAGGAATGACTTATGGATTGGGAGTCAACACTCCGTTAAAAATCCCCCGCCTCCCCCTTTTCCCGATGATTGCAGAACCTGATTTATAAAAACTAAAAAGAGTTAACAATCCCAAAAAATTACAGGCACTTTTTGGAATTATCTCTCTCTACATTTGTATATTGTGCATTTCAGTTTTAGGTGTATACTTTTTTCTTAAATCAAAACTTGAGCTTTCACTTTCCCTTCATCTTGTAAACAAAAAAAAGAGATTAAAGGCAAATAGATCACAACAAAATAAAAATTTTAAAGTTTATACTTGAAAAGAATTTTAAGCAATAAAAAAATGTAAGTAAAGATAATTTATTCACACCCCACTAATGAGCACAAAAGTTTTGTTATCCAAGTTTGGGAAATTCCACTAGTTTAACCCTCATAGGTCGGAATTTTATGAGAAAAAGATTTCTCTACACATGTTTTAAAAAAGGGATATGCATGCTTGAAACATGTTAAAGATGCAAATTACCAATGGATCCAAACTTTTTAAAGAGAATAACATTAAATTCTCAAGTGAACGTGCGGTAGGATATTTATCGGAGTCAAACAAGCCATTATTTTGCCCATTTCCAAAAAATTGACCTAACGATCATTGATGATTGTAAAGTGATCTATCATGTGTAACGGGCTTTATTTTTGTAAGGAATGACTTCTGGATTGGGAGTCAACACTCAGTTAAAAATCCCCCGCCTCCCCCTTTTCCTGACGATTGAAGAACCTGATATATAAAAACTAAAAAGATTTTACAAACCCTAAAAATTACAAACACTTTTTGGAATTATCTCTTTCTACATTTTTGCATTGTGCATTTCCATTTTAGATGTATACTTTTTTCTCAAATAAAAACTAGAGTTTTCACTTCCCTTTCATCTCCTAAACAAAAAAAGAGATAAAAGGCAAATAGATCACAACCAAATGAAAATTTTAGAGTTTATGTATGGAAAGAATTTAAAGCTATAACAAATTTAAGTAAAGAAAATTTATTCACACTCCACAAATGAACACAAAATATTTGTTATCCAAGTTTTGGAAATTCCACCAGTTCAACCCTAATAGCTCGGAATTTTATAAGAAAGGGATTTTTCTACACATGTTTAAAATATGGATAGACATGCTTGAAACATGTTAAAGATGCAAATGATCGATGGATCCAAACCTTTTATAGATAATAACATGAAATTTTCAAGTGAACATGCATTGAGATATTTATCTAAGTCAAACAAGCCATTATTTTGCCATTTAGAAAAAGCTGACCTAATGATCATAGATGAATGTAAAGTAATTTATCATGCATAACGGGTTATATTTTTGTAAGGATTGACTTATGGATTGGAGGTCAACACTCCGTTAAAAATCCCTCGCCTCCCACTTTTCCCGATGATTGCAGAACCTGATATATCAAAACTAAAAAGAGTTTACAATCCCTAAAAATAACAAACACATTTGGGAATTATCTCTCTCTACATTTGTGCATTGTGGATTTCCTTTTTAGATGTCCACTTCCTTCTTAAATCAAAACTTGAGTTTTCACTTTCCCTTCATCTAGTAAATCAAAAAAGATATAAAAGGCAAACAGATCACAACAAAATGAAATTTTTAAACTTTGTGTATGGAATTAATTAAAAGCAATAAAACAAATGAAAGTAAAGATAATTTATTCACACATCACATATGAGTACAAAAGTTTTGTTATCCAAGTTTGGGAAATTCCACTAGTTCAACCTAATTTCTCAAAATTTTAATAGAAAAATATTTCTCTACACATATTTCAAAAAATGGATATGCATGCTTGAAACATATTAAAGATGCAAATCACCTGTGGATCCAAAAATTTTGTTGAGAATAACATTAAATTCTCAAGTGAACGTGCGGTGGGATATTTACCCGAGTCAAACAAACTATTATTTTGCCCATTTACAAAAAGCTGACCTAACGATTATAGATGATTGCAAAGTGATTTATCATGTGTAACGGTCTATATTTTTGTCAAGAATTACTTATGGAATGGGAGTCAACACTCAATTTAAAATCCCCCACCTCCCCCTTTTCCCGACGATTGCAAAACCTGTTATATCAAAAACTAATAAGAATTTACAATCCCTAAAAATTACAGACACTTTTTTGAATTATCTCTCTCTACATTTGTGCTATGTGCATTTTCATTTTAGATGTATACTTTTTTCTTAAATACAAACTTGAGTTTTCACTTTCCCTTCGTCTCGTAAACAAAAAAAGACATAAAAGGCAAATAGATCACAACGAAATTAAAATTTTAGGGTAAGTGTATGGAAAGAATTTAAAGTAATAAAAAAATGTAAGTAACTAAAATTTATTCAGACACCACAAATGAACACAAAAGTTTTGTTATCCAAGTTTGAGAAATTCTACTAGTTCAACCCTAACAGCTTGAAATTTTATAAGAAAGAGATTTTTCGACACATGTTTCAAAAAATGGATAGGCTTTCTTGAAACATGTTAAAGATGCAACTGACCAATCGATCAAAACCTTTTAAAGAGAATAACATTAAATTCTCAAGTGAACATGGGGTGGGATATTTAACTGAGTCAAACAAGCCATTATTTTTCCCATTTACAAAAAGCAGACCTAACGACCATAGATGATAGTAAAGTGATAATTTTAAACTGATTTATCATATGTAACGGGCTACATTTCTGTAAGGAATGACTTATGGATTTGGAGTCAAAACTCCGTTAAAAATCCCCCACCTCCCCCTTTTCCCGACGATTGGAGAACTTGACATATAAAAACTAAAAAGAGTTTACAATCCCAAAAATATAGACACTTTTTTTAATTATCTCTCTCTACATCTGTGCATTGTGAATTTCCATTTTATATGTATAAATTTTTCTTGTATCAAAACTTGAGTTTTCACTTTCCCTTCATCTCGTAAACAAAAAAAGAGATAAAAGGCAAATAGATCACAAAAAAATGAAAATTTTAAAGTTTATACATGGAAAGAATTTAAAGCAATAAACAAATGTAAGTAAAGATAATTTATTCACGCCCTACAAATGAGCATAACAGTTTTGTTATCTAAGTTTGGGAAATTCCACTAGTATAACCCTCAGAGCTCGGAATTTTACGAGAAAACTATTTGCCTACACATGTTTTAAAAAATGGATATGGATGCTTGAAACATGTTAAAGATGGAAATTACCAATGGATCCAAACCTTTTAAAGAGAATAACATTAAATTCTCAAGTGAACGTGCGGTGGGATATTTACCGGAGTCAAACAAACCATTATTTTGCCCATTTACAAAAAGTTGACCTAACGATCATTGATTATTGTAAAGTGATTTATCATGTGTAACGGGCTATATTTTTGTGAGGTATGACTTATGGATTGGGAGTCAACACTCAGTTAAAAATCCCCCACCTACCCCTTTTCCCGACGATTGCAAAACCTGATATATAAAAACTAATTAGAGTTTGCCATCCCTAAAAATTACTGACACTTTTTCGAGTTATCACTTTCTACATTTGTGCATTGTGCATTTCCATTTTAGATGTATACTTTTTTCTTAAATACAAACTTTATTTTTCACTTTCCCTTCATCTCATAAACAAAAAAAAAGATAAAAATAAAATAGATCACAACAAAATGAAAATTTTAGAGTTTATGTGTGGAAATAATTTAAATAAATAAAAAATGTAAGTAAAGAAAATTTAATCACACACCACAAATGAACACAAAAGTTTTGTTATCCAATTTTGGGAAATTCCACTAGTTCAACCCTAATAGCTCGGAATATTAGAAAGAGATTTATCCACACATGTTTTAAAAAATGGATTACGCATGCTTTAAAATGTTAAAGATGCAAATGACCTATGGATCCAAATCTTTTAAAGATAATAACATTATATTCTCAAGTGAACAGGCGTTGGCAAATTTACCCGAGTCAAACAAGTTATTATTTTGCCCATTTACAAAAAGCTGACCTAACGATCATAGATGACTGTAAAGTTATTTATCATGCGTAACGGGCTTTATTTTAGTAAGGAATGACTTAAGGATTAGGAGTCAACACTCAACTAAAAATCCCCCGCTTCCCCCTTTTCCCGACTATAGCAGAACCTGATATATAAAAACTAAAAAGAGTTCACAATCCTTTAAAATTACAGACACTTTTTGGAATTATCTCTCTCTAAATTTGTGGATTGTGCATTTCTATTTTAGATGTATACTTTTTTCTTAAATCAAAACTTCAGTTTTCACTTCCCCTTTACCTCATAAACAAAAAAATAGATAAAAGGCAAATAGATCACAACAAAATGAAAATTTTAGAGTTTTTGTATGGAAAGAATTTAAAGTTATAACGAATATAAGTTAAGAAAATTTATTCACACACCACAAATGAAAGCAAAAGTTGTGTTATCCAAGTTTTGGAAATTCCACTAGTTCAACCCTAATAGCTCGAAATTTATAAGAAAGAGATTTTTCCACACATGTTTTAAAAAATGGATAGGCATACTTGAAACATATTAAAGATGCAAATGACCTATGGATCCAAACCTTTTAACGATATTAACATTAAATTCTCAAGTGCAGGTGAGTTGGAATATTTTCCCGAGTGAAACAAGCCATTATTTTGCCCATTTACAAAAAGCTTACCTAACGATCATAGATGATTGGAAAAGTGATTTATAATGCGTAACGGGCTATATTTTTGTAGGGAATTACTTAAGGATTAGAAGTCAACACTCAAATAAAAGTCCCTCACCTCCCCTTTTTTTCGACGATAGCAGAACCGGATACATAAAAACAAAAAAGAGTTTACAAGCCCAAAAAATTACAGACACTTTTTGGAATTACCTCTCTCTACATTTGTGCATTGTGCATTTCCATTTTAGATGTATACTTTTTTATTAAATCAAAACTTGAGGTTTCACTTTCCCTTCATCTCATAAATCAAAAAAGGGATAAAAGGCAAATAGATCACAACAAAATGAAAATTTTAGAGTTTATGTATAGAAAGAATTTAAAGCAATAAACAAAAGTAAGTAAAGAAAATTTATTCACACACCACAAATGAACACAAAAGTTTTGTTATCCTTGTGTGGGAAATTCCACTAGTTCAACCCTAATAACTCAAAATTTTATAAGAAAGAGATTTTTCTACACATGTTTTAAAAAATAGATGTGCATTGTTGAAACATGTTAAAGATGCAAAACACCTATGGATCCAAACCTTATAAAGAGAATAACATTAAATTCTCAAGCGAACATGCGGTGGGATATTTACTCGAGTCAAACAAGCCATTACTTTCCCCATTTAAAAAACGTTGACTTAACGATCATAGATGATAGTAAAGTGATTTCTCATGCGTAACTGACTATATTTTTTAATGGATTGGGAGTCAACACTCAGTTAAAAATCCCCCACCTCCCCCTTTTCCAGATGATTGCAAAACCTGATATATAAAAACTAAAAAGAGTTTACAATCTCTAAAACTAACAGACACTTTTTGGAATTATCTCTCTCTACATTTGTGCATTGTGCATTTCCATTTTAGATGTATACTTTTTTCTTAAATCAAATCTTGAGTTTTCATTTTCCCTTTATCTCGTAAACATAAAAAGAGATAAAAGGCAAATAGATCACAAGAAAATGAAAACTTTAGGGTTTATTTATGGAAAGAATTTAAAGTAATAAACAAATGTAAGTAAAGAAAATCTTTTCACACACCACAAATGAACGCAAAAGTTTTGTTATCCAAGTTTGGGAAATTCCACTTGTTCAACCCTAATAGCTCGGAATTTTATTGGAAAGAGATTGTTTTACACATGTTTTAAAAAATGGATAGGCATGTTTGAAACATGTTAAAGATGCAAATGACCTATGGATCCAAACCTTTTAAAGATAATAACATTAAATTATGAAGTGAATGAGCGTTGGGATATTTACCCGGGTCAAACAAGCCATTATTTTGCCCATTTACAAAAAGCTGACCTAACGATCATAGATGATTGTAAAGTGATTTATCATGTGTAACGAGCTATATTTTGTAAGGAATGACTTAAGGATTGGGAGTCAACATGCAAATAAAATTCCCCCGTCTCCCCCTTTTCCCGACGATAGCAGAACCTGATATATAAAAACTAAAAAGAATTTACATTCCCTAAAAATTACAGACACTTTTTGGAATTATCTCTCTCTACATTTGTGCATTGTGCATTTCCATTTTATATGTAAATTTTTTTCTTAAATCAAAACTTGAGTTTTCACTTTCCCTTCTTCTCATAAACAAAAAAAGAGATAAAAGACAAATAGATCACAACAAAACGACAATTTTAGAGTCTATTTATGGAAATAATTTAAAGCAATAAACAAATGTTAGTAAATAAAATTTATTCACATACCACAATTGAACACAAAAGTTTTGTTATCCTAGTTTGGGAAACTCCACAAGTTCAACCCAAATAGTTCAAAATTTTATAAGAAAGAGATTTTTCTACACGTGTTTTGAAAAATAGATATGCATTGTTGAAACATGTTAAAGATGCAAATGACCTATGGATCCAAACCTTTTAAAGAGAATAACATTAAATTCTCAAGTGAATTTGCGGTGGGATATTTACCCGAGTCAAACAAGCCAATACTTAGCCCATTTACAAAAAGTTGAGCTAACGATCATAGATGATTGTAAAGTGATTTATCTTGCGTAACAGGTTATATTTTTTTTAGGAATGACTAATTGATTGGGAGTCAACTCTCAGCTAAAAATCCCCCGCCTCCCCCTTTTCCTGACGATTGTAGAACCTGATATATAAAAACTAAAAAGAGTTCACAATCCCTAAAACTTACAGATCTTTTTGGAATTATCTCTCTCTACAATTGTGCATTGTGCATTTCCATTTTAGATACATACTTTTTTCTTAAATCAAAACCTGAGTTTTCACTTTCCCTTCATCTTGTAAACAAAAAAATGGTTAAAAGGCAAATAGATCACAAGAAAATGAAAATTTTCGGGTTTATGAATGGAAAGAATTTAAAGCACTAAACAAATGTAAGTAAACAAAATTTATTCACACACCACAAATGAACGCAAAAGTTTTGTTATTTAAGTTTGGAAAATTTCACTGTTCAACCCTAATAGCTCGAAATTTTATAAGAAAGAGATTTTTCCATACATGTTTTAAAAAATGGATAGGTATGCTAGAAACATGCTAAAGATGCAAATTGACCTATGGATCCAAATCTTTTTAAGATAATAACATTAAATTCTCAAGTGAACGAGCGTTGGGATATTTACTTCAGTCAAACAAGCTATTATTTTGCCCACTTACAAAAACCTGACCTAAAGATCATAGATGATTGTAAAGTGATTTATCATGCGTAACGAGATATATTTTTGTAAGGAATGACTTAAGGATTGGGAGTCAACACTCAAACAAAAATCCCCTCCTCCCCCTTTTCTCGACGATTGCAAAACCTCATATATAAAAACTAAAAAGATTTTACAATCCCTAAAAATTATAGACACTCTTTGGAATTACCTCTCTCTACATTTGTGCATTGTGCATTTGCATTTTAGATGTATACTTTTTTCTTAAATCAAAACTTGAGTTTTCACTTTCCCTTCATCTCATAAACAAAAAAGAGATAAAAGGCAAATTGATCACAACAAAACGAAAATTTTTGAGTTTACGTATGGAAAGAATTTAAAGCAATAAAAAAATATAAGTAAAGAAAAGTTATTCACACACCACAATTAAGCACAAAAGTTTTGTTATCCTAGTTTAGGAAATTCCACTAGCTCAACCAAAATTGCTCGAAATTTTATAAGAAAGATATTTTTCTACAAATGTTTTAAAAAATAGATATGCATTGTTGAAACATGTTAAGGATGCAAATGACCTATGGATCCAAACCTTTTTAAGAGAATAACATTAAATTCTCAAGTGAACGTGCTGTGGGATATTTACCCGAGTCAAACAAGCCATTACCTTGCCCATTTAGAAAAAGCTGACCTAACGATCATGGATGAATGTAAAGTGATTTATCTTGCGTAACGGGCAATATTTTTTTAAGGAACAACTAATGGATTCCGAGTCAACACTCAAATAAAAATCCCCTGCCTCCACCTTTTCCTATCGATTGCAGAACCTGATATATGAAAACTAAATAGAGTTTAAAATCCCTAAAACTTACAAAGACTTTTTGGAATAATCTCTTTCTACATTTGTGCATTGTGCATTTCCTTTTAAGATGTATACTTTTTTCTTAAATCAAAACTTGAGTTTTCACTTTCCCTTCATCTCGTAAACAAAAAAAGAGACAAAAGGCAAATAGATCACAAGAAAATGAAACTTTTAGGGTTTATGTAAGGAAAAAATTTAAAAAAATAAACAAATGTAAGTAAAGAAAATTTATTACTCCACAAATGAACACAAAAGTTTTGTTATCCAATTTTTGGAAATTCCACTAGTTCAACCCTAAAAGCTCGGAATTTTATTAGAAAGAGATTTTCCCACACATGTTTTAAAAATGGGTAGGTTTTCTTGAAACATGTTAAAGATGCAAATGACCTTTGGATCCAAACCTTTTAAAGATAATAACATTAAATTCTCAAGTGACCGTGCGTTTGGATATTTACCCGAGTCAAACAAGCCATTATTTTTCCCATTTACAAAAAGCTGACCTAACAATCATAAATGATTGTAAAGTGATTTATCATGCGTCAAGGGCTATATTTTTCTAAGTAATGACTTGTGGATTCAGAGTCTACACTCCGTTAAAAATCGCCCGCCTCCCCTTTTTCCCGACGATTTAAGAACCGGATTTATTAAAACTAAAAAGAGCTTACATTCCCTAAAAATTACTGAGACATTTTGGAATTATCTCTCTCTACATTTGTGCATTGTGTTTTTCCATTTTAGATATATACTTTTTTCATAAATCAAAACTTGAGTTTTCACTTTCCCTTCATCTCATAAACAAAAAAAGTGATAAAAGGCCAATAGATCAAAAAAAAAAAAAAATATAGGGTTTATGTATGGAGATAATTCAATGCAATAAACAAATGTAAGTAAAGAAAATTTATTCACACACCACAAATGAACACAAAAATTTTGTTATCCAAGTTTGTGAAATTCCACTAGTTCAACCCTAATAGCTTGGAATTTTATAAGAAAGAGATTTTTCTACACCTAATTTAAAAAATGGATAGGCATGCTTGAAACATGTTAAAGATTCAAATGACCTATGGATCAAAACCTTTTAAAGAGAAAAAAATTAAATTCTCAAGTGAACCTACGTCGGGAAATTTACCCAAGTCAAAAAGCCATTATTTTGCCCAATTACAAAAAGCTAACTTACAATCATAAATGACTGTAAAGTGGTTTATCATATGTAATGGGCTATATTTTTGTAAGGAAAGACTTATAGATTCGGTGTCAACACTCAGTTAAAAATCCCCCGGCTCCCTCTTTTCCCGATGATTGCAGAACCTGATATATAAAAACTAATTAGAGTTTACAATTCCTAAAAATACTGATACTTTTTTGAATTATCTCTCACTACATTTTTGCATTGTGCATTTCCATTTTAGATTTATACTTTTTTCTTCAATACAAACTTGAGTTTTCACTTTCCGTTCATCTCGTAAACAAAAAAAAGAGATCAAAGGAAAAAAGATCACAACAAAATGAAACTTTTAGAGTTTTTTATGGAAAGAATGAAATAAATAAACAAATATAAGTAAATAAAATTTATTCACACACCACAAATGAACACAAATGTTTAGTTATCAAAGTTTGGAAAATTTCACTAGTTGAACCCGAATAGCTCGGAATTTTATAAGAAACAGATTTTTCTACACACGTTTTAAAAAATGGATATGCATGCTTGAAACATGTTAAAGATACAAATGACCTATGGATCCAATCCTTTTAAAGAGAATAAAATTAAATTCTTAAGTGAACGTGTTGTGGGATATTTAACTGAGTCAAACAAGCCATTACTTTGCCCTTTTACAAAAAGTTGATCTAACAATCATAGATGAGTGTAAAGTCATTTATCATGACTAACGGGCTATAATTTTATAAGGAATGACTCATGGATTGGGAGTCAACACTCAGTTAAAAGTCCCCCGTCTCCCCCTTTCTTGACGATTGTAGGACCTGATATATAAAAATTAAAAAAAGGTTACCTTCCCAAAAAATTACATACAGTTTTTGGAATTATCTCTCTCTACATTTGTGCATTGTGCATTTCCATTTTAGATATATACAATTTTCTTAAATCAAAACTTGAGTTTTCACTTTCCCTTCATCTCGCAAATAAAAAAAATAGAAGGCAAATAGATCACAACAAAAAGAAAATGAACACAAATGAACACAAAAGTTTTGTTATCCAAGTTCGGGTAATTCCACTAGTTCAACCCTAGTAAGTCGGAATTTTAATACGAAGAGATTTTTCTACACAAGTTTTAATAAATGGATATGCATGCTTGAAACATGTTAAAGATTCAAATGATCAATGGATCCAAATATTTTAAAGAGAATAACATTAAATTCTCAAGTGAACGTGCGGTGGGATATTTACCCGAGTCTAACAAGCCATTATTTTGCCCATTTACAAAAGCTGACCTAATGATCTTAGATGATTAAAAAGTGATTTATCATGTGTAACGGGCTATATTTTTTCAAGGAATTACTTATGGATTGGGAGTCAACACTCAGTTAAAAATTCACCGCCTCCCCCTTTTCCAGACGATTGTAGAACCTGATATATAAAAACTAAAAAGAGTTTACAAACTTGAGTTTTCAATTTTCCTTCATCACATAAACAAAAAAAAAAGAGATAAAAGGCAAATAGATCACAACAAAATGACAATTTTAGACTTTATGTATACAAAGAATTTAAAGTAATAAAAAAATATATGTAAAGAAACTTTATGCACACACCACAAATGAGCACAATTTTTGTTTTCCAAGTTTGGGAAATTCGACTAGTTCAACCCTTATAGCTCGGATTTAAATGAAAGGGATTTTTCCACACATGTTTTAAAAAATGGATATGCATGTATGAAACATGTTAAAGAGGCAAATGACCTATGGATCCAAACCTTTTAAAGAGAATTACATAAAAAATTCTCAAGTGAATGTGCAGTGGGGTATTCACCTGAGTTAAACAAGCCATTATTTTGCCCATTTACAAAAAGCTGACCTAACGATCATAGATGATTGCAAAGTGATTTATCATGCGTAGCAGGCTATATTTTTGTATGGAAAGACTGAAGGATTGGGAGTCAACACTCGGTTAAAAGTCCCCCGCCTCCCCCATTTCCCAGCGATTGGAAAACCTGATATATAAAAACTAAAAAGAGTTTACAGACAGCTTTTAGAATTATCTCTCTCTACATTTTTGTATTGTGCATTTCCATTTTAGATGTATACTTTTTTCTTAAATCAAAACTTGAGTTTTCACTTTCCCTTCATCTCATAAACAAAAAAAGAGATAAAAGGCAAATAGATCACAACAAAATGAAAATTTAGGGTTTACGTATTGAAAGAATTCAAAGCAATAAATAAATGTAAGTAAAGAAAATTTATTCACACACCAGAAATGAAAACAAAAAATTTGTTATCCAAGTTTGGGAAATTCCACTTGTTCAACCCAAATAGCTTGAAATTTTATAAGAAAGAGATTTTTCTACACTGTTTTAAAAAATGGATAGGCATGCTTGAAACATGTTAAAGTTTCAAATGACCTATGGATCAAAACCTTTTAAAGAGAAAAACATTAAATTCTCAAGTGAACGTACGTAGGGAAATTTACCCAAGTCAAACAAGCCAATATTTTGCCCATTTACAAATAGTTGATCGAACGATCATAGATGATTGTCAAGTGATTTATCATGTGTAATAGGAAATATGTTTCTAAGGAATGACTTATAGATTGGGAGTCAACACTCCGTTAAAAATCCCCTGCCTCCCTCTTTTCCCGACGATTGGAGAAACTTATATACAAAAAATAAAAAGAGTTTACAATCCCAAAAAATTGCAGACACTTTTTGGAATTATCTCTCTTTACATTTGTGCAATGTGCTTTTCCAATTTAGATGTATAATTTTTTCTTAACTCAAAACTAGAGTTTTCACTTTGCCTTCATCTCGTAAACAAAAAAAGAGATAAAAAGCAAATTGATCACAGCAAAATGAAAATTTCAGAGTTTATGTATGGAAAGAATTTAAAGTAATAAACAAATGTATGTCAAGAAAATTTATTCACACACCACAAATGAACACAAAAGTTTTCTTATTCAAGTTATGGAAATTCCACTTGTTCAACCCTAGTAGCCTAGAATTTATAAGAAAGAAATTTTTCTACACATGTTTTCAAAAATGGACATGCATGCTTGAAGCATGTTAAAGATGCAAATGACCTATGGATCCAAACCTTTTAAAGAGAATAACATTAAATTCTCAAACATGCGGTGGGATATTGATCCGAGTCAAAGTAGCCATTATTTTGCGCATTTACAAAAAGTTGACCAAATAATCATAGATGTTTGAAAAGTGATTTATCATGCATAACAGGCTATATTTTTGAAAGGAATGATTTACGGATTGGGAGTCAACACTTAGTTAAAAATCCCCCGCGTCCCCCTTTTCCCGACGATTGCAAAACCTGATTTATAAAAACTAAAAAGAGTTTACATTCCCTAAAATATACAGAGTCTTTTTGGAATTATCTCTCTCTACATTTATAAATTGTGTATTTCCATTTTAGAAGTATACTTTTTTCTTAAATCAAAACTTGAGTTTTCACTTTCCTTTCATCTCGTAGAAAAAAAAGAGATAAAAGGCAAATAGATCACAACAAAATGAAAATTTTAGAGTTTATGTATGGAAAGAATTTAAAGCAATAAACAAATGTAAGTAAAGAAAATTTATTCACACACCACAACTGATCACAAAAGTGTTCTTATCCATGTTTGGGAAACTGCACTTGTTCAACCCTAATAGCTCGAAATTTTATAAGAAAGATATTTTTCTACATATGTTTTAAAAAATGGGATATGCATGCCCGAAACATGTTAAAGATGCAAATGACCTATGGATCCAAACCTTTAAAAGAGAATAACATTAAATTCTCAAGTGAACGTGCGGTGGGATATTTTCCCGAGTCAAAGAAGCCATTATTTTACCCATTTATTAAAAGCTGACCTAACGTTCATAGATGATTATAAAGTGATTTATCATGTGTAACGGGTTATATTTTGGTAAGGAATGACTTATGGATTGGGAGTCAACTCTCCGTTTAAAATCACCCGCCTCCCCCTTTTCCTGACGATTGCAAAACCTGATATAATAAAACTAAAAAGATTTTACATTCCATAAAAATTATTGCCACTTTTTGGAATTATCTCTCTCCACATTTGTGCATTGTGCATTTCCATTTTAGATGTATACCTTTTTCTTAAATCAAAACTTGAGTTTTCACATTCCATTCATCTCGCAAACAAAACAAGAGATAAAAGGCAAATTGATCACAACAAAATGAAAATTTTAGAGTTTATGTATGGAAAGAATTTAAAGCAATAAAAAAATGTAAGTAATGAAAATTTATTCACACACCACTAATGAACATAAAAGTTTTGTTATCCAAGTTTCAGAAATTCTACTAGTTCCTAATAGCTCGGAATTTAATAAGAAGGAGATTTTTCTACACATTTTTAAAAAAATGGATATGTACGCTTGAAACATGTAAAAGATGCAAATGACCTATGGATCCAATCCTTTATAGAGAATAACATTAAATTCTCATGTGAATGTGCGTTGGGATATTTACCCAAGTCTAACAAGCGATCATTTTGCTCATTTACAAAAAGCTGACCAAACGATCATATATGATTGTAAAGTTATTATCATGCATAATGGGTTATATTTTTGTAAGGAATGACTTAGGGATTGGGAGTCAATACTCAGTTAAAAATCCCACGCCTCCCCCTTTTCCCGACGATTACAGAACCTGATATATAAAAAAGAAAAAGAGTTTACAATCCCTAAAAATTACAAACACTTTTTGGAATTAGCTCTCTCTACATTTGTGCATTGTGCATTTCCATTTTAGTTGTTGACTTTTTTCTTATATCAGAACTTGAGTTTTCTCTTCCATTCATCTCGTAAACGAAAAAAGAGTTAAAAGGCAAATAGATCACAACAAAATGAAAATTTTAGAGTTTATGTATGCAATGAATTTAAAGCAATAAATGAATGTAAGTAAAGAAAATTTATTCACACACAACTAATGAACACAAAAGTTTTGTTATCCAAGTTTTTCTACACTTATTTTAAAAAATGGATATGCATGCTTGAAACATGTTAAAGAAGCAATTGACCTAAGGATCCAAAATTTTTAAAGTGAATAACATTAAATTCTCAAGTGAACGTGCGGTGGGATATTTACCCGAGTCAAACATGCCATTATTTTGCCCATTTACGAAACGCAGAACTAAAGATCATAGATGATTCTAAAGTGATTTATAATACGTAATGGGCTCTATTTTTGTAAGTTATGACTTATGGATTTGGAGTCAACACTTAGTTAAAAATCATCTGCCTCCCCCTTTTCTCGATGATTGCAGAACCTGATATATAAAAATTAAAAAGAGTTTACAATCCCTACAAATTACATACACTTTTTGGAATTATCTCTCTATATTTGTGCATTGTGCCTTTCCATTTTAGATGTATACTTTTTTAATCAAAACTTGAGTTTTCACTTTCCCTTCATCTTATAAACAAAAAAAGGGATAAAAGGCAAATAGATCACAACAAAATAAAAATTTTAGACTTTATGTATGGAAAGAATTTAAAGCAATAAACAAATGTAAGTAAATAAATTTTATTCACACACCACAAATGAATAATAAAATTTTGCTATCATAGTTTGGGAAATTCCTGTAGTTCAACCATAATAGCTCAAAATTTTCTAAGAAAGAGATTATTCTACACATGTTTTAAAAAATGGATATGCAGGCTTGAAAAATGTTAAAGATGCAAATGACCTATGGATCCATAGCTTTTAAAGAGAATAACATTAAATTCTTAGGTGAATGTGTGGTGGGATATTTACCCGAGTCAAACAAGCCATTATTTTGCCAATGAAAAAAAAAGTTGACCTAATGATCATTGATGATTGTAAAGTGATTTATCATGCGTAATGGGCTATATTTTTGTATGGAATGACTTATGGATTGGGAGTCAACACTCAGTTAAAAAGCCTCCGCTTTCCCCTTTTCCTGACGATTGTAGAACCTGATATACAAAAACTAAAAAGTGTTTACAATCCCTAAAAATTACAGACATTTTTTGGAATTATCTCTCACTACATTTGTGCATTGAGCATTTCCATTTTAGATGTATACTTTTTTCTTATATCAAAGCTTGATTTTTCACTTTCCCTTCATCTTGTAAACAAAAAAAGAGATAAAAAGCAAATAGATAACAACAAAATAAAAATTTTAGAGTTTATGAATGGAAAGAATTTAAAGTAAAGAAAATTTATTCACACACCACAAATGAACACAAAAGTTTTGTTATCCAAGTTTGGGAAACTCCACTAGTTCAATCCTAATAGCTCGGAATTTTATAAGAAAGAGATTTTTCTACACATGTTTTAAAAAATGGATATGCATGCCTGAAACAAGATAAAGATGCAAATGAGGTATGGATGCAAACCTTTTAAAGAGAATAACATTAAATTCACAAGTGAACGTGCGGTGGGATATTTACCTGAGTCAAACAAGCCATTATTTTGCCCATTTAAAAAAATACGACCTAACGATCTTAGATGATTGTAAAGTGATTGATCATGCGTAATGGGCTATATTTTTTGTATGAAATGACTTATGGTTTGGGAGTCAATACCCAGTTAAAAACCCCCCACCTCCCCCATTTCCCAAAAATTGCAGACTTAAAAGAGTTTACTATCCCTAAATATTACAGACACTTTTTAAAATTATCTCTCTACAATTGTGCATTGCGCTTTTCAATGTTATATGTATATTTTTTCCTTAAATCAAAGCTTCAGTCTTCACTATCCCTTGATCTTGTAAACAAAAAAAGAGATAATAGGCAAATAGATCACAACAAAATAAAAAATTTAGAGTTTAAGTACGGAAAGAATTTAAAGCAATAAACAAATGTATGTAAATAAAGTTTTTCACACACCACAAATGAACACAAAAGTTTTGTTATTGAAGTTTGGGAAATTCCACTAGTTCAACCCGAATAGCTCGGAATTTTATAAGAAAGAGATTTTTCTACACATGTTTTAAAATATGGATATGCATGCTTGAAACAGGTTAAAGATGCAAATGACCTATGGATCTTTTCAAAGAGAATAACATTAAATTTTCAAGTGAATGTGCGGTGGGATATTATTTTAAAGTGTCAAACAAGCCATTATTTTGCCCAATTACAAAAAGCTGACCTAACGATCATAGATGATTTTAAAGTGATTTATCATACGTAACGGGCTATATTGTTTTAAGTAATGACTTATGGATATGGAGTCAACATTCAGTTAAAAAACCCCTGCCTCCCTTTTCCCAACGATTGCAAAACCTGATACATAAAAACTAAAAAGAGTTTCCAATCCATAAAAATTACAGACACTTTTTGGAATTATCTCTCTCTACATTTGTGCATTGTGCATTTTCATCTTAGATATATACTTTTTTCTAAAATCAAAACTTGAGTTTTCAATTTCCTTTCATCTCGTAAACAAAAATAGAGACAAAGGCAAATATATCACAACAAAATGAAAACTTTAGAATATATGTATGGAAATAATTTAAAGCAAAAACAAATGTAAGTAAAGAAAATTTATTCACACACCACAAATGAACACAAAATTTTTGTTTTCCAAGTTTGGGAAATTCCACTAGTTCAACCATAATAGCTCGGAATTTTAAAGAAAGAAATTTTTCTGCACAATTTTTAAAAAATGTATATGCATGCTTCAAACATGTTAAAGAAGCAAATGACCTATGCATCCAAACCTTATAAAGAGAATAACATTAAATTCTCAAATGAACGTGCAGTGGGATATTTACCAAACTCAAACATGCCATTATTTTGCCCATTTACAAAAAGCTGACCTAACGACCATATACAATTGTAAAGTGATTTATTATGCGTAACGGGCTATATTTTTATAAGGAATGACTTATGAATTGGGAGTCAACACTCAATTAAAAATGCCACGCCTCCACCTTTTCCTGACGATTGCGGAACCTGACATAGAAAAACTAAAAAGAGTTTACAATCCCTAAATATTACAGAACCTTTTTGGAATTATCTCTCTCTAAATTTTTGCATTGCGGATTTCAATTTTAGATGTACACTTTTTTCTTAAATCAAAACATGAGTTTTCACTTGCCCTTCATCTCATAAAAAAAAATAAATAAAAGGCAAATAGATCACAAAAAAAAGAAAATTTTCAAGTTTTTGTATGGAAAGAATTTAAAGCAATAAACAAATGTAAGTAAACTAAATTTATTCACACACCACAAATGAACAAAAAAGTTTTGTTATCCAAGTTTAGGAAATTCCACAATTTCAACCTTAATCGCTTGGAATTTTCTAAGAAAGACATTTTTCTAAAAATATTTTAAAAAATTGATATGCATAATTGAAACATGTTGAAGAAGAAAATGACCTATGGATCCAAAAATTTTAAGAGAATAATTTTAAATTGTCAAGTGAATGTGCGTTGGATATTTTCCCGAGTCAAACAAGCCATTATTTTGCCCTTTTACAAAAATCTGACCTAATGATCATAGATGATTGTAAAGTGAATTATTATGCGTAACGGGCTATATTTTTGCATGGAAATGGAATGGGAGTCAACACTCAGTTAAAAATCCCCTGCCTCCCCCTTTTTCCGATGATTGCACAACTAGATATATAGAAATTAAAAAGAGTTTACAATCCATAAAAATTATAGACACATTTTGGAATTATCTCTTTTTAAATTTGTGCATTGTGCATTTCCATTTTAGATGTATAATTTTTTCTTAAATCAAAACATGAGTTTTAACTTGCCCTTCATCGCATAAAAAAACAAAAAAGAGATAAAAGGCAAATAGAACACAACAAAATGAAAATTTTTGAGTTTATATATGGAAAGAATTTAAATCAATAAAGAAATGTAAGTAAAGAAAATTTATTCACACACCACAAATAAACACAAAAGTTTTGTTATCCAAGTTTGGGAAATTCCATTAGTTCAACCCTAATAGCTCAGAATTTTTTAAGAAAGAGATTTTTCAACACATGTTTAAAAAAATGGATATACATACTTGAAAATTTTAAAGATGCAAATGACCAATGGATCCAAACCTTTTAAAGAGTAAAAAATTAAATTCTGAAGTGAACGTACGGTGAGATATTTACCCGAGTCAAACAAGCCATTATTTTGCCCATTTACAAAAAGCTGACCTAACGATCATAGATGATTGTAAAGTGATTTATCATGCATAATGGGCTCTTTTTTTTTAAGGAATGACTTATGGATTGGGATTCAACACAGTTAAAAATCCCTCGCCTCCCCCTTTTCCCGACAATTGCAGAAGCTGATATATAAAATCTAAAAAGAGTTTACAATCTCTAAAAATTACAGACACTTTTTGGAATTATCTCTCTCTACATTTGTGCATTGTGCATTTCTATTTTAGATGTACACTTTTTTCTTAAATCAAAGCTTGAGTTTTCACTTTCCCTTCATCTTGTAAACAAAAAAAGAGATAAAAGGCAAATAGATCACAAAAAAATGAAAATTTTAGATTTTATGCATGGAAAGAATTTAAAGCATTAAAAAAATGTAATAAAAGAAAATTTATTCACACACCACAAATGAACAAAAAAATTTTGTTATCAGAGTTTGGGAAATTCGACAAGTTCATCCCTAATAGCTACGAATTTTATAAGAATGAGATTTGTCTACACATGTTTTAAAAAATGGATATGCATTCTTGGAACATGTTCAAGATACAAATGATCTATGGATCCAAACCTTTTAAAGACAATAACATTAGATTCTCATGTGAACATCGGGTATCATATTTACCCGAGTCAAACTAGCCATTATTTTGCCCATTTAAAAAAAACTGACCTAACGATCAAAGATGATTGTAAAGTGATTTATCATGCATAACGGGCTATATTTTTTTCAGGAATGACTTATAGATAGGAAGTCAACTTACAAAAAAAAATCCCCGGCCTCTTCCTTTTCACAACGATTGCAAAACCTGATATATAAAAACTAAAAAGAGTTTATAGTTCCAAAAAATTATAGACACTTTTTGGAATTATCTCTCTCTACATTTGTGCATTGTGCATTTCCATTTTAGATGTATACATTTTTCATAAATCAAAGCTTGAGTTTTCACTTTCCCTTCATTTCGTAAACAAAAAAAAGAGATCAAAAGTTAAATAGATCACAAAAAATTGAAAATTTTAGAGTTTATGTATGGAAAGAATTTAAAGAAATAAAGAAAATTTATTCACACACCACAAATGAACACAAAAGCTTTGTTATCCAAGTTTGGGAAATTCCACCAGTTCAACCTTAATAGCTCAGAATTTTATAAGAAAGACATTTTTCTTCACATATTTTAAAAAATGGATGTGCATGCTTGAAACATGTTAAAGATACAAATGACCTGTGGATGCAAACCTTTTATAGAGAATAACATTAAATTCTCATGTGAACGTGCGGTGGGATATTTACCTGAGTCAAACAAGCCATTATTTTGCCCATTTACGAAAAGTTGACATAAAGATCATTGATTATTGCAAAGTGATTTATGATGCTTAACGGGCTATATTTTTGTAAGAAATGACTTATGGATTGGGTGTCAACACCCAGTTTCAAACCCCCACCTCCCCCTTTTCCAGACAATTGCATAACCTGGTATATAAAAACTAAAAAGAGTTTAGTAATCTTAAAAATTCCAGACACTTTTAGGAATTATCTCTCTCTACATTTGTATACAACGCATTTCCATTTTTGATATATTCTTTTTTCTTTAATCGAAACTTGAGTTTTCACTTTCCCTTCATCACGTAAAGAAAAAAAGAGATAAAAGGCAAATAGATCACAACAAAATGAAAAATTGAGAGTTTATGTATGGAAAGAATTTAAAGAAATAAACAAATGGAAGTAAAGAAAATTTATTCACACACCACAAATGAACACAAAAGTTTTGTTATCCAAGTTTGGGAAATTTCACAAGTTCAACCCTAATAGCTCGGAATTTCATAAGAAAGAGATTTTTCTACACATGTTTTAAAAAATGGATATGCATGCTTGAAACATGTTAAAGATGCAAATGACTATGGATCCAAACCTTTTAAAGAGAATAACATTAAATTCTCAAGTGAACGTGCGGTGGCATATGTACTTGAGTCAAACAAGCCATTATTTTGCCCATTTACAAAAAGCTAACCTAACGATCATTGATGATTGTAAAGTGATTTATCATGCGTAATGGGATATTTTTTGTAAGGAATGACTTATGGATTGGGTGTCAACATTCAGTTAAAAATACCTCGCCTCCCCCTTTTCCCGTCGATTGCAGAACTTGATATATAAAAACAAAAAGTTACAAACACTTTTTGGAATTATCTCTCTCTACATTTGTGCATTTTGTATTTCCATTTTAGATGTATACTTTTTTCTTAATTCACAACTTGAGTTTTCACTTCCCTTCCTCTTGTAGAAAAAAAAAAGAGATAAAAGGCAAATTGATCACAACAAAATGAAAATTTTAGAGTTTATGTATGAAAAGAATTTAAAGAAATAAACAAATATAATTAAATAAAATTTATTCTCATACCACAAATGAACAAAAAAGTTTTTTATCAGAGTTTGGGAAATTTCACTAGTTCAACCCTAATAGCACGAAATTTTATAAGAAAGAGATTTTTCAACTAATATTTTTAAAAAAGGATATGCATGCTGGAAACATGATAAAGATTCAAATGACCAAGGGATCCAAAAATTTTAAAGAGAATAACAATAAATTCTCAAGTGAACGTGCAATGGGATATTTACCCGAGTCAAACAAGCCATTATTTTGCCCATTTACAAAAAGCTGACCTAACGATCATAGATCATTGTAAAGTAATTTATTATGCGTAACGGGCTATATTTTTGTAAGGAATGACCCCGTCTCCCCCATTTCCCGACGATTGCAGAACCTAATATATAAAAACTAAAAAGATATTACTATCCATAAAAATTATAGACACATTTATGAATTATCTCTCTCTACATTTGTGCATTGTGCATCTTTTTTTTAGATATATACTTTTTTCTTAAATCAAAGCTTGAGTTTCCACTTTCACTTCGTCTCGTAAAAAAAAAAATAGATAAAAGACAAATAGATCACAACAAAATGAAATTTTAAAGTTTATGATGGCAAGAATTTAAAGGAATAAATAAATGTAAGTAAATAAAATTTATTCACACACCACAAATGAACACAAAAGTTTTGTTATCCAAGTTTGGGAAATTCTTCTTGTTCAACCCAAATAGCTCGGAATTTTATAAGAAAAAGATTTTTCTACACATGTTTTAAAAATTGGATATGCATGCTTGAAACATGTTAAAGATGCAAATGACCAATGGATCCAAACCTTTTAAAGAGAATAACATTAAATTCTTAAGTGAACGTGTGGTGGGATATTTACCCATTATTTTTCCCATTTACAAGAAGTTGACCTATCAATCATAGATGATTGTAAAGTGATTTATTATATGTAACGGGCTATATTTTTGTAAAGAATGGCTTATGGATTGGGAGTCAACACTCAAATAAAAATCCCCCGCCTCCCCCTTTATCCGACGAATGCACAACCTAATATATAATAATTAAAAAGAGTTTACAATCTGTAAAAATTCCAAACACTTTTAGGAATTATCTCTCTCTACATTTGTGCATTGTACATTTCTATACTTTTTTCTTAAATAAAAGTTTGTGTTTTAACTTTCCCTTCATCTTGTAAACAAAAAAAGAGATAGAAGTCCAATAGAACACAACAAAATGAAACTTTTTGAGTTTATGTAAGGAAAGAATTTAAAGCAATAAACTAATGTAAGTAAATAAAATTTAATCACACACCACAAATGAACACAAAAGTATTGTTATCCAAGCTTGGGAAATTCCATTAGTTCAACCCTAATAGCTAGGAATTTAAAAAATGGATGTGCATGCTTGAAACTTATTAAAGATGCAAATGACCTATGGATCCAAACCTTTTAAAGAGAATAACATTAAATTCTCAAGTGAACGTGCGGTGGGATATTTACTCGAGTCAAAAGAGCTACTATTTTGCTCATTTAAAAAAAGTAGACCTAACGATCATAGATGATTGTAAAGTGATTTATCATGTGTAATAGGCTAAATTTTTTTAAGGAATGACTTATGGATTGAGAGTCAACACTAATCAACACTAAGTTAAAAATCCCAGCCTCCCCCTTTTCTTGACGATTGCAGAACCTGATATATAAAAACTAAAAAGAGTTTACAATCCCTAAAAATTACAAACACATTTTGGAATTATCTCTCTTTAAATTTGAGTATTGTGCATTTCCATTTTAGATGTATTCTTATTTCTTAAATCAAAACTTGAGTTTTCACTTTCCCTTCATCTCGTAAAAAAAAAGAGATAAAATGCAAATAGATCACATCAAAATGAAAATTTTAGAGTTTATGTATCGAAATAATTTAAAGCAATAAACCAATGTAAATAAAGAAAATTTATTCACACAACACAAATCAACACAGTAGTTTTGTTATCCAAGTTTGGGAAATTCCACTAGTACAACTGTAATAGCTCGAAATTTTATAAGAAAAAGATTTTTCAACACATGTTTTAAAAAATGGATACGCATGCTTGAAACATGTTAAAGATGAAAAAAACCTATGGATCAAAACCTTTGAAAGAGAAAAACATTAAATTCTCAAGTGAACGTGCGGTGGGATATTTACCCGAGTTCAACAAGCCATTATTTTGCCCATTTACAAAAAGCTAACCTAATGATCATTTATGATTGTAAAGTGATTAATCATGTGTAATGGGCTATATTTTTATTAGGAATGACTTATTTATTTGGAGTCAACACTCAGTTAAAAATCCCCCACATCCCCTTTTTCCCGACATTTGTAGAACCTGATATATAAAAACTAAAAAGAGTTTACAAGCCATAAAAACTACAAAAAAAAAATTTGAATTATCTCTCTCTACATTTGTGCATTGTGCATTTCAATTTTAGATGAATTCTTTTTTCTTAAATCAAAACTTGAGTTTTCACTTTCACTTCATCTCGTAGACAAAAAAAGAGATAAAAGGCAAATACATAACAAAAAAATGAAAAATTTAGAGTTTATGTAAGGAAATAATTTAAAGTAATAAATAAATTTAAAAAAAGAAAATTTATTAACACACCACAAATGAATACAAAAGTTTTCGTTATTTCAGTTTCGGAAATTCCACTAGTTTAACCTTAATAAATCGGAATTTTATAAGAAAGAAATTTTTCAAAATTTTTTTTTAAAAATGGATATGCATGCTTGAAACATGTTAAAGATGCAAATGACCTATGGAACAAATTTTTTTAAAGATAATAACATTAAATTATCATGTGAACGTGCGGTGGGATATTTTCCTGAGTCAAACAAGCCATTATTTTCCTTATTTACGAAAAGCTGACCTAAGGATCATAGATGATTGTAAAGTGATTTATCATGTGTAAGAGGCTATATTTTTGTAAGGAATGACTTAAGGATTGGAAGTCAACACTCAGTTAAAAATTCGCCACCTCCCCCTTTTCCTGATGATTGTCGAGCCTGATATATAAAAACTGGAAAGAGTTTACAATCCCAAAAAATTACAAAGAGTTTTTTGAATTATTTCTCTCTACATTTTTTCATTGTGCATTTCCACTTTAGATGAATAATTTCTTCTTAAATCAAAACTTGTGTTTTCACTTTCCCTTCACCTCATAGACAACAAATGAATTAAAATGCAAATAGATCACAACACAATGAAAATTTAAGAGTTTATGTATGGAAATAATTTAAAGCAATAAACAAATGTAAGTAAAGAAAATTTATTCACACACCACAAATGAACACAAAAGTTTTATTATCCAAGTTTGGGAAATTCCACTAGTATAACCCTTTTAGCTCGAAATTTTATAAGAAAGAGATTTTCTACAAATTTTTCAAAAAATGGATATGCATGCTTAAAACATGTTAAAGATGCAAACGGCCAATGGATCCAACCTTTTTGAAGAGAATAACATTAAATTCTCAAGTCAACGTGCGGTGGGATATTTACCCGAGTAAAACAATCCATTATTTCGCCCTTTTACAAAAAGTTGACCTAATGATCATAGATGATTGTGAAGTAATTTATCATGCATAATGGGCTATATTTTTGGAAGGAATGACTTATGGATTGGGAATCAGGACTCAGTTAAAAATCCCCCGCCTCCCCCTTTTCCCGACGATTGCAGAACCTACTATATAAAAACGAAAAAGAATTTACAATCCATAAAAATTACAGACATATTCTGGAATTATGCCTCTCTACATTTGTGCACTGTGTATTTCCATTTTAGATGTATATTTTTTTATTAAATCAAAACTTGATTTTACACTTTCCCTTCCTCTCGTAAACAAAAAAAGAGATAAAAGGCAAATAGATCACAACAAAATGAAAATTTTAGAGTTTATGAATGGAAATAATTTAAAGAAATAAAGAAATGTAAGTAAATAAAATTTATTCAAACATCACAAAAGAACACAAAAGTTTTGTTATCCAAGTTTGGGAAATTCCACTAGTTCATCCCTAATAGCTCGGAATTTTATAAGAAAGAGATTTTTCCAGACAAGTTTTAAAAAATGGATATGCATGCTTTGAAACATGTTAAAGATGCAAATTAGCTATGGATCCAAACCTTTTACAGAGAATAATATTAAATTCTCTAGTGAACGTGAGGTGGGATATTTACGCGAGTCAAACCAACCATTATTTTACCCATTTAAAAAAGCTGACCTAACGATCGTAGATGATTGTAAAGTGATTTATCATGCCTGACGGGCTATATTTTTATATGGAATGACTTATGAATTGGAAGTAAACACTCAGTTAAAACTCCCCCGCTTCCCCCTTTTCCTGAAGATTGCAGAACCTGATATATAAAAACTAAATAGAATTTATAATCCCTAAAAATCACATACACTTTTTGGAATTATCTCCTCTATATTTCTGCATTGTGTATTTCCATTTTGGATGTATACTTTTTTATTAAATCAAAACTAGAGTTTCCACTTTCCCTTCATCTCGTAAAAAAAAAAAAAAGATAAAAGGCAAATAGATCACAACAAAATGAAAATTTTAGAGTTTAAGTTTAGAAAGAATTTAAAGCAATCAACAAATGTAAGTAAATAAAATTTTTTCACACACCACAAATGAACACAAAGTTTTTGTTATCCAAGTTTTGGAAATTCCATTAGGTCAATCCTAATAGCTCGGAAATTTATAAGAAAGAGATTTTTCTTCACATGTTTTAAAAAATGGATATGAATGCTTGAAACATGTTAAAGATGCAAATTACCAATAGATCCAAACCTATTAAAGAGAATAACATTAAATTCTCAAGTGAACGTGCGGTGGGATATTTACCCAAGTCAAACTAGCCATTATTTTGCCAATTTACAAAAAGCTGACCTAATGGTCATAGATGATTGTTTAGTGATTTTTGATGCGTAACAAACTATATTTTTGTAAGGAATGACTTATGGATAGGGAGTCAACACTCAATTTAAAATACCCCGCCTCCCTATTTTTTAGACGATTGCAGAACCAGATATATATAAACTAAAAAGAGTATAATTTTTTTTAAAAAATATAGATACTTTTGGAAATTATCTCTCTCTACATTTGTGCAATATTCATTTCCATTTTAGATGTATACTTTTTTCTTATATCAAAACTTGAGTTTTCACTTTCCCTTCATCTCGTAGACAAAAAAAAGAGATAAAAGGCAAATAGATCACAACATAAAGAAAATTTTAGAGTTTATTTATGGAAACAATTTAAAGAAATAAACAAATTTAATTAAAGAAAATTTATTCACACAAGAGAAAAGAACAAGCAAGTTTTGTTATCCAAGTTTTGGAAATTCCACTAGTTCAACCCTAATAGCTTGGAATTTTATAAGAAAAAGATTTTTCTACACATGTTTTAATAAATAGATATGCATGCTTGAAACTTGTTAAAGAAGAAAATGACCTATGGAACCAAAATTTTTAAAGAGAATAACTTTAAATTCTCAAGTGAACATGCAGTGGGATATTTACCCGAGTCAAACATACATTATTTTGCCCATTTACAAAAAGCTGACCTAATGATCATAGATGATTGTAAAGTGATTTATCATGTGTAATGGCCAATATTTTTTGTAAGGAATGACTTATGGATTGGGAGTCAACACTCAATTAAAAATCCCCCGCCTCCCTCTTTTCCCGACGATTGCAGAACTTAATATATAAAGACTAAAAAGAGTTTAAAATCCCTAAAAATTAAAGAAACTTTTTGGAATTATCTCTCTCTCTATATTTGTGCATTGTGCATTTCCATTTTTGATGGATACTTTTTTCTTAATTCAAAACTTGAGTTTTTAGTTTCCCTTCTTCTCTAAACCTAAAATAGAGATAAAACGAAAACATATAACAAAAAAAAAAAAATAGAGTTTATGAATGGAAAGAATTTAAAAAAAATTTAAGTAATGAAAATTTATTCACACACCACAACTGAACACAAAGTTTTTGTTTTCCAAGTTTTGGAAATTCCATTAGTTACCCCCTAATAGCTTAGAATATTATCAGAAAGAGATTTCTCTACACATGTTTTAAAAAATGGATATGCATGAATATGCATGCTTAAAACATGTTAAAGATGCAAATTACCAATGGATCCAAACCTTTTAAAGAGAATAACATTAAATTCTCATGTGAACGTTCAGTGGGATATTTACCGAAGTCAAACAAGCCATTATTTTGACCAATTACAAAAAGCTTACCTAACGATCATAGATGATTGTAAAGTGATTTATCATACGTAATGGGCTATATTTTTTTAAGGAATGACTTATGGATTGGGAGTCAAAACTCAGTTAAAAATCTCCCACCTCCCCCTTTTCCTGATGTAAGCAAAAACTGATATACAAAAACTAAGAAGAGTTTACAATCCCTTAAAATTACAGACCCTTTTTGGAATTATCTCTCTCTACATTTGTCCATTGTGCATTTCCATTTTATATTTATAATTTTTTCTTAAATCAAAACTTGATTTTTCATTTTCCCTTCATCTCGTAAACAAAAAAAAGTGATAAAAGGCATATAGATCACAACAAAATGAAAATTTTAGAGTTAATGTATGGAAAGAATTTAAAGCAATAGACAAATGTAAGTATAGAAAAATTTTTAACACGCCACAAATGAACAAAAAAGTTTTGTTATCCAAGTTTTGGAAATTCCACTAGTTCAACCCTAATAGATCAGAATTTTATAAGAAAGAGATTTTCCTACAAATTTTAAAAAAAATGGATATGCATGCTTGAAACATGTTAAAGATGCAAATGGCCTATGGATCAAAAATTTTTAAAGAGACTCAATTTAAATTCACAAGTGATCATGTTGTGGGATATTTACCCAAGTCAAAACAAGCCATTATTTTGCCAATTAACAAAAAGTTGATCTAACGATCATTGAGGATTGTAAAGTGATTTATCATGCGTAACAGGCTATATTTTTGTAAGGATTGGGAGTCAACACTCAGTTAAAAATCCCACACCTCCCCCTTTTCTCGACGATTGCAGGACCTGATATATAAAAACTAAAAAGAGTTCACAATCCATAAAATTATATACACTTTAGGAATTATCTCTCTCTAAATTTGTGCATTGAACATTTCCATTTTACATGTATGCTTTTATCGTAAATCAAAACCTGAGTTTTCACTTTCCCTTCGTCTCATAAACAAAAAAAGAGATAAAAGGCAAAAAGATCACAACAAAATGAAAATTTTAGATTTTATGTATGGTCAGAATTTACAGCAATAAACAAATGTAAGTGAAGAAAATTTATTCACACACCACAAATGAACACAAAATTTTTCTTTTCCAAGTTTGGGAAATTCCACTAGTTCAACCCTAATTGCTCAAAATTTTATAAGAAAGAGATTTTTCTACACATGTTTAAAAAAATGGATATGCATGCTTGAAACACATTAAAGATTCAAATTACCTACGGATCCAAACCGTTTAAAGCAAATAACATTAAATTCTCAAGTGAACGTACGGTGGGATATTTACCCGAGTCAAACAAGCCATTATTTTGCCCTTTTACAAAACACTGACTTAACAATTGTAGATGATAGTAATGTGATTTATCATGCGTAACGGGCTATAATTTTTTAAGGAATGACTTATGGATTGGTAGTCAACACTTAGTTAAAAATCCCCTGCCTCCACCTTTTCTCGACGATTGCAAAACCGGATATATAAAAAGCTAAAAAGTGTTTAAAATCCCTAAAACTTTTAGAGAATTTTTGAAATTATCTCTCTCCAAATTTGTGCATTGTGCTTTTCCAATTTAGATGTACACTTTTTCTCGTGGACAAAAAGAGAGATAAAAGGCAAATAGATCACAACAAAATGAAAATTTTAGAGTTTATGTATGGTAAGAATTTAAAGCAGTAAACAAATGCTAGTAACGAAAACTTATTCACACACCACAAATGAACATAAAAGTTTTGTTATTCAAGTTTGGGAAATTCCACTAGTTTAACCCTCATTCCGGAATTTTATAAGAAAGAGATTTTTCTACACATGTTTTAAAAAATTGATATGCATGCTTGAAACATGTTAAAGATGGAAATGACGTATGGATCCAAACCATTTAAAGAGAATAACATTAAATTTTCAAGTGAATGTGCGATGGAATATTTACACAGGTCCAACAAACCATTATTTTGCCTATTTAAAAAAAGCTGACCAAACGATCATAGATGATTGTAAAGTGATTTATCATGCATAACGGGGTATATTTTTGTAAGGAATGACTTATGGATTGGGAGTCAAGACTCAAATAAAAATCATCCGCCTCCCCCTTTTCTCGACGGTTGCTGAACCTGATATATAAAAAACTAAATAGAGTTTACAATCCCTAAAAATTACAGAGATTTTTTGAAATTATCTCTCTTCATTTGTGCATTGTGCTTTTCCATTTTAGATGTATACTTTTTTCTTAAATAAAAACTTGAGTTTTCACTTTCCCTTCATCTCGTAGACAAAAAAAGAGATAAAAGGCAAATAGATCACAACAAAATGAAAATTTTAGAGTTTATATATGGAAATAATTTAAAGCAATAAACAAATGTAAGTAAAGAAAATTTATACACACACCACAAATGAACACAAAAGTTCTGTTATTGAAGTTTGGGAAATTCCACAAGTTTAACCCTAATAGCTCGAAATTTTATAAGAAAGAGATTTTTCTACATACGTTTTAAAAAATGGATATGCATGCTTGAAACATGTTAAACATGCAAATGAGCTTTGGATCAAAAAATTTTAAAGTGAATAACTTCAAATTCTCAAGTGAATGTGCGATGGGATATTTGCTCGAGTCAAACAAGCCATTATTTTGCCCATTTACAAAAAGCTCAGCTAAGGATCATAGATGATTGTAAACTGATTTATAATGCGTAATGGGTTATATTGTTGTAAGGAATGACTTATGGATTGGGAGTAGACACTCAGTTAAAACTCCCCTGCCTCCCCCTTTTCCCAACGATTTCAGAACCTGATATATAAAAACTAAAAATACTTTACAATCCATTAAAATTATAGAAACTTTTTGGAATTATCTCACTCTACATTTGTGCATTGTGCATTCCATTTTAGGTGTATACTTTTTTCTTAAATCAAAGCTTGAGTTTTCACTTTCGCTTCATCTCGTAAACACAAAAAGAGATAAAAGGCAAATAGATCACAACAAAATGAAAATTTTAGAGTTTATGTATGCAAAGAATTTAAAGCAACAAAAAATGTAAGGAAATAAAATTTATTTAGACACCACAAATGATCACAAAATTTTTATTATCCCAGTTTGGGGAATTCCACTAGTTCAATCCTTATAGCTGGAAATTTTATACGAAAGAGATTTTTCTACACATATTTTAAAAAATGGATATGCATGCTTGAAACATGTTAAATGATGCAAATGACCTATGGATACAAACCTATTAAAGAGAATAACATTAAATTCTCAAGTGAACGTGCGGTGGGATATTTCTTGACTCAAACAAGCCATTGTTTTGCCCATTTACAAAAAGCTGAGCTAACGATCATACATGATTGTAAAGTCATTTATCATGCGTAACGGGCTGGAACGGGGAATATTTTTGTAAGGAATGACTTATGGATTGGGAGTGCACAAATGTCTCGTAAAACAAAAAATAGATATTAAGCAAATAGATCATAACAAAATGAAAAATTTAGAGATTATATATGGTAAGAATTTAAAGTAATAAAAAAATATAAGTAAAGAAAATTTATTCACACACCACAAATGAACACAAAAGTTTTGTTATATAAGTTTGGGAAATTCCACTAGTTCAAACCTAATAGCTCGGAATTTTATAAAAAAGAGACTTTTTTACACATGTTTCAAAAAATGGATATGCATGCTTGAAACATGTTAAATATGCAAATGACCTATGGATCCCAACCTTTTAAAGATAATAACATTAGATTTTCAAGTGAACGTGCGGAAGAATATTTACTCGAGTCAAACAAGCCATTATTTTTCTCATTTACAAAAACTGACCTAGCGATCATATATGATTGTTAAGTGATTTATTATGCATGAAAGGCTATATTTTTTTAAGGAATGACTTATGGATTGCGAGTCAACACTCAGTTAAAAATCCCCCGCCTCCCCCTTTTCCCGACAATTGCAGAACCTAATATATAAAAATTAAAAAAAGTTTACAATCCCTAAAACTTATACACACTTTTTGTAATTATCTCTCTCTACATTTTTGCATTGTGCATTTCAATTTTGGCTGTATACATTTTTCTTAAATCAAAACTTGAGTTTTCACTTTCCCTTCACCTCGTAAACAAAAAAAAAAAAGATAAAAGGCAAATAGATCAGAACAAAATGAAAATTTTAGAGTTTATGTATGGAAAGAATTTAAATCAATAAATAAATTTAAGTAAATAAAATTCATTCACACACAACAAATGAAGAAAAAAAATTTGTTCTCGAAATTTGGGAAATTCCATTAGTTCAACCCTAATAGCTCGGAATTTTATAAGAAAGAGATTTTTCTAGAGATGTTTTAAAAAATGGATATATATGCTTGAAACATGTTAAATATGCAAATAACCTATGGATCAATTTTTTTTAAAGAAAATAACTTTAAATTCTCATGTGAACGTGTGGTGGGATATTTACCCGTGTCAAACAAGACATTATTTTGCCCATTTACAAAAAGCTGACCTAATGATCATAGATGATTGTAAACTAATTTATCATGCGTAATGGGCTATATTTTTGTAAGGAATGACTTATGGATTGGGAGTCAACACTCCGTTAAAAATCCCCTGCCTCCCCCTTTTCCCGAGATTGCAGAACCTGATATATAAAAACTAAAAAGAGTTTACAATCTATTACAATTGTGGACACTTCTTGGAAATATCTCTCACTACATTTGTGCATTGTGCATTTCCATTTTAGATATATACTTTTTTTATTAAATCAAAACTTGAGTTTTCACTTTCCCATTGTTTCATAAACAAAAAACAAAGATTAAAGGCAAATAGATCACAACAAAAATAAAATTTCAGAGATTATGTATGGTGAGAATTTAAAATAATAAACAAAGGTAAGTAAGGAAAATTTATTCACACACCACAAATGAACACAAAAGTTTTGTTATTTAAGTTTTGGAAAATCCACTAGTTCAACCCTAATAGCTTGGAATTTTATAGGAAAGAGATTTTTCTACACATGTTTTAAGAAATGGATATACATGCTTGAAACATGTTAAAAATTCAAGTTACCTATGGATCCAAACAATTTATAGAGAATAACATTAAATTCTCTAGTGAATGTGCGGTGGGATATTTACCCAAGTCAAACAAGCCATTATTTTGCCCAGTTACAAAAAGCTAACCTAACGATCATAGATGATTGTAAAGTGATTTATCTAACGAAATGGGCTTTATTTTTTAAGGAATTACTTATGGATTGGGAGTCAACACTCAATTAAAAATCCCTCGCCTCCCTCTTTTTCAACCGATTGCAGAAATTGATATATAAAAAACTATAAAGTGTTTACTATCCCTAAAAATTATAGACACTTTTTGGAATTAAATCTTTCTACATTTGTGTAGTGTTCATTTCTATTTTAGATGTAAACTTTTTTTCCTAAATCAAAGCTTGAGTTTTCACTTTCCCTTCACCTCGTAAATTAAATAAGAAATAAAAGGCTAATAGATCACAACAAAATGAAAATTTTAGATTTTATGTATGGAAATAATTTAAAGCAATAAACAAATGTAAGTAAAGAAAATTTATTCACACACCACAAATGAACACAAAAGTTTTGTTATCCAAGTTTGGGAAATTCTACTAGTTCAACCCTAATAGCTCGGACTTTTATAAGATAGAGATTTTTCCACACATGTTTTAAAAAATGGATATCCATGCTTGAAACATGTTAAAGATGCAAATGACCTATGGATCCATACCTTTCAAAGAGAATAACATTAAATTCTCTAGTGAACGTGCGTGGGATATTTACCCGAGTCAAAGAAGCCATTATTTTGCCCATTTACAAAAAGCTGACCTAACGATCATAGATGATTGTAAAGTGATTTATCATGCGTAAGGGGCTATATTTTTGTAAGGTATGACTTATGGATTGGGAGACAACACTCAGTTAAAAATCCCCCGTGTCTCCCTTTTTTTGACGATTGCAGAACTTGATATCTAAGAATTAAAAAGAGTTTAAAATCCCTAAAAATTACAGACACTTTTTGGAATTATCTCTCTCTACATTTTTGCATTGTGCATTTCCATTTTAGATGTATTTTTTTTAAATCAAAGCTTGAGTTATCACTTTCCCTTCATCTCATAAACAAAAAAAGAGATAAAAGGCAAAAAGATCACAATAAAATGAAAATTTTAGAGTTCATATATGGAAAGAATTTAAAGCAATAAACAAATGTAAGTAAAGAAAATTTATTCACATACCACAAATAAACACAAAAGTTTTGTAATCCAAGTTTTGGAAATTCCACTTGTTCAACCCTAATAGCACGGAATTTTATAAGAAAGATATTTTTCTACACTTGTTTTAAAAAATGGATATGCATGCTTGAAACATGTTAAAAATGCAAATGACCTATGGATCCAAACAATTTATAGAGAATAACATTTAATTCTCTAGTGAATGTGCGGTGGGATATTTACCCGATTCAAACAAGCCATTATTTTTCCCAGTTACAAAAAGTTGACCTAACGATCATAGATGATTTTAAAGTTATTTTTCATGCGTAACGGGCTATATTTTTGTCAGGAATGACTTAAGGATTGGGAGTCAACACTCAAATAAAAATCCCCCGCCTCCCCCTTTTTCTCGACAATAGCAAAACCTTATTTATAAAAATCAAAAGGAGTTTACAATCCCTAAAAATTACAGACACTTTTTGGAATTATCTCTCTCCAATTTTTTGCAGTGTGCATTTCCATTTTAGAAGTAAACTTTTTTCTTAAATCAAGGCATGAGTTTTCACTTTCCCTTCATCTCGTAAACAAAAAAAGAGATAAAATGCAAATAGATCACAAAAAAATGAAAATATTAGAGTTTATGTATGGAAAGAATTTAAAGAAATAAACAAATGTAAGTAAAGAAAATTTATCCACTCACCACAAATGGACACTAAAGTTTTGTTATCCAAGTTTGGGAAATTCCACTAGTTCAACCCTAATTGCTCAAAATTTTATAAGAAAGAGATTTTTCTACACATGTTTTAAAAAGGGGATATGCATGCTTGAAACATGTTAAATATGTGAATGACCTATGGATCCAAAAACTTTAATGAGAATAACATTAAATTCTCAAGTGAATGTGTGCTGGGATATTTACCCGATTCAAACAATCCATTATTTTGCTCATTTAAAAAAAAGCAGACCTAACGATCATACATGATTGTAAAGTGATTTATCATGCGTAACAGGCTATATTTTTGAAAGGAATGATTTATGGATTGGGAGTCAACACTCAATTAAAATTCCCCCGCCTCCCCCTTTTCCCGAAGATTGCAAAAACTGATATATAAAAACTAAAAAGAGTTTACAATATCTAAAAATTACAGACACTTTTTGGAATTATCTCTCTCTACATTTGTGCATTGTGCATTTCCATTTTAAAAGTATACTTTTTTCTTAAATCAAATTTTGAGTTTTCACTTTCCCTTTATGTCGTAAAAAAAAAGAGATAAAAGGAAAATAGATCACAACAAAATGAAACTTTTTGAGTTTATGCATGAAAAGAATTTAAAGCAATAATCAAATGTAAATAAAGAAAATTTATTCACACACCAAAGATGAAAACAAGTTTTTTTGTCCAAGTTTGGTAAATTCCACAAGTTCAACCCTTATAGCTCGGAATTTTATAAGAAAGACATTTTTCTACACATGTTTTAAAAAATGGATATGCAAGCTTGAAACATGTTAAAGATGCAAATGATCTATGGATCCAAACCTTTTAAAGTGAATAACATTAAATCACAAGTTAATGTACGGTGGGATATTTACCGGAGCCAAACAAGCCATTATTTTGCCCATTTACAATAGGCTGACCTAACGATCATAGATGATTGTAAAGCTATTTATCATTAGTAACGGGCAATATTTTTGTAAGGAATGACTTATGGAATCGGAGTCAACACTTAGTTAAAAGTCCCTCACCTCCTCCTTTACCCGACGATGGCATAACCAGATATGTAAAAACTAAAAAGAGTTTACAATCCCTACAAATTACATACACTTTTTGGAATGATCTCTCTCTACATTTGTGCATCTTGCATTTCCATTTTAGATGTAGACTTTTTTTCTTATATCAAGACTTGAGTTTTCTCTTCCCCTTCATCTCGTAAACGAAAAAAGAGATAAAAGGCAAATAGATCACAACAAAATGAAAATTTTAGAGTTCCTGTATGGAAAGAATTTCAAGCAATAAACAAATGTGAGTAAAGAAAATTTATTCACACACCACAAATGAACACAAAAGTTTTGTTATCCAAGTACAGGAAATTCCACTAGTTCAACCCTAATAGCTCGGAATTTTATAAGAAAGATATTTTTCTACACATGTTTTAAAAACGGATATGCTTGCTTGAAACTTGTTACATATGCAAATGACCTAGGGATCCAAACCTTTTAAAGATAATAATATTAAATTCTCAAGTGAACGTGTGGTGGGATATTTACCTGTGAGAAACAAGCCATTATTTTGCCCATTTACAAAAAGCTAACCAAATGATCATAGATGATTGTAAAGTGATTTATCATGCATAACGGGCTATATTTTTGTAAGGAATGACTTATGGATTGGGAATCAACACTCAGTGAAAAATCCCCCACCTCCCCCATTTCCCGATGATTGTAGAACCTGATATATAAAACTTAAAAGAATTTACCATCCCTTAAAATCAAAGACACTTTTTGGAATTATCTCTCTCTTCATTTGTGCATTGAGCATTTCCATTTTAGATGTATACTATTTTCCTAAATCAAAACTTGAGTTTTCATTTTCCTTTCATCTCATAAACGAAAAAAGAGATAAAAGGCAAATAGTTCACAACAAAATGAAAATTTTAGAGTTTATGTATGGAAATAATTTAAAGAAATAAATAAATGTAAGTAAAGAAAATTTATTCACACACCACAAATGAACACAAAATTTTTGTTATCCATGTTTGGGAAATTCCACTTGTTCAACCATAATAGCTCGGAATTTTATAAGAAAGAGATTTTTCTACACATGTTTTAAAAAATGGATATGCATGCTTGAAATATGTTAAAGATGTAAATCACCTATGGATCCAAACCATTTAAAGAGAATAACATTAAATTCTCAAGTGAACCTGTGGTGGGATATTTACTCGAGTTGAAAAACCCTATTTTGGCCATTTTCAAAAAAGTTGACCTAACGATCATAGATGATTTAAAAGTGATTTATGATGCGTAACGGGCTATATTTGTGTAAGGAATGACTTTTGGAATGGGAGTCAACACTCAGTTAAAAATCCCCCGCCTCCCCCTTTTCCCTACGATTGTACAACCTGATATATAAAAACTAAAAAGAGTATAAAATGCATAAAAAATACAGACAATTTTTGGAATTATCTCTCTCTAAAGTTGTACATTGCGCATTTTCATTTTAGATGTATACAATTTTCTTACATCAAAACTTGAGTTTTCACTTTCCCTTCATCTCGTCAACAAAAAAAGAGATAAAAAGCAAATAGAACACAACAAAATGAAAATATTAGAGTTTATGTATGGAAAAAATTTAAAGAAATAAATAAATTTAAGAAAAGAAAATTTATTTACACACCACAAATGAACACAAAAGTTTTTTTTATCCAAGTTTAGGAAATTCCACTTGTTCAACCCTAATAGTTTAGAATTTTATAAGAAAGAGATTTTTCTACACAAGTTTTAAAAAATGTATATGCATGCTTGAAAAATGTTAAAGATGAAAATAACCTATGGATCCAAACCTTTTAAAGAGAATAACATTAAATTCTCAAGTGAACGTGCAGTGGGATATTTACCCGACTCAAACAAGACGTTACTTTTCCCATTTTTAAAAAGTTGACCTAACGATCAAAGATGATTGCAAAGTGATTTATCATGTGTAACAGGCTATATTTTTGTAAGGAATGACTTATGGATTGTGTGTCAACACTCAATTAAAAATCCTTCGCCTCCCCCTTTTCCCGACGATTACAGAACTTGATATATAAAAACTAAAAAGAGTTTACAATCCCTAAAAATTACAGACAGTTTTTGGATGTATACTTTTTTCTTAAGTCAAAGTTTGAGTTTTCACTTTCCTTTCATCTCGTAAACAAAAAAAGAGATAAAAGGCAAATAGATCACAACAAAATGAAAATTTTAGAGTTTATGTATGGAAAGAATTTAAATCAATAAACAAGTCTAAGCAAAGAAAATTTATTGACACACCACAAATGAACTCAAAAGTTTTGTTATCCAAGTTTGGGAAAATCCACTAGTTCAACCCTAATAGCTCGAAATTTAATAAGAAAGATTTTTTTTTTGACACATGTTTTAAAAAAAAAAAGATAAGAATGCTTGAAACTTGTTAAAGATGCAAATGACCTATGGATCCAAACCTTTAAAAGAGACTAACATAAAATTTTCAAGTGAACGTGTAGTTGGATATTTACACCAGTCAAACAAGCCATTATTTTTCCCAATTACAAAAAGCAGACCTAACCAACATTGATGATTGTAAAGTGATTTATCATGCGTAATGGGCTATATTTTTTGTTAGGAATGACTTATGGATTGGGAGTCAACATTGAGTTAAAAATCCCCCGCCTCCCCCTTTTCTCGACGATTGCAGAACCTGATATAATAAAACTATAACGAGTTTACAATCCCTAAAAATTACAGACACTTTCTAGATGTATACTTTTTTCTAAAATCTAAGCTTGAGTTTTCACTTTCCCTTCATCTCGTAAACAAAAAATAAGATAACAGGCAAATACATCACAACAAAAAGAAAATTTTAGAGTTTATTTATGGAAAGAACTTATAGCAATAAACAAATGTAAGTAAAGAAAATTTATTCACACAGTACAAATGAACACAAAAGTTTTGTTATCCAAGTTTGGGAAATTCCACTAGTTCAACCCTTATAGCTCAGAATTTTATAAGAAAGAGAGTTTTCTATACATGTTTTAAAAAATGGATATACATGCTTGAAACATGTTAAAGATGCAATTGACCTATGGATCCAAAATTTTTAAAGAGAATAACTTTAAATTCTCAACTAAACGTGCGGTGGATATTTACCCGTGTCAAACAAGCAATTATTTTGCCCATTTACAAAAAGCTTACCTAACGATCATTGATGATTGTAAAGTGATTTATCATGCGTAATGGACTATATTTTTGCAAGGATTGACTTATGGATTGGGAGCAACACTGAGTTAAAAATCCCCTGTCTCCCCCTTTTCCTGATGATTGCAGAACCTCATATATAAAAACTAAAAAGAGTGCACAATCCCTAAAAATTACAGACACTTTTAGGAATTATCTCTCTCTACATTTGTACATAGTGTTTTTCCAATTTAGATGTATACCTTTTTCTTGAATCAAAGCTTGAGTTTTCACTTTCCCTTCATCTCGTAAACAAAAAAAGAGATAAAAGGCAAATAGAACACAACAAAAAGAAAATTTTAGTGTTTATGTTTGGAAAGAATTTAAAGTAATAAACAAATGTAAGTAAAGAAAATTTATTTACACACCAGAAACGAACACAAAAGCTTTGTTCTCCAAGTTTGGGAAAATCAACTTGTTCAACCCTTATAGCTCGGAATTTTATAAGAAAGAAATTTTTCTACTCATGTTTTAAAAAATGGATATGGATGTTTGAAACATGTTAAAGATGCAAATAACCTATGGCTCCAAACATTTTAAAGAGAATAACATTAAATTCTCAAGTGAACATGTGGTGGGATATTTACCCGAGTCGAACAAGCCATTATTTTGCCCATTTACCAAAAGTTGACCTAACGATCATAGATGATTGTAAAGTTATTTTTCATGCGTAATGGGCTATATTTTTTAAGGAATTACTATTGGGTTGGGAGTCAACACTCAGTTAAAAATCCCCCACCTCCCCCTTTTCTCGACGATTGTTGAACCTAATATATAAAAACTAAAAAGAGTTTACAATCCGTAAAAATTGCACAGAATTTTTGGAATTATCTCTCTTTTCATTTGTGCTTTATGCATTTCCCTTTTAGATGTATATTTTTTTCTTAAATTAAAACTAGAGTTTTCGCTTTCCCTTCATCTCTTAAGCAAAAAAATACACAAAAGGCAAATAGATCACAACAAAATGAAAATTTTAAAGTTTATGAATGGAAGCAATTTAAAGCAATAAAAAAATGTAACTAAATAAAATTTATTCACACACCACAAATGAACACAAAATTTTTGTTATCCAAGTTTGGGATATTCCACTTGCTCAACCCTAATAGCTCGAAATTTTTAAGAAGAGATTTTTCTACGCATGTTTCCAAAAATGGATATGCATGCTTGAAACATGTTAAAGTTGCAAATGACCAATGGATCCAAACCTTTTAAAGAGAATAACATTAATTCTCAAGTGAACGTGTGGTAGGATATTTACCCAAGTCAAACAAGCCAATATTTTGCCCATTTACAAAAAGTTGACCTTACAATCATAGATGATTGTAAAGTGATCAATCATGCGTAACGGGCTATGTTTTTGTAACGAATAAATTATGGATTGGGAGTCAACACTCAGTTAAAAATCCCTCGCCTCCCCCTTTTCCCGACGATTGCCAAACCTGATATATAAAAACTAAAAAGAGTTTACAATCCCTAAAAATTGCAGACACATTTTGGAATTATCTCTCTCTACATTTGTGCATTCTGCATTTAAATTTTAGTTTAATATTTTTTTCTTAAATAAAAACTAGAGTATTCACTTTCAGTTCATAAAAAGAGATAAACGACAAATAGACCACTACAAAATGAAAATTTTAGAGTTTAGGTATGGAAAGAATTTAATGCAACAAACAACTGTAAGTAAAGAAAATTTATTCACACACCACAAATGAACAATAAATTTTTGTTATCCAAGTTTGGTAAATTCCACAATTTCAACCCTAATAACTCAGAATTTTATAAGAAAGAGATTTTTCTACACATGTTTAAAAAATGTATATGCATGCTTGAAACATGTTAAAGATGCAAATGACCTATGGATCCAAAGGTTTTAAAGAGAATAACATAAAATTCTCAAGTGAATGTGTGGTAGGATATTTACCTGAGTCAAACAAGCCATTATTTTGCCCATTTACAAAAAGCTTGCCTAACGATCATAGATGATTGTAAAGTGATTTATCATGCGTAATGGGTTATATTTTTGTAAGGAATGTCTTATGGGTTGGGAGTCAACACTCAATTAAAAATCCCCGGCCTCCCCCTTTTCCCCACGATTGCAGAACCTGATATATAAAAACTAAAAAGAGTTTACAATCCCTAAAATTTACAGACACTTTTAGGAATTATCTCTCCCTACATTTGTGCATTGAGCAATTCCATTTTAGATGTATACTTTTTTCTTAAATCAAAGCTTGAGTTTTCACTTTCCCTTCATTTTGTAAATTAAAAAAGAGATAAAAGGCAAATAGATCACAACAAAATCAAAATTTTAGAGTTTATGTATGGAAATAATTTAAAGCAATAAACAAATGTAAGTAAATAAAATTTATTTACACACCACAAATGAACACAAAAGTTTTGCCATCCATGTTTGGGCAATTCCACTAGTTCAACCCTAATAGGTCAGAATTTTATAAGAAAGAGATTTTTCTACATATGTTTTAAAAAATAGATATACATGCTTGAAACATGTTAAAGATGCAAATAACCTATGGTTGCAAACCTTTTAGAGCGAATAACTTCAAATTCTCATGTGAACGTGCGGTGGAATATTTACTCGAGTCAAACAAGCCATTATTTTGCCTATCTACCAAAATCTGACCTAACGATCATAGATGATTGTAAAGTGATTTATCATACGTAACATGCTACATTTTTTTAAGGAATGACTTATGGATTGGGAGTCAATACTCAGTTAAAAATCCTCCGCCTCCCCCTTTTCCCGACGATTGCAAAACCTGATATATAAAAACTAAAATGAGTTTACTATACCTAAAAATTATAGACACCTTTTGGGATTATCTCTCTCTACATTTGAGCATTGTGCATTTCCATTTTAGATGTATAATTGTTTCTTAAATCAAAGCCAGAGTTTTCACTTTCACTTCATCTCGTAAACAAAAAAAAGAGATAAAAGGCAAATAACTCACAAAAAAATGAAAATTTTAGAGTTTATGTATTGGAAACATTTTAAAGAAATAATCAAATGTAAGTAAAGAAAATTTATTCACACACCAAAAATGAACACAAAATTTTTGTTATCCGAATTTTGGAAATTCCACTAGTTCAACCCTAATAGCTCGGAATTTTAATAAGAAAGAGATTTTTCTACACATGTTTTAAAAAATGGATATGCATGCTTGAAACATGTTAAAGATGCAAATGACCTATGGATCCAAACCTTTATAGAGAATAACATTAAATTCTCATGTGAATGTGCGTTGGGATATTTACCTGAGTCTAACAAGCGATCATTTTGCTCATTTACAAAAAGCTGACCAAACGATCATAGATGATTGTAAAGTTATTATCATGCATAATGGGCTATATTTTTGTAAGGAATGACTTATGGATTGGGAGTCAATACTCAGTTAAAAATCCCGCGCCTCCCCCTTTTCCCGACGATTACAGAACCTGATATATAAAAAAGAAAAAGAGTTTACAATCCCTAAAAATTACAAACACTTTTTGGAATTATCTCTCCCTACATTTGTGCATTGTGCATTTCCATTTTAGTTGTAGACTTTTTTCTTATATCAGAACTTGAGTTTTCTCTTCCATTCATCTCGTAAACGAAAAAAGAGTTAAAAGGCAAATAGATCATAACAAAATGAAAATTTTAGAGTTTATGTATGCAATGAATTTAAAGCAATAAATGAATGTAAGTAAAGAAAATTTATTCACACACCACTAATGAACACAAAAGTTTTGTTATCCAAGTTTTTCTACTCTTGTTTTAAAAAATGGATATGCATGCTTGAAACATGTTAAAGAACCAATTGACCTATGGATCCAAAACTTTTAAAGTGAATAACATTAAATTCTCAAGTAAACGTGCGGTGGGATATTTACCCAAGTCAAACATGCCATTATTTTGCCCATTTACGAAACGCTGAACTAAAGATCATAGATGATTCTAAAGTGATTTATAATACGTAATGGGCTATATTTTTGTAAGTTATGAATTATGGATTTGGAGTCAACACTCAGTTAAAAATCATCTGCCTCCCCCTTTTCTCGATGATTGCAGAACCTGATATATAAAAATTAAAAAGAGTTTACAATCCCTACAAATTACATACACTTTTTGGAATTATCTCTCTATATTTGTGCATTGTGCCTTTCCATTTTAGATGTATACTTTTTTATTTAATAAAAACTTGAGTTTTCACTTTCCCTTCATCTTGTAAACAAAAAAAGGGATAAAAGGAAAATAGATCACAACAAAATAAAAATTTTAGACTTTATATTTGAAAAGAATTTAAAGAAATAAACAAATGTAAGTAAATAAATTTTATTCACACACCACAAATGAATAATAAAGTTTTGCTATCATAGTTTGGGAAATTCCTGTAGTTCAACCGTAATAGCTCAAAATTTTATAAGAAAGAGATTATTCTACACATGTTTTAAAAAATGGATATGCAGGCTTGAAAAATGTTAAAGATGCAAATGACCTATGGATCCATAGCTTTTAAAGAGAATAACATTAAATTCTCAGGTGAATGTGTGGTGGGATATTTACCCGAGTCAAACAAGCCATTATTTTGCCAATGAAAAAAAAGTTGACCTAACGATCATTGATGATTGTAAAGTAATTTATCATGCGTAATGGGCTATATTTTTGTATGGAATGACTTATGGATTGGGAGTCAACACTCAGTTAAAAAGCCTCCGCTTCCCCCTTTTCCCGACGATTGTAGAACCTGATATACAAAAACTAAAAAGAGTTTACAATCTCTAAAAATTACAGACAATTTTTGGAATTATCCCTCACTACATTTGTACATTGAGCATTTCCATTTTAGATGTATACTTTTTTCTTATATCAAAGCTTGATTTTTCACTTTCCCTTCAACTTGTAAACAAAAAAAGAGATAAAAGGCAAATAGATAACAACAAAATAAAAATTTTAGAGTTTGGGAACACAAAAGTTCACACACCACAAATGAACACAAAAGTTTTGTTATCCAAGTTTGGGAAACTCCACTAGTTCAATCCTAATAGCTCGGAATTTTATAAGAAAGAAATTTTTCTACACATGTTTTAAAAAATGGATATGCATGCCTGAAACAAGATAAAGATGCAAATGAGGTATGGATGCAAACCTTTTAAAGAGAATAACATTAAATTCACAAGTGAACGTGCGGTAGGATATTTACCTGAGTCAAACAAGCCATTATTTTGCCCATTTAAAAAAATACGACCTAACGATCTTAGATGATTGTAAAGTGATTGATCATGCGTAACGGGCTATATTTTTGTATGGAATGACTTATGGTTTGGGAGTCAATACCCAGTTAAAAATCCCCCACCTCCCCCATTTCCCAACAATTGCAGACTTAAAAGAGTTTACTATCCCTAAAAATTACAGACACTTTTTAAAATTATCTCTCTACAATTGTGCATTGTGCTTTTCAATGTTATATGTATAATTTTTCCTTAAATCAAAGCTTCAGTCTTCACTATCCCTTGATCTTGTAAACAAAAAAAGAGATAATAGGCAAATAGATCACAACAAAATAAAAATTTTAGAGTTTATGTACAGAAAGAATATAAAGCAATAAACAAATGTATGTAAAGAAAGTTTTTCACACACCACAAATGAACACAAAAGTTTTGTTATCCAAGTTTTGGAAATTCCACTAGTTCAACCCGAATAGCTTGGAATTTTATCAGAAAGAGATTTTTCTACACATGTTTTAAAATATGGATATGCATGCTTGAAACATGTTAAAGATGCAAATGACCTATGGATCCAAACTTTTCAAAGAGAATAACATTAAATTCTCAAGTGAACGTGCAGTGGGATATTTACCTGAGTAAAACAAGCCCTTATTTTGCCCATTTACAAAAATCTGACCTAACCACCATAGATGATTGTAAAGTGATTTATCATGCGTAACAGGCTATATTTTTGTAAGGAATGACCTATGGAATGGGAGTCAACACTCAGTTAAAAATCCCCTGCCTCCCCTTTTCTCGAAGATTGCAGAACCTGATATATAAAAACTAAAAAGAGTTTACATTCCCTAAAAATTATTGACACTTTTTGGAATTTTCTCTCTCTACATTTTTGCATTGTGTATTTCCATTTCAGATGTAGACTTTTTTATTATATCAAAACTTGAGTTTTCTCTTTCCCATCATCTCGTAAACAAAAAAAGGAGATAAAAGGCAAATAAATCACAACAAAATGAAAATTTTAGAGTTTATGTAAGGAACGAATTTATGGCAATAAACAAATGTATGTAAAGAAATTTTTTCACACACCACAAATGAACACAAAAGTTTTGTTATCCAAATTTTTGAAATTCCACTAGTTCAAACCGAATAGCTCAGAATTTTATAAGAAAGAGATTTTCATTCACATGTTTTAAAATATGAATATGCAAGCTTGAAAAAATTTAAAGATGCAAATGAGCTTTGGATCCAAACATTTTAAAGCGAATAACATTAAATTCTCAAGTGAACGTGCGGTGGGATATTTATCCGAGTCAAACAAGCTATTATTTTGCCATTTACAAAAAGCTGACTTAACGATCATAGATGATTGTAAAGTCATTTATCAGGCATAACGAGCTATATTTTTGTGAGGAATGACTTATGGATTGGAAGTCAATACTCAGTTAAAAATCCCCCGCCTCCCCCTTTTCCCGACGATAGCAGAACCTGATATATAAAAACTAAAAAGAGTTTACTATCCATAAAAATTAAAGACACTCTTTGGAATTATCTCTCTCTTCATTTGCGCATTTTGCATTTTCATATTAGATGTATTATTTTTTCTTAAATTAAAGCTTGATTTTTCACTTTCCCTTCATCTCGTAAACAAAAAAAGAGATAAAAGGCAAATAGATCACAACAAAATGACAATTTTAGAGTTTATGTATGGAAAGAATTTAAACCAATAAACAAATATAAGTAAATAAAATTTATTCACACACCACAAATGTTCACAAAAGTTTTGTTATCCTGTTGTGGGAAATTCCACTAGTTCAACCCTAATAGCTCGAAATTTTATAAGAAAGAGATTTTTCTGCACATGTTTTAAATAATGGATATGCATTCTTGAAACATGTTAAAGATGCAAATGACCAAAGGATCCAAAACTTTTCAAGAGAATTAAATTAAATTCTCAAGTGAACGCGTAGTGGGATATTTACCCGAGTCAAACAAGTCATTATTTTGCCCATTTACAAAAACCTGACTTAACGATCATAGATGATTGTAAAGTGATTTATCACGCGTAATGGGCTACATTTTTGTAAGGAATGACTTATGAATTGGGACTCAACACTCAGTTAAAAATCCCTAGCCTCCCACTTTTCCCGACGATTGCAAAACCTGATAAAAAAATCTAAAAAGAGTTTACAATCATTAAAAATTAAACACACTTTTTGGAATTATCTCTCTCTACATTTGTGCATTGTGCATTTCCATTTTATATGTATACTTTTTTCTTAAATCAAAGCTGGAGTTTTCACTTTCCCTTCATCTCGTAAAAAAAAAAAGGAGAAAAGGCAAATCGATCAAAACAAAATGAAAATTTTGGAGTTTATGTATGGAAAGAATTTAAAGAAATAAAAAAAAGTAAGAAAATAAATTTTAATCACCCACCACAAATGAATACAAAAGTTTTGTTTTCCAAGTTTGGGATATTCCACTAGTTCAACCCTAATAGCTCGAAACTTTATAAGAAAGAGATTTTTATACACATGTTTTAAAAAATAAATGTGCATGCTTGAATCATGTTAAAGATACAAATGAACAATGGATCCAAACCTTTTACATAGAATAACATTAAATTCACATGTGAACGTGCAGTGGGATATTTACCTGAGTCAAACTAGCCATTATTTTACCCATTTACTAAAAGTTGACATAAAGATCATAGATGATTGTAAAGTGATTTATCATGCGTAACGGGCTATATTTTTTTAAGGAATGACTGATGGATTTGGAGTCAACTCTCAGTTAAAAATCCCCTGCCTCCCCCTTTTCCTGACGATTGCAGAACCTGGTTTATAAAAACTAAAAAGAGTTTACAATCCCAAAAAATTAAAGACACTTTTTGAAATTATCTCTCTCTACATTTGTGCACTACTCATTTCCATTTTAGAAGTATACTTTTTTCTTAAATCAAAACTTGAGTTTTCACTTTTCCTTCATCTCATAGACAAAAAAAAGAGAGAAAAGGCAAATAGATCACAACAAAATGAAAATTTTAGAGATTATGCATGAAAAGAATTTAAAGCAATAAACAAATGTAAGTAAATAAAATTTATTCTCACACCTCAAATGAACAAAAATGTTTGATTATCCAACTTTGGGAAATTGCACAAGTTCAACCCTAATAGCTCAGAATTTGATCAGAAAGAGACTTTTCTTCTAATGTTTTAAAAAATGGATATGCATACTTGAAACATGTTAAAGATGCAAATGACCAATGGATCCAAAATGTTTAAAGAGAACAACATTACATTCTCAAGTGAACGTGCGGTGGGACATTTACCCGAGTCAAACATGCCATTTTTTTGCCAATTTACAAAAAGCTGACCTAACGATCATAGATGATTGTAAAGTGATTTACCCTATGTAACGGGCTATATTTTTTTAAGGAATGACTTATGGATTGGGATTCAACACTCACTTAAAAATCCCCCGCCTCCCCTTTTCCCGACTATTGCAAAACCTAAGATATAAAAGCTAAAAAGAGTTTCCTATCCATAAAAATTACAGTCACTTTTTTGGAATTATCTCTCTAGAAATTTGTGCATTGTGCATTACCTTCATCTCATAAACTTGACTTTTAGATTTCCCTTCATCTCATAAACAAAACAAGACATCAAAGGCAAATAGATCACAAACAAAATGAAAATTTTAGAGTTTATATATGGAAATAATTTAAAGCAATAAACAAATGTAAGTATAGAAAATTTATTCTCACACCACAAATGAACACAAAAGTTTTGTTATCCACATTTGGGAAATTCAATTAGTTCAACCCTAATAGCTCGGAATTTTATAAGAAAGAGATTTTTCTACACAAGTTTTAAAAAATGTATATGCATGCTTGAAACATGTTAAAGAACCAAATGACCTATGCATCCAAACCTTTTAAAGAGAATAACATTAAATTCTCAAGTAAACGTGCGGTGGGATATTTACCCTAGTCAAACAAGCCATTATTTTTCCCATTTAAAAAATGCTAACCTAACCATCATAGATGATTGTAACGTGATTTATCATGCGTAAGGGGTTATATTTTTTGTAAGAAATGACTTATTGATTGGGAGCAACACTTAGTTAAAAATCCCCCGCCTCCCCCTTTTCCCAACTATAGCAGAACTTGATATATAAAAACTAAAAAGAGTTTACAATCCCTAAAAATTATAGACACTTTTTGGAATTATCTCTCTCTAATTTTGTGCAGTGTGCATTTCCATTTTAGATGTATACATTTTTCTTAAATCAAAGCTAGTGTTAAGACTTTCCCTTTGGGTCGTAAACAAAAAAAAGTAATAAAAGGCAAATAGATCACATCAAAATGAATATTTTAGAGTTTATGTATGGAAGGAATTTAAAGGAATAAATAAATGTAAGTTAAGAAAATTTATTCACACACCACAAATGAACACAAAAGTTTTGTTATCCAAGTTTGGGAAATTCCAATAGTTCAACCCAAATAGCTTGGTATTTTATAAGAAAGAGATTTTTCTACACATGTTTTAAAAAATGGATATGCATGCTTGAAACATGTTAAAGATGCAAATGACCTATGGATCCAAACCTTTTAATGACAATACATTAAATTATAAAGTGAACGTTCGGTGGGATATTTACACAAGTCAAACAACCATTATTTTGCCCATTTACAAAAAGCTGACCTAACGATCATAGATGATTGTAAAGTGATTTATCATGCGTAATGGGCTATATTTTTTAAAGGAATGACTTATGGATTCGGAGTTAACACTCAGTTAAAAATCCCCCGCCTCCCCCATTTTCCCGACGATTGCAAAACCTGATTAATAAAAACTAAAAAAAGTTTACAATCCCTAAAAAATACAGACACTTTTAGAAATTATCTCTCTCTACATTTGTGCATTTTGCATTTCCTTTTTAGATGTATACTTTTTTCTTAAATCAAAACTTGAGTTTTCTCTTTCCCTTCATCTCGTAAACCAAAAAAAACAAAAAAAAAAAGCCAAATTGATCACAACAAAATAAAAATTTCAGAGTTTATGAAGGGAAAGAATTTAAAGCAATAAACAAATGTAAGTAAAGATAATTTATTCACACACAACATATCAACACAAAAGTTTTGTTATCCAAGTTTGGGAAATTCCACTAGTACAACCCTAATAGCTCGGAATTTTATAAGAAAGAGATTTTTCTACACATGTTTTAAAAATGGAAATGCATGCTTGAAACATGTTAAAGATGCAAATGACCTATGGATCCAAACCTTTTATAGAGAATAACATCAAATTCTCAAGTGAACGAGTGGTGGGATATTTACCCGAGTCAAACAAGCCATTATTTTGCCCATTTACAAAAAGCTGAACTAACGATCATGGATGATTGTAAAATGATTTATCATGCATTACGGGCTATATTTTTGTAGGGAATGACTTACGCATTGCGATTCAACACTAAATTAAAAATTTCCTAGCGTCCACCTTTTCTCGAGGATTACAGAACTTGATATATAAAAACTAAACAGAGTTTGCAGACACTTTTGGAATTATCTCTCTCTAAATTTGTGCGTTGTGCAATTCCATTTTAGATGTATACTTTTTTATTAAATCAAAACTTGAGTTTTCACTTTCCCTTCATATTGTAAACAAAACAAGAGATAAAAAGCAAATAGATCACAACAAAACGAAAATTTTAGAGTTTATGTATGCAAATAATTTAAAGCAATAAAAAAATGTTAGTAATGAAAATTTATTCACACACCACAAATGAACACAATAGTTTTGTTATCCAAGTTTGGGAATTTCCACTTGTTCAATCCTAATAGCTTGGAATTTTATAAGAAAGAGATTTTTCAACACATGTTTTCAAAAATGGATATCCATGCTTGAAACATATTAAAGATGCAAATCACCATGGATCCAAACCTTTTAAAGAGAATAACATTAAATTCTCTAGTGAAAGTGTGGCGGGAAATTTACCTGAGATAAACAAGCCATTATTTTTCTGATTTAAAAAAAGCTGACCTAACGATCATAGATGATAGTAAATTGATTTATCATGCGTAACGGGCTTTATTTTTTTTAAGGATTGATTTATGGATTGTGAGTCAACACTAAGTTAAAAATCCCCTGCCTCCCCCTTTTCCCGACGATTGGAGAACCTGATATATAATAACTAAAAATATTTTACAATCCCTAAAAATTACAAACAATTTTTGTAATTATCTCTCTCTACAATTTTGCATTGTGCATTTCAATTTTAGATGTATACTTTTTTCTTAAATCAAAGCTTGAGTTATCACTTTCCCATTATCTCGTAAAGAAAAAAAGAGATAAAAGGAAAATAGATCACAACAAAATGAAAAATTTAGAGTTTATCCATGGTAAAAATTTACGGCAATAAACAAATGTAAGTAACGAACATTTATTCACACACCACAAATGAACCCAAAATTTTTGTTATTCAAGTTTGGGAGATTCCACTAGTTCAACCCTAATAGCTCTGAATTTTATAAGAAAGAGATTTTTCTACACATGTTTTAAAAAATGGATATGCATGCTTGAAACATGTTCAAGATTCAAATGACCTATGGATCCAAACCTTTTAAAGAGAATAACATTAAATTCTCAAGTGAACATCAGGTGGAATATTTACCCGAGTCAAACAAGCCATTATTTTGCCTATTTACTAGAAGTTGACGTAACGATCATAGATGATTGTAAAGTGATTTATCATTTGTAACCGGCTATATTTTTTTAAGGAACGACTTATGGATATGGAGTCAACACTCAAATAAAAATCCCCCGCCTCCCGCTTTTCCCGACGATTGCAAAACCTGATATATAAAAACTAAAAAGAGTTTTCAATCCCTAAAAATTATAGATACTTTTGGAATTATCTCTCTCAACATTTATGCATTATGCATTTCCATTTTAGATGTATACTTTTTTCTTAAATCAAAGCTTGAGTTTTCACTTTCCCTTGATCTCGTAAACAAAAAAAGAGATCAAAGGCAAATAGATCACAACAAAATGAAAAGTCTAGAGTTTATGTATGGAAATAATTTAAAGAAATAAACAAAATTAATAAAATAAATTTTCAAACTTCACAAATGAACACAAAAGTTTTGTTATCCAAGTTTCGAAAATTCCACTAGTTCAACCCTAATAACTCGAAATTTTATAAGTAAGAGATTTTTCTTCACATGTTTTAAAAAATGGATATGCATGTTTGAAACTTGTTAAAGATTCAAATGACCTCTGGATCCAAACCTTTTAAAGAGAATAACATTAAATTCGCATGTGAACGTGTAGTGGGATATTTACTTGAGTCAAACAAGCCATTATTTTGCCCATTTACGAAAAGTTGACATATAGATCATAGATGATTGTTAAGTGATTTATCATGCGTAATGGGTTATATTTTTGTGACAAATGAATTATGGATTGGGAGTCAACATTCAATTAAAAATCCCCCGCCTCCCTCTTTTCCGGACGATTGCTGAATCTCGTATATAAAAACTATAAAGAGTTTACAATACCTAAAAATTACAGACACTTTTTGGACTTATCTCTCTCTACATTTGTGCACTACACATTTCCATTTTAGATGTATACTTTTTTCTTAAATCAAAACTTGAGTTTTCACTTTCCCTTCTTCTCGTAAACAAAAAAAAAGAGATAAAAGGCAAATAGATCACAACAAAATCAAAATTTTAGAGTTTATGTATGCAAAGAATTTAAAGCAATAAAAAAATATAAGTAAATAAAATTTATTCTCACACCACAACTGAACAAAAAAGTTTCGTTATCCAAGTTTAGGTAATTCCACTAGTTCAACCCTAATAGCTCGGCATTTTATAAGAATGAGATTTTTCTACTAATGTTTTAAAAAATGGATATGCAGGCATGAAACATGTTAAAGATTCAAATGACCCATGGATCCAAAAATTTTAATGAGAATAACGTTAAATTTTCAAGTGAATGTGCAGTGGGATATTTACCCGTGTCAAACAAGCCATTATTTTGCCCAATTACAAAAAGCTGACCTAACGATCATAGATGATTTTAAAATGATTTATCATACGTAACGGGCTATATTTTTGTAAGTAATAACTTATGGATATGGAATCAACAGTTAGTTAAAAAACCCCTGCCTCCCTTTTCCCAACGATTGCAAAACCTGATACATAAAAACTAAAAATAGTTTCCAATCCATAAAAATTACAGACACTTTTTGGAATTATCTCTCTCTACATTTGTGCATTTTGCATTTCCATTTAAGATCTATACTTTTTTATTAAATCAAAACTTGAGTTTTCAATTTCCTTTCATCTCGTAAACAAAAATAGAGACAAAGGCAAATATATCACAACAAAATGAAAACTTTAGAGTATATGTATGGAAATAATTTAAAGCAAAAACAAATGTAAGTAAAGAAAATTTATTCACACACCACAAATGAACACAAAATTTTTGTTTTCCAAGTTTGGGAAATTCCACTAGTTCAACTATAATAGCTCGGAATTTTAAAGAAAGAGATTTTTCTGCACAATTTTTAAAAAATGTATATGCATGCTTCAAACATGTTAAAGAAGCAAATGACCTATGCATCCAAACCTTATAAAGAGAATAACATTAAATTCTCAAATGAACGTGCAGAGGGATATTTACCAAACTCAAACAAGCCATTATTTTGCCCATTTACAAAAAGCTGACCTAACGACCATATACAATTGTAAAGTGATTTATTATGCGTAACGGGCTATATTTGTATAAGGAATGACTTATGAATTGGGAGTCAACACTCAATTAAAAATGCCACGCCTCCACCTTTTCCTAACGATTGTGGAACCTGACATAGAAAAACTAAAAAGAGTTTACAATCCCTAAATATTATAGAACCTTTTTGGAATTATCTCTCTCTACATTTTTGCATTGTGGATTTCAATTTTAGATGTACACTTTTTTCTTAAATCAAAACATGAGTTTTCACTTGACCTTCATCTCATAAAAAAAAAAAAAAAGATAAAAGGCAAATAGATCACAAAAAAAAGAAAATTTTAAAGTTTATGTATGGAAAGAATTTAAAGCAATAAACAAAGGTAAATAAACTAAATTTATTCACACACCACAAATGAACAAAAAAGTTTTGTTATCCAAGTTTAGGAAATTCCACAATTTCAACCCTAATCGCTTGGAATTTTATAAGAAAGCCATTTTTCTAAAAATATTTTAAAAAATTGATATGCATAATTGAAACATGTTGAAGAAGAAAATGACCTATGGATCCAAAAATTTTAAGAGAATAATTTTAAATTGTCAAGTGAATGTGCGGTGGGATATTTACCCGAGTAAAAAAAGCCATTATTTTGCCCTCTTACAAAAATCTGACCTAATGATCATAGATGATTGTAAAGTGAATTATTATGCGTAACGGGCTATATTTTTGCATGGAAATGGAATGGGAGTCAACACTCAGTTAAAAATCCCCTGCCTCCCCTTTTTCCCGATGATTGAACAACTAGATATAGAGAAATTAAAAAGAGTTTAAATCCATAAAAATTATAGACACATTTTGGAATTATCTCTTTTTAAATTTGTGCATTGTGCATTTCCATTTTAGATGTATAATTTTTTCTTAAATCAAAACATGAGTTTTAACTTGCCCTTCATCTTGTAAAAAAACAAAAAAGAGATAAAAGGCAAATAGAACACAACAAAATGAAAATTTTTGAGTTTATATATGGAAAGAATTTAAAGCAATAAAGAAATGTAGGTAAAGAAAATTTATTCACATACCACAAATGAACACAAAAGTTTTGTTATCCAAGTTTGGGAAATTCCATTAGTTCAACCCTAATAGCTCAGAATTCTTTAAGAAAGAAATTTTTCAACACATGTTTAAAAAAATGGATACGCATACTTGAAAATTTTAAAGATGCAAATGACCAATGGATCCAAACCTTTTAAAGAGTAAAACATTAAATTCTGAAGTGAACGTACGGTAAGATATTTACCTGAGTCAAACAATCCATTATTTTGCCCATTTACAAAAAGCTGACCTAACAATCATAGATGATTGTAAAGTGATTTATCATGCATAAAGGGCTTTGTTTTTTTAAGGAATGACTTATGGATTGGGATTCAACACAGTTAAAAATCCCTCGCCTCCCCCTTTTCCCGACAATTGCAGAACCTGATATATAAAATCTAAAAAAAGTTTACAATCTCTAAAAATTACAGACACTTTTTGGAATTATCTCTCTCTACATTTGTGCATTGTGCATTTCTATTTTAGATGTACACTTTTTTCTTAAATCAAAGCTTGAGTTTTCACTTTCCCTTCATCTCGTAAACAAAAAAAGAGATAAAAAGCAAATAGATCACAAAAAAATGAAAATTTTAGATTTTATGCATGGAAAAAATTTAAACCATTAAAAAAATTTTAATAAAAGAAAATTTATTCACAGACCACAAATGAACACAAAATTTTTATTATCAGAGTTTGGGAAATTCGACAAGTTCATCCCTAATAGCTAAGAATTTTATAAGAATGAGATTTTTCTACACATGTTTTAAAAAATGGATATGCATTCTTGGAACATGTTCAAGATACAAACTATAAAAAGATAAAAACTATGCATAAAAACTAAAAAGATATTACTATGCATAAAAATTATAAACACATTTATGAATTATTTCTCTCTAAATTTGTGCATTGTGCATGTCATTTTTAGATATATACTTTTTTCTTAAATCAAAGCTTGAGTTTCCACTTTCACTTCGTCTCGTAAAAAAAAAAGAGATAAAAGGCAAATAGATCACAACAAAATGAAATTTTAGAGTTTATGATGGCAAGAATTTAAAGGAATAAATAAATGTAAGTAAATAAAATTTATTCACACACCACAAATGAACACAAAAGTTTTGTTATCCAAGTTTGGGAAATTCTACTTGTTCAACCCAAATAGCTCGGAATTTTATAAGAAAGAGATTTTTCTACACATGTTTTAAAAATTGGATATGCATGCTTGAAACATGTTAAAGATGCAAATGACCAATGGATCCAAACCTTTTAAAGAGAATAACATTAAATTCTTAAGTGAACGTGTGGTGGGATATTTACCCAAAACAAACAACCCATTATTTTTCCCATTTACAAAAAGTTGACCTATCGATCATAGATGATTGTAAAGTGATTTATTATATGTAACGGGCTATATTTTGTAAAGAATGGCTTATGGATTGGGAGTCAACACTCAAATAAAAATCCCCCGCCTTCCCCTTTATTCGACGAATGTACAACCTAATATATAAAAATTAAAAAGAGTTTACAATCTGTAAAAATTCCAAACACTTTTAGGAATTATCTCTCTCTACATTTGTGCATTGTACATTTCTATACTTTTTTCTTAAATAAACGTTTGTGTTTTAACTTTCCCTTCATCTTGTAAACAAAAAAAGAGATAAAAGTCCAATAGAACACAACAAAATGAAACTTTTTGAGTTTATGTAAGAAAAGAATTTAAAGCAATAAACAAGTGTAAGTAAATAAAATTTATTCACACACCACAAATGAACACAAAAGTATTGTTATCCAAGCTTGAGAAATTCCATTAGTTCAACCCTAATAGCTCGGAATTTTATAAGAAAGAGATTTTTCTACACATGTTTTAAAAAATGGATGTGCATGCTTGAAACTTATTAAAGATGCAAATGACCTATGGATCCAAACCTTTTAAAGAGAATAACATTAAATTCTCAAGTGAACGTGCGGTGGGATATTTACCCGAGTCAAAAGAGCTACTATTTTGCTCATTTATAAAAAGTAGACCTAACGATCATAGATTATTGTAAAGTGATTTATCATGTGTAATAGGCTATATTTTTTAAGGAAAGACTTATGGATTGAGAGTCAACACTAAGTTAAAAATCCCAGCCTCCCCCTTTTCTTGACGATTGCAGAACCTAATATATAAAAACTAAAAAGAGTTTACAATCCCTAAAAATTACAAACACATTTTGGAATTATCTCTCTTTAAATTTGAGCATTGTGCATTTCCGTTTTAGATGTATTCTTTTTTCTTAAATCAAAACTTGAGTTTTCACTTTCCCTTCATCTCGTAAAAAAAAAGAGATAAAAGGCAAATAGATCACATCAAAATGAAAATTTTAGAGTTTATGTATGGAAAGAATTTAAAGCAATCAACCAATGTAAATAAAGAAAATTTATTCACACAACACAAATCAACACAGTAGTTTTGTTATCCAAGTTTGGGAAATTCCACTAGTTCAACTGTAATAGCTCGGAATTTTATAAGAAAAAGATTTTTCAACACATGTATTAAAAAATGGATACGCATGCTTGAAACGTGTTAAATATGAAAACAACCTATGGATCAAAACCTTTGAAAGAGAAAAACATTAAATTCTCAAGTGAACGTGCGGTGGGATATTTACCCGAGTTAAACAAGCCATTATTTTGCCCATTTACAAATAGCTGACCTATCGATCATTTATGATTGTAAAGTGATTAATCATGTGTAATGGGCTATATTTTTATTAGGAATGACTTATTTATTTGGAGTCAACACTCAGTTAAAAATCCCCCGCATCCCCTTTTTCCCGACATTTGCAGAACCTGATATATAAAAACTAAAAAGAGTTTACAAGCCATAAAAACTACAAAAAAAATTTTGAATTATCTCTCTCTACATTTGTGCATTGTGAATTTCAATTTTAGATGAATTCTTTTTTCTTAAATCAAAAATTGAGTTTTCACTTTCACTTCATCTCGTAGACAAAAAGAGAGATAAAAGGCAAATAAATCACAAAAAAATGAAAATTTTAGAGTTTTTGTATGGAAATAATTTAAAGTAATAAACAAATGTAAATAAAGAAAATTTATTCACACACCACAAATGAACACAAAAGTTTTTGTTATTCCAGTTTCGGAAATTCCACTAGTTTAACCTTAATAAATCGGAATTTTATAAGAAAGAAATTTTTCTAAAATTTTTTTTCAAAAATGGATATGCATGCTTGAAACATGTTAAAGATTCAAATGACCTATGGAACAAATTTTTTTAAAGATAATAACATTAAATTATCATGTAAACGTGCGGTGGAATATTTTCCTAAGTCAAACAAGCAATTATTTTCCTTATTTACAAAAAGCTGACCTAAGGATCATAGATGATTGTAAAGTGATTTATCATGTGTAAGAGGCTATATTTTTGTAAGGAATGACTTATGGATTGGATGTCAACACTCAGTTAAAAATTCGCTGCCTCCCCCTTTTCTTGATGATTGTCGAACCTGATATATAAAAACAAGAAAGAGTTTACAATCCCAAAAAATTACAAAGAGTTTTTTGAATTATTTCTCTCTACATTTTTTCATTGTGCATTTCCACTTTAGATGAATACTTTCTTCTCAAATAAAAACTTTTGTTTTCACTTTCCCTTCATCTCGTAGACAACAAATGAGTTAAAATGCAAATAGATCACAACAAAATGAAAATTTAAGAGTTTATGTATGGAAATAATTTAAAGCAATAAAAAAATGTAAGTAAAGAAAATTTATTCACACACCACAAATGAACACAAAAGTTTTGTTATCCAAGTTTGGGAAATTCCACTAGTATAACCCTTTTAGCTCGAAATTTTACAAGAAAGAGATTTTTCTACAATTTTTTTAAAAAATGGTTATGCATTCTTAAAACATGTTAAAGATGCCAACGGCCAATGGATCCAACATTTTTAAAGAGAATAACATTAAATTCTCAAGTCAACGTGCGGTGGGATATTTACCTGAGTAAAACAAACCATTATTTTGCCCTTTTACAAAAAGTTGACCTAATGATCATAGATGATTGTGAAGTAATTTATCATGCATAATGGGCTATATTTTTGGAAGGAATGACTTATGGATTGGGAATCAGCACTCAGTTAAAAATCCCCCGCCTCCCCCTTTTCCCGACGATTGCGGAACCTACTATATAAAAACTAAAAAGAATTTACAATCCATAAAAATTACAGACACATTTTGGAATTATGTCTCTCTACATTTGTGCACTGTGTATTTCTATTTTAGACGTATACTTTTTTATTAAATCAAAACTTGATTTTACACTTTCCCTTCCTCTCGTAAACAAAAAAAGAGATAAAAGGCAAATAGATCACAACAAAATGAAAGTTTCAGAGTTTATGAATGGAAATAATTTAAAGAAATAAAGAAATGTAAGTAAAGAAAATTTATTCAAACATCACAAACGAACACAAAAGTTTTGTTATCCAAGTTTGGGAAATTCCACTAGTTCATCCCTAATAGCTCGGAATTTTATAAGAAAGAGATTTTTCCAGACAAGTTTTAAAAAATGGATATGCATGCTTTGAAACATGTTAAAGATGCAAATTAGCTATGGATCCAAACCTTTTACCGAGAATAACATTAAATTCTCTAGTGAACGTGAGGTGGGATATTTACGCGAGTCAAACCAACCATTATTTTACCCATTTAAAAAAGCTGACCTAACGATCGTAGGTGCTTGTAAAGTGATTTATCATGCCTGACGGGCTATATTTTTATATGTAATGACTTATGAATTGGAAGTCAACACTCAGTTAAAAATCCCCCGCTTCCCCCTTTTCCTGAAGATTACAGAACCTGATATATAAAAACTAAATAGAATTTATATTCCCTAAAAATCACATACACTTTTTGGAATTATCTCCTCTACATTTCTGCATTGTGTATTTCCATTTTGGATGTATACTTTTTTATTAAATCAAAACTAGAGTTTTCACTTTCCCTTCATCTCGTAAAAAAAAAAAGAGATAAAAGGCAAATAGATCACAACAAAATGAAAATTTTAGAGTTTAAGTTTAGAAAGAATTTAAAGCAATCAACAAATGTAAGTAAATAAAATTTTTTCACACACCACAAATGAACACAAAGTTTTTGTTATCCAAGTTTTGGAAATTCCATTAGCTCAATCCTAATAGCTTGGAAATTTATAAGAAAGAGATTTTTATTCACATGTTTTAAAAAATGGATATGCATGCTTGAAACATATTAAAGATGCAAATTACCAATGGATCCAAACCTATTAAAGAGATTAACATTAAATTCTCAAGTGAATGTGCGGTGGGATATTTACCCAAGTCAAACTAGCCATTATTTTGCCAATTTACAAAAAGCTGACCTAATGGTCATAGATGATTGTTTAGTATTTTTGATGCGTAACAGACTATATTTTTGTAAGGAATGACTTATGGATAGGGAGTCAACACTCAATTTAAAATACCCCGCCTCCCTATTTTTCATACGATTGCAGAGCCAGATATATAAAAACTAAAAAGAGTATAATTTTTTTAAAAAAATACAGATACTTTTGGAAATTATCTCTCTCTACATTTGTGCAATATTCATTTCCATTTTAGATGTATACTTTTTTCTTAAATCAAAACTTGAGTTTTCACTTTCCCTTCATCTCGTAGACAAAAAAAAGAGATAAAAGGCAAATAGATCACAACATAAAGAAAATTTTAGAGTTTATTTATGGAAACAATTTAAAGAAATAAACAAATTTAATTAAAGAAAATTTATTCACACAAGAGAAAAGAACAAGTAAGTATTGTTATCCAAGTTTTGGAAATTCCACTAGCTCAACCCTAATAGCTTGGAATTTTATAAGAAAAAGATTTTTCTACCATGTTTTAATAAATAGATATGCATGCTTGAAACTTGTTAAAGATGAAAATGACTTATGGAACCAAAAATTTTAAAGAGAATAACTTTAAATTCTCAAGTGAACATGTGGTGGGATATTTACCCGAGTCAAACATACATTATTTTGCCCATTTACAAAAAGCTAACCTAATGATCATAGATGATTGTAAAGTGATTTATCATGTGTAACGGGCAATATTTTTTGTAAGGAATGACTGATGGATTGGGAGTCAACACTCAGTTAAAAATCCCCCACCTCCCTCTTTTCCCGACGATTGCAGAACTTGATATATAAAGACTAAAAAGAGTTTACAATCCCTAAAAATTAAAGAAACTTTTTGGAATTATCTCTCTCTCTATATTTGTGCATTGTGCATATCCATTTTTTATGGATATTTTTTTCTTAAATCAAAACTTGAGTTTTTAGTTTCCCTTCTTCTCCTAAACCAAAAATAGAGATAAAACGAAAACATATAACAAAAAAAAAATAGAGTTTATGAATGGAAAGAATTTAAAAAAAATTTAAGTAATGAAAATTTATTCACACACCACAACTGAACACAAAGTTTTTGTTTTCCAAGTTTTGGAAATTCCATTAGTTACCCCCTAATAGCTTAGAATTTTATCAGAAAGAGATTTCTCTACACATGTTTTAAAAAATGGATATGCATGGATATGCATGCTTAAAACATGTTAAAGATGCAAATTACCAATGGATCCAAACCTTTTAAAGAGAATAACATTAAATTCTCATGTGAACGTGCAGTGGGATATTTATCGAAGTCAAACAAGCCATTATTTTGACCAACTACAAAAAGCTGACCTAACGAAATCTCCCACCTCCCCCTTTTCCCGATGTAAGCAGAAACTGATATAAAAAAACTAAGAAGAGTTTACAATCCCTTAAAATTACAGACCTTTTTTGGAATTATCTCTCTCTACATTTGTCCATTGTGCATTTCCATTTTATATTTATACTTTTTTCTTAAATCAAAACTTGAGTTTTCACTTTCCCTTCATCTCGTAAACAAAAAAAAGAGATAAAAGGCATATAGATCACAACAAAATGAAAATTTTAGAGTTAATGTATGGAAAGAATTTAAAGCAATAGACAAATGTAAGTATAGAAAAAATTTTAACACGCCACAAATGAACAAAAAAGTTTTGTTATCCAAGTTTTGGAAAATCCACTAGTTCAACCCTAATAGTTCAGAATTTTATAAGAAAGAGATTTTCCTACAAATTTTTTAAAAAATGGATATGCATGCTTGAAACATGTTAAAGATGCAAATGGCCTATGGATCAAATTTTTTTAAAGAGAATCAATTTAAATTCCCAAGTGATCATGTTGTGGGATATTTACCCAAGTCAAAACATGCCATTATTTTGCCAATTAAGAAAAAGCTTATCTAACGATCATTGAGGATTGTAAAGTGATTTATCATGCGTAACGGGCTATATTTTTGTAAGGAATGGGAGTCAACACTCAGTTAAAAATCCCACACCTCCCCCTTTTCCCGACGATTGCAGAACCTGATATATAAAAACTAAAGAGAGTTCACAATCCATAAAATTATAGACACTTTAGGAATTATCTCTCTCTAAATTTGTGCATTGAACATTTCCATTTTACATGTATGCTTTTATCGTAAATCAAAACTTGAGTTTTCACTTTCCCTTCATCACATAAACAAAAAAAGAGATAAAAGGCAAAAAGATCACAACAAAATGAAAATTTTAGATTTTATGTATGGTCAGAATTTACAGCAATAAAAAAATATAAGTGAAGAAAATTTATTCACACACCAAAAATGAACACAATTTTTCTTTTCCAAGTTTGGGAAATTCCACTAGTTCAACCCTAATTGCTCAGAATTTTATAAGAAAGAGATTTTTCTACACATGTTTAAAAAAATGGATATGCATGCTTGAAACACGTTAAAGATTCAAATGACCTACGGATCCAAACCGTTTAAAGCGAATAACATTAAATTCTCAAGTGAACGTGCGGTGGGATATTTACCAGAGTCAAACAAGCCATTATTTTGACCTTTTGCAAAACACTGACTTAACGATTGTAGATGATTGTAATGTGATTTATCATGCGTAACGGGCTATAATTTTTGAAGGAATGACTTATGGATTGGTAGTCAACACTTAGTTAAAAATCCCCTGCCTCCACCTTTTCTCGACGATTGCAAAACCGGATATATAAAAAACTAAAAAGTGTTTAAAATCCCTAAAAATTTTAGAGAAATTTTGAAATTATCTCTCTCCAAATTTGTGCATTGTGCTTTTCCAATTTAGATGTACACTTTTTCTTAAATAAAAGCTTGAGTTTTCGCTTTTCCTTCATTTGGTGGACAAAAAAAGAGATAAAAGGCAAATAGATCACAACAAAATGAAAATTTTAGAGTTTATGTATGGTAAGAATTTAAAGCAGTAAACAAATGCTAGTAACGAAAACTTATTCACACACCACAAATGAACACAAAAGTTTTGTTATTCAAGTTTGGGAAATTCCACTAGTTTAACCCTCATTCCGGAATTTTATAAGAAAGAGATTTTTCTACACATGTTTTAAAAAATTGATATGCATGCTTGAAACATGTTAAAGATGGAAATGACCTATGGATCCGAACCTTTTAAAGAGAATAACATTAAATTCTCAAGTGAATGTGCAATGGAATATTTACACGTGTCCAACAAATTATTTTGCCTATTTAAAAAAAGCTGACCGAACGATCATAGATGATTGTAAAGTGATTTATCATGCATAACGTGGTATATTTTTTTAAGGAATGACTTATGGATTGGGAGTCAACACTCAAATAAAAATCATCCGTCTCCCCCTTTTCTCGACGATTGCTGAACTTGATATATAAAAAACTAAATAGAGTTTACAATCCCTAAAAATTACAGAGATTTTTTGAAATTATCTCTCTTCATTTGTGCATTGTGCTTTTCCATTTTAGATGTATACTTTTCTCTTAAATAAAAACTCTAGTTTTCACTTTCCCTTCATCTCGTAGACAAAAAAAGAGATAAAAGGCAAATAGATCACAACAAAATGAAAATTTTAGAGTTTATATATGGAAATAATTTAAAGCAATAAACAAATGTAAGTGAAGAAAATTTATACACACACCACAAATGAACACAAAAGTTCTATTATTGAAGTTTGGGAAATTCCACAAGTTCAACCCTAATAGCTCGAAATTTTATAAGAAAGAGATTTTTCTACATACGTTTTAAAAAATGGATATGCATGCTTGAAACATGTTAAACATGCAAATGAGCTTTGGATCAAAAAATTTTAAAGCGAATAACTTCAAATTCTCAAGTGAATGTGTGATGGGATATTTGCTCGAGTCAAACAAGCCATTATTTTGCCCATTTACAAAAAGCTCAGCTAACGATCATAGATGATTGTAAACTGATTTATCATGCGTAATGGGTTATATTGTTGTAAGGAATGACTTATGGATTGGGAGTAGACACTCAGTTAAAATTACAGACACTTTTTGGAATTATCTCTCTCTACAATTTTGCATTGTGTATTTCCATTTTAGATGTATTTTTCTTAAATCAAAGCTTGAGTTATCACTTTCCCTTCGTCTCATAAACAAAAAAAGAGATAAAAAGCGAAAAGATCACAATAAAATGAAAATTTTAGAGTTCAGATATGGAAATAATTTAAAGCAATAAACAAATGTAAGTAAAGAAAATTTATTCACATACCACAAATAAACACAAAAGTTTTGTTATCCAAGTTTGGGAAATTCCACTTGTTCAACCCTAATAGCACGGAATTTTATAAGAAAGATATTTTTCTACACTTGTTTTAAAAAATGGATATGCATGCTTGAAACATGTTAAAAATGCAAATGACCTATGGATCCAAACAATTTATAGAGAATAACATTTATTTTTCTACACTCACCTCAAATGGACACTAAAGTTTTGTTATCTAAGTTTGGGAAATTCCACTAGTTCAACCCAAATTGCTCAGAATTTTATAACAAAGAGATTTTTCTACACATGTTTTAAAAAGGGGATATGCATGCTTGAAACATGTTAAATATGCGAATGACCTATGGATCCAAAAACTATAATGAGAATAACATTAAATTCTCAAGTGAATGTGTGCTGGGATATTTACCCGATTCAAACAATCCATTATTTTGCTCATTTAAAAAAAAGCAGACCTAACGATCATACATGATTGTAAAGTGATTTATCATGTGTAACAGGCTATTTTTTTTAAAGGAATGATTTATGGATTGGGAGTCAACACTCAGTTAAAATTCCCTCACGTCCCCCTTTTCTCGAAGATTGCAAAAATTGATATATAAAAACTAAAAAGAGTTTACAATATCTAAAAATTACAGATACTTTTTGGAATTATCTCTTTCTACATTTGTGCATTGTGCATTTCCATTTTAGAAGTATACTTTTTTCTTAAATCAAATTTTGAGTTTTAACTTTCCCTTTATGTCGTAAAAAAAAGAGATAAAAGGAAAATAGATCACAACAAAATGAAAATTTTTGAGTTTATGCATGGAAAGCATTTAAAGCAATAATCAAATGTAAATAAAGAAAATTTTTTTACACACCAAAGATGAACACAAGTTTTTTTGTCCAAGTTTGGTAAATTCCACAAGTTCAACCCTTATAGCTCGGAATTTTATAAGAAAGACATTTTTTTACACATGTTTTAAAAAATGGATATGCAGGCTTGAAACATGTTAAAGATGCAAATGATCTATGGATCCAAACCTTTTAAAGTGAATAACATTAAATCGCAAGTGAACGTGCGGTGGGATATTTACCGGAGCCACACAAGCCATTATTTTGCCCATTTACAAAAAGCTGACCTAACGATCATAGATGATTGTAAAACTATTTATCATTAGTAATGGGCTATATTTTTTTAAGGAATGACTTACGGAATCGGAGTCAACACTCAGTTAAAAGTCCCTCGCCTCCTCCTTTACCCGACGATGGCATAACCTGATATGTAAAAACTAAAAAGAGTTTACAATCCCTACAAATTACATACACTTTTTGGAATGATCTCTCTCTATATTTGTGCATCTTGCATTTTCATTTTAGATGTAGACTTTTTTTCTTATATCAAGACTTGAGTTTTCTCTTCCCCTTCATCTCGTAAACGAAAAAAGAGATAAAAGGCAAATAGATCACAACAAAATGAAAATGTTAGAGTTCTTGTATGGAAAGAATTTCAAGCAATAAACAAATGTGAGTAAAGAAAATTTATTCACACACCACAAATGAACACAAAAGTTTTGTTATCCAAGTACGGGAAATTCCACTAGTTCAACCCTAATAGCTCGGAATTTTATAAGAAAGATATTTTTCTACACATGTTTTAAAAACGGATATGCATGCTTGAAACTTGTTACATATGCAAATGACCTAGGGATCCAAACCTTTAAAAGATAATAACATTAAATTCTCAAGTGAACGTGTGGTGGGATATTTACCTGTGAGAAACAAGCCATTATTTTGCCCATTTACAAAAAGCTGACCAAATGATCATAGATGATTGTAAACTGATTTATCATGCATAACGGGCTATATTTTTGTAAGGAATGACTTATGGATTGGGAATCAAGACTCAGTTAAAAATCCCCCACCTCCCCCATTTCCCGATGATTGTAGAACCTGATATATAAAAACTTAAAAGAATTTACCATCCCTTAAAATCAAAGACACTTTTTGGAATTATCTCTCTCTTCATTTGTGCATTGAGCATTTCCATTTTAGATGTATACTATTTTCTTAAATCAAAACTTGAGTTTTCATTTTCCTTTCATCTCATAAATGAAAAAAGAGATAAAAGGCAAATAGTTCACAACAAAATGAAACTTTTAGAGTTTATGTATGGAAATAATTTAAAGAAATAAATAAATGTAAGTAAAGAAAATTTATTCAAACACCACAAATGAACACAAAATTTTTGTTATCCACGTTTGGGAAATTCCATTTGTTCAACCATAATAGCTCGGAATTTTATAAGAAAGAGATTTTTCTACACATGTTTTAAAAAATGGATATGCATGCTTGAAACATGTTAAAGATGCAAATCACCTATGGATCCAAACCATTTAAAGTGAATAACATTAAATTCTCAAGTGAACCTATGGTGGGATATTTACTCGAGTTGAAAAACCCATTATTTTGGCCATTTTCAAAAAAGTTGAGCTAACGATCATAGATGATTTAAAAGTGATTTATGATGCGTAACGGGCTATATTTGTGTAAGGAATGACTTTTGGAATGGGAGTCAACACTGAGTTAAAAATCCCCTACCTCCCCCTTTTCCCTACGATTGTACAACTTGATATATAAAAACTAAAAAGAGTATAAAATGCATAAAAAATACAGAAAATTTTTCGAATTATCTCTCTCTAAATTTTTACATTGCGCATTTCCATTTTAGATGTATACAATTTTCTTACTTCAAAACTTGAGTTTTCACTTTCCCTTCATCTCGTCAACAAAAAAAGAGATAAAAAGCAAATAGAACACAACAAAATGAAAATATTAGAGTTTATGTATGGAAAAAATTTAAAGAAATAAATAAATTTAAGAAAAGAAAATTTATTTACACACCACAAATGAACACAAAAGTTTTTTTTATCCAAGTTTAGGAAATTCCACTTGTTCAACCCTAATAGCTTAGAATTTTATAAGAAAGAGATTTTTCTACACAAGTTTTAAAAAATTTATATGCATGCTTGAAACATGTTAAAGAAGCAAATGACCTATGCATCCAAACCTTGTAAAGAGAATAACATTAAATTCTCAAGTGAACCTACGAGGGGATATTTACCCGAATTGAACAAGCCATTATTTTGCCCATTTACAAAAAGCTGACCTAACGATCATTGATGATTGTAAAGTGATTTATGATGCGTAACGGGCAAATTTGTGTAAGGAATGACTTTTGGATTGGGAGTCAACACTCAGTTAAAAATCCCCCGCCTCCCCCTTTTCCCAACGATTGCAAAACCTGATATGTAAAAACTAAAAAGACTTTACAATCCCTACAAATTACAGACACTTTTTGGAATTATCTCTCTCTACATTTGTGCATCGTGCATTTCCATTTTAGATGTATAGTTTTTTCTTAAATCAAAACTTGAGTTTTCACTTTTCCTTTATCTCTTAAATAAAAAAAGAGATAAAAGGCAAATAGATCACAACAAAATGAAAATTTTAGAGTTTCTGTATGGAAAGAATTTCAAGCAATAAACAAATGTAAGTAATGAAAATTTATTCACACACCACAAATGAACACAAAAGTTTTGTTATCCAAGTTTTGGAAATTCCACTTGTTCAACCCTAATAGCTCGGAATTTTAAAAGAAATAAATTTTTCTACACATATTTTAAAAAATGGATATGCATGTTTGAAACATGTTAATGATGCAATTGATCATTGGATCCAAACCTTTTAAAGAGAATAACATTAAATTCGCAAGTGAACCTGCGCTGGGATATTTACCCGAGCCAAACATGCCATTATTTTGCCCATTTACAAAAAGTTGACCTAAAAATCATAGATGATTGTAAAGTGATTTATCTTGCGTAACGAGCTATATTTTTGTAAGGAATAACTTATGGATTGGGAATCAACACTCAGTTAAAAAATCCCCGGCCTCCCCCTTTTCCCGACCATTGTAGAACATGATATATATAAACTAAAAAGAGGTTACAAACCAAAAAACTTACAGACACTTTTTGGAATTATCTCTCTCTACATTTGTGCATCGTGCATTTCCATTTTAGATGTATACTTTTTTCTTAAATCAAAACTTGAGTTTTCAGTTTTCCTTCATCTCTTAAAAAAAAAAAGAGATAAAAGGCAAATAGATCACAACAAAATGAAAATTTTAGAGTTTCTATATGGAAAGATTTTCAAGCACTAAACAAATGTAAGTAATAAAAATTTATTCACACGCCGCAAATGAACACAAAAGTTTTGTTATCCAAGTCTGGGAAATTCCACTTGTTCAACCCTAATAGCTCGGAATTTTATAAGCAAGATATTTTTTTACACATATTTTGAAAAATGGACATGCATGCTTGAAACATGTTAAAGATTCAAATGACCTATGGATCCAAACCTTTTAAAGAGAATAACATTAAATTCTCAAGTGACCGTGCAGGGGGGTATTTACCCGAGCCAAACAAGCCATTTCTTTGCATATTTACAAAATCCTGACCTAACGATCATAGATGACAGTAAAATGATTTATCATGCGTAACGGGCTATATTTTTTTAATGAATGACTTATGGATTGGGAGACAACACTCAGTTAAAAATCCCTGCCTTCCCTTTTTCTCGACAATTGCAAAACCTGATATATATAAACTAAAAAAAGTTTAAAATCCCAAAACATTACAGACATTTTTTGGAATTATCTCTCTCTACATTTGTGCATTTTGCATTTCCATTTTAGATATATACTTTTTCTTAAATCAAAACATGAGTTTTCACTTTCCCTTCATCTCATAAACAAAAAATGAGATAAAAGGCAAATTGTTCAGAACAAAATGAAAATTTTAGAGTTTATGTATGGAAAGAATGTAAAGCAATAAACAAATGTCAGTGAAGAAAATTTATTCACACACCACAAATGAACACAAAAGTTTTGTTATCCAAGTTTGGGAAATACCAATAGTCCAAACCTAATAGCTTGGAATTTTATAAGGAAGAAATTTTTCTACAAATGTTTTAAAAAATGGATATGCATGATTGAAAAATGTTAAAGATGAAAATAACCAATGGATCCAAACCTTTTAAAGAGAATAACATTAAATTCTCAAGTGAACGTGCAGTGGGATATTTACCCGACTCAAACAAGACGTTATTTTTCCCATTTACAAAGAGTTGACCTAACGATCAAAGATGATTGTAAAGTGATTTATCATGTGTAACAGGTTATATTATTGTAAGGAATGACTTATGGATTGCGAGTCAACACTCAGTTAAAAATCCTCTGCCTCCCCCTTTTCCCGACGATTACAGAACTTGATATATAAAAACTAAAAAGAGTTTACAATCCCTAAAAATTACAGAAGTTTTTGGAATTATCTCTCTCTACATTTGTGCATTGAGCATTTCCATTTTAGATGTATACTTTTTTCTTAAGTCAAAGTTTGAGTTTTCACTTTCCTTTCATCTCGTAAGCAAAAAAAGAGATAAAAGGCAAATAGATCACAACAAAATGAAAATTTTAGAGTTTATGTATGGAAAGAATTTAAATCAATAAACAAGTCTAAGCAAAGAAAATTTATTGACACACCACAAATGAACTCAAAAGTTTTGTTATCTAAGTTTCAGAAATTCCACTAGTTCAACCTTAATAGCTCGAAATTTAATAAGAAAGATTTTTTTTGACGCATGTTTAAAAAAAAAGATAAGAATGCTTGAAACTTGTTAAAGATGCAAATGACCTATGGATCCAAACCTTTAAAAGAGACTAACATAAAATTTTCAAGTAAACGTGCAGTTGGATATGTACACCAGTCAAACAAGCCATTATTGTTCCCAATTACAAAAAGCAGACCTAACCATCATAGATGATTGTAAAGTGATTTATCATGCGTAATGGGCTATATTTTTTGTTAGGAATGACTTATGGATTGGGAGTCAACATTGAGTTAAAAATCCCCCGCCTCCCCCTTTTCTCGACGATTGCAGAACCTGATATAATAAAACTATAACGAGTTTACAATCCCTAAAAATTACAGACACTTTCTAGATGTATACTTTTTTCTAAAATCTAAGCTTGAGTTTTCACTTTCCCTTCATCTCGTAAACAAAAAATAAGATAACAGGCAAATACATCACAACAAAAAGAATATTTTAGAGTTTATTTATGGAAAGAACTTATAGCAATAAACAAATGTAAGTAAAGAAAATTTATTCACACAGTACAAATGAACACAAAAGTTTTGTTATCCAAGTTTGGGAAACTCCACTAGTTCAACCCTTATAGCTCAGAATTTTATAAGAAAGAGAGTTTTCTATACATGTTTTAAAAAATGGATATACATGCTTGAAACATGTTAAAGTTGCAATTGACCTATGGATCCAAAATTTTTAAAGAGAATAACTTTAAATTCTCAACTGAACGTGCGGTGGATATTTACCCGTGTCAAACAAGCCATTATTTTGCCCATTTACAAAAATCTTACCTAACGATCATTGATGATTGTAAAGTGATTTATCATGCGTAATGGACTATATTTTTTGCAAGGATTGACTTATGGATTGGGAGCAACACTGAGTTAAAAATCCCCTGTCTCCCCCTTTTCCTGATGATTGCAGAACCTCATATATAAAAACTAAAAAGAGCTTACAATCCCTAAAAATTACAGACACTTTTAGGAATTATCTCTCTCTACATTTGTACATAGTGTTTTTCCAATTTATATGTATATCTTTTTCTTGAATCAAAGCTTGAGTTTTCACTTTCCCTTCATCTCGTAAACAAAAAAAGAGATAAAAGGCAAATAGAACACAACAAAAAGAAAATTTTAGTGTTTATGTATGGAAAGAATTTAAAGCAATAAACAAATGTAAGTAAATAAAATTTATTTACACACCAGAAATGAACACAAAAGCTTTGTTCTAGAAGTTAGGGAAAATCAACTTGTTCAACCCTTATAGCTCGGAATTTTAAAAGGAAGAGATTTTTCTACTCATGTTTTAAAAAATGGATATGGATGTTTGAAACATGTTAAACATGCAAATAACCTATGGCTCCAAACATTTTAAAGAGAATAACATTAAATTCTCTAGTGAACATGCGGTGGGATATTTACCCGAGTCAAACAAGCCATTATTTTGCCCATTTACCAAAAGTTGACCTAACGATCATAGATGATCGTAAAGTTATTTTTCATGCGTAATGGGCTATATTTTTTTAAGGAATTACTGTTGGATTGGGAGTCAACACTCAGTTAAAAATCCCCCACCTCCCCCTTTTCTTGACGATTGTTGAACCTAATATATAAAAATTAAAAAGTGTTTACAATCCGTAAAAAGTGCACAGAGTTTTTAGAATTATCTCTCTTTACATTTGTGCTTTATGCATTTCCCTTTTAGATGTATACTTTTTTCTTAAATTAAAACTAGAGTTTTCACTTTCCCTTCATCTCTTAAGCAAAAAAATACACAAAAGGCAAATAGATCACAACAAAATGAAAATTTTAAAGTTTATGAATGGAAGCAATTTAAAGCAATAAAAAAATGTAACTAAAGAAAATTTATTCACACACCACAAATGAACACAAAATTTTTGTTATCCAAGTTTGGGATATTCCACTTGCTCAACCCTAATAGCTCGGAATTTTTAAGAAGAGATTTTTCTACACATGTTTCCAAAAATGGATATGCATGCTTGAAACATGTTAAAGTTGCAAATGACCAATGGATCCAAACCTTTTAAAGAGAATAACATTAATTCTCAAGTGAACGTGTGGTAGGATATTTACCCAACTCAAACAAGCAAATATTTTGCCCATTTAAAAAAATTTGACCTTACAATCATAGATGATTGTAAAGTGATCAATCATGCGTAACGGGCTATGTTTTTGTAACGAATAAATTATGGATTGGGAGTCAACACTCAGTTAAAAATCCCTCGCCTCTCCCTTTTCCTGACGATTGCCAAACCTGATATATAAAAACTAAAAAGAGTTTACAATCCCTAAAAATTGCAGACACATTTTGGAATTATCTCTCTCTACATTTGTGCATTGTGCATTTAAATTTTAGTTTAATACTTTTTTCTTAAATAAAAACTAGAGTTTTCACTTTCTGTTCATCTCATAAACAAAAAAAAGATAAATGACAAATAGACCACTACAAAATGAAAATTTTAGAGTTTAGGTATGGAAAGAATTTAATGCAACAAACAACTGTAAGTAAAGAAAATATATTCACACACCACAAATGAACAATAAATTTTTGTTATCCAAGTTTGGTAAATTCCACAATTTCAACCCTAATAACTCAGAATTTTATAAGAAAGAGATTTTTCTACACATGTTTAAAAAATGGATATGCATGCTTGAAACATGTTAAAGATGAAAATGACCTATAGATCCAAAGGTTTTAAAGAGAATAACATAAAATTCTCAAGTGAATGTGTGGTGGGATATTTACCTGAGTCAAACAAGCCATTATTTTGCCCATTTACAAAAAGCTTGCCTAACGATCATAGATGATTGTAAAGTGATTTATCATGCGTAATGGGTTATATTTTTGTAAGGAATGTCTTATGGGTTGGGAGTCAACACTCAATTAAAAATCCCCCGCCTCCCCCTTTTCCCCACGATTGCAGAACCTGATATATAAAAACTAAAAAGAGTTTACAATCCCTAAAATTTACAAACACTTTTAGGAATTATCTCTCCCAACATTTGTGCATTGAGCAATTCCATTTTAAATGTATACTTTTTTCTTAAATCAAAGCTTGAGTTTTCACTTTCCCTTCATCTTGTAAATTAAAAAAGAGATAAAAGGCAAATAGATCACAACAAAATGAAAATTTTAGAGTTTATGTATGGAAATAATTTAAAGCAATAAACAAATGTAAGTAAATAAAATTTATTTACACACCACAAATGAACACAAAAGTTTTGCCATCCATGTTTGGGCAATTCCACTAGTTCAACCCTAATAGGTCAAAATTTTATAAGAAAGATATTTTTCTTCATATGTTTTAAAAAATAGATATACATGCTTGAAACATGTTAAAGATGCAAATAACCTATGGTTGCAAACCTTTTAGAGACAATAACTTCAAATTCTCATGTGAACGTGCGGTGGGATATTTACTCGAGTCAAACAAGCCATTATTTTGCCTATCTACAAAAATCTGACCTAACGATCATAGATGATTGTAAAGTGATTTATCATGTGTAACATGCTTCATTTTTGTAAGGAATGACTTATGGATTGGGAGTCAATACTCAGTTAAAAATCCTCCGCCTCCCCCTTTTCCCGACGATTGCAAAACATGATATATAAAAACTAAAATGAGTTTACTATACCTAAAAATTATAGATACCTTTTGGGATTATCTCTCTCTACATTTGAGAATAGTGCATTTCCATTTTAGATGTATAATTGTTTCTTAAATCAAAGCCAGAGTCTTCACTTTCCCTTCATCTCGTAAACAAAAAAAAGAGATAAAAGGCAAATAACTCACAACAAAATGAAAATTTTAGAGTTTATGTATTGGAAACAATTTAAAGCAATAAACAAATGTAAGTAAAGAAAATTTATTCACACACCAAAAATGAACACAAAAGTTTTGTTATCCGAATTTTGGAAATTCCACTAGTTCAACCATAATAGCTCGGAATTTTAATAAGAAAGAGATTTTTCTACACATGTTTTAGAAAATGGATATGCATGCTTGAAACATGTTAAAGATGCAAATGACCTATGGATCAAAACCTTTATAGAGAATAACATTAAATTCTCATGTGAATGTGCATTGGGATATTTACCCGAGTCTAACAAGCGATCATTTTGCTCATTTACAAAAAGCTGACCAAACGATCATAGATGATTGTAAAGTTATTATCATGCATAATGGGCTATATTTTTGTAAGGAATGACTTATGGATTGGGAGTCAATACTCAGTTAAAAATCCCGCCCCTCCCCCTTTTCCCGACGATTACAGAACCTGATATATAAAAAAGAAAAAGAGTTTAAAATCCCTAAAAAGTACAAACACTTTTTGGAATTATCTCTCTCTACATTTGTGCATTGTGCATTTCCATTTTAGTTGTAGACTTTTTTCTTATATCAGAACTTGAGTTTTCTCTTCCATTCATCTCGTAAACGAAAAAAGAGTTAAAAGGCAAATAGGTCACAGCAAAATGAAAATTTTATAGTTTATGTATGCAATGAATTTAAAGCAATAAATGAATGTAAGTAAAGAAAATTTATTCACACACCACTAATGAACACAAAAGTTTTGTTATCCAAGTTTTTCTACACTTGTTTTAAAAAATGGATATGCATGCTTGAAACATGTTAAAGAACCAATTGACCTATGGATCCAAAACTTTTAAAGTGAATAACATTAAATTCTCAAGTAAACGTTCGGTGGGATATTTACCCAAGTCAAACATGCCATTATTTTGCCCATTTACGAAACGTTGAACTAAAGATCATAGATGATTCTAAAGTGATTTATAATACGTAATGGGCTATATTTTTGTAAGTTATGACTTATGGATTTGGAGTCAACACTCAGCTAAAAATCATCTGCCTCCCCCTTTTCTCGATGATTGCAGAACCTGATATATAAAAATTAAAAAGAGTTTACAATCCCTACAAATTACATACACTTTTTGGAATTATCTCTCTATATTTGTGCATTGTGCCTTTCCATTTTAGATGTATACTTTTTTATTTAATAAAAACTTGAGTGTTCACTTTCCCTTCATCTTGTAAACAAAAAAAGGGATAAAAGGCAAATAGATCACAACAAAATAAAAATTTTAGACTTTATATTTGAAAAGAATTTAAAGCAATAAAAAAATGTAAGTAAATAAATTTTATTCACACACCACAAATGAATAATAAAGTTTTGCTATCATAGTTTGGGAAATTCCTGTAGTTCAACCGTAATAGCTCAAAATTTTATAAGAAAGAGATTATTCTACACATGTTTTAAAAAATGGATATGCAGGCTTGAAAAATGTTAAAGATGGAAATGACCTATGGATCCATATCTTTTAAAGAGAATAACATTAAATTCTCAGGTGAATGTGTGGTGGGATATTTACCCGAGTCAAACAAACCATTATTTTGCCAATGAAAAAAGAGTTGACCTAACGATCATTAATGATTGTAAAGTAATTTATCATGCGTAATGGGCTATATTTTTGTATGGAATAACTTATGAATTGGGAGTCAACACTCAGTTAAAAAGCCTCCGCTTCCCCCTTTTCCCGATGATTTTAGAACCTGATATACAAAAACTAAAAAGAGTTTACAATCCCTAAAAATTACAAACAGTTTTTGGAATTATCTCTCACTACATTTGTACGTTGAGCATTTCCATTTTAGATGTATAATTTTTTCTTTTTTTCTTATATCAAAGCTTGATTTTTCACTTTCCCTTCATCTTGTAAACAAAAAAAGAGATAAAAGGCAAATAGATAACAACAAAATAAAAATTTTAGAGTTTATGAATGGAAAGAATTTAAAATAAAGAAAATTTATTCACACACCACAAATGAACACAAAAGTTTTGTTATCCAAGTTTGGGAAACTCCACTAGTTCAATCCTAATAGCTCGGAATTTTATAAGACAGAGATTTTTCTACACATGTTTTAAAAAATGGATATGCATGCCTGAAACAGGATAAAGATGAATATGAGGTATGGATGCAAACCTTTTAAAGATAATAACATTAAATTCACAAGTGAACATGCGGTAGGATATTTACCTGAGTCAAACAAGCCATTATTTTGCCCATTTAAAAAAATACGACCTAACGATCTTAGATGATTGTAAAGTGATTGATCATGCGTAACGGGCTATATTTTTGTATGGAATGACTTATGGTTTGGGAGTCAATACCCAGTTAAAAATCCCCCACCTCCCCCATTTCCCAACAATTGCAGACTTAAAAGAGTTTACTATCCCTAAAAATTACAGACACTTTTTAAAATTATCTCTCTACAATTGTGCATTGTGTTTTCAATGTTATATGTATAATTTTTCCTTAAATCAAAGCTTCAGTCTTCACTATCCCTTGACCTTGTAAACAAAAAAAGAGATAATAGGCAAATAGATCACAACTAAATAAAAATTTTAGAGTTTATGTACGGAAAGAATTTAAAGCAATAAACAAATGTATGTAAAGAAAGTTTTTCACACACCACAAATGAACACAAAAGTTTTGTTATCCAAGTTTGGGAAATTCCACTAGTTCAACCCGAATAGCTCGGAATTTTATAAGAAAGAGATTTTTCTACACAAGTTTAAAAATATGGATATGCATGCTTGAAACATGTTAAAGATGCAAATGACCTATGGATCCAAACTTTTCAAAGAGAATAACATTAAATTCGCAAGTGAACGTGCGGTGGGATATTTACCTGAGTAAAACAAACCCTTATTTTGCCCATTTACAAAAATCTGACCTAACCACCATAGATGATTGTAAAGTGATTTATCATGCGTAACAGGCTATATTTTTGTAAGGAATGACCTATGGAATGGGAGTCAACACTCAGTTAAAAATTCCCTGCCTCCCCTTTTCTCGAAGATTGCAGAACCTGATATATAAAAACTAAAAAGAGTTTACATTCCCTAAAAATTATTGACACTTTTTGGAATTTTCTCTCTCTACATTTTTGCATTGTGTATTTCCATTTCAGATGTAGACTTTTTTATTATATCAAAACTTGAGTTTTCTCTTTCCCATCATCTCGTAAACAAAAAAAGAAGATAAAAAGCAAATAAATCACAACAAAATGAAAATTTTAGAGTTTATGTAAGGAACAAATTTATGGCAATAAACAAATGTATGTAAAGAAATTTTTTCACACACCACAAATGAACACAAAAGTTTTGTTATCTAAATTTTTGAAATTCCACTAGTTCAACCCTAATAGCTTGGAATTTTATAAGAAAGAGATTTTCATTCACATGTTTAAAAATATGAATATGCATGCTTCAAAAAATTTAAAGATGCAAATGAGCTTTGGATCCAAACCTTTTAAAGAGAATAACATTAAATTCTCAAGTTAATGTGCGGTGGGATATTTATTCGAGTCAAATAAGCAATTATTTTGCCATTTACAAAAAGCTGACTTAACGATCATAGATGATTGTAAAGTCATTTATTAGGCATAATGAGCTATATTTTTGTGAGGAATGACTTATGGATTGGAAGTCAATACTCAGTTAAAAATCCACCGCCTCCCCCTTTTCCCGACGATAGCAGAACCTGATATATAAAAACTAAAAAGAGTTTACTATCCCTAAAAATTAAAGACTCTCTTTGGAATTATCTCTCTCTTCATTTGTGAATTTTGCATTTTCATATTAGATGTATTATTTTTTCTTAAATTAAAGCTTGAGTTTTCACTTTGCCTTCATCTCGTAAACAAAAAAAGAGATAAAAGGCAAATAGATCACAACAAAATGACAATTTTAGAGTTTATGTATGGAAAGAATTTAAACCAATAAACAAATGTAAGTAAATAAAATTTATTCACATACCACAAATGTTCACAAAAGTTTTGTTATCCGATTGTGGGAAATTCCACTAGTTCAGCCCTAATAGCTCGAAATTTTATAAGAAAGAGATTTTTCTGCACATGTTTTAAATAATGGATATGCATTCTTGAAACATGTTAAAGATGCAAATGACCAAAGGATCCAAACCTTTTCAAGAGAATTAAATTAAATTCTCAAGTGAACGCACAGTGGGATATTTACCCGAGTCAAACAAGTCATTATTTTGCCCATTTACAAAAACCTGACTTAACGATCATAGATGATTGTAAAGTGATTTATCACGCGTAATGGGCTACATTTTTTTAAGGAATGACTTACGAATTATTACTCAACACTCAGTTAAAAATCCCTTGCCTCCCACTGTTCCCGATGATTGCAAAACCTGATAAAAAAATCTAAAAAGAGTTTACAATCCTTAAAAATTAAACACACTTTTTGGAATTATCTCTCTCTACATTTGTGCATTGTGGATTTCCATTTTATATGTATACTTTTTTCTTAAATTAAAGCTTGAGTTTTCACTTTCCCTACATCTCGTAAAAAAAAAAGGGAGAAAAGGCAAATCGATCAAAACAAAATGAAAATTTTAGAGTTTATGTATGGAAAGAATTTAAAGAAATAAACAAAAGTAAGAAAATAAATTTTAATCACGCACCACAAATGAATACAAAAGTTTTGTTTTCCAAGTTTGGGATATTCCACTAGTTCAACCCTAATAGCTCGGAATTTTATAAGAAAGAGATTTTTATACACATGTTTTAAAAAATAAATGTGCATGCTTGAATCATGTTAAAGATACAAATGAACAATGGATCCAAACCTTTTACATAGAATAACATTAAATTCTCATGTGAACGTGCGGTGGGATATTTACCTGACTCAAACTAGCCATTATTTTACCCATTTACTAAAAGTGGACATAAAGATCATAGATGATTGTAAAGTGATTTATCATGCGTAATGGGCTATATTTTTGTAAGGAATGACTGATGGATTTGGAGTCAACACTTAGTTAAAAATCCCTGCCTCCCCCTTTTCCTGACGATTGTAGAACCTGGTTTATAAAAACTAAAAAGAGTTTACAATCCCAAAAAATTAAAGACACTTTTTGGAATTATCTCTCTCTACATTTGTGCACTACTCATTTCCATTTTAGAAGTATACTTTTTTCTTAAATCTTTTCCTTCATCTCGTAGACAAAAAAAAAGAGAGAAAAGGCAAATAGATCACAACAAAATGAAAATTTTAGAGAATATGCATCCAAACATTTTAAAGAGAATAACATTAAATTCTCAAGTAAACGTGCGGTGGGATATTTACCCTAGTCAAACAAGCCATTATTTTTCCCATTTACAAAATGCTAACCTAACCATCATAGATGATTGTAACGTGATTTATCATGCGTAAGGGGTTATATTTTTTTGTAAGAAATGACTTATTGATTGGGAGTCAACACTTAGTTAAAAATCCCCCGCCTCCCCCTTTTCCCAACTATAGCAAAACTTGATATATAAAACCTAAAAAGAGTTTACAATCCCTAAAAATTATAGACACTTTTTGGAATTATCTCTCTCTACTTTTGTGCAGTGTGCATTTCCATTTTAGATGTATATTTTTTTCTTAAATCAAAGCTAGTGTTAAGACTTTCCCTTCGGGTTGTAAACAAAAAAAAGTGATAAAAGGCAAATAGATCACATCAAAATGAATATTTTAGAGTTTATGTATGGAAGGAATTTAAAGGAATAAATAAATGTAAGTAAAGAAAATTTATTCAAACACCACAAATGAACACAAAAGTTTTGTTATCCAAGTTTGGGAAATTACAATAGTTCAACCCAAATAGCTTGAAATTTTATAAGAAAGAGATTTTTCTACACATGTTTTTAAAAAAGGATATGCATGCTTGAAACATGTTAAAGATGCAAATGACCTATGGATCCAAAACTTTTAATGACAATACATTAAATTCTAAAGTGCACGTTCGGTGGGATATTTACACAAGTCAAACAACCATTATTTTGCCCATTTACAAAAAGCTGGCCTAACGATCATAGATGATTGTAAAGTGATTTATCATGCGTAATGGGCTATATTTTTTAAAGGAATGACTTATGGATTCGGAGTTAACACTCAGTTAAAAATCCCCCGCCTCCCCCTTTTTCCCGACGATTGCAAAACCTGATTTATAAAAACTAAAAAGAGTTTACAATCCCTAAAAAATACAGACACTTTTAGAAATTATCTCTCTCTACATTTGTGCATTGTGTATTTCCTTGTTAGATGTATACTTTTTTCTTAAATCAAAACTTGAGTTTTCTCTTTCCCTTCATCTCGTAAACCAAAAAAAAAAAAAAGCCAAATTGATCACAACAAAATGAAAATTTAAGAGTTTATGAAGGGAAAGAATTTAAAGCAATAAACAAATGTAAGTAAAGAAAATTTATTCACACACCACATATCAACACAAAAGTTTTGTTATCCAAGTTTGGGAAATTCCACTAGTACAACCCTAATAGCTCGGAATTTTATAAGAAAGAGATTTTTCTACACATGTTTTAAAAATGGACATGCATGCTTGAAACATGTTAAAGATGCAAATGACCTATGGATCCAAACCTTTTATAGAGAATAACATCAAATTCTCAAGTGAACGAGTGGTGGGATATTTACCCGAGTCAAACAAGCCATTATTTTGCCCATTTACAAAAAGCTGAACTAACGATCATGGATGATTGCAAAATGATTTATCATGCATTATGGGTTATATTTTTGTAGGGAATGACTTATGCATTGGGAGTCAGCACTCAATTCAAAATTTCCTAGCCTCCACCTTTTCCCGAGGATTACAGAACTTGATATATAAAAACTAAAAAGAGTTTGCAGACACTTTTGGAATTATCTCTCTCTACATTTGTGCTTTGTGCATTTCCATTTTAGATGTATACTTTTTTATTAAATCAAAACTTGAGTTTTCACTTTCCCTTCATCTTGTAAACAAAACAAGAGATAAAAAGCAAATAGATCACAACAAAATGAAAATTTTAGAGTTTATGTATGCAAATAATTTAAAGCAATAAAAAAATGTTAGTAATGAAAATTTATTCACAAACCACAAATGAACACAACAGTTTTGTTATCCAAGTTTGGGAATTTCCACTTGTTCAATCCTAATAGCTTGGTATTTTATAAGAAAGAGATATTTCGACACATGTTTTAAAAAATGGATATGCATGCTTGAAACATATTAAATATGCAAATCACCCATGGATCCAAACCTTTTAAAGAGAATAACATGAAATTCTCTAGTGAACGTGTGGGGGGGAAATTTACCTGAGATAAACAAGCCATTATTTTTCTGATTTAAAAAAAGCAGACCTAACGATCATAGATGATAGTAAATTGATTTATCATGCGTAACGGGCTTTATGTTTTTTAAGGATTGATTTATGGATTGTGAGTCAACACTAAGTTAAAAATCCCCAGCCTCCCCCTTTTCTCGACGATTGGAGAACCTGATATATAATAACTAAAAAGATTTTACAATCCCTAAAAATTACAAACAATTTTTTTAATTATCTCTCTCTACAATTTTGCATTGTGCATTTCAATTTTAAATGTATACTTTTTTCTTAAATCAAAGCTTGAGTTATCACTTTCCCATTATCTCGTAAATAAAAAAAGAGAAAAAATGAAAATAGATCACAACAAAATGAAAAATTTAGAGTTTATCTATGGTAAGAATTTAGGGCAATGAACAAATGTAAGTAAGGAACATTTATTCACACACCACAAATGAACCCAAAATTTTTGTTATTCAAGTTTGGGAGATTCCACTAGTTCAACCCTAATAGCTCTGAATTTTATAAGAAAGAGATTTTTCTACACATGTTTTAAAAAATGGATATGCATGCTTGAAACATGTTCAAGATTCAAATAACCTATGGATCCAAACCTTTTAAAGAGAATAACATTAAATTCTCAAGTGAACATCAGGTGGAATATTTACCCAAGTCAAACAAGCCATTATTTTACCTATTTACTAAAAGTTGACGTAACGATCATAGATGACTGTAAAGTGATTTATCATTTGTAACCGGCTATATTTTTTTAAGGAATGACTTATGGATAGGGAGTCAACACTCAAATAAAAATCCCCCGCCTCCCGCTTTTCCCGACAATTGTAAAACCTGATATATAAAAACTAAAAAGAGTTTTCAATCCCTAAAAATTATAGATACTTTTTGGAATTATCCCTCTCAACATTTATGCATTATGCATTTCCATTTTAGATGTATACTTTTTCTTAAATCAAAGCTTGAGTTTTCACTTTCCCTTGATCTCGTAAACAAAAAAAGAGATCAAAGGCAAATAGATCACAACAAAATGAAAAGTCTAGAGTTTATGTATGGAAATAATTTTAAAAAAAACAAAACTAATAAAAGAAATTTTCAAACTTCACAAATGAACACAAAAGTTTTGTTATCCAAGTTTCGAAAATTCCACTAGTTCAACCCTAATAACTCGAAATTTTATCAGTGAGAGATTTTTCTTCACATGTTTTAAAAAATGGATGTGCATGTTTGAAACTTGTTAAAGATTCAAATGACCTCTGGATCCAAACCTTTTAAAGAGAATAACATTAAATTCGCATGTGAACGTGCAGTGGGATATTTACCTGAGTCAAACAAGCCATTATTTTGCCCATTTACGAAAAGTTGACATAAAGATCATAGATGATTGTTAAGTGATTTATCATGCGTAACGGGCTATATTTTTGTAAAAAATGAATTATGGATTGGGAGTCAACATTCAATTAAAAATCCCCCGCCTCCCTCTTTTCCCGTCGATTGCAGAACCTCGTATATAAAAACTATAAAGAGTTTACAATACCTAAAAATTACAGACACTTTTTGGACTTATCTCTCTCTACATTTGTGCACTACGCATTTCCATTTTAGATGTATACTTTTTTCTGAAATCAAAACTTGAGTTTTCACTTTCCCTTCATCTCATAAACAAAAAAAAGAGATAAAAGGCAAATACATCACAACAAAATGAAAATTTCAGAATTTATGTCTGGAAAGAATTTAAAGCAGTAAACAAATGTGAGTAAAGAAAATTTATTCACACACCTCAAATGAACACAAAAGTTTTGTTATCCAAATTTTGGAAATTCCACAAATTCAACCCTAATAGATTGGAATTTTAAAAAAATAGAGATTTTTCTACACATGTTTAAAAAATGGATATGCATGCTTGAAACATGTTAAAGATGCAAATGACCTATGGATCCAAACTTTTTAAAGAGAATATCATTAAATTCTCAAGTCAACGTGCGGTGGGATATTTACCCGAGTCAAAAAAGCCATTATTTTCCCCATTTACAAAAAGCTGACCTAACGATCATTGATGATTGTAAAGTGATTTTTTATTCGTAATGAGCTATATTTTTTTAAGGAATGACTTACTGATTGGAAATCAACATTCAGTAAAAAATCCCTCGCCTCTCCCATTTCCCATCGGTTGCAAAACTTGATAAATAAAAACTAAAAAGAGTCTATAATCCCTAAAAATTACAGTGTCTTTTTGGAATTATCTCTCTCTACATTTTGGCATTGTGTTTTGCATTTCATATGTATACTTTTTTCTTAAATCAAAACTTGAGTTTTCACTTTCCCTTCTTCTCGTAAACAAAATAAAGAGATAAAAGGCAAATAGATCACAACAAAATAAAAATTTTAGAGTTTATGTATGCAAAGAATTTAAAGCAATAAAAAAAATGTAAGTAAATATAATTTATTCTCACACCACAACTGAACAAAAAAGTTTCGTTATCCAGGTTTAGGTAATTCCACTAGTTCAACTCTAATAGCTCGGCATTTACAAGAATGAGATTTTTCTACTAATGTTTTAAAAAATGGATATGCAGGCATGAAACATGTTAAAGATTCAAATGACCCATGGATCCAAAATTTTTAATGAGAATAACATTAAATTTTCAAGTGAATGTGCGATGGGATATTAACCGTGTCAAACAAGCCATTATTTTGCCCAATTACAAAAAGCTGACCTAACGATCATAGATGATTTTAAAGTGATTTATCATATGTAACGGGCTATATTTTTGTAAGTAATGACTTATGGATATGGAGTCAACAGTCAGTTAAAAAACCCCTGCCTCCCTTTTCCCAATGATTGCAAAACCTGATACATAAAAAGTAAAAAGAGTTTCCAATCCATAAAAATTACAAACACTTTTTGGAATTATCTCTCTCTACATTTGTGCATTGTGCATTTCCATTTAAGATGTATACTTTTTTCTTAAATCAAAACTTGAGTTTTCAATTTCCTTTCAACTCGTAAACAAAAATAGAGACAAAGGCAAATATATCACAACAAAATGAAAACTTTAGAGTATTTGTATGGAAATAATTTAAAGCAAAAACAAATGTAAGTAAATAAAATTTATTCACACACCACAAATGAACACAAAATTTTTGTTTTCCAAGTTTGGGAAATTCCACTAGTTCAACCATAATAGCTCGGAATTTTAAAGAAAGAGATTTTTCTGCACAATTTTTAAAAAATGTATATCCAAGCTTCAAACATGTTAAAGAAGCAAATTACCTATGCATCCAAACCTTATACAGAGAATAACATTAAATTCTCAAATGAACGTGCAGTGGGATATTTACCAAACTCAAACAAGCCATTATTTTGCCCATTTACAAAAAGCTGACCTAACGACCATATACAATTGTAAAGTGATTTATTATGCGTAATGGGCTATATTTTTATAAGGAATGACTTATGAATTGGGAGTCAACACTCAATTAAAAATACCACGCCTCCACCTTTTCCTGACGATTGCGGAACCTGACATAGAAAAACTAAAAAGAGTTTACAATCCCTAAATATTACAGAACCTTTTTGGAATTATCTCTCTCTACATTTTTGCATTGTGGATTTCAATTTTAGATGTACACTTTTTTCTTAAATCAAAACATGAGGTTTCACTTGCCCTTCATCTCATAAAAAAAAAAAAAAAGATAAAAGGCAAATAGATCACAAAAAAAAGAAAATTTTAAAGTTTATGTATGGAAAGAATTTAAAGCAATAAACAAATGTAAGTAAACTAAATTTATTCACACACCACAAATGAACAAAAAATTTTTGTTATCCAAGTTTAGGTAATTCCACAATTTCAACCCTAATCGCTTGGAATTTTCTAAGAAAGACATTTTTCTAAAAATATTTTAAAAAATTGATATGCATAATTGAAACATGTTGAAGAAGCAAATGACCTATGGATCCAAAAATTTTAAGAGAATAATTTTAAATTGTCAAGTGAATGTGCGGTGGGATATTTACCCGAGTAAAAAAAGCCATTATTTTACCCTTTTACAAAAATCTGACCTAATGATCATAGATGATTGTAAAGTGAATTATTATGCGTAACGGGCTATATTTTTGCATGGAAATGGAGTGGGAGTCAACACTCAGTTAAAAATCCCCTGCCTCCCCATTTTTTCGATGATTGCACAACTAGATATATAGAAATTAAAAAGAGTTTACAATCCATAAAAATTATAGACACATTTTGGGATTATCTCTTTTTAAATTTGTGCATTGTGCATTTCCATTTTAGATATATAATTTTTTCTTAAATCAAAACATGAGTTTTAACTTGCCCTTCATCTCGTAAAAAAACAAAAAAGAGATAAAAGGCAAATAGAACACAACAAAATGAAATTTTTTGAGTTTATATATAGAAAGAATTTAAAGCAATAAAGAAATGTAAGTAAAGAAAATTTATTCACACACCACAAATGAACACAAAAGTTTTGTTATCCAAGTTTGGGAAATTCCATTAGTTCAACCCTAATAGCTCAGAATTTTTTGAGAAAGAGATTTTTCAACACATGTTTAAAAAAATGGATATGCATACTTGAAAATTTTAAAGATGCAAATGACCAATGGATCCAAACCTTTTAAAGAGTAAAACATTAAATTCTGAAGTGAACGTACGGTGAGATATTTACCCGAGTCAAATAAGCCATTATTTTGCCCATTTAAAAAAAGCTGACCTAACAATCATAGATGATTGTAAAGTGATTTATCATGCATAACAGGCTTTGTTTTTTTAAGGAATGAATTATGGATTGGGATTCAACACAGTTAAAAATCCCTCGCCTCCCCCTTTTCCCGACAATTGCAGAACCTGATATATAAAATCTAAAAAGAGTTTAAAATCTCTAAAAATTACAAACACTTTTTGGAATTATCTCTCTCTACATTTGTGCATTGTGCATTTCTATTTTAGATGAACACTTTTATCTTAAATCAAAGCTTGAATTTTCACTTTCCCTTCATCTCGTAAACAAAAAAAGAGATAAAAGGCAAATAGATCACAAAAAAATGAAAATTTTAGATTTTATGCATGGAAAGAATTTAAAGCATAAAAAAAATGTAATAAAATAAAATTTATTCACACACCACAAATGAACACAAAATTTTTGTTATCAGAGTTTGGGAAATTCAACAAGTTCATCCCTAATAGCTAAGAATTTTATAAGAATGAGATTTTTCTACACATGTTTTAAAAAATGGTTATGCATTCTTGGAACATGTTCAACATACAAATGATCTATGGATCCAAACCTTTTAAAGACAATAACATTAGATTCTCATGTGAACATCGGGTATCATATTTACCCGAGTCAAACTAGCCATTATTTTGCCCATTTAAAAAAAACTAACCTAACGATCAAAGATGATTGTAAAGTGATTTATCATGCATAACGGGCTATATTTTTTTCAGGAATGACTTATAGATAGGGAGTCAACACACAAAAAAAAATCCCCTGCCTCTTCCTTTTCACAACGATTGCAGAACCTGATATATAAAAACTAAAAAGAGTTTATAGTTCCAAAAAATTATAGATACTTTTTGGAATTATCTCTCTCTACATTTGTGCATTGTGCATTTCCATTTTAGAAGTATACATTTTTCATAAATCAAAGCTTGAGTTTTCACTTTCCCTTCATTTCGTAAACAAAAAAAGAGATCAAAAGGTAAATAGATCATAAAAAAATGAAAATTTTAGAGTTTATGTATGGAAAGAATTTAAAGAAATAAAGAAAATTAAGAAAAGAAAATTTATTCACACACCACAAATGAACACAAAAGCTTTGTTATCCAAGTTTGGGAAATTCCACTAGTTCAACCCTAATAGCTCAGAATTTTATAAGAAAGACATTTTTCTTCACATATTTTAAAAAATGGATGTGCATGCTTGAAACATGTTAATTACAAATGGCTTGTGGATCCAAACCTTTTATAGAGAATAACATTAAATTCTCATGTGAACGTGCGGTGGGATATTTACCTGAGTCAAACAAGCCATTATTTGTCCCATTTACCAAAAGTTGACATAAAGATCATTGATTATTGCAAAGTGATTTATGATGCTTAACGGGCTATATATTTGTAAGAAATGACTTATGGATTGGGAGTCAAACTCAGTTTAAAATCCCCCACCTCCCCCTTTTCCAGACAATTGCAGAACCTGGTATATAAAAACTAAAAACAGTTTAGTAATCCTAAAAATTCCAGACACTTTTTGAAATTATCTCTCTCTACATTTTTATACAATGCATTTCCATTTTTGATATATTCTTTTTTCTTTAATCAAAACTTGATTTTTCACTTTCCCTGCATCTCGTAAAGAAACAAAGAGATAAAAGGCAAATAGATCACAACAAAATGAAAAATTGAGAGTTTATGTATGGAAAGAATTTAAAGCAATAAACAAATAGAAGTAAAGAAAATTTATTCACACACCACAAATGAACACAAAAGTTTTGTTATCCAAGTTTGGGAAATTTCACAAGTTCAACCCTAATAGCTCGGAATTTCATAAGAAAGAGATTTTTCTACACATGTTTTAAAAAATGGATATGCATGCTTGAAACATGTTAAAGATGCAAATGACTATGGATCCAAACCTTTTAAAGAGAATAACATTAAATTCTCAAGTGAACGTGCGGTGGCATATGTACCTGAGTCAAACAACCCATTATTTTGCCCATTTACAAAAAGCTAACCTAACGATCATTGATGACTGTAAAGTAATTTATCATGCATAATGGGATATTTTTTGTAAGGAATGACTTATGGATTGGGTGTCAACATTCAGTTAAAAATACCTCACCTCCCCCTTTTCCCGTCGATTGCAGAACTTGATATATAAAAACTAAAAAGAGTTTACAATCCCTAAAAGTTACAAACACTTTTTGGAATTATCTCTCTCTACATTTGTGCATTGTGTAAGTCCATTTTAGATGTATACTTTTTTCTTAATTCACAACTTGAGTTTTCACTTTCTTTTCCTCTTGTAGAAAAAAAAAAAGAGATAAAAGGCAAATTGATCACAACAAAATGAAAATTTTAAAGTTTATGTATGAAAAGAATTTAAAGAAATAAACAAATATAATTAAATAAAATTTATTCTCATACCACAAATGAACAAAAAAGTTTTTTATCAGAGTTTGGGAAATTTCACTAGTTCAACCCTAATAGCACGGAATTTTATAAGAAAGAGATTTTTCAACTAATATTTTTAAAAAAGGATATGCATGCTGAAAACATGATAGAGATTCAAATGACCAAGGGATCCAAAATTTTTAAAGAGAATAACAATAAATTCTCAAGTGAACGTTCAATGGGATATTTACCCGAGTCAAACATGCCATTATTTTGCCCATTTACAAAAACCTGACCTAACGATCATAGATCATTGTAAAGTAATTTATTATGCGTAATGGGCTATAGTTTTGTAAGGAATGACTTATGGAATGGGAGTCAATACTCAGTTAAAAATCTCCCGCCTCCCCTTTCCCGACGATTGCAGAACCTGATATATAAAAACTAAAAAGAGTTTCCAATCCATAAAAATTATAGACACTTATTGGAATTATCTCTCTCTACTTTTGTGCAGTGTGCATCTCCATTTTAGATGTATACTTTTCTCTTAAATAAAAGTTTGTGTTTAAACTTTCCCTTCATCTCGTAAACAAAAAAAAAGATGAAAGTCCAATAGAAGACAACGAAATGAAACTTTTTGAGTTTATATAACGAAAGAATTTAAAGCAATAAACAAATGTAAGTAAATAAAATTTATTCATACACCACAAATGAACACAAAACTTTTATTATCCAAGTTTGGGAAATTCCATTAGTGCAACCCTAATAGCTCGGAATTTTACAGAAAAAGAGATTTTTCTACACATTTTTTAAAAATGGATGTACATGCTTGAAACTTATTAAAGATTCAAATGACCTATGGATCCAAACCTTTTAAAGATAATAACATTAAATTCTCAAGTGAACGTGCAGTGGGATATTTACCCGAGTCAAACAAGCCACTATTTTGCCAATTAACAAAAAGCTGACCTAACGATCATAGATGATTGTAAAGTGATTTATCGTGTGTAAGGAGCTATATTTTTTTAAGGAATGACTTATGGATTGGGAGTCAACACTTAGTTAAAAATCCCCCGCCTCCCTTTTCCTAACGATTGCAGAACCTGATAAATAAAAACTAAAAACAATTTACAATCCCTAAAAATTACAAACAGATTTTGGAATTATCTTGTTATGCACGCAATAACATTATTATTTTAGTGTTTTCTTTAATTTACTTTATTTTATTTCAGTTTTAAGTCATAGGGGTATTTTTGGAATATTTTATTTATAGGGGTATTTTTGGAATATTTTATTTATAGGGGTATTTTTGGAATATTTTATTGTAAACCCTAACCGGGTGAACCCTATTTAAGGGGTAAGAGTAATGAGAAAGAGAAGGATTGAAGTATTAAGAATTAGGTTAAATCTAGCGTAAAGAGGCTTAGAGTTCTCCTCAACGAGCTTTAGGGTTTTCAAGCTTCCCTTTGGCTTGATCTTCGTTTTCGTCTTCCCCATGTCTTCCTACTACCCCTACGGTAATGCCTGGAAGACCCGTAACCCGTGGCAGACCCCAGATCCTCCCAAAGAATCCACGTGTCAGATCCGGGACCGTAACAACTGGTATCAGAGCGGGAACACAATGGGTTATTCTATATCCCAAGACAGATAGGTTGCTATGGGTAAGGAATTGGAGGAAATACGAGCACGGTTAGATGCTTCAGTTGAATGTTCGGCAATGGAGCCACGTGCTCCCACCGAAAAGGTCATACGACCTGAAATTTCCTGCATATGCGTAGGCATATGCGTAGAAGAGGCAGCTGCTGCATTGGACGAGCAGAAAGGCCAACGGCCAGGAACTCCAGCGGCGACGACATCGAAATTTGGGGATTCCGAAATTCCAAAATTGGCTGCACCGGAAATTCCGACGGCACTCGAAATCTCCGAGCAAGCACAGAACTTCCGATATGCCTCCAAGGGCTACGATTCGCCTCCAAGTGGTGCGATTCGCCGCCGGAGTAGCAGGCGACCCAGTCGCTTTCCTTGGGTTCGTCGGCAAACTACCCGAGAGCCCTCTGTCTCGGAAAAATTCCAAGCGGCGACGCCTCAGCGGGCTTCTCGTCGCCACCGGCGAAGCAGAATAGTTCGTCGGTGCCATAAGCAACTTTTCCGCAAGGGATCTCGGTTCCGGGAGGCTGAGGAACGACGATTTACAAGTTTCCGAGACCCCTCTGTCTCGGAAACTATCCAGGCGGCGAAGCCCTGACGGGCTGCGATTCGCCACCGAAAATTCATGCGATTCCGTCGGTGCCGGGAGAGAGGAAGGAGACGAACGTCGCCGGTAATCGTCGGTGCCGTGAGGAACGGAACCGCCGGCCGCAGAGTTCGGGAGCCGCCGAAGAAGAAGACGACTCCCGATTAAATTTTCCTAACTTAGGAAAATTTAATCGGCCCGGTCCGCTGAGTCGCAAGCCGGACCGGGTTCCTGAACTGGGTCAACCCAGGTTAACTCGGACCGGCCCCCTCCCCACCTAAAAAAAAAAAAAAAAAAAAAAAAAAAGGGTAAACAGAGGGGGCGTCATAGCTTTCCCGGATGCTACTTCAGCACCGGTGAAGACGTCGGCATACAGACACTACTTCCGAGCTTGAGGACAAGCTCGTTTTCCAAGGGGGGTGTAATGTTATGCACGCAATAACATTATTATTTTAGTGTTTTCTTTAATTTACTTTATTTTATTTCAGTTTTAAGTCATAGGGGTATTTTTGGAATATTTTATTTATAGGGGTATTTTTGGAATATTTTATTGTAAACCCTAACCGGGTGAACCCTAGAGCTTGTCCCCCCCCCCCCCCCCCCCCCCCCCCCCCCGCCCCAAAAAAAAAAAAAGGGGCAAACAGAGGGGGCGTCATAGCTTTCGCGGATGCTACTTCAGCACCGGTGAAGACGTCGGCATACAGACACTACTTCCGAGCTTGAGGACAAGCTCGTTTTCCAAGGGGGGTGTAATGTTATGCACGCAATAACATTATTATTTTAGTGTTTTCTTTAATTTACTTTAATAACATTATTATTTTAGTGTTTTCTTTAATTTACTTTATTTTATTTCAGTTTTAGGTCATAGGGGTATTTTTGGAATATTTTATTTATAGGGGTATTTTTGGAATATTTTATTGTAAACCCTAACCGGGTGAACCCTATTTAAGGGGTAAGAGTAATGAGAAATACAAGCATTGAAGTATTAAGAATTAGGTTAAATTTAGCGTAAGAGGCTTAGAGTTCTCCTCAACGAGCTCTAAGGTTTTCAAGCTTCCCTTTGGCTTGATCTTTCGTTTTCATCTTCCCCATGTCTTCCTACTACCCCTACGGTAATGCCTAGAAGACCCGTAACCCATGGCAGACTGCAGATCCTCCCAAAGAATCCTTGTGTCAGATTCGGGACCGTAACATATCTCTCTTTACATTTGTGCGTTGTGCATTTCCATTTTAGATGTATACTTTTTTTCTTAAAGCGAAACTTGAGTTTTCACTTTCCCTTCATCTCGTACACAAAAAAAGAGATAATAGGCAAATAGATCACATCAACAAAATGAAAATTTTAGAGTTTATGTATGCAGATAATTTAAAGCAATAAACAAATGTGAGCAAAGTAAATTTATTCACACACCACAAATGAACAAAAAAGTTTTGTTATCCAAGTTTAGGAATTTCCACTTGTTCAACCCTAATCGTTCGGAATTTTATAAGAAAGAGACTAAAAATATTTTAAAAAATGGATATGCATGTTTGAGACATGTTAAAGATGCAAATGATCTATATATCCAAAAAATTTAAAGAGAATAACTTTAAATTCTCAAGTGAACGTGCGGTGGGATAGTTACCCGAATCAAACAAGCCATTATTTTGCCATTTTACAAAAAGCGGACCTAATGATCATAGATGATTGTTAAGTGATTTATCAAGCGTAACGGGCTTTATTTTTTTAAGGAATGACTTATGGATTGGGAGTCAACACTCAGTTAAAAATACCCCGCCTCCCCCGTTTCCCGACGATTGCAAAACCTAATATATAAAAACTAAAAAGATATTACTATCCATAAAAATTATAGACACATTTATGAATTATCTCTCTTTACATTTGTGGATTGTGCATGTCATTTTTAGATATATACTTTTTTCGTAAATCAAAGCTTGAGTTTCCACTTTCACTTCGTCTCGTAAAAAAAAGAGATAAAAGGCAAATAGATCACAACAAAATGAAATTTTAGAGTTTATGATGGCAAGAATTTAAAGGAATAAATAAATGTAAGTAAATAAAATTTATTCATACACCACAAATGAACACAAAAGTTTTGTTATCCAAGTTTGGGAAATTCTACTTATTCAACCCAAATAGCTCAGAATTTTATAAGAAATAGATTTTTCTACACATGTTTTAAATATTGGATATGCATGCTTGAAACATGTTAAAGATGCAAATGACCAATGGATCCAAACCTTTTAAAGAGAATAACATTAAATTCTTAAGTGAAAGTGTGGTGGGATATTTACCCAAAACAAACAACCCATTATTTTTCCCATTTATAAAAAGTTGACCTATCGATCATAGATGATTGTAAAGTGATTTATTATATGTAACGAGCTATATTTTTGTAAAGAATGGCTTATGGATGGGGATTCAACACTCAAATAAAAATCCCCCACCTCCCCCTTTATCCGATGAATGTACAACCTAATATATAAAAATTAAAAAGAGTTTACAATCTGTAAAAATTCCAAACACTTTTAGGAATTATCTCTCTCTACATTTGTGCATTGTACATTTCTATACTTTTTTCTTAAATAAACGTTTGTGTTTTAACTTTCCCTTCATCTTGTAAACAAAAAAAGAGATAAAAGTCCAATAGAACACAAAAAAATGAATCTTTTTGAGTTTATGTAAGGAAAGAATATAAAGCAATAAACAAATGTAAGTAAATAAAATTTATTCACACACCACAAATGAACACAAAAGTATTGTTATCCAAGGTTGGGAAATTCCATTAGTTCAACCCTAATAGCTCGGAATTTTATAAGAAAGAGATTTTTCTACACATGTTTTAAAAATGGATGTGCATGCTTGAAACTTATTAAAGATGCAAATGACCTATGGATCCAAACCTTTTAAAAAGAATAACATTAAATTCTCAAGTGAACGTGCGGTGGGATATTTACCCAAGTCAAAAGAGCTACTATTTTGCTCATTTACAAAAAGTAGACCTAACGATCATAGATGATTGTAAAGTGATTTATCATGGGTAACAGGCTATATTTTTTTAAGGAATGACTTATGGATTGAGAGTCAACACTAAGTTAAAAATCCCAGCCTCCCCCTTTTCTTGACGATTGCAGAACTTGATATATAAAAACTAAAAAGAGTTTACAATCCCTAAAAATTACAAACACATTTTGGAATTATCTCTCTTTAAATTTGAGCATTGTGCATTTCCATTTTAGATGTATTCTTTTTTCTTAAATCAAAACTTGAGTTTTCACTTTCCCTTCATCTCGTAAAAAAAAAGAGATAAAAGGCAAATAGATCACATCAAAATGAAAATTTTAGAGTTTATGGATGGAAAGAATTTAAAGCAATCAACCAAATCGACACAGTAGTTTTGTTATCCAAGTTTGGGAAATTCCACTAGTTCAACTGTAATAGCTCGGAATTTTATAAGAAAAAGATTTTTCAACACATGTTTTAAAAAATGGATATGCATGCTTGAAACGTGTTAAAGATGAAAACAACCTATGGATCAAAACCTTTGAAAGAGAAAAACATTAAATTCTCAAGTGAACGTGCGGTGGGATATTTACCCGAGTTAAACAAGCCATTATTTTGCCCATTTACAAAAAGCTGACCTATCGATCATTTATGATTGTAAAGTGATTAATCATGTGTAATGGGCTATATTTTTATTAGTAATGACTTATTTATTTGGAGTCAACACTCAGTTAAAAATCGCCCGCATCCCCTTTTTCCTGACATTTGCAGAACCTGATATATAAAAACTAAAAAGAGTTTACAAGCCATAAAAACTAAAAAAAAAAATTTGATTTATCTCTCTCTACATTTGTGCATTGTGCATTTCAATTTTAGATGAATTCTTTTTTCTTGAATCAAAACTTGAGTTTTCACTTTCACTTCATCTCGTAGACAAAAAAAGAGATAAAAGGCAAAAAAATCACAAAAAAATTAAAATTTTAGAGTTTATGTATGGAAATAATTTAAATTAATAAACAAATGTAAATAAATAAAATTTATTCACACACCACAAATGAACACAAAAGTTTTTGTTATTCCAGTTTCGAAAATTCCACTAGTTTAACCTTAATAAATCGGAATTTTATAAGAAAGAAATTTTTCTAATTTTTTTTAAAAAAATGGATATGCATGCTTGAAACATGTTAAAGATGCAAATGACATATGGAACAAATTTTTTTAAAGATAATAACATTAAATTATCATGTGAACGTGCGGTGGGATATTTTCCTGAGTCAAACAAGCCATTATTTTCCATATTTACGAAAAGCTGACCTAAGGATCATAGATGATTGTAAAGTGATTTATCATGTGTAAGAGGCTATATTTTTGTAAGTAATGACTTATGGATTGGAAGTCAACACTCAGTTAAAAATCCGCCGCCTCCGCCTTTTCCTGATGATTGTCGAACCTGATATATAATAACAAGAAAGAATTTACAATCCCAAAAAATTACAAAGAGTTTTTTGAATTATTTCTCTCTACATTTTTTCATTGTGCATTTCCACTTTAGATGAATACTTTCTTCTTAAATCAAAACTTGAGTTTTCACTTTCCTTTCATCTCGTAGACAACAAATGAGTTAAAATGCAAATAGATCACAAAAAAATGAAAATTTAAGAGTTTATGTATGGAAATAATTTAAAGCAATAAACAAATGTAAGTAAAGAAAATTTATTCACACACCAGAAATGAACACAAAAGTTTTGTTATCCAAGTTTGGGAAATTCCACTAGTATAACCCTTTTAGCTCGAAATTTTATAAGATAGAGATTTTTCTACAATTTTTTTAAAAAATGGATATGCATGCTTAAAACATGTTAAAGATGCAAACGGCCAATGGATCCAACATTTTTAAAGAGAATAACATTAAATTCTCAAGTCAACGTGCGGTGGGATATTTACCCGAGTAAAACAAACCATTATTTTGCCCTTTTACAAAAAGCTGACCTAATGATCATAGATGACTGTGAAGTAATTTATCATGCATAACGGGCTATATTCTTGGAAGGAATGACTTATGGATTGGGAATCAGCACTCAGTTAAAAATCCCCCGCCTCCCCCTTTTCCCGACGATTGCAGAACCTACTATATAAAAACTAAAAAGAATTTACAATCCATAAAAATTACAGACACATTTTGGAATTATGTCTCTCTACATTTGTGCACTGTTTATTTCCATTTTAGATGTATACTTTTTTATTAAATCAAAACTTGATTTTACACTTTCCCTTCCTCTCGTAAACAAAAAAAGAGATAAAAGGCAAATAGATCACAACAAAATGAAAATTTTAGAGTTTATGAAAGGAAATAATTTAAATAAATAAAGAAATGTAAGTAAAGAAAATTTATTCAAACATCACAAACGAACACAAAAGTTTTGTTATCCAAGTTTGGGAAATTCCACTAGTTCATCCCTAATAGCTCGGAATTTTATAAGAAAGAGATTTTTCCAGACATGTTTTAAAAAATGGATATGCATGCTTTGAAACATGTTAAAGATGCAAATTAGCTATGGATCCAAACCTTTTACAGAGAATAACATTAAATTCTCTAGTGAACGTGAGGTGGGATATTTACGCGAGTCAAACCAACCATTATTTTACCCATTTAAAAAAGCTGACCTAACGATCGTAGGTGATTGTAAAGTGATTTATCATGCCTGACGGGCTATATTTTTATATGTAATGACTTATGAATTGGAAGTCAACACTCAGTTAAAAATCCCCCGCTTCCCCCTTTTCCTGAAGATTGCAGAACCAGATATATAAAAACTAAATAGAATTTATAATCCCTAAAAATCACATACACTTTTTGGAATTATCTCCTCTACATTTCTGCATTGTGTATTTCCATTTTGGATGTATACTTTTTTATTAAATCAAAACTAGAGTTTTCACTTTCCCTTCATCTCGTAAAAAAAAAAAGAGATAAAAGGCAAATAGATCACAATAAAATGAAAATTTTAGAGTTTAAGTTTAGAAAGAATTTAAAGCAATCAACAAATGTAAGTAAATAAAATCTTTTCACACACCACAAATGAACACAAAGTTTTTGTTATCCAAGTTTTGGAAATTCCATTAGCTCAATCCTAATAGCTCAGAAATTTATAAGAAGGAGATTTTTCTTCACATGTTTTAAAAAATGGATATGCATGCTTGAAACATGTTAAAGATGCAAATTACCAATGGATCCAAACCTATTAAAGAGAATAACATTAAATTCTCAAGTGAACGTGCGGTGGGATATTTACCCAAGTCAAACTAGCCATTATTTTGCCAATTTACAAAAAGCTGACCTAATGGTCATAGATGATTGTTTAGTGATTTTTGATGCGTAACAGACTATATTTTTGTAAGGAATGACTTATGGATAGGGAGTCAACACTCAATTTAAAATACCTCGCCTCCCTATTTTTCAGACGATTGCAGAACCAGATATATTAAAACTAAAAAGAGTATAATTTTTTTAAAAAAAATACAGATACTTTTGAAAATTATCTCTCTCTACATTTGTGCAATATTCATTTCCATATTAGATGTATACTTTTTTCTTAAATCAAAACTTGAGTTTTCACTTTCCCTTCATATCGTAGACAAAAAAAAGAGATAAAAGGCAAATAGATCACAACATAAAGAAAATTTTAGAGTTTATTTACGAAAACAATTTAAAGAAATAAACAAATTTAATTAAAGAAAATTTATTCACACAAGAGAAAAGAACAAGCAAGTTTTGTTATCCAAGTTTTGGAAATTCCACTAGTTCAACCCTAATAGCTTGGAATTTTATAAGAAAAAAATTTTTCTACCATGTTTTAATAAATAGATATGCATGCTTGAAACTTGTTAAAGATAAAAATGACCTATGGAACCAAAAATTTTAAAGAGAATAACTTTAAATTCTCAAGTGAACATGCGGTGGGATATTTACCTGAGTCAAACATACATTATTTTGCCCATTTACAAAAAGCTGACCTAATGATCATAGATGATTGTAAAGTCATTTATCATGTGTAACGGCCAATATTTTTTTGTAAGGAATGACTTATGGATTGGGAGTCAACACTCAGTTAAAAATCCCCACCTCCCTCTTTTCCCGACGATTGCAGAACTTGATATATAAAGACTAAAAAGAGTTTACAATCCCTAAAAATTAAAGAAACTTTTTGGAATTATCTCTCTCTCTATATTTGTGCATTGTGCATTTCCTTTTTTGATGGATATTTTTTTCTTAAATCAAAACTTGAGTTTTTAGTTTCCCTTCTTCTCCTAAACCAAAAACAGAGATAAAACGAAAACATTTAACAAAAAAAAATAGAGTTTATGAATGGAAAGAATTTTAAAAAAAATTTAAGCAATGAAAATTTATTCACACACCACAACTGAACACAAAGTTTTTGTTTTCCAAGTTTTGGAAATTCCATTGGTCACCCCCTAATAGCTTAGAATTTTATCAGAAAGAGATTTCTCTACACATGTTTTAAAAAATGGATATGCATGCTTAAAACATGTTAAAGGATCAAATTACCAATGGATCCAAACCTTTTAAAGAGAATAACATTAAATTCTCATGTGAACGTGCAGTGGGATATTTATCGAAGTCAAACAAGCCATTATTTTGACCAATTACAAAAAGCTGACCTAACGATCATAGATGATTGTAAAGTGATTTATCATACGTAATGAGCTATAATTTTTTAAGGAATGACTTATGGATTGGGAGTCAAAACTCAGTTAAAAATCTCCCACCTCCCCCTTTTCCCGATGTAAGCAGAAACTGATATACAAAAACTAAGAAGAGTTTACAATCCCTTAAAATTACAGACCCTTTTTGGAATTATCTCTCTCTACATTTGTCCATTGTGCATTTCCATTTTATATTTATACTTTTTTATTAAATCAAAACTTGAGTTTTCATTTTCCCTTCACCTCGTAAACAAAAAAAAGAGATAAAAGGCATATAGATCACAAAAAAATGAAAATTTTAGAGTTAATGTATGGAAAGAATTTAAAGCAATAGACAAATGTAACTATAGAAAAAATTTTAACACGCCACAAATGAACAAAAAATTTTTGTTATCCAAGTTTTGGAAATTCCACTAGTTCAACCCTAATAGCTCAGAATTTTATAAGAAAGAGATTTTCCTACAAATTTTTAAAAAAATGGATATGCATGCTTGAAACATGTTAAAGATGCAAATGGCCTATGGATCAAATTTTTTTAAAGAGAATCAATTTAAATTCACAAGTGATCATGTTGTGGGATATTTACCCAAGTCAAAACATGCCATTATTTTGCCAATTAACAAAAAGCTTATCTAACGATCATTGAGGATTGTAAAGTGATTTATCATGCGTAACGGGCTATATTTTTGTAAGGATTGCGAGTCAACACTCAGTTAAAAATCCCACACTTTCCCCTTTTCCCGACGATTGCAGAACCTGATAAATAAAAACTAAAAAGAGTTCACAATCCATAAAATTATAGACACTTTAGGAATTATCTCTCTCTAATTTGTGCATTGAACATTTCCATTTTACATGTATGCTTTTATCGTAAATCAAAACTTGAGTTTTCACTTTCCCTTCGTCTCATAAACAAAAAAAGAGATAAAAGGCAAAAAGATCACAACAAAATGAAAATTTTAGATTTTATGTATGGTCAGAATTTACAGCAATAAACAAATGTAAGTGAAGAAAATTTATTCACACACCACAAATGAACACAAAATTTTTCTTTTCCAAGTTTGGGAAATTCCACTAGTTCAACCCTAATTGCTCAGAATTTTATAAGAAAGATATTTTTCTACACATATTTAAAAAAATGGATATGCATGCTTGAAACACGTTAAAGATTCAAATGACCTACGGATCCAAACCGTTTAAAGCGAATAACATTAAATTCTCAAGTGAACGTGCGGTTGGATATTTACCCGAGTCAAACAAGCCATTATTTTGCCCTTTTACAAAACACTGACTTAACGATTGTAGATGATTGTAATGTGATTTATCATGCGTAACGGGCTATAATTTTTTAAGGAATGACTTATGGATTGGTAGTCAACACTTAGTTTAAAATCCCCAGCCTCCACCTTTTCTTGACGATTGCAAAACCCGATATATAAAAAACTAAAAAGTGTTTAAAATCCCTAAAAATTTTAGAGAATTTTTGAAATTATCTCTCTCCAAATTTGTGCATTGTGCTTATCCAATTTAGATGTACACTTTTTCTTAAATAAAAACTTGAGTTTTCGCTTTCCCTTCATCTCGTGAACAAAAAAAGAGATAAAAGGCAAATAGATCACAACAAAATGAAAATTTTAGAGTTTATGTATGGTAAGAATATAAAGCAGTAAACAAATGCTAGTAACGAAAACTTATTCACACACCACAAATGAACACAAAAGTTTTATTATTCAAGTTTGGGAAATTCCACTAGTTTAACCCGCATTCCAGAATTTTATAAGAAAGAGATTTTTCTACACATATTTTAAAAAATTGATATGCATGCTTGAAACATGTTAAAGATGGAAATGACCTATGGATCCGAACCTTTTAAAGAGAATAACATTAAATTCTCAAGTGAATGTGCGATGGAATATTTACACGTGTCCAACAAACCATTATTTTGCCTATTTAAAAAAAGTTGACCGAACAATCATAAATGATTGTAAAGTGATTTATCATGCATAACGGGGTATATTTTTGGAAGGAATGACTTATGGATTGGGAGTCAACACTCAAATAAATATCATCCGCCTCCCCCTTTTCTCGACGATTGCTGAACCTGATATATAAAAAACTAAATAGAGTTTACAATCCCTAAAAATTACAGAGATTTTTTGAAATTATCTCTCTTCATTTGTGCATTGTGCTTTTCCATTTTAGATGTATACTTTTTTCTTAAATAAAAACTTGAGTTATCACTTTCCCTTCATCTCGTAGATAAAAAAAGAGATAAAAGGCAAATAGATCACAACAAAATGAAAATTTTAGAGTTTATATATGGAAATAATTTAAATAAATAAACAAATGTAAGTAAAGAAAATTTACACACACACCACAAATGAACACAAAAGTTATGTTATTGAAGTTTGGGAAATTCCACAAGTTCAACCCTAATAGCTCGAAATTTTATAAGAAAGAGATTTTTCTACATACGTTTTAAAAAATGGATATGCATGCTTGAAACATGTTAAACTTGCAAATGAGCTTTGGATAAAAAAATTTTAAAGCGAATAACTTCAAATTCTCAAGTGAATGTGCGATGGGATATTTGCTCGAGTCAAACAAGCCATTATTTTGCCCATTTACAAAAAGCTCAGCTAACGATCATAGATGATTGTAAACTGATTTATAATGCGTAATGGGTTATATTGTTGTAATGAATGACTTATGGATTGGGAGTAGACAATCAGTTAAAACTCCCCTACCTCCCCCTTTTCCCAACGATTTCAGAACCAGATATATAAAAACTAAAAATACTTTACAATCCATTAAAATTATAGAAACTTTTTGGAATTATCTCACTCTACATTTGTGCATCTTTAATTTCCATTTTAGATGTATACTTTTTTCTTAAATCAAAACTTGAGTTTTAACTTTCCCTACGTCACGTAAAACAAAAAAAAGATACTAGGCAAATGGATCACAACAAAATGAAAAATTTAGAGATTATATATGGTAAGAATTTAAAGTAATAAAAAAATATAAGTAAAGAAAATTTATTCACACACCACAAATGAACACAAAAGTTTTGTTATATAAGTTTGGGAAATTCCACTAGTTCAAACCTAATAGCTCGAAATTTTATAAGAAAGAGACTTTTTTACACATGTTTCAAAAAATGGATATGCATGCTTGAAACATGTTAAATATTCAAATGACCTATGGATCCCAACCTTTTAAAGATAATAACATTAGATTTTCAAGTGAACGTGCGGAAGAATATTTACCCGAGTCAAACAAGCCATTATTTTTCTCATTTACAAAAACTGACCTAACGATCACATATGATTGTAAAGTGATTTATTATGCATAAAAGGCTATATTTTTTTAAGGAATGACTTATTGATTGCGAGTCAACACTCAGTTAAAAATCCCCCCCCCCCCCCCCCCCCCCCCCCTCCCCCTTTTCCCGACGATTACAGAACCTAATATATAAAAACTAAAAAAATTTTACAATCCCTAAAACTTATACACACTTTTTGTAATTATCTCTCTCTACATTTTTGCATTGTGCATTTCAATTTTGGCTGTATACATTTTTCTTAAATCAAAACTTGAGTTTTCACTTTCCCTTCATCTCGTAAACAAAAAAAAGAGATAAAAGGCAAATAGATCATAACAAAATGAAAATTTTAGAGTTTATGTATGGAAAGAATTTAAATCAATAAATAAACTTAAGTAAATAAAATTCATTCACACACGACAAATGAAGAAAAAAATTTTGTTCTCGAAATTTGGGAAATTCCACTAGTTCAACCCAAATAGCTCGGAATTTTATAAGAAAGAGATTTTTCTAGAGATGTTTTAAAAAATGGATATATATGCTTGAAACATGTTAAAGATGCAAATAACCTATGGATCAAATTTTTTTAAAGAAAATAACTTTAAATTCTCTTGTGAACGTGCGGTGGGATATGTACCCGTGTCAAACAAGACATTATTTTGCCCATTTACAAAAAGCTGACCTATGGATTTTTCCCATTATTTTGCCCGTGTAAACCAATTTATCATGCGTAATGGGCTATATTTTTGTAAGGAATGACTTATGGATTTGGAGTCAACACTCCGTTAAAAATCCCCTGCCTCCCCCTTTTCCCGAGATTGCTGAACCTGATATATAAAAACTAAAAAGAGTTTACAATCTATTACAATTGTGGACACTTCTTGGAAATATCTCTCACTACATTTGTGCATTGTGCACTTCCATTTTAGATATATACTTTTTTATTAAATCAAAACTTGAGTTTTCACTTTCCCATTGTTTCATAAACAAAAAACAAAGATTAAAGGCAAATAGATCACAACAAAAATAAAATTTTAGAGATTATGTATGGTGAGAATTTAAAACAATAAACAAAGGTAAGTAAGGAAAATTTATTCACACACCACAAATGAACACGAAAGTTTTGTTATTTAAGGTTTGGAAAATCCACTAGTTCAACCCTAATAGCTCGGAATTTTATAAGAAAGAGATTTTTCTACACATGTTTTAAGAAATGGATATACATGCTTGAAACATGTTAAAAATTCAAGTTACCTATGGATCCAAACAATTTATAGAGAATAACATTAAATTCTCTAGTGAATGTGCGGTGGGATATCTCTCTACATTTTTGCATTGTGCATTTCCATTTTAGATGTATTTTTCTTAAAGCAAAGCTTGAGTTATCACTTTCCCTTAGTCTCATAAACAAAAAAAGAGATAAAAGGCAAATAGATCACAAAAAAATGAAAATATTAGAGTTTATGTATAGAAAGAATTTAAAGAAATAAACAAATGTAAGTAAAGAAAATTTATTCACTCACCACAAATGGACACTAAAGTTTTGTTATCCAAGTTTGGGAAATTCCACTAGTTCAACCCTAATTGCTCAGAATTTTATAAGAAAGAGATTTTTCTACACATGTTTTAAAAAGTGGATATGCATGCTTGAAACATGTTAAATATGCGAATGACCTATGGATCCAAAAACTTTAATGAGAATAACATTAAATTCTCAAGTGAATGTGTGCTGAGATATTTACCCGATTCAAACAATCCATTATTTTGCTCATTTAAAAAAAAGCAGACCTAACGATCATACATGATTGTAAAGTGATTTATCATGCGTAACAGGCTATAGTTTTGAAAGGAATGATTTATGGATTGGGAGTCAACACTCAATTAAAATTCCCCCGTCTCCCCCTTTTCCCGAAGATTGCAAAAACTGATATATAAAAACTAAAAAGAGTTTACAATATCTAAAAATTACAGACACTTTTTGGAATTATCTCTCTCTACATTTGTGCATTGTACATTTCCATTTTAGAAGTATATTTTTTTCTTAAAACAAATTTTGAGTTTTCACTTTCCCTTTATGTCGTAAAAAAAAGAGATAAAAGGAAAATAGATCACTACAAAATGAAACTTTTTGAGTTTATGCATGGAAAGAATTTAAAGCAATAATCAAATGTAAATAAAGAAAATTTATTCACACACCAAAGATGAACACAAGTTTTTTTGTCCAAGTTTGGTAAATTCCACAAGTTCAACCATTATAGCTCGGAATTTTATAAGAAAGACATTTTTCTACACATGTTTTAAAAAATGAATATGCAGGCTTGAAACATGTTAAAGATGCAAATGATCTATGGATCCAAACCTTTTAAAGTGAATAACATTAAATCACAAGTGAACGTGTGGTGGGATATTTACCGGAGCCAAACAAGTTATTATTTTGCCCATTTACAAAAGGCTGACCTAACGATCATAGATGATTGTAAAGCTATTTATCATTAGTAACGGGCTATATTTTTGTAAGGAATGACTTATGGAATCAGAGTCAACACTCAGTTAAAAGTCCCTCGCCTCCTCCTTTACCCGCCGATGGCATAACCTGATATGTAAAAACTAAAAAGAGTTTACAATCCCTACAAATTACATACACTTTTTGGAATGATCTCTCTCTACATTTGTGCATCTTGAATTTCCATTTTAGATGTAGACTTTTTTTCTTATATCAAGATTTGAGTTTTCTCTTCCCCTTCATCTCGTAAACGAAAAAAGAGATAAAAAAGGCAAATAGATCACAACAAAATAAAAAATTTAGAGTTCCTGTATGGAAAGAATTTCAAGCAATAAACAAATGTGAGTAAAGAAAACTTATTCACACACCACAAATGAACACAAGAGTTTTGTTATCCAAGTACGGGAAATTCCACTAGTTCAACCCTAATAGCTCGGAATTTTATAAGAAAGATATTTTTCTACACATGTTTTAAAAACGGATATGCATGCTTGAAACTTGTTACGTATGCGAATGACCTAGGGATCCAAACCTTTTAAAGATAATAACATTAAATTCTCAAGTGAACGTGTGGTGGGATATTTACCTGTGAGAAACAAGCCATTATTTTGCCCATTTACAAAAAGCTGACCAAATGATCATAGATGATTGTAAACTGATTTATCATGCATAACGGGCTATATTTTTGTAAGGAATGACTTATGGATTGGGAATCAACACTCAGTTAAAAATCTCCCACCTCCCCCATTTCCCGATGATTGTAGAACCTGATATATAAAAACTTAAAAGAATTTATTATCCTTTAAAATCAAAGACACTTTTTGGAATTATCTCTCTCTTCATTTGTGCATTGAGCATTTCCATTTTAGATGTATACTATTTTCTTAAATCAAAACTTGAGTTTTCATTTTCCTTTCATCTCATAAACGAAAAAAGAGATAAAAGGCAAATAGTTCACAACAAAATGCAAATTTTAGAGTTTATGTATGGAAATAATTTAAAGAAATAAATTAATGTAAGTAAAGAAAATTTATTCACACACCACAAATGAACACAAAATTTTTGTTATCCACGTTTGGGAAATCCACTTGTTCAACCATAATAGCTCGGAATTTTATAAGAAAGAGATTTTTCTACACATGTTTTAAAAAATGGATATGTTTGCTTGAAACATGATAAAGATGCAAATCACCTATGGATCCAAACCATTTAAAGAGAATAACATTAAATTCTCAAGTGAACCTGTGGTGGGATATTTACTCGAGTTGAAAAACCCATTATTTTGGCCATTTTCAAAAAAGTTGACCTAACGATTATAGATGATTTAAAAGTGATTTATGATGCGTAACAGGCTATATTTGTGTAAGGAATGACTTTTGGAATGGGAGTCAACACTCAGTTAAAAATCCCCCGCCTCCCCCTTTTCCCTACGATTGTACAACCTGATATATAAAAACTAAAAAGAGTATAAAATGCATAAAAAATATAGACAATTTTTGGAATTATCTCTCTCTAAATTTGAACATTGCGCATTTCCATTTTAGATGTATACAATTTTCTTACATCAAAACTTGAGTTTTCACTTTCACGTCATCTCGTCAACAAAAAAAGAGATAAAAAGCAAATAGAACACAACAAAATGAAAATATTAGAGTTTATGTATGGAAAAAATTTAAAGAAATAAAAAAATTTAAGAAAAGAATATTTATTTACACACCACAAATGAACACAAAAGTTTTTTTTATCCAAGTTTAGGAAATTCCACTTGTTAAACCCTAATAGCATAGAATTTTATAAGAAATAGATTTTTCTACACAAGTTTTAAAAAATGCATATGCATGCTTGAAACATGTTAAAGAAGCAAATGACCTATGCATCCAAACCTTGTAAAGAGAATAACATTAAATTCTCAAGTGAACCTACGGTGGGATATTTACCCTAATTGAACAAGCCATTATTTTGCCCATTTACAAAAAGCTGACCTAACGATCATTGATGATTGTAAAGTTATTTATGATGCGTAACGGGCAAAATTTGTGTAAGGAATGACTTTTGGATTGGGAGTCAACACTCAGTTAAAAATCCCCCGCCTCCCCCTTTTCCCAACGATTGCAAAACCTGATATGTAAAAACTAAAAAGACTTTACAATCCCTACAAATTACAGACACTTTTTGGAATTATCTCTCTCCACATTTGTGCATTGTGCATTTCCATTTTAGATGTATAGTTTTTTCTTAAATCAAAACTTGAGTTTTCACTTTTCCTTCATCTCTTAAATAAAAAAAGAGATAAAAGGCAAATAGATCACAACAAAATGAAAATTTTAGAGTTTCTGTATGGAAAGAATTTCAAGCAATAAAAAAATGTAAGTAATGAAAATTTATTCACACCCCACAAATGAACACAAAAGTTTTGTTATCCAAGTTTGGGAAATTCCACTTGTTCAACCCTAATAGCTCGGAATTTTAAAAGAAAGAAATTTTACTACACATGTTTTAAAAAATGGATATGCATGTTTGAAACATGTTAAAGATGCAATTAATTGTTGGATCCAAACCTTTTAAAGAGAATAACATTAAATTCGCAAGTGAACCTGCACTGGATATTTACCCGAGCCAAACATGCCATTATTTTGCCCATTTACAAAAAATTGACCTAACAATCATAGATGATTGTAAAGTGATTTATCTTGCGTAATGAGCTATATTTTTGTAAGGAATGACTTGTGGATTGGGAGTCAACACTCAGTTAAAAAATCCCCGCCTCCCCCTTTTCCCGACCATTGTAGAACCTGATATATATAAACTAAAAAGAGGTTACAAACCAAAAAACTTTTAGACACTTTTTGGAATTATCTCTCTCTACATTTGTGCATCGTGCATTTCCATTTTAGATGTATACTTTTTTCTTAAATCAAAACTTGAGTTTTCAGTTTCCCTTCATCTCTTAAACAAAAAAAGAGATAAAAGGCAAATAGATCACAACAAAATGAAAATTTTAGAGTTTCTATATGGAAAGATTTTCAAGCAATAAACAAATGTAAGTAATAAAAATTTATTCACACACCACAAATGAACACAAAAGTTTTGTTATCCAAGTTTGTTAAATTCCACTTGTTCAACCCTAATAGCTCGGAATTTTATAAGAAAGAAAATTTTCTACACTTGTTTTGAAAAATAGATATGCATGCTTGAAACATGTTGAAGATTCAAATGACCTATGGATCCAAACCTTTTAAAGAGAATAACATTGAATTCGCAAGTGAACCTACGGTGGGATATTTACCCGAGCCAAACAAGCCATTATTTTGCCCATTTACAAAGAGCTTACCTAACAATCATAGATGATTGTAAAGTGATTTATCATGCGTAATAGGCTATATTTTTTTAAGGAATGACTTATGGATTGGGAGTAAACACTCATTTTAAAAATCCCCGCCTCCCCCTTTTCCTGACGATTGCAAAACCTGATATATATAAACTAAATAGAGTTTACAAACCCAAAAACTTATAGACACTTTTTGGAATTATCTCTCTCTACATTTGTGCGTCGTGAATTTCCATTTTAGATGTATACTTTCTTCTTAAATCCAAACTTGAGTTTTCACTTTCCCTTCATCCCTTAAACAAAAAAAGAGATAAAAGGCAACTAGATCACAACAAAATGAAATTTTTTTGAGTTTCTGTATGGAAAGAATTTCAAGCAATAAACAAATGTAAGTAATGAAAATTTATTCACACCCCACAAATGAACACAAAATTTTTGTTATCCAAGTTTGGGAAATTCCACTTGTTCAATCCTAATAGCTCAGAATTTTATAAGAAAGATATTTTTTTACACATGTTTTGAAAAATGGATATGCATGCTTGAAACATGTTAAAGATTCAAATGACCTATGGATCCAAACCTTTTAAAGAGAATAACATTAAATTCTCAAGTGAACGTGCGGTGGGGTATTTACCGGAGCCAAACGAGCCACTTCTTTGCATATTTACAAAAACCTGACCTAACGATCATAGATGATAGTAAAGTGATTTATCATGCGTAACGGGCTATATTTTTTTAATGAATGACTTATGGATTGGGAGTCAACACTCAGTTAAAAATCCCTGCCTTCCCTTTTTCCCGACAATTGCAAAACCTGATATATAGAAACTAAAAAGAGTTTAAAATCCCAAAAAATTACAGATATTTTTTGGAATTATTTCTCTCTAAATTTGTGCATTTTGAATTTCCATTTTAGATATATACTTTTTCTTAAATCAAAACTTGAGTTTTTACTTTCCCTTCATCTCATAAACAAAAAATGAGATAAAAGGCAAATTGTTCAGAACAAAATGAAAATTTTAGAGTTTATGTATGGAAATAATGTAAAGCAATAAACAAATGTCAGTGAAGAAAATTTATTCACACACCACAAATGAACACAAAATTTTTGTTATCCAAGTTTGGGAAATACCAATAGTCCAAACCTAATAGCTTGGAATTTTATAAGGAAGAAATTTTTCTACAAATGTTTTAAAAAATGGATATGCATGATTGAAAAATGTTAAAGACGAAAATAACCTATGGATCCAAACCTTTTAAAGAGAATAACATTAAATTCTCAAGTGAACGTGCAGTGGGATATTTACCCGACTCAAACAAGACGTTATTTTTCCCATTTACAAAAAGTTGACCTAACGATCAAAGATGATTGTAAAGTGATTTATCATGTGTAACAGGCTATATTTTTGTAAGGAATGACTTATGGATTGCGAGTCAACACTCAGTTAAAAATCCTCTACCTCCCCCTTTTCCCGACGATTACAGAACTTGATATATAAAAACTAAAAAGAGTTTACAATCCCTAAAAATTACAGACAGTTTTTGGAATTATCTCTCTCTACATTTGTGCATTGAGCATTTCCATTTTAGATGTATACTTTTTTCTTAAGTCAAAGTTTGATTTTTCACTTTCCTTTCATCTCGTAAACAAAAAAAGGAGATAAAAGGCAAATAGATCACAACAAAATGAAAATTTTAGAGTTTATGTATGGAAAGAATTTAAATCAATAAACAAGTCTAAGCAAAGAAAATTTATTGACACACCACAAATGAACTCAAAAGTTTTGTTATCCAAGTTTGGGAAATTCCACTAGTTCAACCCTAATAGCTCGAAATTTAATAAGAAATATTTTTTTTTGACACATGTTTTAAAAAAAAGATACGAATGCTTGAAACTTGTTAAAGATGCAAATGACCTATGGATCCAAACCTTTAAAAGAGACTAACATAAAATTTTCAAGTGAACGTGCAGTTGGATATTTACACCAGTCAAACAAGCCATTATTTTTCCCAATTACAAAAAGCAGACCTAACCATCATAGATGATTTTAAAGTGATTTATCATGCGTAATGGGCTATATTTTTTGTTAGGAATGACTTATGGATTGGGAGTCAACATTGAGTTAAAAATCCCCCGCCTCCCCCTTTTCTCGACGATTGCAAAACCTGATATAATAAAACTATAACGAGTTTACAATCCCTAAAAATTACAGACACTTTCTAGATGTATACTTTTTTCTAAAATCTAAGCTTGAGTTTTCACTTTCCCTTCATCTCGTAAACAAAAAATAAGATAACAAGCAAATACATCACAACAAAAAGAAAATTTTAGAGTTTATTTATGGAAAGAACTTATAGCAATAAACAAATGTAAGTAAAGAAAATTTATTCACACAGTACAAATGAACACAAAAGTTTTGTTATCCAAGTTTGGGAAACTCCACTAGTTCAATCCATATAGCTCAGAATTTTATAAGAAAGAGAGTTTTCTATACATGTTTTAAAAAATGGATATACATGCTTGAAACATGTTAAAGCTGCAATTGACCTATGGATCCAAATTTTTTAAAGAGAATAACTTTAAATTCTCAACTGAACGTGCGGTGGATATTTACCCATGTCAAACAAGCCATTATTTTGCCCATTTACAAAAAGCTTACCTAACGATCATTGATGATTGTAAAGTGATTTATCATGCGTAATGGACTATATTTTTGCAAGGATTGACTTATGGATTGGGAGCAACACTGAGTTAAAAATCCCCTGTCTCCCCCTTTTCCTGATGATTGCAGAACCTCATATATAAAAACTAAAAAGAGTTTACAATCCCTAAAAATTACAGACACTTGTAGGAATTATCTCTCTCTACATTTGTACATAGTGTTTTTCCAATTTAGATGTATACCTTTTTCTTGAATCAAAGCTTGAGTTTTCACTTTCCCTTCATCTCGTAAACAAAAAAAGAGATAAAAGGCAAATAGAACACAACAAAAAGAAAATTTTAGTGTTTATGTATGGAAAGAATTTAAAGCAATAAACAATTGTAAGTAAAGAAAATTTATTTACACACCAGAAATGAACACAAAAGCTTTGTTCTCCAAGTTTGGGAAAATCAACTTGTTCAACCCTTATAGCTCGGAATTTTATAAGAAAGAGATTTTTCTACTCATGTTTTAAAAAATGGATATGGATGTTTGAAACATGTTAAAGATGCAAATAAACTATGGCTCCAAACATTTTAAAGAGAATAACATTAAATTCTCAAGTGAACATGCGGTGGGATATTTCCCCGAGTCAAACAAGCCATTATTTTGCCCATTTACCAAAAGTTGACCTAACGATCATAGATGATTGTAAAGTTATTTTTCATGCGTATTGGGCTATATTTTTTTAAGGAATTACTGTTGGATTGGGAGTCAACACTCAGTTAAAAATCCCCCACCTCCCCCTTTTCTCGACGATTGTTGAACCTAATATATAAAAACTAAAAAGAGTTTACAATCCGTAAAAATTGCACAGACTTTTTGGAATTATCTCTCTTTACATTTGTGCTTTATGCATTTCCCTTTTAGATGTATACTTTTTTCTTAAATTAAAACTAGAGTTTTCGCTTTCCCTTCATCTCTTAAGCAAAAAAATACACAAAAGGCAAATAGATCACAACAAAATGAAAATTTTAAAGTTTATGAATGGAAGCAATTTAAAGCAATAAAAAAATGTAACTAAAGAAAATTTATTCACACACCACAAATGAACACAAAATTTTTGTGATCCAAGTTTGGGATATTCCACTTGCTCAACCCAATAGCTCAGAATTTTTAAGAAAGAGATTTTTCTACGCATGTTTCCAAAAATGGATATGCATGCTTGAAAAATGTTAAAGTTGCAAATGACCAATGGATCCAAACCTTTTAAAGAGAATAACATTAAATTCTCAAGTGAACGTGTGGTAGGATATTTACCCAAGTCAAACAAGCCAATATTTTGCCTATTTACAAAAAGTTGACCTTACAATCATAGATGATTGTAAAGTGATCAATCATGCGTAATGGGCTATGTTTTTGTAACGAATAAATTATGGATTGGGAGTCAACACTCAGTTAAAAATCCTTCGCCTCCCCCTTTTCCCGATGATTGCTAAACCTGATATATAAAAACTAAAAAGAGTTTACAATCCCTTAAAATTACAGACACATTTTGGAATTATCTCTCTCTATATTTGTGCATTGTGCATTTAAATTTTAATTTAATACTTTTTTCTTAAATAAAAACTAGAGTTTTCACTTTCCCTTCATCTCATAAACAAAAAAAGAGATAAACGACAAATAGACCACTACAAAATGAAAATTTTAGAGTTTAGGTATGGAAAGAATTTACTGCAACAAACAACTGTAAGTAAAGAAAATTTATTCACACACCACAAATGAACAATATGACCTATGGATCCAAAGGTTTTAAAGAGAATAACATAAAATTCTCAAGTGAATGTGTGGTGGGATATTTACCTGAGTCAAATAAGCCATTATTTTGCCCATTTACAAAAAGCTTGCCCAACGATCATAGATGATTGTAAAGTGATTTGTCATGCGTAATGGGTTATATTTTTGTAAGGAATGTCTTATGGGTTGGGAGTCAACACTCAATTAAAAATCCCCCGCCTCCCCCTTTTCCCCACAATTGCAGAACCTGATATATAAAAACTAAAAAGAGTTTACAATCCCTAAAATTTATAGACACTTTTAGGAATTATCTCTCCCTACATTTGTGCATTGAGCAATTCCATTTTAGATGTATATTTTTTTCTTAAATCAAAGCTTGAGTTTTCACTTTCCCTTCATCTTATAAATTAAAAAAGAGATAAAAGGCAAATAGATCACAACAAAATGAAAATTTTAGAGTTTATGTATGGAAATAATTTAAAGCAATAAACAAATGTAAGTAAATAAAATTTATTTACACACCAAAAATGAACACAAAAGTTTTGCCATCCATGTTTGGGCAATTCCACTAGTTCAACCCTAATAGGTCGGAATTTTATAAGAAAGAGATTTTTCTACATATGTTTTAAAAAATAGATATACATGCTTGAAACATGTTAAAGATACAAATAACCTATGGTTGCAAACCTTTTAGAGAGAATAACTTCAAATTCTCATGTGAACGTGCGGTGGGATATTTACTCGAGTCAAACAAGCCATTATTTTGCCTATCTACAAAAATCTGACCTAACGATCATAGATGATTGCAAAGTGATTTATCATGCGTAACATGCTACATTTTTGTAAGGAATGACTTATGGATTGGGAGTCAATACTCAGTTAAAAATCCTCCGCCTCCCCCTTTTCTCGACGATTGCAAAACCTGATATGTAAAAACTAAAATGAGTTTACTATACCTAAAAATTATAGACACCTTTTGGGATTATCTCTCTCTACATTTGAACATTGTGCATTTCCATTTTAGATGTATAATTGTTTCTTAAATCAAAGCCTAAGTTTTCACTTTCCCTTCATCTCGTAAACAAAAAAAAGAGATAAAAGGCAAATAGATCACAAAAAAATGAAAATTTTAGAGTTTATGTAATGGAAAAAATTTAAAGCAATAAACAAATGTAAGTAAAGAAAATTTATTCACACACCAAAAATAAACACAAAAGTTTTGTTATCCGAATTTTGGAAATTCCACTAGTTCAACCCTAATAGCTCGGAATTTTAATAAGAAAGAGATTTTTCTACACATGTTTTAAAAAATGGATATGCATGCTTGAAACATGTTAAAGATGCAAATGACCTATGGATCCAAACCTTTATAGAGAATAACATTAAATTCTCATGTGAATGTGCGTTGGGATATTTACCCGAGTCTAACAAGTGATCATTTTGCTCATTTACAAAAAGCTGACCAAACGAATATAGATGATTGTAAAGTTATTATCATGCATAATGGGCTATATTTTTGTAAGGAATGACTTATGTATTGGGAGTCAATACTCAGTTAAAAATCCCGCGCCTCCCCCTTTTCCCGACGATTACAGAACTTGATATATAAAAAAGAAAAAGAGTTTACAATCCCTAAAAATTACAAACACTTTTTGGAATTATCTCTCTCTACATTTGTGCATTGTGCATTTCCATTTTAGTTGTAGACTTTTTTCTTATATCAGAACTTGAGTTTTCTCTTCCATTCATCTCGTAAACGAAAAAAGAGTTAAAAGGCAAATAGATCACAACAAAATGAAAATTTTAGAGTTTATGTATGCAATGAATTTAAAGCAATAAATGAATGTAAGTAAAGAGAATTTATTCACACACCACTAATGAACACAAAAGTTTTGTTATCCAAGTTTTTCTACACTTGTTTTAAAAATGGATATGCATGCTTGAAACATGTTAAAGAACCAATTGACCTATGGATCCAAAACTTTTAAAGTGAATAACATTAAATTCTCAAGTAAATGTTCGGTGGGATATTTACCCAAGTCAAACATGCCATTATTTTGCCCATTTACGAAACGTTGAACTAAAGATCCTAGATGATTCTAAAGTGATTTATAATACGTAATGGGCTATATTTTTGTAAGTTATGACTTATGGATTTGGAGTCAACACTCAGTTAAAAATCATCTGCCTCCCCCATTTCTCGATGATTGCAGAACCTTATATATAAAAATTAAAAAGAGTTTACAATCCCTACAAATTACGTACACTTTTTGGAATTATCTCTCTATATTTGTGCATTGTGCCTTTCCATTTTAGATGTATACTTTTTTATTTAATCAAAACTTGAGTTTTCACTTTCCCTTCATCTTGTAAACAAAAAAAGGGATAAAAGGCAAATAGATCACAACAAAATAAAAATTTTAGACTTTATGTATGAAAAGAATTTAAAGCAATAAACAAATGTAAATAAATAAATTTTATTCACACACCACAAATGAATAATAAAGTTTTGCTATCATAGTTTGGGAAATTCCTGTAGTTCAACCGTAATAGCTCAAAATTTTATAAGAAAGAGATTATTCTACACATGTTTTAAAAAATGGATATGCAGGCTTGAAAAATGTTAAAGATGCAAATGACCTATGGACCCATAGCTTTTAAAGAGAATAACATTAAATTCTCAGGTGAATGTGTGGTGGGATATTTACCCTAGTCAAACAAGCCATTATTTTGCCAATGAAAAAAAAGTTGACCTAACGATCATTGATGATTGTAAAGTGATTTATCATGTGTAATGGGCTATATTTTTGTATGGAATGACTTATGGATTGGGAGTCAACACTCAGTTAAAAAGCCTCCGCTTCCCCCTTTTCCCGACGATTGTAGAACCTAATATACAAAAACTAAAAAGAGTTTACAATCCCTAAAAATTACAGACAGTTTTTGGAATTATCTCTCACTACATTTGTGCATTGAGCATTTCCATTTTAGATGCATACTTTTTTCTTATATCAAAGCTTGATTTTTCACTTTCCCTTCATCTTGTAAACAAAAAAAGAGATAAAAGGCCAATAGATAACAACAAAATAAAAATTTTAGAGTTTATGAATGGAAAGAATTTAAAGTAAAGAAAATTTATTCACACACCACAAATGAACACAAAAGTTTTGTTATCCAAGTTTGGGAAACTCCACTAGTTCAATCCTAATAGCTCGGAATTTTATAAGAAAGAGATTTTTCTACACATGTTTTAAAAAATGGATATGCATGCCTGAAACAAGATAAATATGCAAATGAGGTATGGATGCAAACCTTTTAAAAAGAATAACATTAAATTCACAAGTGAACGTGCGGTGGGATATTTACCTGAGTCAAACAAGCCATTATTTTGCCCATTTAAAAAAATACGACCTAACGATCTTAGATGATTGTAAAGTGATTGATCATGCGTAACGGGCTATATTTTTGTATGGAATGACTTATGGTTTGGGAGTCAATACCCAGTTAAAAATCCCCCACCTCCCCCATTTCCCAACAATTGCAGACTTAAAAGAGTTTACTATCCCTAAAAATTACAGACACTTTTTAAAATTATCTCTCTACAATTATGCATTGTGCTTTTCAATGTTATATGTATAATTTTTCCTTAAATCAAAGCTTCAGTCTTCACTATCCCTTGATCTTGTAAACAAAAAAAGAGATAATAGGCAAATAGATCACAACAAAATAAAAATTTTAGAGTTTATGTACGGAAAGAATTTAAAGCAATAAACAAATGTATGTAAAGAAAGTTTTTCACACACCACAAATGAACACAAAAGTTTTGTTATCCAAGTTTGGGAAATTCCACTAGTTCAACCCGAATAGCTCGGAATTTTATAAGAAAGAGATTTTTCTACACATGTTTAAAAATATGGATATGCATGCTTGAAACATGTTAAAGATGCAAATGACCTATGGATCCAAACTTTTCAAAGAGAATAACATTAAATTCTCAAGTGAACGTGCGGTGGGATATTTACTTGAGTAAAACAAGCTATTATTTTCCCCATTTACAAAAATCTGACCTAACCACCATAGATGATTGTAAAGTGATTTATCATGCGTAACAGGCTATATTTTTGTAAGGAATGACCTATGGAATGGGAGTCAACTCTCAGTTAAAAATCCCCTGCCTCCCCTTTTCTCGAAGATTGCAGAACCTGATATATAAAAACTAAAAAGAGTTTACATTCCCTAAAAATTATTGACACTTTTTGGAATTTTCTCTCTCTACATTTTTGCATTGTGTATTTCCATTTCAGATGTAGACTTTTTTATTATATCAAAACTTGAGTTTTGTCTTTCCCATCATCTCGTAAACAAAAAAAGAAGATAAAAGGCAAATAAATCACAACAAAATAAAAATTTTAGAGTTTATGTAACGAACGAATTTATGGCAATAAACAAATGTATGTAAGGAAATTTTTTCACACACCACAAATGAACACAAAAGTTTTGTTATCTAAGTTTGTGAAATTCCACTAGTTCAGCCCTAATAGCTTGGAATTTTATAAGAAAGAGATTTTCATTCACATGTTTTAAAATATGAATATGCATGCTTGAAAAAATTTAAAGATGCAAATGAGCTTTGGATCCAAACCTTTTAAAGCGAATAACATTAAATTCTCAATTGAACGTGCGGTGGGATATTTATCCGAGTCAAACAAGCTATTATTTTGCCATTTACAAAAAGCTGACTTAACGATCATAGATGATTGTAAAGTGATTTATCAGGCATAACGAGCTATATTTTTGTGAGGAATGACTTATGGATTGGAAGTCAATACTCAGTTAAAAATCCCCGCCTCCCCCTTTTCTCGACGATAGCAGAACCTGATATATAAAAACTAAAAAGAGTTTACTATCCCTAAAAATTAAAGACACTCTTTGGAATTATCTCTCTCTTCATTTGTGCATTTTGAATTTTCATATTAGATGTATTATTTTTTCTTAAATTAAAGCTTGATTTTTCACTTTCCCTTCATCTCGTAAACAAAAAAAGAGATAAAAGGCAAATAGATCACAACAAAATGACAATTTTAGATTTTATGTATGGAAAGAATTTAAACCAATAAACAAATGTATGTAAATAAAATTTATTCACACACCACAAATGTTCACAAAAGTTTTGTTATCCGATTGTGGGAAATTCCACTAAGTCAACCCAAATAGCTCGCAATTTTATAAGAAAGAGATTTTTCTGCACATGTTTTAAATAATGGATATGCATTCTTGAACCATGTTAAAGATGCAAATGACCAAAGGATCCAAACCTTTTCAAGAGAATTAAATTAAATTCTCAAGTGAACGCGTAGTGGGATATTTACCCGAGTCAAACAAGTCATTATTTTGCCCATTTACAAAAACTTGACTTAAGGATCATAGATGATTGTAATGTGATTTATCACGCGCAATGGGCTACATTTTTGTAAAGAATGACTTATGAATTGGGACTCAACACTCAATTAAAAATCCCTTGCCTCCCACATTTCCCCACGATTGCAAAACTTGATAAAAAATCTAAAAAGAGTTTACAATCCTTAAAAATTAAACACACTTTTTGGAATTATCTCTCTCTACATTTGTGCATTGTGCATTTCCATTTTATATGTATACTTTTTTCTTAAATCAAAGCTTGAGTTTTCACTTTCCCTTCATCTCGTAAAAAAAAAAGGGAGAAAAGGCAAATCGATAAAAACAAAATGAAAATTTTAGAGTTTATGTATGGAAAGAATTTAAATAAATAAACAAAAGTAAGAAAATAAATTTTAATCACGCACCACAAATGAATACAAAAGTTTTGTTTTCCAAGTTTGGGATATTCCACTAGTTCAACCCTAATAGCTCGGAATTTTATAAGAAAGAGATTTTTATACACATGTTTTAAAAATAAATGTGCATGCTCGAATCATGTTAAAGATACAAATGAACAATGGATCCAAACCTTTTACATAGAATAACATTAAATTCTCGTGTGAACGTGCGGTGGGATATTTACCTAAGTCAAACTAGCCATTATTTTACCCATTTACTAAAAGTTGACATAAAGATCATAGATCATTGTAAAGTGATTTATCATGAGTAACGGGCTATATTTTTGGAAGGAATGATTGATGGATTTGGAAACACTCAGTTAAAAATCCCCTGCCTCCCCCTTTTCCTGACGATTGCAGAACCTGGTTTATAAAAACTAAAAAGAGTTTACAATCCCAAAAACTTAAAGACACTTTTTGGAATTATCTCTCTCTACATTTGTGCACTACTCATTTCCATTTTAGAAGTATACTTTTTTCTTAAATCAAAACTTGAGTTTTCACTTTTCCTTCATCTCGTAGACAAAAAAAGAGAGAAAAGGCAAATAGATCACAACAAAATGAAAATTTTAGAGATTATGCATGAAAAGAATTTAAAGCAATAAAAAAATTTAAGTAAATAAAATTTATTCTCACACCTCAAATGAACAAAAATGTTTGATTATCCAACTTTGGGAAATTGCACAAGTTCAACCCTAATAGCTCAGAATTTGATCAGAAAGAGACTTTTCTTCTGATGTTTTAAAAAATGGATATGCATACTTGAAACATGTTAAAGATGCAAATGACCAATGGATTCAAAATGTTTAAAGAGAACAACATTACATTCTCAAGTGAACGTGCGGTGGGACATTTACCCGAGTCAAACATGCCATTATTTTGCCAATTTACAAAAAGCTGACCTAACGATCATAGATGATTGTAAAGTGATTTACCCTGTGTAACGGGCTATATTTTTGTAAGGAATGACTTATGGATTGGGAGTCAACACTCACTTAAAAATCCCCCGCCTCCCCTTTTCCCGACTATTGCAAAACCTAAGATATAAAAGCTAAAAAGAGTTTCCTATCCATAAAAATTACAGTCACTTTTTGGAATCATCTCTCTAGAAATTTGTGCATTGTGCATTACCATTTTAGATGTATACTTTTTTCTTAAATCAAAACTTGACTTTTAGATTTCCCTTCATCTCGTAAACAAAACAAGACATCAAAGGCAAATAGATCACAAACAAAATGAAAATTTTAGAGTTTATATATGGAAATAATTTAAAGCAATAAACAAATGTAAGTATAGAAAATTTATTCTCACACCACAAATGAACACAAAAGTTTTGTTATCCAAGTTTGGGAAATTCAATTAGTTCAACCCTAATAGCTCGGAATTTTATAAGAAAGAGATTTTTCTACACAAGTTTTAAAAAATGTATATGCATGCTTGAAACATGTTAAATAACCAAATGACCTATGCATCCAAACCTTTTAAAGAGAATAACATTAAATTCTCAAGTAAACGTGCGGTGGGATATTTACCCTAGTCAAACAAGCCATTATTTTTCCCATTTACAAAATGCTAACCTAACCATCATAGATGACTGTAATGTGATTTATCATGCGTAAGGGGTTATATTTTTTGTAAGAAATGACTTATTGATTGGGAGTCAGCACTTAGGTAAAAATCCCCCGCCTCCCCCTTTTCCCAACTATAGCAGAACTTGATATATAAAAACTAAAAAAAGTTTACAATCCCTAAAAATTATAGACACTTTTTGGAATTATCTCTCTCTAATTTTGTGCAGTGTGCATTTCCATTTTAGATATATACCTTTTTCTTAAATCAAAGCTACTGTTAAGACTTTCCCTCCGGGTCGTAAACAAAAAAAAGTGATAAAAGGCAAATAGATCACATCAAAATGAATATTATAGAGTTTATGTATGGAAGGAATTTAAAGGACTAAATAAATGTAAGTAAAGAAAATTTATTCACACACCACAAATGAACACAAAAGTTTTGTTATCCAAGTTTGGGAAATTCCAATAGTTCAACCCAAATAGCTTGAAATTTTATAAGAAAGAGATTTTTCTACACATGTTTTAAAAAATGGATATGCATGCTTGAAACATGTTAAAGATGCAAATGGCCTATGGATCCAAACATTTTAATGACAATACATTAAATTCTAAAGTGAACGTTCGGTGGGATATTTACACAAGTCAAACAACCATTATTTTGCCCATTTAGAAAAAGCTGACCTAACGATCATAGATGATTGTAAAGTGATTTATCATGCTTAATGGGCTATATTTTTTAAAGGAATGACTTATGGATTCGGAGTTAACACTCAGTTAAAAATCCCCCGCCTCCCCCTTTTTCCTGACGATTGCAAAACCTGATTTATAAAAACTAAAAAGAGTTTACAATCCCTAAAAAATACAGACACTTTTAGAAATTATCTCTCTCTACATTTGTGCATTGTGCATTTCATTTTTAGATGTATACTTTTTTCTTAAATCAAAACTTGAGTTTTCTCTTTCCCTTCATCTCGTAAACCAAAAAAAAAAAAAAGCCAAATTGATCACAACAAAATGAAAATTTCAGAGTTTATGAAGGGAAATAATTTAAAGCAAAACAAATGTAAGTAAAGAAAATTTATTCACACACCACATATGAACACAAAAGTTTTGTTATCCAAGTTTGTGAATTTCCACTTGTACAACCCTAATAGCTCGGAATTTTATAAGAAAGAGATTTTTCTACACATGTTTTAAAAATGGACATGCATGCTTGAAACATGTTAAAGATGCAAATGACCTATGGATCCAAACCTTTTGTAGAGAATAACATCAAATTCTCAAGTGAACGAGTGGTGGGATATTTACCCGAGTCAAACAAGCCATTATTTTGCCCATTTACAAAAAGCTGAACTAACGATAATGGATGCTTGTAAAATGATTTATCATGCATTACGGGCTATATTTTTGTAGGGAATGACTTATGCATTGGGTGTCAACACTCAATTAAAAATTTCCTAGCCTCCACCTTTTCCCGAGGATTACAGAACTTGATATATAAAAACTAAAAAGAGTTTGCAGACACTTTTGGAATTATCTCTCTCTACATTTGTGCATTGTGCATTTCCATTTTAGATGTATATTTTTTTCTTAAATCAAAACTTGAGTTTTCACTTTCCCTTCATCTTGTAAACAAAACAAGAGATAAAAAGCAAATAGATCACAACAAAATGAAAATTTTAGAGTTTATGTATGCAAATAATTTAATGCAATAAAAAAATGTTAGTAATGAAAATTTATTCACACACCATAAATGAACACAATAGTTTTGTTATCCAAGTTTGGGAATTTCCACTTGTTCAATCCTAATAGCTTGGAATTTTATAAGAAAGAGATTTTTCAACACTTGTTTTAAAAAATGGATATGCATGCTTGAAACATATTAAAGATGCAAATCACCCATGGATCCAAACCTTTTAAAGAGAATAACATGAAATTCTCTAGTGAACGTGTGGCGGGAAATTTACCTGAGATAAACAAGACATTATTTTTCTGATTTAAAAAAAGCTGACCTAACAATCATAGATGATAGTAAATTGATTTTTCATGCGTAACGGGCTTTATTTTTTTTAAGGATTATTTTATGGATTGTGAGTCAACACTGAGTTAAAAATCCCTTGCCTCCCCCTTTTTCCCGATGATTGGAGAACCTGATATATAATAACTAAAAAGATTTTACAATCCCTAAAATTACAAACAATTTTTGTAATTATCTCTCTCTACAATTTTGCATTGTGCATTTCAATTTTAGATGTATACTTTTTTCTTAAATCAAAGCTTGAGTTATCACTTTCCCATTATCTCGTAAACAAAAAAAGAGATAAAAGGAAAATAGATCACAACAAAATGAAAAATTTAGAGTTTATCTATGGTAAGAATTTAGGGCAATAAACAAATGTAAGTAAGGAACATTTATTCACACACCACAAATGAACCCAAAATTTTTGTTATTCAAGTTTGGGAGATTCCACTAGTTCTACCCTAATAGCTCTGAATTTTATAAGAAAAAGATTTTTCTACACATGTTTTAAAAAATGGATATGCATGCTTGAAACATGTTCAAGATTCAAATGACCTATGGATCCAAACCTTTTAAAGATAATAACATTAAATTCTCAAGTGAACATCAGGTGGAATATTTACCCGAGTCAAACAAGCCATTATTTTGCCTATTTACTAAAAGTTGACGTAACGATCATAGATGATTGTAAAGTGATTTATCATTTGTAACCGGCTATATTTTTTTAAGGAACGACTTATGGATAGGGAGTCAACACTCAAATAAAAATCCCCCGCCTCCCGCTTTTCCCGATGATTGCAAAACCTGATATATAAAAACTAAAAAGAGTTTTCAATCCCTAAAAATTATAGATACTTTTTGGAATTATCTTTCTCAACATTTATGCATTATGCATTTCCATTTTAGATGCATACTTTTTTCTTAAATCAAAGCTTGAGTTTTCACTTTCCCTTGATCTCGTAAACAAAAAAGGAGATCAAAGGCAAATAGATCACAACAAAATGAAAAGTCAAGAGTTTATGTATGGAAATAATTTAAAGAAATAAACAAAAGTAATAAAAGAAATTTTCAAACTTCACAAATGAACACAAAAGTTTTGTTATCCAAGTTTCGAAAATTCCACTAGTTCAACCCTAATAACTCGAAATTTTATAAGTAAGAGATTTTTCTGCACATGTTTTAAAAAATGGATGTGCATGTTTGAAACTTGTTAAAGATTCAAATGACCTCTGGATCCAAACCTTTTAAAGAGAATAACATTAAATTCTCATGTGAACGTGCAGTGGGATATTTACCTGAGTCAAACAAGCCATTATTTTGCCCATTTATGAAAAGTTGACATAAAGATCATAGATGATTGTTAAGTGATTTATCATGCATAACGTGCTATATTTTTGTAACAAATGAATTATGGATTGGGAGTCAACATTCAATTAAAAATCCCCCACCTCCCTCTTTTCCCGAAGATTGCAGAACCTCGTATATAAAAACTATAAAGAGTTTACAATACCTAAAAATTACAGACACTTTTTGGACTTATCTCTCTCTACATTTGTGCACTACGCATTTCCTTTTTAGATGTATACTTTTTTCTTAAATCAAAACTTGAGTTTTCACTTTCCCTTCATCTCATAAACAAAAAAAAGAGATAAAAGGCAAATACATCACAACAAAATGAAAATTTTAGAATTTATGTATGGAAAGAATTTAAAGCAGTAAACAAATGTGAGTAAAGAAAATTTATTCACACACCTCAAATGAACACAAAAGTTTTGTTATCCAAATTTTGGAAATTCCACAAATTCAACCCTAATAGATCGGAATTTTTTTAAAAAAAAGAGATTGTTCTACACATGTTTAAAAAATGGATATGCATGCTTGAAACATGTTAAAGATGCAAATGACCTATAGATCAAAACTTTTTAAAGAGAATATCATTAAATTCTCAAGTGAACGTGTGGTGGGATATTTACCCTAGTCAAAAAAGCCATTATTTTGCCCATTTACAAAAAGCTGACCTACTGATCATTGATGATTGTAAAGTGATTTTTCATTTGTAATGAGCTATATTTTTTTAAGGAATGACTTACTGATTGGGTGTCAACATTCAGTAAAAAATCCCTCGCCTCCCCCATTTCCCATCGGTTGCAGAACTTGATAAATAAAAACTAAAAAGAGTCTATAATCCCTAAAAATTACAGTGTCTTTTTGGAATTATCTCTCTCTACATTTTGGCATTGTGTTTTGCATTTCATATGTATACTTTTTTCTTAAATCAAAACTTGAGTTTTCACATTCCCTTCTTCTCGTAAACAAAAAAAAGAGATAAAAGGCAAATAGATCACAACAAAATAAAAATTTTAGAGTTTATGTATGCAAAGAATTTAAAGCAATAAAAAAAATGTAATTAAATAAAATTTATTCTCACACCACAACTGAACAAAAAAGTTTCGTTATCCAAGTTTAGGTAATTCCACTAGTTCAACCCTAATAGTTCGGCATTTTATAAGAATGAGATTTTTCTACTAATGTTTTAAAAAATGGATATGCAGGCATGAAACATGTTAAAGATTCAAATGACCCATGGATCCAAAATTTTTAATGAGAATAACATTAAATTTTCAAGTGAATGTGCGGTGGGATATTTACCCGTGTCAAACAAGCCATTATTTTGCTCAATTACAAAAAGCTGACCTAACGATCATAGATGATTTTAAAGTGATTTATCATACGTAATGGGCTATATTTTTGTAAGTAATGACTTATGGATATGGAGTCAATAGTCAGTTAAAAAACCCTGCCTCCCTTTTCCCAACGATTGCAAAACCTGATACATAAAAACTAAAAAGAGTTTCCAATCCATAAAAATTACAGACACTTTTTGGAATTATCTCTCTCTACATTTGTGCATTGTGCATTTCCATTTAAGATGTAGACTGTTTTCTTAAATCAAAACTTGAGTTTTCAATTTCCTTTCATCTCGTAAACAAAAATAGAGACAAAGGCAAATATATCACAACAAAATGAAAACTTTAGAGTATATGTATGGAAATAATTTAAAGCAAAAACAAATGTAAGTAAAGAAAATTTATTCACACACCACAAATGAACACAAAATTTTTGTTTTCCAAGTTTGGGAAATTCAATTAGTTCAACCATAATAGCTCGGAATTTTAAAGAAAGAGATTTTCTGCACAATTTTTAAAAAATGTATATGCATGCTTCAAACATGTTAAAGAAGCAAATGACCTATGCATCCAAACCTTATAAAGAGAATAACATTAAATTCTCAAATGTACGTGCAGTGGGATATTTACCAAACTCAAACAAGCCATTATTTTGCCGATTTACAAAAAGCTGACCTAATGACCATATACAATTGTAAAGTGATTTATTATGCGTAACGGGCTATATTTGTATAAGGAATGACTTATGAATTGGGAGTCAACACTCAATTAAAAATGCCATGCCTCCACCTTTTCCTGACGATTGGGGAACCTGACATAGAAAAACTAAAAAGAGTTTACAATCAAAACTTGAGTTTTCACTTGCCCTTCATCTCATAAAAAACAAGAGTTTTCACTTGCCCTTCATCTCATAAAAAAAAAAAAGATAAAAAGCAAATAGATCACAAAAAAAAAGAAAATTTTAAAGTTTATGTATGGAAAGAATTTAAAGCAATAAAAAAATGTAAGTAAACTAAATTTATTCACACACCACAAATGAACAAAAAAGTTTTGTTATCCAAGTTTAAGAAGCTCCACAATTTCAACCTAATCGCTTGGAATTTTCTAAGAAAGACATTTTCCTAAAAATATTTTAAAAAATTGATATGCATAATTGAAACATGTTGAAGAAGCAAATGACCTATGGATCCAAAAATTTTAAGAGAATAATTTTAAATTGTCAAGTGACTGTGCGGTGGGATATTTACCTGAGTCAAAAAAGCCATTATTTTGCCCTTTTAAAAAAATCTGACCTAATGATCATAGATGATTGTAAAGTGAATTATTATGCGTAACGGGCTATATTTTTGCATGGAAATGGAATGGGAGTCAACACTCAGTTAAAAATCCCCTGCCTCCCCCTTTTTCCGATGATTGCACAACTAGATATATAGAAATTAAAAAGAGTTTACAATCCATAAAAATTATAGACACATTTTGGAATTATCTCTTTTTAAATTTGTGCATTGTGCATTTCCAGTTTAGATGTATAATTTTTTCTTAAATCAAAACATGAGTTTTAACTTGCCCTTCATCTCGTAAAAAAACAAAAAAGAGATAAAAGGCAAATAGAACACAACAAAATGAAAATATTTTGAGTTTATATATGGAAAGAATTTAAAGCAATAAAGAAATGTAAGTAAAGAAAATTTATTCACACACCACAAATGAACACAAAAGTTTTGTTATCCAAGTTTGGGAAATTCCATTAGTTCAACCCTAATAGCTTAGAATTTTTTAAGAAAGATTTTTCAACACATGTTTAAAAAAATGGATATGCATACTTGAAAATTTTAAAGATGCAAATGACCAATGGATCCAAACCTTTTAAAGAGTAAAACATTAAATTCTGAAGTGAACGTACGGTGAGATATTTACCCGAGTCAAACAAGCCATTATTTTGCCCATTTACAAAAAGCTGACCTAACAATCATAGATGATTGTAAAGTGATTTATCATGCATAACGGGCTTTGTTTTTTAACGGAATGACTTATGGATTGGGAGTCAACATAGTTAAAAATCCCTCGCCTCCCCCTTTTCCCGACAATTGCAGAACTTGATATATAAAATCTAAAAAGAGTTTACAATCTCTAAAAATTACAGACACTTTTTGGAATTATCTCTCTCTACATTTATGCATTGTGCATGTCTATTTTAGATGTACACTTTTTTCTTAAATCAAAGCTTGAGTTTTCACTTTCCCTTCATCTCGTAAACAAAAAAAGAGATAAAAGGCAAATAGATCACAAAAAAATGAAAATTTAACATTTTATGCATGGAAAGAATTTAAAGCATTAAAAAAAATGTAATAAAAGAAAATTTGTTCACACACCACAAATGAACACAAAATTTTTGTTATCAGAGTTTGGGAAATTCGACAAGTTCATCCCTAATAGCTAAGAATTTTATAAGAATGAGATTTTTCTGCACATGTTTTAAAAAATGGATATGCATTCTTGGAACATGTTCAAGATACAAATGATCTATGGATCCAAACCTTTTAAAGACAATAACATTAGATTCTCATGTGAACATCGGGTATCATATTTACCCGAGTCAAACTAGCCATTATTTTGCCCATTTAAAAAAAACTAACCTAACGATCAAAGATGATTGTAAAGTGATTTATCATGCATAACGGGCTATATTTTTTTTCAGGAATGACTTATAGATAGGGAGTCAACACACAAAAAAAAATCCCTTGCCTCTTCCTTTTCACAACGATTGCAGAACCTGATATATAAAAACTAAAAAGAGTTTATAGTTCCAAAAAATTATAGACACTTTTTGGAATTATCTCTCTCTACATTTGTGCATTGTGCATTTCCATTTTAGATGTATACATTTTTCATAAATCAAAGCTTGAGTTTTCACTTTCCCTTCATTTCGTAAACAAAAAAAAGAGATCAAAAGGTAAATAGATCACAAAAAATTGAAAATTTTAGAGTTTATGTATGGAAAGAATTTAAAGAAATAAAGAAAATTTATTCACACACCACAAATGAACACAAAAGCTTTGTTATCCAAGTTTGGGAAATTCCACTAGTTCAACCTTAATAGCTCAGAATTTTATAAGAAAGACATTTTTCTTCACATATTTTAAAAAATGGATGTGCATGCTTGAAACATGTTAAAGATACAAATGACCTGTGGATGCAAACCTTTTATAGAGAATAACATTAAATTCTCATGTGAACGTGCGGTGGGATATTTACCTGAGTCAAACAAGCCATTATTTTGCCCATTTACGAAAAGTTGACATAAAGATCATTGATTATTGCAAAGTGATTTATGATGCTTAACGGGCTATATTTTTGTAAGAAATGACTTATGGATTGGGTGTCAACACCCAGTTTAAAACCCCCACCTCCCCCTTTTCCAGACAATTGCATAACCTGGTATATAAAAACTAAAAAGAGTTTAGTAATCTTAAAAATTCCAGACACTTTTAGGAATTATCTCTCTCTACATTTGTATACAACGCATTTCCATTTTTGATATATTCTTTTTTCTTTAATCGAAACTTGAGTTTTCACTTTCCCTTCATCACGTAAAGAAAAAAAGAGATAAAAGGCAAATAGATCACAACAAAATGAAAAATTGAGAGTTTATGTATGGAAAGAATTTAAAGAAATAAACAAATGGAAGTAAAGAAAATTTATTCACACACCACAAATGAACACAAAAGTTTTGTTATCCAAGTTTGGGAAATTTCACAAGTTCAACCCTAATAGCTCGGAATTTCATAAGAAAGAGATTTTTTTACACATGTTTTAAAAAATGGATATGCATGCTTGAAACATGTTAAAGATGCAAATGACTATGGATCCAAACCTTTTAAAGAGAATAACATTAAATTCTCAAGTGAACGTGCGGTGGCATATGTACTTGAGTCAAACAAGCCATTATTTTGCCCATTTACAAAAAGCTAACCTAACGATCATTGATGATTGTAAAGTGATTTATCATGCGTAATGGGATATTTTTTGTAAGGAATGACTTATGGATTGGGTGTCAACATTCAGTTAAAAATACCTCGCCTCCCCCTTTTCCCGTCGATTGCAGAACTTGATATATAAAAACAAAAAGTTACAAACACTTTTTGGAATTATCTCTCTCTACATTTGTGCATTTTGTATTTCCATTTTAGATGTATACTTTTTTCTTAATTCACAACTTGAGTTTTCACTTCCCTTCCTCTTGTAGAAAAAAAAAAGAGATAAAAGGCAAATTGATCACAACAAAATGAAAATTTTAGAGTTTATGTATGAAAAGAATTTAAAGAAATAAACAAATATAATTAAATAAAATTTATTCTCATACCACAAATGAACAAAAAAGTTTTTTATCAGAGTTTGGGAAATTTCACTAGTTCAACCCTAATAGCACGAAATTTTATAAGAAAGAGATTTTTCAACTAATATTTTTAAAAAAGGATATGCATGCTGGAAACATGATAAAGATTCAAATGACCAAGGGATCCAAAAATTTTAAAGAGAATAACAATAAATTCTCAAGTGAACGTGCAATGGGATATTTACCCGAGTCAAACAAGCCATTATTTTGCCCATTTACAAAAAGCTGACCTAACGATCATAGATCATTGTAAAGTAATTTATTATGCGTAACGGGCTATATTTTTTTAAGGAATGACTTATGGAATGGGAGTCAATACTCAGTTAAAAATCCCCCGCCTTTCCGTTCCCGACGATTGCAGAACCTGATATATAAAAACTAAAAAGAGTTTCCAATCCATAAAAATTATAGACACTTATTGGAATTATCTCTCTCTACTTTTGTGCAGTGTGCATTTCCATTTTAGATGTATACTTTTCTCTTAAATAAAAGTTTGTGTTTAAACTTTCCCTTCATCTCGTAAACAAAAAAATGGATGAAAGTCCAATAGAACACAACAAAATGAAACTTTTTGAGTTTATATAAGGAAAGAATTTAAAGCAATAAACAAATTTAAGTAAATAAAATTTATTCATACACCACAAATGAACACAAAACTTTTATTATCCAAGTTTGGGAAATTCCATTAGTCCAACCCTAATAGCTCGGAATTTTACAGAAAAAGAGATTTTTCTACACATTTTTTAAAAATGGATGTGCATGCTTGAAACTTATTAAAGATGCAAATGACCTATCGATCCAAACCTTTTAAAGATAATAATATTAAATTCTCAAGTGAACGTGCGGTGGGATATTTACCCGAGTACAACAAGCCACTATTTTGCCAATTAACAAAAAGCTGACCTAACGATCATAGATGATTGTAAAGTGATTTATCGTGTGTAACGGGCTATATTTTTTTAAGGAATGACTTATGGATTGGGAGTCAACACTAAGTTAAAAATCCCCCGCCTCCCTTTTCCTAACGATTGCAGAACCTGATAAATAAAAACTAAAAACAATTTACAATCCCTAAAAATTACAAACAGATTTTGGAATTATCTCTTTTTACATTTGTGCGTTGTGCTTTTCCATTTTAGATGTATACTTTTTTTCTTAAATCAAAACTTGAGTTTTCACTTTCCCTTCATCTCGTAAACAAAAAAAGAGATAATAGGCAAATAGATCACATCAACAAAATGAAAATTTTAGAGTTTATGTATGGAGATAATTTAAAGCAATAAACAAATGTGAGCAAAGTAAATTTATTCACACACCACAAATGAACAAAAAATTTTTGTTATCCAAGTTTAGGAATTTCCACTTGTTCAACCCTAATCGTTCGGAATTTTATAAGAAAGAGATTTTTCTAAAAATATTTTAAAAAATGGATATGCATGTTTGAAACATGTTAAAGATGCAAATGATCTATATATCCAAAAAATTTAAAGAGAATAACTTTAAATTCTCAAGTGAACGTGCGGTGGGATACTTACCCGAATCAAACAAGCCATTATTTTGCCCTTTTACAAAAAGCGGACGTAATGATCATAGATGATTGTTAAGTGATTTATCAAGCATAACGGGCTTTATTTTTTTAAGGAATGACTTATGGATTGGGAGTCAACACTCAGTTAAAAATACCCCGCCTCCCCCGTTTCCCGACGATTGCAAAATCTAATATATAAAAACTAAAAAGATATTACTATCCATAAAAATTATAGACACATTTATGAATTATCTCTCTCTACATTTGTGCATTGTGCATGTCATTTTTAGATATATACTTTTTTCTTAAATCAAAGCTTGAGTTTCCACTTTCACTTCGTCAGTAAAAAAAAAATGAGATAAAAGGCAAATAGATCACAACAAAATGAAATTTTAGAGTTTATGATGGCAAGAATTTAAAGGAATAAATAAATGTAAGTAAATAAAATTTATTCACACACCACAAATGAACACAAAAGTTTTGTTATCCAAGTTTGGGAAATTCTACTTGTTCAACCCAAATAGCTCGGAATTTTATAAGAAAGATATTTTTCTACACATGTTTTAAATATTGGATATGCATGCTTGAAACATGTTAAAGATGCAAATGACCAATGGATCAAAACCTTTTAAAGAGAATAACATTAAATTCTTAAGTAAACGTGTGGTGGGATATTTACCCAAAACAAACAACCCATTATTTTTCCCATTTACAAAAAGTTGACCTATCGATCATAGATGATTGTAAAGTGATTTATTATATGTAACGGGCTATATTTTTGTAAAGAATGGCTTATGGATTGGGAGTCAACACTCAAATAAAAATCCCCCGCCTCCCCCTTTATCCGACGAATGTACAACCTAATATATAAAAATTAAAAAGAGTTTACAATTTGTAAAAATTCCAAACACTTTTAGGAATTATCTCTCTCTACATTTGTGCATTGTACATTTCTATACTTTTTTCTTAAATAAATGTTTATGTTTTAACTTTCCCTTCATCTTGTAAACAAAAAAAGAGATAAAAGTCCAATAGAACACAACAAAATGAAACTTTTTGAGTTTATGTAAGGAAATAATTTAAAGCAATAAACAAATGTAAGTAAATAAAATTTATTCACACACCACAAATGAACACAAAAGTATTGTTATCCAAGCTTGGGAAATTTCATTTGTTCAACCCTAGTAGCTCAGAATTTTATAAGAAAGAGATTTTTCTACACATGTTTTAAAAAATGGATGTGCATGCTTGAAACTTATTAAAGATGCAAATGACCTATGGATCCAAACCTTTTAAAGAGAATAACATTAAATTATCAAGTGAACGTGCGGTGGGGTATTTACCCGAGTCAAAAGAGCTACTATTTTGCTCATTTACAAAAAGTAGACCTAACGATCATAGATGATTGTAAAGTGATTTATCATGTGTAACAGGCTATATTTTTTGAAGGAATGACTTATGGATTGAGAGTCAACTCTAAGTTAAAAATCCCAGCCTCCCCCTTTTCTTGACGATTGTAGACCCTGATATATAAAAACTAAAAAGAGTTTACAATCCCTATAAATTACAAACACATTTTGGAATTATCTCTCTTCAAATTTGAGCATTGTGCATTTCCATTTTAGATGTATTCTTTTTTCTTAAATCAAAACTTGAGTTTTCACTTTCCCTTCATCTCGTAAAAAAAAGAGATAAAAGGCAAATAGATCACATCAAAATGAAAATTTTAGAGTTTATGTATGGAAAGAATTTAAAGCAATCAACCAATGTAAATAAATAAAATTTATTCACACAACACAAATCAACACAGTAGTTTTGTTATCCAAGTTTGGGAAATTCCACTAGTTCAACTGTAATAGCTCGGAATTTTATAAGAAAAAGATTTTTCAACACATGTTTTAAAAAATGGATACGCATGCTTGAAACGTGTTAAAGATGAAAACAACCTATGGATCAAAACCTTTGAAAGAGAAAAACATTAAATTCTCAAGTGAACGTGCGGTGGGATATTTACCCGAGTTAAACAAGCCATTATTTTGCCCATTTAAAAAAAGTTGACCTAACGATCATTTATGATTGTAAAGTGATTAATCATGTGTAATGGGCTATATTTTTATTAGGAATGACTTAATTATTTGGAGTCAACACTCAGTTAAAAATCCCCCGGATCCCCTTTTTCCCGACATTTGCAGAACCTGATATATAAAAACTAAAAAGAGTTTACAAGCCATAAAAACTACAAAAAAAAAAAAATTGAATTATCTCTCTCTACATTTGTGCATTGTGCATTTCAATTTTAGATGAATTCTTTTTTCTTAAATCAAAACTTGAGTTTTCACTTTCACTTCATCTCGTAGACAAAAAAAGAGATAAAAGGCAAATAAATCACAAAAAAATGAAAATTTTAGAGTTTATGTATGGAAATAATTTAAAGTAATAAACAAATGTAAATAAAGAAAATTTATTCACACACCACAAATGAACACAAAATTTTTTGTTATTCCAGTTTTGGAAATTCCACTAGTTTAACCTTAATAAATCGGAATTTTATAAGAAAGAAATTTTTCTAAAATTTTTTTAAAAAATGGATATGCATGCTTGAAACATGTTAAAGATGCAAATGACCTATGGAAAAAAAAATTTTAAAAATAATAACATTAAATTATCATGTGAACGTGCGGTGGGATATTTTCCTGAGTCAAACAAGCCATTATTTTCCTTATTTACGAAAAGCTGACCTAAGGATCATAGATGATTGTAAAGTGATTTATCATGTGTAAGAGGCTATATTTTTGTAAGGAATGACTTATGGATTGGAAGTCAACACTCAGTTAAAAATCCGCCACCTCCTCCTTTTCCCGATGATTGTCGAACCTGATATATAAAAACAAGAAAGAGTTTACAATCTCAAAAAATTACAAAGAGTTTTTTGAATTATTTCTCTCTACATTTTTTCATTGTGCATTTCCACTTTAGATGAATACTTTCTTCTTAAATCAAAACTTGAGTTTTCACTTTCCCTTCATCTCGTAGACAACAAATGAGTTAAAATGCAAATAGATCACAACAAAATGAAAATTTAAGAGTTTATGTATGGAAATAATTTAAAGCAATAAACAAATGTAAGTAAAGAAAATTTATTCACACACCACAAATGAACACAAAAGTTTTGTTATCCAAGTTTGGGAAATTCCACTAGTATAACCCTTTTGGCTCGAAATTTTATAAGAAAGATATTTTTCTACAAATTTTTTAAAAAATGGATATGCATGCTTAAAACATGTTAAAGATGCAAACGGCCAATGGATCCAACATTTTTAAAGAGAATAACATTAAATTCTCAAGTCAACGTGCGGTGGGATATTTACAAACCATTATTTTGCCCTTTTACAAAAAGTTGACCTAATTATCATAGATGATTGTGAAGTAATTTATCATGCATAACGGGCTATATTTTTGGAAGGAATGACTTATGGATTGGGAATCAGCACTCAGTTAAAAATCCCCCGCCTCCCCCTTTTCCCGACGATTGTAGAACCTACTATATAAAAACTAAAAAGAATTTACAATCCATAAAAATTACAGACACATTTTGGAATTATGTCTCTCTACATTTGTGCACTGTGTATTTCCATTTTAGATGTATACTTTTTTATTAAATCAAAACTTGATTTTACACTTTCCCTTCCTCTCGTAAACAAAAAAAGAGATAAAAGGCAAATAGATCACAACAAAATGAAAATTTTAGAGTTTATGAATGGAAATAATTTAAAAAAATAAAGAAATGTAAGTAAATAAAATTTATTCAAACATCACAAACGAACACAAATGTTTTGTTATCCAAGTTTGGGAAATTCCACTAGTTCATCCCTAACAGCTCGAAATTTTATAAGAAAAAGATTTTTCCAGACAAGTTTTAAAAAATGGATATGCATGCTTTGAAACATGTTAAAGATGCAAATTAGCTATGGATCCAAACCTTTTACAGAGAATAACATTAAATTCTCTAGTGAACGTGAGGTGGGATATTTACGCGAGTCAAACCAACCATTATTTTACCCATTTAAAAAAGCTAACCTAACGATCGTAGGTGATTGTAAAGTGATTTATCATGCCTGACGGGCTATATTTTTATATGTAATGACTTATGAATTTGTAGTCAACACTCAGTTAAAAATCCCCCGCTTCCCCCTTTTCCTGAAGATTGCAGAACCTGATATATAAAAACTAAATAGAATTTATAATCCCTAAAAATCACATACACTTTTTGGAATTATCTCCTCTACATTTCTGCATTGTGTATTTCCATTTTGGATGTATACTTTTTTATTAAATCAAAACTAGAGTTTTCACTTTCCCTTCATCTCGTAAAAAAAATAAAAAATAAAAGGCAAATAGATCACAACAAAATGAAAATTTTAGAGTTTAAGTTTAGAAAGAATTTAAAGCAATCAACAAATGTAAGTAAATAAAAGTTTTTCACACACCACAAATGAACACAAAGTTTTTGTTATCCAAGTTTTGGAAATTCCATTAGCTCAATCCTAATAGCTCGGAAATTTATAAGAAAGAAATTTTTCTTCACATGTTTTAAAAAATGGATACGCATGCTTGAAACATGTTAAGGATGCAAATTACCAATGGATCCAAACCTATTAAAGAGAATAACGTTATATTCTCAAGTGAACGTGCGTGAACGTGCGGTGGGATATTTACCCAAGTCAAACTAGCCATTATTTTGCTAATTTACAAAAAGCTGACCCAATGGTCATAGATGATTGTTTAGTGATTTTTGATGCGTAACAGACTATATTTTTGTAAGGAATGACTTATGGTTAGGGAGTCAACACTCAATTTAAAATACCCCGCCTCCCTATTTTTCAGACGATTGCAGAACCAGATATATAGAAACTAAAAAGAGTATAATTTTTTTTAAAAAATACAGATACTTTTGGAAATTATCTCTCTCTACATTTGTGCAATATTCATTTCCATTTTAGATGTATACTTTTTTCTTAAATCAAAACTTGAGTTTTCACTTTCCCTTCATCTCGTAGACAAAAAAAAGAGATAAAAGGCAAATAGATCACAACATAAAGAAAATTTTAGAGTTTATTTATGGAAACAATTTAAAGAAATAAACAAATTTAATTAAATAAAAATTTATTCACACAAGAGAAAAGAACAAGCAAGTTTTGTTATCCAAGTTTTGGAAATTCCACTAGTTCAACCCTAATAGCTCGGAATTTTATAAGAAAAAGATTTTTCTACACATGTTTTAATAATTAGATATGCATGCTTGAAACTTGTTAAAGATGAAAATGACCTATGGAACCAAAAATTTTAAAGAGAATAACTTTAAATTCTCAAGTGAACATGCGGTGGGATATTTACCCGAGTCAAACATACATTATTTTGCCCATTTACAAAAAGCTGACCTAATGATCATAGATGATTGTAAAGTGATTTATCATGTGTAACGGCCAATATTTTTTGTAAGGAATGACTTATGGATTGGGAGTCAACACTCAGTTAAAAATCCCCCGCCTCCCTCTTTTCCCGACAATTGCAGAACTTGATATATAAAGATTAAAAAGAGTTTACAATCCCTAAAAATTAAAGAAACTTTTTGGAATTATCTCTCTCTCTATATTTGTGCATTGTGCATTTCCATTTTTGATGGATATTTTTTTCTTAAATCAAAACTTGAGTTTTTAGTTTCCCTTCTTCTCCTAAACCAAAAATAGAGATAAAACGAAAACATATAACAAAAAAAAAATAGAGTTTATGAATGGAAAGAATTTAAAAAAAAATTAAGTAATGAAAATTTATTCACACACCACAACTGAACACAAAGTTTTTGTTTTCCAAGTTTTGGAAATTCCATTAGTTACCCCCTAATAGCTTAGAATTTTATCAGAAAGGGATTTCTCTACACATGTTTTAAAAAATGGATATGCATGGATATGCATGCTTAAAACATGTTGAAGATGCAAATTACCAATGGATCCAAACCTTTTAAAGAGAATAACATTAAATTCTCATGTGAACGTGCAGTGGGATATGTACCGAAGTCAAACAAGACATTATTTTGACCAATTACAAAAAGCTGACCTAACGATCATAGATGATTGTAAAGTGATTTATCACACGTAATGGGCTATAATTTTTTAAGGAATGACTTATGGATTGGGAGTCAAAACTCAGTTAAAAATCTCCCACCTCCCCCTTTTCCCGATGTAAGCAGAAACTGATATAAAAAAACTAAGAAGAGTTTACAATCCCTTACAATTACAGACCTTTTTTGGAATTATCTCTCTCTACATTTGTCCATTGTGCATTTCCATTTTATATTATACTTTTTTTCTTAAATCAAAACTTGAGTTTGCACTTTCCCTTCATCTCGTCAACAAAAAAAAGAGATAAAAGGCATATAGATCACAACAAAATGAAAATTTTAGAGTTAATGTATGGAAAGAATTTAAAGCAATAGACAAATGTAAGTATAGAAAAAATTTTAACATGCCACAAATGAACAAAAAAGTTTTGTTATCCAAGTTTTGGAAATTCCACTAGTTCAACCCTAATAGCTCAGAATTTTATAAGAAAGAGATTTTCCTACAAATTTTTAAAAAAATGGATATGCATGCTTGAAACATGTTAAAGATGCAAATGGCCTATGGATCAAATTTTTTTAAAGAGAATCAATTTAAATTCACAAGTGATCATGTTGTGGGATATTTACCCAAGTCAAAACATGCCATTATTTTGCCAATTAACAAAAAGTTTATCGAACGATCATTGAGGATTGTAAAGTGATTTATCATGCGTAACAGCCTATATTTTTTTAAGGATTGGGAGTCAACACTCAGTTAAAAATCCCACACCTCCCCCTTTTCCCTACGATTGCAGAACCTGATATATAAAAACTAAAAAGAGTTCACAATCCATAAAATTATAGACAGTTTAGGAATTATCTCTCTCTAAATTTGTGCATTGAACATTTCCATTTTACATGTATGCTTTTATCGTAAATCAAAACTTGAGTTTTCACTTTCCCTTCGTCTCATAAACAAAAAAAGAGATAAAAGGCAAAAAGATCACAACAAAATGAAAATTTTAGATTTTATGTATGGTCAGAATTTACAGCAATAGACAAATGTAAGTGAAGAAAATTTATTCACACACCACAAATGAACACAAAATTTTTCTTTTCCAAGTTTGGGAAATTCCTCTAGTTCAACCCTAATTGCTCAGAATTTTATAAGAAAGAGATTTTTCTACACATGTTTAAAAAAATGGATATGCATGCTTGAAACACGTTAAAGATTCAAATGACCTACGGATCCAAACCATTTAAAGCGAATAACATTAAATTCTCAAGTGAACGTGCGGTGGGATATTTACCCGAGTCAAACAAGCCATTATTTTGCCCTTTTACAAAACACTGACTTAACGATTGTAGATGATTGTAATGTGATTTATCATGCATAACGGGCTATAATTTTTTAAGGAATGACTTATGGATTGGTAGTCAACACTTAGTTTAAAATCCCCTGCCTCCACCTTTTCTCGACGATTGCAAAATCGGATATATAAAAAACTAAAAAGTGTTTAAAATCCCTAAATCTTTTAGAGAATTTTTGAAATTATCTCTCTCCAAATTTGTGCATTGTGCTTTTCCAATTTAGATGTACACTTTTTCTTAAATAAAAACTTGAGTTTTCGCTTTTCCTTCATCTCGTAGACAAAAAAAGAGATAAAAGGCAAATAGATCACAACAAAATGAAAATTTTAGAGTTTATGTATGGTAAGAATTTAAAGCAGTAAACAAATGCTAGTAACGAAAACTTATTCACACACCACAAATGAACACAAAAGTTTTGTTATTCAAGTTTGGGAAATTCCACTAGTTTAACCCTCATTCCGGAATTTTATAAGAAAGAGATTTTTCTACACATGTTTTAAAAAATTGATATGCATGCTTGAAACATGTTAAAGATGGAAATGACCTATGGATCCGAACCTTTTAAAGAGAATAACATTAAATTCTCAAGTGAATGTGCGATGGAATATTTACACGTGTCCAACAAACCACTATTTTGCCTATTTAAAAAAAGCTAACCGAACGATCATAGATGATTGTAAAGTGATTTATCATGCATAATGGGGTATATTTTTGTAAGGAATGACTTATGGATTGGGAGTCAACACTCAAATAAAAATCATCCGCCTCCCCCTTTTCTCGACGATTGCTGAACCTGATATATAAAAAACTAAATAGATTTTACAATACCTAAAAATTACAGAGATTTTTTGAAATTATCTCTCTTCATTTGTGCATTGTGCTTTTCCATTTTAGATGTATACTTTTTTCTTAAATAAAAACTTGAGTTTTCACTTTCCCTTCATCTTGTAGACAAAAAAAGAGATAAAAGGCAAATAGATCACAACAAAATGAAAATTTTAGAGTTTATATATGGAAATAATTTAAAGCAATAAACAAATGTAAGTAAAGAAAATTTATACACACACCACAAATGAACACAAAAGTTCTGTTATTGAAGTTTTGGAAATTCCACAAGTTCAACCCTAATAGCTCGAAATTTTATAAGAAAGAGATTTTTCTACATACGTTTTAAAAAATGGATATGCATGCTTGAAACATGTTAAACATGCAAATGAGCTTTGGATGAAAATATTTTAAAGCGAATAACTTCAAATTCTCAAGTGAATGTGCGATAGGATATTTGCTCGAGTCAAACAAGCCATTATTTTGCCCATTTACAAAAAGCTCAGCTAACGATCATAGATGATTGTAAACTGATTTATCATGCGTAATGGGTTATATTGTTGTAAGGAATGACTTATGGATTGGGAGTAGACACTCAGTTAAAACTCCCCTGCCTCCCCCTTTTCCCAACGATTTCAGAACCTGATATATAAAAACTAAAAATACTTTACAATCCATTAAAATTATAGAAACTTTTTGGAATTATCTCACTCTACATTTGTGCATTTTGCATTTCCATTTCAGATGTATACTTTTTTCTTAAATCAAAACTTGAGTTTTCACTTTCCCTACGTCTCGTAAAACAAAAAAAAGATATTAGGCAAATAGATCACAACAAAATGAAAAATTTAGAGATTATATATGGTAAGAATTTAAAGTAATAAAAAAATATAAGTAAAGAAAATTTATTCACACACCACAAATGAACACAAAAGTTTTGTTATATAAGTTTGGGAAATTCCACTAGTTCAAACTTAATAGCTCGGAATTTTATAAGAAAGAGACTTTTTTACACATGTTTCAAAAAATGGATATGCATGCTTGAAACATGTTAAATATGCAAATGACCTATGGATCCCAACCTTTTAAAGATAATAACATTAGATTTTCAAGTGAACGTGCGGAAGAATATTTACCCGAGTCAAACAAGCCATTATTTTTCTCATTTACAAAAACTGACCTAACGATCATATATGATTGTAAAGTGATTTATTATGCATAAAAGGCTATATTTTTTTAAGGAATGACTTATGGATTGCGAGTCAACACTCAGTTAAAAATCCCCCGCCTCCCCCTTTTCCTGACGATTGCAAAACCTAATATATAAAAACTAAAAAAAGTTTTCAATCCCTAAAACTTATACACACTTTTTGTAATTATCTCTCTCTACATTTTTGCATTGTGCATTTCAATTTTGGCTGTATACATTTTTCTTAAATCAAAACTTGAGTTTTCACTTTCCCTTCATCTCGTAAACAAAAAAAAAGAGATAAAAGGCAAATAGATCAGAACAAAATGAAAATTTTAGAGTTTATGTATGGAAAGAATTTAAATCAATAAATAAATTTAAGTAAATAAAATTCATTCACACACGACAAATGAAGAAAAAAATTTTGTTCTCGAAATTTGGGAAATTCCACTAGTTCAACCCTAAAAGCTCGGAATTTTATAACAAAAAGATTTTTCTAGAGATGTTTTAAAAATGGATATATATGCTTGAAACATGTTAAAGATGCAAATAACCTATGGATCAAATTTTTTTAAAGCAAATAACTTTAAATTCTCATGTGAACGTGCGGTGGGATATTTACCCATGTCAAACAAGACATTATTTTGCCCATTTACAAAAAGCTGACCTAATGATCATAGATGATTGTAAAATAATTTATCATGCATAATGGGCTATATTTTTGTAAGGAATGACTTATGGATTGGGAGTCAACACTCCGTTAAAAATCCCCTGCCTCCCCCTTTTCCCGAGATTGCAGAACCTGATATATAAAAACTAAAAAAAGTTTACAATCTATTACAATTGTGGACACTTCTTGGAAATATCTCTCACTTTATTTGTGCATTGTGCACTTCCATTTTAGATATATACTTTTTTATTAAATCAAAACTTGGTTTTTCACTTTCCCATTGTTTCATAAACAAAAAACAAAGATTAAAGGCAAATAAATCACAACAAAAATAAAATTTTTGAGATTATGTATGGTGAGAATTTAAAATAATAAAAAAAAGGTAAGTAAGGAAAATTTATTCACACACCACAAATGAACACAAAAGTTTTGTTATTTAAGTTTTGGAAAACCCACTAGTTCAACCCTAATAGCTCGGAATTTTATAAGAAAGAGATTTTTCTACACATGTTTTAAGAAATGGATATACATGCTTGAAACATGTTAAAAATTCAAGTTACCTATGGATCCAAACAATTTATAGAGAATAACATTAAATTCTCTAGTGAATGTGCGGTGGGATATTTACCCAAGTCAAACAAGCCATTATTTTGCCCAGTTACAAAAAGCTAACCTAACGATCTTAGATGATTGTAAAGTGATTTATCTGACGTAATGGGCTATATTGTTTAAGGAATTACTTATGGATTGGGAGTCAACACTCAATTAAAAATCCCCCGCCTCCCTCTTTTCCAACCGATTGCAGAACTTGATATATAAAAAACTATAAAGTGTTTACTATCCCTAAAAATTATAGACACTTTTTGGAATTAAATCTTTCTACATTTGTGTAGTGTTCATTTCTATTTTAGATGTATACTTTTTCCTTAAATTAAAGCTTGAGTTTTCACTTTCCCTTCACCTCGTAAACTAAATAAAAAATAAAAGGCTAATAGATCACAACAAAATGAAAATTTTAGAGTTTATGTATGGAAATAATTTAAAGCAATAAACAAATGTAAGTAAAGAAAATTTATTCACACACCACAAATGAACACAAAAGTTTTGTTATCCAAGTTTGGGAAATTCTACTAGTTCAACCCTAATAGCTCGGACTTTTATAAGATAGAGATTTTTCCACACATGTTTTAAAAAATGGATATCCATGCTTGAAACATGTTAAAGATGCAAATGACCTATGGATCCATACCTTTCAAAGAGAATAACATTAAATTCTCAAGTGAACGTGCGGTGGGATATTTACCCGAGTCAAACAAGCCATTATTTTGTCCATTTACAAAAAGCTGACCTAACGATCATAGATGATTGTAAAGTGATTTATCATGCGTAAGGGGCTATTTTTTTGTAAGGAATGACTTATGGATTGGGAGACAACACTCAATTAAAAATCCCCCGTCTCCCCCTTTTTTTTATGATTGCAGAACTTGATATCTAAGAATTAAAAAGAGTTTAAAATCCCTAAAAATTACAGACACTTTTTGGAATTATCTCTCTCTACATTTTAGCATTGTTCATTTCCATTTTAGATGTATTTTTCTTAAATCAAAGCTTGAGTTATCACTTTCCCTTCGTCTCATAAACAAAAAAAGAGATAAAAAGCAAAAAGATCACAATAAAATGAAAATTTTAGAGTTCATATATGGAAAGAATTTAAAGCAATAAACAAATGTAAGTAAAGAAAATTTATTCACATACCACAAATAAACACAAAAGTTTTTTTATCCAAGTTTGGGAAATTCCACTTGTTCAACCCTAATAGCACGGAATTTTATAAGAAAGATATTTTTCTACACTTGTTTTAAAAAATGGATATGCATGCTTGAAACATGTTAAAAATGCAAATGACCTATGGATCCAAACAATTTATAGAGAATAACATTTAATTCTCTAGTGAATGTGCGGTGGGATATTTACCCGACTCAAACAAGCCATTATTTTGCCCAGTTACAAAAAGCTGACCTAACGATCATAGATGATTTTAAAGTTATTTTTCATGCGTAACGGGCTATATTTTTTTTAGGAATGACTTAAGGATTGGGAGTCAACACTCAAATAAAAATCCCCCGCCTCCCCCTTTTTCTCGACAATAGCAAAAGCTTATATATAAAAATCAAAAGGAGTTTACAATCCCTAAAAATTACAGACACTTTTTGGAATTATCTCTCTCCAAATTTTTGCAGTGTTCATTTCCATTTTAGAAGTAAACTTTTTTCTTAAATTAAGGCATGAGTTTTCACTTTCCCTTCATCTCGTAAACAAAAAAAGAGATAAAAGGCAAATAGATCACAAAAAAATGAAAATATTAGACTTTATGTATGGAAAGAATTTAAAGAAATAAACAAATGTAAGTAAAGAAAATTTATTCACTCACCACAAATGGACACTAAAGTTTTGTTATCCAAGTTTGGGAAATTCCACTAGTTCAAACCTAATTGCTCAGAATTTTCTAAGAAAGAGATTTTTCTACACATGTTTTAAAAAGGGGATATGCATGCTTGAAACATGTTAAATATGCGAATGACCTATGGATTCAAAAACTTTAATGAGAATAACATTAAATTCTCAAGTGAATGTGTGCTGAGATATTTACCCGATTCAAAGAATCCATTATTTTGCTCATTTAAAAAAAAGCAGACCTAACGATCATACATGATTGTAAAGTGATTTATCATGCGTAACAGGCTATATTTTTGAAAGGAATGGTTTATGGATTGGGAGTCAACACTCAGTTAAAATTCCCCCGCCTCCCCCTATTCCCGAAGATTGCAAAAACTGATATATAAAAACTAAAAAGAGTTTACAATATCTAAAAATTATAGACACTTTTTGGAATTATCTCTCTCTACATTTGTGAATTGTGCATTTCCATTTTAGAAGTATACTTTTTTCTTAAATCAAATTTTGAGTTTTCACTTTCCCTTTATGTCGTAAAAAAAAAAGAGATAAAAGGAAAATAGATCACAACAAAATGAAACTTTTTGAGTTTATGCATGAAAAGAATTTAAAGCAATAATCAAATGTAAATAAAGAAATTTTATTCACACACCAAAGATGAACACAAGTTTTTTTGTCCAAGTTTGGTAAATTCCACAAGTTCAACCCTTATAGCTCGGAATTTTATAAGAAAGACATTTTTCTACACATGTTTTAAAAAATGGATATGCAGGCTTGAAACATGTTAAAGATGCAAATGATCTATGGATCCAAACCTTTTAAAGTGAATAACATTAAATCACAAGTGAACGTGCGGTGGGATATTTACCGGAACCAAACAAGCCATTATTTTGCCCATTTACAAAAGGTTGACCTAACGATCATAGATGATTGTAAAGTTATTTATCATTAGTAACGGGCTATAATTTAGTAAGGAATGACTTATGGAATCCGAGTCAACACTTAGTTAAAAGTTCCTCGCCTCCTCCTTTACCCGACGATGGCATAACCTGATATGTAAAAACTAAAAAGAGTTTACAATCCCTACAAATTACATACACTTTTTGGAATGATCTCTCTCTACATTTGTGCATCTTGCATTTCCATTTTAGATGTAGACTTTTTTTCTTATATCAAGACTTGAGTTTTCTCTTCCCCTTCATCTCGTAAACGAAAAAAGAGATAAAAGGCAAATAGATCACAACAAAATGAAAATTTTAGAGTTCCTGTATGGAAAGAATTTCAAGCAATAAACAAATGTGAGTAAAGAAAATTTAATCACACACCACAAATGAACACAAAAGTTTTGTTATCCAAGTACGGGAAATTCCACTAGTTCAACCCTAATAGCTCGAAATTTTATAAGAAAGATATTTTTCTACACATGTTTTAAAAACGGATATGCATGCTTGAAACTTGTTACATATGCAAATGACCTAGGGATCCAAACCTTTTAAAGATAATAACATTAAATTCTCAAGTGAACGTGTGGTGGGATATTTACCTGTGAGAAACAAGCCATTATTTTGCCCATATACAAAAAGCTGACCAAATGATCATAGATGATTGTAAAGTGATTTATCATGCATAACGGGCTATATTTTTGTAAGGAATGACTTATGGATTGGGAATCAACACTCAGTTAAAAATCCCCCACCTCCCCCATTTCCCGGTGATTGTAGAACCTGATATATAAAAACTTAAAAGAATTTACCATCCCTTAAAATCAAAGACACTTTTTGGAATTATCTCTCTCTTCATTTGTGCATTGAGCATTTCCATTTTAGATGTATACTATTTTCTTAAATCAAAACTTGAGTTTTCATTTTCCTTTCATCTCATAAACGAAAAAAGAGATAAAAGGCAAATAGTTCACAACGAAATGAAAAATTCAGAGTTTATGTATGGAAATAATTTAAAGAAATAAATAAATGTAAGTAAAGAAAATTTATTCACACACCACAAATGAACACAAAATTTTTGTTGTCCACGTTTGGGAAATTCCACTTGTTCAACCATAATAGCTCGAAATTTTATAAGAAAGAGATTTTTCTACACATGTTTTAAAAAATGGATATGCATGCTTAAAACATGTTAAAGATGCAAATCACCTATGGATCCAAACCATTTAAAGAGAATAACATTAAATTCTCAAGTGAGCTTGTGGTGGGATATTTACTCGAGTTGAAAAACCCATTATTTTGGCCATTTTCAAAAAAGTTAACCTAACGATCATAGATGATTTAAAAGTGATTTTTGATGCATAACGGGCTATATTTGTGTAAGGAATGACTTTTGGAATGGGAGTCAACACTCAGTTAAAAATCCCCCGCCTCCCCCTTTTCCCTACGATTGTACAACCTGATATATAAAAACTAAAAATAGTATAAAATGCATTAAAAATACAGACAATTTTTGGAATTATCTCTCTCTAAATTTTTACATTGCACATTTCCATTTTAAATGTATACAATTTTCTTACATCAAAACTTGAGTTTTCACTTTCCCTTCATCTCGTCAACAAAAAAAGAGATAAAAAGCAAATAGAACACAACAAAATGAAAATATTAGAGTTTATGTATGGAAAAAATTTAAAGAAATAAATAAATTTAAGAAAAGAAAATTTATTTACACACCACAAATGAACACAAAAGTTTTTTTTATCTAGGTTCAGGAAATTCCACTTGTTCAACCCTAATAGCTTAGAATTTTATAAGAAAGAGATTTTTCTACACAAGTTTTAAAAAATGTATATGCATGCTTGAAACATGTTAAAGAAGCAAATGACCTATGCATCCAAACCTTGTAAAGAGAAAAACATTAAATTCTCAAGTGAACCTGCGGTGGGATATTTACCCGAATTGAACAAGCCAATATTTTGCCCATTTACAAAAAGCTGACCTAACGATCATTGATGATTTTAAAGTGATTTGTGATGCGTAACGGGCAAAATTTGTGTAAGGAATGACTTTTGGATTGGGAGTCAACACTCAGTTAAAAATCCCCCGCCTCCCACTTTTCCCAACGATTGCAAACCTGATATGTAAAAACTAAAAAGACTTTACAATCCCTACAAATTACAGACACTTTTTGGAATTATCTCTCTCTACATTTGTGCATCGTGCATTTCCATTTTAGATGTATAGTTTTTTCTTAAATCAAAACTTGAGTTTTCACTTTTCCTTCATCTCTTAAATAAAAAAAGAGATAAAAGGCAAATAGATCACAACAAAATGAAAATTTTAGAGTTTCTGTATGGAAAGAATTTCAAGAAATAAACAAATGTAAGTAATGAAAATTTATTCACACACCACAAATGAACACAAAAGTTTTGTTATCCAAGTTTGGGAAATTCCACTTGTTCAACCCTAATAGCTCAGAATTTTAAAAGAAAGAAATTTTTTTACACATGTTTTAAAAAATGGATATGCATGTTTGAAACATGTTAAAGATGCAATTGATCGTTGGATCCAAACCTTTTAAAGAGAATAACATTAAATATGCAAGTGAACCTGCGCTGGAATATTTACCCGAGCCAAACATGCCATTATTTTGCCCATTTACAAAAAGTTGACCTAATAATCATAGATGATTGTAAAGTGATTTATCTTGCGTAACGAGCTATATTTTTGTAAGGAATGACTTATGGATTGGGAGTCAACACTCAGTTAAAAAAATCCCCCGCCTCCCCCTTTTCCCGACCATTGTAGAACCTGATATATGTAAACTAAAAAAAGGTTACAACCCAAAAAACTTACAGACACTTTTTGGAATTATCTCTCTCTACATTTGTGCATCGTGCATTTCCATTTTAGATGTATACTTTTTTCTTAAATCAAAACTTGAGTTTTCAGTTTCCCTTCATCTCTTAGACAAAAAAAGAGATAAAAGGCAAATAGATCACAACAAAATGAAAATTTTAGAGTTTCTATATGGAAAGATTTTCAAGCAATAAACAAATTTAAGTAATAAAAATTTATTCACACACCACAAATGAACACAAAAGTTTTGTTATCCAAGTTTGGTAAATTCCACTTGTTCAACCCTAATAGCTCGGAATTTTATAAGAAAGAAAATTTTCTACACTTGTTTTGAAAAATAGATATGCATGCTTGAAACATGTTGAAGATTCAAATGACCTATGGATCCAAACCTTTTAAAGAGAATAGCATTGAATTCGCAAGTGAACCTAAGGTGGGATATTTACCTGAGCCAAACAAGCCATTATTTTGCCCATTTACAAAGAGCTTACCTAACAATCATAGATGATTGTAAAGTGATTTATCATGCGTAACGGGCTATATATTTTTAAGGAATGACTTATGGATTGGGAGTAAACACTCATTTTAAAAATCCCCGCCTCCCCCTTTTCCTGACGATTGTAAAACCTGATATATATAAACTAAAAAGAGTTTACAAACCCAAAAACTTATAGACATTTTTTGGAATTATCTCTCTCTACATTTGTGCGTCATGCATTTCCATTTTAGATGTATACTTTCTTCTTAAATCCAAACTTGATTTTTCACATTCCCTTCATCTCTTAAACAAAAAAAGAGATAAAAGGCAACTAGATCACAACAAAATGAAATTTTTTTGAGTTTCTGTATGGAAAGAATTTCAAGCAATAAAAAAATTTAAGTAATGAAAATTTATTCACACCCCACAAATGAACACAAAAGTTTTGTTATCCAAGTTCGGGAAATTCCACTTGTTCAACCCTAATAGCTCGGAATTTTATAAGAAGGATATTATTTTACACATGTTTTGAAAAATGGATATGCATGCTTGAAACATGTTAAAGATTCAAATGACCTATGGATCCAAACCTTTTAAAGAGAATAACATTAAATTCTCAAGTGAACGTGCGGGGGGGGGGGGGGGGGGGGGGGGGGGGGGGTATTTACCCGAGCCAAACAAGCCATTTCTTTGCATATTTACAAAAACCTGACCTAATGATCATAGATGACAGTAAAGTGATTTATCATGCGTAACGGGCTATATTTTTTTAATGAATGACTTATGGATTGGGAGTCAACACTCAGTTAAAAATCCCTGCCTTCCCTTTTTCCCGACAATTGCAAAACCTGATATATATAAACTAAAAAGAGTTTAAAATCCCAAAAAATTACAGATATTTTTTTGAATTATCTCTCTCTACATTTGTGCATTTTGCATTTCCATTTTAGATATATACTTTTTCTTAAATCAAAACTTGAGTTTTTACTTTCCCTTCATCTCATAAACAAAAAATGAGATAAAAGGCAAATTGTTCAGAACAAAATGAAAATTTTAGAGTTTATGTATGGAAAGAATGTAAAGCAATAAACAAATGTCAGTGAAGAAAATTTATTCACACACCACAAATGAACACAAAAGTTTTGTTATCCAAGTTTGGGAAATACCAATAGTCCAAACCTAATAGCTTGGAATTTTATAAGGAAGAAATTTTTCTACAAATGTTTTAAATAATGGATATGCATGATTGAAAAATTTTAAAGATGAAAATAACCTATGGATCCAAACCTTTTAAAGAGAATAACATTAAATTCTCAAGTGAACGTGCAGTGGGATATTTACCCGACTCAAACAAGATGTTATTTTTCCCATTTACAAAAAGTTGACCTAACGATCAAAGATGATTGTAAAGTGATTTATCATGTGTAACAGGCTATATTTTTGTAAGGAATGACGTATGGATTGCGAGTCAACACTCAGTTAAAAATCCTCCGCCTCCCCCTTTTCCCGACGATTACAGAACTTGATATATAAAAACTAAAAAGAGTTTACAATCCCTAAAAAATACAGACAGTTTTTGGAATTATCTCTCTCTACATTTGTCCATTGAGCATTTCCATTTTAGATGTATACTTTTTTCTTAAGTCAAAGTTTGAGTTTTCACTTTCCTTTCATCTCGTAAACAAAAAAGAGATAAAAGGCAAATAGATCACAACAAAATTTTAGAGTTTATGTATGGAAAGAATTTAAACCAATAAACAAGTCTAAGCAAAGAAAATTTATTGACACACCACAAATGAACTCAAAAGTTTTGTTATCCAAGTTTGGGAAATTCCACTAGTTCAACCCTAATAGCTCGAAATTTAATAAGAAAGATTTTTTTTGACACATATTTTAAAAAAAAGATACGAATGCTTGAAACTTGTTAAAGATGCAAATGACCTATGGATCCAAACCTTTAAAAGAGACTAACATAAAATTTTCAAGTGAACGTGCAGTTGGATATTTACACCAGTCAAACAAGCCATTATTTTTCCCATTTACAAAAAGCAGACCTAACCATCATAGATGATTGTAAAGTGATTTATCATGCGTAATGGGCTATATTTTTTGTTAGGAATGACTTATGGATTGGGAGTCAACATTGAGTTAAAAATCACTCCCCTCCCCCTTTTCTCGACGATTGCAGAACCTGATATAATAAAACTATAACGAGTTTACAATCCCAAAATTTACAGACACTTTCTAGATGTATACTTTTTTCTAAAATCTAAGCTTGAGTTTTCACTTTCCCTTCATCTCGTAAACAAAAAATAAGATAACAGGCAAATACATCACAACAAAAAGAAAATTTTAGAGTTTATTTATGGAAAAAACTTATAGCAATAAACAAATGTAAGTAAATAAAATTTATTCATACAGTACAAATGAACACAAAAGTTTTGTTATCCAAGTTTGGGAAATTCCACTAGTTCAACCCTTATAGCTCAGAATTTTATAAGAAAGAGAGTTTTCTATACATGTTTTAAAAAATGGATATACATGCTTGAAACATGTTAAAGATGCAATTGACCTATGGATCCAAATTTTTTAAAGAGAATAACTTTAAATTCTCAACTGAACGTGCGGTGGATATTTACCCGTGTCAAACAAGCCATTATTTTGCCCATTTACAAAAAGCTTACCTAACGATCATTGATGATTGTAAAGTCATTTATCATGCGTAATGGACTATATTTTTGCAAGGATTGACTTATGGATTGGGAGCAACACTGAGTTAAAAATCCCCTGTCTCCCCCTTTTCCTGATGATTGCAGAACCTCATATATAAAAAATAAAAAGAGTTTACAATCCCTAAAAATTATAGACACTTTTAGGAATTATCTCTCTCTACATTTGTACATAGTATTTTTCCAATTTAGATGTATACCTTTTTCTTCAATCAAAGCTTGAGTTTTCACTTTCCCTTCATCTCGTAAACAAAAAAAGAGATAAATGGCAAATAGAACACAACAAAAAGAAAATTTTAGTGTTTATGTACGGAAAGAATTTAAAGCAATAAACAAATGTAAGTAAAGAAAATTTATTTACACACCAAAAATGAACACAAAAGCTTTGTTCTCCAAGTTTGGGAAAATCAACTTGTTCAACCCTTATAGCTCGGAATTTTATAAGAAAGAGATTTTTCTACTCATGTTTTAAAAAATGGATATGGATGTTTGAAACATGTTAAAGATGCAAATAACCTATGGATCCAAACATTTTAAAGAGAATAACATTAAATTCTCAAGTGAACATGCGGTGGTATATTTACCCGAGTCAAACAAGCCATTATTTTGCCCATTTACCAAAAGTTGACCTAACGATCATAGATGATTGTAAAGTTATTTTTCATGCGTAATGGGCTATATTTTTTTAAGGAATTACTGTTGGATTGGGAGTCAACACTCAGTTAAAAATTCCCCACCTCCCCCTTTTCTCGACGATTGTTGAACCTAATATCTAAGAACTAAAAAGTGTTTACAATCCGTAAAAATTGCACAGACTTTTTGGAATTATCTCTCTTGACATTTGTGCTTTATGAATTTCCCTTTTAGATGTATACTTTTTTCTTAAATTAAAACTAGAGTTTTCGCTTTCCCTTCATCTCTTAAGCAAAAAAATACACAAAAGGCAAATAGATCACAACAAAATGAAAATTTTAAAGTTTATGAATGGAAGCAATTTAAAGCAATAAAAAAATGTAACTAAAGAAAATTTATTCACACACCACAAATGAACACAAAATTTTTGTTATCCAAGTTTGGGATATTCCACTTGCTCAACCCTAATAGCTCGGAATTTTTAAGAAAGAGATTTTTCTACGCATGTTTCCAAAAATGGATATGCATGCTTGAAACATGTTAAAGTTGCAAATGACCAATGGATCCAAACCTTTTAAAGAGAATGACATTAAATTCTCAAGTGAACGTGTGGTAGGATATTTACCCAAGTCAAACAAGCCAATATTTTGCCCATTTAAAAAAAGTTGACCTTACAATCATAGATGATTGTAAAGTGATCAATCATGCATAACGGGCTATGTTTTTGTAACAAATAAATTATGGATTGGGAGTCAACACTCAGTTAAAAATCCCTCGCCTCCCCCTTTTCCCGACGATTGCCAAACCTGATATATTAAAACTAAAAAGAGTTTACAATCCCTAAAAATTGCAGACACATTTTGGAATTATCTCTCTCTACATTTGTGCATTGTGCATTTAAATTTTAGTTCAATACTTTTTTCTTAAATAAAAACTAGAGTTTTCACTTTCCCTTCATCTCATAAGCAAAAAAAGAGATAAACGACAAATAGACCACTACAAAATGAAAATTTTAGAGTTTAGGTATGGAAAGAATTTAATGCAACAAATAACTGTAAGTAAAGAAAATTTATTCACACACCACAAATGAACAATGAATTTTTGTTATCCAAGTTTGGTAAATTCCACAATTTCAACCCTAATAACTCAGAATTTTATAAGAAAGAGATTTTTCTACACATGTTTAAAAAATGGATATGCATGCTTGAAACATGTTAAAGATGCAAATGACCTATGGATCCAAAGGTTTTAAAGAGAATCACTTAAAATTCTCAAGTGAATGTGTGGTGGGACATTTACCTGAGTCAAACAAGCCATTATTTTGCCCATTTACAAAAAGTTTGCCTAACGATCATAGATGATTGTAAAGTGATTTATCATGCGTAATGGGTTATATTTTTGTAAGGAATGTCTTATGCGTTGGGAGTCAACACTCAGTTAAAAATCCCCCGCCACCCCCTTTTCCCCACGATTGTAGAACCTGATATATAAAAACTAAAAAGAGTTTACAATCCCTAAAATTTACAGACACTTTTAGGAATTATCTCTCCCTACATTTGTGCATTGAGCAATTCCATTTTAAATGTACACTTTTTTCTTAAATCAAAGCTTGAGTTTTCACTTTCCCTTCATCTTGTAAATTAAAAAAGAGATAAAAGACAAATAGATCACAACAAAATGAAAATTTTAGAGTTTATGTATGGAAATAATTTAAAGCAATAAACAAATGTAAGTAAATAAAATTTATTTACACACCACAAATGAACACAAAAGTTTTGCCATCCATGTTTGGGCAATTCCACTAGTTCAAGCCTAATAGGTCGGAATTTTATAAGAAAGAGATTTTTCTACATATGTTTTAAAAAATAGATATACAAGCTTGAAACATGTTAAAGATGCAAATAACCTATGGTTGCAAACCTTTTAGAGAGAATAACTTCAAATTCTCATGTGAACATGCGGTGGGGTATTTACTCGAGTCAAACAAGCCATTATTTTTCCTATCTACAAAAATCTGACCTAACGATCATAGATGATTGCAAAGTGATTTATCATGCGTAACATGCTACATTTTTTTAAGGAATGACTTATGGATTGGGATTCAATACTCAGTTAAAAATCCTCCGCCTCTCCCTTTTCCCGACGATTGCAAAACCTGATATATAAAAACTAAAATGAGTTTACTATACCTAAAAATTATAGACACCTTTTGGGATTATCTCTCTCTACATTTGAGCATTGTGCAATTCCATTTTAGATGTATAATTGTTTCTTAAATCAAAGCCTGAGTTTTCACTTTCCCTTCATCTCGTAAACAAAAAAAAGAGATAAAAGGCAAATAGATCACAACAAAATGAAAATTTTAGAGTTTATGTATTGGAAACAATTTAAAGCAATAAACAAATGTAAGTAAAGAAAATTTATTCACACACAAAAAATGAACACAAAAGTTTTGTTTTCCAAATTTTGGAAATTCCACTAGTTCAACCCTAATAGCACGGAATTTTAATAAGAAAGAGATTTTTCTACACATCTTTTAAAAAATGGATATGCATGCTTGAAACATGTTAAAGATGCAAATGACCTATGGATCCAAACCTTTATAGAGAATAACATTAAATTCTCATGTGAATGTGCGTTGGGATATTTACCCGAGTCTAACAAGCGATCATTTTGCTCATTTACAAAAAGTTGACCAAACGATCATAGATGATTGTAAAATTATTATCATGCATAATGGGCTATATTTTTGTAAGGAATGACTTATGGATTGGGAGTCAATACTCAGTTAAAAATCCCGCGCCTCCCCCTTTTCCCGACGATTACAGAACCTGATATATAAAAAAGAAAAAGAGTTTACAATCCCTAAAAATTACAAAAACTTTTTGGAATTATCTCTCTCTACATTTGTGCATTGTGCATTTCCATTTTAGTTGTAGACTTTTTTCTTATATCAGAACTTGAGTTTTCTCTTCCATTCATCTCGTAAACGAAAAAAGAGTTAAAAGGCAAATAGATCACAACAAAATGAAAATTTTAGAGTTTATGTATGCAATGAATTTAAAGCAATAAATGAATGTAAGTAAAGAAAATTTATTCACACACCACTAATGAACACAAAACTTTTGTTATCCAAGTTTTTCTGCACTTGTTTTAAAAAATGGATATGCATGCTTGAAACATGTTAAAGAAGCAATTGACCTATGGATCCAAAACTTTTAAAGTGAATAACATTAAATTCTCAAGTGAACGTGCGGTGGGATATTTACCCGAGTCAAACATGCCATTATTTTGCCCATTTACGAAACGCTGAACTAAAGATCATAGATGATTCTAAAGTGATTTATAATACGTAATGGGCTATATTTTTGTACGTTATGACTTATGGATTTGGAGTCAACACTCAGTTAAAAATCATCTGCCTCCCCCTTTTCTCGATGATTGCAGAACCTGATATATAAAAATTAAAAAGAGTTTACAATCCCTACAAATTACATACACTTTTTGGAATTATCTCTCTATATTTGTGCATTGTGCCTTTCCATTTTAGATGTATACTTTTTTATTTAATCAAAACTTAAGTTTTCACTTTCCCTTCATCTTGTAAACAAAAAAAGGGATAAAAGGCAAATAGATCACAACAAAATAAAAAATTTAGACTTTATGTATGAAAAGAATTTAAAGCAATAAAAAAATGTAAGTAAATAAATTTTATTCACACATCGCAAATGAATAATAAAGTTTTTCTATCATAGTTTGGGAAATTCCTGTAGTTCAACCGTAATAGCTCAAAATTTTATAAGAAAGAGATTATTCTACACATGTTTTAAAAAATGGATATGCAGGCTTGAAAAATGTTAAAGATGCAAATGACCTATGGATCCATAGCTTTTAAAGAGAATAACATTAAATTATCAGGTGAATGTGTGGTGGGATATTTACCCGAGTCAAACAAGCCATTATTTTGCCAATGAAAAAAAAGTTGACCTAATGATCATTGATGATTGTAAAGTGATTTATCATGCGTAATGGGATATTTTTTTGTATGGAATGACTTATGGATTGGGAGTCAACACTCAGTTAAAAAGCCTCCGCTTCCCCCTTTTCCCGACAATTGTAGAACCTGATATACAAAAACTAAAAAGAGTTTACAATCCCTAAAAATTACAGACAGTTTTTTGGAATCATTTCTCACTACATTTGTGCATTGAGCATTTCCATTTTAGATGTATACTTTTTTCTTATATCAAAGCTTGATTTTTCACTTTCCCTTCATCTTGTAAACAAAAAAAGAGATAAAAGGCAAATAGATAACAACAAAATAAAAATTTTAGAGTTTATGAATGGAAAGAATTTAAAGTAAAGAAAATTTATTCACACACCACAAATGAACACAAAAGTTTTGTTATCCAAGTTTGGGAAACTCCACTAGTTCAATCCTAATAGCTCGGAATTTTATAAGAAAGAGATTTTTCTACACATGTTTTAAAAAATGGATATGCATGCCTGAAACAAGATAAAGATGCAAATGAGGTATGGATGCAAACCTTTTAAAGAGAATAACATTAAATTCACAAGTGAACGTGCGGTGGGATATTTACCTGAGTCAAACAAGCCATTATTTTGCCCATTTAAAAAAATATGACCTAACGATCTTAGATGATTGTAAAGTGATTGATCATGCGTAACGCGCTATAGTTTTGTATGGAATGACTTATGGTTTGGGAGTCAATACCCAGTTAAAAATCCCCCACCTCCCCCATTTCCCAACAATTGCAGACTTAAAAGAGTTTACTATCCCTAAATATTACAGACACTTTTCAAAATTATCTCTCTACAATTGTGCATTGTGCGTTTCAATGTTATATGTAAAATTTTTCCTTAAATCAAAGCTTCAGTCTTCACTATCCCTTGATCTTGTAAACAAAAAAAGAGACAATAGGCAAATACATCACAACAAAATAAAAATTTTAGAGTTTATGTACGGAAAGAATTTAAAGCAATAAACAAATGTATGTAAAGAAAGTTTTTCACACACCACAAATGAACACAAAAGTTTTATTATCCAAGTTTAGGAAATTCCACTAGTTCAACCCGAATAGCTCGGAATTTTATAAGAAAGAGATTTTTCTACACATGTTTTAAAATATGGATATGCATGCTTGAAACATGTTAAAGATGCAAATGACCTATGGATCCAAACTTTTCAAAGAGAATAACATTAAATTCTCAAGTGAACGTGCGGTGGGATATTTACTTGAGTAAAACAAGCCATTATTTTGCCCATTTACAAAAATCTGACCTAACCACCATAGATGATTGTAAAGTGATTTATCATGTGTAACAGGCTATATTTTTGTAAGGAATGAGCTATGGAATGGGAGTCAACACTCAGTTAAAAATCCCCTGCCTCCCCTTTTCTCGAAGATTGCAGAACCTGATATATAAAAACTAAAAAGGGTTTACATTCCCTAAAAATTATTGACACATTTTGGAATTTTCTCTCTCTACATTTTTACATTGTGTATTTCCATTTCAGATGTATACTTTTTTATTATATCAAAACTTGAGTTTTCTCTTTCCCATCATCTCGTAAACAAAAAAAGAAGATAAAAGGCAAATAAATCACAACAAAATGAAAATTTTAGAGTTTATGTAAGGAACGAATTTATGGCAATAAACAAATGTATGTAAAGAATTTTTTTCACACACCACAAATGAACACAAAAGTTTTGTTATCCAAGTTTTTGAAATTCCACTAGTTCAACCCTAATAGCTTGGAATTTTATAAGAAAGAGATTTTCATATGAATATGCATGCTTGAAAAAATTTAAAGATGCAAATGAGCTTTGGATCCAAACCTTTTAAAGCGAATAACATTAAATTCTCAAGTGAACGTGCGGTGGGATATTTATCCGAGTCAAACAAGCTATTATTTTGCCATTTACAAAAAGCTGACTTAACGATCATAGATGATTGTAAAGTGATTTATCAGGCATAACGAGCTATATTTTTGTGAGGAATGACTTATGGATTGGAAGTCAATACTCAGTTAAAAATCCCCCGCCTCCCACTTTTCCCGACGATAGCAGAACCTGATATATAAAAACTAAAAAGAGTTTACTATCCCTAAAAATTAAAGACACTCTTTCATTTGTGCATTTTGCATTTTCATATTAGATGTATTATTTTTTCTTAAAGTAAAGCTTGAGTTTTCACTTTCCCTTCATCTCGTAAACCAAAAAAGAGATAAAAGGCAAATAGATCACAACAAAATGACAATTTTAGAGTTTATGTATGGAAAGAATTTAAACCAATAAACAAATGTAAGTAAATAAAATTTATTCACACACCACAAATGTTCACAAAAGTTTTGTTATCCGATTGTGGGAAATTCCACTAGTTCAACCCTAATAGCTCGAAATTTTATAAGAAAGAGATTTTTCTACACATGTTTTAAATAATGGATATGCATTCTTGAAACATATTAAAGATGCAAATGACCAAAGGATCCAAACCTTTTCAAGAGAATTAAATTAAATTCTCAAGTGAACGCACAGTGGGATATTTACCCGAGTCAAACAAGTCATTATTTTGCCCATTTACAAAAACCTGACTTAACGATCATAAATGATTGTAAAGTGATTTATCACGCATAATGGGCTACATTTTTGTAAGGAATGACTTATATATTGGGACTCAACACTCCGTTAAAAATCCCTTGCCTCCCACTTTTCCCTACGATTGCAAAACCTGATAAAAAAATCTAAAAAGAGTTTACAATCCTTAAAAATTAAACACACTTTTTGGAATTATCTCTTTCTACATTTGTGCATTGTGCATTTCCATTTTATATGTATACTTTTTTCTTAAATCAAAGCTTGAGTTTTCAGTTTCCCTTCATCTCGTAAAAAAAAAAAAGGAGAAAAGGCAAATCGATCAAAACAAAAATGAAAATTTTAGAGTTTATGTATGGAAAGAATTTAAATAAATAAACAAAAGTTAGAAAAGAAATTTTAATCACGCACCACAAATGAATACAAAAGTTTTGTTTTCCAAGTTTGGGATATTCCACTAGTTCAACCCTAATAGCTCGGAATTTATAAGAAAGAGATTTTTATACAGATGTTTTAAAAAATAAATGTGCATGCTTGAATCATGTTAAAGATACAAATGAACAATGGATCCAAACCTTTTACATAGAATAACATTAAATTCTCATGTGAACGTGCGGTGGGATATTTACCTAAGTCAAACTACCATTATTTTACCCATTTACTAAAAGTTGACATAAAGATCATTGATGATTGTAAAGTGATTTATCATGTGTAACGGACTATATTTTTATAAGGAATGACTGATGGATTTGGAGTCAACACTCAGTTAAAAATCCCCTGCCTCCCCCTTTTCCTGACGATTGCAGAACCTGGTTTATAAAAACTAAAAAGAGTTTACAATCCCAAAAAATTAAAGACACTTTTTGGAATTATCTCTCTCTACATTTGTGCACTACTCATTTCCATTTTATAAGTATACTTTTTTCTTAAATCAAAACTTGAGTTTTCACTTTTCCTTCATCTCGTAGACAAAAAAAAGAGAGAAAAGGCAAATAGATCACAACAAAATGAAAATTTTAGAGATTATGCATGAAAAGAATTTAAAGCAATAAACAAATGTAAGTAAATAAAATTTATTCTCACACCTCAAATGAACAAAAATGTTTGATTATCCAACTTTGGGAAATTGCACAAGTTCAACCCTAATAGCTCAGAATTTGATCAGAAAGAGACTTTTCTTCTAATGTTTTAAAAAATGTATATGCATACTTGAAACATGTTAAAGATGCAAATGACCAATGGATCCAAAATGTTTAAAGAGATCAACATTACATTCTCAAGTGAACGTGCGGTGAGACATTTACCCGAGTCAAACATGCCATTTTTTTGCCAATTTACAAAAAGTTGACCTAACGATCATAGATGATTGTAAAGTGATTTACCCTGTGTAACGGGCTATATTTTTGTAAGGAATGACTTATGGATTGGGAGTCAACACTCACTTAAAAATCCCCCGCCTCCCCTTTTCCCGATTATTGCAAAACCTAAGATATAAAAGCTAAAAAGAGTTTCCTATTCATAAAAATTACAGTCACTTTTTGGAATTATCTCTCTAGAAATTTGTGCATTGTGCATTACCATTTTAGATGTATACTTTTTTCTTAAATCAAAACTTGACTTTTAGATTTCCCTTCATCTCGTAAACAAAACAAGACATCAAAGGCAAATAGATCACAAACAAAATGAAAATTTTACAGTTTATATATGGAAATAATTTAAAGCAATAAACAAATGTAAGTATAGAAAATTTATTCTCACACCACAAATGAACACAAAAGTTTTGTTATCCAAGTTTGGGCAATTCAATTAGTTCAACCCTAATAGCTCAGAATTTTATAAGAAAGAGATTTTTCTACACAAGTTTTAAAAAATGTATATGCATGCTTGAAACATGTTAAAGAACCAAATGACCTATGCATCCAAACTTTTTAAAGAGAATAACATTAAATTCTCAAGTAAACGTGCGGTGGGATATTTACCCTAGTCAAACAAGCCATTATTTTTCCCATTTACAAAATGCTAACCTAACCATCATAGATGATTGTAACGTGATTTATCATGCGTAAGGGGTTATATTTTTTTGTAAGAAATGACTTATTGATTGGGAGTCAACACTTAGTTAAAAATCCCCCGCCTCCTTTTCCCAACTATAGCAGAACTTGATATATAAAAACTAAAAAGAGTTTACAATCCCTAAAAATTATAGACACTTTTTGGAATTATCTCTCTCTACTTTTGTGCAGTGTCCATTTCCATTTTAGATGTATACTTTTTTCTTAAATCAAAGCTAGTGTTTAGACTTTCCCTTCGGGTCGTAAACAAAAAAAAGTGATAAAAGGCAAATAGATCACATCAAAATGAATATTTTAGAGTTTATGTATGGAAGGAATTTAAAGGAATAAATAAATGTAAGTAAAGAAAATTTATTCACACACACAAATGAACACAAAAGTTTTGTTATCCAAGTTTGGGAAATTCCAATAGTTCAACCCAAATAGCTTGGAATTTTATAAGAAAGAGATTTTTCTACACATGTTTTAAAAAATGGATATGCATGCTTGAAACATGTTAAAGATGCAAATGACCTATGGATCCAAACCTTTTAATGACAATACATTAAATTCTAAAGTGAACGTTCGGTGGGATATTTACACAAGTCAAACAACCATTATTTTGCCCATTTACAAAAAGCTGACCTAACGATCATAGATGATTGTAAAGTGATTTATCATGCGTAATCGGCTATATTCTTTAAAGGAATGACTTATGGATTCGGAGTTAACACTCAGTTAAAAATCCCCAGCCTCTCCCTTTTTCCCGACGATTGCAAAACCTGATTTATAAAAACTAAAAAGAGTTTACAATCCCTAAAAAATACAGACACTTTTAGAAATTATCTCTTTCTACATTTGTGCATTGTTCATTTCCTTTTTAGATGTATACTTTTTTCTTAAATCAAAACTTGAGTTTTCTCTTTCCCTTCATCTCGTCCAAAAAAAAAAAAAAAGCCAAATTGATCACAACAAAATGAAAATTTCAGAGTTTATGAAGGGAAAGAATTTAAAGCAATAAAAAAAATGTAAGAAAAGAAATTTTATTCACACACCACATATCAACACAAAGGTTTTGTTATCCAAGTTTGGGAAATTCCACTAGTACAACCCTAATAGCTCGGAATTTTATAAGAAAGATTTTTCTACACATGTTTTAAAAATGGACATGCATGCTTGAAACATGTTAAAGATGCAAATGACCTATGGATCCAAACCTTTTATAGAGAATAACATCAAATTCTCAAGTGAACGAGTGGTGGGATATTTACCCGAGTCAAACAAGCCATTATTTTGCCCATTTACAAAACGCTGAACTAACGATCATGGATGATTGTTAAATGATTTATCATGCATTATGGGTTATATTTTTGTAGGGAATGACTTATGCATTGGGAGTCAACACTCAATTAAAAATTTCCTAGCCTCCACCTTTTCCCGAGGATTACAGAACTTGATATATAAAAACTAAACAGAGTTTGCAGACACTTTTGGAATTATCTCTCTCTACATTTGTGCGTTGTACATTTTCATTTTAGATGTATACTTTTTTCTTAAATCAAAACTTGAGTTTTCACTTTCCCTTCATCTTGTAAACAAAACAAGAGATAAAAAGAAAATAGATCACAACAAAATGAAAATTTTAGAGTTTATGTATGCAAATAATTTAAAGCAATAAAAAAATGTTAGTAATGAAAATTTATTCACACACCACAAATGAACTCAATAGTTTTTTATCCTAGTTTGGGAATTTCCACTTGTTCAATCCTAATAGCTTGGAATTTTATAAGAAAGAGATTTTTCAACACATGTTTTAAAAAATGGATATGCATGCTTGAAACATATTAAAGATGCAAATCACCCATGGATCCAAACCTTTTAAAGAGATTAACATTAAATTCTCTTGTGAACGTGTGGCGGGAAATTTACTTGAGATAAACAAGCCATTATTTTTCTAATTTAAAAAAAGCTGACCTAACGATCATAGATGATAGTAAATTGATTTATCATGCGTAACGGGCTTTATTTTTTTTAAGGATTGATTTATGGATTGTGAGTCAACACTGAGTTAAAAATCCCCTGCCTCCCCCTTTTCCCGACGATTGGAGAACCTGATATATAATAACTAAAAAGATTTTACAATCCCTAAAAATTACAAACAATTTTTGTAATTATCTCTCTCTATAATTTTGCATTATGCATTTCAATTTTAGATGTATACTTTTTTCTTAAATCAAAGCTTGAGTTATCACTTTCCCATTATCTCGTAAAGAAAAAAAGAGATAAAAGGAAAATAGATCACAACAAAATGAAAAATTTAGAGTTTATCTATGGTAAGAATTTATGGCAATAAAAAAATGTAAGTAAGGAACATTTATTCACACACCACAAATAAACCCAAAATTTTGGTTATTCAAGTTTGGGAAATTCCACTAGTTCAACCCTAATAGCTCTGAATTTTATAAGAAAGTGATTTTTCTACACATGTTTTAAAAAATGGATATGCATGCTTGAAACATGTTCAAGATTCAAATGACCTATGGATCCAAACCTTTTAAAGAGAATAATATTAAATTCTCAAGTGAACATCAGGTGGAATATTTACCCGAGTCAAACAAGCCATTATTTTGCCTATTTACTAAAAGTTGACGTAATGATCATTGATGATTGTAAAGTGATTTATCATTTGTAACCGGCTATATTTGTTTAAAGAACGACTTATGGATAGGGAGTCAACACTCAAATAAAAATCCCCCGCCTCCCGCTTTTCCCGATGATTGCAAAACCTGATATATAAAAACTAAAAAGAGTTTTCAATCCCTAAAAATTATAGATACTTTTTGGAATTATCTCTCTCAAAATTTATGCATTATGCATTTCCATTTTAGATGTATACTTTTTTCTTAAATCAAAGCTTGAGTTTTCACTTTCCCTTGATCTCGTAAGCAAAAAAAGAGATCAAAGGCAAATAGATCACAACAAAATGAAAAGTCTAGAGTTTATGTATGAAAATAATTTAAATAAATAAACAAAAGTAATAAAAGAAACTTTCTAACTTCATAAATGAACACAAAAGTTTTGTTATCCAAGTTTCGAAAATTCCACTAGTTCAACCCTAATAACTCGAAATTTTAGAAGTAAGAGATTTTTCTTCACTTGTTTTAAAAAATGGATGTGCCTGTTTGAAACTTGTTAAAGATTCAAATGACCTCTGGATCCAAACCTTTTAAAGAGAATAAGATTAAATTCGCATGTGAATGTGCAGTGGGATATTTACCTGAGTCAAACAAGCCATTATTTTGCCCATTTACGAAAAGTTGACATAAAGATCATAGATGATTGTTAAGTGATTTATTATGCGTAACGGGCTATATTTGTATAAGTAATGACTTATGAATTGGGAGTCAACACTCAATTAAAAATGCCACGCCTCCGCCTTTTCCTGACGATTGCGGAACCTGACGTAGAAAATCTAAAAAGAGTTTACAATCCCTAAATATTACAAAACCTTTTTGGAATTATCTCTCTCTACATTTTTTGCATTGTGGATTTCAATTTGAGATGTACACTTTTTTCTTAAATCAAAACATGAGTTTTCACTTGCCCTTCATCTCATAAAAAAAAAGATAAAAGGCAAATAGATCACAAAAAAAAGAAAATTTTAAAGTTCGTGTATGGAAAGAATTTGAAGCAATAAACAAATGTAAGTAAACTAAATTTATTCACACACCACAAATGAAAAAAAAAGTTTTGTTATCCAAGTTTAGGAAATTCCACAATTTCAACCCTAATCGCTTGGAATTTTCTAAGAAAGACATTTTTCTAAAAATATTTTAAAAAATTGATATGCATAATTGAAACATGTTGAAGAAGCAAATGACCTATGGATCCAAAAATTTTAAGAGAATAATTTTAAATTGTCAAGTGAATGTGCGGTGGGATATTTACCCGAGTCAAAAAAGCCATTATTTTGCCCTTTTACAAAAATCTGACCTAATGATCATAGATGATTGTAAAGTGAATTATTATGCGTAAGGGGCTATATTTTTGCATGGAAATGGAATGGGAGTCAACACTCAGTTAAAAATCCCCTGCCTCCCCCTTTTTCCGATCATTGCACAACTAGATATATAGAAATTAAATAGGGTTTACAATCCATAAAAATTATAGACACATTTTGGAATTATAACTTTTTAAATTTGTGCATTGTGCATTTCCATTTTAGATGTATAATTTTTTCTTAAATCAAAACATGAGTTTTAACTTGCCCTTCATCTCGTAAAAAAACAAAAAAGAGATAAAAGGCAAATAGAACACAACAAAATGAAAATTTTTGAGTTTATATATGGAAATAATTTAAAGCAATAAAGAAATGTAAGTAAAGAAAATTTATTCACACACCACAAATGAACACAAAAGTTTTGTTATCCAAGTTTGGGAAATTCCATTAGTTCAACCCTAATAGCTCAGAATCTTTTAAGAAAGAGATTTTTCAACACATGTTTAAAAAAATGGATATGCATACTTGAAAATTTTAAAGATGCAAATGACCAATGGATCCAAACGTTTTAAAGAGTAAAACATTAAATTCTGAAGTGAACGTACGGTGAGATATTTACCCGAGTCAAACAAGCCATTATTTTGCCCATTTACAAAAAGCTGACCTAACAATCATAGATGATTGTAAAGTGATTTATCATGCATAACGGGCTTTGTTTTTTTAAGGAATGACTTATGGATTGGGATTCAACACAGTTAAAAATCCCTCGCCTCCCCCTTTTCCCGACAATTGCAGAACCTGATATATAAAATCTAAAAAGAGTTTACAATCTCTAAAAATTACAGACGCTTTTTGAAATTATCTCTCTCTACATTTGTGCATTGTGCATTTCTAGTTTAGATGTACACTTTTTTCTTAAATCAAAGCTTGAGTTTTCACTTTCCTTTCATCTCGTAAACAAAAAAAGAGATAAAAGGCAAATAGATCACAAAAAAATGAAAATTTTAGATTTTATGCATGGAAAGAATTTAAAGCATTAAAAAAATGTAATAAAAGAAAATTTATTCACACACCACAAATGAACACAAAATTTTTGTTATCAGAGTTTGGGAAATTCGACAAGTTCATCCCTAATAGCTAAGAATTTTATAAGAATGAGATTTTTCTACACATGTTTTAAAAAATGGATATGCATTCTTGGAACATGTTCAAGATACAAATGATCTATGGATCCAAACCTTTTAAAGACAATAACATTAGATTCTCATGTGAACATCGGGTATCATATTTACCCGAGTCAAACTAGCCATTATTTTGCCCATTTAAAAAAAACTGACCTAACGATCAAAGATGATTGTAAAGTGATTTATCATGCATAACGGGCTATATTTTTTTCAGGAATGACTTATAGGTAGGGAGTCAACACACAAAAAAAATCCCCTGCCTCTTCCTTTTCACAACGATTGCAGAACCTGATATATAAAAACTAAAAAGAGTTTATAGTTCCAAAAAATTATAGACAATTTTTGGAATTATCTCTCTCTACATTTGTGCATTGTGCATTTCCATTTTAGATGTATACATTTTTCATAAATCAAAGCTTGAGTTTTCACTTTCCCTTCATTTCATAAACAAAAAAAAGAGATCAAAAGGTAAATAGATCACAAAAAAAAAGAAAATTTTAGAGTTTATGTATGGAAAGAATTTAAAGAAATAAAAAAAATTAAGAAAAGAAAATTTATTCACACACCACAAATGAACACAAAAGCTTTGTTATCCAAGTTTGGGAAATTCCACTAGTTCCTAATAGCTCAGAATTTTATAAGAAAGACATTTTTCTTCACATATTTTAAAAAATGGATGTGCATGCTTGAAACATGTTAAAGATACAAATGACCTGTGGATCCAAACCTTTTATAGAGAATAACATTAAATTCTCATGTGAACGTGCGGTGGGATATTTACCTGAGTCAAACAAGCCATTATTTTGCCCATTTACGAAAAGTTGACATAAAGATCATTGATTATTGCAAAGTGATTTATGATGCTTAACGGGCTATATTTTTGTAAGAAATGACTTATGGATTGGGAGTCAACACTCAGTCTAAAATCAACCACCTCCCCCTTTTCCAGACAATTGCAGAACCTGGTATGTAAAAACTAAAAAGAGTTTAGTAATCCTAAAAATTCTAGACACTTTTTGGAATTATCTCTCTCTACATTTGTATACAACGCATTTCCATTTTTGATATATTCTTTTTTCTTTAATCAAAACTTGAGTTTTCACTTTCCCTGCATCTTGTAAAGAAAAAAAGAGATAAAAGGCAAATAGATCACAACAAAATGAAAAATTGAGAGTTTAAGTATGGAAAGAATTTAAAGTAATAAACAAATGGAAGTAAAGAAAATTTATTCACACACCACAAATGAACACAAAAGTTTTGTTATCCAAGTTTTGGAAATTTTACAAGTTCAACCCTAATAGCTCGGAATTTCATAAGAAAGAGATTTTTCTACACATGTTTTAAAAAATGGATATGCATGCTTGAAACATGTTAAAGATGCAAATGACTATGGATCCAAACCTTATAACATTAAATTCTCAAGTGAACGTGCGGTGGCATATGTACCTGAGTCAAACAAGCCATTATTTTGCCCATTTACAAAAAATTAACCTAACGATCATTGATGACTGTAAAGTGATTTATCATGCGTAATGGGATATTTTTTGTAAGGAATGACTTATGGATTGGGTGTTAACATTCAGTTAAAAATACCTCGCCTCCCCCTTTTCCCGTCGATTGTAGAACTTGATATATAAAAACTAAAAAGAGCTTAAAATCCCTAAAAGTTACAAACACTTTTTGGAATTATCTCTCTCTACATTTGTGCATTGTGTATTTCCATTTTAGATGTATATTTTTTTCTTAATTCACAACTTTAGTTTTCACTTTCCCTTCCTCTTGTAGAAAAAAAAAAAGAGATAAAAGGCAAATTGATATTTTAAATGAAAATTTTAGAGTTTATGTATAAAAAGAATTTAAAGAAATAAAAAAATATAAGTAAATAAAATTTATTCTCATACCACAAATGAACAAAAAAGTTTTTTTATCAGAGTTTGGGAAATTTCACTAGTTCAACCATAATAGCACGAAGTTTTATAAGAAAGAGATTTTTCAACTAATATTTTTAAAAAAGGATATGCTCGCTGGAAACATGATAAAGATTCAAATGACCAAGGGATCCAAAATTTTTAAAGAGAATAACAATAAATTCTCAAGTGAACGTGCAATGGGATATTTACCCAAGTCAAACAAGCCATTATTTTGCCCATTTACAAAAAGCTGACCTAACGATCATAGATCATTGTAAAGTAATTTATTATGCATAACGGGCTATATTTTTGTAAGGAATGACTTATGGAATGGGAGTCAATACTCAGTTAAAAATCCCCCGCCTCCCCTTTCCCAACGATTGCAGAACCTGTTATATAAAAACTAAAAAGAGTTTCCAATCCATAAAAATTATAGACACTTATTGGAATTATCTCTCTCTACTTTTGTGAAGTGTGCATTTCCATTTTAGATGTATACTTTTCTCTTAAATAAAAGTTTGTGTTTAAACTTTCCCTTCATCTCATAAACAAAAAAATAGATGAAAGTCCAATAGAACACAACAAAATGAAACTTTTTGAGTTTATATAAGGAAAGAATTTAAAGAAATAAACAAATGTAAGTAAATAAAATTTATTCATACACCACAAATGAACACAAAACTTTTATTATCCAAGTTTGGGAAATTCCATTAGTTCAACCCTAATAGCTCGGAATTTAAAAAAAAAAGAGATTTTTCTACACATTTTTTAAAAATGGATGTGCATGCTTGAAACTTATTAAAGATGCAAATGACCTATGGATCCAAACCTTTTAAAAATAATAACATTAAATTCTCAAGTGAACGTGCGGTGGGATATTTACCCGAGTCAAACAAGCCACTATTTTGCCAATTAACAAAAAGCCAACCTAATGATCATAGATGATTGTAAAGTGATTTATCGTGTGTATCGAGCTATATTTTTTTAAGGAATGACTTATGGATTGGGAGTCAACACTAAGTTAAAAATCCCCCGCCTCCCTTTTCCTAACGATTGCAGAACCTGATAAATAAAAACTAAAAACAATTTACAATCCCTAAAAATTACAAACAGATTTTGGAATTATCTCTCTTTACATTTGTGCGTTGTGCATTTCCATTTTAGATGTATACTTTTTTTCTTAAATCAAAACTTGAGTTTTCACTTTCCCTTCATCTCGTAAACAAAAAAAGAGATAATAGGCAAATAGATCACATCAACAAAATAAAAATTTTAGAGTTTATGTATGGAGATAATTTAAAGCAATAAACAAATGTGAGCAAAGTAAATTTATTCACATACCACAAATGAACAAAAAAATTTTGTTATCCAAGTTTAGGAATTTCCACTTGTTCAACCCTAATCGTTCAGAATTTTATAAGAAAGAGATTTTTACAAAAAGTTGACCTATCGATCATAGATGATTGTAAAGTGATTTATTATATGTAACGGGCTATATTTTTGTAAAGAATGGCTTATGGATTGGGAGTCAACACTCAAATAAAAATCCCCCGCCTCCCCCTTTATCCGACGAATGTACAACCTAATATATAAAAATTAAAAAGTGTTTACAATCTGTAAAAATGCCAAACACTTTTAGGAATTATCTCTCTCTAGATTTGTGCATTGTACATTTCTATACTTTTTTCTTAAATAAACGTTTGTGTTTTAACTTTCCCTTCATCTTGTAAACAAAAAAAGAGATAAAAGTCCAATAGAACACAACAAAATGAAACTTTTTGAGTTTATGTAAGGAAAGAATTTAAAGCAATAGAAAAATGTAAGTAAATAAAATTTATTCACACACCACAAATGAACACAAAAGTATTGTTATCCAAGCTTGGGAAATTCCATTAGTTCAACCCTAATAGCTCGGAATTTTATAAGAAAGAGATTTTTCTACACATGTTTTAAAAAATGGATGTGCATGCTTGAAACTTATTAAAGATGCAAATGACCTATGGATTCAAACCTTTTAAAGAGAATAACATTAAATTCTCAAGTGAACGTGCGGTGGGATATTTACCCGAGTCAAAAGAGCTACTATTTTGCTCATTTACAAAAAGTAGACCTAACGATCATAGATGATTTTAAAGTGATTTATCATGTGTAACAGGCTATATTTTTTTAAGGAATGACTTATGGATTGAGAATCAACACTAAGTTAAAAATCCCAGCCTCCCCCTTTTCTTGACGATTGCAGAACCTGATATATAAAAACTAAAAAGAGTTTACAATCCATAAAAATTACAAACACATTTTGGAATTATCTCTCTTTAAATTTGAGCATTGTGCACTTCCATTTTAGATGTATTCTTTTTTCTTAAATCAAAACTTGAGTTTTCACTTTCCCTTCATCTCGTAAAAAAAAAGAGATAAAAGGCAAATAGATCACATCAAAATGAAAATTTTAGAGTTTATGTATGGAAAGAATTTAAAGCAATAAACTAATATAAATAAAGAAAATTTATTCACACAACACAAATCAACACAGTAGTTTTGTTATCCAAGTTTGGAAAATTCCACTAGTTCAACTGTAATAGCTCGGAATTTTATAAGAAAAAAATTTTTCAACACATATTTTAAAAAATGGATACGCATGCTTGAAACGTGTTAAAGATGAAAAAAAACCTATGGATCAAAACCTTTGAAAGAGAAAAACATTAAATTCTCAAGTGAACGTGCGGTGGGATATTTACCCGAGTTAAACAAGCCATTATTTTTCCCATTTACAAAAAGCTGACCTAACGATCATTTATGATTGTAAAGTGATTAATCATGTGTAATGGGCTATATTTTTATTAGGAATGACTTATTTATTTGGAGTCAACACTCAGTTAAAAATCCCCCGCATCCCCTTTTTCCTGACATTTGCAGAACCTGATATATAAAAACTAAAAAGAGTTTACAAGCCATAAAAACTACAAAAAAAACTTTGAATTATCTCTCTCTAAATTTGTGCATTGTTCATTTCAATTTTAGATGAATTCTTTTTTCTTAAATCAAAACTTGAGTTTTCACTTTCACTTCATCTCGTAGACAAAAAAAGAGATAAAAGGCAAAAAAATAACAAAAAAATAAAAATTTTAGAGTTTATGTATGGAAATAATTTAAAGTAATAAACAAATGTAAATAAAGAAAATTTATTCACACACCACAAATGAACACAAAAGTTTTTGTTATTCCAGTTTCGGAAATTCCACTAGTTTAACCTTAATAAATCAAAATTTTATAAGAAAGAAATTTTTCTAAAATTTTTTTAAAAAATGGATATGCATGATTGAAACATGTTAAAGATGCAAATGCCTATGGAACAAATTTTTTTAAAGATAAGACATTAAATTATTATGTGAACGTGCGGTGGGATATTTTCCTGAGTCAAACAAGCCATTATTTTCCTTATTTACGAAAAGTGGACCTAAGGATCATAGATGATTGTAAAGTGATTTATCATGTGTAAGAGGCTATATTTTTGTAAGGAATGACTTATGGATTGGAAGTCAACACTCAGTTAAAAATCCGCCGCCTCGCCCTTTCCCTATCATTGTCGAACCTGATATATAAAAACAAGAAAGAGTTTACAATCCCAAAAAATTACAAAGAGTTTTTTGAATTATTTCTCTCTACATTTTTTCATTGTGCATTTCCACTTTAGATGAATACTTTCTTCTTAAATCATAACTTGATTTTTCACTTTCCCTTCATCTCGTAGACAACAAATGAGTTAAAATGCAAATAGATCACAACAAAATGAAAATTTAAGAGTTTATGTATGGAAATAATTTAAAGCAATAAACAGATGTAAGTAAAGAAAATTTATTCACACACCACAAATGAACACAAAAGTTTTGTTATCCAAGTTTGGGAAATTCCACTAGTATAACCCTTTTAGCTCAAAATTTTATAAGAAAGAGATTTTTCTACAAATTTTTTAAAAAATGGATATGCATGCTTAAAACATGTTAATGATGCAAACGGCCAATGGATCCAACATTTTTAAAGAGAATAACATTAAATTCTCAAGTCAACGTGCGGTGGGATATTTACCCGAGTAAAACAAACCATTATTTTGCCCTTTTACAAAAAGCTGACCTAATGATCATAGATGATTGTGAAGTAATTTATCATGCATAACGGGCTATATTTTTGGAAGGAATGACTTATGGATTGGGAATCAGCACTCAGTTAAAAATCCCTCGCCTCCCCCTTTTCCCGACGATTGCAGAACCTACTATATAAAAACTAAAAAGAATTTACAATCCATAAAAATTACAGACACATTTTGGAATTATGTCTCTCTTCATTTGTGCACTGTGTATTTCCATTTTAGATGTATACTTTTTTATTAAATCAAAACTTGATTTTACACTTTCCCTTCCTCTCGTAAACAAAAAAAGAGATAAAAGGCAAATAGATCACAACAAAATGAAAATTTTAGAGTTTATGAATGGAAATAATTTAAAGAAATAAAGAAATGTAAGTAAAGAAAATTTATTCAAACATCACAAACGAACACAAAAGTTTTGTTATCCAAGTTTGGGAAATTCCACTAGTTCATCCCTAATAGCTCGGAATTTTATAAGAAAGAGATTTTTCCAGACAAGTTTTAAAAAATGGATATGCATGCTTTGAAACATGTTAAAAATGCAAATTAGCTATGGATCCAAACCTTTTACAGAGAATAACATTAAATTCTCTAGTGAACGTGAGGTGGGATATTTACGCGGGTCAAACCAACCATTATTTTACCCATTTAAAAAAGCTGACCTAACGATCGTAGGTGATTGTAAAGTGATTTATCATGCCTGACGGGCTATATTTTTATATGTAATGACTTATGAATTGGAAGTCAACATTCAGTTAAAAATCCCCTGCTTCCCTCTTTTCCTGAAGATTGCAGAACCTGATATATAAAAACTAAATAGAATTTATAATCCCTAAAAATCACATACACTTTTTGGAACTATCTCCTCTACAGTTCTGCATTGTGTATTTCCATTTTGGATGTATACTTTTTTATTAAATCAAAACTAGAGTTTTCACTTTCCCTTCATCTCGTAAAAAAAAAAGAGATAAAAGGCAAATAGATCACAACAAAATGAAAATTTTAGAGTTTAATTTTAGAAAGAATTTAAAGCAATCAACAAATGTAAGTAAATAAAATTTTTTCACACACCACAAATGAACACAAAGTTTTTGTTATCCAAGTTTTGGAAATTCCATTAGCTCAATCCTAATAGCTCGGAAATTTATAAGAAAGAGATTTTTCTTCACATGTTTTAAAAAATGGATATGCATGCTTGAAACATGTTAAAGATGCAAATTACCAATGGATCCAAACCTATTAAAGAGAATAACATTAAATTCTCAAGTGAACGTGCGGTGGAATATTTACCCAAGTCAAACTAGCCATTATTTTGCCAATTTACAAAAAGCTGACCTAATGGTCATAGATGATTTTTTAGTGATTTTTGATGCGTAACAGACTATATTTTTGTAAGGAATGACTTATGGATAGGGAGTCAACACTCAATTTAAAATACCCCACCTCCCTATTTTTCAGACGATTGCAGAACCAGATATATAAAAAATAAAAAGAGTATAATTTTTTTTAAAAAATACAGATACTTTTGGAAATTATCTCTCTCTACATTTGTGCAATATTCATTTCCATTTTAGATGTATACTTTTTTCTTAAATCAAAACTTGAGTTTTCACTTTCCCTTCATCTAGTAGACAAAAAAAAGAGATAAAAGGCAAATAGATCATAACATAAAGAAAATTTTAGAGTTTATTTATGGAAACAATTTAAAGAAATAAAAAAATTTAATTAAAGAAAATTTATTCACACAACAGAAAAGAACAAGCAAGTTTTGTTATCCAAGTTTTGGAAATTCCACTAGTTCAACCCTAATAGCTTGGAATTTTATAAGAAAAAGATTTTTCTACACATGTTTTAATAAATAGATATGCATGCTTGAAACTTGTTAAAGATGCAAATGACCTATGGAACCAAAATTTTTAAAGAGTATAACTTTAAATTCTCAAGTGAACATGCGGTGGGATATTTACCCGAGTCAAACATACATTATTTTGCCCATTTACAAAAAGCTGACCTAATGATCATAGATGATTGTAAAGTGATTTATCATGTATAACGGCCTATATGTTTTGTAAGGAATGACTTATGGATTGGGAGTCAACACTCAGTTAAAAATCCCCCGCCTCCCTCTTTTCCTGACGATTGCAGAACTTGATATATAAAGACTAAAAAGAGTTTACAATCCCTAAAAATTAAAGAAACTTTTTGGAATTATCTCTCTCTCTATATTTTTGCATTGTGCATTTCCATTTTTTATGGATATTTTTTTCTTAAATCAAAACTTGAGTTTTTAGTTTCCCTTCTTCTCCGAAACCAAAAATAGAGATAAAACAAAAACATATAACAAAAAAAAAAAAGAGTTTATGAATGGAAAGAATTTAAAAAAAAATTAAGTAATGAAAATTTATTCACACACCACAACTGAACACAAAGTTTTTGTTTTCCAAGTTTTGGAAATTCCATTAGTTACCCCCTAATAGCTTAGAATTTTATCAGAAAGAGATTTCTCTACACATGTTTTAAAAAATGGATATGCATGGATATGCATGCTTAAAACATGTTAAAGATGCAAATTACCAATGGATCTAAACCTTTTAAAGAGAATAACATTAAATTCTCATGGGATATTTAAAGAGAATAACATTACCAATGGGATATTTACCGAAGTCAAACAAGCCATTATTTTGACCAATTACAAAAAGCTGACCTAACGATCATAGATGATTGTAAAGTGATTTATCATACATAATGGGCTATAATTTTTTAAGGAATGACTTATGGATTGGGAGTCAAAACTCAGTTAAAAATCTCACACCCCCCCCCCCCCCCCCCCCTTTTCCCGATGTAAGCAGAAACTGATATACAAAAACTAAGAAGAGTTTACAATCCCTTAAAATTACAGACCCTTTTTAGAATTATCTCTCTCTACATTTGTCCATTGTGCATTTCCATTTTATATTTATACTTTTTTCTTAAATCAAAACTTGAGTTTTCACTTTCCCTTCATCTCGTAAACAAAAAAAAGAGATAAAAGGCATATAGATCACAACAAAATGAAAATTTTAGAGTTAATGTATGGAAAGAATTTAAAGCAATAGACAAATGTAAGTATAGAAAAAATTTTAACACGCCACAAATGAACAAAAAAGTTTTGTTATCCAAGTTTTGGAAATTCCACTAGTTCAACCCTAATAGCTCAGAATTTTATAAGAAAGAGATTTTCGTACAAATTTTTTAAAAAATGGATATGCATGCTTGAAACATGTTAAAGATGCAAATGGCCTATGGATCAAAAATTTTTAAAGAGAATCAATTTAAATTCACAAGTGATCATGTTGTGGGATATTTACCCAAGTCAAAACATGCCATTATTTTGCCAATTAACAAAAGCTGATCTAACGATCATTGAGGATTGTAAAGTTTTTCCCGACAATTGCAGAACCTGATATATAAAAACTAAAAAGAGTTCACAATCCATAAAATTATAGACAGTTTAGGAATTATCTCTCTCTAAATTTGTGCATTGAACATTTCCATTTTACATGTATGCTTTTATCGTAAATCAAAACTTGAGTTTTCACTTTCCCTTCGTCTCATAAACAAAAAAAGAAATAAAAGGCAAAAAAGATCACAACAAAATGAAAATTTTAGATTTTATGTATGGTCAGAATTTACAGCAATAAACAAATATAAGTGAAGAAAATTTATTCACACACCACAAATGAACACAAAATTTTTCTTTTCCAAGTTTGGGAAATTCCACTAGTTCAACCCTAATTGCTCAGAATTTTATAAGAAAGAGATTTTTCTACACATGTTTAAAAAAATGGATATGCATGCTTGAAACACGTTAAAGATTCAAATGACCTACGGATCCAAACCGTTTAAAGCGAATAACATTAAATTCTCAAGTGAACGTGCGGTGGGATATTTACCCGAGTCAAACAAGCCATTATTTTTCCCTTTTACAAAACACTAACTTAACGATTGTAGATGATTGTAATGTGATTTATCATGCGTAATGGGCTATAATTTTTTAAGGAATGACTTATGGATTGGTAGTCAACACTTAGTTAAAAATCCCCTGCCTCCACCTTTTCTCGACGATTGCAAAATCGGATATATAAAAAACTAAAAAGTGTTTAAAATCCCTAAACATTTTAGAGAATTTTTGAAATTATCTCTCTCCAAATTTGTGCATTGTGATTTTCCAATTTAGATGTACACTTTTTCTTAAATAAAAACTTGAGTTTTCGCTTTCCCTTCATCTCGTGGACAAAAAAAGAGATAAAAGGCAAATAGATCACAACAAAATGAAAATTTTAGAGTTTATGTATGGTAAGAATTTAAAGTAGTAAACAAATGCTAGTAACGAAAACTTATTCACACACCACAAATGAACACAAAATTTTTGTTATTCAACTTTGGGAAATTCCACTAGTTTAAGCCTCATTCCGGAATTTTATAAGAAAGAGATTTTTCTACACATGTTTTAAAAAATTGATATGCATGCTTGAAACATGTTAAAGATGGAAATGACCTATGGATCCGAACCTTTTAAAGAGAATAACATTAAATTCTCAAGTGAATGTGCGATGGAATATTTACACGTGTCCAACAAACCATTATTTTGCCTACTTAAAAAAAGCTGACCGAACGATCATAGATGATTGTAAAGTGATTTATCATGCATAATGGGGTATATTTTTGTAAGGAATGACTTATGGATTGGGAGTCAACACTCAAATAAAAATCATCCGCCTCCCCCTTTTCTCGACGATTGCTAAACCTGATATATAAAAAACTAAATAGAGTTTACAATCCCTAAAAATTACAGAGATTTTTTGAAATTATCTCTCTTCATTTGTGCATTGTGATTTTCCATTTTAGATGTATAATTTTTTTCTTAAATAAAAACTCGAGTTTTCACTTTCCCTTCATCTCGTAGATAAACAAAGAGATAAAAGGCAAATAGATCACAACAAAATGAAAATGTTAGAGTTTATATATGGAAATAATTTAAAGCAATAAACAAATGTAAGTAAAGAAAATTTATACACACACCACAAATGAACACAAAAGTTCTGTTATTGAAGTTTGGGAAATTCCACAAGTTCAACCCTAATAGCTCGAAATTTTATAAGAAAGAGATTTTTCTACATACGTTTTAAAAAATGGATATGCATGCTTGAAACATGTTAAACATGCAAATGAGATTTGGATCAAAAAAATTTAAAGCGAATAACTTCAAATTCTCAAGTGAATGTGCGATGGGATATTTGCTCGAGTCAAACAAGCCATTATTTTGCCCATTTACAAAAAGCTCAGCTAACGATCATAGATGATTGTAAACTGATTTATCATGCGTAATGGGTTATATTGTTGTAAGGAATGACTTATGGATTGGGAGTAGACACTCAGTTAAAAATCCCCTGCCTCCCCCTTTTCCCAACGATTTCAGAACCTGATATATAAAAACAAAAAATACTTTACAATCCATTAAAATTATAGAAACTTTTTTGGAATTATCTCACTCTCCATTTGTGCATTTTGCATTTCCATTTTAGATGTATACTTTTTTCTTAAATCAAAACTTGAGTTTTCACTTTCTCTACGTCTCGTAAAACAAAAAAAAGATATTAGGCAAATAGATCACAACAAAATGAAAAATTTAGAGATTATATATAGTAAGAATTTAAAGTAATAAAAAAATATAACTAAAGAAAATTTATTCACACACCACAAATGAACACAAAAGTTTTTTTATATAAGTTTGGGAAATTCCACTAGTTCAAACCTAATAGCTCGGAATTTTATAAGAAAGAGACTTTTTTACACATGTTTCAAAAAATGGATATGCATGCTTGAAACATGTTAAATATGCAAATGACCTATGGATCCCAACCTTTTAAAGATAATAACATTAGATTTTCAAGTGAACGTGCGGAAGAATATTTACCCGAGTCAAACAAGCCATTATTTTTCACATTTACAAAAACTGACCTAACGATCATATATGATTGTAAAGTGATTTATTATGCATAAAAGGCTATATTTTTTTAAGGAATGACTTATGGATTGCGAGTCAACACTCAGTTAAAAATCCCTCGCCTCCCCCTTTTCCCGACAATTGCAGAACCTAATATATAAAAACTAAAAAAAGTTTACAATCCCTAAAACTTATACACACTTTTTGTAATTATCTCTCTCTACATTTTTGCATTGTGCATTTCAATTTTGGCTGTATACATTTTTCTTAAATCAAAACTTGAGTTTTCACTTTCCCTTCATCTCGTAAACAAAAAAAAGAGATAAAAGGCAAATAGATCAGAACAAAATGAAAATTTTAGAGTTTTTGTATGGAAAGAATTTAAATCAATAAATAAATTTAAGTAAATAAAATTCATTCACACACGACAAATGAAGAAAAAAATTTTGTTCTCGAAATTTGGAAAATTCCACTAGTTCAACCCTAATAGCTCGGAATTTTATAAGAAAGAGATTTTTCTAGAGATGTTTTAAAAAATGGATATATATGCTTGAAACATGTTAAAGATGCAAATAACCTATGGATCAAATTTTTTTAAAGCAAATAACTTTAAATTCTCATGTGAACGTGCGGTGGGATATTTACCTGTGTCAAACAAGACATTATTTTTCCCATTTACAAAAAGCTGACCTAATGATCATAGATGATTGTAAACTAATTTATCATGCGTAATGGGCTATATTTTTGTAAGGAATGACATATGGATTGGGAGTCAACACTCCATTCAAAATCCCTTGCCTCTCCCTTTTCCTGAGATTGCAGAACCTGATATATAAAAACTAAAAAGAGTTTACAATCTATTACAATTGTGGACACTTCTTGGAAATATCTCTCACTACATTTGTGCATTGTGCACTTCCATTTTAGATATATACTTTTTTATTAAATCAAAACTTGAGTTTTCACTTTCCCATTGTTTCATAAACAAAAAACAAAGATTAAAGGCAAATATATCACAACAAAAATAAAATTTTAGAGATTATGTATGGTGAGAATTTAAAACAATAAACAAAGGTAAGTAAGGAAAATTTATTCACACTCCACAAATGAACACAAAAGTTTTGTTATATAAGTTTGGGAAATTCCACTAGTTCAAACTTAATAGCTCGGAATTTTATAAGAAAGAGACTTTTTTACACATGTTTCAAAAAATGGATATGCATGCTTGAAACATGTTAAATATGCAAATGACCTATGGATCCCAACCTTTTAAAGATAATAACATTAGATTTTCAAGTGAACGTGTGGAAGAATATTTACCCGAGTCAAACAAGCCATTATTTTTCACATTTACAAAAACTGACCTAACGATCATATATGATTGTAAAGTGATTTATTATGCATAAAAGGCTATATTTTTTTAAGGAATGACTTATGGATTGCGAGTCAACACTCAGTTAAAAATCCCCCGTCTCCCCCTTTTCCCGACAATTGCAGAACCTAATATATAAAAACTAAAAAAAGTTTACAATCCCTAAAACTTATACACACTTTTTGTAATTATCTCTCTCTAAATTTTTGCATTGTGCATTTCAATTTTGGCTGTATACATTTTTCTTAAATCAAAACTTGAGTTTTCACTTTCCCTTCATCTCGTAAACAAAAAAAAGAGATAAAAGGCAAATAGATCAGAACAAAATGAAAATTTTAGAGTTTATGCATGGAAAGAATTTAAATCAATAAATAAATTTAAGTAAATAAAATTCATTCACACACGACAAATGAAGAAAAAAATTTTGTTCTCGAAATTTGGAAAATTCCACTAGTTCAACCCTAATAGCTCGGAATTTTATAAGAAAGAGATTTTTCTAGAGATGTTTTAAAAAATGGATATATATGCTTGAAACATGTTAAAGATGCAAATAACCTATGGATCAAATTTTTTTAAAGCAAATAACTTTAAATTCTCATGTGAACGTGCGGTGGGATATTTACCTGTGTCAAACAAGACATTATTTTTCCCATTTACAAAAAGCTGACCTAATGATCATAGATGATTGTAAACTAATTTATCATGCGTAATGGGCTATATTTTTGTAAGGAATGACTTATGGATTGGGAGTCAACACTCCATTCAAAATCCCTTGTCTCTCCCTTTTCCTGAGATTGCAGAACCTGATATATAAAAACTAAAAAGAGTTTACAATCTATTACAATTGTGGACACTTCTTGGAAATATCTCTCACTACATTTGTGCATTTTGCACTTCCATTTTAGATATATACTTTTTTATTAAATCAAAACTTGAGTTTTCACTTTCCCATTGTTTCATAAACAAAAAACAAAGATTAAAGGCAAATAGATCACAACAAAAATAAAATTTAGAGATTATGTATGGTGAGAATTTAAAACAATAAACAAAGGTAAGTAAGGAAAATTTATTCACACTCCACAAATGAACACAAAAGTTTTGTTATTTAAGTTTTGGAAAATCCACTAGTTCAACCCTAATAGCTCGGAATTTTATAAGAAAGAGATTTTTCTACACATGTTTTAAGAAATGGATGTACATGTTTGAAACATGTTAAAAATTCAAGTTACCTATGGATCCAAACAATTTATAGAGAATAACATTAAATTCTCTAGTGAATGTGCGGTGGGATATTTACCCAAGTCAAACAAGCCATTATTTTGCCCAGTTACAAAAAGCTAACCTAACGATCATAGATGATTGTAAAGTGATTTATCTGACGTAATGGGCTATACTTTTTAAGGAATTACTTATGGATTCGGAGTCAACACTCAATTAAAAATCCCCCGCCTCTCTCTTTTCCAACCGATTGCAGAACTTGATATATAAAAAACTATATAGTGTTTACTATCCATAAAAATTATAGACACTTTTTGGAATTAAATATTTCTACATTTGTGTAGTGTTCATTTCTATTTTAGATGTATACTTTTTTCTTAAATCAAAGCTTGAGTTTTCACTTTCCCTTCACCTCGTAAACTAAATAAGAAATAAAAGGCTAATAGATCACAACAAAATTTTAGAGTTTATGTATGGAAATAATTTAAAGCAATAAACAAATGTAAGTAAAGAAAATTTATTCACACACCACAAATGAACACAAAAGTTTTGTTATCCAAGTTTGGGAAATTCTACTAGTTCAACCCTAATAGCTCAGACTTTTATAAGATAGAGATTTTTCCACACATGTTTTAAAAAATTGATATCCATGCTTGAAACATGTTAAAGATGCAAATGACCTATGGATCCATACCTTTCAAAGAGAATAACATTAAATTCTCAAGTGATAGTGCGGTGGGATATTTACCCGAGTCAAACAAGCCATTATTTTGCCCATTTACAAAAAGTTGACCTAACGATCATAGATGATTGTAAAGTGATTTATCATGCGTAAGGGGCTATATTTTTGTAAGGAATGACTTATGGATTGGGAGACAACACTCAGTTAAAAATCCCCCGTCTCCCCCTTTTTTTGATGATTGCAGAACTTGATATCTAAGAATTAAAAAGAGTTTAAAATCCCTAAAAAATACAGACACTTTTTGGAATTATCTCTCTACATTTTTGCATTGTGAATTTCCATTTTAGATGTATTTTTCTTAAATCAAAGCTTGAGTTATCACTTTCCCTTCGTCTCATAAACAAAAAAAGAGATAAAAGGCAAAAAGATCACAATAAAATGAAAATTTTAGAGTTCATATATGGAAAGAATTTAAAGCAACAAACAAATGTAAGTAAAGAAAATTTATTCACATACCACAAATAAACACAAAAGTTTTGTTATCTAAGTTTGGGAAATTCCACTTGTTCAACCCTAATAGCACGAAATTTTATAAGAAAGATATTTTTCTACACTTGTTTTAAAAAATGGATATGCATGCTTGAAACATGTTAAAAATGCAAATGAGCTATGGATCCAAACAATTTATAGAGAATAACATTCAATTCTCTGGTGAATGTGCTGTGGGATATTTACCCGACTCAAACAAGCCATTATTTTGCCCAGTTACAAAAAGCTGACCTAACGATCATAGATGATTTTAAAGTTATTTTTCATGCGTAACGGGCTATATTTTTGTCAGGAATGACTTAAGAATTGGGAGTCAACACTCAAATAAAAATCCCCCGCCTCCCCCTTTTTCTCGACAATAGCAAAACCTAATATATAAAAATCAAAAGGAGTTTACAATCCCTAAAAATTACAGACACTTTTTGGAATTATCTCTCTCCAAATTTTTGCAGTGTGCATTTCCATTTTAGAAGTAAACTTTTTTCTTAAATCAAGGCATGTGTTTTCACTTTCCCTTCATCTCGTAAACAAAAAAAGAGATAAAAGGCAAATAGATCACAAAAAATGAAAATATTAGAGTTTATGTATAGAAAGAATTTAAAGAAATAAACAAATGTAAGTAAAGAAAATTTATTCACTCACCACAAATGGACACTAAAGTTTTGTTATCCAAGTTTGGGAAATTCCACTAGTTCAACCCTAATTGCTCAGAATTTTATAAGAAAGAGATTTTTCTACCCATGTTTTAAAAAGTGGATATGCATGCTTGAAACATGTTAAATATGCGAATGACCTATGGATCCAAAAACTTTAATGAGAATAACATTAAATTCTCAAGTGAATGTATGCAGGGATATTTACCCGATTCAAACAATCCATTATTTTGCTCATTTAAACAAAAAAGCAGACCTAACGATCATACATGATTGTAAAGTGATTTATCATGCGTAACAGGCTATATTTTTTAAAGGAATGATTTATGGATTGGGAGTCAACACTCAGTTAAAATTCCCCCGCCTCCCCCTTTTCCCGAAGATTGCAAAAACTGATATATAAAAACTAAAAAGATTTTACAATATCTAAAAATTACAGACACTTTTGGAATTATCTCTCTCTACATTTTTGCATTGTGCATTTCCATTTTAGAAGTATACCTTTTTCTTAAAACAAATTTTGAGTTTTCACTTTCCCTTTATGTCGTAAAAAAAAGAGATAAAAGGAAAATAGATCACAAAAAAATGAAACTTTTTGAGTTTATGCATGGAAAGAATTTAAAGCAATAATCAAATGTAAATAAAGAAAATTTATTCACACACCAAAGATGAACACAAGTTTTTTTGTCCAAGTTTGGTAAATTCCACAAGTTCAACCCTTATAGCTCGGAATTTTATAAGAAAGACATTTTTCTACACATGTTTTAAAAAATGGATATGCAGGCTTGAAACATGTTAAAGATGCAAATGATCTATGGATCCAAACCTTTTAAAATGAATAACATTAAATCACAAGTGAATGTGCGGTGGGATATTTACCGGAGCCAAACAAGCCATTATTTTGCCCATTTACAAAAGGCTGACCTAACGATTATAGATGATTTTAAAGCTATTCATCATTAGTAATGGGCTATATTTTTGTAAGGAATGACTTATGGAATAGAAGTCAACACTCAGTTAAAAGTCCCTTGCCTCCTCCTTTACCCGACGATGGCATAACCTGATATGTAAAAACTAAAAAGAGTTTACAATCCCTACAAATTACATACACTTTTTGGAATGATCTCTCTCTACATTTGTGCATCTTGCATTTCCATTTTAGATGTAGACTTTTTTTCATATATCAAGACTTGATTTTTCTCTTCCCCTTCATCTCGTAAACGAAAAAAGAGATAAAAGGCAAATAGATCACAACAAAATGAAAATTTTAGAGTTCTTGTATGGAAAGAATTTCAAGCAATAAACAAATGTGAGTAAAGAAAATTTATTCACACACCACAAATGAACACAAAAGTTTTGTTATCCAAGTACGGGAAATTCAACTAGTTCAACCCTAATAGCTCGGAATTTTATAAGAAAGATATTTTTCTACACATGTTTTAAAAACGGATATGCATGCTTGAAACTTGTTAGATATGCAAATGACCTAGGGATCCAAACCTTTTAAAAATAATAACATTAAATTCTCAAGTGAACGTGTGGTGGGATATTTACCTGTGAGAAACAAGCCATTATTTTGCCCATTTACAAAAAGCTGACCAAATGATCATAGATGATTGTAAAGTGATTTATCATGCATAACTGGCTATATTTTTGTAAGGAATGACTTATAGATTGGGAATCAACACTCAGTTAAAAATCCCCCACCTCCCCCATTTCCCGATGATTGTAGAACCTGATATATAAAAACTTAAAAGAATTTACCATCCCTTAAAATCAAAGACACTTTTTGGAATTATCTCTCTCTTCATTTGTGCATTGAGCATTTCCATTTTAGATGTATACTATTTTCTTAAATCAAAACTTGATTTTTCATTTTCCTTTCATCTCATAAACGAAAAAAGAGATAAAAGGCAAATAGTTCACAACAAAATGAAAATTTTAGAGTTTATGTATGGAAATAATTTAAAGAAATAAATAAATGTTAGTAAAGAAAATTTATTCACACACCACAAATGAACACAAATTTTTTGTTATCCACGTTTGGGAAATTCCACTTGTTCAACCATAATAGCTCGGAATTTTATAAGAAAGAGATTTTCTACACATGTTTTAAAAAATGGATATGCATTCTTGAAACATGTTAAAGATGCAAATCACCTATGGATCCAAACCATTTAAAGAGAATAAAATTAAATTCTCAAGTGAACTTGTGGTGGGTTTTTACTCGAGTTGAAAAACCCATTATTTTGGCCATTTTCAAAAAAGTTGACCCAACGATCATAGATGATTTAAAAGTGATTTATGATGCGTAACGGGCTATATTTGTGTAAGGAATGACTTTTGGAATAGGAGTCAACACTTAGTTAAAAATCCCCCGCCTCCCCCTTTTCCCTACGATTGTACAACCTGATATATAAAAAATAAAAAGAGTATAAAATGCATAAAAAATACAGACAATTTTTTGAATTATCTCTCTCTAAATTTGTACATTGCGCATTTCCATTTTAGATATATACAATTTTCTTACAAAACTTGAGTTTTCACTTTCCTTTCATCTCGTCAACAAAAAAAGATATAAAAAGCAAATAGAACACAACAAAATGAAAATATTAGAGTTTATGTATGGAAAAAATTTAAAGAAATAAATAAATTTAAGAAAAATAAAATTTATTTACACACCACAAATGAACACAAAAGTTTTTTTTATCCAAGTTTAGGAAATTCCACTTGTTCAACCCTAATAGCTTAGAATTTTATAAGAAAGAGATTTTTCTACACAAGTTTTAAAAAATGTATATGCATGCTTGAAACATGTTAAAGAAGCAAATGACCTATGCATCCAAACCTTGTAAAGAGAATAACATTAAATTCTCAAGTGAACCTGCGGTGGGATATTTACCCGAATTGAACAAGCCATTATTTTGCCCATTTACAAAAAGCTGACCTAACGATCATTGATGATTTTAAAGTGATTTATGATGCGTAACGGGCAAAATTTGTGTAAGGAATGACTTTTGGATTGGGAGTCAACACTCAGTTAAAAATCCCCCGCCTCCCCCTTTTCCCAACGATTGCAAAACCTGATATGTAAAAACTAAAAAGACTTTACAATCCCTAAAAATTACAGACACTTTTTTGAATTATCTCTCTCTACATTTGTGCATCGTGCATTTCCATTTTAGATGTATAGTTTTTTCTTAAATCAAAACTCGAGTTTTCACTTTTCCTTCATCTCTTAAATAAAAAAAGAGATAAAAGGCAAATAGATCACAACAAAATGAAAATTTTAGAGTTTCTGTATGGAAAGAATTTCAAGCAATAAACAAATGTAAGTAATGAAAATTTATTCACACACCACAAATGAGCACAAAAGTTTTGTTATCCAAGTTTGGGAAATTCCACTTGTTCAACCCTAATAGCTCGGAATTTTAAAAGAAAGAAATTTTTCTACACATGTTTTAAAAAATTGATATGCATGTTTGAAACATGTTAAAGATGCAATTGATCATTGGATCCAAACCTTTTAAAGAGAATAACATTAAATTCGCAAGTGAACCTGCGCTGGGATATTTACCCGAGCCAAACATGCCATTATTTTGCCCATTTACAAAAAGTTGACCTAGCAATCATATATGATTGTACAGTGATTGATCTTGCGTAACGAGCTATATTTTTTTAAGGAATGACTTATGGATTGGGAGTCAACACTCAGTTAAAAAATCCCCCGCCTCCCCCTTTTCCCGACCATTGTAGAACCTGATATATATAAACTAAAAAGAGGTTACAAACCAAAAAACTTACAGACACTTTTTGGAATTATCTCTCTCTACATTTGTGCATCGTGCATTTCCATTTTAGATGTATACTTTTTTCTTAAATCAAAACTTGATTTTTCAGTTTCCCTTCATCTCTTAAACAAAAAAAGAGATAAAAGGCAAATAGATCACAACAAAATGAAAATTTTAGAGTTTCTATATGGAAAGATTTTCAAGAAATAAACAAATGTAAGTAATAAAAATTTATTCATACACCACAAATGAACACAAAAGTTTTGTTATCCAAGTTTGGTAAATTCCACTTGTTCAACCCTAATAGCTCGGAATTTTATAAGAAAGAAAATTTTCTACACTTGTTTTGAAAAATAGATATGCATGCTTGAAACATGTTGAAGATTCAAATGACCTATGGATCCAAACCTTTTAAAGAGAATAACATTGAATTTGCAAGTGAACCTACGGTGGGATATTTACCCGAGCCAAACAAGCCATTATTTTGCCCATTTACAAAGAGCTTACCTAACAATCATAGATGATTGTAAAGTAATTTATCATGCGTAACGGGCTATATTTTTTTAAGGAATGACTTATGGATTGGGAGTTAACACTCATTTTAAATATCCCCGCCTCCCCCTTTTCCTGATGATTGCAAAACTTGATATATATCAACTAAAAAGAGTTTACAAACCCAAAAACTTATAGACACTTTTTGGAATTATCTCTCTCTACATTTGTGCGTCGTGCATTTCCATTTTAGATGTATACTTTCTTCTTAAATCCAAACTTGAGTTTTCACTTTCCCTTCATCTCTTAAACAAAAAAAGAGATAAAAGCCAACTAGTTCACAACAAAATGAAATTTTTTTGAGTTTCTGTATGGAAAGAATTTCAAGAAATAAACAAATGTAAGTAATGAAAATTTATTCACACCCCACAAATGAACACAAAAATTTTGTTATCCAAGTTTGGGAAATTCCACTTGTTCAACCCTAATAGCTCGGAATTTTATAAGAAAGATATTTTTTTACACATGTTTTGAAAAATGGATATGCATGCTTGAAACATGTTAAAGATTCAAATGACCTATGGATCCAAACCTTTTAAAGAGAATAACATTAAATTCTCAAGTGAACGTGCGGGGGGGTATTTACCCGAGCCAAACAAGCCATTTCTTTGCATATTTACAAAAAACCTGACCTAACAATCATAGATGACAGTAAAGTGATTTATCATGCGTAACGGGCTATATTTTTTTAATGAATGACTTATGGATTGGGAGTCAACACTCAGTTAAAAATCCCTGCCTTCCCTTTTCCCCGACAATTGCAAAACTTGATATATATAAACTAAAAAGAGTTTAAAATCCCAAAAAATTACAGACATTTTTTGGAATTATCTCTCTCTACATTTGTGCATTTTGCATTTCCATTTTAGATATATACTTTTTCTTAAATCAAAACTTGAGTTTTCACTTTCCCTTCATCTCATAAACAAAAAATGAGATAAAAGGCAAATTGTTCAGAACAAAATAAAAATTTTAGAGTTTATGTATGGAAAGAATGTAAAGCAATAAACAAATGTCAGTGAAGAAAAATTATTCACACACCACAAATGAACACAAAAGTTTTGTTATCCAAGTTTGGGAAATACCAATAGTCCAAACCTAATTGCTTGGAATTTTATAAGGAAGAAATTTTTCTAGAAATGTTTTAAAAAATGGATATGCATGATTGAAAAATGTTAAAGATGAAAATAACCTATGGATCCAAACCTTTTAAAGAGAATAACATTAAATTCTCAAGTGAACGTGCAGTGGGATATTTACCTGACTCAAACAAGACGTTATTTTTCCCATTTACAAAAAGTTGACCTAATGATCAAAGATGATTGTAAAGTGATTTATCATGTATAACAGGCTATATTTTTGTAAGGAATGACTTATGGATTGCGAGTCAACACTCAGTTAAAAATTCTCCGCCTACCCCTTTTCCCGATGATTACAGAACTTGATATATAAAAACTAAAAAGAGTTTACAATCCCTAAAAATTACAGACAATTTTTGAAATTATCTCTCTCTACATTTGTGCATTGAGCATTTCCATTTTAGATGTATACTTTTTTCTTAAGTCAAAGTTTGAGTTTTCACTTTCTTTTCATCTCGTAAACAAAAAAAGAGATAAAAGGTAAATAGAGCACAACAAAATGAAAATTTTAGAGTTTATGTATGGAAAGAATTTAAATCAATAAACAAGTCTAAGCAAAGAAAATTTATTGACACACCACAAATGAACTCAAAAGTTTTGTTATCCAAGTTTGGGAAATTCCACTAGTTCAACCCTAATAGCTCGAAATTTAATAAGAAAGATTTTTTTTGACACATGTTTTAAAAAAAAGATACGAATGCTTGAAACTTGTTAAAGATGCAAATGACCTATGGATCCAAACCTTTAAAAGAGACTAACATAAAATTTTCAAGTGAACGTGCAGTTGGATATTTACACCAGTCAAACAAGCCATTATTTTTCCCAATTACAAAAAGCAGACCTAACCATCATAGATGATTGTAAAGTGATTTATCATACGTAATGGGCTATATTTTTTGTTAGGAATGACTTATGGATTGGGAGTCAACATTGAGTTAAAAATCCCCCGCCTCCCCCTTTTCTCGACGATTGTAGAACCTGATATAATAAAACTATAACGAGTTTACAATCCCTAAAAATTACAGACACTTTCTAGATGTATACTTTTTTCTAAAATCTAAGCTTGTGTTTTCACTTTCCCTTCATCTCGTAAACAAAAAATAAGATAACAGGCAAATACATCACAAAAAAAAGAAAATTTTAGAGTTTATTTATGGAAAGAACTTATGGCAATAAACAAATGTAAGTAAAGAAAATTTATTCACACAGTACAAATGAACACAAAAGTTTTGTTATCCAAGTTTGGGAAATTCCACTAGTTCAACCCTTATAGCTCAGAATTTTATAAGAAAGAGAGTTTTCTATACATGTTTTAAAAAATGGATATACATGCTTGAAACATGTTAAAGATGCAATTGACCTATGGATCCAAAATTTTCAAAGAGAATAACTTTAAATTCCCAACTGAACGTGCGGTGGATATTTACCCGTGTCAAACAAGCCATTATTTTGCCCATTTACAAAAAGCTTACCTAACGATCATTGATGATTGTAAAGTGATTTATCATGCGTAATGGACTATATTTTTGCAAGGATTGACTTATGGATTGGGAGCAACACTGAGTTAAAAATCCCCTGTCTCCCCCTTTTCCTGATGATTGCAGAACCTCATATATAAAAACTAAAAAGAGTTTAAAATCCCTAAAAATTACAGACACTTTTAGGAATTATCTCTCTCTACATTTGTACATAGTGTTTTTCCAATTTAGATGTATACCTTTTTCTTGAATCAAAGCTTGAGTTTTCACTTTCCCTTCATCTCGTAAACAAAAAAAGAGATAAAAGGCAAATAGAACACAACAAAAAGAAAATTTTAGTGTTTATGTATGGAAAGAATTTAAAGCAATAAACAAATTTAAGTAAAGAAAATTTATTCACACACCAGAAATGAACACAAAAGCTTTGTTCTCCAAGTTTGGGAAAATCAACTTGTTCAACCCTTATAGCTCGGAATTTTATAAGAAAGAGATTTTTCTACTCATGTTTTAAAAAATGGATATGGATGTTTGAAACATGTTAAAGATGCAAATAACCTATGGCTCCAAACATTTTAAAGAGAATAACATTAAATTCTCAAGTGAACATGCGGTGGGATATTTACCCGAGTCAAACAAGCCATTATTTTGCCTATTTACCAAAAGTTGACCTAACGATCATAGATGATTGTAAAGTTATTTTTCATGTGTAATGGGCAATATTTTTTTAAGGAATTACTGTTGGATTGGGAGTCAACACTCAGTTAAAAATCCCCCACCTCCCCCTTTTCTCGACGATTGTTGAACTTAATATATAAAAACTAAAAAGAGTTTACAATCCGCAAAAATTGCACAAACTTTTTGGAATTATCTCTCTTTACATTTGTGCTTTATGCATTTCCATTTTAGATGTATACTTTTTTCTTAAATTAAAACTAGAGTTTTCGCTTTCCCTTCATCTCTTAAGCAAAAAAATACACAAAAGGCAAATAGATCACAACAAAATGAAAATTTTAAAGTTTATGAATGGAAGCAATTTAAAGCAATAAAAAAATGTAACTAAATAAAATTTATTCACACACCACAAATGAACACAAAATTTTTGTTATCCAAGTTTGGGATATTCCACTTGCTCAACCCTAATAGCTCGGAATTTTTAAGAAAGAGATTTTTCAACGCATGTTTCAAAAAATGGACATGCATGCTTGAAACATGTTAAAGTTGAAAATTACCAATGGATCCAAACTTTTTAAAGAGAATAACATTAAATTCTCAAGTGAACGTGTGGTAGGATATTTACCCAAGTCAAACAAGCCAATATTTTGCCCATTTACAAAAAGTTGACCTTAAAATCATAGATGATTGTAAAGTGATCAATCATGCGTAACGGGCTATGTTTTTGTAACGAATATATTATGGATTGGGAGTCAACACTCAGTTAAAAATCCCTTGCCTCCCCCTTTTCCCGACGATTGCCAAACCTGATATATAAAAACTAAAAAGAGTTTACAATCCCTAAAAATTGCAGACACTTTTTGAAATTATCTCTCTCTACATTTGTGCATTGTGCATTTAAATTTTAATTTAATACTTTTTTCTTAAATAAAAACTAGAGTTTTCACTTTCCCTTCATCTCATAAACAAAAAAAGAGATAAATGACAAATAGACCACTACAAAATGAAAATTTTAGAGTTTAGGTATGGAAAGAATTTAATGTAACAAACAACTGTAAGTAAAGAAAATTCATTCACACACCACAAATGAACAATAAATTTTTGTTATCCAAGTTTGGTAAATTCCACAATTTCAACCCTAATAACTCAGAATTTTATAAGAAAGAGATTTTTCTACACATGTGTAAAAAATGGATATGCATGCTTGAAACATGTTAAAGATGCAAATGACCTATGGATCCAAAGGTTTTAAAGAGAATAACATAAAATTCTCAAGTGAATGTGTGGTGGGATATTTACCTGAGTCAAACAAGCCATTATTTTGCTCATTTACAAAAAGCTTGCCTAACAATCATAGATGATTGTAAAGTGATTTATCATGCGTACTGGGTTATATTTTTGTATGGAATGTCTTATGGGTTGGGAGTCAACACTCAATTAAAAATCCCCCGCCTCCCCCTTTCCCCACGATTGCAGAACCTGATATATAAAAACAAAAAAGAGTTTAAAAACCCTAAAATTTACGAACACTTTTAGGAATTATCTCTCCCTACATTTGTGCATTGAGCAATTCCATTTTAGATGTATACTTTTTTCTTAAATCAAAGCTTGAGTTTTCACTTTCCCTTCATCTTGTAAATTAAAAAAGAGATAAAAGGCAAAAAGATCACAACAAAATGAAAATTTTAGAGTTTATGTATGGAAATAATTTAAAGCAATAAACAAATTTAAGTAAATAAAATTTATTTACACACCACAAATGAACACAAAAGTTTTGCCATCCTTGTTTCGGCAATTCCACTAGTTCAACCCTAATAGGTCGGAATTTTATAAGAAAGAGATTTTTCTACATATGTTTTAAAAACTAGATATACATGCTTGAAACATGTTAAAGATGGAAATAACCTATGGTTGCAAACCTGTTAGAGAGAATAACTTCAAATTCTCATGTGAACGTGCGGTGGGATATTTACTCGAGTCAAACAAGCCATTATTTTTCCTATCTACAAAAATCTGACCTAATGATCATAGATGATTGCAAAGTGATTTATCATGTGTAACATGCTACATTTTTTTAAGGAATGACTTATGGATTGGGAGTCAATACTCAGTTAAAAATCCTCCGCCTCCCCCTTTTCCCGACGATTGCAAAACGTGATATATAAAAACTAAAATGAGTTTATTATACCTAAAAATTATAGACACCTTTTGGGATTATCTCTCTCTACATTTGAGCATTGTGCATTTCCATTCTAGATGTCTAATTGTTTCTTAAATCAAAGCCTGAGTTTTCACTTTCCCTTCATCTCGTAAACAAAAAAAAGAGATAAAAGGCAAATAGATCACAACAAAATGAAAATTTTAGAGTTTATGTATTGGAAACAATTTAAAGCAATAAATAAATGTAAGTAAAGAAAATTTATTCACACACCAAAAATGAACACAAAAGTTTTGTTATCCGAATTTTGGAAATTCCACTAGTTCAACCCTAATAGCTCGGAATTTTAATAAGAAAGAGATTTTTCTACACATGATTTAAAAAATGGATATGCATGCTTGAAACATGTTAAAGATGGAAATGATCTATGGATCCAAACCTTTATAGAGAATAACATTAAATTCTCATGTGAATGTGCGTTGGGATATTTACCCGAGTCTAACAAGCGATCATTTTGCTCATTTACAAAAAGCTGACCAAACGATCATAGATGATTGTAAAGTTATTATCATGCATAATGGGCTATATTTTTGTAAGGAATGACTTATGGATTGGGAGTCAATACTCAGTTAAAAATCCCGCACCTCCCCCTTTTCCCGACGATTACAGAACCTGATATATAAAAAAGAAAAAGAGTTTACAATCCCTAAAAATTACAAAAGCTTTTTGGAATTATCTCTCTCTACATTTGTGCATTGTGCATTTCCATTTTAGTTGTAGACTTTTTTCTTATATCAGAACTTGAGTTTTCTCTTCTATTCATCTCGTAAACGAAAAAAGAGTTAAAAGGCAAATAGATCACAACAAAATGAAAATTTTAGAGTTTATGTATGCAATGAATTTAAAGCAATAAATGAATGTAAGTAAAGAAAATTTATTCACACACCACTAATGAACACAAAAATTTTGTTATCCAAGCTTTTCTACACTTGTTTTAAAAAATGGATATGCTTGCTTGAAACATGTTAAAGAAGCAATTGACCTATGGATCCAAAACTTTTAAAGTGAATAACATTAAATTCTCAAGTGAACGTGCGGTGGGATATTTACCCGAGTCAAACATGCCATTATTTTGCCCATTTACGAAATGCTGAACTAAAGATCATAGATGATTCTAAAGTGATTTATAATACATAATGGGCTATATTTTTGTAAGTTATGACTTATGGATTTGGAGTCAACACTCAGTTAAAAATCATCTGCCTCCCCCTTTTCTCGATGATTGCAGAACCTGATATATAAAAATTAAAAAGAGTTTACAATCCCTACAAATTACATACACTTTTTGGAATTATCTCTCTATATTTGTGCATTATGCCTTTCCATTTTAGATGTATACTTTTTTATTTAATCAAAACTTGAGTTTTCACTTTCCCTTTATCTTGTAAACAAAAAAAGGGATAAATGGCAAATAGATCACAACAAAATAAAAAATTTAGACTTTATGTATGAAAAGAATTTAAAGCATTAAACAAATGTAAGTAAATAAATTTTATTCACACACCACAAATGAATAATAAAGTTTTTCTATCATAGTTTGGGAAATTCCTGTAGTTCAACCGTAATAGCTCAAAATTTTATAAGAAAGAGATTATTCTACACATGTTTTAAAAAATGGATATGCAGGCTTGAAAAATGTTAAAGATGCAAATGACCTATGGATCCATAGCTTTTAAAGAGAATAACATTAAATTTTCAGGTGAATGTGTGGTGGGATATTTACCCGAGTCAAACAAGCCATTATTTTGCCAATGAAAAAAAAGTTGACCTAACGATCATTGATGATTGTAAAGTGATTTATCATGCGTAATGGGCTATATTTTTGTATGGAATGACTTATGGATTGGGAGTCAACACTCAGTTAAAAAGCCTCCGCTTCCCCCTTTTCCCGACGTTTGTAGAACCTGATATACAAAAACTAAAAAGAGTTTACAATCCCTAAAAATTATAGACAGTTTTTGGAATTATCTCTCACTACATTTGTTCATCGAGCATTTCCATTTTAGATGTATACTTTTTTCTTATATCAAAGCTTGATTTTTCACTTTCCCTTTATCTTGTAGACAAAAAAAATAGATAAAAGGCAAATAGATAACAACAAAATAAAATTTTTAGAGTTTATGAATGGAAAGAATTTAAAGTAAAGAAAATTTATTCACACACCACAAATGAACACAAAAGTTTTGTTATCCAAGTTTGGGAAACTCCACTAGTTCAATCCTAATAGCTCGGAATTTTATAAGAAAGAGATTTTTCTACACATGTTTTAAAAAATGGATATGCATGCCTGAAACAAGATAAAGATGCAAATGAGGTATGGATGCAAACCTTTTAAAGAGAATAACATTAAATTCACAAGTGAACGTGCGGTGGGATATTTACCTGAGCCAAACAAGCCATTATTTTGCCCATTTAAAAAAATACGACCTAACAATCTTAGATGATTGTAAAGTGATTGATCATGCGTAACGGGTTATATTTTTGTATGGAATGACTTATGGTTTGGGAGTCAATACCCAGTTAAAAATCCCCCACCTCCCCCATTTCCCAACAATTGTAGACTTAAAAGAGTTTACTATCCCTAAAAATTACAGACACTTTTTAAAATTATCTCTCTACAATTGTGCATTGTGCTTTTCAATGTTATATGTATAATTTTTCCTTAAATCAAAGCTTCAGTCTTCACTATCCCTTGATCTTGTAAACAAAAAAAGAGCTAATAGGCAAATAGATCACAACAAAATAAAAATTTTAGAGTTTATGTACGGAAAGAATTTAAAGCAATAAACAAATGTATGTAAAGAAAGTTTTTCACACACCACAAATGAACACAAAAGTTTTGTTATCCAAGTTTGGGAAATTCCACTAGTTCAACCCGAATAGCTCGGAATTTTATAAGAAAGAGATTTTTCTACACATGTTTTAAAATATGGATATGCATGCTTGAAACAAGTTAAAGATGCAAATGACCTATGGATCCAAACTTTTCAAAGAGAATAACATTAAATTCTCAAGTGAACGTGCGGTGGGATATTTACCTGAGTAAAACAAGCCATTATTTTGCCCACTTACAAAAATCTGACCTAACCACCATAGATGATTGTAAAGTGATTTATCATGCGTAACAGGCAATATTTTTGTAAGGAATGACCTATGGAATGGGAGTCAACACTCAGTTAAAATCCCTCCCCTTTTCTCGAAGATTGTAGAACCTGATATATAAAAACTAAAAAGAGTTTACATTCCCTAAAAATTATTGACACTTTTTGGAATTTTCTTTCTCTACATTTTTGCATTATGTATTTCCATTTCAGATGTAGACTTTTTTATTCTATCAAAACTTGAGTTTTCTCTTTCCCATCTTCTCGTAAACAAAAAAAGAAGATAAAAGGCAAATAAATCACAACAAAATGAAAATTTTAGAGTTTATGTAAGGAACGAATTTATGGCAATAAACAAATGTATGTAAAGAAAGTTTTTCACACACCACAAATGAACACAAAAGTTTTGTTATCCAAGTTTTTGAAATTCCACTAGTTCAACCCTAATAGCTTGGAATTTTATAAGAAAGAGATTTTCATTCACATGTTTTAAAATATGAATATGCATGCTTGAAAAAATTTAAAGATGCAAATGAGCTTTGGATGCAAACCTTTTAAAGCGAATAACATTAAATTCTCAAGTGAACGTGCGGTGGGATATTTATCCGAGTCAAACAAGCTATTATTTTGCCATTTACAAAAAGCTGACTTAACGATCATAGATGATTGTAAAGTGATTTATCAGGCATAACGAGCTATATTTTTGTGAGGAATGACTTATGGGTTGGAAGTCAATACTTAGTTAAAAATCCCCCGCCTCCCCCTTTTCCCGACGATAGCAGAACCTGATATAAAAAAACTAAAAAGAGTTTACTATCCCTAAAAATTAAAGACACTCTTTGGAATTATCTCTCTCTTCATTTGTGCGTTTTGCATTTCATATTAGATGGATTATTTTTTCTTAAATTAAAGCTTGAGTTTTCACTTTCCCTTCATCTCGTAAACAAAAAAAAGAGATAAAAGGCAAATAGATCACAACAAAATGAAAATTTTAGAGTTTATGTATGGAAAGAATTTAAACCAATAAACAAATGTAAGTAAATAAAATTTATTCACACACCACAAATGTTCACAAAAGTTTTGTTATCCGATTGTGGGAAATTCCACTAGTTCAACCCTAATAGCTCGAAGTTTTATAAGAAAGATTTTTCTGCACATGTTTTAAATAATGGATATGCATTCTTGAAACATCTTAAAGATGCAAATGACCAAAGGATCCAAACCTTTTCAAGAGAATTAAATTAAATTCTCAAGTGAACGCGCAGTGGGATATTTACCCGAGTCAAACAAGTCATTATTTTGCCCATTTACAAAAACCTGACTTAACGATCATAGATGATTGTAAAATGATTTATCACGCGTAATGGGCTACATTTTTTTAAGGAATGACTTATGAATTGGGACTCAACACTCAGTTAAAAATCCCTTGCCTCCCACTTTTCCCGACGATTGCAAAACCTGATAAAAAAATCTAAAAAGAGTTTACAATCCTTAAAAATTAAACAAACTTTTTGGAATTATCTCTCTCTACATTTGTGCATTGTGCATTTCCATTTTATATGTATACTTTTTTCTTAAATCAAAGCTTGAGTTTTCACTTTCCCTTCATCTTGTAAAAAAAAAAGGGAGAAAAGGCAAATCGATCAAAACAAAATGAAAATTTTAGAGTTTATGTATGGAAATAATTTGAAGCAATAAACAAATGAATACAAAAGTTTTGTTATCCAAGTTTGGTAAATTCCACTAGTTCAACCATAATAGCTCGGAATTTTTAAGAAAGAGATTTATCTACACATATTTTATAAAATGGATATGCGTGCTTGAAACATGTTAAAGATGCAAATGACCTATGGATCCAAACCTTTTAAAGAGAATAACATTAAATTCTCAACTGAACGTGCGGTGGGATATTTACCCGAGTCAAACAAGCCATTATTTTGCCCATTTACCAAAAGCTGACCTAACGATCGTAGATGATTGTAAAGTGATTTATCATGCATAACGGGTAATAGTTTTTTATGGAATGACTTATGGATTGGGAGTCTACACTCAGTTAAAAATCCCCCGCCTCCCCCTTTCCCGACGATTGCAAAACCTGATATATAAAAGTTAAAAAGAGTTTACAATCCCTAAAAATTACACACACTTATTGGAATTTTCTCTCTGTACATTTGTGCATTGTGCATTTCCATTTTAAATGTATACTTTTTGCTTAAATCAAAACTTGTGCTTTCACTTTCCCTTCATCTCGTAAACAAAAAAAGAGATAAAAGGCAAATAGATCACAACAAATTGAAAATTTTAGAGTTTTGTGTGGAAAAAATTTAAAGCAATAACAAATGTAAGTAAAGAAAATTTATTCACATGCCACAAATGAACACAAAAGTTTTGTTATTCAAGTTTGGGAAATTCCACTAGTTCAGCTCTAATAGCTCGGAATTTTATAAGAAAGAGATTTTTCCACACATATTTTAAAAAATGGATATGCATGCTTGAAACATGTTAAAGATGCAAATGACCTATGGATCCAAACCTTTAAACAAGAGTAACATTAAATTCTTAAGTTAAAGTGTGGTTGGATATTTACCCGGGTCAAACAAGCCACTGTTTTGCCAATTTACAAAAATGTTGACATAGCTATTGTAGATTATTGTAAAGTGATTTATCAAGCGTAACGGGATAAATTTTGTAAAGAATGACTTATGGATTGGAAGTCTACACTCAGTTAAAAATCCTTCGCCTCCCCCATTTCCCGACGATTACACAACCTGATATATTAAAACTAAAAAGAGTTTACAATCCCTAAAATACAACCACTTTTTGGAATTATCTCTCTGTATATTTTTGCATTGTGCATTTCCATTTTAGATGTATACTTTTTTCTTAAATCACAACTTGAGTTTTCACTTTTCCTTCATCTCATAATCATAAAAAGAGATAAAAGGCAATTAGATCACAAAAAAATGAAAATTTTAGTGTTTATGTATGGAAAAAATTTAAAGCAATAACAAATGCAAGTAAATAAAATTTATTCACACACCACAAATGAACACAAAAGTTTTGTTATCCAAGTTTGGGAAATTCAACTAGTTCAACCCTAATAGCTCGGAGGTTTATAAGAAAGAGTTTTTTGTCCACATGTTTGAAAAATTGGATAGGCATGCATGAAACATGTTAAAGATTCAAATGACCTATGGATCCAAACCTTTTAAGGAGAATACCATTAAATTCTCAAGTGAACATGCAGTGACATATTTACTCGAGTCAAACAACCCATTATTTTGGACAATTAAAAAAAGTTGACCTAATGATCATATATGATTGTAAAGTGATTTATCATGCGTAAAGGGCTATTGTTTTGTAAGGAATGGCTTATGGATTGGGAGTCAACACTCAGTTTAAAATTCCCCACCCCCCCCTCTTTTTCCCAACGATTGCAAAACCTGATATATAAATACTTTAAAAGAGTTTCAGTCCCCAAAAATTACAGACACTTTTTGTAACTATCTCTCTACCTTTGTGCATTGTTCATTTCTATTTTAGATGTATACATTTTTCTTAAATCAAAACTTGAGTTTTCACTTTCCCTTCATCTTGTAAACAAAAAAATAAATAAAAGTCAAAAAGATGACATGAAAATGAAAATTTTAGATTTTATGTATGGAAAACATTTAAAGCAATAAAAATGTAAGTAAAGAAAATTTATTCACACACCACAAATGAACACAAAATTTTTGTTATCCGAATTTTGGAAATTCCTGTAGTTCAACCTTAATAGCTCGGAATTTTAAAAGAAAGAGATTTTTCTACACTTGTTTTAAAAAGTGGATATGCGACATTAAAACATGTTAAAGAAGCAAATGACCTATGGATCCAACCTTTTAAATAGAATAACATTAAATTCTTAAGTGAATGTGCGGTGGGATATTTAACCGAGTCAAACAAGCCACTATTTGCCCATTTACAAAAATTTGACGTAACGATCGTAGATGATTGTAATGTGATTTATCATGCATAACGGGCTATATTTTTGTAAGGAATGACTTATAGATTTGTGTGTATTCACTCAGTTAAAAATCCCCCGCCACCCCCTTTTCCCGACGATTTCAAAACCTGATATATAAAAAGTAAAAATAGTTTACAATCCATAAAAATTACAGACACTTTATGGAATTATCATTCTCTACATTAGTGTATTGTGCATTTTAATTTTAGTAGTGTACTTTTTTTCTTAAATCAAAACTTCAGTTCTCACTTTGCCATCATCTCGTAAACAAAAAAAGAGATAAAAGCCAAATAGATCGCAACAAAATGAAATTTTTAGAGTTTATCTATGGAAAAAATTTAAAGCAAAAATAAATGTGAGTAAAGAAATTTAATTCACACACCAAAAATGAACACAAAAGATTTGTTATCCAAGTTTGGGAAATTCCATTGGTTCAACGCTGGAAATTTTATAAGAAAGAGATTTTTCTACACGTGTTTAAAAAATGGATATGCAAGATTGTAACATGTTAAAGATACAAATGACCTTTGAATCCAAACCTTTTAAAGAGAATAATATTAAATTATCTAGTGAAGGTGCGATCGGATATTTACCCGAGTAAAACAAGCCATTATTTTGCCAATTTATAAAAACCTGACCTAACAATCATAGATGATTGTAAAGTGATTTATCATGCATAACGGGCTATATTTTTGTATAGAATGACTTATGGAGTGGGAGTCAACACTCGGTTAAAAATCCCCAGCCTCCCCCTTTTCCCGACAATTGCAAAACCTAGTATATAAAAACTAAAAAGAGTTTACAATCCCTAAAAATTACAGACATTTTTTTGAATTATCACTCTCTACATTTGTGCATTGTGCATTTCCATTTTAGATGTATACTTTTTTTTCTTAAATCAAAACTTGAGTTTTCACTTTTCCTTCATCTTGTAAAAAAAAAAAGAGATAAAAGGCAAATAGATCACATCAAAATGAAACTTTTAGAGTTTCTGTATAGAAAAAATTTTAAGCAATAAGAAATGTAAGTAAAGAAAATTTATTCACACACCACAAATGAACACAAAAGTTTTGTTATCAAAGTTTGGGAAATTCCAATAGTTCAACCCTAATAGCTTGGAATTTGATAAGAAAGATATTTTTCTACACAAATTTTAAGAAATGGATATGCATGATTGAAACATGTTAAAGATGCAAATAACCTAGGGATCAAAACCTTTTCCCTAAAAATTACAGACACTTTTTGAAATTAACAATCTCTTCATTTGTGAATTGAGCATTTTCATTTTGGATGTATACCTTTTTATTAAATCTAAACTTGAGTTTTCACTTTTCCTTCATCTCATTAACAAAAAAAGAGATAAAAGGCAAATAGATCACAACAAAATTAAAATTTTAGAGATTATGTATGGAAAAAATTTAAAGCAATAACAAATGTAAGTAAAGAAAATTTATTCACACACCACAAATGAACACAAAAGTTTTGTAATCCAAGTTTGCGAAATTCCTTTAGTTCAACCCTAATAGCTCAGAATTTTATAAGAAAGAGATTTTTCTACCAATGTTTTAAAAATTGAATATGCATTTTTGAAACATGTTAGATATGAAAAAGACCTATGCATCTGAACCTTTAAAAAATAAAACATTAAATTCTTACGTGAATGTACGGTGGGATATTTACCCGAGTCAAACAAGCCATTATTTTGCCCATTTAAAAAAAGCTGACCTAACGATCGTAGATGATTGTAAAGTGATTTATCATGCGTAACAGGCAATATTTTTGTAAGGAATGACTTATGGATTGGGAGTCAACACTCAGTTAAAAATCCCCCGCCTCCCCCTTTTCCCAACGATTGGAAAACCTGATATATAAAAACTAAAAAGAGTTTAAAATCCCTAAAAATTACAAACACTTTTTGGAATTATCGCTCTCTACATTTTTGCATTGTGCGTTTCCATTTTAGATGTGTACTTTTTTTTCTTAAATCAAAACTTGAGTTTTCACTTTCCCCTGATCTCGTAAACAAAAAAAAAGAGATAAAACGAAAATAGATCACAACAAAATGAAAATGTGTGGAAAAATTTTAATGCAATAAAAAATTTAATTAAATAAAATTTATTCACACACCACAAATGAACACAAAAGTTTGTTATCCAAGTTTGGAAAATTCCTCTAGTAAGACCTTAATTGCTTGGAATTGTATTAGAAAGAGATTTTTCTACACATGTTTTAAAAAATAGATATGCATGCCTGAAACATGTTGAAGATGCAAATGACCTAGGGATCCAAACCTTTTAAAGAGAATAACATTAAATTCTCAAGTGAACGTGCGGTGGGATATTTACCCGAGTCAAACAAGCCTTTATTTTGCCCATTTACAAAAAGCTGACTTAACGATCATAGATGATTGTAAAGTGATTTATCATGTGTAACGCGCTATTTCTTTTGTAAGGATTGACTTATGGATTGGGAGTCAACACTCAGTCAAAAATCCCCCGCCTCCCCCTTTTCCCAACGATTGCAAATCCTGATATATAAAAACTAAAAGGAGTTTACAATTCCTAAAAAATACAGACACCTTTTGGAATTATCACTCTCTAAAATTGTGCATTGAGCATTTCCATTTTAGATGTGTACTTTTTGTTCTTAAATAAAAATTTGAGTTTTCACTTTCCCATCATCTCGTAAACAAAAAAAGAGATAAAAGCCAAATAGATCACAAGAAAATGAGAATTTTAGAGTTTATGTACACAATAAATTTAAAGCAATAACAAATATAAGTAAAGAAAATTTATTTACACACCAGAAATGAACACAAAATTTCTATTATCCGAGTTTGGGAAATTCCACAAGTTCAACCCTAATAGCTTGGAATTTTATAACAAAGAGATTTTTCTACACATGTTTTAAAAACTGGATATGCATGCTTGAAACATGTTAAAGATGCAAATGACCAATAGATCCAAACCATCTAAAGAGAGTAACATTAAATTCTTAAGTAAACGTGTGGTGGGATCTTTTCCCGAGTCAAACAACCCTTTATTTCTCCCATTTTCAAAAAGCTGACCTAACGATCATAGATGATAACGATCAAAGATCATTGTAAAGTGTTTTATCATACGTAACGGGCTATATTTTTGTAAGGAATGACTATTGGAATGGGTGTGAACACTCGGTTAAAAATTCTCTGCCTCCCCCTTTTGTCGACGTTTGCAAAACCTGATATATAAATACTAAAACGATTTTACAATCCTTAAAAATAATGGACATATTTAGAAATTATCACTCTCTACAATTGTGCATTGTGCATTTCCATTTTAGATGTGTACTTTTTTTGCTTAAATCAATACTTGAGTTTTCACTTTCCCTTTATCTCATAAACAAAAAAGAGATAATAGGCAAATAGATCACAACAAAATGAAAAATTTAGAGTTTATGTATGGAAAAAATTTCAATCATTAACAAATGTTAGTAAAGTAAATTTATTCACACACCACAAATGAACACAAAATTTTTGTTAACCTAGTTTGGGAAATTCCACTAGTTTAACCCTAATAGCTTGGGATTTTATAAGAAAGAGATTTTTCTACACATGATTTAAAAAATGTATATGCTTGCTTGAAACATGTTATAGATGCAAGTGACCTATGGATCCAAACCTTTTAATGAGAATAACATTAAATTCTCAAGTGAAAGTGGGGTGGGATATTTGCCCGAGTCAAACAAGCCTTTTATTGTCCCATTTACGAAAAGCTGACCTAAAGATCATAGATGATTGTAAAGTGGTTTATCATGCGTAACGGGCTATATTTTTTTAAGGAATGAATTATGGATTGGGAGTCAACACTCAGTTAAAAATCCCCCGCCTCCCCATTTTCTTGTCGATTGCAGAACCTGATATATAAAAGCTAAAAAGAGTTTAAAATCCTTAAAAATTACAGATACTTTTTGGGATTATCACTCTCAACTTTTGTGCATTGAGCCTTTTCATTTTAGATGTGTACTTTTTTTTCTTCAATCGAAACTTGAGTTTTCATTTTCCCATCATCTCGTAAACAAAAAAAGAGATAAAAGGCAAATAGACCACAATAAAATAAAAATTTTAGAGTTTATGTATGGAAAAAATTTAAAGCAATAACTAATGTAAGTAAAGAAAATTTATTCACACACCACAAATGAACACAAAAGTTTTTTTTATCTGAGTTTGGGAAATTCCACTAGTACAATCCTAATAGCTTGGAATTTTATAAGAAAGAGATTTTTCTACACATGTTTTAAAAAATGGATATGCATGCTTGAAATAAGTTAAAGATGCAGATGACCAATGGATCCAAACCATTTAAAGAGAATAAAATTAAATTCTCAGGAGAACGTGCGGTGGGATATTTACCCGAGTCACACAAGCTATTATTTTTACCATTTACAAAAAGCAGACCTACTGATCATAAATGATTATAAAGTGAATTATCATGCGTAATGGCCAATATTTTTCTAAAGAATAACTTATGGATTGGGAGTCAACACTCGATTAAAAATTCCCCTCCTCCCCCTTTTCCCGATGATTGAAAAACCTGATATATAAAAACTAAAAAGATTTTATAATCCCTAAAAATTATAGACACTTTTTGGAATTATCATTCTCTAAATTTGTGCATTGTGCATTTCGATTTTAGATGTGTACTCTTTTTTTTTAAATCAAATCTTGAGTTTTCACTTCCGCTTCATCTCGTAAACAAAAAAAGAGATAAAAGTCAAATAGATCACAAAAAATGAAAATTTTAGAGTTTATGTATCAAAAAAATTTAAAGCAATAACAAATGTAAGTGAACAAAATTTATTCACACACCACAAATGAACACAAAATTTTTGTTAACCGAGTTTGGGAAATTCCACTAGTTCAACCCTAATTACTTGGAATTTTATAAGAAAGAGATTTTCAACACATGTTTTAAAAAATTGATATGCTTGCTTGAAACATGTTAAAGATGCAAATGACCTACAGATCCAAACATTTTAAAGAGAATAACATTAAATTCTCAAGTGAACGTGCGGTAGTGAACGTGTGGTGGGATATTTACCCGAATAAAACAAGCCATTATTTTTCCCATTTACAAAAAGCATACGTAAAGATCATAGATGATTGTAAAGTGATTTATCATGTGTAACGGGCTATATTTTTGTAAGGATTGACTTTTGGATTGGGAGGCAACACTCTGTTAAAAATCCCCCGCCACCCCCTTTTCCCAACGATTTCAAAACTTGATATATAAAAAGTAAAAATAGTTAACAATCCCTAAAAATTACAGACACTTTTTGGAATTATCATTCTCTACATTAGTGTATTGTACAATTTCATTTTAGTAGTGTACTTTTTTTTCTTAAATCAAAACTTCAGTTCTCACTTTGCCATCATCTTGTAAACAAAAAAAGAGATAAAAACCAAATAGATCGCAACAAAATGAAAATTTTAGAGTTTATTTATGGAAAAAATTTAAAGCAAAAATAAATGTGAGTAAAGAAAATTAATTCAGACACCAAAAATGAACACAAAAGATTTGTTATCCGAGTTTTGGAAATTCCACTAGTTCAACCCTAATTGCATGGAATTTTATAAGAAAGAGATTTTTCTACACGTGATTTAAAAAATGGATATGCATTCTTGAAACATGTTAATGATGCAAATGACCAATGGATCCAAACCAATTAAAGAGAATAACATTAAATTCTCTAGCAAACATGCAGTGGAATATTTTCCCGAGTCAAACAATCCTTTATTTCTCCCATTTACAAAAAGCTGACCTAAGGATCATAGTTGATTGTAAAGGGATTTATCATGTGTAATGGGATCTATTTTTGTAAGGAATGACTTATGGATCTGGAGTCAACACTCGGTTAAAAATCCCCCGCCTCCCCCTTTTCCCAACGATTGCGAAACCTGATATATTAAAACTAAAAAAAAATTACGATCCCTAAAAATTACAGACACTTTTTGGAATTATCACTCTTTACATTTGTGCATTGTGCATTTCCATTTTAGATGTGTTCTTTTTTTCTTAAATCAAAACTTCAGTTTTCACTTTCCCTTCATCTCGTAAAAAACAAAAAGAGATACAAGGCAAATAGATTGCAACTATATGAAAACTTTAAAGTTTATGTATGGAAATTTTTTTTAAAAATAACAAATGTAAGTAAAGAAAATTTATTCACACAGCACGAATGAACACAAAAGTTTTGTTATCCAAGTTTGGGAAATTCCACTAGATCAACCCTAATTGCTTGGAATTTTAAAAGAAAGATATTTTTCTACACAGGTTTTAAAAAATGGATATGCTTGCTTGAAACATGTTAAAGATGCAAATGACTTAGGGATCCAAACCTTTTAAAGAGAATAACATTAAATTCTCAAGTGCACGTGCGGTGGGATATTTACCCGAGTCAAACAAGCCATTATTTTGGTCATTTACAAAAAGCTGACCTAACGATCATAGATGATTGTAAAGTGATTTATAATACGTAACTGGATATTTTTTTTTAAGGAATTACTATTGTATTCGGAGTCAACACTCGGTTAAAAATCCCCCGCCTCCCCCTTTTCCCGATGTTTACAAAACCTGATATATAAAAAATAAAAAGAGTTTACAATCCCTAAAAATTATATACAGATTTTGGAATTATCACTCTGTACATTTGAGCATTGTGCATTTCCATTTTAGATGTGTACTTTTTTTGTTTAAATCAAAACTTGAGTTTTCAATTTCCCATTATCTCTTGAAGTAAAAAGAGATTAAAGGCAAATAGAACACAACAAAATGAAAAATTTAGAGTTTATGAATGGAAAAAATTGAAATCATTAACAAATGTCAGTAAGGAAAATTTATTCACGCACCACAAATGAACACAAAAGTTTTGTTACCCTATTTAGAGAAATTCCACTAGTTCAACCCTAATAGCTTGGGATTTTATAAGAAAGAGATTTTTCTACACATGATTTAAAAAATGGATATGCATGCTTGAAACATGTTAAAGATGCAAAGAATCTAAGGATCCAAACTTTTTAAAGAGAATAACACAAATGAACGTGCGGTGGGATATTTACCAGAGTCAAAAAGGCCATTAGTTTGCCCATTTACAAAAAGCTGACCTAACGATCCTAAAAGATTGTAAAGTGATTTATCATGCGCAACGGGCGATATGTTTTTAAGGAATGACTTATGGATTGGGAGTCGACACTCAGTTAAAAATCCCCGCCTCCACCTTTTTCCCGACGATTGCAAAACCTGATATAGAAAAACTAAAAAGAGTTTACAATCCCTAAAAATTACAGGCACTTTTTGGAATTATCACTCTCAACATTTGTTCATTGAGCATTTCCATTTTAGATGTGTACTTTTTTTTCTTAAATCAAAACTTGAGTTCTCACTTTCCCATCATCTCGTAAACAAAAGAAGAGATAAAAGGCAAATAGATCACAACAAAATGAAAAATTTGGAGTTTTTGTACGGAAAAAATTTAAAGCAACAACAAATGTAAGTATAGAAAATTTATTCATACACCTCAAATGAACACAAAAGTCTTGTTATCCGAGTTTGGGAAATTCCACTAGTTTAACCCTAATAGCTTGGAATTTTACAAGAAAGAGATTTTTCTTCTCATGTTTTAAAAAATGGATATCCATGCTTGAAACATGTTAAAGAAGTAAATTACCAATGGATCCAAATCATTTAAAGAGAATAACATTAAATTCTCAAGAGAACGTGCGGTGGGATATTTACCAAAGTCAAGCAAGCCATTATTTTGCCCATTTACAAAAAGCTGACGTATCGATCATAGGTGATTGTAAAGTGATTTATTATGCGTAACAGGCTATATTTTTTTAAGGAATGACTAATGGATAGGGAGTCAACACTCGGTTAAAAATCCCCTGCCTCCCCCTTTCCCGATGGTTGTGAAACCTGATATATTAAAAGTAAAAAGGGTTTACAATCCCTAAAAATTACAGACACTTTTTGGAATTATCACTCTCTACATTTGTGCATTGTGCATTTCCATTTTACATGTGTACTTTTTTTTCTTAAATCAAAACTTGAGTTTTCACTTTTCCTTCATCTCGTAAACTAAAAAAAAGATAAAAGGCAAATAGATCACAACAAAATTAAGAATTTAGAGTTTATGTGAGGAAAAAATATTGAGCAGTCATAAATGTAAGTAAAGAAAATTTATTCACACACCAAAAAATGAGCATAAAAGTTTTGTTATCCGTGTTTGGGAAATTCCACTCGTTCAACCCTATAGCTTGGAATTTTATAAGAAAGAGATTTTTCTACACATGTTTTAAAAAATGGATATGCATGCTTAAAACATGTTAAAGATGCAAATGACCTATGGATCCAAACCTTTTAAAGAGAATAACATTAAATTCTCGAGTGAACTTGTGGGTGGGATATTTACACGGGTCAAACAAGCCTTTATTTTGCCCATTTACAAAAAGCTTACCTAACAATCATATATGATTGTAAACTTATTTATCATGCATAACGGGCTATATTTTTGCAGGGAATGACTTATGGATTGGGAGTCAACAATCGGTTAAAAATCCCCCGCCTCCCCCATTTCCCGACGATTGCAAAACCTGATATAAAATCTAAAGAAAGGTTTACAATCCCAAAAAATTATAGACACTTTTTAGAATGATCACACTCTAAATTTGTGCATTGTGCATTTCCATTTAAGATATGTACTATTTTTTCTTAATTAAAATCTTGAGTTTTCACTTTCGCTTCATGTCGTAAACAAAAAAAGAGATAAAAGTCAAATAGATCACAACAAAACGAAAATTTTAGAGTTTATGTATGGAAAAAATTTTAAGCAAGAACAAATGTAAGTAAAGAAAATTTATTCACACACACACAAATGAGCACAAAAGTTTTGTTATTCGAGTTTGGAAAATTCCACTAGTTCAACCCTAATTACTTGGAATTTTATAAGAAAGAGATTTTTCTACACATGTTTTAAAAAATTGATATGCTTGCGTGAAACATGTTAAAGATGCAAATGACCTATGGATCCAAACTTTTTAAAGAGAATAACATTAAATTCTCAAGTGAACGTGCGGTGGGATATTTACCCGAGTAAAACATGCCAATATTTTGCACATTTACAAAAAGCATACCTAACGATCATAGATGATTGTAAAGTGATTTATCATGCGTAACGGGCAATATTTTTTGTAAGGATTGACTTTTGGATTGGGAGGCAACACTCGGTTAAAAATCCCCCGCCTTCCCCTTTTCATGATGATTGCAAAACTGATATATAAAAACTAAAAATAGTTTACAATCCCCAAAAATTACAGACACTTTTTTGGAATTATCATTCTCTACATTAGTGCATTTACATTTCCATTTTAGATGTGTACTTTTTTTCTTAACTAAAAACTTGAGTTTTTACTTTCCCATAATCTCGTAAACAAAAAAATAGATAAAAGCCAAATAGATCGCAACAAAATGCAAATTTTAGAGTTTATGTATGGAAAAAATTTAAAGCAAAAATAAATGTGGGTAAACAAAATTTATTCACACACCACAAATGAACACAAAAGTTTTGTTATCCGAGTTTGGGAAATTCCACTAGTTCAACCCTAATTGCTTGGAATTTTATAAGAAACATATTTTTTCTACAAATGTTTTAAAAATGGATATGCAAATGACCAAAGGATCCAAACCATTTAAAGTGAATAACATTAAATTCTCAAGTGAACATGCAGTGGGATATTAATCCGAGTCAAACAGGCCTTTATTTTGTGCATTTACGAAAACTTGACCTAGCGATCATAGATGCTTGTGAAGTGATTTATCATGCGTAACGTGCTATATTTTTGTAAGGAATTACATATGGATTGGGAGTCAACACTTGGTCAAAAATCCCCCGCCTCCCCCTTTTCTCGACGATTGCAAAACCTGATATATAAAAACTAAAAAGAGTTCACAATCCCTAACAATTACAAACACAGTTTGGAATTAACACTCTTTACATTTGTGCATTGTACATTTCCATTTTAGATGTGTACTTTTTTTTCTTAAATCAAAACTTGAGTTTTCTCTTTCCCTTCATCTCGTAAACAGAAAAAGAGATAAAAGGCAAAAAGATCACAATAAAATGAAAATTTTAGAGTTTATGATCGGAAAAAATTTTAAGCTATAAAAAATGAAAGTAAAGAATATTTATTCACACATCACGAATGAACACAAAAGTTTTGTTATCCAAGTTTGCGAAATTCCACTAGATCAACCCTAATAGCTTGGAATTTTTTAAGAAAGAGATTTTTCTACACATGTTTTAAAAAATGGATATGCATGCATGAAACATGTTAAAGATGCAAATTACCTATGGATCCAAACCTTTTAAATAGAATAACATTAAATTCACTAGTAAACTTGCGGTGGGATATTTACCCGAGTAAAACAAGCCATTAATTTGCCCATTTACAAAAATTTGACCTAACAATCGTAGATGATTGAAAAGTGATTTATAATTCGTAACGGGCAATATTTTTGTAAGGAATGACTCATGGATTGGAAGTCAACACTCGGTTAAAAATTGTCCCCCTCCCCCTTTTCTCGATGATTGGAAAACCTGATATATTAAAACTAAAAAGAGTTTACAATCACTAAAAATTACAGACACTTTTTGGAATTATCACTCTCTACATTTGTGCATTGTGCATTTCCAATTTAGATATGTATTTTTTTTCCTAAATCAAAACTTGTTTCCCTTCATCTCGTAAAAAAAAAAAAAAAAAAAAAGAGATAAAAGGCCAATAGATCACAACAAAATGAAAATTTTGGAGTTTATGTATGGAAAAAATTTAAAGCAATCACATATTTTAGTGAAGAAAATTTATTAACACACCACAAATGAACACAAAAGTTTTGTTATCCGAGTTTTGGAAATTCCCCTAGTTCAACCCTAATAGCTTGGAATTTTATAAGAAAGAGAATTTTTTACACATGTTTTAAAAAATGAATATGCATGTGCGAAAGATGTTAAAGATGCAAATGACCTATGGATCAAAACCTTATAAAGAGAATCACATTAAATTCTCAAGAGAACGTGCGGTGGGATATCTACCCGAGTCAAACAAGTCTTTATTTAGCCTTTTCACAAAAAGCTGACCTAACAATTATAGATGATTGCAAAGTGTCTTATCATGTGTAACGGGCTATATTTTTTTAAGGAATGACTTATTGATTGGGAGTCAACACTCGGATAAAAATCCCTGCCTCATCCCCCTTTTCTCTTCGTTTGCAATACCTGATATATAAAAACTAAAAAGAGTTTACAATCCCTAAAAATTACAGACACTTTTTGGAATTATCACTCTCTACATTTGTGCATTGTGCATTTCCATTTTAGATGTGTACTTTTTTTCTTAAATCGAAACTTGAGTTTTCATTTTCCCATGAACTCGTAAAAAAAAGAGAGATAAAAGGCAAATAGATCACAACAAAATGAAAATTTTAGAGTTTATGTATGGAAAACATTTAAAGCAAAAGAAAATTTAAGTAAAGAAAATTTATTCACACACCCCAAATGAACACAAAATTTTTGTTATCGGAGTTTTGGAAATTCCTCTAGTTAGACCCTAATAGCTTGGAATTTTATTAGAAAGAGATTTTTCTACACAAGTTTTAAAAAATGGATATGCATGCTTGAAACATGTTAAAGATGCAAATGACCAATGGATCCAAACCTTTTAAAGAGAATAACATTAAATTTTCAAGTGAGCGTGTGTTGGGATATTTACCTGAGTCAAACAAGCCTTTACTTTGCCCATTTACACAAAGTTGACCTAACGATCATAGATGATTGTAAAGTGATTTATCATGCGTAACGGGCTATATTTTTGTAAGGAAAGACTTATGGATTGGGAGTCAACACTGGGTTAAAAATCCCCTGCCTCCCCCTTTCCCGATGGTTGTGAAACCTGATATATTAAAAGTAAAAAGGGTTTACAATCCCTAAAAATTACAGACACTTTTTGGAATTATCACTCTCTACATTTGTGCATTGTGCATTTCCATTTTACATGTGTACTTTTTTTTCTTAAATCAAAACTTGAGTTTTCACTTTTCCTTCATCTCGTAAACTAAAAAAAAGATAAAAGGCAAATAGATCACAACAAAATTAAGAATTTAGAGTTTATGTGAGGAAAGAATATTGAGCAGTCATAAATTTAAGTAAAGAAAATTTATTCACACACCAAAAAATGAGCACAAAAGTTTTGTTATCCGTGTTTGGGAAATTCCACTCGTTCAACCCTATAGCTTGGAATTTTATAAGAAAGAGATTTTTCTACACATGTTTTAAAAAATGGATATGCATGCTTAAAACATGTTAAAGATGCAAATGACCTATGGATCCAAACCTTTTAAAGAGAATAACATTAAATTCTCGAGTGAACTTGTGGGTGGATATTTACACGGGTCAAACAAGCCTTTATTTTGCCCATTTACAAAAAGCTTACCTAACAATCATATATGATTGTAAACTTATTTATCATGCATAACGGGCTATATTTTTGCAGGGAATGACTTATGGATTGGGAGTCAACAATCGGTTAAAAATCCCCCGCCTCCCCCATTTCCCGACGATTGCAAAACCTGATATAAAATCTAAAGAAAGGTTTACAATCCCAAAAAATTATAGACACTTTTTAGAATGATCACACTCTAAATTTGTGCATTGTGCATTTCCATTTAAGATATGTACTATTTTTTCTTAATTAAAATCTTGAGTTTTCACTTTCGCTTCATGTCGTAAACAAAAAAAGAGATAAAAGTCAAATAGATCACAACAAAACGAAAATTTTAGAGTTTATGTATGGAAAAAATTTTAAGCAAGAACAAATGTAAGTAAAGAAAATTTATTCACACACACACAAATGAGCACAAAAGTTTTGTTATTCGAGTTTGGAAAATTCCACTAGTTCAACCCTAATTACTTGGAATTTTATAAGAAAGAGATTTTTCTACACATGTTTTAAAAAATTGATATGCTTGCGTGAAACATGTTAAAGATGCAAATGACCTATGGATCCAAACTTTTTAAAGAGAATAACATTAAATTCTCAAGTGAACGTGCGGTGGGATATTTACCCGAGTAAAACATGCCAATATTTTGCACATTTACAAAAAGCATACCTAACGATCATAGATGATTGTAAAGTGATTTATCATGCGTAACGGGCAATATTTTTTGTAAGGATTGACTTTTGGATTGGGAGGCAACACTCGGTTAAAAATCCCCCGCCTTCCCCTTTTCATGATGATTGCAAAACTGATATATAAAAACTAAAAATAGTTTACAATCCCCAAAAATTACAGACACTTTTTTGGAATTATCATTCTCTACATTAGTGCATTTACATTTCCATTTTAGATGTGTACTTTTTTTCTTAACTAAAAACTTGAGTTTTTACTTTCCCATCATCTCGTAAACAAAAAAATAGATAAAAGCCAAATAGATCGCAACAAAATGCAAATTTTAGAGTTTATGTATGGAAAAAATTTAAAGCAAAAATAAATGTGGGTAAACAAAATTTATTCACACACCACAAATGAACACAAAAGTTTTGTTATCCGAGTTTGGGAAATTCCACTAGTTCAACCCTAATTGCTTGGAATTTTATAAGAAACATATTTTTTCTACAAATGTTTTAAAAAATGGATATGCAAATGACCAAAGGATCCAAACCATTTAAAGTGAATAACATTAAATTCTCAAGTGAACATGCAGTGGGATATTAATCCGAGTCAAACAGGCCTTTATTTTGTGCATTTACGAAAACTTGACCTAGCGATCATAGATGCTTGTGAAGTGATTTATCATGCGTAACGTGCTATATTTTTGTAAGGAATTACATATGGATTGGGAGTCAACACTTGGTCAAAAATCCCCCGCCTCCCCCTTTTCTCGACGATTGCAAAACCTGATATATAAAAACTAAAAAGAGTTCACAATCCCTAACAATTACAAACACAGTTTGGAATTAACACTCTTTACATTTGTGCATTGTACATTTCCATTTTAGATGTGTACTTTTTTTTCTTAAATCAAAACTTGAGTTTTCTCTTTCCCTTCATCTCGTAAACAGAAAAAGAGATAAAAGGCAAAAAGATCACAATAAAATGAAAATTTTAGAGTTTATGATCGGAAAAAATTTTAAGCTATAAAAAATGAAAGTAAAGAATATTTATTCACACATCACGAATGAACACAAAAGTTTTGTTATCCAAGTTTGCGAAATTCCACTAGATCAACCCTAATAGCTTGGAATTTTTTAAGAAAGAGATTTTTCTACACATGTTTTAAAAAATGGATATGCATGCATGAAACATGTTAAAGATGCAAATTACCTATGGATCCAAACCTTTTAAATAGAATAACATTAAATTCACTAGTAAACTTGCGGTGGGATATTTACCCGAGTAAAACAAGCCATTAATTTGCCCATTTACAAAAATTTGACCTAACAATCGTAGATGATTGAAAAGTGATTTATAATTCGTAACGGGCAATATTTTTGTAAGGAATGACTCATGGATTGGAAGTCAACACTCGGTTAAAAATTGTCCCCCTCCCCCTTTTCTCGATGATTGGAAAACCTGATATATTAAAACTAAAAAGAGTTTACAATCACTAAAAATTACAGACACTTTTTGGAATTATCACTCTCTACATTTGTGCATTGTGCATTTCCAATTTAGATATGTATTTTTTTTCCTAAATCAAAACTTGTTTCCCTTCATCTCGTAAAAAAAAAAAAAAAAAAAAAAGAGATAAAAGGCCAATAGATCACAACAAAATGAAAATTTTGGAGTTTATGTATGGAAAAAATTTAAAGCAATCACATATTTTAGTGAAGAAAATTTATTAACACACCACAAATGAACACAAAAGTTTTGTTATCCGAGTTTTGGAAATTCCCCTAGTTCAACCCTAATAGCTTGGAATTTTATAAGAAAGAGAATTTTTTACACATGTTTTAAAAAATGAATATGCATGTGCGAAAGATGTTAAAGATGCAAATGACCTATGGATCAAAACCTTATAAAGAGAATCACATTAAATTCTCAAGAGAACGTGCGGTGGGATATCTACCCGAGTCAAACAAGTCTTTATTTAGCCTTTTCACAAAAAGCTGACCTAACAATTATAGATGATTGCAAAGTGTCTTATCATGTGTAACGGGCTATATTTTTTTAAGGAATGACTTATTGATTGGGAGTCAACACTCGGATAAAAATCCCTGCCTCCCCCTTTTCCCTTCGTTTGCAATACCTGATATATAAAAACTAAAAAGAGTTTACAATCCCTAAAAATTACAGACACTTTTTGGAATTATCACTCTCTACATTTGTGCATTGTGCATTTCCATTTTAGATGTGTACTTTTTTTCTTAAATCGAAACTTGAGTTTTCATTTTCCCATGAACTCGTAAAAAAAAGAGAGATAAAAGGCAAATAGATCACAACAAAATGAAAATTTTAGAGTTTATGTATGGAAAACATTTAAAGCAAAAGCAAATTTAAGTAAAGAAAATTTATTCACACACCCCAAATGAACACAAAATTTTTGTTATCGGAGTTTTGGAAATTCCTCTAGTTAGACCCTAATAGCTTGGAATTTTATTAGAAAGAGATTTTTCTACACAAGTTTTAAAAAATGGATATGCATGCTTGAAACATGTTAAAGATGCAAATGACCAATGGATCCAAACCTTTTAAAGAGAATAACATTAAATTTTCAAGTGAGCGTGTGTTGGGATATTTACCTGAGTCAAACAAGCCTTTACTTTGCCCATTTACACAAAGTTGACCTAACGATCATAGATGATTGTAAAGTGATTTATCATGCGTAACGGGCTATATTTTTGTAAGGAAAGACTTATGGATTGGGAGTCAACACTGGGTTAAAAATCCCCTGCCTCCCCCTTTCCCGATGGTTGTGAAACCTGATATATTAAAAGTAAAAAGGGTTTACAATCCCTAAAAATTACAGACACTTTTTGGAATTATCACTCTCTACATTTGTGCATTGTGCATTTCCATTTTACATGTGTACTTTTTTTTCTTAAATCAAAACTTGAGTTTTCACTTTTCCTTCATCTCGTAAACTAAAAAAAAGATAAAAGGCAAATAGATCACAACAAAATTAAGAATTTAGAGTTTATGTGAGGAAAGAATATTGAGCAGTCATAAATGTAAGTAAAGAAAATTTATTCACACACCAAAAAATGAGCACAAAAGTTTTGTTATCCGTGTTTGGGAAATTCCACTCGTTCAACCCTATAGCTTGGAATTTTATAAGAAAGAGATTTTTCTACACATGTTTTAAAAAATGGATATGCATGCTTAAAACATGTTAAAGATGCAAATGACCTATGGATCCAAACCTTTTAAAGAGAATAACATTAAATTCTCGAGTGAACTTGTGGGTGGGATATTTACACGGGTCAAACAAGCCTTTATTTTGCCCATTTACAAAAAGCTTACCTAACAATCATATATGATTGTAAACTTATTTATCATGCATAACGGGCTATATTTTTGCAGGGAATGACTTATGGATTGGGAGTCAACAATCGGTTAAAAATCCCCCGCCTCCCCCATTTCCCGACGATTGCAAAACCTGATATAAAATCTAAAGAAAGGTTTACAATCCCAAAAAATTATAGACACTTTTTAGAATGATCACACTCTAAATTTGTGCATTGTGCATTTCCATTTAAGATATGTACTATTTTTTCTTAATTAAAATCTTGAGTTTTCACTTTCGCTTCATGTCGTAAACAAAAAAGAGATAAAAGTCAAATAGATCACAACAAAACGAAAATTTTAGAGTTTATGTATGGAAAAAATTTTAAGCAAGAACAAATGTAAGTAAAGAAAATTTATTCACACACACACAAATGAGCACAAAAGTTTTGTTATTCGAGTTTGGAAAATTCCACTAGTTCAACCCTAATTACTTGGAATTTTATAAGAAAGAGATTTTTCTACACATGTTTTAAAAAATTGATATGCTTGCGTGAAACATGTTAAAGATGCAAATGACCTATGGATCCAAACTTTTTAAAGAGAATAACATTAAATTCTCAAGTGAACGTGCGGTGGGATATTTACCCGAGTAAAACATGCCAATATTTTGCACATTTACAAAAAGCATACCTAACGATCATAGATGATTGTAAAGTGATTTATCATGCGTAACGGGCAATATTTTTTGTAAGGATTGACTTTTGGATTGGGAGGCAACACTCGGTTAAAAATCCCCCGCCTTCCCCTTTTCATGATGATTGCAAAACTGATATATAAAAACTAAAAATAGTTTACAATCCCCAAAAATTACAGACACTTTTTTGGAATTATCATTCTCTACATTAGTGCATTTACATTTCCATTTTAGATGTGTACTTTTTTTCTTAACTAAAAACTTGAGTTTTTACTTTCCCATCATCTCGTAAACAAAAAAATAGATAAAAGCCAAATAGATCGCAACAAAATGCAAATTTTAGAGTTTATGTATGGAAAAAATTTAAAGCAAAAATAAATGTGGGTAAACAAAATTTATTCACACACCACAAATGAACACAAAAGTTTTGTTATCCGAGTTTGGGAAATTCCACTAGTTCAACCCTAATTGCTTGGAATTTTATAAGAAACATATTTTTTCTACAAATGTTTTAAAAAATGGATATGCAAATGACCAAAGGATCCAAACCATTTAAAGTGAATAACATTAAATTCTCAAGTGAACATGCAGTGGGATATTAATCCGAGTCAAACAGGCCTTTATTTTGTGCATTTACGAAAACTTGACCTAGCGATCATAGATGCTTGTGAAGTGATTTATCATGCGTAACGTGCTATATTTTTGTAAGGAATTACATATGGATTGGGAGTCAACACTTGGTCAAAAATCCCCCGCCTCCCCCTTTTCTCGACGATTGCAAAACCTGATATATAAAAACTAAAAAGAGTTCACAATCCCTAACAATTACAAACACAGTTTGGAATTAACACTCTTTACATTTGTGCATTGTACATTTCCATTTTAGATGTGTACTTTTTTTTCTTAAATCAAAACTTGAGTTTTCTCTTTCCCTTCATCTCGTAAACAGAAAAAGAGATAAAAGGCAAAAAGATCACAATAAAATGAAAATTTTAGAGTTTATGATCGGAAAAAATTTTAAGCTATAAAAAATGAAAGTAAAGAATATTTATTCACACATCACGAATGAACACAAAAGTTTTGTTATCCAAGTTTGCGAAATTCCACTAGATCAACCCTAATAGCTTGGAATTTTTTAAGAAAGAGATTTTTCTACACATGTTTTAAAAAATGGATATGCATGCATGAAACATGTTAAAGATGCAAATTACCTATGGATCCAAACCTTTTAAATAGAATAACATTAAATTCACTAGTAAACTTGCGGTGGGATATTTACCCGAGTAAAACAAGCCATTAATTTGCCCATTTACAAAAATTTGACCTAACAATCGTAGATGATTGAAAAGTGATTTATAATTCGTAACGGGCAATATTTTTGTAAGGAATGACTCATGGATTGGAAGTCAACACTCGGTTAAAAATTGTCCCCCTCCCCCTTTTCTCGATGATTGGAAAACCTGATATATTAAAACTAAAAAGAGTTTACAATCACTAAAAATTACAGACACTTTTTGGAATTATCACTCTCTACATTTGTGCATTGTGCATTTCCAATTTAGATATGTATTTTTTTTCCTAAATCAAAACTTGTTTCCCTTCATCTCGTAAAAAAAAAAAAAAAAAAAAAAGAGATAAAAGGCCAATAGATCACAACAAAATGAAAATTTTGGAGTTTATGTATGGAAAAAATTTAAAGCAATCACATATTTTAGTGAAGAAAATTTATTAACACACCACAAATGAACACAAAAGTTTTGTTATCCGAGTTTTGGAAATTCCCCTAGTTCAACCCTAATAGCTTGGAATTTTATAAGAAAGAGAATTTTTTACACATGTTTTAAAAAATGAATATGCATGTGCGAAAGATGTTAAAGATGCAAATGACCTATGGATCAAAACCTTATAAAGAGAATCACATTAAATTCTCAAGAGAACGTGCGGTGGGATATCTACCCGAGTCAAACAAGTCTTTATTTAGCCTTTTCACAAAAAGCTGACCTAACAATTATAGATGATTGCAAAGTGTCTTATCATGTGTAACGGGCTATATTTTTTTAAGGAATGACTTATTGATTGGGAGTCAACACTCGGATAAAAATCCCTGCCTCCCCCTTTTCCCTTCGTTTGCAATACCTGATATATAAAAACTAAAAAGAGTTTACAATCCCTAAAAATTACAGACACTTTTTGGAATTATCACTCTCTACATTTGTGCATTGTGCATTTCCATTTTAGATGTGTACTTTTTTTCTTAAATCGAAACTTGAGTTTTCATTTTCCCATGAACTCGTAAAAAAAAGAGAGATAAAAGGCAAATAGATCACAACAAAATGAAAATTTTAGAGTTTATGTATGGAAAACATTTAAAGCAAAAGCAAATTTAAGTAAAGAAAATTTATTCACACACCCCAAATGAACACAAAATTTTTGTTATCGGAGTTTTGGAAATTCCTCTAGTTAGACCCTAATAGCTTGGAATTTTATTAGAAAGAGATTTTTCTACACAAGTTTTAAAAAATGGATATGCATGCTTGAAACATGTTAAAGATGCAAATGACCAATGGATCCAAACCTTTTAAAGAGAATAACATTAAATTTTCAAGTGAGCGTGTGTTGGGATATTTACCTGAGTCAAACAAGCCTTTACTTTGCCCATTTACACAAAGTTGACCTAACGATCATAGATGATTGTAAAGTGATTTATCATGCGTAACGGGCTATATTTTTGTAAGGAAAGACTTATGGATTGGGAGTCAACACTGGGTTAAAAATCCCCTGCCTCCCCCTTTCCCGATGGTTGTGAAACCTGATATATTAAAAGTAAAAAGGGTTTACAATCCCTAAAAATTACAGACACTTTTTGGAATTATCACTCTCTACATTTGTGCATTGTGCATTTCCATTTTACATGTGTACTTTTTTTTCTTAAATCAAAACTTGAGTTTTCACTTTTCCTTCATCTCGTCAACTAAAAAAAAGATAAAAGGCAAATAGATCACAACAAAATTAAGAATTTAGAGTTTATGTGAGGAAAGAATATTGAGCAGTCATAAATGTAAGTAAAGAAAATTTATTCACACACCAAAAAATGAGCACAAAAGTTTTGTTATCCGTGTTTGGGAAATTCCACTCGTTCAACCCTATAGCTTGGAATTTTATAAGAAAGAGATTTTTCTACACATGTTTTAAAAAATGGATATGCATGCTTAAAACATGTTAAAGATGCAAATGACCTATGGATCCAAACCTTTTAAAGAGAATAACATTAAATTCTCGAGTGAACTTGTGGGTGGGATATTTACACGGGTCAAACAAGCCTTTATTTTGCCCATTTACAAAAAGCTTACCTAACAATCATATATGATTGTAAACTTATTTATCATGCATAACGGGCTATATTTTTGCAGGGAATGACTTATGGATTGGGAGTCAACAATCGGTTAAAAATCCCCCGCCTCCCCCATTTCCCGACGATTGCAAAACCTGATATAAAATCTAAAGAAAGGTTTACAATCCCAAAAAATTATAGACACTTTTTAGAATGATCACACTCTAAATTTGTGCATTGTGCATTTCCATTTAAGATATGTACTATTTTTTCTTAATTAAAATCTTGAGTTTTCACTTTCGCTTCATGTCGTAAACAAAAAAAGAGATAAAAGTCAAATAGATCACAACAAAACGAAAATTTTAGAGTTTATGTATGGAAAAAATTTTAAGCAAGAACAAATGTAAGTAAAGAAAATTTATTCACACACACACAAATGAGCACAAAAGTTTTGTTATTCGAGTTTGGAAAATTCCACTAGTTCAACCCTAATTACTTGGAATTTTATAAGAAAGAGATTTTTCTACACATGTTTTAAAAAATTGATATGCTTGCGTGAAACATGTTAAAGATGCAAATGACCTATGGATCCAAACTTTTTAAAGAGAATAACATTAAATTCTCAAGTGAACGTGCGGTGGGATATTTACCCGAGTAAAACATGCCAATATTTTGCACATTTACAAAAAGCATACCTAACGATCATAGATGATTGTAAAGTGATTTATCATGCGTAACGGGCAATATTTTTTGTAAGGATTGACTTTTGGATTGGGAGGCAACACTCGGTTAAAAATCCCCCGCCTTCCCCTTTTCATGATGATTGCAAAACTGATATATAAAAACTAAAAATAGTTTACAATCCCCAAAAATTACAGACACTTTTTTGGAATTATCATTCTCTACATTAGTGCATTTACATTTCCATTTTAGATGTGTACTTTTTTTCTTAACTAAAAACTTGAGTTTTTACTTTCCCATCATCTCGTAAACAAAAAAATAGATAAAAGCCAAATAGATCGCAACAAAATGCAAATTTTAGAGTTTATGTATGGAAAAAATTTAAAGCAAAAATAAATGTGGGTAAACAAAATTTATTCACACACCACAAATGAACACAAAAGTTTTGTTATCCGAGTTTGGGAAATTCCACTAGTTCAACCCTAATTGCTTGGAATTTTATAAGAAACATATTTTTTCTACAAATGTTTTAAAAAATGGATATGCAAATGACCAAAGGATCCAAACCATTTAAAGTGAATAACATTAAATTCTCAAGTGAACATGCAGTGGGATATTAATCCGAGTCAAACAGGCCTTTATTTTGTGCATTTACGAAAACTTGACCTAGCGATCATAGATGCTTGTGAAGTGATTTATCATGCGTAACGTGCTATATTTTTGTAAGGAATTACATATGGATTGGGAGTCAACACTTGGTCAAAAATCCCCCGCCTCCCCCTTTTCTCGACGATTGCAAAACCTGATATATAAAAACTAAAAAGAGTTCACAATCCCTAACAATTACAAACACAGTTTGGAATTAACACTCTTTACATTTGTGCATTGTACATTTCCATTTTAGATGTGTACTTTTTTTTCTTAAATCAAAACTTGAGTTTTCTCTTTCCCTTCATCTCGTAAACAGAAAAAGAGATAAAAGGCAAAAAGATCACAATAAAATGAAAATTTTAGAGTTTATGATCGGAAAAAATTTTAAGCTATAAAAAATGAAAGTAAAGAATATTTATTCACACATCACGAATGAACACAAAAGTTTTGTTATCCAAGTTTGCGAAATTCCACTAGATCAACCCTAATAGCTTGGAATTTTTTAAGAAAGAGATTTTTCTACACATGTTTTAAAAAATGGATATGCATGCATGAAACATGTTAAAGATGCAAATTACCTATGGATCCAAACCTTTTAAATAGAATAACATTAAATTCACTAGTAAACTTGCGGTGGGATATTTACCCGAGTAAAACAAGCCATTAATTTGCCCATTTACAAAAATTTGACCTAACAATCGTAGATGATTGAAAAGTGATTTATAATTCGTAACGGGCAATATTTTTGTAAGGAATGACTCATGGATTGGAAGTCAACACTCGGTTAAAAATTGTCCCCCTCCCCCTTTTCTCGATGATTGGAAAACCTGATATATTAAAACTAAAAAGAGTTTACAATCACTAAAAATTACAGACACTTTTTGGAATTATCACTCTCTACATTTGTGCATTGTGCATTTCCAATTTAGATATGTATTTTTTTTCCTAAATCAAAACTTGTTTCCCTTCATCTCGTAAAAAAAAAAAAAAAAAAAAAAGAGATAAAAGGCCAATAGATCACAACAAAATGAAAATTTTGGAGTTTATGTATGGAAAAAATTTAAAGCAATCACATATTTTAGTGAAGAAAATTTATTAACACACCACAAATGAACACAAAAGTTTTGTTATCCGAGTTTTGGAAATTCCCCTAGTTCAACCCTAATAGCTTGGAATTTTATAAGAAAGAGAATTTTTTACACATGTTTTAAAAAATGAATATGCATGTGCGAAAGATGTTAAAGATGCAAATGACCTATGGATCAAAACCTTATAAAGAGAATCACATTAAATTCTCAAGAGAACGTGCGGTGGGATATCTACCCGAGTCAAACAAGTCTTTATTTAGCCTTTTCACAAAAAGCTGACCTAACAATTATAGATGATTGCAAAGTGTCTTATCATGTGTAACGGGCTATATTTTTTTAAGGAATGACTTATTGATTGGGAGTCAACACTCGGATAAAAATCCCTGCCTCCCCCTTTTCCCTTCGTTTGCAATACCTGATATATAAAAACTAAAAAGAGTTTACAATCCCTAAAAATTACAGACACTTTTTGGAATTATCACTCTCTACATTTGTGCATTGTGCATTTCCATTTTAGATGTGTACTTTTTTTCTTAAATCGAAACTTGAGTTTTCATTTTCCCATGAACTCGTAAAAAAAAGAGAGATAAAAGGCAAATAGATCACAACAAAATGAAAATTTTAGAGTTTATGTATGGAAAACATTTAAAGCAAAAGCAAATTTAAGTAAAGAAAATTTATTCACACACCCCAAATGAACACAAAATTTTTGTTATCGGAGTTTTGGAAATTCCTCTAGTTAGACCCTAATAGCTTGGAATTTTATTAGAAAGAGATTTTTCTACACAAGTTTTAAAAAATGGATATGCATGCTTGAAACATGTTAAAGATGCAAATGACCAATGGATCCAAACCTTTTAAAGAGAATAACATTAAATTTTCAAGTGAGCGTGTGTTGGGATATTTACCTGAGTCAAACAAGCCTTTACTTTGCCCATTTACACAAAGTTGACCTAACGATCATAGATGATTGTAAAGTGATTTATCATGCGTAACGGGCTATATTTTTGTAAGGAAAGACTTATGGATTGGGAGTCAACACTGGGTTAAAAATCCCCTGCCTCCCCCTTTCCCGATGGTTGTGAAACCTGATATATTAAAAGTAAAAAGGGTTTACAATCCCTAAAAATTACAGACACTTTTTGGAATTATCACTCTCTACATTTGTGCATTGTGCATTTCCATTTTACATGTGTACTTTTTTTTCTTAAATCAAAACTTGAGTTTTCACTTTTCCTTCATCTCGTCAACTAAAAAAAAGATAAAAGGCAAATAGATCACAACAAAATTAAGAATTTAGAGTTTATGTGAGGAAAGAATATTGAGCAGTCATAAATGTAAGTAAAGAAAATTTATTCACACACCAAAAAATGAGCACAAAAGTTTTGTTATCCGTGTTTGGGAAATTCCACTCGTTCAACCCTATAGCTTGGAATTTTATAAGAAAGAGATTTTTCTACACATGTTTTAAAAAATGGATATGCATGCTTAAAACATGTTAAAGATGCAAATGACCTATGGATCCAAACCTTTTAAAGAGAATAACATTAAATTCTCGAGTGAACTTGTGGGTGGGATATTTACACGGGTCAAACAAGCCTTTATTTTGCCCATTTACAAAAAGCTTACCTAACAATCATATATGATTGTAAACTTATTTATCATGCATAACGGGCTATATTTTTGCAGGGAATGACTTATGGATTGGGAGTCAACAATCGGTTAAAAATCCCCCGCCTCCCCCATTTCCCGACGATTGCAAAACCTGATATAAAATCTAAAGAAAGGTTTACAATCCCAAAAAATTATAGACACTTTTTAGAATGATCACACTCTAAATTTGTGCATTGTGCATTTCCATTTAAGATATGTACTATTTTTTCTTAATTAAAATCTTGAGTTTTCACTTTCGCTTCATGTCGTAAACAAAAAAAGAGATAAAAGTCAAATAGATCACAACAAAACGAAAATTTTAGAGTTTATGTATGGAAAAAATTTTAAGCAAGAACAAATGTAAGTAAAGAAAATTTATTCACACACACACAAATGAGCACAAAAGTTTTGTTATTCGAGTTTGGAAAATTCCACTAGTTCAACCCTAATTACTTGGAATTTTATAAGAAAGAGATTTTTCTACACATGTTTTAAAAAATTGATATGCTTGCGTGAAACATGTTAAAGATGCAAATGACCTATGGATCCAAACTTTTTAAAGAGAATAACATTAAATTCTCAAGTGAACGTGCGGTGGGATATTTACCCGAGTAAAACATGCCAATATTTTGCACATTTACAAAAAGCATACCTAACGATCATAGATGATTGTAAAGTGATTTATCATGCGTAACGGGCAATATTTTTTGTAAGGATTGACTTTTGGATTGGGAGGCAACACTCGGTTAAAAATCCCCCGCCTTCCCCTTTTCATGATGATTGCAAAACTGATATATAAAAACTAAAAATAGTTTACAATCCCCAAAAATTACAGACACTTTTTTGGAATTATCATTCTCTACATTAGTGCATTTACATTTCCATTTTAGATGTGTACTTTTTTTCTTAACTAAAAACTTGAGTTTTTACTTTCCCATCATCTCGTAAACAAAAAAATAGATAAAAGCCAAATAGATCGCAACAAAATGCAAATTTTAGAGTTTATGTATGGAAAAAATTTAAAGCAAAAATAAATGTGGGTAAACAAAATTTATTCACACACCACAAATGAACACAAAAGTTTTGTTATCCGAGTTTGGGAAATTCCACTAGTTCAACCCTAATTGCTTGGAATTTTATAAGAAACATATTTTTTCTACAAATGTTTTAAAAAATGGATATGCAAATGACCAAAGGATCCAAACCATTTAAAGTGAATAACATTAAATTCTCAAGTGAACATGCAGTGGGATATTAATCCGAGTCAAACAGGCCTTTATTTTGTGCATTTACGAAAACTTGACCTAGCGATCATAGATGCTTGTGAAGTGATTTATCATGCGTAACGTGCTATATTTTTGTAAGGAATTACATATGGATTGGGAGTCAACACTTGGTCAAAAATCCCCCGCCTCCCCCTTTTCTCGACGATTGCAAAACCTGATATATAAAAACTAAAAAGAGTTCACAATCCCTAACAATTACAAACACAGTTTGGAATTAACACTCTTTACATTTGTGCATTGTACATTTCCATTTTAGATGTGTACTTTTTTTTCTTAAATCAAAACTTGAGTTTTCTCTTTCCCTTCATCTCGTAAACAGAAAAAA